>NC_086322.1:281442025-282772739 GCF_036172605.1 Pelobates fuscus | reverse complement strand
TTAAGTGTGTGTGCATCTGCATGCAGTGGCGTACATACCGCGGTCGCAACCCCTGCGACCAGGTGCCCGCCGCCATGTGTTGCTGCCCCGGCCCGCGCAGAGTAAGCGCGAGGGGGGGGGCCCACGGATCAATTTTCGCACCGGGGCCCCATGGGTCATGTGTACGCCACTGGGGTAATGTATATCCTTTGTCCACTAAAGAGAACTTAGTCTTAGAGGAGTATATTCGTGAGAACCTTGAAAAAGGATTCATTAGGAGATCCTCCTCTCCTGCCGGGGCTGGGTTTTTTTTTTTTAAAAAGAAGGATGGTACACTAAGACCTTGCATTGATTATCGAGGTTTGAACAAAATAACCATTAGAAATGCCTACCCAATTCCTTTGATTACCGAGCTCTTTGATCGTCTAAAAGGCTCCAAGATTTTCACCAAGTTAGATCTCAGAGGGGCGTATAACTTGGTGAGAATTCAGCAGGGACACGAGTGGATGACGGCGTTCAATACCCGTTATGGGCACTATGAATACACAGTAATGCCTTTTGGCCTCTGTAATGCACCGGCAGTATTTCAGGACCTGATCAATGAAGTTCTTAGGGAATTTCAACATGACTGCGTTATTGTATATCTGGATGATATACTTATACACTCTAGAGAGATTGAGACTCACCACAGACAAGTCAGAAGGGTATTGCGCAAGCTTCTTCAACATGGCCTGTACTGCAAATTGGAGAAATGCAGCTTTGACCAATCCCAGATAAACTTTCTTGGTTATGTGATTTCTGTGGAAGGGTTTAAGATGGACCCGGATAAGCTCCAGTCCATTTTGGATTGGCCTTTACCCAGGGGCCTCAAGGCCATTCAGAGGTTTATTGGATTCTCCAACTATTATAGGCGCTTCATTAAGGGTTACTCTTCAATTATAGCTCCTATTACCAATATGACCAGACAGGGGGCTGACACTAAGAACTGGTCTACTGAAGCCCTTCTTGCCTTCAAAACACTCAAGGAACTGTTTGCTTCTGCACCAATTTTAGTTCACCCTGATACGACTCTGCCTTTCCTACTCGAGGTAGACGCCTCAGAGACAGGTATAGGTGCTATCCTGTCCCAAAGGTTAGGTGTGGATAAGCCCTTACATCCATGTGGTTTTTTTTCCAAGAAACTATCAGGTCCTGAGAGCAGATATGACATTGGTGACAGGGAACTACTAGCAGTTATCATGGCTTTAAAGGAGTGGAGACATTTATTGGAGGGCACCTTACATCCTGTTACTATTTTGACAGACCACAAGAACCTGTCCTATATTGGGGAGGCCAAGCGCTTGTCCTCCAGGCAAGCTCGTTGGTCTTTATTCCTCACGCATTTCAATTACGTGCTCACGTGCTTTGTCTCGACAATATGAACCTTCTGCGATTTCTGAGCCGGTTTTGTCTTCTATAGTACCCAGGTGCAATATTATCGCCAGCACGAGTCTTAAGATTCACTCTCCGTTGCTTGGTCAGATCATGAAGTTGCAGCATCTGGCGCCTAGACAGACTCCTGGGGCAAGGCATTTCGTTCCTCCTGAACTCCAACTGGAACTCTTACAGTGTTTTCACAACAGTAAGGCGGCTGGGCATCCGGGTATTCGCAAGACATGTTCCTTGATCTCTAAAGATTTCTGGTGGCCTTCTTTACGGAAGGATATTAGGGATTTCATCGGAGCATGTGAGGTCTGTATGAAGACTAAGCAACCTCATACGCCTCCATGTGGGTTGTTACATCCCTTGAACATTCCAGAGAGACCATGGTCCTGTTTGGCTATGGACTTCATTGTAGATTTGCCTGTTTCTAAAAAACAGACTGTGATCCTCACGGTGGTTGATAGGTTTACTAAGATGGCTCATTTCGTGCCCTTAACTAAACTCCCGACTTCTCCTGAATTGGCGGAGATATTCGCGAGAGAGATTTTTCGCTTACATGGGATACCTTCCGAAATTGTTTCCGATAGAGGTTCCCAATTTGTTTCACGTTTTTGGAGATCCTTCTGTTCTCAACTAGGCATCAAATTGAATTTTTCTTCTGCCTATCACCCTCAGTCTAACGGAGCTGCTGAACGTACCAATCAAAAGATTGAACAATATTTGCGTTGTTTTGTTTCTGAACACCAGGATGATTGGGTCGGTTTGATTCCTTGGGCGGAGTTTGCACACAATAATCTCGTTTGTGATTCTACTCGATCCAGCCCCTTCTTCATGAATTATGGCTTTCATCCTTCCATTCTTCCCTCGGTTTCTCCTTCCCAAGGGGTACCGTCGGTGGATGTTCATGTTGCCAATTTGAGGAAGTTGTGGGATCAGACTCGACAAATTCTCCTACATAATTCCATGTTGTTCAAGAAACACGCTGATAAGCACAGAAGGGCAGCTCCGTTTTTTGTTCCAGGTGATAGGGTATGGTTGAGTACAAGAAACATTCGTTTGAAGGTTCCTTCTATGAAATTCGCTCCTCGTTACATTGGCCCCTACAGGGTTCTGACTCGAATTAACCCAGTTGCGTATCGCCTAGCTCTTCCAGCTGCCTTACGCATTCCTAACTCCTTTCATGTTTCTTTACTGAAACCGCTAGTCTGTAACAGATTTTCCTCCACTATATCCTCTCCTCGCTCTGTTCAGGTTGAGGGTCAGGAGGAGTATGAAATCAACTCCATCATCGATTCTCGAATCTCCCGGGGGAAGTTACAATATCTTATTGACTGGAAGGGATATGGTCCTGAGGAGAGGACTTGGGTACCTCAGGAGGATGTACATGCTCCTCACCTCCGCAGGGCTTTTCACTCCTGTTTTCCATCCCGTCCCGGTTCCTTCCGCCCGGTGGGCGTTTCTGAGAGGGGGGGTACTGTCAGGGTACCTGTAGTCTCTACCTCAGAGGAGGTGAGAGACTTAGACGTTTATCCTCCCAGAGGGGTTGTTTCTTCCGTTCCTCGCGGTTCTCTCGGCCATTTACAAGCCGACCGCGAGGGATCCACTTCCTTATATGACGCGACGCTCAGTAGTCGACGTCATAACGCCAACCCGGGTCGACCTGTCAGTCAAGTCCCGAGCACTAATCAGGACTCGTCGGGGGCGTGATTACCCTCTAGAAGCAAGGTATAAAGTAAGGCTTTCGGCATCTGCTCATTGCCATGTCGTGGTTCTAGCCTGTCTAGTCACTCAGTGCTCTTGTATTCTAGTTGTCTCTTTGGTTCTGACCCGGCTTGTTTGTACTACCCTGTTTATCTCTGTTACCCTTTGACTCGGCTTGTCTCTCGCTTACCTGTCCTCTCGTTCCCTCGACCTCGGCTTGTTCCTAGACCATTCTCTACTTACTCCTTACGTTAAGTCCGGCCATTCTAAGGTCCGGTATACGTACCTACCACCTGTTTGTACTCTGCGTGTTGGATCCCTGTCCCGATCCTGACAATGACATCAGAAAGCAAACCTTAGATTAACACTAAGGCTTAAAACCTTTATGTCATGATAGTCCAATTCATCAATCACGTAAAAAAGTTTTGATTCATGTCCGTAATTGGTCTCCCCATCTCCTATATGACATTTCTGTGAAATTCTCCAGGTGACGCCTCGTCAGCATTTTTGTCCACGTGATACATGGATTATAACTAGTGATGTCCCAAACTATTCGCTGGCGAATAGTTCCTGGCGCAACTGTGGGCGAACACATGCGATGTTCGGTCTGCCCCCTATTCGTCATCATTGAGTAAACTTTGACCCTGTACCTCACAGCCAATCAGCAGCAGACCCTCCCTAGCAGACCCTCCCACCTACTGGACAGCATACAATTTAGATTCATTCGGAAGCTGCAATAATTTTTTTTTTTTATTATTATTTTTTTTATTTATTTTTTTATTCTAAATGCAAAACATTGGTATATAGGGGAATATTCACTAAATGCCAAACATTGGTATATAGGGGGATATTCACTAAATGCCAAACATTGTTATATAGGGGAATATTCACTAAATGCCAAACATTGTTACATAGGGGAATATTCACTAAATGGCAAACATTGTTATATAGGGGAATATTCACTAAATGCCAAACATTGTTATATAGGGGAATATATAACCCCCCCTCATTATTTTTATGGACCCCACCCACCGCGCAGGGGTGGGGGTGAGGGGGGGGAGGACAGTAGGTCCCCCCTCATTATTTTTATGGCCCCCACCCAATGCTCACGGGTGGGGGTGGAGGGGAGGCCAGTAGGTCCCCCCATTGTGATTTATGGCCCCCACCCACCGCGCAGGGGTGGGGGCCGGGGGGGGAGGACAGTTGGTCCTCCCCTTATTGTTTTTTAGGGCCCCCAACCACCGCTCAGGGGTGGGGGCTGGGGGGAACAGTAGGTCCCCCCTTATTGTTTTTTTAGGGCCCCCACCCACCGCTCAGGGTTGGGGGCCAGGGGAGAGGACAGTAGGTCCCCCCTTATTAGTATTTAGGGCCCCCACCCACCGCTCAGGGGTGGGGGCCAGGGGGGAACAGTAGGTCTCCCCCTTATTGTTTTTTTTAGGGCCCCACCCACCGCTCAGGGGTGGGGGCCGGGGGGGGGAAAGTAGGTCCCCCCCTTATTGTTTTTTTTAGGGCCCCCACCCACCGCTCAGGGGTGGGGGCCGGGGGGGGGGGACAGTAGGTCCCCCCTTATTGTTTTTTTAAGGGCCCCCACCCACCGCACAGGGGTGGGGGCCGGAGAGGGGGAAGACAGTAGGTCCCCCCTCATTATCTTTATGGCCCCCACGCGCCACCCAGGGGTGGGGGCCGGAGAGGGGGAGGACAGTAGGTCCCCCCTCATTATCTTTATGCCCCCCACCCGCCGCCCAGGGGTGGGGGCCGAGGGGGGGAGGGCAGTAGGACCCCCCATTATCATTATGGCCACCACCCGCCACATAGGGGTGGGGGCCTGGGGGGGAGGATAGTAGCCCCCCCTCATTATCTTTATGGCCCCCACCCACCGCCCAGGGGTGGGGGCCGGGGGAGGTAAGGAGAGTAGGTCTCCCCCCCTTCAATCACTATTGTGGCCAGAAAGAGTCCCTGTGGGTTTTAAAATTCGCCTACCCATTGACGTCTATGGCGGTTCGCCCGGTTCGCGAACATTTGCGAAAATTCACGTTCGCAGTTCGCGAACCGAAAATTTTATGTTCGCGACATCACTAATTATAACTGATTTATAAATTGCTAGTATATTGTGGGGAAAGATTCATAGGAGGTGAAGAGACAATTGAGAAGGAAACGGGCAACTTTAAATGTTGTATAGAAGAATAGTCAAAATACACATTTCAACTTACAATTTAACATCTATTAAAACGTGTCTGCGCATCTCTACGTGGATAATTTGGTATATGTTTTTTTGGTTCAGTACCCAGTAGATATAAAGAGGGTTACAGATGGTCCATACAGCTGCAAATAGAAATGGTTCGGCCACGTTGTTAGTCCATCTTTGGTTCTGTAATCGCATTTAGGAGAAATTTTATTTTTGTTTGTTTTTTTAAATTCTTAAAAACAGCAAATAAGCAAGTTTATTTTTTACTCTGTGTTTAAAGCTTCAAGTAAAAGTTCTATTAAGATCCAGTAAAAATGTAAAGACCACTCAACTGTCACCTTGTCTTCTGGGAAAACCACACTGGCTCTAAAGAAGTAATTTACATGGTAATTCTGGGAGAAGAGGAACATATTTAGATAGACCAACTTGGTAACATTCGTGTGGTTCTGTGGTATTTCTTATCTGTGCTGTTACAGTTTCCGTTTAAATGTCAAATTCCGGACGGTAAACTGATAAAACAAAATATGTTATGCACTAGGGGAAAAGGTTGGATGATAGGAGAAGAACGCACAGTCAGGTCAGGTTCCCTGCAGGAGAAGACAATAGGTGTTGGACTTGGAGAAGAAGTAGTACATGATGGATGCAATCAACGTCTGAAAAGAATAAGAGGAAAGAAGATTTAAAGGTGACAGTTTTCATATAAAAGTGGCAAAGTTTGGTAAATGAAGAGGAGAGCAAGGTTGAAGTTTAGAAGTATAGGGAAGAACGGGGAGAGAGGTACAGGAGGGATTTTAGTGAAGGCATGATGCAAGGTTGGGTGTGTTTTGAGAGCTTTTGGAATGAAAAGAGAAATTAACAATTGCTTTTTGAGGCTATTTGCTGATTGACACTATGTATTAAAGATCTGTAAGCTTGTGGGCCGACAGAATAATTTAGATTTTTGATACGTGGCAGTGGGCTATGTGACATATGAAGCAAAGGTTTGTGGGCTGAGAGGTGACAATCAAAGACATGCACATGGAGTGTGTAGCTGGTTGTGTCTGGTGTGCCCATACAGACACTTGTATAATATTTGTCAATCTGATTTTTATTGAAGGCATGAGTTAGGGTACAGAAAATGAAAACAGGGACAATGTGCATATGGGTTACAGCTTCGAGTTAATACAACAATAATGTGTCACATGTCCAGAGTAGTAGTGCCTTTCTTTTTTATAGGGGAAAAAGCATGAGTAGGAACATATGCTAAACCGTAGCAAGTAAAAGTAGCAATAGTGACAGAGCCTACGTCTATGTGAATTAGATATACAAAGAGCTAGGGGGGCCTGATTAGTTAAATCGGCGTGGCTGCAATATGTAAGTCTGATGCGCTGTTGTCCTAGACATCCAGAACAGGAAACCAGTCGTTAATACAGTATGAGGGTAAACTAAGGTTATTCAAACTTAACTACGTGCATACAGTAGTGAGGGTGCTGACATGTTAGCATATTTTACATATAAATGAAGAGTGTCAAATTGGTTTTCATACAGCACTAAACAACGTTAGGTGTCGATTATCTCAGGTGGTATTTGCCTATTAGTGCAGTAGTGTGTATACTTGGGTCACCTAGGGAGCCCAGGTTAGTGCCAACAGGCTACAGAGACATTGAGTATATGATTGACATGCATGTTAACGTAACAATGTGCGCTGGACAAATTAAATGCTTAACTGTGCGTTGGAGACAGTTTGCCATGGTCGGTGACATGTTTTAGAGTTCATAGTTCGTATGGGCAGACAGTTAGTTACTGCTTTGCGGGCTGGAGTGTAGTCTGCGGGTCGCGGCTTGCTGGGGTCCGAGTTACTTCACCCAACGCCCGTTCTGGCGGCTCGGCATGTGGGACAGGATTGGCGTACGTCGCACAGGTCCCCTTTGGGTGGGATTACCGGCAGCATGTGCAGGTGGGTCTGCGAGGAGTGAAAGTGGCCGTTGCAGGGGGCTTCTCCCTTTCTCCAGGCATCTTGTAGGGTTGGCACCGTGTATCCACAGACTCGGTTGCCTCTCGGGGCCGGGTCTTTCCCGTGATGGGCGCTGTGGAGGGTCCTGGTGGTCATCCGCCGCCAGCGGCGGGCGGCTCTCCTGCGATGTGGTCGGTGGATAGGAGGGAGTCTCCTATTGTTCCCCTGTCTGGGTGGGTGGTCCGCCCGTCGGAGCGCGGCGGCTGATCCCGGGGTCTGCCCGCTCTGCCTTACTGCTTGGGGCTGCCTCACCTCAGCGTTGCTTTCAGAGGTTTGATGAGCCATCCGCCTGTCCAGCATTTCCCAGAACCGGGTGAACAGTGCATCCAGACGCTCGTGTAGTGGCAGGATGCAGGTATGCTCTGTAGTGTGGTCTGATGTCGCCATTTTAGGAGCGTCCGCTTGAGTGATTGTTTCACGCTGTCGGCTGTCAGCAGACATTGCAGTCAGTGTAGGCTTAAGTTTCACGTTTATGTGGACCAGGATAACCCCCTCTGGACCCGGGGGGGGGGTAGGTGGGCCCGATGCTTCGGGTGTCGCTCGTTTTTGCGGGTCGGGAGAGCGGCCGTCTCTCCCATCCACCATGTGCTGTAGGCCCCAAGTTCTCGGCCCGGATTCCCAGCGTTTTTTCAGGCGTGCGAGGTGTCTATCTGTACCCCTGCTTGTACAGTGTCAGATGCGGTAGTTTGGAGGGTCGATTCGGGTGAGTATTTCTCGTTTTGTTGCTGAAAATCCGGCCCAGGCCCAGGAGCTCACAGAAAGCGTGTCTGCTCGGCTCCCCGGTCAGGCCCCGCCCCCCGACACTTGTATAATATTACATTGCAGTCCCTGACCCTCAATTAGGTTGTATCTGTGTTAGTTGGTTTGTGTTTAAAGTTAAAGTTAATTGAAATCGATCATCTTTGAATATAGCTGGATCTCACTTTCTTAATGATGGTTAAAGAAAAATGTATTAGTATGTTTTATGATGAAAACTAAATATTCACATTGTAAAGAAACCCCCCCCCCCCCCCCCAAATTTGCATACCCTAATAAAAACGTTGCATGCGCTTATGGGACAATTGGAATGGACTTATGAAGCTGGTAATTGGAGTAAGAGGTGGAAACTGGTTGATGGGGTGATTTAGAAGATGGAATATTTGATAAAGATGAAATATTTTATAATGATTAAATAGCAACTAGAATTTTGGTAACTGGGTTGAACATGCGTGAGGTGACATTGCATGGATAACAGGAGAATGTCCTTTTCAGATAGAACACTCTGGTCATTGTATAGCTAACAGGAGAACCTATAGGTGTGAGGAGATCATTATCGTCATGGGGATAGAATGATAATAGACATTAATACATTATGGAAGGAACTATTTGTGGGCAAAGGTTGAGTCATATTGGCTTTAATGTCCTTTACAGGTAGAACACTCTGGATTAGAATATCATGGAGATAGGTATATTTGTCCTCCTCCTGCTGCTTGTCCTAACGACTCAGGCTCTGAATTTAGATGAATGGAAACCCCGGATCTTCCGAGGGCCCAGTGGCAGTTACTTTGGGTTTTCCTTGGATTTCTTTCAAACAGCAGAAAAAGAGTGAGTATCAAAACATGTCTTATCTATGTCAAATTATAGAGTTGATAACAAATATCAAAAATTAAAAAATAAACAAAAAAAACTTAAAGGATAATTGACACTTTAAACTATTTTTTTTACTATATCATGTTTTGAAATGAAATAGATAAAAAAAAAAAAGTATTATATGCAACAAAATGAGAATAACCCATCCCTAAATCTAGTATACGACGGGATCCTTCAGCCATATGCATGCACCTTGGGTCAGATAATGTTTGAAAATGGACAGTTAGTCTCTATGGTCTATCCTCGCTTTACTCCCTGCAAGAAGCAGGGAAGACAATAGAGACTATAAAGCCAATCCTGCTTCTGTGCAGGGAGGGGAGCAAGAAAGACAATTTCTGCTATGATTCTAATGTCTGCTCAGTAATTTCCTTTGAGTGATTGACTTCCTGAAGGAGTTCCCCCAAGTCCCTGTTGTCCTTGGATAGCTTTCTAGCGGAAGTATGGGGCATTCCAGTCACTGGTGGTGGATTGCCACGATTTCGTTAGCTGTGTTAGGTGAGAGATATTGTGGGTTATATTAAAAATGCGTCTGGGTGGCTGGAAAATGAATCAGCATTGGAATGTTGCTAAGAACTTGAGAAACCAGAAGAAATGTTCCCAAGTAACAAACTAATTTAAAACACAAGAAAAATAGGTTAAGCAACACACAATCAAACTGGGCTGATTGTACTTGTATCAGCATTTCTCTTACATCCAGCATTTCAGAAAAAAACAAACCACAAAATAATTAACCCCTTAACGACCGCGGACATACTAGGTATGTCCGACAAAAAACGGTTGTTAGGGGATTTAATTGGCAAACCCTATATTTAACTGCGTAACTTTCTAAAACACCATAAAACCTTTACATGGGGGGTATTGTTATTCTCTGGAGACATCGCTGAACACAAATATGAGTGTTTCAAAACAGTAAAACGTATCACAACAATGATATCCTCAGTTTAAAAAAAACCTAATAAAAACGCTAACTTTGGCCAGCGATCGTGACTAAGTGGCTACTACAATAGATTGGACATAACCCATTTTGAAAACCCTGGGTTGTCTACATTTGCAAATGGTATACCATGATGGGGTTATTTCACATTCCTGGGCTACCATATGGTCTCAAAAGGCAACATAGACCCAGCAAATCAATCTGGCAAACTGAAACGGGCAAGTCCTATATTGACCCTGTAACTTTCCAAAACACCCTAAAACCTGTACATGGGGGTATTGTTGTACTCGGGAGACTACGCTGAACACAAATATGAGTTTTTCAAAACAGTAAAACATATCACAGCGATGATATTGTCAGTGAAAGTGAAGTTTTTGGAATTTTTCACAGACAAAGGGCACTTTCACTGATGATATCATTGTTGTGATACGTTTAACTGTTTTGAAACACTAACCATAATGGGAGCTCTAGTCCTCAACATCTAGAGTGGCAACGGTTGCCTACCCCTGATCTAAGGGTTTATTCTTGAAAGATTAAATTGGTGGTTTGCAGAATTATCCATAAAACCCCCAGGTTGTTTCTTTAGCTAAGGGTTTTCCAGATCTGCTATTTTTTTATTTAAATTCTGCAATTCAGTTATCAATTTACTAGAATTCTTAGTGAACACACCCCCTTGTTTTGTTTTTCCTTGGTAGTCATTAATAGCACGTCTAAAAGCAAATGGAGGGGGAAATATTTTTAATGGTTTTCCATCTGCATCATACTATAGTTATGTCACCTATATTTGGATAAACCCTCAATTTAACAAACTGTATTTTCTCGAAGATATGCTTGAAAACTAGAGGACTCTTGATGCGATGTTTCTTAAAACTATCTATAAATACCAACAAACTCTTCAACTCCTTACATAAAAAAAGTATGTGCATTACATAAATAAAGTATGTGCACATTTAAAGAAAAATGGCGTCCTGTTCTCTAGAGCCTGCGATTTAGAAACCAGGATTAACCGGGAAGAATTGTGTATGGAATACAGTGATAAGATAGATACAGTAAGAGGACACAAGGTGCAACTCTCCATTTTGCAGTGCTGTTAAAATCTCCCCAATCCTCTTGTTTCAGAATGAACTTAGCGGTTGGTGCCCCCAAAATGCAGACATTGCAGCCACATATCATTCGTGGTGGTGGGGTATTTATGTGTCCTTGGGATTCGAAGACCAGAAATTGTACGATGATAGAGTTTGATCAAACAGGTAATTTGTATTTTCTAATCTTTGACATGACTTTGAGAAGGAAGCTTTATTTTGCCCGTACAAACTAAATGGGCATTAATCAGAATTATAGATACATTCATGATTTATTCAAAGATACTGTATACATGTCACTAAGTAAAACATTTACATCTAGACCAAAATATATATATAACCCAATTTAGTAGAGTTGTGAATAGGCCAAAAATTTGATTTGGAAATTTGGGTAATTTATTTGTCTGTTTTGGCAATTCGGACCAAAGGCATTTGGTTCGGTTCAGCACTTCGGAACTTCAGCAATTCGGAACTAAGGTAATTCGGACCCTAACTCTAATCCCTAACCCCTAACCACTAACCCTAACCTCTAACCCTAACCACTAACCCTAGCCCATAACCCCTAACTCAAACCACTTGTTTTGCCACTTTTCAGAAATCCAAAGCACTTCGGAACTTTGGCAATTCAAAACTTCGGAAATTCCGCACTTTGGCAATTCAGAAATTCGTCAATTCGAACTCCGGACATTCGGAAGCAAACGAATGTCCGAATTTCACGAAATTCGTCCAAATATACATTCGGAACAAAACAAATTGCACATGTCTACAATTTAGAACTGTTAGAAAAACTCACACATAGTGTGCAAAAGATGACTACATTGAAGTTAAAGTCAAAAAATTTAACTTAGAGTCAGTCGGGTTTTCTGTGATGTGACATATCCGGGAAAAGTATGACTTTAGACAATTTATTCCATGTATTTTTTTTTACTACTTAACACACAAAATACAAAGATTCATCACAAAAACATCAGATGCTTTCCACTAACTTGGTACTCGGTAGAAAATAGCATTGAAAAATAGAGTAAAATGAAAAGCCATATCTTACAGCTCAGGGCTGAGGGGTAAGTTGAGAACTATGTGCCAGAGAACCTATTTCTTATACCATTGTGCTAGCTATTGTGCCAAAGCGTACCAAGAAGTCAAATTGACATGTTCATTTTTATGCAGGCCAGTTCTTGACTGCTTTGCTTGTCCGAGAACCTACTGTGTGATTCTGTGGTAATTCAGAGTCAATTTAGAGTCTTATTTTAGGACCCATTAGCTCTACACTCTGTATAGAATGACTACATAATTCTGATTGGCTTCTTCACACAATATGCTAAAGTGTCATAGGTTTTTGGTTTGTTCCATTTATAATATAAAGGAGACAACTGGACAGAAATGCTGTCAGATTGCTGTGCTCAATCTGATTGACAGTTTCCCTAAAACTGCAATGTTTTACATTGCAGGACTAAGAGGGAAAGGGAAACTATACCTAGACCACTTCAATGAAATTAAGTGGTCTGGGTGCCTATTGTGCCTCTTTAATTTCATTGGGATATAATTTTCCACAACATGTAAATTGAAATCTTTTCCTAAAAATGACTGCTCTCTTATTAAAATATAGTTTTGAAATACAGATTGAGTTTTTAATATTCCATTGCAATTATGGATTAGTCACCCTGTGTTTAATTATACATATATCAATGTTATTGGACACTCTTCTTTTAGAGGAGCACTCTATGAAGCATCGCTGGCACATCCTGCTGTAGTGGTTAGGGTGCCAATTCCGCTGGCACTGCCCTTCACTAAGTAGTCACACTGTTTTGAAGGGTTTGATACTCACCTAGGTCCCACCAGGTCCCAATGTTGCTTCCATCACCTTGATAAACCTAAAGAAGAAGCTCTCATTCTGTTTTAGCGATAATCAATTTTGTTTCAAAGCATTCATTGGCTTTGAGCGCAGCCAATCCTTGCAGACAATGAGTAATCTGGAAATTGGAAAATTATATATTGATTAAACAAAATTAGAACTTCTGCTTAAGCTTCCTCGAGAAGCCTGGAGGTAGCAATAGTTTGACTCCTTACAAGAAGGACATTGGGTGGTGCCGCCATGGAACTCTCACCACCATTACCACTATAGTAGGTAGTATTCTTCCTCTTTGTTACTAATGCCCCTGTCTGTGTTTTTGCACGCACATTGTTTCCACAGGAGATTCAATCAATAAATATGGCGATATCACCGTGGGGGTTTTCAAGTCTGATCAATTTTTTGGTGCCACTGTCAGAACCTGGAAAGACAGCATTGTGGTATGATTAAAACGTGTCACTTGTTGTGAAACCCGTTTGAGCTGGGCCTTTTTCACCTCTCACCTCTGTAATATTCTGTACGTCAGTAACGTGTCAAATAAAAAACCTCTATTCTTGTACAGTACTGCAGAATATTTCGGCGCATGTTTTGCAAACTCCAGCGCCAAACCAAAGTTTTAACAAGATCTTATTGATGCTATGCGGGCAGCCTCCCTTATTCTGAAACCAAGACTCTAACCAAGACCAGAAAGCAAGATGTTAAATGTGATTTAATTCCTAAATGACGGATGATCAAGCAGTGTGACTGCAGCGGTGTGATCTATGCACCAAAACTACTTCATTAAGCGAAAGTTCTTTTGGGGCTTAGAGTGTCCCTTATATTCTGTAGGAATTATAAAGAAGTGACAAGGACATTTTGAATGTTAGGTCAAAACACTGGTATCAAAAATAGCTGAGTGAGAATGTTTCCAATCTGTCTGTTTTAATCTAAAAAGTAAAATTCTCAAGTTAGTTCTCCAAAACTCCTGTCAGACAAATAACCTAATTATGCTTGAATCCTGGGAGTACTGTTTGTAAGCACATTCCAGCGGCTGTTTATCCGAGAGCACTCTCTCAGGTTTATTTACTAAATTCCATGTGAATGTTACTTTTAAGGCCAGAGTAGCCGAGCTGAAACCATAGCTGACTTAGAGATGTTTTCCAGTTTGGTTATTTTGGTCAATGTATTTGTTGTGATGTTGCTTTGCTGAACATGTAACAGACTAAGATGCAACATGAATTGTGACATTCAATCCCTCTCTCTCATTCACCATTTCATGTAGGCTTGTGCTCCGCTACAGCACTGGAATGTCTCAAGGCACAGTGACCAATCTGGATTAACACCCACCGGGGCCTGCTACCTGTCTAGTAACCTCCAAAACTTCCTTGAATTTGCACCTTGTCGGGAAATGACCACGGGTAACAAATGCTATTATGATGAAATGAAATGTCTCAAAGTAGAAAGAATTGAAATAAATATCTCTCTCCAAATATATTTCCTACAATCAGATTTCTGCTTTTCAGCGTTATTCCTTAAAATGAGAATTGTCAGGAATTTTAAGTAAATTCAAAGTCAATTTAATATTTAAAGGCAAAATAGTCAAACTGTAACTCTGGCCATTTTGTCCTTAAAATTTCATTTGACATTCCCCCCTTTTCAGATTCTTTGGCTTTCATAGTCACTAACAATGACCCCAGGAAAAAAGAGACAAACATTTATTTTGCCAAATAGCTGGCATTACCATCACTTTTCTTCAGTGCCAGGATAAGGTAGAGGATGCTGGAGCTGTAGCTCCAGGCCCGCACATTGCAATAGGCCAAATATTTGTTCTCATTTGCTATATTTATATTTGTAATCTGCCGTTGCTCTCAAGTACCATGCGAACAATGTATGATCAAGGAAACACAGTTATCTCTCCAGCCTGGCTGTGCAACATGGAAAACTACCCATAACACGTAAAGTACCGTATGTAGCTTTAGCACTGTTTATATAAATCTCCACTTTATAAATGCACATGGGGACAAATTTTATATTGATGGGTCTAGTTGTGGGCACGGGTCTGTCTCATGATCTTTGTAGCCCAGGATGATGGAATAGAAAAGTCAGATTTTGTATGTAAGCCCACAGTCATTTTTAACATCAGGTCCATGAGGTGCCCTGATCCAGCATTGCTTTTCCTAATTGGCCAAAGTTGTTCCCAACCTAGGTAAGACCTTCATAATTAAATGAAGGGATAAGCTGGTTTCTTTTGGGGGAGAGAGGTTTAGACTGTAAAAAGGCCTAAGATAAAATACGAGATTGTTATGGTACTTTTTAGCAGTAAACCAAAATGTTTAAATGTCTATCTGTTCCTGTCCAAATCAATAAAATTAAATTGCGTACATACGCTGAAGTAATTAAGTCTGACACACAAGGTTCAGGTTAAAATAACTTCGAGAAAATTTATTGGCAAGTGATTAAAAAGCGGACGCGCAGGTCCTTTTAAGAGACATTTTACGTCATCATTGATTATTAGAATATCAGCAAATAAACATCATTAATTGGATTAATTGTTAAGTGTCGGGATTAGTGTCCTCCTATCAATATTATTAATTGGCTCAAAAACTTAAGTGGTTAGTCCCGTGCCCACCCACCAAGAGGTGGGATTGTTCTGGACACGGGTGGGGGACAAGGGGTCTTGAGCGTCATTTTACACGGTCGGTGATCTCAGGCCTCGTGGCCAGGTGCAAGGTCTCTTATGAATAGAACATTTCATTACTACTGTGTTCTCATGGCCTTCAAATTATACTATGTTGCAAATCTAAGGAAAAGTCAGCAATTCCTGTGTTAATCATGTCTTTATAGAAAATACAGTCTTTGTCTATTGTATTAGATGTGCTGGGAAATTCTGTCATGTAAGGTGGTTTTAAAATGAACAAGTCAGGTTATGAGGACAAAATGGAGGATTGAAGAAGTCAGGTTAGGAGGACAGAATGGAGGATTGTCACAGTATAAAGTTAAAATGGAGTTAGTGCAATAATTGAATATATACAATAAAGATTTTTAAATAATCCCACATCAGTCCCCCCTATGAAATGTTAGATTCTAAGAGATAAAACTTTATTAAGTTAGTACCAGGAAGACGTGTTAACCCAAAGGCACAGAAACCCCGTGGCCGCTAGCTAGGTGTTAATGCAAAGTGCAAAACTGTCCCTAGATCTGACCCTGATAGGCTGACTCATCCGTCAGTATGGCTCTCGAACACTTCACACCCATGGGTGTCCCATGGCGGCTAACCCACCACTTCTCCACACGGGGCCTTTACCATTCACTGACAGATGCTGTCCCTAAGCTAGTCCCTTCCTAGAATTCCTGCACTTTATCAACAAAAGGGATTGTTTGCAGCGGCAGACAGGGTGAGTTGATGTCTTGGAAATCTTGGTCATCAACTTCGAGATGGGTGAAAGTGGGTGCCGCTTGGTCAACAGTCTTCATGAGGGATTTTCTCAGACATGGGAGGATACAACAAAAGAGAAGAGCAAAGATAAAAAGAAAAATTAGTATAGCCATACCAATATGCATTAAAGCCTTTTGCCATCCTGTCATCCAACCAAACCATCTTTCCCAGGGATCTTGTATCCCAGAATTCCTTTTCAACTCTATAGACAGGTCATTTAATTTATCTATGGCTAATGTAACTTTACCATTAGGGCCTGTGTTTTCTGGGATATAGGTACAACATGTCAAGGTGTCGGGCAAAATTTTACAAACCCCTCCTTTTTCGGCTAAGATCATATCTAGGGCCATTCTATTCTGAAAAGCCATTTGGGATGTGGCCTGCAATTGTTCGGCCAATCCCTGGAGGGCGTCTCTGGTATAATTAACAAAACGCTGTTGATTATAATAAATGTAATTTATCCAATTTAAATTCTTGTTTGTGGTAACTATGGCAAAAAGTGATTCAAATCCTGCAGCAACTTCATCTCTTGCTTTAAACTCATTGGGCACCCCCCTAGGCACCCCAATGGCATCAATATAAACATGAGGATCAAAACTTCCTTTTACTGGGGCTTCACGCTTAACCTTAGTGTGCCTGGACTCATGGGTGACGAGGTGTGTATCAGAGATGATATGTATAGGCATAATGGCTTTAGCCAAAGTACACTCCCCCCACCACTCCTTGTCCATTCTGGATCTTAGCTGTAAATCCCCACACAACCAGTAGATGTCCCCTAATGACCTGGTGTGAAATTGCAACAAGTTCATAGAGACACTCCTGTAGGTAGCACAATACCCCTTAGAGAAGTTACCCAAGAATCTACCAATTCCATCATAGTTAGCATAACAGGTGTAATTACCTTTATACACGGTAATACCATCTGGGGGTTTGGCATCCTTGGTTAGGAGAGGATACTCCTTTGTCCATGCAATACATATGGACCTGTTAAAATCATAGTGATAGGCAAAAAGGCTTAAAACACATTCCTCTATATCTACTGGCAGGATTAGAGGTACAGTACCCAGGTGAGGCCGGGCACCACCACACACATAGCATGCAGTCTTATTATGCTTATTAGCATTATATTTCATCCATTCTAACCATAAATTTACATCATTAAAACCTGTTTCAGCGGCCATGGTATCTTCAAAGGTGGGGTTAGCAATGGCCATCATGTCTTGAAAGGTCTGGATATGAGGTTTTAATGGGTTAGGGACCATATGGGTGGCCCCTTGCCACTCAGAAGAGTTACACATATCTTTTAGGAAGAAATGCCCTAATTTACGGTAGGAACCCTTTTTCCAATACATTCCCATCACATACTGGTCTGCATCCGTTGGGCTTGGATGCTCAATGTTAAGGATTAATTTCATTGGCGTACCTCCCCCAGGCTTTCTCAAAGTCATTCTCTGGAGAAGGGATCTACCTTGATCATCTACTTTAGATAAGGCACTTTTTGGTTTGTAACCCCAGGCAGGCCCGGCATTCCATCCCGCCGCCCCCCAATGGTTACAATTGTGCCCCCATTGCTTGTCAACTACACAAACATATGGGTCTTTTGAATGAGGGATATCTCTGTAAATACTCTGGATTTGTGATGTGGGGAACGGGCATTCTACAATATCACAATAGTCAAAGGTGTAAGTAGCCACATGGGTGCATGATGAATTGTACCAGAAGGTATACCCACTAATATCTTTGGTGATGGCTACTTGTTGGGCCTTTATGAGGCTAATTAAGGAGAAGGTGTACCAGAGGTACATGCTTGTGCGGTATCTGCTTCCTCGGGGGCTGGAGATTTCTTGCAGTGGGAAGCGTGGATCCAATTTGGCCTACCGGCCAGTTTGACGGAGGTTGCGGTAATCAGGAGAACTTGGAATGGACCGTCAAATCTTGGTTCCAAGGTATTTTTCCGCACAAACTTCTTGACCAGAACCCAATCTCCGGGAAGCAGGTTATGGGTACCTGTATGCAATTCGGGATCTGGAATTGAAGAGAAAACTTGGGCATGTATTTTGTTTAAGGCACTTGCAAGTTCGGTTACATAATCTACCAAAACATCTGATTGGAGCTGTAACTGCTGCGGATAATAACAACCTAGTCTGGGTGCTGTCCCAAATAGAATCTCATATGGGGACAGTGAATGCTTCCCTCTAGGTGTGTGTCTAACGCTAAATAAAGCTATTGACAGGCTTTCTGGCTAGGGCATTTTCGTTTCTTGTGACATTTTTAACATTCTGGCTTTTAGAGTGCCATTCATGCGCTCTACTTTACCACTACTTTGTGGGTGGTAAGGGGTGTGGAAGGCTAGGGTCACCCCTAGAGCAGTCCAAATTTCTTTAGTCACTGTTGCTGTAAAGGCTGGGCCTTGATCACTTTCAATGACTTCTGGGAGTCCGAACCTACATACTATCTCTGTAAGTAGGCGTCTTGCGGTTGTTTTTGCAGTGATATTGGCCACTGGGTAGGCCTCTGGCCATCCTGAGAACATGTCCACTATGACTAGTGCATATTCATGGGGCCCACTCTTGGGCATTTGGATGTGGTCAATTTGAATTCGCTGGAAGGGGTACATGGGCTTTGCCAGGTGTTTTGCAGGCACCTTGATTGGTCTTCCTGGATTGCATTTTGCACAAATGACACAGGCCTTACAGAAGCTGCTGATCAATGTTGTGATTCCGGGTGCTTCATAATACTTCTGTATGAGGGCGGCCATTAATTCTTTTGACAGGTGTGCAGGCCCGTGTGCCCATTGGACAACTGCTGGATATAAATTTTTGGGAAGACAAAATTTGAAGTTGTTGTAATATACTCCGTCCTTTTGGATGGCTCCTTTCTTTTTCCATTTTTGGATTTCTTCAGGAGTGACTGCGGCTTGCTGTTCTCGCAAAATTCGCAAATCAGTAGGAAGAGTTTGCAGAGCAAAAATAGGGACTTCTTCTTCTTCTTGTCCGGACACTTCTTCATCCACTTCCTGCAGATCCCTGGCTGCTAGCTTAGCAGCCTGATCAGCCAAATGGTTGCCCTTTGCTTCATCTGTATCCAATTTCCCATGGGCCTTTACCTTCAAAACGGCCACTTCTTCAGGGAGTAGGAGGGCATCCATTAGCTCCTTGATTGCAGTACTATGCTTGACTGGTGTACCGGCGGTGGTAAGAAATCCTCTAGTCTTCCAAATTAGGCCGAAGTCATGTGCCACACCCAGAGCATATCTTGAATCTGTATAGATGTTGGCACGTTTTCCTTCGGAAATTTTGCATGCTGAAGTCAGAGCCTGTAATTCAGCTTCTTGCGCAGACATTGCTGGCGGTAAGGATGATGATTTGATAACTTCGTCTGTTGTGGTTACGGCATATCCTGTATGATATCTTCCTTCTTCATCAGCATATCTTGAGCCGTCCACAAACAGGGTAAAATCTGGATCTTGTAATGGATTCTCATGCACAGTTGGTAGGTGCACTGTCTCCATTTTAATCTGTTCAAAACAGTCATGAGGTGTTTCGGGGTCATAATCATTCACTATGACCAGATCTTGAAATTCTTTTTCTAGGAAGTGGCGTGGCCACGCTTCCAGAATGTCAGTTGTTGGGTATTTGACAATACCATTTTCCTGTAGCTGTTCTTCATCCATGGTGGCCCATAGCTTTGCCATGGGCCCAAGATCATTCCATGACCTTGTCTTCAATTTGGTAACAGGAATATGTGGGATAGCAGTATCCCAATGGCGGTAGAGGTAGTTAAGTTGTTGAGGTAGTTGGACCAAGACCATGCTATTGCCTTCAGAGTCACAATAGAAATCTTGAGCGGTGAGCTTCACATCAGTCCAGTGGTAAAGCTCATCTTCATAGCAAGGTTCGGGAGTAATGTCTGGTTTGTACCACATGGTACAGAAGGCGTAATCTGGGCCTTCACAGAGAGGCTTCTCATCTTCATAAAATGTCAAATGTGGATGCATGACTTTCTTGATACATCCACAAAGCAGGTAAATGTAGGTTTCATCTGTGATAAATCCATAATAGATACCCCCCTCAGGGAGTGGAAGAAGAGTGGATGGGTTAAGAACTTGACATCTTTGGATGGAAATGTTGTCGGGCAGGAGAAGATGGCACTGGAGGCGTAGGTGTCTGGCTGGAGACACGTGCTTGAGCTGGACTTGGTTGATGATGGCAGAAATGTCATGAGGGGCCAAAACAACCAGAGGGTGGCCAAGGACCAGGTCTGAGGTTCTTTCTATGAGCTCTCTTGCAGCAAAAACAGCCCTGAGACAGGAAGGAGTCCCTCTGGCCACAATGTCCAGTTGACATGAGAAATATCCAATAGGCCTCTGGCGGCCTCTTAAGTCATTAGTTTGGGTGAGAACTCCTGTTGCGTGGCCTTGTCTTTCAGAGACAAATAATTTGAAAGGTTTTGAATAGTCAGGTAGGCCCAAGGCAGGAGCAGAAGCAATGGCACGTTTGAGAGCATTGAAATTGTCCAGAGCTTCATTAGGCAAACAGAAAGGGTCAGACTTAAGTGCGTCATAGAGAGGTTGCATGAGCAGGGAGGCTTCTGGGATCCATGCTCTGCAGTAGGAAATGAGGCCTAGGAAGGCATGGAGAGATTTTGAAGTCCTTGGAGTTGGAATATCCAGTACAGCTCTCACCCGGTCCCGGGTAAGATGTCTGGTACCTTGAGATAGGCAATGTCCAAGGAAAATTACTGAGGGTTGGCAGAACCGTAGCTTGATGAGCGAAGCTTTGCATCCTTGTTCTGCCAAATAACAAAGCAGACTAATTGAGCACTTTTCAGTAGTGGGTATATCATCTCCACAGAGCAGCAAATCATCCACATACTGGAGCAGAACAACTTCTGGGTGCTCAGCTTGCCATGGGTCAAGGATAGTGGCCATGGCCTTTGCAAATTGACTTGGTGAATTTTGTGCCCCTTGGGGCATGACAGTCCAGGTATACTGTTGCATCTCATGGGTGAAAGCAAACAGGTATTGGCAGGATGGGTCCAGTGGGACACTAAAAAAAGCATTTGCTAGGTCAATGACTGTGAAAAATTTTGCAGATGGTGGGACTCCAGAGAGCAGAGTATGGGGATTTGGTACAAGAGGGGTGTCCAGGACGGTAGCTTCATTGACAGCACGGAGATCCTGAACCATCCTGTACTTCTCTGGCTCACCTTTTGGAGTTTTCTTTTTCACAGGGAATAATGGGGTGTTGCATTCAGATTTACATTTCACCAGGGCACCCTTCTCCAAGAGTGCCTTGATGTGGGTAGAAATGGCAGCAGCCTGTGCTGGTTTTAATGGATATTGTGGTTTTCTTGGCAATTTAGCTCCTGGAATAAGCTTTACCACCACAGGGGGAACATTTAGGTGACCTATGTCCTCTGGGCCTGAGGACCATAACTTGGCGGGCACCTGTGTTTTTAATGCCTCTGGGAAATTGGACCTTAGTTCTGCTGCTTTCTCACGGGGCTTTTCTAAATGCAGCATTAGAGGCAAGGAGCACAAGGCTGAGGTGTCTGATTCAGATAGAGGTGTGGACATTTCTACCTGCCCATCCGGGGTGAAGGTGATGGATGCTTGCAGGCGTGAGAGAACATCAGCACCTAACAGGTTAATTGGGCATGTGGAGGATACCACAAAGCGAGCAAGCAGGCTAGAGCCAACTCGTAATGGAGTTGTTAAAGGGCTATGTCTTGGCTGGCCATCTACTCCAACGCAAGAGACATCAATATTTGACAGAAAGGATGGGTCTGGCAGGTCTTGTTCTCGCAGAACACTACGGGCTGCACCTGTGTCAACTAGAAATGTGGTAGGGTGGCCTTCAATGGGCAAAGTCACTGTGGCAAGTGGCCCCCCCTTATCCCCTGTAGACACTGCCATTACAGGGGTTACAGACACAGGCTTGCCAATTTCCTAATCATCGGGTTCCTCAATTATCGGAACCTCTTTCTCGGCCTTGGGGGCCGGGGCAGGCCTGGATGGCTTTCTTGGCTCTCTCTTGGGTTCTGGGCAATCACTTTTAAAATGCCCCTTAGCTTTACAATTAAAGCAATGGCCATCCTCCGGTCGGACGCCCTTGGGAACAGGGGTAGAGCGGGAGACCATGAGAGGAGCTGAGGTGGGTCTTCTTGGGGTCTGAGCAGATTCTAACCCTCTGGCAACTAAGAGCAGGGTATCCAGAGGAACAACCTTATATTCTGGGCGGGCAGCAATAATTCCCTTGCGTATAGAGTCTTTAACACCTTGGACAAACGCACCAGACAACATTTGTGAATGAATCTTGTCAGTAAGATCAAACCCCAAATCTGTAAACATTTGATACAGTCTTGCATGAAACCTTTCCACTGATTCTCCTTTATCTTGAATAACATCAGTAAGGCCAGCAGCCTGATCTGCAAGTTTGTCCTTAGCCCATTCTCTTAATTGGGTGCAAAAAGTTACTCCAGAGGGGTAATCAACGTCACTGCTGAGCAGATCTGTACTGAGGTGTCGGGCCATGCTTGGCCAATATGCATCCCCTGCTTTAATAGCACAAATGCTCAGTAGATCACGCCATGCGGCGGAATAAGTCTTTTGAATTTGAACTATCCCTCGGTAGAAGGGCATAGGCTGCTTTTCTGGGTCAGGGAGTGATTTCATTAAAGCACTAGCTTGAGTGGGGTTGAAAGCAACATATTTAGGAGGGGCCCGTTCTCCCCGACCCTTGTGGCCAAAGGGGTCATCGATAGAACGATGAGCTGAGGCTCCCGCAGCAACCTCCGATGAGACATGGGACACCCTGTCCTCCTCCTCATCATCGAATTCTATGATATTGGCTCTTTTACGCGGTGCAGGGCCCGCGTGAGGTGAAAGGATCGGGGGTTGGGAATGAGCCCCCGATGCAGGGGTGGCCAGCGAGTCATAACCTGGGGACAGGTAGTCACCGGGGATTACCGGCATCAGGGCTGAACTGGGGGCCGCCATATTAGAGGCGGGGAAAGGAGTTGCATTAGGATTAAGGGAAGAAGTGGCGGCCATATTTGATATGGGCACTTCCGGAGCAGACTGAGCCGGACTGGGCATGACCGGAACCTGGGGAGTGGCTTGGGGAAAGGGAGGGTAACCAGGGTAGGGCAGGGCCATGGGATATGGGAAGGGGTAGGGCCAGGCAGGGGAGGGCAGGAGAGTAGGGTGGGTGGGTACATTTAAGGAGGTAGGATATTGGACTGGGGCGGAGCTGGTTATGGGAGGAGACTGGACGGGATTTGTAGGGATGGATGCAGAAAGAGGAGGGGTAGTTAGTTGGGCGGGTGCTGACGGGAGGGGATTGGCCATGGAGAGGGATTGCAGGGAGGAAATGGCAGATGAGATGTTAGGATTAGGCATGGAAGGGAGCGTGGGGATGGCTGAGGATGATGGGACTGAGATCCGTCAGAATTCAGGACCGGGCAGACAGGGGAGGTGGTGGGATGGGATTCGGGAGGGTCGGGAGTGGGGAACATAGTCAGCTGGCTATCACCTATTGCTGACTGAACCTTGGGGATAGACATCCCCTGGGCGCCATTTTGGGGCGCCGGCTGAGGGTAAACCCCAGCAACACAATTCTTATGATACACAAACAATTTTACACCTTTGTGATTTATCTCTTCCTCAACCCAACCTTCTAACTGAATAGCCTTCGCTACTCTGTACCATGCTTCAGCAGTCTTTAATAAACCATTGTCTGTAAGCTTGCCTTTCATTTCTGCCAATAACTTACGCCAGCTTTCTGGTTGCAATCTTCCACATGAAGGCACAGCAATTTTACATACTTTTGCAATCTTCTCAACACCTTTAACCATTTCTTCACCCTCTCTGTTCTCTACTAAATCACATGCTAACCAGCCCTTGCTGGGCTTATCTAAATCCTGTCCCATAGTCCCTTTACCTCTATACTAGCGTCCTAGATATAGAGAGAGAGAGAAGGAAAATTGAACAGGAACGTCTACAATGCTCGACTGCCACCCGAGAATCGTGGGACTTTCTCAGGTGCGTCTTCCCAAAACGTAGACTAGTCACTGAATCCGCCTACCCGGGGTGGTAGACACGGATTGGAGCGAGGTGAGAAGTGTGTGACCAATCACTTCTCTTTTAAGAGGAATGGGAGTGGATAGTATAATTATATAGGAAGTGTAGAAAAGATGAAAGGCAAGGAAAAATCCTTAGAGACAGACACAGGAGTTCATGAGACTCCTCATTAAAGGGACACTCCAGGCACCCAGACCACTTCAGCTCATTGGAGTGGTCTGGGTGCCAACTCCCACTACCCTTAACCCTGCAAGTGTAATTATTGCAGTTTTTTTAAAACTGCAATATTTACCTTGCAGGGTTAAGTCCTCCCCTAGTGGCTGTCTATTAGACAGCCACTAGAGGAGACTTCCTGCTTCATAGCACAGGTTTTCTGTGCTAGAGCGTCGCTGGACGTCCTCACGCTGTGTGAGGACCTCCAGCGTCGCTCTATTCCCCATAGGGAAGCATTGAAATTCATTTTCAATGCTTTCCTATGGGGTGCGCTAATGCGCATGCGCGGCATTGCCGCGCATGCGCATTAGGTCTCCTCGGCCGGCGGGCGAGATCAGTCTCGCCCACCGGCCGACGTAACCAGAAGGAGGAGCGGCGGGGGAGGAGGAAGCAGCGACGTGGGACCTGTCGCTGCCTCCGGTAAGTCACTGAAGGGGTTTTCACCCCTTCAGTAACCGGGGATTGGTGGGTGGGAGGGAGAGGGACCCTCCAGTGCCAGAAAAACGGATCGTTTTTCTGGCACTGGAGTTTCCCTTTAAACAAACAAGACAACAATACAGTTGAAATACAGTGCATGCATCACAGTTCAGATAAAATCAACAGTAATTCCTTTCCTTTACTCGTGTGCTTACTCCAAAGTCACCTCCCTCAACCCCGTAGTGTCTCCACTACCTGCAGCCGCGGAAAACAACTGACACCGGTCCGAGTTCCGCCAGCCTCCCTCAACACAGCAGCCCACTGATAGTGTCTGCGCTACCCTCACCCTTGTAGTGCCCCTATAAAAACCCACTTTATAAGTCTCACTACTCCGTGGCGATGAAAACAGCAATGCCTGCCCGAATTCATCCACCACAAATAAAAAAAATTGGAATGGCTCCAGCTCAGCGCTCAAAGCTGGAGGGTACCACCACTCTGCAAGCAGAGTAACGTGCACGGAGAAGCTAGCTAGGCTATCAAAGTGACACAAGAAGGATCCCCAGGAAACTATGAGTCTACACAATCTCCACAGATCCAACACACCTCTTTTTCCCTACAGCCCCAGCCACGAGGCTCCTAAAAGAGTTAAACAGGAAAAGATGACCCCCAGGAACACATCCACAGGTCAACCCCCCTTTTTCCCTACAACCACAGCACCGTGGTTCCTAAAAGGAGTAAAACAGGCAACAGAAGACCCAGGCAAATCCCCTCAGGTCCACCCCCCTTTATCCCAAAAGGGGCAAAATACAAACAGATAGACAGATATACTGAAGACCCAGGCAAGTCCCCTCAGGTCCACCCCCCTTTATCCCAAAAAGGGGAAAACAAGCAAGACAGAACCCCAGGCAAATCCCCTGCAGGTCCACCCCCCTTTATCTCAAAATGGGGAAACAGGCAAACAATTCAAACACACCCAGGCAACAGATAGACTAAAAATGCAGGTAAACAAGTGAGTAACGAGGCACCGGGCAAGATATTACCTGTCTTTGATGTCCTCCCGGGAAGCAGTCACAGACACGTGGACGGGTCAATCAAAGGGGCCGGAACATACCGGTGGCTCTGCAGAAGTCTCTACCGTGTACCTGGAGGTGATCAGTCTCCTTTCCTTCCCCCCGGATTCCTCCGTCCAACAGCGTCTTCCTTAGGACGGCTCACCGGCCAGACATAGCCCGGTGCCCCACGTTGGGCGCCAAGTTGTTATGGTACTTTTTAGCAGTAAACCAAAATGTTTAAATGTCTATCTGTTCCTGTCCAAATCAATAAAATTAAATTGCGTACATACGCTGAAGTAATTAAGTCTGACACACAAGGTTCAGGTTAAAATAACTTCGAGAAAATTTATTGGCAAGTGATTAAAAAGCGGACGCGCAGGTCCTTTTAAGAGACATTTTACGTCATCATTGATTATTAGAATATCAGCAAATAAACATCATTAATTGGATTAATTGTTAAGTGTCGGGATTAGTGTCCTCCTATCAATATTATTAATTGGCTCAAAAACTTAAGTGGTTAGTCCCGTGCCCACCCACCAAGAGGTGGGATTGTTCTGGACACGGGTGGGGGACAAGGGGTCTTGAGCGTCATTTTACACGGTCGGTGATCTCAGGCCTCGTGGCCAGGTGCAAGGTCTCTTATGAATAGAACATTTCATTACTACTGTGTTCTCATGGCCTTCAAATTATACTATGTTGCAAATCTAAGGAAAAGTCAGCAATTCCTGTGTTAATCATGTCTTTATAGAAAATACAGTCTTTGTCTATTGTATTAGATGTGCTGGGAAATTCTGTCATGTAAGGTGGTTTTAAAATGAACAAGTCAGGTTATGAGGACAAAATGGAGGATTGAAGAAGTCAGGTTAGGAGGACAGAATGGAGGATTGTCACAGTATAAAGTTAAAATGGAGTTAGTGCAATAATTGAATATATACAATAAAGATTTTTAAATAATCCCACATCAGTATGAATCCAGGCACCAAAATCAAGATGGCGGAGGCCATGCGAGATGGCGCCGAAACCAGAGCCCCTACAAGCTACACACCTGCACTGGCAGAAACCAGGGCGGACCATTGACAATAACGGCACATATCCTAACTGCAGCCATCCGCCTGCACCCTCGGACTCAACAAACTACCCACGTCCACTACGACTGAACTCACAAAGGCCTCCCGCGGGGTCCCGGCGCTTCCTTCATCCTCCGGGCGGGGACACAGGACAATCCACAGATACATCGGTTGCCCGCAACCCCTAACACACCACGAGGGGAAGCAGAAGAACACTCACATGTGCCCCTACTGTGGAGGAGATTCCCTCAGGCGGCAAGCACGCGGCAGAGACCTCGCCCAACATCCAGCGACTGGCAGCAAACCGGGCACCCTGGCACAACAAGTATGAAGGGGTGGCTGAAGGGGCTACCTTTCACTCATTTCCAGAGGGACATTCTATTACCGAGACAGTTCTGCCTCCAGCTCTCTCACTCTCTAGACCCCTGTGCCAATATCGATTGGGTGAACGGCTCCCTGGTGGTATACTTATCCCTAAACTGGCTTATAAACCGTTCTATAATCCTGAGCACTCAACCTGTCAGTTTAATTAGCCTGTCTTTAGAAAGCTATTAACTACTGTATTCTTAAAAGCAAGATTGTTTTTTCTTTAATTACCATTATAAGCGCAGAATACGAATGAGCATACTAGCATCTGTATACCTTACTACTGAAAAATGCTTAGCGTAACTCGTGTATTTCACCTATGAAGCGTAAAATGTGCAGTATACGTTTTCTTCAGGTAAACGTGCATGCATCTTGCAGACCACTAAATGTGATGTTTACCACTCGCTATAACAACACGCTACTATACTTTGAAAAACATGTGCATGTTCATGCAATACCCCAAATGTAAAGATTGATTTGCAGCCGGAGGATTGCCTTTGGGGTACCTATGACTTGTCTGTAATCACCCTTTGCACTGCAAAAAAATTAAAAAATACGAGATGAATCCCTATATACTGTGTCCAATTGAATTGATTGGCAGATTAATTTCCTGTCAACAGGAAAGAGTGAGGAACAAAACACAATGTCAAAGCTACCACGGAAATAATAATACAATATATATTTTAACTTTTTATTTTAATAAAGCAATTCTCCCCTTTAAACAAATAATAATAATAAAAAAAATACTTATTGTTAATTTACTTAATTTGATGACCTTATCTCTTTGTCTACAGCTTCCAATAAAAGGTTTTGTGAGATAGGATTCAGTGCAGAAATTCACAAGGTAAGTGTATTCTAGGAACAAGAAGACACTTCTGGACAGGATTGTCTGATGTGTGATTTTATAGAGAGTGGTCTAATATTGACCTCGATTTAATAATCTTTCCAAATGCTGTTAGAAAATATTGCTGCCTGATTTATCTGCGTATCTAACCATGAAAGTCTATGGGAATCTATGTAGAAAGATCATTTGGAACGTCTAATAGTATTGCATTGATTGGAAAATGTATTAAATCAGTACCTTTATGACATCAATGGTTTCAGGGTTACAAACAAACACTCGTGTAGATTCACATTTTGGTTTTCTTAATCCCCCGTGCTAATCTCCCAAGATTCATGATAAAACGTGCTGTACTGGCAGACGTGATTAGGGTTATTCGTTAAGCTGGTGATTCTGGGGGGTCCAGGGCTGACCTCCGTTTTTTGGTGCGTTGGTTGGGATAGTGGATTGCAGTACAGTCCCTCTTGACTGATAAACATTTAGTACATTTAGTGCAAACTTGACATGTAATTTAATTGGTGGTAAAAAAAAACATGCAGCTTGTTAACACCAATCACGATAGTTCCACCAAAATAAACACAGAAAACATATAAATGGATAATGCAATTAATGAATCCACTACAACCAAATTGGTGAAATCATGCATATAAGTAACACTCCATTAAAATACATAAATAAGTGGTGTGAAATGAATAGCAATGTATAATATAGCCCAAATGAGCTCTGGAATGGAGTGTTTTTAAATACATTTCCTCTCTAAGACTGGTCGTTTGCAATGGGTTCTGCTAGTTGTTCTAGAACAAGCATAGGCAACATTTGGCGCTCCAGATGTTTTGGACTACACCTCCCATTATGCTTTGCCAGCATTATGGGTGTAAGAGCATTATGGGGGATGTAGTTCACAACATCTGGAGTGCCGTAGGTTGCCTCTTTCTGGTCTAGAGCCTTGTAACCCCACCTGGGCTTAAACAAAAAGATTAGCACACACTTAGGACAAAACAACCATTTCATCTTTACATTGTTGGTCATAAATACCTAAAATTGAAACCACGTTTGTTCATTGTCCATTCTTCACGTATTCATTCATATATTAAAGAAATAATGGTAGAGATAAAACATTTTAGAAGTTATGAGCTACCCCTTGCCTTGTAATTATTGCAGATGTGGGCTTCGATTTAATATTTTTGGATACATTTTTCAAAATGATTTAATATTATGATTTAATAATATATACATATATATATTTTTTATATGATATATTTTTTTGATATTTTAATAATTTGAAAAATACATTTTCAAAGTGTATCTAAAAATATAAAATAAATTAAAAAGCTTATCCGATAATATTAAACCAAATCCAGGGTGCGAAATATTAACGTAGATGCAGAAGTAACAGCTTTGTTTGCATATTGTAGAGTTTCAGAGAATATACATCTGAAAGTCTTTGTCTCTAATATATCCTTCCAGGATGGGACACTTTTAGCCGGAGGCCCTGGAGGATATGGCTTCTCAGGTAAGTAAGTGAACCAATTATAGGTTTCATTCTCAAAAGTGTCTTCAGATCACAAAGTTAAAATGAGAGAGATTGTTGATGTATTGTTTGAGTTCCACTGATGCATGTATTTTTATTATCACTTTTTTTAAATATAAGTATATATTATTCTCCCTAAAATGATACCTCTTTCACTTAATATCTTCCATTAGGCTCATGTATGTATCTTCATTATTAACCCTATCCCTCTTTTTCTCCGATCACCAGGACTATACACCACAATGAATCTCTCCATTATTCCAAATCTCCAACCGTCACAGTATTTGCTCCGTAATGATTTCAACCAGCAGACGTATCCGTATAGTGGGATGGCGAGTAATGCATACAAAGGTATTCACACATCTACAATGAAATTTAATAAAGTTAAGTCTGAGGCTTAACGAGACAATCCATACCCCTTAAGCACCTTAGCTTGCTGAAATGCTTTATGTGTGAAGAGCGTGTCCTCTTTTTTAAAATTTCGCACAAAATGCAGATTTCAATAGATATTGGCACTTTTATAAATGAACCTTGTTACACCCCACTGGCTATCAATCAGACAACTGGTCCGGTTACTTCCTGGTTTGATTAGCACAGTGGAGCTAAATTCATGAGGCAGCAATGACCTGCCTCGCAAAGACTTCTCATTAAGCTGCATTGGGAAATCTGTGATTGGACAGCCACACAAAGTCTGGGCGGGGTTAGAAGGGGAGGGCTTGCAAAGACTGCAGACAAGATATCTGCAGCATTTGCAAGGTTTCTTTTAGATATAGTCGCAATAATAATGCATAATTAAATGCTTGCATGTTTTGATTGGGGTATGTCTACTAAACAGCAATTTATTTTTTGTATTTGAGCAGTGGAGTGTCCCTTTTTGGCTTTAATACACTGTGATTTCCTTAGAATTTGCACTTTAGTTAATAACTCTGCTGTGGTAACTGGTTTTATGATTTCTGCAGGAATCAGAAGGGAGAGGAAAATCGAAGAGAGGAAGGGACTAAGGGAATTGAACACTTAGGAATATCCAGTTTAAGTTTTGCTGAAATAGAATATAAAATATGTTAAAACAACAAACAATCCAATCTTTAGATAATTTCCATTTCTAAAGTTCTATACACCATCTAGATCACAGTTGTACATCATAAACATACGAAGGACCACATTTTTGTTCCTCATATGTTGGTGGTATACAACTATCAAAATTCTATGAATGCAATAAACGGGCAGAGGACTATGGGAATTGTAATCAAACAACGTCTGGCTCTATGTAGTTTAACAACCCCGGTCTGAGTGGCAAATGAGACATTGTTTTTCTTGTCCTCTCACCAGGTTTCTCAGTAGCTTTTGGTGAATTTGATGGCAATAATAAACCAGGTAAGAAAAGAGATATGTGGGGGGCCAAACGGAAAATTTGGTAAGGGAGGTAGAGGGTGCATCGTTACAAGGGGCAATAAACAAAATACAATAACAAAGACAGTGCATGAAAGAAAAAGGAGTGTTGGTGAAACTTTGAGGGGGGGTGGGTGGCAGGAGAAACTGTGCTCGTTATCTTTGTAAAGATATTGAGAAGGTGTACTTACTGTAGTACGTAAGCAATGGGGTCATGATACAAGTTATCTGGTTAGTTTGTATTAGTGTGAGAGTGCTTAAATACATGTATGAATGCTAGTATGTATAGCACACTATGTTCATGCCTGTATGTCTTAGGGTGAGTGTGTACATGTACGTTTTATAGTTTCATGTATTGAAAAAGGCTATGTGTCTGTATGTCTGGGTGTACTGGGCGAGTGTCTGTATTAGTGTCTGTATTAGTGGTACATGTATGAGTGTAAGAGTCGTATGAAAGATCAGTGTATGTTCACACACATGAAGGTGAAAGTATACATATATAACGGTGAGTCTTAGGTCATAACATACAGATATTTACATATATAATGTGGTTTTCCCTTGTGTGTCTCCAGACCTGGTGATTGGGGCGCCAACGTTCAACTATATGGGTACTGTAAGTATTGTCTAGTATTTCCCATGTAGCCTGGTTTGGACTGGGAGCAATGATATAGGCACCTGGTAACAATTGCTGCCAATAATACCAAACAGGGCATGCAAGTAATCAAGCACTTAACGGTTTTAAGGTTAAATATAAATATTGAACATTTAGTTTAATAGCTAGTCATTTTTCGGCAGTAGGACTGACTCCCATAGAAAATATATTCATATATATCTGTGATAAAGTGCGTAACATGAATCTGGAGTCCCACAGTGCTACCTAGACTACATTTCTCTTAATTGACTGCAATACTAAAGGGTTACTCCAATCATTCCATCTAGTACGCCTGCTGTAGTGGCTAGGTTGATCGGAGTATCCTGCCTACCCTTTTCCAATAATGAGGCAAACTGCAGATAATGAGGCAAACTGCCAGGTACCAAGGGTCCTCTTTGGCCACTGACACACAGATGCCGATCCTTTCGTCCATTCATTGGCCAAAAGAGTCAGGCAACCGCTCTCGGACAATGATTGCAACTCTTTGCATAGAAATATATGCAGAATTGACATTAGTTAACCCCAACTTCTAGTTCTGGGCTGTCAGACCACACTCCTATGACACTAACGGATTTGGAGCTACACCCCTAGCAGCAAAGCTGTTAAACGCCACGTGTGCAGAGTTTAATAGAATAACACTGCACGAAAAAACTGAAAACACCATGACCACATCAAGTTACTGATGTGGTTATAGTGCATGGAGTAATCCCTTAATGGCAGACTGGGCTGCACAGATTTGGTCGTGTAAGAATATAGTGTATATGGTATATAGCTACATTGTATACTGTAACTTTTGTGAGCCATGCTTCCTATCACTATGGCTATTGGGACATTAAGATAACAGAGCAGCCTTGTAGATAATGTTAATGGCGAACCTCTAGTACAGATGCCATTATGCGCATGTTTCCCATAAGTCACAGTCAGCCTAATAGATGGTTGAGCATCAAAGGAAACTACGGCTTTAATTTAATACGTTTACCAAATGATTCAATACTGTTAGAAATCTTTCAAGTTATTAATCTATAAAAATGGCATCATTGTTAATGGTGACATGATTGTTAATGGTGGATAAATAATTTGGAAATATTTTCCAACAGGTGTAAATAATTTGCAGAGCTCATTAAATTGATGCCTTAAAGGGACACTATAGGCATCAAAACAACTTTAGCTTAAATGAAGCAGTTTTGGTGTTTAGCTTATGCTCCTGTTTTCTCACTGTTCAACTCTCTGCAATTTAGAAGTTAAATCCCTTTGTTTATACATCCTGGGCCACACTTGTCTGCATGCTACACACACAGCCTTTATAAACACTACCTATAAAGAGAGATCTAATGTTCAAACGTCCTTTATTGCACATTCTGTTTAATTTAGAATTTCTTATCTTCTGCTCTGTTAAGAGTCTTCTGTACCCTGCAGGAGCCTCCCGTGTGTGTGATTAAAGTTTAAAATACAAAGCAGGAGATAAAAATGTATAAAGCAAGTTCAAAATGATTCAAAATGAAACCATTTTTTTAAATGCTGGATGTGTTTGACAGCCACGGGATTTGTGGCTAGGGCTGCATAAACAGAAACAAAAGGGATTTAACTCCTAAATGGCAAAGAATTGAGCAGTGAGACTACAGGGGCATGATCTTTATGCAAAAACAACTTCATTCAGCTAAAGTTGTTTTGATGCCTGTAGTATACCTTTAAGGCCTCAATTTCACATTTTTGGATCACATTTTCAAGTGATGTAAAATAATCTTTCCACATATTAAAATATATAAAATATCTAATATATAAAAACAAATTATCAACTGCTAATTTAATCTATGTTTCTTCCTGTGATAGGTTGAAATTTTTGTTGAGGGTCTACCGATGCCAGCCCACTTGTATAGGGGAGATGGGGTATGTAGATAACTAATTGTCCAAATAAAAATGACCAGTCAGTAAGACACAATAAAGGGTCCATGTAATCCAGCTATAAATATTCCTTCCTTTAACAGGATGAAAATTCAATCCTCAGGAATTCGTGGAGGGTTGTCTACACCTTTAGGGGAGATCAGGTGTGTATATAAATTCCTATATATACACAATCACACAAAAATAAATTCAGCGGGGAAGCAAAGTGATAATAGTCCAAAAGCAGCTGGAACACCCATACTCTCTTTTCCGATCAGAAAATTGGATAAAAACAGGGCGGTAGGTGCAGCGCTTCAGTAATCCTTGACAAGGTATATGTGAAGAGAACCAGAGAAGGAATAATAGTGTAGTATTTAAAACTGTAGTGGTGATAAATAAAATAAAAGATGTGCACTCACACTTCCCTGGAGCTTCAATACAGCTCCAGTGTATGCGCCTGGGCGGAATAATCCCCGCCTATGGATCAAGTGCAGAGGCAATTCTGCAAGTTATAGATGTGGTAGGGGGTATCCTCATTAAAAACAAACAAATAAAAATCGTATATGGTGAAGTATGTAGAGCTATGAAGCAAGGGTAGGTAAAAACTATAAAATGGACACTCACGTATAATGGAGCCATAAAACCTGGCTCCTCTGATAGCGCTTGAAGTGGTATGATCCCCACTCAAGGATACAGGTGTAAAAGCAAATTCTTCCCTCCGTGTATATGTGGAGATAAACAAACAGAACCACAATAGTGTACACCGTAAAAAAGGAGTGTAAGCAGAAATAAAAAATGTAAGCCTACTCACATGCTAATGAGCAAGTTCCGGTTTGCTCAATCCAAAGCGCTTGGGTGGTATGATCCGCACCAGGGATATAGCTCCAAACAATCCGACAGCAGCAAAGTATGGTCCAATTAAAAAAAGTACTTTAATGTTAAAAACATATATAATAAAAGAAATACAATATATAATAAAATAGTGATACAAAAGTTATAAACAATACACTTAACGCGTTTCTCCTTGGATAGGCTTTATCAAAAGTGTTTTACAGAGTAAATGGGACCTGAGCTGCTTAAATAGGGATAGGATTTTGAAAAAAATAAATAAAAAAAAAACTTGCCAACTCTACCCACAGTAACCTTATCCACCTAACACTTTGGCCGTTCTAATATCACAAGCGCATTTAGTATTGCACAAATGATGCGCTGCCCAAGGTTAGTTCCCTGGTGTCCCCCGATGCGGGACAACAGGTAACTAAAACGGGACGGTGGACCATGATCCTGAAATCTGGGCCGTCCCATCGAAAGTCTAGAAAATTTGAGAAATCACAATGAAAAACATATTAAAATATATCATCAATACATATAATTATACATTTGTAACTGGGTTATTAACTAAAGGGAAAATTCAAATGGGATTAGAAATGAGTTTCAGATGGAAGGCCAGAGTAGCCAAATTGAAAACATAGCTAATTTAGAGAATTTTTCCTGTTTGTTTATTTTGACATTAAATTTGAAATCTACTTTGAATTCACTTCAAATTCTCACTTTACTAAATGACCCTATAAATGTCAAATTACTCCATGCGTAATGCGCATAGTTCCAAGATGTAATTGGAAGATTGAGAGGTATCAAATGTCAGGCGATACCCGGAGTTTATCTTATACCCAAGGTCATAAAGAAATGAAGAGTGATTAAATCTCGGCCCTCTTGCGGGTTATGAATGACCCCCGCATGCATCCCGTATCCAGCAGCTTAGAGTGTCACACTTATTAGTATGTGGAATTTTCTAATATATAGTGTGTGCTTTGTCTATTTGTACATTTTACTTTACATTCTACACACTAATCATCTGTATGCGTGTTATGTGTCCTACAGATTGCAGCCTACTACGGACACACTGTGGCTGTTACAGACATTAACAAAGATGGGTGAGTTTAATATAAACAGAATAGAGGACGAATAAATCTATCTAGCTATCATAAGACACGTTAACATATGTTTCTATAACTTTATTAATAAATTATATTTTATATATTATCCAGATATACTCCAGATACTATAACCACTGCAGGCTGCTGTAGTGGTTATTGGACCTGGATGCCCGTGGTTCCGTCCCCCAGCTACTTGTCAAACTATTTATGAGAGCTTTGACACAAACCGAGGGTCCTTGCGGCCCACCCACTTACTGTTCATATTACTAACGATCAATGTCTGCATATGCAAGATCAATGTTGTTTTAATGTTTATGGTATTTATTGTCTGAACACTTTAGCTGATGCGGTCAGCCAATGCATAAAGTCTAAATGCCTACAAAATTGCTAACGTGAAAGTGGGACTTCCACATTAGTAATATGGAGAGCGAGGGAACATAAAAAAAAATTGAGACATATCTTGGAGACATTACCAGCAGGCTACAGTGGGTATAGTGCTTTGAGTGCCCCTCTGGGAAAATTTTAAACCCATTTTTTCTTTCATAAACAATAAAATACCTTTCGAAGAACAAAAGTTGAGCATATGTATACATATCAGTAGGAGAAGCGTGCCTCCATTCCAATACTCCATTGTAAATGAACTGATAAATGTATGTTAGGGGAGTCCAAGTTGGGATGATTTCATATAGAAGAAGTAAAGGGCTGGAATTTATACAGGCAAAGATTCTCATGGAACACAATCAATCAAGGTCTGGAAATTGTTTTAACTAATTAATCCTGCAAAACGCATGCTACATGTGTTTCGGGTGGACATAACCCAAACTTGCTTGATACCCAAGAAAATCTTTCCCCAACGGGTACTTTCTGAGCTCCAAACATACCTGCAGACAGGGGGCGTCGGAGCAAGAAGTACAAAACCGATCGACCTCCGTCAACGGCAGATATTGGCGACCTACTGTGGAGCCCGCAAAACTAACAGAGGCCTGAAATGGCGCCAAGGTCGGACGGACCCTCGTGCACATCTAGTGAAGAGGCACTCCTGGGCGAAGTAACCTCACAGACACGAAAGGCGAACAGAGCCACAAACTCGCTGCCATTGGGAAAATTCCCGTTAACAAAGGACACTCTACGGACCATATTAGATGAGCTCCGCCGGAACATCGCAGCAGACATTGGGCAGTTCCGGAAGAAAATAAATGGTGTCTCGGCGTGTCTCCACAACTCGGAAGTGACAACTGCAGCCCATGAGACCCGCATCACTGCCCTAGAGCAGAAGCTTGCCACGGTGTTAACATCATAGGTGCAAACTCAGTAAAAATGGCAGTACTTGAAGACAAGCGCCGCTTTAAGAATGTTAAAATCCGCGGCCTACCTGCCAATATCGAAACAGCGGAACTCCTTCGCATCTTCCGTCGACTGTTTGTCGTATTGTTCCCAGCTAAACATGCTAAATCAATGCTCCTAGATGGAGGTTAACGAATTGCTGGGCCACCACTTGGCACGACAGGAGCAGGCAGAGATGTAATTCTGCGGTTCTAGATGTGCCAAGAACGAACAACCTTCACGGCAGCACTTCACAACAGATCGCCTCTCAAGTTTGAGAAGCACACCCTTAACTGTTTCGCGGATCTGTTTAAGGCCACCATGGACTGGCGATGGTCATTGAGACCCCTGACCGAGGAACTCACTACACATAAAGTGCCCTATAAATTGAGCACCTCTCGTTGCCTGCTTATACCCAGGGCCACAGGAACACTACAAGTCTGCGATGCATCGGAGAGAGAGCTGACACCCTGCAACAACTGGACTTAGCTACAAGTGTCTCCGGGCAGTCTGCCATAGCACCTACGACGACATTCTGACAGGGTCACACCTTTTCTATCAGCAGCCTGGCGAGGAGATGCCTCAGCAACCCCAGCAACCCCAGTCGCCATGACTTTTGCAGATCGTGCTACACGCTATACCAATAGTTTGCATGTTTCACAAGTTTTTTTATTTACTTAATTTCTTAGATTATAGAATTTTTTTCACCCTTTATGTGCACTATGCAACCGACAGGCTGCTGACCTCAGACCCGTCACCTCCTTACCACCCCCAACCCCTGCAACCTAGAAGTCCTCATAGTGGATTAAACATTAACACGGGTCCTCTGCCTTTGTAGCCCTCATAGAGGTTCCAAACTCCTACCACTTTACGCAATACCCAGAGGCATATGTTGCCCAATGCCCTCATGCAACATTATCTATTACTATCTCTCATTTCCTTAGGGCATGAGATGCACTCTGCTCAACCTACTATACCATGCTCAGTTAACTCCATTAAAATTCACATTCCCACTATTTTAGGTTTATTATCTGTATGTACAATGCTGCAATATTACTACTGGTTATATCTTCATATTCTAACTAAAGTATTTTATACCATTTGTATCTACCTGTGAATGAAAAAAAAAGATTGAAAAAAAAAAACCGAATTAATCCTGCCCCATTAATTTATTGACCGTTAAACTCTTTATAACAGGTGGGACTGAAATACAATAATTAAGCTTTTTTTTTTTGCCTGGAACATCTGAATAGTTTGACATATGACCACTAGATGGCAGGCTCACTTTATTTAACATTGATTATTCAGCACAATTATCCAGAGCTCCTTCCATAGATTAGTAATTATACATACAGTCCTCGATAGGTATGCAATAATTATTAATACATTCATTTATTTCTTTAAAATCATAATGGAACCCCCTCAGGTAGAAGGTACCACGAAGCGAAGCAACAACACCCACATGTAAATATGTAAATATGTTAAGCCCTCCCCCATCCTACCTATATGTTGACCCTACCCCCCCATGCGGAACACAGAAATAAAGGGGAAGGTAATCTACTAAGAGACAGCAAACTCCCAAAAAGTGAGTGAGTACAGGGAGACCCCAAATGAATAGGACACAACCCTCACTAGGGATCTCTAGAAGCCACCTGGAAAAGAGACAACGTCCAAAATCCCAAAACACTAGCGGACCTCCCGCCTGACAAACAAACCCCAGGCTTCACCCCCCAGATGAGGCCCCTAGAGCCGAGACTAGGCATCTACACATACCACCTAGGGGATAGGGGGATGGCCGAGGTGGGGTTGAAAAACGAAACACAAAAAATAACTACATGTGGATACACAGCAGCTTCAGAACAATACACCATCATGGTGCAACAAGGGAATTGAGACCTGAGATACCTCAACAGAAAAAGCATGGTACCCACACCACGCCACGCTCTGTAAAAAACAATGTAAGAACCAATGTTATGGGAATGCACAGTGTTTTTATGTATTGAACTTTTTCCCTCCTCTTCTTTCTGTACCCTTACCCATCAAAGTAAAACGAAATAAAAATTGTCAAATTGAAAAAAAAAATCATAATGGAACACTAGCTGTCATCTTGTAAAAAGCTTTGATTTAGGTGGAGTCATATCTGATTAGACTTGGGGATTCATTCCGTTATCATCTTCAATTCGTCTGCATTTGAACTGATTTGGTGATTGTTCAAATTCCGAAATCCGAGACGAACTGTAGCCAAATCACTAAACAAACTAAACATGCAGTGGCCGAGCATGTCTGCTTTTGGATTCTGAATTCTGATGGGGTGCCAAAAAAAGAGATGATTGATGCCTAGGGGACAGTCACTCAATGTTGATTTTATTCAAGAGCAAGTGAGAAGTGAGCAATAGCACGGAACAAGGACAGGCAGTAAAACAAAAAAATCTATATTTATATATTAGATATTTCATGAATCTATAATATTTAAATCTAGATTATTTTTACTTCTCCTCTTTTCCCCTATATTGGTTACTTTTCACTTGGTCTGTGAACCAAGTGGTGGGATAATGCACCAGTGTACAGCATAACAAAAAATTACCGATATATTTATGTTGTGCATATATTGCAGTACACTAATTGGTCCATTTTTGTGTCTTTTGGTTCATCTGATTCATTTTTCTGAAACTTTTTTCGCTAATGAACTTTGTCCAGGCTGAGCCGCTATATGGACAAAATCTGTCCGTCCGTCCGTCCGTCCTAAATTTTAATTTTTATTTTCGTCAGAGGTAATTCGGCCAAAACAAGTTTTTCTATTATTATATAATGATAAGATATACTGGTCTAAATTGTGCCAGTACGTTCTTTGTCACAACACTGTAATAACCTGCATGTTGCCAAAAGCTTGCCAATGCTGTTGGGGCTTTGCAAGCCTGTTTATACCCTTCTGCACACAAAAATAAAATATTTAAAAAAATAAATATATAATGGTCTAGCCCCGGGATAGGCAACCTTCTGCACTCCAGATGTTGTGGACTACATCCCTCATAATGCTTTCACACCCATAATGCTGGCAAAGCATCATGGGAGGTGTAGTCCAAAATATCTGGAGTGCTGAAGGTTGCCTATGTCTGGTCTAGCCATTACTGAGCACCTATACTTTTTAAGGAAACATCAAACAAGAAAATTGTTCACATTTACGAACAGATTAAACCGTAAATCTGTTAGAGTGGGTGGAGTGCTTATGAGTAAGTGCTTCGGCACCAAAACTGTTCAGATTTTGTTCTGATTATTATTATTTTTTGGCACTTAGGCGCTTTAAACAAATATATATATATATATTTTTTTTTTAAATCTTTATTTTTGCTTTGCATGAATTAACTTTCACATAACAACAATGCCACAACAGCATTCGCATTCAATTTACAAACACTTATTTGTCAACTGTTGTACGGCATCTAGAGGAAGCGCACACATTTTTTTAGTGTAATAATACAAGTTAAGTACAAGCTGGATAACTACGTCTATCTTGTTCAATTACATTGTTGATTAGTAACAGTAGCTTAGGGTTAATATTTATTAGGCATGTGCATGGGGAAAATTTTCGGTTCGGTTCGGCATTCCGAAATTCGGAATTTTCGCAATTCGGGACTTCAACACTTCGGCACTTCGGCAACTTCAGAACTTCGGCACTTCAGCACTTCGGAACTTCGGCACTTCGGCAGTTTGACACTTCAGAAATTCGGCATCTTCGGAACTTCGGCACTTCAACACTTCCGAACTTCGGCATTTCGGAACTTTGGCACTTCGGCACTTCGGAACTTCGGCACTTCGACACTTCGGAACTTCGGCATTTCGGAACTTCGGAATTTCGGGACTTCGGCACTTCTATTGCAGCCGCTTAGTAGATAACTCCCTAATTCCCACGGTATTAGGGAGTTATCTACCAAAAGGCTGAAAGATCTAAATTGGTCTTTCAGACAAATTTACTAATACTAAGTAAAAATGACTTAGTATTAGTAAATTTTGCCCCTACTCGCTATACCGCGAGTAGGGGCATGTCTAGTAAACAGTGAGCAGCCTGTGGCTGCTCACTGTTTAAAAAATAAATAAAAAATAGTCTCCCCCCAGTGGGTGGGGGCCCTAAAGTAAAACAATGGGGGGGGACCTATTGTCCTCCCCCCCGGCCCCCACCCCTGAGCGGTGGGTGGGGGCCCTAAATACTAATAAGGGGGGACCTAATGTCCTGCCCCATGGCCCCCACCCCTGAGCGGCGGGTGGGGGCCCTAAATTGGTTTAAGGGGGACCTAATGTCCTCCCCCTGGCACCCACCCCTGAGCGACGGGTGGAGGCCCTAAATACTAATAAGCGGGGACCTAATGTCACCCCCCCTGGCCCCCACCCCTGAGCGGTGGGTGGGGGCCCTAAATAGTAATAGGGGGGACCTAATGTCCTCCCCCTTGCCCCCACCCCTGAGTGGTGGGTGGGGGCCCTACAGTAAAATAAGGGGGGGACCTAATGTCCTCCCCCTGGCCCCCACCCCTGAGCAGTGGGTGAGGGCCCTATATCCTAAAAAGAGGGGACCTAAGGTCCTCCCCCCTGTCCCCCCCCCTTATTAGTATTTAGGGCCCCCACCCGCCGCTCAGGGGTGGGGGCCAGGGGGGAGGACCTTAGGTCCCCCCCTTTTTAGGATTTAGGGCCCCCACCTGCCGCTCAGGGGTGAAGGGCCAGGGGGAGGACATTAGGTCGCCCCCCCTTATTATAATTTAGGGCCCCCACCCACCGCTCAGGGGTGGGGGCCAGGGGGAGGACATTAGGTCCCCCTTTAGTATTTAGGGCCCCCACCCGCTGCTCAGGGGTGGGGGCCAGGGGGGAGGACCTTAGGTCCCTCCCTTTTTAGGATTTAGGGCCCCCACCTGCCGCTCAGGGGTGGGGGCCAGGGGGAGGACCTTAGGTCCCCCCCTTTTTAGTATTTAGGGCCCCCACCCGTTGTTAAGGGGTGGGGGCCAGGGGGAAGGACATTAGGTCCCCCCCTTATTATAATTTAGGGCCCCCACCCACCGCTCAGGGGTGGCGGCCAGGGGGGAGGACATTAGGTCCCCCCCCTTATTATAATTTAGGGCCCCCACCCACCGCTCAGGGGGACCTTTTTTTTAACAGTTTAATAGACATGCCCCTACTTGCGGTATAGTGAGTAGGGGCATAATTTACTAATACTAAGTAATCTTTACTTAGTATTAGTAAATTTGGCTGAAAGACCAATTTAGGTCTTTCAGCCTTTTAGTAGATAGCTCCCTAATACCGTGGGAATTAGGGAGTTATCTACTTATTCATTCCTGTCATTACATGACTGGCCAAGTAACTTACATTTTATATGAATGTATGTTACTTGATTGTTGTAAGTGTTGCAAATGCTTACAGCTGAATCCTGGCTATGTTTGTATACTTTTTATTTAAAATTATTTACAATGTAACATTTTTCTTCTTTCACTGGGTAAGTTTATTAGTACTTAGGCAATACTGTGCTTCGGAACTTCGGCACTTTGACACTTCGGAACTTCGGCACTTCAGCACTTCGGAACTTCGGCACTTCGTCAGTTCGACACTTCGGAAATTTGGCATCTTCGGAAGTTCGGCACTTCAGCACTTCGGAACTTTGGCAGTTCGGAACTTCAGCAATTCGGACAATCGGAAGTACCCGAATGTCCGAATTGCCCGAAATTCGTCCGAATTCATATTCGGACCGAAACGAATTGCACATGTCTAATATTTATGTCGAGTATCATTGCTTCAATATCTAGGCATTGACAAGGTTATGCTTGACTATGCTTAAGTGGGGGGCATACATTTTGTACAGCTACAGCTGGTCTAAGTAGTCATGATATGCAGTAGATGAGACAGTGAGCTTGCATTTCAGGTTATGATAGGCCATGTAGTTCTGACTAATAGGCATGTGACTGAGCCTGGGTCCCTGCTGGTTGTAACCTCGCTGGTGTGTCTAGTCATAGAAATAGGTGTTAGCGGCTGGTTAACAGGCTGGCTTGCTAACCCTAGTCTTGGCTCTCAGCTCATGGGAAGCGTTATATTTCCAGCCCGACTAGTCTTTGGGTAGGTCAACTCAGTGCGGTATCTGGTAGTAGGAGGCATATGGGCTGTGGGCCCATCAGATAACCCTGATACAGTTAACCTAGAGAAAAACTTGACATAGACATATGAGAAAGCTAGCAAAATTGACAAAATTAAGATACCGCTATTTAGTATGGGCTAAGGAGTATTCATGTATGTCTGGTCGCAGTTACATAGTTACATAGTTAGATAGCTGAAAAGAGACTTGCGTCCATCAAGTTCAGCCTTCCTCACACCTGTTTTTTGCTGTTGATCCAAAAGAAAAAAAAAAACAAAAAAAAAAAAAACAAACAAAAAAAAAAACCCCAGTTTGAAGCACAATTTTGCAACAAGCTAGGACAAAAAATTCCTTCTTGACCCCAGAATGGCAGTCAGATTTATCCTTGAATCAAGCGGTTATTACCCTACATTGAAAGATTATATCCTTGAATATTCTGTCTTTGCAAGTATGCATCTAGTAGCTGTTTGAACATCTGTATGGACTCTGATAAAACCACTTCTTCAGGCAGAGAATTCCACATCCTGATTGTTCTTACAGTAAAAAAACCTTTCCTTTGCCTTAGACGAAATCTTCTTTCTTCCAGTCTAAACGCATGGCCTCGTGTCCTATGTAAAGTCCGGTTTGTGAATAGATTTCCACACAATGGTTTGTATTGGCCCCGAATATATTTGTATAATGTTATCATATCCCCTCTCAGGCGACGTTTTTCTAAACTAAATAGGTTTAAATTTGTTAACCTTTCTTCATAGCTGATATGTTCCATTCCTTTTATTAATTTTGTAGCCCGCCTCTGCACTTTTTCTAGTGCCATGATATCCTTCTTTAGAACAGGTGCCCAAAATTGCACAGCATATTCAATATGTGGTCTTACCAGTGATTTATAGAGAGGCAAAATGATATTCTCGTCCCGAGAATGAATGCCCTTTTTCATGCATGACAATACCTTACTGGCCTTGGCCACTGCTGATTGACATTGCACATTGTTGCATAGTTTGTTGTCTATAACAATTCCCAAGTCCTTTTCGTGTGTTGTTATCCCTAATTCGCTTCCATTAAGGGTATACGTTGCTTGTGTATTCTTTACGCCGAAGTGCATAACTTTGCATTTTTCAACATTAAATTTAATCTGCCATTTGAGTGCCCAGTCCTCCAGTCTATCTAAGTATCTATCACAGTAAGAGGACATAAGTTGAGTCACACAGGCAGAGAACACAGTATACATGGTAACTACATAGACTAATTATACCCCGCTTGTTACTACCTGCTGTCTAGAGAAGTAAGCCCGCTGTGCCCCGGTGTGTACAGGCCATGCCCGCTAAGCCACGAAGTATGTGCGGCTAGTGGACTGGACAGGTTAAAGCATCTTACAAACATGTTTCGGCTGGTAGTTTCATGGTCCCAGTCCTGTAAAAGCGTTTTAGTGGTGTCCGCGTGGTAGTGGCTAGTGTGTCCGTTTTTTCTTCGTTTTTTCTTCGTACTCCACCGGGTATACTGTTGCGCCTCGAGGTGAGTATTAATTTAAGTTTCCCGGTGTTGTGGTGGTGCTGTGTCCGTGGGCCACCAGCCTTCAGCCCGAGGCCTTAGCAGGCGCCCGCGCCCTTTAGCCATTGATCCTGTCAGCGGGATCGTGGGTCCTGGTTTCCGCCGGATCTCGGTCGTCTCCCAGGGAGTATGGCAGGCTACAGAGGGGTTCCTCTTGGTGAGCGCCCAGCCCAGAAGAAGGGCGAGCGGTCTCACGGGCAGCTCCGTCCACGTGAGTAGCGTGTCGTATATGGTCTTTAGTGCCTTGCATCCGATGTGTCTCCGGACTTGGGTGCCGCTTAATGGTGTGGGTCGTTGTATGGTTGCAGCCTTGTGTACCATGCCAGGATGTATCTGCTGTCTGCTTTAGGCTCTGCAGTTCGGTCCCCGCACACGTGGCCTCCTCCATCTTGGCCGCGGGTCTTGGGCCTGCATGGTGGTCTGATAATGCCTCCGAGTGTAGTTTTGGGGCCACGTCCAAAGGGGGGATCAGGACCGGGTCCGCCGATGTGCCATGTGCGTGTTGTGCTCCGTTGGGCAGGATAGTGGAGTGGCGGCCGTCCACTCAACTCACCGCCATGTAGGCACCCGCTGGATGCTGCAGGAGACCCTTCCTCCGAGGGGCTGGAACTCCGGGAGCAAGCCTCTCCCCGGCTCCGGTAGCCCGTATACGTCGCGGGTCGAGGTTGTTGGTCGCTGAGTTCAGCTAAATTTACGATTTATAGTTTAAATTGAGCATATTGTGCAGGAGCTGTTCTTTCCTGCGACCGCTCGGCGGCCCGGCCCCGCCCCCAAAACAAATATTTTTATTGGCAAGAAAATGTAATTCCTGAGCTGATTAAGTGCATCCACATGCCAATGTTGGATAACAGTAAATGAAAAAATAATAAACGAGGTAATGGTTTCATTGGTGGGGAGCAAGGAAAAATGGGAAGGGCAGAGACTCAGATAACATGAACCATGTATGATAAAGTATGAGGACTGTTCTATCAAACGTAAGGGAAGGCTTTTGTGAAGAGATGTGTCTTCAAGAGTTTGTGAATAGTTGACAGCTAAGTGGCTGACGACGCATCTGAACTGTCACGGATAGATACATGACAGAAGGTTTAATATGCTTTGTTGCTCCAGCAAGCAAGTGAAGAAGTCCAAGAGCGATAGGCCTTAGCTACTGTATAGCATTCTAATCAGTCCCAGGTTGAATCAACTCTTCATCGTTTGAGTTCCAATTTCTGTTTACCTACAGGAAGGATGACGTGCTGATAGGAGCTCCTCTCTACCAGGAAAGCCGGTCGGCTGGAAAGCTGCAGGAAGTTGGCCGAGTCTATGTGTATTTGCAGAAAAAGTCCAGCAAACTTGCATTTGAGGTGAAAATCCTTAGTGGTTCCCGAGTATATGAACAGTTTGGGGCCTCGATTGCTCCTCTGGGAGACCTAGACCAAGATGGTTTTCAAGGTAAAAAGAATAATTTTTCCATAATTTTGTATAAAGTTGAATTATTTTACAAGGATAACTTTCTGTACTGCGGGTTCAGAGCATTTGAGAAGGTAAACCGACATTATTGCTCTGTAAATTCGCAGCAACCATTCAAAGATGATTAATCTTGGATCGAAGATCACTTAAAATGGCTGCACATGCTGGGAAAAAGTTTATATTCATTTATTATCTTATCTATAAAATGCATTAAAAACACTGGGTCAAATTTTGACCAAATAATCTCTTTAAATGTCCCAGAAGACCTCCAGGCCACACCTTCAAAAACGAAAGTTGTCCTTTTTTTTTTTTTGGGAGATATTAAGAATTGTGTGTCCATTTTTTATGATGCAGGTTTAATGTTCCAGGTTTTATATCTTTAAGGCTGTAGTCTTTGCTTAAACATTTTGAGAAACTGTCAAACCCCTGGCATTGTCTCTGCCTCTACTTTCCCCCAGATATTGCTGTAGGTGCTCCATTTGGTGGTAAATCTGGAGGTGGCTGTGTGTACATCTACAGAGGTGAAGACTCTGGTCTATCGTCCAAACCTTCACAAGTCTTAGAGAGCCCTCTTACTCCCCCTTCTAGGTTTGGATTCTCGCTTCGGGGAGGAACAGATATTGATGACAATGGGTACCCAGGTACATGATTGTATTGTACCAATGTGACTGTATTTAGAAGGTTTTGTCCTTTATACCTTTTCATACTTAAGCCTACGTTTCTTGTAGACTTGTTGGTTGGTGCATTTGAAGCAGACGCGGTGTACGTATACAGGTAAGGGGTATATTGATGTGTTGCATATACACTTTAAATTCACGAGTTTAGAAATATATAATTTTGACTTACAAATAGGGCTAATTTTTTTAAGTTGGATTTTTCATTACAGCAATTTTTTTTTGTAAATATGTTTTTATTTAGTATTTTTAGTTTTCATTTTGTTCCAGTAAACATAATATTGTACAAACAAGCGATTAATGGTGACTCGCAGGTCGACGTACGGCACATATGGAAACATTGTTTAAGCAAGCAGTCAAAAGTGACTCGCAGGTCACGTCATGGCACTTGTGTAAGAGTTGTATGAGCAAGCAGATAATGGTGACTCGCAGGTCACAGCACAGTACTTATGGAAACATTTTATGGACATGCAATCAATAACGGTTCAGAGATCACTGCATGGTATGCGTATAGTTACTCCACCTACACATTCCAATCTTAGCTCAGGGGTACGGGTTCAGTTCAGTGAGCAGCAGCTATGGTAGGAGCACTCTGGGTTTGTATTGCTCCATATGCATGCCGGCCTCTGTGGCTGAAATGCTTATCGTGTCTGTTTGTGTGGCTGTGGTGTGTCGGTCAGGTATCTCTCCTGTGAGGTGCTCGGGTTTCATGGCAAAGTGCTCTATTGGTCTCAGCGGGGCCAGTTAGTACGCCCATCCCCCGTGCCCGAGGGTCAATTTGTGGAAGTGTAGGTTCGTCGCAGGAACTATACATGTCCGCTCTGTTGTCGCCTCTGCTGTGAACCATGCTTATGGTCAGTGTGTGTGTGACATAGGGTAGGGGGGAGTCGGGAGTGTCTTGTCTGGGAAGGTAAGGGAGGGGTGCGTCTGCGTCCAGGTCCCGTCTGTCTAAGTCAGTCCTGTGATTGTCCGGTCGTATAGTCCCAGCTGTGCTTCGTTACAGGTCGTATCGAAGTCTGGTAGCAAAGTCTACCCTTGCGGTGGTCAGTATCCATTGGGTCCATATTTCCATGTACCTGGTCAGTGAGTTGGATGTAGTCATAATGAGTTCCTCTAGGGCCCTAAGTTCCTCCATTTGGGAGAACCAGGATGTCAGCGGAGGTGTCGTTTGCTGCTTCCAGAATTGGGGTATCACCTGCTTGGCAGTGTTTAAGATTCTGATGGTCAGTGAGTGTTTGTAGCGTGTTCTCGGGGTCTGTGTGTGATGAAGGAGGATGTGTTCTGGAAGGAAGGGCGGTGGTATGTCGGTGAAGGTTTTCAGGATGCTGTGTATGCCCCGCCAGAAGGGCTGCACTAGTTCGCATTCCCACCATAGGTGGAGTGCGGTGCCGGTCTGTGTGTTCCGGGTCTATGGCGTGCAGTACCATTGGGGTGCGGTACCAGTTCGTTAGCAACTTAAACGCTGTCTCTTGTGTTTTGCTGAAGACTGAACAGTGGTGTGTCAAGTAACACATCTGTTCCCATTCCTCCTCTGTGAAAGTCTTCCCTAATGTTTGTTCCCATTTCCCCATGAATTTAGGTGTCTCCGCTGGTGTTTCCCTCTGTAGCATGGAGTATATGTGTGAGATCCCGTGAGGTTGCGGGTCTGGCTCCATACACAGCCTCTCGAATGTGGTAGGGTCGCGCTTTCGTGCCATGCCCTCCGGGAGGGTGTGTATGTAGCTCCGAAGCTGTCTGTGTTTTAGGTGATGTAAAAGGGTGGGGGCGGTCCCTTCCAGTAAGGTCGGGAGTGTTTTGCATTCCGTCCCCGCCAGAAGGTGGTGTAATCTGGGGACTTTGTGTCTGATTAGGTCCGTGAATGCGTTGGGGTCAAGCCCCGGGGGGAAGCTACTGTTGTGTATGAGTGGGAGTAGGGGGGACGGGAAGGGTGCCAGTCTGCATCTCTTCGCTACTCTCTCCCACACCCTCAGTGTTGCGGTTGTGCATTACAGCAATTTTGATGTAGACATGCAATTTTATTTTATTTAGTGTAAACATTATTTTATTATTACACAAAGAATTAAATGCAACGTTCCATCTACATAAAGTTTTCTCATTACTCTGGTGGTATAGCTTGTCCATGTCCTACTAGGCCGTGTCTCTGCTAGGGTAAATTAAATCCATATCCTTTTTTAATGGGTGGAAACGTGGAATAAGACTGCGCTGAATGTAGTCCAAAAGTAGCTTCTGTCGTGTTGATGAAAAACTCCGTCAAAGGTTGTGGTGGAGCTCTGCCCCCCTGACTTGTTGTGCTCTAGCCGATGACCCTCATGAGAAGCCATCTCCTGTTTAAAACCAGATGCATCTTCGGTTATCTCCAGGAGAACAGAAATATAGAATAGAAATATATTTATTACAGAAATGTTTATTTCTAACTATTACATCCCAATTGTAGTATCAGTAACGTCCATACAGGACAATAATAAATCAAACAATCCTTTTTCTGGAGTCTGTTAATTGTTCCAGGCGAAGTTTCACAGCAATCTACCTTTTACATTGGCAAAATGTAAATGATACAACTAACATAGAGAGTTTTTACAGAACTGGCTGTGCATAAGATAAGATAAGATAATTCATGCTCAATGTATCTTCTCCCTCTCTTAAATAAATATTGTCTTTTTCTTTGCTGGTTTTATATTGCCCTCTTTTTATTTTATTTTATTGTTTTTGTGTATTTTTCTAATTTTCCCTTACCCCTGCCATTTAGATATTCTTCCTCTTTTGTTTCACTATTATCTTGTTTCTCTCTCAATTACTCTATTTTGTTGAAGTTTATGGATGAACAAAACCTGAATTTCTGCATACATGATGTCAGGGCTCCCCTACCTGTCGGCGAGCGGCGTCCTCTCTGCTTGACGCGCCGCTCGCGTCCTCCTCCTTTCCTCCCAGCGGCAGCATGTATAACGCTGCACGCTGGGAGCCGGCACATTTATCTCACGTGACCCGGCGTTAAAGCTACAGCACAATAATCACAGTGGGAGGTATAGATATCCCCCACGTGTGATTGTTAATTCTGGTTGGAAGTTATCCAATCAGAATTAAGCACAGGATTTAAATACTTACCTTTCCTGTCTCTCAGTGACCTGTATTGCAATTTGCTCGTGTTTCTCTCTGGTTACCGTCTTACCGAATATTTGGCCTGTTATTCCAATTCTCCTGCTTTCTCCATTCCTTTGACCTCGGCTTGTTTCTCGTTCTCCTGTTTTCTGGCTCCCTTTTCTTGGCTTGTCTCCTGACTATTCTTAGTGTGCTTAACCCGGCCATTCTAAGGACCGGTATTGCACCCTCTACTATCTGTGACCTGTTAGCGTGTTTGGTTCCCGAATCGTGACACATGAACTTTGTTTGCCCAACAGTGCTTTTTCCTGATCATTGTGTTCTCAAGTAAAATTTGGACAGAATTTCCAGTGCTGGGTAAATGTATCTGGTTAGGCGGTCCAAGATATTAACTTGGACTGCAAGTAGTTAACAAAAGATGGACAAAATAATCCTCTTTAATATGGCACTATTAAGTCAATGATAATATTACCTTCTTAATATAATATTATCTTCCATCTATCTTCTGGACTGTCTCTCTTAGGTCTCGGCCTGTGGTGGTTGTCCAAACAACTCTACACTTCAGTCCAGATGCTCTGAACCCAGAGGATAAGTTTTGCAATACAAAAACTGGTTCCGTAAGCTGGTAAGTGGGAGAGCGGAGCTGGTACAAGAGAGATCCCGACATTCACACAGCATTGAGCATCATTTAACATTTATAGTTATGTATCCCCTTTTTTATAGATCTTTGATAAATATTTTTGCAGTATTAGCAGACCTCTTGAGGAGGCATGTTGGGGCAGAGAGGCTGAGATATCCTATTTAGTGTAGCATACACTACCTTCCACTTCTCATGGAACCCACAATACTGAGGCTATGAATACCCACACATAGACTGCACAAGTCAGACAAAACATACAGAAAGAACTAAGAACTCCCCACACAATCTAGCAATCAATGGGTAAAGAGGACAGACCAGTTATATTTGTGATGATGGGAAGCCTGTGGTGGTTATAGTCAGGTTATATCAGTGGAAATGGAGCAAGTTCTGTTCACTTGTGGAGAGATGAGTCTCGATTGAGTTAATAAATAAATATTCGTATTCCTAACACTACAGCTCTGATGCCCCTTAAGGTTCTCCCCATATGTAACTATCAATAAAAAATAAAAAATTTGAAACTAATAAAGGAGCATTGGGTAATTAGGTGCATGCGTGGCACTTGCCTCAATGTGTCTAAGATTCTGTCATAGAGAATCATTAAATACAATGATTCTCTATGGCCGACCATGACGGCACCACTCATGCACTCGTGACATTACTGTATGTTATGGTATGAGAACCGGGTAGTAAGATTCTCGCCTCTCATACCCAGAGGGCTTGAAAGCATGGCTTAAAGCCGCGCCTCTCAGCCCTCTAATTAGCTTACTACAGGTTTTAGGGGGGGGGGGGGGGTAGGTGAGGAGTGCAGGACTGCAGGCACTATGACAACTTCATTAGAATTAAGTTGTAAAAGTGCCTACAGTGTCCTTGTGGCAGCTTAGCTGAGTATTACAGCATTACTGTGGAGTGATGGTAGAGACTTATCGCTTGGGCTCCAGTACTTATTGACTCCCGGATAGGGCCTCACTCAGCATCAGTAGCAAATTATCATTATTATAAAAAAAAAACATCTATGCTCTAGTATCCTCAGTCAATACTTGCTTGTCAGTAATGATCACTTTGTGATATGCCTCTGAATAATGGGCTCCTCTCTTCCGTAGTTTTATCCTGCACGTCTGTGTCAAGGTCTCCGGACATAACCTGCCGAAAACACTGAGTGAGAGCAAAACCTCATTTTATTTCACTCACACTCAGCTAGCCCGGTTGTTACTTGGAGCCCTACTTATTCCTCTCTTTTCTAAATATTCTTCTATTCCTTTTTGTAGACACTTTTCTTGTTATCAATAATATTCTTATCTGTCATCCTTTTTGTCTTCTTACTTTGTTTTATTTTTCCTTTATAATCTTTCAGCCTTCCTTGTTCTCTGTTCTCTGTTCTCTGTTCTCTTGGAGAGATGTTCTAAGGTGTAATAATTTGGAAAGCATTCCAAGGGAATGCGAGCATAGTAGTCTTCTTCAGTATATTGTGTAGAGCAGTGGCACTGGTACCTAATATCGAGGTTGGGACTTATAACAGGGTCACTGTTAGTTTGAACATCATATTTGTTAAAACAACTGTTCTACAAATGAAAAATGTGTCACTAAACAATATATAAAAATGAAACCTAAGACATAAATTTGATTTGTGTCCCTTCCAAAAAAGGTTAAGAACCTGTGCCACAGAGCTTGTGTACAATGTTATTTGAAATCTTTCATTTTATCATTTTTGATGACATAGGGACTGAATGGTTCTTTCCAATTTATTACTTTTTGAGAGCATCTTCTTGTCCGTCTCTTCCCTGCCTGTTAATCTCATGTGTTTTTGTTTTTTTTTTAAATAGATTTCTTAGCTGATCTTCAACTCGATCGTCAAAAGAATCTATTTTCACGCAGAACCCTCTTCCTGGATACTTCTAATCCGACCAAAAACGTTACCATCCAACTTCAGAGCAACCTTGGGACAGTCTGCAAGAACTTTACTGTCTACCTACGGGTATAATGCATTCATACTTGGAACGAGAGCAATCTGAATGTACCTTTCCTGGTTAAATACTTTGTTAAAATTATTATTATTACATACATAGTAGAACTGCCTAAGAATGGGCTTGTTTACAATCTTGTTGGTACTTTTTAGTGGCCAGCCACATCTTGTTACCATGTCTGTTGCTACTTTGAGAACGTTGCAACTGTTTACCAACAGCACATTTTTACAACTAGCAACAGAGAGTTATTGGCTGTCACTACTGAAAATGTGTCACTAAGTAGTGTCTACTTGCTTCCATTATTGTCTATGGGAGCTGCTACCCTCTACTTAGCAACATGTTTACAACTTATTACTGGTTGCCATTAACTCAAAGAATTTACTCACATCATCTGGCCTGGTGGAAAGAGTTTAATTACAGTTAAATCCCTAATTCTATTCTATTAAAACAAATATATATTTATTTTTCCAATTCTGTTGCTACTTTTTTTTTACTGTCCAATTGCAACTTTGTTGTTGTTGCTGACCACACAGGGTGACGTGCGCATGCTCAGGTTGTAAGTTGAGGAGGAGAAAAAGGACCTAAGTCCCTATTGGGAGAGTAATGAAATGAGGGGGTCCCTACCTTTAATAAACCTAAGATAATAAGTAAAAAAGACAGGAGGGGACCAAACAGGGATAATGGGAACCAGTCTAAACCATTATTATATGGTGAGAAAAATAGGTAGGTGGTAATAAGAAGGGGGGAGGGTGGAAGCCAGAGGAATAGGGGAAACAAATCTCCTTGGAATAACCAATACCCCAATGGCTCACCTTGAGTCCCAAATCCCCACACCTAAAGGGGGCACAATACTTGCCCTGTATACCTCAGCACTGTAGAATGGGACCTTCATATGGGACCAGGTCACGAGATCCTGATCTTCTGCTGTGTAGCCAGATAGGATATTGAGTTATAGGTAGGCACTTATGGTTTTTCTACAGTGCTGAGGTATACAGGGCAAGTATTGTGCCCCCTTTAGGTGTGGGGATTTGGGACTCAAGGTGAGCCATTGGGGTATTGGTTATTCCAAGGAGATTTGTTTCCCCTATTCCTCTGGCTTCCACCCTCCCTCCTCCCCCCCCTTCTTATTACCACCTACCTATTTTTCTCACCATATAATAATGGTTTAGACTGGTTCCCATTATCCCTGTTTGGTCCCCTCCTGTCTTTTTTACTTATTATCTTAGGTTTATTAAAGGTAGGGACCCCCTCATTTCATTACTCTCCCAATAGGGACTTAGGTCCTTTTTCTCCTCCTCAACGTTTATTATTTGTGGGTTATTCCCCGCCTTGGAGAGTTTTTTAGGGCATATCCACACCAACCCACGGGCAACCTCCCCGTTAGCCCCTGGTTAGGTGTTTTTCTAATTATTTTCAGGTTGTAAGTTGTAGCCACTACAAGCTATCTGCTGTTGATAATGACAACTTGCAACTTCTGAAGTGGTCTGGGTGCAGTGTTTCTGTCGGCTTAACACTGCATGGTAAATCATTGCAGTTTTTAAGAAACTCCAGACAGCCACTAGAGGTGCTTCCTCTGCACTGACCGAACTCGACCATGTGACATTGCAGGTCATAAGAAGGCGTTGAATGCTCCTCTATGAAGAGCACTTGACAGGGGCATAGGTTTGTACTCCTAACCCTACAGTGTTCATTTAAATTAGTTTGAGACCTCATGGGCGGTAACTACTTATTGGGAGACATTATCACTGCTTAACTGAAGATGTAATACCATCTGTACAAGACAGTCATCGTTAGCTGTAGATTAATTGTCTTCTCTTGCAGGGTGAATCTGAGTTTAGGGACAAATTAAGTCCCATTATTGTCAGTGTGAACCTCAGTCTCCCTAATGAATACTCCGCAGATGCTCTACAGCCTGTACTACATGGGACGACTTTCTTACAGAACCAGGTGACAACATACAAAGTGAACAAACGTGTCATATCGTGCATGATATTGATCTATATCTGTGTTGTTTTGTAGAACAATAAAAGCAAAAAAGCCCCCAAAATAAAATAAATACACAACTACATATCAAAATTAAAAGATGCAAGATGCTAGCCACATGAAAGGTGATTCGTAAAAACCTTAAAAAATTATTTGGTTAAAAAAAAAAAGTGTCAGCGCCAAAAAGTCAACCCCTGAACATTGTAAAAAAGGGGAATATAAGAAAAGATATACTTAAGTTCTTCAGTGCAAAGTCTGTTTCCCACTTCCACAGTGGTGGATATCGAATATCAGGGTATTTCCACGATGGGATTATATTGTGCATTACTGTATCGTTTAGTAATGTACATGCAACAATGTATAATGAATGTGAACATTCACTGATAATGAACACGCTGCACTGCATAGTGATATTTAATATCTTAACACCGATAGTGAACATGCATATCAACTCAACATTCCAACTCTATATTCACTAAGCACAACTGAGAGTACAATTTGGGTATCAATGCAAGATTGCAATTACAGTTTAAAAGATTTTGACATCTGCTAAAAACATACACCTCTTCTTATATTATTATTATTATTTTATTATTTATATAGCGCCAACAAATTCTGTAGCGCTGTACAATGGGTGGACGAACGGACATGTAGTTGTAACCAGACAAGTTGGACACACAGGAACAGAGGGGTTGAGGGCCCTGCTCAATGCTAGAGGGAGTGGGGTAAAATGACACAAAAGGTAAGGATAGCTTGAAATGAGGAAAGACCAGAATTATAAGAACACTTCAGACGCATCAAGCATTCTGGATTGCTGAAGTGCTATATGTGTCTGGAGTCTGTTAGATTTTTGACAGTTTTGAAAAAGCTGATTTCAATAGAGGGGGAAAACACTCAGTTCAATGAGATGCATGGGAGGACCGCGATTGTACGCTCAGTGAGAAGCCCCTGATTGAAGAATTCCCCCGGCCCAGATTGAAAGTTTGTGCTCGGCAAAATAGCATTTTTTCCATATAGCCACAAAGAAACCATGCAGAATTTTTTTTTCCTTTAACCCCTTAAGGACACACGACATGTGTGACATGTCATGATTCCCTTTTATTCCAGAAGTTTGGTCCTTAAGGAGTTAAGCGCCCAAATTCTGTACAAAATATGGGATATAGGACATTTTGAAAACCCCAAATTCCTTCCACATTTGCATATAGAGAGACTGCTGCTTGCCTGGAATGCTCAGACAGAGGGCAACTCATTGGGGGCAACAATAACAAAAGTAATTGTGATAATTTAAAAAAAAAAAAAAAAAAAAAGGAAATGGGGTTCCCCTTTCTTCCCCTATTATCAGGAAGGACTGGGTGCTTGCAATGTGGAGGTATAGGACTTGTTGGCTTTTTTCTGCCCAGTTTTGAAGGATTTCCATTTTAAAGATGGCTATTTTTGTGGTTATAGTTTGGCCACAAAGGGCATGAGGGAAGATGAAGGGCATTACGTTAATTTCAGTTGGCCAATATTTCATATTAGATTGTCATCAGTCTTTATATGTCATTTAAATACCTTTATCAAATATCTGCTTATACTCTACCCATCTGCACCTCCTGGGCTCCAGCTGGGTTTGACTTCCTCTCTGTTCCATCAACCACGTTTAACCTTCTTCCGTTTTTTGACATTGCTTCAGACTTACTGCAAGGTAATATGTACAATTTGACATAGCTCAGCCTTAAAAAATGGCTTCAGACCGGAGAGATATTGACCCACGGGAAACAAAAAGAAACCACAACACTGACTGTTATTTACTAGCTAACTGTGTGGTTTCATTGGCATAAAACGTCTGTTTTGACTGCTTTGTAAGACCAGGCATTCTGTCTTATTATCTGAGTGGCAACAGTGTAATGAACCGTTGAAAATATAACAAATTCAAATACTATATGCTTTTTGAATAACAAAGAAAAATAAAGCTAAAAAAAACAAGATTAACCAAGGGAGGCTCCACGATTAAGCAGGGGGGACCATGTGTATAATGATATCAGCGGAGTGAGGATTGACCTGGGAGTGCACTGGAAGAATTTACCTGGAAGTGTGTGATCTGTGTAAATCTAGGTTTTTCCTGCATATGTGGGACTGTGATTATGTGGGGACGAGTACACTGGTATCTTCTCACATAACTAATTCCAAATGGTAGTGTTACACTTAGGGAACCCAAACAAGTCTTTACCATTCCTGGAGCACCATGGAAGGGATCTGCAGTCCCTTAGAAGAAGTCAAAGTCCCATTCCAAAGGCTTTACAGATTAGTGCAAATAGAAAGGAGTTTTATTCAGGATCAGGAGAACAAAATTATAGACAAAGTTTCAGTGTCTTCTCAAACAACTACTCCATTCTGGTTATAAACGAGAACTTTCACCAGCTCTCTCTCTTTTTACATGTTTTATACCCGGGCCGAGGTACATATCCTTTACCCAATTAGGCAGTAGAGTGCAACCTGGCTGACATGTTATAATTTCCTGCTGCGAGGTAATAACATAATTATTTCCTACCTATACATACCTACAGACCATGTGGCTACCAAGCCACAACACTGTCTGCATTGTTAGACTCTCTGCCACTCTGGAATTACCCGTAGTAAATCACCCCTAATACATCACCGTTAGTACTGCCTCTATTGCTAAATTGGAGAGATTATTGTTATACCATAAAGGCTTTTCTTTATCCCTCTAGACTCACATCCTGTTGGACTGCGGAGAAGATAATATTTGCATCCCGAACCTGCATCTCTATGCAAGCTGGTGAGTGGTGAGGTTTTGAGACATAACCAGTTACCCAACGCTGCCAAGTAGATACATTACAAAAACACCTATTTATAGTATACAACAGGCAAAACAACAAGTCAGAGCCTCAGAGGGTATGGAACAGCAAAAAAAAAAAAAAAAAAAGATAAAAATATATCCCAAAGTATTCATCTTATTGTGCTTCCACTATCCTGGTGTTTACTTTATTTATTTACAATCCTATAGACTCTTGTTTCTCAACTAATGATACCCCTGGGATATGCGCAACAAAGGCAGGGGGTACGCTAAGAGCTGGCCAGCTGGCCACGTTCGTACCCTGCAGGAGGAGGCCGGCTGTGCGCTAAGGCAGAGTAGACTCCTGCTTACATGGACTGCAGAGGCCTATTGTGCCCAAATACAGTGTCCTGGGGGAGAATGCAGGTGGAGGCAGACATGGAGCTGTAATCTTCATGATCGTCCAGCACTTCTTCCTCGTGCGCCCTGTGGTCATGCCAGGAGCCAGGTTACATCACCACTCCGGCCCCGGCATTAATACACAGTGCACAAGGGAGCAGAGCTGGAAGAGCATGGCAATTTCACAAGCCCCACACTAGACCCCAGTGAAAGCATCCACTCCAGATCCAGCTGTATGTGTCTGTCAGTGAATGTGTGTGTCTGTCAGTGTGTGTCAAATCAGTGAGTGTGAGTGAGTTTGTGTGTCTGGCAATGTCTGGCAAATCAATGATTGTGTCTGCCAGTGGATGTGTGTGTCCCAGTATGTCTGTCTGTCAGTGTGTGAGAATTTGTCTGTCAGTGAGTGTGTGTCAATCAGTGTCAAATCAGTGAGAGTGTGTCTGTCAGTGAGTGTGTCAATCAGTGTCAAATCAGTGAGAGTGTGTCTGTCAGTGAGTGTGTCTTTTTTATTTTTTTTATTTCAGTATATATACATACTACAACAATTACATAGACAAAGACAAAAAACAGAAAACAAAAAACAAAACACAAGAAGAAGAAGAAAAAAAATATATAAAAAATATAATTAAAAAAAATAAAAAAAACACAATATAAAAATAAAATTAAAAAAAACCCACAAAAACATATCACATCACTAATCAACATTATTTAGTGGTGTTTAACTCCAATCTCTATTATATTCCTAAACTATTCTTGCATATAAGTATATATATATAAAAAAAAAAAGGAGAAAATGCTATACATTTTTTCAGATCCCCTTTTCCCTTCCCCCTTTTCCTTTTTTTTCCCTTACGCCCATCCAGTACTCTGCTACTTTAATATATTCTTTTATAAATTGCATAAACCAATCTATAAAGCTTATTTGCGCGCATAAGACCTTTTTATAACGCCACTAACTATTAACTTATTTTATTTAAATTAATTTAATTTCTCTACTACCTTCTTAACCATAACCTAGCACCTATATATACATATTCCTAACATTAAACCATTTTTGCCACAAAAGTTTGAATTTTCCTTCCCTTCCTGCCAAGCGACTTGCCATTCTCTCATAGCAACTTGAGGAGTCTAAGCGTACCATAACCTCTTTGAACAAAGGTGGCTGAATTTGTTTCCATCTATAAGCTATAGCTATTTTAGTTGCTAATAAACAGTGTATCATTATTGTTAATACTTCCTCCTTAGGTGTTATCTGAAACATGTGAAGCAAATAGCTTTCTGGTTGCCACTTAATATCTACCTTTAATCCCCTTTTGAAAAAGGATTCCACTTCCTGCCAAAGTGGTATTATCAATGGGCACTCCCAAAAAATATGCAACAAGTTGCCTATACTCTTTTGGCATCTCTAACAAGCTGTAGATGTTCCCGGATACAGTTGAGCTACTCTGGAGGGTACCATATACCATCTCATATTTAATTTGCTGAATGCCTCCCAATGTGATAAGCTTCTAGAAGCATGTTTCGTAATTTTTAAGGCCTTATACCAACTTTCCTGCGTTATTTGCTTATCTAAATCTATCTCCCATTTTTGCATATAACCTATAGAATCCACATCTGTAGAAACTAAAAGGCTATAGCAAAATGAGAGAGCTTTTTTATTTGGCATTTTCCCTACACATTTGCCTAAAAAAGGTGAACTATTCATCCTATCTTTTGAAGTACCACTTATTTTATTCAAAATATGTTTAATACGTAAAAAAGTAAATAATTCATGTGACGGCAGAGCAAATTGCTTCTGAAGCTCCGGAAATGTTTTTATTCCACTTGCATTATATAAATCGCCTATCTGTCTTACCCCTCGCTCCAACCGTTTCCTCTTAATGTAAATGTTTGTTTGTGTCAGTGTCCTCTGTGTAACTGTGTGTGTCAATAAGTGTGTCCTCTGTGTCAGTGTCCTCTCTGTGTAAGTATGTATCAGTGTCATCTGTGTGTAAATGTGTGTGTATATCAGTGTCCTTCGTGTGTAAATGTGTTTGTTTAAGTTTCCTGTGTGTGTAACTATTAAGTGTGTATTATATTTTCATTTTGTGACTGTTATACTTCAGATTAATAGTTCATACACTCCTCCGTACATACACAATATTCACATGATGTCATATTTATTTAAAAAATATTCATTACCATGTTTTATCAGGCCTTTTCTCCAATGCCGGATTAACTTAAATATAAGTACTTTATTTGGGCTTTAAATCCATGGAGATTACTTTCTCAGGGACGGGCTACTTAGGATTTGTTTTAGACCTGCAGAGGTTCCTCTCCGTAAAAGGCTTAGAAACACTGCTATAGGATATATCTTGTATTTTATGTGTTTTATCTTGAATATTGAATGAATATAAAATTTCTCCTATTCACTTTTATAATGTGGCCTGTAGTTACAAACAATATTGGAGATGTGTCTCAGTATCCCCTATATTTTCACCTTTTTTTGGGGTGTTTTTGCTATGCAAATTATTCAATCATTGGGTTTCTTCATCAGTTGATTCTTTTCCTCCCTGTCATTGATGAATGTATACAATTTTTTGCAGAGATGCAAAATATTTATAAAATGTTTCCAGCACTTTTTCCACCAGAAATGTGTTCTGCTTCACTCTTTTTTTTTACCTGCCCTTCTTATATTTGGTGGATTTTTCTGTGAAACATGATGGAATTTAAGCAGAGAGAAGCAGAGCACTTTTTAGACCATTTTTAGATCAATTTAATAAATATGAACAGATTATAAACCAGGACCCTTTTCAGATCATCATGATAAATCTCTCCCGGTGAGTCAGGTTATATTTTAATAATATATTTCTTTTTAGATCTTGTTTGTAATGGCTCATTGTCATTCTCATTTTATCAGGCCACCGGAAGCCCTTGTTATTGGGACTGATAATCTGGTCAATGTCCAGTTTAGTGCCTCAAATTCTTTGGAAGGAGCCTATGAAGCCGAGCTTTTAGTCAGGCTCCCTGCTGGAGCTCACTACGCGCAGGTTTTTCAAGTTCTGGATCCCGGAGAGGTATGTAGATGTATAGGACAATTAAAAAGTTAATAAGTAGGAAAATGGGAATTTCTGACTTATTTTTGGTGACGTGGTATATTGGAAAGAAATTGGCGGAGGAAGTGATTTAGGTTTGGGAAAGGCAAGATGAGAACACTTAATTAAAGAAGGGCATACAGTTAAAATTAAAGATAAGTTGTTACATTTCCACGTATCTTCAAGCAATAGCCAAGGCAGCCATAGATGGTCAAAGATGCAGTACGTATTACTAACCAAAATATTCTTCTTTATCCTACTTTATTGACATTCTTCAATCTTAAAAATGGAGTTTGAACTATGTGCATGGCTTTCCGGTGCCTTCCAATATCTTTCAAATCCTTTTCTGCTCCCTATATTTATTTATTCATCAAATATTTTACCAGGAAAGATACATTGAGATTTCTCTCGTTTTCAAGTATGTCCTGAGTCCACAAATCATTGCATTGTTACATTAGGGTACAATAAAATACAAAAACAATATTAATACACAATAAATACAAAATGTAACATAGAACAGGTAGGAAATATATAATCAACCATGACAGGGGCATTTTGTTTTGAGGTATGTAGAGAGGGATCTCTTAAAGGATTTTAGGCTTGGGGAAGATTTTAAATTGTGCGGGAGGTCGTTCGATAATTGCGGTGCTCTGTAGGAGAAGGAGGATCGGGCTGTTTTCTTTTTGTATTGAGGTAGACTAAGTAAAGTGTTGGTACTGGATCGGAGGTTATAGGAAGTGGGAACAGTCGGGGAAAGCATTGTGTTCAGGTAGGGTGGGAGTTTCCCAGAAAAGCTCTTAAACACATAAAATACGTACAAATGGTGGAACGTCCCTGTCCTCTCTTGGGCTGTTCTGGAGATAACTGGAACAGTGGAGAAACAACTTCTTTCTTGTTCATCAATTTATTGATAAAAAGTATAAAAATACAGGACTGCTTTGGAAGCCCCACATTAGGGGCGAAACGCGTATCAGGACCTTGGAGGACACTTGTGCCTATATTCTCAAGACCAGTAAGGACTTTTTAAGTCTGCTCTACTTGCACTTTATTTTTAGGTGCTTTTATATGGACTTTAGTAGCCATTTGGCTATTGGACATTGCTTCTTTTAAACCCTGTGTTATTTAAAGCAGTCCTGTATTTTTATACTTTTTATCAATAAATTGATGAACAAGAAAGAAGTTGTTTCTCCACTGTTCCAGTTATCTCCAGAACAGCCCAAGAGAGGACAGGGACGTCCTATTAAGTGTCCCACTGCCAAACTCATGGGAGCCTTATGATTTTATTTGGCTCCCGGCTTGTGAGTACAAGATCTTTATATCTTCCTTTTCCAAATCCATAATTTACTGTATTACACTATATGGTTTTATGTTCATTTTCTTTTAGGAAGTTACAAGAAGTGTGATCCACCATTTGTACGTATTTTAATTGTTATTTCTAAAGTGGTTTAAGGGGACCCACTTAGGTGGTCACAACAATCTGTGTTGTCGCACACTATCACTTCTTAAACACATGGCTGGAAAGATGAAGGGTGCGTCTGGATTCCAGCGACAGCCAGTTTAGTTCTTTTAGCATATGTACTGGGAACTATGGGCAGCAAAATAACTTTAGCTTAAGAAAGCAGTTTTACTGTATAGATCATGTCCCTAAAGTCTCAATGCTCTTTTTCCTGCCACCAGTTAAATAACGTTTGTTTCCGTTTATGCAGCCCTAGCCACACCTCCCCTGGCTGTGACTGACACAGTCTGCATGAAAAAAAGATTTTATTTTCAATCGTGTGTTAACCTGCTTTAGACGTTTTTACCACCTGGTCTGTTAATCTGTTTAATCATACACAGGAGGCTCCTGCAGAGTCTACCAAGCTATTGACACAGCAGGAAATAAATTCTAATTTAAACGTAATGTGCAATAAAGGAAGTTGAAACTTTAGATAACTCTTTACAGGAAGTGTTCATGAAGGCTTTAAGAAAACAATGTGATTAAAATCCTTAATTGCAGAGAATTGAGCAGTGAGACTGCAGAGACATAATCTATACACTGCTCTATACACTGCTTCATTAAGCTAATGTTGTTTTGCTGTCTTTATTGTTCTTTTCATTGATAATAAATTAAAACTTATATATGTTAACTAATGCATACATCCCAAGTGTCCCTATTTAGGAAGGGTAGTCCCTCTTGTGGGCCCAAAACTCACTGTTCTATCCTTATTTTATTTTCTATGGGCTCCATATTGTTGGAGTGTAGAACACTACCATTTTTTCTCTCAAAATCAGTCTCTGTCAATAACACACATTGTTATTTTCATAAATTGTTATTAGTAATTCTTCTAAAATGTCTCAGAACAGTCCCTCTCCTGGCTACACCCGCACTCACCCATAAAATTAAAGTGTCCCTTCCTTGTCCATTTGGAATGTCCGGAGGCATTCTAATGGATTATTTTGCTTTTTCAGGAGAAGGTAGTCTGCACCCCCAAAAAAGATAACGAGACAGAGCTTGTGGTTTGTGAGCTTGGAAATCCCATGAAGAACACTACAACAGTAAGTACTAAGAGATACTAACAGGGTTATTTATTAAAGTGAGAATTAAAAGTGAATTTAAATTAGTTAGGAGTAGTTGAACTGCAAGCATAGCTGACTATGCGAATGTTTCCAATTTGACTATTTGGCCTCAAATTCGAAATTCACTTTGAATTCACACTTTAGTGAATATTCATTAGCATCACATGAACACCTGAATTCCATTGTTATAAAAGAAGAGCCCAAAGTATGTATATTTATGCAAATAGAGTACAATGGCAATTATATTTCTGTTTTATGGTTTAAAAGTTTTATAAATGTAAAATATTTTAAACCGATCATGTATTTTATCAATATTGGTTCACACTCACTGTCCCGGTAGTTCGATTGTTGGAGTCTCTCACTCCTATCGTGGTGTGAGTAGTTTTTCCAATTTCTGAAGACAAAGGACATAAACATGTCCTGGCGATCGGTCATTCAGGTGTCAATTAACTGATCATCATAAAGGTTGCAATAATGCTGCCAGACACATTGGATCTGTTACGCTAATTGACACATTAGTTACTTAAAGGAACACTATAGCGTTAATATAGGAATATAAACCTGTATTCCTAACACGATAGTGTCCTTGTTCTTAATTAGATTCAGGCCCTCATTTTGCTGTGTAAAAACCTGAAAAAAATTGCTCCTCTGCCTGCGACGTCATCAAGAAGGCTTCCTCGTTGACTGTCCACTCCAATGCTCCTCTTAGAAGAGCATTGGGGACCTGATGCACATGCGCGACAAATGCTGCTCGCTTATCCAATTAAAATGCTTCTTATAGGACAGGACTGAGTTCAATGTATTTCTCTGAGCTGAATTTGGTAGCGTTTGAAGTCCTTTCGAATTTCAGATGTTATGTGACTGAGTCAAACTCCGTTGTTGCAGCAAAAGTGCCTGCAGTGGGCAACTGGGGGTTTCTGCAAAATGGCAATGTTTTTCCTTGAAGGGTTTAAACTGTTGAGATGAAGTGGTCTAAGTCAGTGTTTTTCAACCTTTTATAGGGGCGTTCCATTGCAGGTCTAAAAAAAAATTCCTAAGTAAGTATAGAAAGCCATTTCTATTGATTCAAGTTCCAAATGAACCATGTAGACACTGATATTTAAGTTAATCCGATGTTGGAGAACAAGTCTGGTTAAAGATAGTTAAGAATATTTTAAAATAAATATGACATAATGTGAATAATGTGCATGTAGGGAGGAGTGTAAGATCTATTGATCTAATTTATTAAAGTCACAAAATGAAAATACAATACACAGAGTCAATCCTAGGGGTTGTAGACTGCCCAGGTGTTCTGACAATAAGTGGGGTGTGTAGCACTAGGCTCCACCCCCCCGGTATATCATGCCCCTTCTCGATAGATCCTTAGGGGTAGAGCCTAGTGCTGCACAACCCGCCTATCTATAGAGTACCTGGGCAGTCTGCAATCCCTCAGGATGGGATCTGAATACACACTTTATAGTTACACATAGAGGACACACACACATTTGCATAAAGAGGACACTGATACACACACAGAGGACACTGACACACACTTACACACAGAGGACACTGACACACAAACACACATTTACACTCAAAGGAAACTGACACACTCACTCACTGACAGACACACTCCCTGATATAACACTGACAGACACATTCATTGACATACTCTCAATTTGACACACATTCTCATTGATTTGACACACACTGACAGACACACACATTTACTAGACATGTGCAATTAGTTTCGTTCCGAATGTCAATTCGGGGGAAATTCGGAAATTCGGATACTTCCGAATGTCTGAATTGCCGAAGTTCCAAATTGCTGAAGTGTCGAAGTTCCGAAGTGTCGAATTGCCGAAGTTCAGAAGCACAGTATTCCCGAAGTACTAATATACCTACCCAGTGGAAGAATGAAGAATGTTACACTGTATAGTTACATAGTTACATAGTTACATAGCTGAAAAGAGACTTGCGTCCATCAAGTTCAGCCTTCCTCACATTTGTTTTTTGCTGTTGATCCAAAAGAAGGCAAAACACCCAGTTTGAAGCACAATTTTGCAACAAGCTAGGAAAAAAAATCCTTCTTGACCCCAGAATGACAGTCAGATTTATCCTTGGATCAAACAGTTATTATCCTACATTGAAATATTATATCCTTGAATATTCTGTTTTTTCAAGTATGCATCTAGTAGCTGTTTGAACATATGCTTTAAATAAAAAGTATACAAACATAGCCAGAATTCAGCTGTAAGCATTTCCAGTGGGGATCCTTTCCCTGGAGTCTAGTGGGGATCCTTTCTCTGGAGATTCTTTCCCTGCTCTTCCAGGACTGCTCTCTTGTGCGCTGTTCAATGATGGTGGGGCCAGAGTGACTTCCTAACCCAGTTGGCTACACCATAGGGCCACCTCCATTATCCCGACGGACACTTTATTTGGGCAGACTAGCAACCTGTCATCTAAGTAAGCAGGTACCTTCTGAGCCTTAGCTTACAGCCGGCCAGCTGCAGGCATACCCCCTTCTGGGGGGATATGATAGGAACATTTAAATACATAAAGGGAATCAACACAGTAAAGGAGGAGACCATATTTAAAAGAAGGAGAACCACCACAACAAGAGGACATAGTCTTAGATTAGAGGTGCAAAGACTTAAAAATAATTTCAGGAAGTATTACTTTACTGAGAGGGTAGTGGATGCATGGAATAGCCTTCCAGCTGAAGTGGTAGAGGTTAACACAGTGAGGGAGTTTAAGCATGCGTGGGATAGGCATAAGGCTATCCTAGACTTAAAATAAGGCCAGGGACTAATTAAAAGTATTTTGAAATATTGGGCAGACTAGATGGGCCGAATGGTTCTTATCTGCCGTCACATTCTATGTTTCTATGTTTCTTCTTGTGGTGCTTGTACCCCCTGGGAACCTGTGGTCTGTGTGACTTGAGTCAAACTTTAAGAATTTTAATTCTGTCTGTTTTATTCTGAAATGATCAATGTATCCGTCTTCAGTATTTTTCTGATGCAACCTACATCTATGTGTCCTCTTCACTACCATTTGGTTCCTAAGTGAAAATTGTTTTACATTCTTGACTTTATAGATCCATGCAGAACTGCAACTTGCTTTTAGCAACTTGGAGAATTATGGAAGTAACATCACTTTCCCAATGCAGATAAAGAGGTAACAGTGATATCCTCCACCCTTTAACAGTAAATAAGACATTTGATATATTTTATAGTGATTTTTGGTGGTGTAGCAGCTGGTGCTAAGTTGAGAAAGTCATCTGCTATATATAGTAATTCTGATCTGTAGAAATATGTAAATAACTTTTAGTTACATAACACATCGTAGCATAGATTGCTGATGACATGTGATTTTGGCTTTATTTTCTTAGTCGAAACAGTCAAAATTCAAGTAGCTCGATTGTTTGGGTGCAGTTGGACGTTATTGTGAAAGCCTCACTAGAACTTCGTGGGTAAGAAGTTGCCATTATCTTCTGATTTTGTTTAGAAGTAAATGTGGTCACAGTCACAGACAGGTAATGGTGGGTATAAACAGAGGGAATGTTTGGAGCTTAATTTGTTTGGTTAACACGTGGAGCCATTATTTAAGTGCCAACAGAGGTCTTTCTCCTTATTTCCAGGAGTTCATACCCACCAGAAATTATTCTGCCACTGCCAAAATGGGAATTTAATGAAGAAGTAGAGAAAAAGAGACCCCAGGATTACGGAGAGGAAGTGAAGCACGTATACGAGGTACATCTTCATGTTTATGAGATGGGAAACATCACAGGACATCACCTGTAATAGTATAAATTTAACTTGTAGAATTTTATCCATCTAAAATGTTGTAGTCCACTTTTGCTCTGCAGATACATTTATATAACCGGGGATAAACTTTCATTGCCGATTTGTCACCTCATTTCTTATTTTTCTCTGTGTCTAGCTGCACAATACCGGCCCGGGAACAGTGCACGCCCACTTAGTTGTACAGATTCCCGAACGCTACGAAGGAGATTTCTTTTTGTATCCCCTGGACATAGAGGTGGATGACAAAATGACTTGCTTCAACCAGTCAAAACTGAACCCCCTGGAGGTCAGGAAAACGACCCATTGTGTCACCTACCTAACGATGCCATAACTTCTCAGTTCATACTCTCTCAATAATTTTCATTTTTATCGCTTTATTATTCTCAATAGTTGGACTTTTCTGTGGTTACTGAAGCACCCAAGAACTACAGCATGATTGGTGATCAAAGACTATACAAGAGAGACACAGATATAATAGATGCGGAAGATTCTACAGAAGAAGAAGAAGAGATTATTGCCTTGACGGAAGACGGAAAGAAGAAAATACGCACCATTCATCTGGTGATTGTATATGTGAAAAAAATAAATGTTATCTGAGTTTCCCTTTAGCTCAATCGTGCTTTGCTTATATCTTTTGTCTATAATCACTTTTTAAAATAAGTTATTGTACTCGGGCCTAGCCAATGCTAAAAGCATCAACTAGGAAGTAACCATAGAAACCTAAGCACATACACTGTGGTTGCTATGCTGGAGGCAAAGGGGGGCTACCAGGTGTCTATACCAAAGAAATGATTGACAGTTGGGGGAAAGACCTTTTTTTTTTTTATTTTTTTTTCTTTCAAACTATAAATTTGCTAGCAATTCTGCTAGATACAATTCTGTATATAGATACAATTCTATGCTCTTTAAATGAGCATATGTTGTATGTACAGCTACACTTTCATATGGAGGATTTGGGGGCATTTTGTGACCTGAGTGTTACCGTAACAACTTTATCTAAATAAAGTTGCTCGGGTACCAGGAAGCCCCTGGGCGCACTCTTACCAGACCTCTCTAGGGAAAATCAGTGGTTCCCCTGCACACTCCACGCTTCCTGAAAGTAGGGGACCTGCAGTTCGGCGCTGGAAGCACACTTTAGGATTGAACAGTTTGAAACCATTTGAGAAAGGTTTAACCCCTTAAGGTAAGAGTGTGCCTGGGAGCGTCCTGGTACTATAACAACTTAATTTAGATGAAGTTGTTATGGTGACCCGAGTGTCCTTTTTAAGCCTTTAAATATCACTGTGTGAGTTGAAATGTTGGCTTTAAAGATGGCACAATACATTTTGTTTCATTAGGTGTATTTCCTTTTTTTTTTTTTGCATGTTGGTGACAACACTAAATATAAGGAGAATGTTTATATGAAATATTTCTATGTAACTATTTGGCCGCAGAATTGCAGTGGTGTTACCTGCTGGGAGGTACAATGCTTGATAGACAACCTGGAGCAGGGGCAACGGGCAACATTGACGCTACACAGCATCCTCTGGATACCAAGCTTCATGAAGGTAAAAGACTATTAACTTCCCCAGTGGCTTCTCTGTGATCCAGATTGACATCTCCCTTTACCCCTCGTGGCACACAAATGGTACGGATTCCTTACATCCTCAACATTCTCAAACAGCCTAGTTCCGATTGAAAATGGATAGCATAATGATATGGTAATTTTAATAATGAAAGTGGGGGCACTGCTATAAAAAAATCATCCCCACTCACCTCTGTAGACCACGTAATAAGGTTATCTCATGGGAAATTCTGCAGTGACCTCTCCAAATATCCTGAAGCTTTGATGGTTCCCATGTTATAGGGCATTCTGAGTAATTGCAGTGAGTAAAGGCATATGATTACAATTATTTACATAGCGCCAACAAGTTCCACAGCGCAGAATAAAAATGACTCTCCTTGCCCTCCACAGAGACCCCAACAGCCGTTCACACTGCTTTCTCAAGGTTCCTTCCAGGTCACAGGTGTTCCATACATTGTTCAGCCCACGACACTACTGGCCAATGATACCACCGTAAGTTTCCAATATATTTTCCAATTCTTGTATAGCATTGCATAGACTTGTAATTATACAGTCACCACGAGAACAATAGGGGGTGATATAAGGGCTGTGGAGGTAAAGATGCAGGAATAGTAGGTATATTGGGGGATGAATGAATGTAGAACATTAATGATGTAGGTTTGTCAAAGAGAAGGAATGTATCGAAGTTAATAATTGGGCAGGATCCATGGGTGAGGAAGACATGACAAGGGGAGAGAATAAAATAGAACTGTTCTATGAGAAGCATCTGATTGGACGTAAGTCATCAATATTGATGACATCAGCAGAGGACGACTGGGATGCAGCAAGGAGATTGCTATGGTCCTTTCATAAAGACAAGCTTAAAGAAAAGGCCACCAAGTATTTTGAAAATTAAAAAGAACTCATCGACTCATTGCTTGTTAGTGTTCTTTTAATGGTGAGGCCTTGAAAGAATTTATTTTATATAGGCAATGCTAGTGGTATATAAATTAGAGATTCAGTTCTGTCACCAGGAATATAAAGCTAGTAAGTAATGACTCTAAATGTGCATGTTTTGACACCCCAAGACACCAAGTGCCCTGATTGTAAGATAAATGTCTTGTTGATTCTATAAAGTAACAACATATTTGTATCTACATATAAAATGTGCAGTTGGATTTTTCCCACTGATTTTGATGTATCTATAAGGATCATTCTAACAAAGGAGGGTTTTTTTTTTTTTTTTTTTAAATGCGACAATACAAAATTCTTATTTAATTTCCTTTTCTGATTTTTAACTCTGCATTTTTATAGAAGTGATGGAATATGCAATTATTTATGGCCGGGTAATTCGATAATTTCTTCCTTCTGCTTTTGTCTTTTTTTAATAATCCCACATCTGTGTCCTTGTCTCAAAAACTTTTCAGGCACAAACAAGTGTGCTGTGGATTAGCCCTGATGGACAAAAAGAGGTTCCCCTGTGGTGGGTAATTGTAGGAGTCCTGGCAGGGCTTCTGATACTGGCCCTGTTTGTATTTGTTATGTGGAAGGTAAGTGTAGCACAATTATCCTCATATATTTCACCTATTAGATTAGTATTTGTGACCTAAGAAAGCCATAAGGTGTTTTAGATATTTATTTCCTTACATTGTGCTTTTTTCTCTTCTCCACTCATAGCTTGGATTCTTCAGGAGGATGAGACCTCCTACGGATGACCAGGATGAGTTAACTAATGATCAACAGTTAGACTAGATCCATAATCGATGGCAGGGTTAACCAAAAGGAACCTTTAACTCTTCAGTTTTGGTGATAAAGAAATATGAGAACTGTAGTTCTACACAAGCTTGAGGGCAACGTGTTGGTGGCCTGCATATCTTGAACAATCATTTATCTACCATCAGCTTTGGAATTCACTGTCTTACCTTCATAAACCATGGAATTCAGCTCCCAGAAGAACCTCGCTATAAGAACCTCACATTGCTCAACTGCATCATCACTAGCTTAATATCCCTGTATCATTCAGCTCCCTGTGAAATTTCTGTGTCCTGAAGAAATGAACCCTTTAAAAACGACAATAAAATTGAACAACAGACTGGTTTCTGTTTTAATTGCAGAAAACGACACACATGAATTCATGCTACATACCACCCAAGTGTGACCTTTTTCTGGCAGAAAAGTTCTTTGGAATTACTCTTTTTTTATCATGATGTCCATAGTTAGTAAGAACTTAAAATATCTGATGTGTCAGAGTGAATGTGTCACAGAACTCCAAATAACTGTTATCCCCTGCCTTAATCCAATGACAATAATACACATAGCTGTATAATAACACAGTTTTTAACCTTTATTACATTTAAGTTTAATGTAATTGTACAATTACATTAAATACATGTCATTCAAATTTTCACTTTGCTGTGTTTACAATAAATATGTAAACTGTTGAGTCATATACAAGATATTTGTATATGTATTACAAAGGACCTAAAAATACTCTAGTTTTGACTATTTTCAAAAAGAAAAATGAGATTGCCTGGTTGAATTTTTTGTACCGATCTGACGAACAGTTCCAGGTGAAATTAATCATTTTGAACCATTTTTCAGGTCCATTTTTTGTATAAGAAATAGTGAAATTAATTGTAGTATATTTATTAACCTATACTGTGATTTTCTGGAATTTGGTTTGAGAACGAAGTAGTGGCTGCTACAGCAGAACAGAAAGGTGAAGATATCCATTTCTAGAAGAGATTTGCTTTATTTTTTGTGATTTACACAAAATCCAATTGCATGTCACCTAGGTGTAGGTGACATGCTAACCTTACTTATGTAGGTATATTTTGTATTAGGAAAATGAATTGTTAACAGATCAGATCTCATCATGAGAAGAAGGTATCAAGACTGGTGGCAGCAATAATAACATTTTGTAGTTTTTCTGATATGTGAATTTATAACATTATTATTCTTCACAAATATATAGAAATGTGATTAAAGCAATCTAGAATGCCTTTCTTAGGGGGCTTGCAAATTTCTTTATTTAAGATATAACACCAGTTTTCCGTCTAAGATCTCAGAGTTATGAAGATCACACTTATTCAATAACAGTGATTTGATAGGAATTCTGCTTTCAGTTTTGCTACTTGGCCATCAGTTTGAAATTCACTTACCCTAAATTCCCAACAATCCTCACTTTAATTAAATAATCTGTTAGTGTATGAGTTAACCTTTTCATTTATGAGGTCAAGCATCATGTAATAGATATGGTTTGATTGTAATTCCAGGAAGGAAACAGCAATATATAAGAGGAAATAGGAGTATTATCTTATGTTACATTCTGTTTGTCATTCCGTTTCGTTTAAGACTTAATTATTACTTTACAAAATTCCACATCCAAAAATTTTACTGATAGGGAACAAAAAGCAAAATAAAGTATTTATTTTATTTTCTGTTTATTAAATTGTGAGTCAACAAGGAATTCTGGTAGATTGACAACAAATGGCCACATTCAGGTTATAGAACAGTTCGATAAAGAAGATTAATTAGAATAATTTTCGAGTGCGACATTTTTGTTCTAAATTGTTTCATTTAATTGTCAAAAAAATGCTCAGAGTGAAAAGAAATTAAGCTTGAATTTCTGTAACTTAAAGGTACAGTCCTCGAGGGGTTAAGGGTGTGGAGTGGGTCTGAAGTGGTTAAAGAAAACTTTCTGCTGTCATTGGGGGTGAATTATTCAGATGCTCAGAAGCTTGAAAACGGTGCATAATGAAAACTTGAAAAATGAAAAATTGTGTGTGTGTGTATACACACACACACACACACACACACACAACTTTTGAGTATATATATATAGCTGTGCTCAAAAGTTCGCATACCCTTGGTGAATTGGTAATATATGTACCATTTTGATAACATGAGTGAGTAGGCAAAACATTTCTTTTATTTCTTATGGGATTCATGTTCAACGGTAGGTTATAACAGAATGGCACAATCATAAAGCAAAACATGGCAACAAAGAAAAAAAATGAAATGCCCCCTGTTCAAAAGTCTGCATACCCTTAGGTCTTACTACTAAGTATTGCCCCCTTTAGCATCAATGACAGCATGCAGTCTTTTGTAATAGTTGTCTATGAGACCCCTAATTCTTGTAGGGGGTATATCTGCCCATTTGTCTTGACAAAATGCCTCCAGGTCATGCAAAGTCTTTGGTCGTCTTGCACGAACCGCACGTTTGAGATCTCCCCAGAGTGGCTCGATGATATTAAGGTCAGGAGACTGATGGCCACTCCAGAACCTTCACCTTTTTCTGCTGTGACCACTGGTCAACTTGGCCTTGTGCTTAGAGTCATTGTCATGCTGGAAAGTCCAATAGCGTCCTATGCTCAGCCTTCATGCAGAAGAATGCAAATTGTCTGCCAGTATTTTATGATAACATGCTGCATTCATCTTGCCATCAATTTTCACACGTTTCCCCGTGTCTTTAGAGCTCACACTCCCCCAAAACATCTGTGAGCCACCACCATGCTTCACAGTGTGGATGGTATTCTTATCACTATAGGCCTTGCTGACCCCTCTCCAAACATAGCACCTATGGTTGTGACCATAAAGCGCTTTATTGGTCTTGTCACACTAAATTACAGTGTGCCAGAAAGCTGCGAGGCTGTCAAGGTGTAGTTGGGAATATTGTAACCGGGGTTTTTTGTGGCATTGGTGCAGTCAAGGCTTCTTTTTGGCAATTCGACCATGCAGCTTCTTTTTATTTAAGTATCGTCGTATTGTGCTCCTTGAAACAACCAAACCGTCTTTTTCCAGAGCAGCCTGTATTTCTCCTGAGGTTACCTGTGGGTTTTTCTTTGTATCCTGAACAATTCTTGTGGCAGTTGTGGATGAAATCTTTCTTGGTCTACCTGACCTTGGCTTGGTATCAAGAGATCTCTGAAATTTCCACTTCGTAATAAGTGATTGAACAGTACTGACTGGCACTTTCAAGTCTTTGGATATCTTTTTATATCCCTTTCCATCTTTATAAAGTTCCATTACCTTGTTACGCAGGTCTTTTGACAGTTCTTTTCTGCTCCCCATGGCTCAGTATCTAGCCTGCTCAATGCATACATGTGAGAGCTAACAAACTCATTGACTATTTATACACAGACACTTATTGCAAATGAAATAGCCACTGGTGTGGGATATTAACCTTTAATTGCTATTATAACCTGTTAGTTTCACCTTGTGTGTCTGTAACAAGGCCAAACAATCAATGGTATGTAAACTTTTGATCAGGGCCATTTGGGTGATTTCCGTTATCATTATGATTTAAAAAGAAGCTAAAAGAAGCTATGTGATAATAAATGGCTTCATATGATTACTATCCTTCAATAAGGCAAACAGGACAATTGCCAGTGGCTGTTTATGGCCGTAGGTCGAGGATGACAGGAGAGGTCAAGGACTATTCTTGGCCGACCCCTGCAGGGCAATCACTTCTTCGAGCGCCTGCCTAGAGAAATGGTTCAAAGATCTTCCTTAACAGCTCGGCCACCCGGATGCCAAGGGGAGGGGGGGAGAACTTGGTCTCCCTCTACTGTACAAGAGCATTGCTGGGTTACCATGGCAACGCTCTAATACTTCCCTTGCAGGCATGCAGACCACCTTCATCTCCCACTGGACCTCCAGGAGTCAGGAGTCGTCCCTCCCTGGCCCAAGGTAAGCCTCAGGGAGGGGGGAATAAACTTTAGTTTAAAAACACATATGTGATATGATTACTGAACACAATGGGTAATATAATTATCACAGGCAGAGAAATATAGTTTTATAAAACATATCACAGGGACCCCAAAACATGCAATAACCCCATAATAAATATATCCTAGGAACCGGGGGATCTGGGTGAACCACATATCCAAAATTTACCCAGATCCGTTCAGTAGTTTGGCAGATACGGTTTAATACTTCAGCTTGTTTCTCCCCTATACACTACAGCCCCTAAGATACCATATACTACAACCCGTATCTCCACCTAACACTACATTTCCTATCACACACTGCAATCCCTATCCCTCCATATACTACAGCCCATGTCTCACACACACACACACTGGAGCCATCATCACCCCTACACAGACTACAGTTCCTAACCCTTTACACATATACTACAGCCCTCACCCCCCATACAAAATACCGCAACACCTATCTACTCAACTAACAGGCCTCTAGCGTACCCTCTCGAGCAGCCTCCCTCACACATGTAACCCAAAAACAGAACACACACACAACACCACAAGCAGCATTCTCACACACATTATGCCACATGTAATCTACCCACACGTGCAACCCCACAAGCAGTCTACCACCACACAATCAGGCTCTCCACAAACACACAACACTACAGATAGTCTAACTGCCCCCCACACAACACCGCAAGCAGCCTACGCCATGCATGCAAACTCACAAGCAGCTTTTAAATGCATACAAAACCACAGGCAGCCTCCCCATACAAATACATACAACACCCTCTTACAACCATGTCCCTCTTTTGTCCTGCGGTATTTCATTATAGGGACACCAGAGACAGGTTACCAGTAAACACAGGACAAGCATGTCATTAAATTTGTTCACGCTAAGCTGAACAAGCACAGGGCATTTTCCCTATGCAAGAGCTCTTCAGCAGGGCTCTGCCATGGGATGCCTTGGAGTGGCATCAAACTGACATGACTACTTTGGGGACGGGGTAGTGTCATTTGTCATGACCAGTGGCTGAACTGCTGCATTCTCAGGGGGCCCATCAGGTGGACGTATTGCTCAGCAGGAGCCTCGGTCGGGCACTGCAGCTCTTTAACAGTGCGACCTGACTCCTGTAATATTGGTGATGCTGGGATGAAGTGACAGGCAGTCACTTCCTCCCAGATACAGGGAGAGACGTGCAGGAGGCAGAGGAGGCAGCACAGGAGAAGGCCCTGGGGAGATAGCGCAGCTAAGCGGACAAGGGCACATGTAGGAGTGTGGGGATAGATGCATGGGATTGGTTGTGAAGAATCTGTGGGTGTGATTATGTTTTGTGTAAGACAGTGTGGGGGAGGTCTTACCTCAGTGCCACTTGGGATTCGGGCCAGCAAACAGTTTCCTGTCTCCTGCTCCTGTTTGCCTGGGCCTGCAGATTGACACAGCTTGATGTTTGAGGCTTCTGGCTTCCCTCAGGGCTGCTGCAGCGTGGATTGTGGCCGGCACCTGTGGGTACAATGGGCAAGCATTAATGAGGTATGGCTACCGGTGTGGGCCCCCCCCCGTGGCCTACCTCCCCCTGCTGCCTTCCCCTGGAGCACCCCCTGGGGTCTCCCCTGCTGCCTCCCCTGCGGCCCCTGCCCCTGGGGGCCGCAACAGCACTGGCAGGCGTTCCCACCCACCTGCCAGGCTCTCCCCTGATTCCACTCCTCGGGCCCGGTTGATGAGGTGGAGCCCGGGCCCGAGGCATCAACGGGCCGCGTGTCTGGGGGCTCCAGACACGCGGCCTACCTCCAGTTGCTGTGCTTTGCGGCCTTCCGCGGCTGCGCGCGTGGCACGGCCTTTGCCACGAGGCCTGCCACTGCCGCGCAGCCAGCCGCTTCCATTGGCGCACAGCCTGGGACTCCCAGGCCGGGGATGCGGCCTGGTACCGCCGCGCGGCTTTCTGCTTCCGCAGCCGCGCGGCCTATTGCTACAAGGCCGGGGATGCGGCCTGCCACCGCCGCGCGGCCTCCTGGTGCGGATGCCGCGCGGCCTACATGTTTTCTCCTCATTTCACCATCCGCCCCGGCCGCCTGTGCTGGATTGCGGTCCGGGGGCGGTGGGCGGCGGTTACAGCCATCCGGGCGGCAGGCGGCCGCCCGGCAACGGTCCGGGTCCCCCCGCGGCCCGCGGGGTGGTGTGGTGGTGAGTAGGCCCTTGCGGGCCGCGCGGGGTACCTTGGTACCGCCGTGGGGAGTCCAGGGGGGGTCCCCTTGCTCGTCGGGAGCCTCCTCTGCCAATGAGGAAGGCTCCCAGGGCTGTCTCACCTGTCCCCCTCTTTCCCTCCTTCCCCTGTTGGGCTGTCCTTTCCGCTGGGGGCCCCCCTTGGCTGGTCCCCCCCCCCTCCGCTTGCCTGGTTTCCTCTCCACCCCCCCCCCCCCCTCTTCGGTGGCCCCCTTCCCCCCCCCCCTTTTCTGCTCTAATTTCCCCCCCTCTCCCTCTCCCATCCTGTTCCCCCTTTTCTGCTGTATCCCCCCCCTCTCTGTCTCTCCCCTCTGCCCGCCCCCCCCCTTACTAAGCCTGCCCCCCCCCCCCATGTAGGTCACTTACCTCGGCCATCTCCTCTGGGGCGTGGGCTCTCATCTTCTCTGCTGCTTCTTCTCAGGATACTGCTGCAGTTCATGGACCGTCCAGCAGGTGGCGCCTGGATCAGAGCTGATGTCTTCTGTGGATGTTGGGACTGCTGTTTCTTCGCCTCAGCCTTCTGTGAGCGCAGTGCCGGGCTTGGATCGCCAGGCTGCGACCGGTGAGTACGCTTCCCCCCTCCTTTTCGCGCTTCGCGTGCATACGTTGTTCCTTCCTTTATTCAGTCTGGTCCTCTTGCACACAATAAAAAAAAAAAAAAAAAAGATAAAAACAAATTATTACAGGACAGAAATAATCTGTAAATTGCCACATGGAATAAATCACAAAAAATAACAAAATAAAAAAAATAAAAAAATAAAAAAATAAAATAAAAAAATGATGAGAGATAAAAATACAATGACAAATACAGGAAGGAGGTTAAACGTTCAAAAAAAAAAAAAAAAGAGAACCTGAAATATAATCCAAGTACTTGGGTGCATGGACGCCGCTTCCCCCTCCCCCTTAATTGTCAATATGTATCGTATGTTTAAGTGCGCTTTCCTGCAGCGTCCAGGGTTCGCGTGACTCTGGGTGTTGCTGAGCTACTATGGCTCGCTTGGCTTGCGCGCAATGCTAGGGTGCAGATGGGGGGAGGGGCTTTTTACTGCAGGGGCGTTTCCTCCTGCCTCGGGGGTGCCTTGACTAAAAAGGAACATTAAGGTTTCCGGGTGGGTCATGGGGTACGTGCCGTGGACGGTAGCGCCCCATGGCGCATGTTCGAATGCACCCTGTGTTCTGGATAGCATGGTCGGGGTGAGGGCTCCCCGAGAATGCGCTGCTGTCAGAGCTGGGTTGGTGGAGGTACGTTTTGCACTTTCGTTGGCGGTGCGCCCCTTCTTGGCCTGGGGCGGGATGGACTGCGGCCTCTGGTGATACTTAGGACTCGCCTGGTGCCTCAGCACGGTGCGTTTCTCGTCCTCTCTGCAATCTGTCGGGGTGGGGACATGGGTGCTCTCGGGGCAGGACCCTCAGAGTGCTCCTTTCGGGTGATGTGGGTCCAGTTTACCAAGAGCGCTCGGTTAGCTGACTTCCCGATCGTTTAGTGGGCCCCTGGGGTCCACTTTGCGGGTCCCCCCTGGGGGATGTGGTGCCCATGGAGGAACGGGGTTGATGTAGCCTGATTCATTATTTACTCGGTTGTCGTTTCTTTCCGGGGCTGGGTTTTGAGTTGGTGGCTCACCACAGCGGTCTGCGTGGGTAGGGCTGACGAAGGCGGCTGTGGAATCGGTTTTCCGGCTGCTGCCGGTATGCCCGTCGAGTTGTGGTTTCGGGCTGTGTTTTTCTGACGGTCAGGATTAGGTGGCTATGTGCCTCCACGTGAGTTGCTCCCGATGTCGCTTGTGTGGGACCGTCAGTGGTGCATGTACGCGCTCTACTGCTACAGTGTTTTCTTGGGATTGGAGTTTCGGAGTTCCGTGGCCCGGGCCTTATCCGTGGGTCGGGATGTGTGCTCTTGTCTCTGGATAGTGGGATCAATTCCTGTAAGGGGAACGTCGGTGCCCCTGGCTGCGGTATGGGGCATCGGGCAGGAGGCGTCTGTGGTTTGGAGGGGCGTTGTGGGTTTCGGCCGCGCTACTCATGGTCTCTCCTGGGAAAGCTGGGCTTTGCCTGTTGGGGTTGCCCTTGGGACTGTATGGGGTTCCTGCAGGGGCCTCTTTTAACGCTGGCTTGTGCAATCTGGCCCCTGAGTCCTTTCCACTGGCTTCCAACTGTTTTGCCGCCGCAGTAGGTTTTGGGGATTTGGGTCTCGGTGGTGTGCTGCCTCTTGCCCAATACGCTGGCTCTGACGGACTCTGGTGTTCTTGGAGGTCCCCCTTTCTGGTGGCATGGTAGGCATGTGGTACCCAGCTCACGAACAAAGGGGTGGGTTTTCCTCGGGGACCATCGTGGGGTGATGCTGGCTGTCTTCGCATGTTACAGTACCCTATACCCCGGAGGTACTCTGGTACTCTGGCTCGGTGCTGTTTGAGTCTAGGGGCGGCTGGTCAGGGTTTGTCCGGTGGTTACCGATACGATGGCCGATGCTCTGTCTTGTTCATTATAGAGCGTACTCGGGTGGAGGTGTCACGGTGGTCCGTAGGCAATCTCTGGGGCGGCGTGGGGCCCGCTCTAGTAAGGTTGGAGGGTTCGGGACGGATGGGTACGTTTCTTTTTGGGTTCCGGGATTTGACTGCTCATATACATGTTTGGTTCCGTTGAGTAAGCGTTGGAATGGACTTCCTTCAGGTTTCGCAGCTCGATGGCTGTTGTCGTCGGGAAGGGTAAGTTGGTTGAGGTTGGCTGTTTCATCGATAGAATCTGTACAATTCTTGGATGTTGCAGGGTTGACTTTCTGCATCCTCCTGGGGTAGGTGGGATGCACGGGGGATGGTTGGGCTCCTACCAAGCTGTGGAAGTCTCTACCTACCTCTATTGAAGTCTCATTCCATTTTGGTCCGCTTGGAGTTCCAGTGGAGAGTGGAGACGTCCAGCCGCCCAAGCTTATCCGGGCAGGCACTTGTTCTGGTGATTTATTCACTTTGATCTTGTGAGTGCAATCTTGTATCAGCGCATTATCTTTTCTTTTGCGGTATTACACTAGGTAATTTTTATTTATTTATTTATTTATGTATTTATTTATTTATTTTTTTTCTGTTCCTGTTTTAGATTATGTACAGCCGTATCTCATTCCCCTCTGTGTCTATGTATATGTTGTAAAGGTCGGGAACCGGGCCACGACCTTGAGAGGCTGTTGTAACTGCACCAGATAAGTGTGGGTGTATCTAGATGCCATTGTCACTAATTTGGAGGTATCATATGTAGATATACTGTTTTGTATTTTGTCTTAGCAAGCTGTAATGGGTTTCCAGGATGGTCTGTAATATACCGTTCCGATCGGGGGCGGTGCAGGGTTCCGTCATTTGCCTGTTTTCGTTGGGAGGACTGTTCCGTCCCTGGGATTGTTCGGCCTCCTCCCCGGTTTGTTTCTCGGAGGTGGGTTTTTCAACCCCGCGTCCATCTAGTTGGGGTCTTCCTCTTGGGGGCTCGACTTCCTGGATAAGGATGGTGGGGAATTCAAAGGGCATTTATTTTGGTTGGGGGCGGCTACAGACGCCGCCAGGCTGGGCGTGCCTGCGCCGATGGTTCGGAGGGCTCGAATGGCGGAGGTTCGGTGGTCTGGCTCCGGCTACGTGAAGGGAGTGTGGCTCCTCCTCATACGGGGTCAGCTGCCCCGCCTCATGGGGTACCAGGGGTTTTGTCCTCCCGGGGGTGGAATGACGTGGGTCGGTGGTGGTTTAGGACTTGGGTGCTCTTCGGTCGGGACATGTTACGCGTTCTGTTTCTTCCCTGAGGTTCCCAGGGGCTAGGCTGCGCCTATCGCCCTTTCCTGTTGGCAGTGCACTCCGCAATGTGAGTGCCCTGGTGAGCTGCCGTCGGTCATCAGAATAGATGGGTTTCTAGGTTTGTCATGGCCATAACAAAAAATGACTAAACGTATGACGGACAAAATGAATAACTAAAACATGAACACTTCCGGTTCGCATTTTGGGTTTGGCCAAAGGTGGCCTGGGTATCTCGAAGGGAGGGGTGCGCTGGCTGGAGGTCGGACTTGACCTCTGTTACTCTAGCGCTGCGTGAAGTGGTGGAACAGGCCATGGCTGGTTGTGATGGGGTCCCCCGCTGATTTAGGCGTAAAACAGCGGGGTTGTGGCGGGGGTATGTCCTTGCCAATTGAGTTTGAGGTTACGTTTAAGTAGATGGAATGAGATGAACAAGTTTTTTAAGGTCTCAAACCTCCCCTGCTCTAAAGGTTTTAACTTTAGGTTGCCTGAGGTCTCGTGCCCATCGAGCGTGGATAAGGTCGGCTGATGGCAGGCATTGGAAGGATTTTTATGACGAGGGGGGAGGTGAGAGGGAGTGGTGATTAGGAACCACTCCATGTTTTTATTGGCAAGGACGGTTGGGTCACTGTATAACACTATGGGTGGAGTTATATATGTATATATGTTAATTTATGCTTATTTATGTCTAATGTTTTGGTTACAGAAAAGAAGAGATTTAATAAATAAAGTTTTGGATGTGTTATGCAGTAATTTAGTTGTGATAATAAATGCTGTGGCCTGTTTCATCCATACTAAGTGGTCTGTCGTTATTGGGGGTGTTTAATGGGGTTAGATTTTGTTCTAGGCTGCATCGCAATTCCCCACTACGTACATACAAGGCCCTGGGGAGATAGCGCAGCTAAGCGGACAAGGGCACATGTAGGAGTGTGGGGATAGATGCATGGGATTGGTTGTGAAGAATCTGTGGGTGTGATTATGTTTTGTGTAAGACAGTGTGGGGGAGGTCTTACCTCAGTGCCACTTGGGATTCGGGCCAGCAAACAGTTTCCCTCCCGCCCACCCTCTACTATAATTTGTCGCAGCTAGCCGGGGGTATGTCCTTGCCAATTGAGTTTGAGGTTACGTTTAAGTAGATGGAATGAGATGAACAAGTTTTTTAAGGTCTCAAACCTCCCCTGCTCTAAAGGTTTTAACTTTAGGTTGCCTGAGGTCTCGTGCCCATCGAGCGTGGATAAGGTCGGCTGATGGCAGGCATTGGAAGGATTTTTATGACGAGGGGGGAGGTGAGAGGGAGTGGTGATTAGGAACCACTCCATGTTTTTATTGGCAAGGACGGTTGGGTCACTGTATAACACTATGGGTGGAGTTATATATGTATATATGTTAATTTATGCTTATTTATGTCTAATGTTTTGGTTACAGAAAAGAAGAGATTTAATAAATAAAGTTTTGGATGTGTTATGCAGTAATTTAGTTGTGATAATAAATGCTGTGGCCTGTTTCATCCATACTAAGTGGTCTGTCGTTATTGGGGGTGTTTAATGGGGTTAGATTTTGTTCTAGGCTGCATCGCAATTCCCCACTACGTACATACATGAGTGGAGAGAAGCAACAAGAGAGCCAACTCCAGACCCACTCTCCCATCAGCCTCAGCAAGCACCAGCAAGATGCCAAGAAAGCCACCCTCCAGCACACAAAGGGTATGTTAACAGGACAGTGGCTACAAATATAAACATTAGGACATGTATGTGTGCATCTATGTGTGTGTCAGTTTGTGTATGTGCATATCTGAGTGTCAGTGTGTGTTTGTTTAAGTGAGCATGTGTCAGTGTGTGTGTTTCTGTCAGTGTGTGTTAGGTGTGTCTCAATGAGTGTATCTGTGTGTCAAGGTTTGTGATTGTGTCAGTTTGTGTTTATGGGTGTTAAGGTGTGTGTATGTCTCAGTGAGGGTATCTGTGTATCAAGAAGGTCGGAAAAAAGGATGCCAAGAAAAGAAACTGGATAGACACGTGGGAAGAAATGTGAAAATATATCTATACACAAAAACACCTCTGCAATCACACACTCTAACAATACAAGCAAACACCTCTGCAATCACACACACTAACAATACAAGCAAACACCTCTGCAATCACACACTAACAATACAAGCAAACACAGCTGCAATCACACACACTAACAATACAAGCAAACACCGCTGCAATCACACACACTAACAATACAAGCAAACACCGCTGCAATCACAAACATTAACAATACAAGCAAAGACCTCTGCATTAACACACACTAACAACACAAGCAAACACCGCTACATTCACACAAAGGGACACTCTAAGCAAATACGCCCATACATTATTGGTCTGGTGTGTGAGATATATTGTTCTGGACCTCTGTTATGCACTAATATACACTTATATACATTAAATATTACAGTTGCAGAGCCCTGTGGCAATAAAGAGCATTTATGAATTATGTAAATTCTAGAGTGTTCTCCCCCCATTTTTTTGCTGCAAAAATGCAATAAAAAAATTCCACTGCTCCTTGTGAGATGAATTTCTGGATCTACACCTTGCCTATGGTGGGAGCCAGAATCTGGCAATTACTGAGTACTCAGTCCCTTGAGAAATTTAGGTGGTTTTCCACCTGTTAAACCTATTGTACTATTTGTCAGTTTAAAAAAAAAAAAAAATTATTAAAGCTTACTTCAACCATGATGCTCATCGTCACACCTTGCTTCATTCCCTTTCATTATTTTTCTTGCTTCTCTCGTGTTGATTTACTAGATGACATAAATAGGACCCTAATATGTATTATTGGAGCTTTTTTACAATAATAATCCGTTCAATAAAAAAAAAGAATAATAATTAAAAAACAATTGTTTTAAAAATGTGATGTCCCCTAATACTCCAAAAATACTAGATGTCTTGTAATTGACCCCCTCCATTTATCCTCCTTCTTATGGCCTCCTATGTAACTGTCCCAAGCCAGTCTTGTTCACGCTGTGCTGAGGGCACTAGCATGCAAGTTGTATCGCTGATACGACCCCCAAAGTCCATCCACACCTCTTCTGATTGCATACCGCCTAGAAGTGATTTTTTTTAATTGAATACTTCAGGGCTGAAGGTTCCATTGAAATAGATATCATGAAAATCTGCACACTAACCTGGGTTTTCGTTAATTTAGCCTATCATATCACAGGCGTTGCCCAAACAGTATAGAAGGGCTTTAATGTGTTAACGTTCTCAGGCAGAAAAACATTATACATGTAGATAAGTTAGTGATATAGTAGATAAGTAATTAAGGAAGAGGACTGGCAGTTAGAAAGATCAGCATGTGACAATCATGTGATTCTAACCCTATTGCTAGTACTGTAATTTATACTTATTATCCAGCCCAGCTGATTATATATATTAAAGAAAAGGACAGATCGGTACAAAAGGTGGCTATGATTTCTGGACATATGGGGTAGGAAGAAGAATCAAAAATGTGTATTTAAAGTCTGTTTGCAGGGCAAAAAACTGAAACTGGCAATGGTCATAGTTTGCGAATTATTGGGTTTGTAGAATTCATGGTTACATAGTTCTTGTGCATTATTTTCATAATATGAGAAATTACATAGTTGTGTTTTGTAGCATTTGGGGCTGGCAATATGAGTTGTGTACATTTTGAGGGTTGTTGTAGTTGGACGATCAAAGTAAAGTGAGTGAATGTATTGTTGATTGTTGTAGTGACTGAATTTGGTAGAGTAGGGTATATTAACTATAAATTAGATTTAGTATACTTAGTATATAATAAACTATAAATTAGACAGAGTTTTGAGGTGACTGATGGATAGGCATGGGTATTGAAGTAGGTAATGATTGTAGGTAGTTGTGAACATCTGTTAATCCTAAATTAGAATTCTACTTTCTTGACCCAAAAGTTGGTGGATGTTGGGATAACCACATTCAACACAACAACCTTCAGTTTTTCTTGCTTGATTCCCAATAGACTGGCTTACACAGCCCTAGTGAAATTAAAGCTATTACTAAGGTATTTAGCCCAAAATATATAAAATTGTTTCATTGTGTTGTTTGCATGCCCCTGAACTTTCCAATGGTTTTTCAGTCATGTATTCCATAATTTGGACAAGCTTTTATGCTTATTGCAGTTAATTGAAGAACTCAATCTGCATATTTCACAAGTAGATGGAAAAACCACAAGGATCTAAACATCAATATGTTTTGGGTTGATTGTAGGAACTCTGTTGGTTGCAAATGATAGGTTGTATTTTATTAAATGTCCTCTCCGCACAGGAGCAAAGAAATTATGGAACTGAATATTCTCCTCCTCCTCCTACTTTTCATAACCACTCGGGGTGAGAACCTGGATGAAATGAACCCCCAGATCTTCAGTGGACCCAGGGGCAGTTACTTTGGGTTTTCTATGGATTTCTACCAAACAGCAGAAAGAGGGCAAGTATGGAAGGTTTTTTGTTTGTTTGTTTGTTTTGGCTTAGTTTCAAACTTTAGAGATTAGAAAAATCCAAAATATAGAAAAATAAAAATTTAGGGAAACTCAAACCAAAAATCAGTAAGCTATAACTTCTAGCAGATACATGGTTTATCGACTTACACGCACTTTGCAAGAGTTGCCATTTTGGTGTTCTACCAGAACACACTTCAGGCTATTCGACAAGTGATTTTTTTTTTCATAATGTTGATTTTAAAGAGCTGCATAAGAGGGGAATACATTTAAGAAACCATTATTATAAAGTCTTCTTTTTTTCTTTTAGCTTTACATGATTAGTACAGACTATAGAGGGAATATTTTACAAAGAGTTTCAGAGCCTTGTAGTCATTCTTTAATAGTATGATTAGTGTCTAAATCAGGGGTGCCCACAAGGTAGATCCCCAGACGTTGTCGAACTACAGCTTGCATGATGCTTTGTCATTCTAAAGGCTTACAAAGCATTATGGGGTTTGAAGTTCTCCAACTTCCGTGAATCTACCTTTTTGGCACCTCTGGTCTAGACTGTGTATGACTTAGTCGTATAAGACCCACCATGGATATGCAGTTTTGGAGCTGTGGATGAACAGGGTTTGGGCCTTTGGCGCCAGCTTCAGCTGAGTATAACCGTCTGCTGCATATCAGGACCACCACAACCCAAACGGGTATGTCACCATAGAAGGTCTATGCAAAATATACAAAGATCACCGATGGTGACAAAACTACTTTAAAGAGACACTCCACTGCCCAAATACAAAATAAAGTAAAATAGCTGTTTAGTAGATATACCCCAAATGAGAACGGGCATGCATTTAATTCTGCATTTCTTTAAATTTGGGGTATATCTAAAAACAGCTTGCAAAAACTGCAGATCTTGTGTGTGCAGCCTTTGCAAGCCCTCCTCTTCTAACCCTGTCAAGACTTTCCGTGGCTGTCCAATCACAGGCTTCCCAATGCAGCTCAATGAGGAGTCTTTGCAAGGCAGGTGCTCTGGATAATTGCTGCCTATTGCGTTCAGTGCAACTAAGCTAACCAAACCAGGAAGTGACAGGACCTGTTGTCTGAGCGACAGTCAAGGGGGATGTAACCAGTATATTTTATAAAAGTGTTAATTTCTACTAAAATCTGCACTTTTTTCAAAATGAAAAAAAGAGGACACACTCTTCACACATAAAGTTTTCCAGTGAGATAAAGTGCTTTAATGGTCTAGAGATTCCCTTTAAACTCTGCTACTTGATTACAATACATACAATGGTGGATCACACGTCTTGATAAATAAGCCTGGAGCCAAATAATATCATATGGCTCCCATGAATAGTGTGACGGACCGCTGGCACTCCGACTGAGTACCTCCGCCATTCGATTAGGGATCGACCGATTATCGGTTTTACCGATATTATCGGCCGATATTCGGTATTTTCGGCAATATCGGTATCGGCCAATATAGCTACCGATATTGCCGATAATACCTCCTAGGACCGCCAGGCTCATTACAAGCCTGGCGGTCCTGGGGGGTCCGGCAGCAAGCGCTGACTTACCCTCTCAGCAGCTCCTGCAGCTCCATGTCTAAATCTCGCGAGACCCGGGGCACTAAGGGCCGCGAGATTTACACTGGGGAGCTGCAGGAGCTGCTGGCAAGGTAAGCCAGCGCTTGCTGCCGCCCCCCCACAGTACTTAACAAACCACCGGACCACCAGGGAATACTATATCCCCCCTCCCTGGTAAGAAGCAGGGAGGGGGGACTAAAAGAAACAAAAAAAACACCATTTAAATATTAAAATACAATAAAAATAATTAACATAAAAAAATCCCCCCCCATTTTACACAAATTACATCACTACACAAACACACATTACAAACATACACACTACACATACACACTACACATACACACTACACATACACACTACACAAACACACTGCATTATATACACACGCTACACAAACACACACACTGCATTATATACACACACTACACAAACACACAATCTGCATTCACTATACACATACTACACAAACACACTGCATTCAGTATACACACTACACAAACACACCGCATTCACTATATATACACACTACACAAACACTGCATTCACTATATATACACATTACACAAACACACTGCATTCACTATATATGCACACTACACAAACACTCACTGCATTCACTATACACACTACACAAACACACTGCATTCACTATATATGCACACTACACAAACACTCACTGCATTCACTATACACACTACACAAATACACACTGCATCCACAACACACACAGCTCCCCTGTCTAAATACACTTCATCCACTACATGTGGCATGTATATTTTGTGCATTTACCGTTAGAAATTGTTTATTTTTTCAAAATGGTAAATGTACAGAATATCGGCAAGTTATCGGCTATCGGCCTGAAAGTTCACAGATTATCGGTATCGGCTCTAAAAAATCATTATCGGTCGATCCCTACATTCGATGCTCCTAGTGCTTGCCGAGGACTCCGAGCACTCCAACCGACACCATCAGCATTGCGAACCCCACTTCCAGTGATGCAGCTGTGCCGGGATCTCGCCGTCTCTCACCCACCCTGGATCCACGACCAGGATTCAGCTCCCAGTGGGTGAACCTCTCCTAAATCCAGAGAGCGTAGCAGGAACAAATGAAGCTGTTACAAGAGCTTACTCTGGGGAGTAAGTGATTATTGCAATCCCCAATCCCTTCACCCAAGCAAGAGCCAAGGCTTCAAGAAAGGTGCAAGTAGGTCTGGTTTATTGAGGGCTACCTGCCCGGTATTTATGCAAGTGTCCACCAGGTGGACACTCCCCTAGGGGACCTGATGGAACAATGGGACACATATTGGATATTAGCCAATCACAGACAATACAAACAAAACACTCCCACAGTGACATCACAATCCTTCCTCTCTATCCTGGAGATAATTGGGAATTAATCAAATTATCTCCCAGGAAAGAGGCAAGACTCCATTAACCACATGGTTACAAAAAGACATAAAATTACACAATGTTACAATTACTACATAAAACATATACATGCAACATATCCCCAGATAGCTTAGATCTGAGCACACATTATTACCGAATGGCGCTCAGATCACATACATACAGTTCAATCGCCATGGAGCCAAAGCCTTTTCCGTAGTCTTTCGTTACACAAATAGGCTCCATGGCATAGCTATCTGGGGTAGCACTACTCACATACTGAAAGTCCCGAACGCCCTGGCAGAAATGCACAAATAAACCTTTCTGCAGGGTAAAATACAGCTATCAGCACAGGGGCCATAGTCGGAAGGCAGGAGGCTAGCCAGTAGTCCCTTCCAGGCACAAGTGGCGAAGGGCACTTCGTCACACATCTTCCTTTTGGGGGGAAGATTAAACAGGTACCTGACCTTCTGCCGGTCAGTACCTAGGTTAGTCGGGCAGCCCACCCACAAAGAAAAATATGCAGAGTAACCCCCCCACAATAAATGGTACTGGCCTGTAGGTTCAAGTTTGTAGTGGGACAGCGCAGCACTCTCGGTCTCTTTGGTGCAGCTAGGCAAACTGCTGGTGTTGCTTGGGAGGCAGAGGCCAGCGGCGCTGTTGGCGAGTTGGTTGGGAATTTGGACCAATAGAAAAGAAGAAAGTGCGCTGTGTTAAGTGATTAGTGCATACATTGATGTGCATATACTCACACAAAAGAGTTTTACAAATGTGAAAAATTTTATACACTATATAGTGTTTTAACAAAGTGACCAAGTGATACAATAAAGTGCAAAAAATACAAAGCACTTACATAGACTTTTGAAAAAGGGGGGACATATCTTCCCAGGTATTGTATAACTCAGGAGGTAAAACGGAGGAGATAAAAAGAAAGAAAAAGAAACAGTGTAAAACTGACAAAAAAGCGAAGAAATGGTATAAAATAAACCAATCAACTCAAAAAAGTGGAGCAGTAGTAGTCTGCTCTCACTGTAATAACCCAGAAAATATCAGAATGCAGGACCACGATATTATAGACAGGACAGCAGCTGGATATTTTTCAAACCTTTATTAGCAGCATACAATAAAAATCACGTTGGCTCTGTCCTTGTATGGCCAGTCCTCAGACCCTTGTTGAACTTCTGCAGTATGTTCGGGCACTGGAACACGGCACAAGGCATCCAAAGGATGCAGGCTCAATCGGTGCGTCCTGACGTCGTGCGTCATGCATCTTACAACGTGATGACATGAAGAAGCCATCCAGGCGAAACGCGTCATCACATTGTCAGATTTTCTTTTCTATTGGTATACAGAGTGTTTTCTTGAGTATTTTACACTTAATTAGTGCTGCTTGCCTTTTATATTTTTCCACTTGTAATTATTCACTAGCGCCTTTAATTACTTGATATTTTTTGCACTTTGTGGATCTGGACCGCCCATCCAGCATCCCTGTAGGACTGGCACAGAGACCGCGGTCCCATCTGCGCCAGTGTGATTAGGGTTGTCTTCCCCCTCTCCCGGTATCTCCAGCTGCTGTTGGAGGGGGAGGCCAGTTGCCCCCACTCCCCAGGACGCTGGTTGCTGTAAGGTTGAAGGATCGACCATCACCTACTCCTGGAACTCAGGCCGCCACTGGGGAGAGAGACCAGTTGTCTCCTCTCCCGGCAAAGTATACTGCTGCTGGGGATCTGGGCTGGCTGCCCAGCATCTCTGTAGGGCCGGCAGAGAGACCTCGGTCCCATCTTCACCTGCCATCTGTGGGTCTTCCCAGGTCAAGTCTATGAGGTCCCTCACTTCTGGTACCTCTGGCTGCTGTTGGAGAGGGAGGCCGGTTGCCTCCCCTTCCCAGGACGCTGGCTGCTGTACGGTGGAGGGATCGACCATCACCTCCTCCTGGAACTCAGGCCACCACTGGGGAGAGAGACCAGTTGTCTCCTCTCCCGGCAAAGTATACTGCTGCTGGGGATCTGGGCTGGCTGCCCAGCATCTCTGTAGGGCCGGCAGAGAGACCTCGGTCCCATCTTCGCCTGCCATCTGTGGGTCTTCCCAGGTCAAGTCTATGAGGTCCCTCACTTCTGGTACCTCTGGCTGCTGTTGGAGAGGGAGGACGGTTGCCTCCCCTTCCCAGGACGCTGGCTGCTGTACGGTGGAGGGATCGACCATCACCTCCTCCTGGAACTCAGGCCACCGCTGGGGAGGGAGACCGGTTGTCTCCTCTCCCTGCAAAGTATACCGCTAGTGGGGAGCAGGACCGACTGTCCCTACTCCTGGTCGTTTACTTGGGTGCTGTGCTAAGCTGAGCAGATGTTGGTAGCTCTGCTCCAGCTCCCACTCCATTGTGACCAGATGAATCAGGTCTGGCCCCAGGTCGTCCACTCAGGGAAGATCCAGCAGAGTTTCCTTGATGCCGTGGATGTCCCAGAGCCGACATTCTGCAGGGCATCCAAAGTCATTGCCCTCCTCAAAGGCCTCCCACAGTAAGCCCAGGCCATTATAATCCTCTCCTTCCGGCAGATAGTGGTTAGTCATCCAGGTTGGTGTACCACTTTAGTGCCCGGTAAGCTCCATCCAGCCACAACTCCTTCCAAATCAGGTCCCACAGTTCCATTACCCACTCATCCAGGGGTTGCTCCCCTAGGAAAGGTGACCGCATGGCCACAAGTACTTGGAACCGGTGTTCGTCGCTGGGAAGGCTCTCTCTCCGCCGCCACTGGACCTCCTCTAAGGCCTCATACCACAGCTCCTTCCGAGTGGCATCTCTCCAGTCCAGTATGCCCTCCTCTAACACAGGCCCATCCTGCTGGGCCAAGTGTTGCTGCAATCGCCAGAGAAACTCCTCTTCACATGGGGACGCTGCACGGTCTATAGGTCGCTCCATTCTCTCAAGTTCCTCTATAGACAGGGGCACTGCACAAGTGCTAGCGTTACAGAAAAAAAAATAGGAGAGGAACAGCGCTACAGTACTGATCACAGGGGAGAATAGAGCTGCACACCTGAGGGGAAAGGTAACCCTCAAACCCTTCAAAGAATGGAGAAAACAAGATACAACAAATACAGGGTGCGCTTAGTAGGACAATGAGAGATAATAAACAAAAATAATATAAAGAGTCTCTTAAAGTACAGCGAAGACCTGGAGTGTATATTCTTCAGTTCTTGCTTTGAATCCTCAGTGGTAAATATGAAATACAAAAGCAAAAATAGAGACCAATAGTGCAAAACCGTTTTAGGAAAGCTGGATCACGAACAACATAGAAGTAGAGAAGTGCCAACTCACAATTTAAAGAGCTATGCCCGGCTCTAGGTAAAACAGCATACAGTGGTATTTAATACTCCCCACATGTAGGATATAACTGGACACTTGGAGGTGTATCCTCAAGACTTCTTACAGCATTCCAGATAAGCGTCAGCATATAAAATACATAAAAGGGGGAAAAACCCAATGGTGCAATAACGTAGGTTAACTGCAACTACAGACAACACTGAGGTCCTAAGAGTGCCAACTTACAATTGGGAGAGCTATAACCAGCTCTGAGTAAAACAGCATACAGTGGTATTTAAACTCCCCACATGTAGGATATCCTTCTAGCAATGCTTGCAGTGCCGGTCTTATGAAAATAAAATCACAAGAGAGGGCCCATAGTGTTTACCGTATAAAAAACAGCAGTAAAAGGTTAAATGCAATGTACTTACAGTGTTCAGAGCAGCCACACTGCTCTATGAACCAGGCGTAGGTGGAATAATCCCCACCATGGATTTCTTTTGTAGTACTGGATCTTTAAAATGATAAAAAATCAGCCAGGATAAAACAGCAACAAATAAAAGTAAGTGTGCAAAATACTTTTATTTGGATTCTTATAAAAACACAACGCGTTTCGCCAAAACAGGCTTTATCAAGTGTTAAAACGCGTTGTGTTTTTAAAAGAATCCAATAAAAGTATTTTGCACACTTACTTTTATTTGTTGCTGTTTTATCCTGGCTGATTTTTTTATCATTTTAAAAATCCAGTACTACAAAAGAAATCCCTGGTGGGGATTATTCCACCTACGCCTGGTTCATAGAGCAGTGTGACTGCTCTGAACACTGTAAGTACGTTTCATTTTACCTTTTACTGCTGGTTTTTATACGGTAAACACTATGGGCCCTCTCATGTGATTTTAATTTCATAAGACCGGCACTGCAAGCATCGCTAGAAGGATATCCTACATGTGGGGAGTTTAAACACCACTGTATGCTGTTTTACTCAGAGCTGGTTATAGCTCTCCCAATTGTAAGTTGGCACTCTTAGGACCTCAGTGTTGTCTGTAGTTGCAGTTAACCTACGTTATTGCACCATTGGGTTTTTCCCCCTTTTATGTATTTTATATGCTGACGCTTATCTGGAATGCTGTAAGAAGTCTTGAGGATTCACCTCCAAGTGTCCAGTTATATCCTACATGTGGGGAGTATTAAATACCACTGTATGCTGTTTTACCTAGAGCTGGGCATATCTCTTTAAATTGTGAGTTGGCACTTCTCTACTTCTATGTTGTTCGTGATCCAGCTTTCCTAAAACGATTTTGCACTATTGGTCTCTATTTTTGCTTTTGTATTTCATATTTACCACTGAGGATTCAAAGCAAGAACTGAAGAATATACACTCCAGGTCTTCGCTGTACTTTAAGAGACTCTTTATATTATTTTTGTTTATTATCTCTCATTGTCCTACTTAGCGCACCCTGTATTTGTTGTAACAAGTGCTAGCGTTGCCCTCAATTATAAATGTGTAACTCCACACGTTACCGGTGTCTCCGAGCTGCTGGTCCTCGCACTAGGACGCCATCCCACCGCTGCCAATCGATGCTCCGCCAATCGATGCTCCTAGCGCTTGCCGAGGACTCCAAGCTCTCCAACCGACACCATCAGCAGTACAGACCCCACTTCCAGCGATGCAGCTCGCCGTCTTTCACCCACCCTGGATCCACGACCAGGATCCAGCTCCCAGTGGTTGAACCTCTCCTAAATCCAGAGAGCGTAGCAGGAACACATGAAGCTCTTACAAGAGCTTACTCTGGGGAGTAAGTAATTATTGCAATCCCCAGAGTGTAAGTATCCCTTCGCCCAAGCATGAGCCAAGGCTTCAAGAAAGGTGCAAGTAGGTCTGGTTTATTGAGGGCTACCTGCCCGGTATTTATGCAAGTGTCCACCAGGTGGACACTCCCCTAGGGGACCTGATGGAACAATGGGACACATATTGGATATTAGCCAATCACAGACAATACAAACAAAACACTCCCACAGTGACATCACAATCCTTCCTCTCTATCCTGGAGATAATTGGGAATTAATCAAATTATCTCCCAGGACAGAGGCAAGACTCCATTAACCACATGGTTACAAAAAGACATAAAATTACACAATGTTACAATTACTACATAAAACATGTAAAAGGAGGAAAAAGGCTGCGCCAAAAATGACCTAAAAATACAGTGAAATAAGTCCCATAAAAAGTGAAAAAATAATAAAATAAAAAGTAAAAAGTAAAAAGTGCTTATTTTTAAAAAAAATTGTCAATGTTTGTTGCACTGGTTGTACTGGTAGAGTGTTCTACTGGTAGAGTGTTCTCTCTTCTTATGATGCTTTGGATCCTCCCGTGATATGTAAAATATAAAAGGGAAAAGGACCAATTGTGCAGGTTGTGGGGTACGTAGTAGATAAAAAATAAAATGTAAAGAACTCACATTTGCATGAGCTATAACCAGCTCAAGGGGAATAGACGTTCTGCAGTATAATCCCTGCTAGTAGGATATCACGGAATTCTGGTCCACTTTGGGTCTGGTGCTGTCCAATTCTCAGGAGAAGGGAGAGAAATATATAGACAAACGATAGTGCTCTCCGAAGATAAAATGTGGTATAGATGCAAAACAAAGTAAATATACTCACAGTATAAAGTGCAGATGACACTGCACTTGAGATATGGCGTGGGTGGTATAATCCCCACCTTAGGATATATAAAATAGCCAGGAAAGGAAAAAATATAAAATAGAAGTGATAAAAATATATAATAAAAAATATGAATGGCACAAATATAAAGCCAAACGTAATTTATTATTAAAAGTATATAATATACTTTTAATAATAAATTACGTTTGGCTTTATATTTGGGCCATTTATATTATATATTTTTATCACTTCTATTTTATATTTTTTCCTTTCCTGGCTATTTTATATATCCTAAGGTGGGGATTATACCACCCACGCCATATCTCAAGTGCAGTGTCATCTGCACTTTATACTGTGAGTATATTTACTTTGTTTTGCATATATACCACATTTTATCTTCGGAGAGCACTATCGTTTGTCTATATATTTCTCTCCCTTCTCCTGAGAATTGGACAGCACCAGACCCAAAGTGGACCAGAATTCCGTGATATCCTACTAGCAGGGATTATACTGCAGAACGTCTATTCCCCTTGAGCTGGTTATAGCTCATGCAAATGTGAGTTCTTTACATTTTATTTTTTATCTACTACGTACCCCACAACCTGCACAATTGGTCCTTTTCCCTTTTATATTTTACATATCACGGGAGGATCCAAAGCATCATAAGAAGAGAGAACACTCTACCAGTAGAACACTCTACCAGTACAACCAGTGCAACAAACATTGACAATTTTTTTTAAAAATAAGCACTTTTTACTTTTTACTTTTTATTTTATTATTTTTTCACTTTTTATGGGACTTATTTCACTGTATTTTTAGGTCATTTTTGGCGCAGCCTTTTTCCTCCTTTTACCTGTACATCCTTATCCCAGAGGGTTAGAGGGTGACCCTCTGTTAGGTTGCTGCCTTTTTTATATATTATTAGCGCTAACCTACTCCCCACTTTTTACTACATAAAACATATACATGCAACATATCCCCAGATAGCTTAGATCTGAGCGCACATTATTACCGAATGGCGCTCAGATCACATACATGCAGTTCAATCGCCATGGAGCCAAAGTCTTTTCCATAGTCTTTCGTTACACGAATAGGCTCCATGGCATAGCTATCTGGGGTCGCACTACTCACATACTGAAAGTCCCGAACGCCCTGGCAGAAATGCACAAATAAACCTTTCTGCAGGGTAAAATACAGCTATCTAGGGCAGCACAAAACCAGGATACACCACTGTCAGGAGGCCTCTACACACTACTACCGACTGAGGAAGCCCCTGGTACGGGGCGAAATGCGTTTTGGACTATATCAGACACTATTAACCATTTGGCTAAATTGGACTTTGGACTGATTTAGCCCTATAGTCTGTGTTTTATTTATTTAAACCTATTTTTTTTTATTGGTTTTACTGTATATATTGGATCAAGAAAGCTCTTTGTGAAGAAATCCTGCCTGCACAGCTCAGCTTTATTCTTATGCTGCTTGGGAAATCACAAGAAGATCTAGAAGACGGACGGGGACATCCCATTGAAAAGTCCCACTGCACTATTCATGGGAGCCATATGATATTATTTGGCTCCAGGCTTATTCATCAAGACATGTGATCCACCATTGTATGCATTGTACTTTTGTATTTTTTTAGAGTGGTTTAAGGGGTCCCCACTCAGGTGGTTTATAGCATTCTTTGCTATCACACTTATTTACCTCTATTCACTGTATATATTTTATTTTCATTGTCTATTACTTGATTGCCAGCACTTTACAAACGGAGTCCTATTTTTATAATAAAGCTGTAAAAACAAGGTCAGACAAAAAGTGTGTTATACATAAAAAAGCAAACTTATACATAAATATGCAACAATACATTCTTTACTAACTATTGCTAACCTTTCCCCTTTCCTCTTGCTTCAGAATGAACATTGTGGTTGGTGCACCACAAATGAAGACATTGCACCCATATGGTGGCGGTGGTGGTGTGTTCCTATGTCCTTGTAATTCGGAGACCAGAAACTGCACAATGATAGAGTTTAATCAAACAGGTAACACAGTCTTTCTCAATTATTCTAAAGACTAAGGGATGATAAACTTGTAATAGTATAATAATGTTTTTTTTTTTTTTTTTAACCAAAAAGATGGTTTCTTTACCATTTTGCCGAACTAGTGTCCCATGGCTTACAATTCATATCAATAGTCATTTTCTCTTGATGCTCATTTGCCAGGAAACATATATATTTTTATATTTCCAAATTCCATTTTTTATTATAATTTTGAAGATTAAACAAGTATTAAACAGTAATAGTTGTTTCATCACAAGATAAACATCAACATATGAATATTACATTACAATGCATACAAAGCTACATAAAAAGACATACAACATAAAAAGGATATCGGGTCAGCCATCGGGATCTGGGAGTTGGACGGAGTCAGTGTCACTATAAATAAAATAATCATTTAGAGCTAGAGGCACTTTGTTATTATCCGTGTTTTATCTTACAAATGCATCTATGCCAGGGTTATTAATACAAATAAGGTATAGAAAGTTTATTCTTTGTGGTAATCAAACCATTTCCCCCAAATCTTATTGTAGGAACTGATATTGTTATCCTTAAAATACACCGCCTTTTCCATTAAACCTTTATATTGAATCTGGGTTTTGATCTCTGTTATAGTGGGAGATAAATTCTGTTTCCATTTTCTAGCAATGCACAGTTTGACAGCCATCAAGACATGTATAGTCAAATATTGAGAGAATTTAGCCATTTTTGGGAAGTCTAAATGGAATAAGAATCTTTCTGGAGATAGCGTAATATTTAATTTTAAATCAATAAAAAGTTTAGATAATTCCAATTTAAGAATATCCAATCCTGTTCAGTCTCACCACACATGTTTGAATGAGCCACATTCACTATTACAACGCCAACAGATATTTGAGGAGTTAGCTTGGAATTTACATATTTTCGTAGGGACCAAATACCATCTATGGATAAGTTTAAGGTATGTTTCCTGTATATTTATACAATGGACCGTTTTCCTTAAAGCTTTAAATACGTTTTGACCCAATCCTGACATGAAAAAGATTTATTTAATTCGGTTTCCCATCTAGAGATCGTATTGTATTTTCCTTCTGGAATTAACACCTCTGAAGATCTTCTAACTGCTAAAGATTTATTTTTAACCTCTCCAAAAAGGATCTTGTCAAAAGGCGAGTCTTTAATTATAGTTACCTTATAAAGAAAGTTTTTTTTATTCTTAAGTAAGTGAAATGTTCTTTATTTACAAGTCCAATTTTTTATTTAATACTCGGAAAGCTGCAAATACCAGAGGTATCGTATAGGTCCGGAATTTTTATCCCATCTCTAACTAACCAACCGGATAAATTAAGATCTTGAATGAAACATTTTACAATTTCTAAAGAGGCATTTGAGGAAATCAGATTTTGAAAAGTATTTCTTTATTGGTATTATAGATAGAAAAGTGTGGAAGATAATTAAATTATCAATAGGTAGGTTTTTAAAAAGTTTATCTATCCAGAAGAGATCGAAAGGGTCAAAGGTATTACATAAGCTCTTTTCATATAAATACCAGGCGTTCAGCTTTGAATTGTTATTTCCCCATTCTAAATAGTGTGAAAACATTACTGTATTGTGGATATAGAATATATTCGGAAAGGATAGACCTCCTTCGGCTAATCTAACTGATAGAACTTTAAGAGCAATCCTAAGTTTTTTTTTGCCCCAAACATAAGATACAAATAGACCATGAAACGATTGAAGTATTTTCTTTGGGACTCTAAGTGGGATAGTACGAAGTAGATATTCTAATTTTGGAAGTAGATATGCTCTAATGGTGTTTATTCTTCCAAGCTAAGATATTTGTAATTTAGACCATTTTAAAATTGTATTTTTAAATTCTCTAAAGAGTATGGTATAATTATCAGTGGTCCATTCTTCAATATTAAAATGTATATTTATTCCCAGATAACATAAAGAATTGGACCATTTAAATGTAGTTATTATTCAGGTTTCTTATTAAGGAGCTTGGTAGATTATCATGCAGAGCTTGGGTTTTTTGCATATTGATCTTATAGTTAGAAAATCTACTATATTCTTCTATACAATGAAGTGTGAATGGTATAGAAGATTCTGGGTTTGTTAAAGTCAGAATTATATCATCAGCAAACATAGTTATTGCCAGGAAACATATTTTTAATGCCATTATTTTGCATAGCAACCACAGCATAAAATGCAGAGCAACAGTGTCCCTCTAGTGGTGTGAAGTCATGGACAAACCTCTTCATATCAGTGCTATATCTACGCGGCAACAATGACCTTCCATCCTTCCATTATTATTAACTGTTAAAAATAAAATATTGCATGTGTTAGAGCCTCTACATGTACAATATTTAGTATTTAATGCAAATTCAGTCACATCCTCAGTTGCTGCCCATGTTGCACAGGGGTACAGGAAGAAGCCTGGGACTCCATCTTGCTCATAAAGACGGTCTGAAACATCTAAGCTCCTTCTCTCTTGCGCCACGTTCTATTATTAGTGTGAGGGGTACTGGAGAAAGCACTGCACTATCTCCTGGTTAATATGGTGCTGGTGCTTGTTAAAGGGGTAAGTACAGCAACTAACATGCTTGTGCTGTAGTTGCTGTGATAGAGAACAGGAGGACCAACCATAAGAGGGTTCTCATACTCTACCATGTCACTTATTTTTTGGCATGCCATTGGACTTGACCATTATCCTGAAAATTGATTGACTGGTATTAGGATGGGCCCTATCTTTTTACATTTGATAGCTATTCTTCTACCCATAAAATGTTTCTCCCTTCCATTCGCAATGAAGCTATGTGTTTCCCATGTACACTTTAATATATTAGGCTAACTCTGTGTTTTCTCAGTCATTGTTGCTATTTCATGCCTCCAGCTTTTTAATAGCAAATCGTTTTTACAGGTGATCCAAACAGTGTCTTACAATCCAACCAGTGGTTTGGGGCCACAGTAAGAACCTGGAAAGACATCATTGTGGTATGATTAAAAAAAAACCAAAAAACTTTCTATTACATTTAGAATGCATCTTTCATGCTTCAGATAATGTTGTATTTTAACCCCTTAAGGACCAAACTTCTGGAATAAAAGGGAATCATGACATGTCACACATGGCATGTGTCCTTAAGGGGTTAATCCAGTAAAAAAAAATCATCACTGGTGATATTTTTTAATGAGATAAAACCAGGGTCACGGAGTTGAAAGGGTCACATCTGCAGAGGGGTCTAGCAATATCAAGGGCAAGTCTAACGGGTCATCCACAAAGTGATGTCTTTCAGTTGAGCCCTAATCTTTAAGTTATTCAAGGTGGTTTTCCAAGTAAGAGATCCAGCAGATAAGGAGGCAATGGACAAAGATATATATACAAATCTGAACAAAAGCCCCCTATAAAGTGGAAATCCTGCAGTAAGTAGAAATTACAATTAAAATAAACATCACTTTCCTTAAAGGGACACTATAGTCACCAGAACAACTAAAGCTTATTGTATTTGTTCTGGTGAGTAGAATCATTCCCTGCAGACCTTTTGCTGTAAACACTGTCTTTTCTGAGAAAATGCAGTGTTTACATTACAGACTAGTAATACCTCCACTGGCCACTCCTCAGATGGCTGCTAGAGGTGCTTCCTGGGACAGGGCTGCAGAGTAAACAGCCCTGCCATTCAGTGTCTCCAACCTCTGCATGGAGACACTGAACTTTCCTCATAGAGATTCATTGATTTAATTAATCTCTATGAGGAGATGCTGATTGGCCAGGGCTGTGTTTGAATCATGCTGGCTCTGCCCCTGATCTGCCTCCTTGAGAGTCTCAGCCAATCCTATAGGGAAGCACTGTGATTGGCCCAGACCACCACTTCTGATGATGTCAGCAGACAGAGGCAGTTCCCATGAAAACATGGGGCTGCAGACTTGAATACAAGTAAGATTTTACTATATTTAGGGAGGCAAGAGGGTGTCAGGGGGGCTAGTGTTTTTAACACTATAGGGTCAGGAATACATGTTTGTGTTCCTGACCCTATAGTGCTCCTTTAAGTAGGTGTAACTACCCAGAAGATCTTCTCTTGTGTTCTGAATGCAAAATATATGGTATATATGGGTAGTATATTATCCAGGTAAAATGGAGTCTTCATAAAAATCCTTATCAGGAAGCTCGACTCCCAGGTCTTCACTTTAACTTTCACTTAATTTCCAAGGTGGTGAGACTGGAAGGAATAAAGTGCACAGTGTAAACAAAAACGAAGTAAAGTGCAAAAGGAATTCTTTATTACTTACAAATAAATGTAAAAAGTCAATTAAAACAGTCCTACGCGTTTTGTCACCTCCAGGGACTTCCTTAGGAACAAATGCTGCTGAATGTACAATCAAATGAAGAAATAAATGTTCCCTTCCTAAACTGTCCTTTTAAACTCCTCTTAATTACTCCAGCGTTGTTTCTGTAGGTCTGTGAGTGCTCTCCAGATGAAGCTGGATTTCTCTTTAGGATTTCCGGGTTCCACCGTTATTACTTCATCACGTCCCATACGTGATGACATGGTGTGCGTGTCACGTACGTGTTCCATCGCGGATTTGAACGGTGGAGCTACTTCCTTATTTCTATCGTGTTCTTCACGTAATCGCGTGTTTCACGTGATGACGTGTGCATTCCAGCTACGATTCTTTGCGTTCCACAGCAAAGTGGAAAATGTTGATTGAGTCCAGTCACACCATGTTTATTAAATATTCATAGAGTAAGGGGAAAAAAGGAAAAAAAAACTTCTAAGAGAATGGAGGGAAGGGAAAAGGTTATTCAATACTATATGTATTTCTTATACAGTGATGTATAAGAAATATAACAATACGAAGAAGAAAATTGGGGTGTATCGGGCACATTAAATGTAAACACTGTAACAAGGCACACAGTTCCATAATCCTACATGATAATGGACAGTATCTATATACACTCTTAACATATAGAGCAGTGTCCCTTTAAGAACAGAGAATGGAGGAGAAGGGTGATTATAGATTTGTGATTACATTTTGTTGAACATTTTATGCATCAAAAATGCAAAGTTTATTAAGTCACTAACATCTCTCATATTCATCATGCCACATAGGTGTGTGCACCTTTACAGCATCAGAAAGCTATTAAGAGAAAATCTACATATAACCTGTCACCCAGTGGAGCTTGCTACATAACTAGCAACCTTCGAGACTTCCAAAAAATTTCTCCGTGCCACATTACCAAGAGACGCAAAAAATATAATTTTAAAGGTAAGTTGCGACCTTTTGCATTGCTGCAATTAAAATACATCTAGCACAATACTCAATTAAAATAAACATCTGAGTGCAAATTTATTTCTCACAATTTGAATACAGTATAAATATAATTTACACTGCTTCTTTGTCTGTGATCGCCATACTACATAGTTACGTAGTGACATAGCTGAAAAGAGACTTGCGTCCATCAAGTTCAGCCTTCCTCACATTTAGTTTTGCTGTTGATCCAAATAAGGGCAAACAAATCCAGTCTAAAGCGCTTCCAATTTTGAAACAAATTAGGAAAAAATACCTTCTTGCCCCTAGAACGGCAGTCAGATACCTCCTTAAATCAAGATGCATTACCCCACTAATTGAAAATTATATTCCTGTATATTATGATTTTGCAAGTATTCATCCAGTTGGTGCTTAAACATCTGTATAGACTCTGATAAAACTACCTCTTCAGGCAGATAATTCCATATCCTTTCTGTAAAATACTCTTTCCTTTACCTTAGATGAAATCTCCTTTCCTCCAGTCTAAATGTGTGACCTTGTGTCCTATGTATAGTCCTGTTTATGAACAGATTTCCAGAGGTTTGTATTGGTCCTGAATATATTTATATGTTGCTATAATTATTTCCTGAGGCGCCATTTTTCCAAATAAAAGAGATTTAAATTTGTTAACATCTATTCATAACTAAAATGCTTTATTCCTTTGATCAATTTTTTGATTTTGTATCACTATTTCTAGTGCCCTAATATTCTTCTTTAGAACGGCTGCCCAAAATTGCACAGCATATTCAAGGTGTGGTCTTACCAGCGATTTATAAAGAGGCAAAAATATATTTTCATCCTGAGAATTAATGCCCCTATTTATACATGACAATACCTTACTGGCCTTAAGAACTGCTGATTGACATTGCATACTGTTGCCTAGTTTGTTGTCGATAGCAAGTAGTGATTGAGCATATTAAGGGAGGATGTGTCAGGTTCCTATTAAAGCCTGTGGGGGGTAACCCCTATAAATAATGAAAATAAACAAAACAAACGTAAATGAAAGGTGAGTGGAGGTGATTTTTGGGCTGCTTTCTATTATGAAAGTTAGAGTTGGAGTGAACCACCTCCACTCACCTTTCATATGCATTTGTTTTGTTTGTTGTCTATAACAATTCCCAAATACTTCTCATGTGTTGTTATCCCAAATCCACTACCATATAGGATATAAGTTGCTTGTGCATTCTTTACCCTGAAGTGTATAACCTCACATTTTTCTACATTAAATTGAATTTGCCATTTGAGTGCCCTGCCCCCCAGTCTATCTAAATTCCTCTGCAGTAAAGCAATATCCTTCTTACATTCATGGCCGACGCAAAGATTTTTAGCTACAGAGGCAAAGTAGCAATTTGCACGCCACCCTCCCCGTCCCCCAAAAAAACACCCAAACCCACAGGGGCTGGGACCACCTCAAACCTGGTGGAAAGGGGCTGTAGATGGGGACACAGGGGCTCTAGAAGAGGGTCAAGGGCTGTGTTGGGGGATAGGGTTTGTACAAGGGGGGAGAAGGTCTGTGGGGGGAGGGTGGCAGGGGCTGTAGAGGGACACACACACACAGGAGCTGTGGAGGGAAGGAACACAGGGGCTGTAGAGGGGGGAGGACTTGGGCTGTAGAGGGTGGGACACAGGGGCTATAAAAAGGGTGGAACAGGGTCTGTAGAGAGGGGGGGAAACAGGGGCTATTGAGGGGGGACACGGGCTGTAGGAGGGGACACGGGCTGTAGAGGGGAGGCACAGAGGCTGTAGAGGGGGGACACAGGGGCTGTAGATGGGGGGGACAAAGGGGCACAGCGGCTGCATGTGCCGCCTTATAGACGTGCCGGCCCTGCTTACATTGTATTACTCTACAGAATTTTGTGTCATCTGCAAACACGGAAACATGGCTTTCAATGCTTATTTCAAGATCATTTATCCCGGAGTGACACCACTTACCACTTATGTCCAGCTTGCAAATTCACCATTAATGACAACTATCTGTACTCTATCCTTAAGCCAATGTTCTACCCAAGAACAATAATTTTCATCTAGACCAATTTCTTTTAGTTTGAAGACTAACCTATTGTGAGAAACCGTATCAAACTCCTTGGCAAAATCCACATCGTAGATCACATCCACTGCAGCAATTACGTTAGACATGACCTATATTTCATAAAACCATGCTGGTTATTGCTAAGAACAATGTTCTTCACAATGAATTCCTGAATATTATCCCTTAATAACCCTTTTAATACTTTTCGGGCACAGAAGTTAAGTTCACAAGTCTATAATTTCCAGGCAATGATTTTGAACCCTTTTTTAATATACTGCACTTTTAATTAGGAACATGTAAAATTAAATACACTGCTGTAAATATACATTCAACCTTAAGATATGCACAGATTGGCATGAATACACACACAGATATACACACACAGGCACTCACACGCTGACACACATGCACACATATACACTCACACACAAACACACATATACATACCGAGATATACACACACAGGCACTCACACGCTGACACACATGCACACATATACACTCACACACAAACACACATATACATACCGAGATATACACACACAGGCACTCACATGCTGAGACACATGCACACATATATACATACACAGACACTGACACACAAATACATACACAGATATACACACACAACGTTAAGTGTTTAATATATTTGCGGTTTGGACAAGGTGAAAGAGAGAAAAGACGAGCAGTATTAAGATAGTATAAAGAGAGGGGAAAAGGTGGAGAGGAGAGGTGGGATAAATATTGAAAAGAAGACCATGGAAAAGAGGTCATAGAAGGACTTTGGGTAATGTAATTGCCTCATTGCCAGTCCTCCATTGATTATAGGTTCATTGAACTCCAAGTGATGGGTGTGTGTAGCTATACCTTCACATATATCCTGTGTCACTTGTGGAGAAGCAGTGTACATTAATAGGAGGACTGTCATGATGCAAACACAGTGGTGTAACTAATGAAGAGCGGGTGTAAGTATTTTTTTGGTCCACACTATGGAGCAGAGATGTTGGTAGATACTCAACTGCTGTACAGAATGCTTTGCCAGCTGAGGATTTGCCATTTACCCATTCCTCTGGGGTTGCATTTGTGTGCAGTGTCTGTGTGTTTGAATGTAGATGTTTTTGTATGGAGTATGCGTGTTCACGAACGCAGGGTGTATTTTTGTGTAGTATTGGTGTTTGAGTGGAGCAGTGTATTTGTGTTTAGTGTACACAGATATATGCTCCCAGACACTCTTACAGAGAATAAGGGAACACTGAGAATGGGCAAAAGTTTGGAGAAACTCAATTGCTTGCCCTTCGGTCCCTGGTTTCAAACACGTTTGCTTACTTCTTATTAGTGATGTCGCGAACACGAAATTTTCGGTTCGCGAACGGCGAACGGGAACTTCCGCAAACGTTTGCGAACCGGCGAACCGCCATTGACTTCAATGGACAGGCGAATTTTAAAACCCACAGGGACTCTTTCTGGCCACAAAAGTGATGGAAAAGATATTTCAAGGGGACTAACACCTGGACTGTGGCATGCCGGAGGGGGATCCATGGCAAAACTCCCATGGAAAATTACACAGTTGATGCAGAGTCTGGTTTTAATCCATAAACGGCAGAAATCACCTAACATGCCTAAATCACAATGAATATGGATTAACACCTGACATATGGACACCTTCACATATGGATTGACACCTGTCCTAAGAGCCCCAGATGCACACGGACACAGAGCAGAATAGGGACTGTTCCCCCTACATAGGGTCACTTGGCAGATATGGATTGACACCTGTCATAAGGATCCCTGATACACACTGACACAGAGCAGAATAGAGACTGTTCCCCCTACATAGGGTCACTTGGCAGATATGGATTGACACCTGTCCTCAGAGACCATGATACACACTGACACAGAGCAGAATAGAGACTGTTCCCCCTACATAGGGGCACTTGGCAGATATGGATTGACACCTGTCCTCAGAGACCATGATACACACTGACACAGAGCAGAATAGAGACTATTCCCCCTACATAGGGTCACTTGGCAGATATGGATTGACACCTGTCCTCAGAGACCATGATACACACTGACACAGAGCAGAATAGAGACTGTTCCCCCTACATAGGGTCACTTGGCAGATATGGATTGACACCTGTCCTAAGGATCCCTGATACACACTGACACAGAGCAGAATAGAGACTGTTCCCCCTACATAGGGTCACTTGGCAGATATGGATTGACACCTGTCCTCAGAGACCATGATACACACTGACACAGAGCAGAATAGAGACTGTTCCCCCTACATAGGGTCACTTGGCAGATATGGATTGACACCTGTCCTAAGGATCCCTGATACACACTGACACAGAGCAGAATAGAGACTGTTACCCCTACATAGGGTCACTTGGCAGATATGGATTGACACCTGTCCTCAGAGACTATGATACACACTGACACACAACAGAATAGAGACTGTTACCCCTACATAGGGTCACTTGGCAGATATGGATTGACACCTGTCCTAAGGATCCCTGATACACACTGACACAGAGCAGAATAGAGACTGTTACCCCTACATAGGGTCACTTGGCAGATATGGATAGACACCTGTCCTCAAAGCCCCTGATACACACTGACACAGAGCAGAATAGAGACTGTTCCCCCTACATAGGGTCACTTAGCAGATATGGATTGACACCTGTCCTCAAAGCCCCTGATACACACTGACACAGAGCAGAATAGAGACTGAGCAGAATGGACGTCCTGTAAGCCTGTGTACTTATGCACAAAGCATTGTACGATCAGATTACACACATGTGCCATGCACGGCACATGTGTCAACTTGCCCAACTTCAATGCCGCCAACAATTTTTTTCCGTTGTCACAAACCACTTTGCCGATATCCAGTTGCTGCGGAGTCAGCCACTTTTCCACCTGTGCGTTCAGGGCGGACAGGAGTGCTTGTCCGGTGTGACTCTCTGCTTTCAAGCAAGTCAAAGCCAAGACGGCGTGACACTGCCGTATCCGGGATGTGGAATAGTACCTGGGGAGCTGGGGGGGGGTGCCGTTGATGTGGAGCAAGACGCAGCAGCAGAAGAGGACTCAGCCGAGGAGGTTATGGTAGAGGATGGAGTAGGAGGAGTAGAGGAGGTGGCAGCAGGCCTGCCTGCAAGTCGTGGCGGTGTCACCAACTCCTCTGCAGAGTCATGCATTCCATGCTTGGCAGCAGTCAGCAGGTTTACCCAATGCGCAGTGGACACTGACTGACACTGACTGCTATTAGCTTACACTGAAAAACTTTTTTCTTTGTAAAAGCACGCTATAGAGACACCAGATATGAGTGGCAACTGGCAAAGTACACTGGCAGAGGTCTGCAGAGCACACGCTGAAGGCCTGACACATCCGCTTTAAGGACACTGACTGCTATTAGCTTACACTGAAAAACTTTTTTTCTTTGTAAAAGCACGCTATAGAGACACCAGATATGAGTGGCAAAGTACACTGGCAGAGGTCTGCAGAGCACACGCTGAAGGCCTGAAACACCCGCTTTAAGGACACTGACTGCTATTAGCTTACACTGAAAAACTTTGTAAAAGCACGCTATAGGGTCACCAGATATGAGTGGCAACTGGCAATGTACACTGGCAGAGGTCTGCAGAGCACACGCTGAAGGCCTGTCACACCCGCTTTAAGGACACTGACTGCTATTAGCTTACACTGAAAAACTTTTTTCTTTGTAAAAGCACGCTATAGAGACACCAGATATGAGTGGCAACTGGCAAAGTACACTGGCAGAGGTCTGCAGAGCACACGCTCAAGGCCTGACACCCGCTTTAAGGACACTGACTGCTATTAGCTTACACTGAAAAACTTTTTTCTTTGTAAAAGCACGCTATAGAGACACCAGATATGAGTGGCAACTGGCAAAGTACACTGGCAGAGGTCTGCAGAGCACACGCTGAAGGCCTGACACACCCGCTTTAAGGACACTGACTGCTATTAGCTTACACTGAAAAACTTTTTTTCTTTGTAAAAGCACGCTATAGAAACACCAGATATGAGTGGCAAAGTACACTGGCAGAGGTCTGCAGAGCACACGCTGAAGGCCTGAAACACCTGCTTTAAGGACACTGACTGCTATTCGCTTACACTGAAACTCTTTTTTTCTTTGTAAAAGCACGCTATAGAGACACCAGATATGAGTGGCAACTGGCAATGTACACTGGCAGAGGTCTGCAGAGCACACGCTGAAGGCCTGACACCCGCTTTAAGGACACTGACTGCTATTAGCTTACACTGAAAAAAGTTTTTTCTTTGTAAAAGCACGCTATAGAGACACCAGATATGAGTGGCAACTGGCAAAGTACACTGGCAGAGGTCTGCAGAGCACACGCTGAAGGCCTGACACACCCGCTTTAAGGACACTGACTGCTATTAGCTTACACTGAAAACCTTTTTTTCTTTGTAAAAGCACGCTATAGAGACACCAGATATGAGTGGTGGCACTGACTGGGCAAATGGGCACAGTATCCACTGTGAGCCTGACACAGAAGCTGGCAGGCAACTAACTGTTATTCAATCTATTACAGTGAAAAAAAAATGTATTTTTAAATGTCAAGCATAAGCTATTGTGACACCAGATTTGAGTGGTGGCACTGACTGGGCAAATGGGCACAGTATCCACCGTGAGCCTGACACAGAAGCTGGCAGGCAGGCAACTGCAATTACATTACACAGAAAAAAAATAAAAAAAATAACAGACTGATGTTCTAGCCCTAAAAAGGGCTTTTTGGGGTGCTGTCCTTACAGCGACGAATAGGGGGCAGATCGAACCTCGCATGTGTTCACCCGCAGTGGCGAACGCAAACACGCTATGTTCGCCAGGAACTATTCGCAGGCGAACAGTTCGGTACATCACTACTTCTTTTATTACAGAGCTAACCTACACTGACTGCTATTAGCTTACACTGAAAAACTTTTTTTCTTTGTAAAAGCACGCTATAGAGACACCAGATATGAGTGGCAACTGGCAAAGTACACTGGCAGAGGTCTGCAGAGCACACGCTGAAGGCCTGACACACCCGCTTTAAGGACACTGACTGCTATTAGCTTACACTGAAAAACTTTTTTCTTTGTAAAAGCATGCTATATAGACACCAGATATGAGTGGCAACAGGCAAAGTACACTGGCAGAGGTCTGCAGAGCACACGCTGAAGGCCTGACACCCGCTTTAAGGACACTGACTGCTATTAGCTTACACTGAAAAACTTTTTTTCTTTGTAAAAGCACGCTATAGAGACACCAGATATGAGTGGCAACTGGCAAAGTACACTGGCAGAGGTCTGCAGAGCACACGCTGAAGGCCTGCCACACCCGCTTTAAGGACACTAACTGCTATTAGCTTACACTGAAAACCTTTTTTTCTTTGTAAAAGCACGCTATAGAGACACCAGATATGAGTGGTGGCACTGACTGGGCAAATGGGCACAGTATCCACTGTGAGCCTGACACAGAAGCTGGCAGGCAACTAACTGCTATTCAATCTATTACAGTGAAAAAAAAATGTCTTTTTAAATGTCAAGCATAAGCTATTGTGACACCAGATTTGAGTGGTGGCACTGACTGGGCAAATGGGCACAGTATCCACCGTGAGCCTGACACAGAAGCTGGCAGGCAGGCAACTGCAATTACATTACACAGAAAAAAAAACCCCAAAAAAACAGACTGATGTTCTAGCCCTAAAAAGGGCTTTTTGGGGTGCTGTCCTTACAGCAGAGATCAGATGAGTCCTTCAGGACTGTAGTGGACACTGAATACCCTAGCCTAGCTATCAATTTCCCTATCTAATGAGCAGCAGCTACACTTTCCCTCCTCTCACTAAGCATGCAGCTTCAGAATGAATCTAAAATGGATGCTGGGAGGGAGGTGGGAGGGTCTGCTAGGGAGGGTGTGCTGCTGATTGGCTGGAATGTGTCTGCTGACCGTGAGGCACAGGGTCAAAGTTTGCTCAATGATGACGAATAGGGAGCGGATCGAACCGCGCATGTGTTCACCCGCAGTGGCGAACGCGAACACGCTATGTTCGCCAGGAACTATTCGCAGGCGAACAGTTTGGTACATCACTACTTCTTTTATTACAGAGCTAACCTATACCATTTTCACAGAGAGAGTCCTGGTGCCAAAAATGTCTCCCCCCTCCCCCCCCCCCCCTCTCAAGCTAGAGTGGCAATAAATATAGATCCCCATCTGTAGTTCAATTCCCACAATGCTACACCAGCTGGGGATCTACCATTTGCCCATCCTTGCAGGGTTGTAGTTGTGAGCAGGGTTTGTGTGTTTGAATGTAAGCATACTTTTGTATAGAGTGTATATCTGTGTGTGCATGTAGGGGTGCATTTGTATGCACTGTTACCATTGGCATGTAGTAATTGTTGGTTATGCATCAAAAAGAGACACTGGTATATTGGAAAGAAGCATAATAGCCTTTACTTGTGTGGATAAACAGCAAACATTAATAACATATCAGTTACTTGAAACAGCAGCCAGCAGGGTGAAAGGTAAAAAGAAAGAGAGACATAGAGCAAATAAAAAAACAGAACTTCCTTCCTGTGAGTACCATCAAGTTCATATGCATGTATAAACAGTACTCTGAACTGCACAGCGCCATCTACAGCTCAACTGCTAATTATATACATATTATGCAGTTTATGCTGTTGTATTTCCCAACAGTAATATACTTGTGTGTAGTGTTTGCTTTTGAAAGTAGGGGTGTGTGTGATTGTATGTAGTGTAGGCTTTTAAATGCAGGTGTGCTTTTGTGTGTAGAGTTGTTGTTTGTATATAATGTTAATTTGCATGCAGGATTGTGTTTCGATGTAGTGTTGTCTTTTAAGTGTGGATGTACATTTGTGTGTTGTATTGGTGTTTGAGTAAATGGGGTGTGTTTGTATATAATTTTGGAGTTTGAATTAAGGGGTGTGTTTGTATGTAATGTTTGTGTTTGCAGGGGCGCGTTTGCATGTTGTGTTGATTGTTGGGATGTATGCACATACATACTTACACAGATTTACATACACATTAACACACAGATAAACACATATACCCCACTGACACATGCACATACCTGGGCACAAGCACACACCTTGATACACAGATATATACACTGATTCACAGATGCACACAATGACACATACAGGCAAACTGTCATATCCTCACACTGACACACACTGACAAATACAAACACTAGCATATACACACATTGATACACATATACAAACACTGACACACACACTGGCACATGCACATACACACATTGACATATGCACATACAGATACACACACGTTGTAATTTTTATTTTTGCAACCACCCTCCTGTTAGCATACCTTTGGTCTGTAGGAGGGTAAAATGCTTGGGGTGCTGCCGGCTGAGGGTCACTCCCCACTGCTGCCTGTGCCTACTTCTCCCTGCGGCTATTTTGCCGCCCCCCTGAAAGTGCAGCCCAAGGCAAATGCCTTGTCAGCCTTGCGGTAAATACACCGCTGTGCTGTGCTAGCCATATTTACACTCTTTTTTTGTAGGGTTTGTTTTCCCTGTTCTAAGTATGCACAAAAAAAAGCCATGATTATTAATATGAGGGTTGATATTAATGTTTCCAGCCAGGCCAGGAAGGGCCCCATGGCAGTAGTGCCTTAATTCTCATGGCAGTGGTTGGGTGACGGGCTGGTACCCTAACATTCTGGAGCCCTGGTTCTGTTTTATTATCTTCATATTGTTTATATTTCTCGTGATAACCAGTGATCTAAACTGTTAGTCTGCTTTCTGATTTTGTTGGTTTTATGTCAAATGTATGCAGGCCCGGACTGGCCATCGGGCACACCGGGCAAATGCCCGGTGGGCCGCGGTGGCCATGGGCCGAGGCCGGCAGGGAGATCACAGGATCTCCCCTGCCGGTCTTTGCAGGGCCGGCCCTACCCGAGCGCCGGCCCTGCAGTAGTCCATGGCGGGCCAGTGGGGAGATCAAAGATCTCCCTCACCGGCCCACATGCAGGATATTCCGGCTGCCGGCAGGGGATAGAGGGAGGGAGGGAGCCAGCCTGCCAGCAGAGGAACCTGGAGGAGCTCTATCTTCCAGCTCCGCCGGGTTCCTCTCGCGAGATTCGGAGCGTTGCCATGGCAACGCTCCGGGTCTCGCAAGAGTGAACTCTAGCCCCACAGGCTAGAGTTCACTCACCACTGGACCACCAGGGAAGGATGCCAGCAACAGGATCCCCCCTCCCAGGCATAAGGTAAGCAGGGAGGGGGATATAATCATACATGTCACACCCTCACTCACACAAACACACACACTGCACCCCTAACACTCACAGCACACACACAAACACACACACACTGCACCCCTAACACTCACAGCACACACACACACACACACACACTGCACCTCTAACACTCACAGCACACACACTGCACCCCTAACACTTTAAAAAAGAGCTTTAACCTACATATTTTAACTTTCAGTCCCTTGGAGCAGCCGATAATGACAAAAGGACTGATTATTAGCAACTGACTTTTTCATCAGCCCTCTTCACATTATGTAACTCATATAATGATCTTCCAACCACACATGATCTGTACAGTTTATAAAGGCACCATAACCACTACAGTGCAATGTATAATGCTTGCTTGTGTCTGGCGCCAGCAGTCATTTTGGAGTTGCTGCCATGATTTTATCACAGCCACACCGCTGACTAAAAGTTTTCTACGGGTTGTGCTCTTTATTTATTTTTTCTGGTTTTTATTTTTTAATTCTTTATAGATTTTAATTGATCTGCTTTGTGGGACAATAAGCTAACCCGTATGGTGCCACAGGCATAGTATACTGTGTGCCCATGTATAGAGCCCTGCTGGAGAAAATACAGAGTGGGCATTGCGTTCATACGGAATATCCCTCGTTACGCCCACGTTTATGTGAACCTTGAGCATCATGGGGCTGCAACCTTGCTTTAGGCAGGACAGTCCTGATTTCAGGGTCCTGTCCTGATCTAATTCCCTGGTGGCCCAAATTTGCATTTTTTGCGTGGTCCCTGTAGGTTAGAGGCCGGCTGGGATGTGGTGCACTAGCCCTGCATGCTTTATATCGGGAGGACACCCAGCACTGCACCCCTGACACTCACAGCACCCCTAACACTCACAGCACACACACACACACACTGCACCCCTAACACTCACAGCACACACACACACACACTGCACCCCTAACACTCACAGCACACACACACACTGCACCCCTGACACTCACAGCACCCTCACTCACACACACTGCACCCCTGAAACTCACAGCTTCCTCACATGCACACACTGCACCCTCACACACAGCTACCTCACACGCACATAGCACCCTGATGCAAACACAGCACCCGCTCACACACAGCACACACACACTGCACCCATCACACACACAGCACCCTTACCCACATGGCACCCTCACGCAAACACAGCACCCATCACTCACACTACACCCCTCACACACACTGCACTCCTCTCGCACACACACTACACCCCTTACACACACCCTCACACACACTGCACAAAATGCTTTCCTAGCATTTTTGTCTCCTGGTATCCCAACTATGGAGACAAATTTCAAGCAAACACAGTGCAAGCATGTTATTAAATTTGCTTGCGCTGTGCAGAACAAATACAGGGTCTTTTTCTCATGCCAGAGCTCTTCAGCAGAGCTCTGCGCATGGTCTACCCTGGAAGAGCATTGAACCAACATGCTCACTTTGTGATGGGGGTGCTTGTCATTGGTGATGACAAAACACACCCTATCTGGCCCCGCCCCCTTTTTAGTGGGCCGCTGTAATAAAAAAATGCCCGGGCCGAATTTTCTTCCCAGTCCAGCCCTGAATGTATGTGTCAAATTATACAATATCAAATACAAAGCTACTAAAAAAGCCATTCAGCGATGTCTCTGTATCCGCTCTTTCACTTACCGTGGTTTCACTTAAAGGACCACTCTAGGCACCCAGACCACTTCAGCTTAATGAAGTGGTCTGGGTGCCAGGTCCTTCTAGGGTTAACCCATTTTTTCAGAAACATAGCAGTTTCAGAGAAACTGCTATGTTTATGAATGGGTTAAGCCTTCCCCCTATGTCCTCTAGTGGCTGTCTCATTGACAGACGCTAGAGGCGCTTGCGTGATTCTCACTGTGATTTTCACAGTGAGAGCACGCCAGCGTCCATAGGAAAGCATTGAGAATGCTTTCCTATGTGACCGGCTGAATGCGCGCGCAGCTCTTGCCGCGCGTGCGCATTCAGCCGACGGGGAGGAGAAGAGGAGGATCGGAGGAGGAGAGCAGGAGGAGATCTCTCCGCCCAGCGCTGGAAAAAGGTAAGTTTTTACCCCTTTCCCCTTTCCAGAGCCGGGCGGGAGGGGGTCCCTGAGGGTGGGGGCACCCTCAGGGCACTCTAGTGCCAGGAAAACGAGTATGCTTTCCTGGCACTAGAGTGGTCCTTTAACCATAGTTGCGCACTGTTCTGGGACAAATGATGAATTCTCGTGCAGCCCTGTCAACTCTCACGTTGTCGCATTTTTTATTGTGCTAAATCGATCAATTAAACTTTATCATTGTATACAATACTGTACACGATGATAACATTTCATTTATAAATCTGCATAAATATAAACATAGTGTTCGCTACTAACGCTACTTGTATACATGTTCACTACTCTACGTGGGTTTAAGCATTTGCGGGGGCTTGGTAAGGGGATCCTACTGTACTTACATTTTGACAAAGAAGGTGAAGAATCTTGGTGTTTGAAGTATAATTGTTCCAAAATCTCTATTAGTGAACATTTTCTATTTGTAGCCAGAAACTATGTGTCAGACTTTTTTTTATTTTTATATAATTCTATATCTGTTATTATTGTATACATTGATCTGATTGTCTTTACTCTTTGACTGTAGAGGACCAATTGAGTTACTGTGAGTTTGGATTCAGTGCAGAGATATACAAGGTAAGTGTGCATGGAAAGACACACAATATCATATATAAAAAGAGTAGGAGTTGTGCTATATATGGAGGGTTGTTAGGCAGTAAGTCTAATAAACCCTCACAAGTTATATATTTTTAACATGATGCATTGGTTTTACAAGGCCACTCCATGGTCCGTGCCACAAATGGTGGATTATACACTTAGTAGCCATAGGTATGTGCAGGAGGTGTGTTTAATATTTTGCAATGCACATCTTAAATGCAAGGCTCAGATGCTCACATTGTCCCCCATTTAGGCTGAAGATAAAGATTGACATTTATATTTAACCCCTTGAGGACGCAGGACGGTTCAGGACCGTCATCGGCATTTTTGCGTTGCCGACCGACGACGGTCCTGAACCGTCCTAAATTTAAAATGTACTTACCCGATCGCCGTCGTTCCCCCGGCGGCGATCGGCGTTGCTCCCGGTGTGGGGAGACTGCCTGCAGCCCAGACAGTCTCCCCATGGCGGTTTAGGACCCCTGGGGCCATGTGATCGCCCAACAGGGCGACCACATGGTCACAATAGGTGTCCTAGTCTCTGCCTGCAGGGGGACTGTCTGTGCTGACAGGCAGTCTCCCTACCAGTGTAAAATCATAAAAAAATTTAAAGTTATAGTTAATAAAAAAAATATATATATTATTATATATGTGTATATATATGATATATAGACATATATTATACCTATATAATATATGTCTATATATCATATATATAATGTCATGCTAAGTGTATTTTTATATTAATATGTACATATATTAATATAAAAATACACTTATAATTAATTTGCACACGTATATATATAATATATATAATAACTATATATATTGTATATATATATTATTATAAAATACGAATAATAAATAATTTAAATTAAATTAAAAAAATTTAAAATAATAATAAAAAATTGAAAAAAAATTATATATCTATACGAAATTTTATTCTAACTGTATTTTGATATTAATATATATATATTTATATCAAAATACACTTAGAATGAAATTGTATATATATCTATGTATATTTAAATAAATAAAAAGAATGCGAACTATTCATATGTCGATATACAAAATTACATAAATAATTATATAAATATACACGTAGACTTCAAATATATAAATATGCATATATATTTAAATTCTACGTGCGTATTTAGGTAATATTTTTACATAATTAAGTTATTTTATTGATTGCAATTTAAGGGACCTGCCTGCCAACCCAGGCCGAAAGACCAGAGAATTTAATTTGCTATCACTGTATTTTACCCTGTAACGTTCTACGACACCCTAAAACATGTACATGGGGGGTACTGTTTTACTCGGGAGACTTCGCTGAACACAAATATTAGTGATTCAAAACAGTAAAACATATCACAGCGATGATATTGTCAGTGAAAGTGACTTTTTTTGCATTTTTCACACACAAACAGCACTTTTACTGATGATATAATTGTTGTGATACATTTTCCAGTTTTGAAACACTAATATTTGTGTTCAGCAAAGTCTCCTGAGTAGAACAGGACCCCCCATGTACAGGTTTTATAGCGTTTTTGAAAGTTACAGGGTCAAATATATAGGTCAAATATTTTTACATTGAAAATGGCCAGGTTGGTTACGTTGCCTTTGAGAGCGTATGGTATCCCAGGAATGAGAATTACTCCCATGATGGCATACCATTTGCAAAAGAAGACAACCCAAGGTATTGCAAATGGGGTAAGTCCAGTCGTTTTTAGTAACCACTTAGTCACAAACACTGGCCAAAATTAGCGTTCAATTTAGTTTTTTACTTTTTTCACACACAAACAAATATGAACGCTAACTTTGGCCAGTGTTTGCGACTAAGTGGCTACTAAAAAAGTCTGGACATACCCCATATTGAATACCCTGGGTTGTCTACTTTTAAAAAAATATGTACATGTGGGGTGTTATTTAGCAATTTATGACAGATAACAGTGTTACAATGTCACTATTGATACATTTTAAAAATGTATGTTTTGAAACCGCAATATCCTACTTGTACTTATAGCCCTATAACATGCAAAAAAAAAGCAAAAAGCATGTAAACACTGGGTATTTTTGAACTCAGGACAACATTTTGAATCTATTTAGCAGTTTTTTTCATTCGCTTTTGTAGATGAGTAAAAGATTTTTCACATAAAATTCAAAAAACGTGTATTTTTTTCAATTTTTCATCATATTTTTTTATTTTTTTTAAATTACATTAGATGAGATTATATAAATAATGGTATGTAAAGAAAGCCCCTTTTGTCCTGAAAAAAACAATATATAATTTGTATGGGAACAGTAAATGAGAGAGCGGAAAATTACAGCTAAACACAAACACCACAAAAGTGTCAAAAAGATGCCTGGTCGCAAATGTACAACATCGCAAAAAAAGTCCAGTCCTTAAGGGGTTAAATATGATGCTGACCATCAGATCAGAAGTTTCAAGTTCGCATTACACATATTCCTGTTATAAAAAAAAACAAAAAAAAAAAAACGGTTTAGCAAGATTTTAAATTGTTTGATAAATATAGAGATTAACCTCATGATGGTTGACTTTTCAATAACCTTTCTAGTTTACTATCTGTAGAATTATTGGGTACACTGCTTGAATGGGCTGTGAACAATGTTAATTGCAATGCAAGACCAGAGGGGTCTCTGAATACTTTAAGATTGTGGGGCACTAGGTTCCACTGAAGAATAGGACCCTCCCGCAACCTCTTGATCCATAGGACTGACATGAAATATCAAAATGGCTGTTAAAGAAAAAAAATTTTAAGTGATTTTACTTTTACTTTTTCTTTTCTGGTAGGAGGTTTTCACCTTGGTAGGAGATTGTGAATTCATTAAAAATACTACTGTTTTAAAAAGCAAGTTCCAAATATTGTGTATCATTATAAAGTTTTTATACCAGCTTTGCACTTACGAGAGACCAATACTATTGCAGCTCTGTTTATAATGATATGTATCATTACACCAGACCCATGTAGCCTTATTATAACCCTTCAACCATAGAACACAAGATTCTGTGGACTGTAATCATTAACAGGAAGGTTCGCTGATGGGTTTTACAATAGTCCACAACATCTTCAGTTGCAGGTACCTAACAAACAAGGAGAAAAGTACCCTGTCTTTTCCTTAACCCTGGTAGTCACATGAATCTGGCATTAAAAGGTGCTGTATTGACAATGAAGAATGCAATTTCTTTTTCCATTATGGTAACATCTTAATGGATGCCAACCAAGTGCACAGGAGTTTCCATGTGTTTTGTAAACTGAGCACCCTAGATGTGTCCAGAAAAAAATTCAAAATTCAATGAATAAGTTTTTTTTTAGAGAGCAACATGTGATCCTGTCACTCCCTTGGATCTCCAAATAAAGGTTGGAAGATATTATCTGTAGTTATGTTAATGTAGTTAGACATACCAGAAATGTCAAAGTTTAACGTGAAACACCTTCTCTCTTACCTACCCCTCCAGGATGGTACTTTGTTAGTCGGAGCACCGGGAGCTAATTACTTCCAAGGTTAGTGATACACAGTCAGTCTAATGATTTCAAATCACTAAGTGGTTTCTGCAGTCTAATAGGAAAGCAGTAAATAAAGAAATTTTACATTTTAGATCAAAATAATAAAGGTATTAATTTAGTGATTTTCCTTGTAATTGTTTTGGTTATTTCTTGATTACAACCATAATTCATGAATGATATGTAAGATCCCTATATCTGTACAAATAGATATTGCCCAAAACCTGGCATTATTTGCTTGTTTCCAAAAAAAAAGTGCTTTTTTTAAGTTTTTTTTAAGTTGTGCTGGATTTAATTGTAAAGTGAACTGTAGGAAACATAGGAGTGACGTCCTCCACAGCAGTCCCCCACCCATCGTTATAGATTCTGCTCACTTAATATTAAATTAAAAATTATAAATATGTTTTATTAATTGTAAAAGACACCTAGAACAAGCAGTTATGATCTTACAGACACTCATTTATTAAAGGAACACTATAGGGTCAGGAAAACAAACATCTACTCCTGACCCTATAGTGTTCAAACCACTAGTCCCTCCCCTTGCTCCCCTAAATATAGTAACATCTTACCTTAATTCCAGTCTGCTGCTGCTGGCTCTACCCCTGATCTGCCTACATAACTGACATAATCATAAGTGGTGATCTGAGATAGTCAAGGCGGCAGATCAGGGGCAGAGCCAGCACAAGCCAAACACAGCCTTGGTCAATCAGCATCTCCTCATAAAGATACATTGTATCAATACATCTCTATGAGGAAAGTTTAGTGTCTCTATGCAGAGGGTGGAAACACTAAATGTCAGTCACACGGTGCAGCACTGCCCCAGCAAGCACCTCTAGTAGCCATCTGAGGAGTGGCCAGTGGAGGTATCCCTAGGCTGTAATGTAAACACTGCATTTTCTCTGAAAAGACAATGTTTATTGCAAAAAGCCTGCAGGGATTGACTATACTCACCAGAACAAATACAACAAGCACCTTTAGTGTGACACTCCCACCAGCATTGCGCCGGTTAGCAGGTAAGACTAAATGTAGTCTAAAGTGCTAAATGTGGGGCAATCACCATGAAAACAAATGGAACCAGCAAGCACATTACATTGATAACACTAAAAAGCCACTTTAAACAGTAACACTATCAGAGCCATACACAGGTACAGTGAGGGAAAAAAGTATTTAATCCACTACTGATTTTGAACGTTTGTCCACTGACAAAGAAACGATCAGGTTATAATTTTAATAGTAGGTGTATTTTAACAGTGAGAGACAGAATAACAACAACAAAAATCCCCCCCCAAAATATCAAAAAAGTAAAAATTTGATTTGCATGTCAATGAGTAAAAAAGTATTTGATCCCCTATCAATCAGCAAGATTTCTGGCTCCCAGGTGTCTTTTATACAGGTACCGAGCTGTAATTAGGCCCCGTCCATCGTTCCTTTGATGCGGTGCAGTTGTTCCAGGAAATTTTTGACCGACCGCACGCATGGTTTCATGCCCAGAACAGTTCCAGAGAATCAGGCTGTGCGGCTGGTCTATTTCAAATTACCAAACGTAATTGTTCATGAACATAGTTAGTGTGTGTCCCTTGTTCGTGGGCATCTTCTTACCGAACGCCGTTCGACTCCCGTTCGAATAGCTGAACCTCCATGGAAGGTAAAGTTTTAGCGGTGTTTAACCCATACTGCCGCTGGGGAGTCAGACCGACTGTCTTGACTCCCGGTAACGCTGCCTGGTGCTGGGTAGTGAGACCGACTTTCTCCACTCCCAGGAATGCTTGCTGCTGCGGGGATGAGGGACCGACAACCTCCTCTCCCGGTAACACTGTCTGCCACTGGGGAGAGAGACCGGTTGTCTCTCCTCCCTTTTAACCCATACTGCCACTGGGGAGTCGGACCGACTGTCTCGACTCCCGGTAACACTGCCTGGTGCTGGGTAGTGAAACCGACCGTCTCCACCCCTCGTGTTGCTTGCAGCTGCTGGGGTCGGATTGAGCGGAACATGTGTTGGTAGTCCTGCTCCAGCTCCCACTCTATAGTAACCAGGTATATGTAAATTAATGTGTGTTTGAGTCTGTGTGTGAGTGTGTGTACATGAATGTGTGTGTTTATGAATGTGTATGTTTATGAGTATATGTGTGTATATAAAGGTGAGTATCTGTGTGTGAGTTTGTGTTCATGTTTCCATGTGAGATTGTGTACGAGTCTGTATGTATCTATATCAATGTGTGTCTTTGAATATGTGCCCATGTGTGCACTTGAATGTGTATACCTGTATGTATGTGTGACTATCAGGGCCGCCATCAGAAATTTTGGGGCCCCTGACAAAGCACAAGGTCTGTCCCCCCCCCCCGCCCACGCCCTACCTTGTCCGCTGACAATGATGCAGGACTGAATGTGGTGTGTATAGTGGAAGTGAATTAGAATGTGTGTAATGGATGTAGTGTTTGTGTGTATTAGATACTGTTTGTGCAGTGAATGTGAATGTGCAGTGCAGTGAATAGTGTGTGTTTGTATGTACTAGATGAAATGTTTTTAGTGGATGCAGTGTCTGTAGTGGATGTAGTGTGTTTATTCAACGCAGTGTCTGTGTATAGTTAATGCAGAGTGTTTTAACGTGTGGTGGATGTAGTGTGTGTACTGTGAATACAGGATGTTTGTGTTTTCACATTAATTTTATATAAAATTTCAAGAACAAGATTTCAAATTCCAAATACATAAATCCAGCTTGCAATATATTCTTATCTTCTTGTTTTCATTTTTTTTTTATAAAAGAAAGTAGTGATTAGTGATGACAGATGGCATTCTACACACACATCACAAATCTGCACAAATGTTACATACAATACACCCACTACCACACTTCATGGCAGGAGATACACAGTTCACACACATTTTCAACTTGACTAGATGCCTTCATTAGCTCTTATCAACACAAGGTTCATTCATTCAATTTCCCATCAGTCTGTATTATCCTCATCCCAGCCCACCCCATCCATTTTATCTTTAACATATTCCTCCACCATTACCTGACATCTAATCTTCTCCATTTTCAAGGGCTATACGTCACAATGAATCTTTCCATCATTCCAACATTGAAGCCATCTCAGTCTTTGCTGCGGAATAAAAGATATCACGGTAACTCATATCAAGGTATTTATCTGTTGAATCACATGCCTGTAATGAATTGTATTATTTGTATTGTATTCTATTTCCAGCCAGAGATTTCAATCTAAAATATGTACTCCACTCAAAATAAACGAATTTTTTTTTTAAAGATTATTTTTTTAATACCAGCAGAAAAGTGAGAGACAGAGTGGCTAGTGAACATTTTACTAAGTTGATCATATATCAAAAAACCATAGTACGGGGGGCGGAGTCTGACCTTCTATCTGAACAGACGCATGCTGTAAGGGCTCCCCGAAAAACAAGTTCTTGGGCAAAATACGTGTTATAGAGCTTACACTCGCACTCAAGGGCACCATCTACATTAGGGGTGCTTGGGTGAACCTCCTGAAACTCTTTCTGAGTAATTTTGCACACTGGAGAAGAGAGCTTCTTGAGGATAGCACGATTGTGGGGATGTAGATACGGGGACCCTAAGTTTTGTGCATTTTTGTTACCTGGTGCCAAGGTATCTGGTTGTTAATTAAATTACCTTAAAAAAAAGGGACTTAGCGGTGACAACCCAGCTACTTGTGGATATACCACCACATCTGGTGGCAGCAGTGGGATGGTCCCTTCCCCTAAAGCCAGAGTGGAGCCAGTGGTGCATGGAGCAACGATATGAATGACTAAAGCAGGCGATCCTCAAAGACCGGCTAGAGGTGCAAGTAGAGCCCGCTAGTAACAAGTCAAAAGGTGCTCTGATCGCCAAACTGATGGAGCTCGGCCGTGCCAGTTCAGCTTCCTTGGTATCCGAGATATCAAGACAGGGCTGGCCCTGCTTGGTTTTAACCCATCACAATATGTGATTCTCCAAGTGATTGCCAGCGTGGACACGATGGCCCAGGCAAAAAGGGTCCACAAAGCCAAAATGGCAGAGGCTCAGCAACAAGTACCCATTGTGGGGGTACCTCACAGCTCCAGCCAAAAAACTGAAAATACCTTTCTCAGCATTCAAGACAGGAGGGAATCGATGGGTACCTGACGGATTTTAAGAGACAATGCACGTTACACTAGGTACCTCTCAGTGACTGGGTTCCCATCCTGGCTAGCAAACTGTCCGTGTAGGTGGCAGAGGCATACCGGACTGTCTCCGATGAGGAGCTGTGCAGTTGTGATCGGGTAAAAGAAGCTCTGCTAGCCCGCTACGCAGTGACTCGCAAGGCCTCCAGTAAAGATTTTAGGAGCTTTGAAAGACCAAAAAATATGTCTTTACCAAATGGTCTTGCCGGCTACCCTTGGCTACTGTGGGGATATTTATGGGATGATAATATTATACAGTTGAGAATTGCCCACTATTTTAATTCTCTTAGATCTTAGAGATCGTTATCATGTAAGTGAAATGTATTCCATACAAATAAAATCACAATTTGTTATAAAAATAGATATCATTTATTGTGACAAATAAAATAATAATATTAGGCAGCATGCATGATATTAATTAGTGAATATTTAGTATAACATAAGTATGCAATATAATGGATAGACACAGTACAAAGCTATAGCATCAACTGTCAAGACTTACAAGATTTATGGGTACTTCACAGACAGAAAGCTAAATTTCACACAGCACAGCGAAAAGTCGTAAAACCTTGGCTAACAATTAGATCAACTGAGTAACCCTTTCAATGCTGGCTAGATCCTCCTAGGCATATAATATCCTATTCTCATATAATTTTCAATTAAATAACATTCAAATCAGCTCATTAATCATTTCCTGGAACCATCCAATAAGAATAATCTACCAGATTCTATAAACCGAATTTTAATTTGCCTAAAAAGATATCTTATCTTATTTAAGAGCAAATCAATACACCTGGATGGAAACAGCGGTATGCTAACACGTGATAATATCACATTAATATATAATTATTCTTAATTCCACCTGCAGAATGGAATGTTTATAACTATATATTCTTTAGTTAACTAAGATTTCTAAATATTGAAATCTGACCGTGATTTATCCAGTCATATATCATGCTATAAGATTTTAATTAATTTAGATTAATTAAATAAAACCAGCATAATTACCAGTTAAGTAGATGTTTTCATCAGATGAGTAGGTAGTCCCAGGAACTTGAATGTGAGTATGATTGGTTGTATGGAGGTATGTAAGTAATAGAGAAAAGTGATGTTGGTTAGAAAGTAAGAGTAAAATTCTAAGTGTCAAGGAGTGTTTCTTGAGTTGTGTCCAAGAGAGTTTGAGTGTTATTCCCAGAGTGAATATCTGTCCTGGATTTCTCTGAATGTCCGAATCTGAAAGCCAAAATTCACCTCTCTCTTCCCTTTGACCTAACTTTTTAAAGGGAAAGATTCTCTGTACGACATTAGTTGGTAGAACCAATAGGATACTGAAGGTGTGGTCAACCTGCAGATTGCAATTTAGATTGTTCGTCCATAGAGGGCGCAATTGCCTAATTAAACTTTCCTATCCAGGAAAGAGTTAACTTTTACTGATGACGATTTTGACGTCATTTGGCTTATCTAAAATGACTACCATAACTTAAATTTGCTGTCAGTTCAAAGCGTTTGCCTCAGTCTTTGTGGCAACAACTTTGATCGTAATTTCTAGGATTGACATGTCTAAACTCAATTTCACCCCTTACTTACAATGGGACCTTGTAAAATTTAGAAAGTAAAATTAATTACTTAGTCTTCTCTGTCACTAGTGTCTGTGTTTACAATTATTTCTATTCTATTAACATTTAAACAGAGCATTCCATCCCCCTGCTTCATTGCTTATCACTTGGCTTGTTTATATAATGCATTCCTTAGCTCAGGCTAGTGGCTAGTGTTACTGAAAGCAAGAAGAAATGATGTGTCTTTGTTAGCCTGAAGATCCAAAATGGAGTCCGCTCTGTTCTGAGTGACTCAGGCAATATACACTTTTCATTTCTATCTTAGCACAAAATGTCTGCCGATATAAATATCCTGACACCACCATGCACTGGATTGACTGGGAGAATTCACCCCTACCTGACCTGTTGGATGTAGAGACCCAGGAAGGGTCTATAGAATGAGTACAGTAAGGATAAGGGTTAAGTTACAGCAAAAGGGAGAAGGCAATGCAGCTCTTGGTAGCTAAGCGGGAGACCTTCCCTCAGGCGCCTGGGTATACCCGATAGCGGTTCACAGGGTAAAGGCCCCAGGGCGAGCCCCGTTGAGGCACTTTTCTTACCGCATCCCTGAGACAGTCCTGAAAGGGATGCGTTAGGAAATCCAGGAAATACTCCACTTGTAATAGAACCCTTGTACAGTCAGTGTGCCTCATCTGTGGTCCTGGTATCGAAGCAGGATGGGATCACCTGCTTTTGTGTTGACTACAGGTGACTAAATGACAAAATTATAACTGATGCCTACCCGATTCCCCTGGTGGATGAACTACTAGACCATGTTGCCAGGGGAAGATATCTGACAACTATCGACCTATGTATGGGGTACTTGCAGAACTCTCTGGCCGAGGAAGCTGTCCCCAAGTCGGCCTTCATCACCTCGCTTGGCCTGTCAGTAATTTATAAAATACTTTAAAAAAAACGCAGTTCCAGTGTAAGCTTTCCAGTTTATACTTAATACCACAATTCCCTAATACTTAAGAATACAATCCTTATACATTACTACCGATTTCCAGCTTAAAAATACATCAACATCATAATATAGTGTCAACATATAAAAATCCAACACACAACCCATAACACAATTCAAAGACGAAAGGAGATAAAAAAAATTCTAAATTAAACAGACTGTGCAATGACGTTTAAACATTAGATCTCTCTTTACAGGAAGTGTTTAGGAAGGCTGTGTAAGTAACTTGCAGGGAGGTGTGGCTAGGTCTGTATAAACAAAGTAATTTAACTCCTAAATGACATAGAATTGAGCAGCGAGACTGCAGGGGCATGCTTTATACACAAAAACTGCTTCTGTAAGCTGAAGTTGTTTTGGTGGCTATAGTGTCCCCTTAAGGATGTAACGTTAATGTAAGAGAAATAGCCATGGACTTGGAGCCAGAGATGCACAGCATTAAGGAGTCTAGCCAGGTTTGTCAGGGTCTCTTGTAAGATAGATCCCAAGTATTTAAGGGACTGTATAGCTATGTGGATCAGGAAATTAACATATGCATGTGTTGTGTCTATATCCAACATGGTCAGATACAAAGTTCTAGACCCATCAAAATATATCTTGTAGTAGAAGAGCTGGCAAAAGAAGTGGATGAACTCAGGTTAGCGGGAGAGGAAGTAAGTAAAAACGTGCATAACATCACTGCAAATTTGTTAGACATTTCCAGTTAATGTGAGACTTCCGGTTCCAGGCAGGCATTCTGTCTTATGCGGTGGAGCAGGGGGACACAGGGGATCAAACCCAGGACAATCCCAAATTTGTCAAATTCAGGTCAGTTAGATATTTTTCTAAACTATGAAGATACAGTGCTGGTAAACTGAGATAGATTATTAAAATATCCTCAACTGATAAATTGTTTAAAAAAAAAAATATTTGCAAAATAAGAAAACTATTTGTCTTAGTTAAACCACTGTACAGTAATATTATATTTTTTCTTGTCCCAATTCTAGGTTTTTCAGTAGGTTTTGGCGAATTCTATGACAATAATAGAACAGGTAAGACATTATCTACAGTACACAGAGGCCAGGGTCTTGTTGTACATCGTGAGCAATGTGTCACAAAATTGTGGAGAATTGTGTCTAAAAAGAAAAAGGAACAGAATGGAAAAATGGTTGTGACTGCGGTAGACAGTGACTGCAAAATGTGTTTTGTAATATTTTGTCCCACTATTAGCCGTACAATGCATACAGAGGAAAAGAATACATAATTTAAAAAAAAATAAAAATGAACAGTTCTTCCATTAGAGTTTTTGTTTTGTCTCTGCAGAAGTGGTGATTGGAACACCAGTTTACGAAGATATGGGTATTGTAAGTATCGTTTTGCCTTTTCTAGTTTAACCCCTTAAGGACACAGCTTCAGAAGCTTGTCTTACGCTTAATGACACAAGCAATTTTTGCATTTTCTTGCTGCATGCGTTCAACTGCAATTTGCATCTCTCTCGTCTATTGCACCGACACATATTATATACTGTTTTTTAAAGGACATAAAGGGCTTTAATTTAATGTAACATATATATATATATATATTTTGCCTAGATTAGGTGTTTTAAAAAAAAAAAAAAAAAAAAAAAAACTTTTACAAACTAATAAAATCTGTCAACATTGAAGTGTTGCTGTTTAGTAGATAGGAGAGTGCGCTGGATCTTGTGTATTTATTGTATAATATGGCCCCCAGCAGCACCCCATTTAAGCATGTTTAGGTGAGTGCAACCATCCCCCCATGTTTCCTATATATATTTGGGAGTCTAGCCAACTCCTTGGTTCTGCACCCCTCCCTGTTACAGGTGCCTCATCTCAGGTCCCTATTTAGCCTTGTACTGCAGAGAGCCTCAGATGGAATTTTTTCCCAAGTAAGTGGTTAATCTCATAAGAGCAGACATTAGACTGTGAGAGTAGGACCTGCCAAAGATGGGGTACATTGACGTTGTGGCAGGCTTATGCAATGTATGATCATATAATGTAACTAAATCCCCATTTTTTTTGCCTAGATTAGGTGTTTAAAAAAAAAAAAAAAAAAAAACTTTTACAAACTAATAAAATCTGTCAACATTGAAGTGTTGCTGTTTAGTAGATAGGAGAGTGCGCTGGATCTTGTGTATTTATTATATATATATATATATGCTTATTTATTATTAAAAAATACAGAAAAATGCAAAAAAAAAAGAGCTGTGTTTTTTGTACAGTTTTTGCAATAATAATGTGTGCCTAGTTAGTGCAGGTTAAAGAAAGTAATTAAAAATATATAATGTGTCTGGGATTTTAAGTTTATTTTGGTAGTTACAGGTCACAAAGCACAAGGAGTAAAATAAACTTTTAATGTGGAGCGATTTTAGAATTTGGTATGTTTGTCTTGTAAGATTAATAGCCATAAAAGAAAATAAAATTGCCACACAAAAGTATATATTTATATAAAGTAGACATCACATGCTATTGTCCTAAGGTTGTTTTGACACTTTCTTAGTAGCCATTTCACCTCCAATCTCTGCTAAATATTGGAGTAAAATTTAGTTTTGGGGGTTTTTGGCACACAAACTTATAACAAAGAACTTCTCATGTGTATTTTGTAAAGTTGGGCCTATGCTTCAATTTGGGGTATTATAGCAGTTTGAGTGTTCAAAAAAAACCCACAAAGGCCTACCATTTGTAAAAGTACACACTCCAGGGTATCTCATATGGTGCATATTGTGCCTTAACATGCCCCCATTTTTTCACCAATATATGCCAAAGTATGTGGTAAAAAATGTGTTGCATTTTTTACATACGGATTACATTTTTGCTGGGCATTTTGTACATTTCATATGTGCCACTAAGTTCAAACCCCCCAAATTATGCTCAGCTAAGTCTTCTGAGTAAAACAATATGCCCAATGTATGACCTAGACACTATTTTGTGAAGTTACACTGCTGTAAAAGAGACGTAACAAGTTAAGGTTTTTAAGTGTGAATTTTCATGGAGGGTTTTGATGGGTCCGTGTCCCACTTTGGAGCACTTGAGCAGGCTACATATTACAACTACACCATAAAGGCATACCATTTCCTAAAGAACACATCCCAGGGTATTTTAAAAGGCATATTTTGAACCTTAGTGTGGGATAATCTTTCCGCTAGCTTGTACCAAGTGTAATGGTAATAAGCGTTTTTATGCCTTTTTGACACACAAAGTGAATTTGCACAGTATATTTTTCAAATCGTATGTGTGCTACGACTGTATAATACTTCATATGTTGCTCAGCTATGTCGGCTGAGTACAGAAATACCCCCGTATGTACCTTTGCCTGGTATATGTGGACATCGGAGGGGCACATTTGGGACACAGCCATTCCAGTTCTTTTCAAACTTTAAATTTTTACACTGTGCCCATGTCCCATTTTAGAGTATTTTACCAGGCTATATAATCCAAATACCCCATAAAGCCATACCATTTCTTAAAGAAGACATCACAGGGTATTTCAAAACGCCTATTTTGAACCTTAGCGTGGGATCATTTTTCCGCTAGCTTGTACAAAGTGTAGTGGTAATAAGCATTTTTTCTGCCTTTTTGACACACAAAGTGAGTTTGCACAGTATATTTTGCAAACCTTATGTGTACTACGACTGTATACTACTTCATATGTTGCTCAGCTATGTCGGCTGAGTACAGCAATACCCCCGTATGTACCTTTTCCAGGTATATGTGGACATTGAAGGGGCACATTTGAGACACAGCCATTCCATTTTTTTTTCAAACTTTGAATTTTTACGCTGTGTCCATGTCCCATTTTAGAGTATTTTACAAGGCTATATAATCCAATTACACCATAAAGGCATACCATTTCTTAAAGAAGGCATCCCAGGGTAATTCAAAAGGCATATTTTGAACTTTAGCGTGGGATCATTTTTCCGCTAGCTTGTACCAAGTGTAGTGGTAATAAGCATTTTTTCTGCCTTTTTGACACACAAAGTGAGTTTGCGCAGTATATTTTGCAAACCTTATATGTACTACGACTGTATAATACTTCATATGTTGCTCAACTATGTCGGCTGAGTACAGCAATACCCCCGTATGTACCTTTGCCAGGTATATGTGGACATTGAAGGGGTACATTTGAGACACAGCCATCCCATTTTTTTTTTTCAAACTTTGAATTTTTACGCTGTGTTCATGTCTCATTTTAGAGTATTTTACAAGGCTATATAATCCAATTACACCATAAAGGCATACCATTTCTTAAAGAAGACATCCCAGGGTAATTCAAAAGGCATATTTTGAACCTTAGCGTGGGATCATTTTTCCGCTAGCTTGTACCAAGTGTAGTGGTAATGAGCATTTTTAAATGTATTTTTTTTACTTTGTAAAACTTTTTTTACTTTGTAAAACTTTTTTTCTTATTAAATATTTTACACTATCTTAACTTTTTTTACACTTTTAAATTTTTTTCTAAACTTTTTCTTTTACCGTTAACCCCTAACTAGCAGTAAGCAGCACTAACCATAAATTCCCCATTTTACCATAACTCCCACCCACCCCAGCTAGCAAAATATATAATTATAAAATATTTAAATTAATTAATTAAATAAATCGAACCCCTGAGGGTTAAAAAAATAAATAAAAGTTAATCCTGAGGGTTAATAAAAATTAGATCACAGTATAATACTGTGATCTGTATTTTGATCACTGTAGGCAGTGATCAGCTGGCAGGGAAGGGGTTAATTTTTATTTAGACTGGGTAAAGGGGGGTGGTATTTTTTTTTTAATTAAACATTACTAAAACATTTTTAAAAGTTTTTTTTTTAAAATGTAATTAACTTTTTTTAACGTTAACCCCTAGTTAGCCTAACACCAAATTCCCCAATTCCCCACTAACTTCCACCCTCCCCAGCTAGCTAAATATATAATTTTTAAATATTTAAATTAATTAATAAAATAAATTTAACCCCTGAGGGTTAAAAAAATAATTAACCCTCAGGGGTTAAAAAAAATCAGATGACAGTAAAATTTAATCCCTGCCAATTGATCCCTGTAGTCAGTGATCAATTGGCAGGGAAGGGGTTAATTTTTTTGATTAAATTGGGTAAAGGGGGCTGGGATTTTATTAAAACTTTATTTTTTTTTACACAGGGGGCAGGATCAGCACTGATCCGTCTCCCTGCACTTCACACAGAACCCGGAAGTGCAGGGAGGCGGAAGGTGAGTATGCTGTCAGAGCGGGCACATGTGCTGGGACAGCCCGATCCGGTGCTCCCGGTCTGCCTCTAATACAGAGGCAGACCGGAGCACTGTTAACCCCACGATCGCCGCGATTGCGGCGATCTGGGGTTAACTTTAGTAAATGATGGAAATTTTCCGTCAACGGTCCTTACTGAAGGACAAGGTTGACGGAAAATTTCCGTCACCGGTCGGGAAGGGGTTAACTTTGGGGTGGTGGTCATCACCTTCAGTAGACTCCCAAATGTAAGGTGGTAGAACTAAAATAGAAAACAGAGGGCACTGGTGCAAGAATTTATTTGGGCACCCCCATCACTAGGATGGACAAAAATGTAGATTTCCATCTGTTGTACAGCTCTCTCTTTGGTTTGACAGCTTTTGGGTATACCATTTGCCCTTTTCTTGAATGGTTGTACTTAGCAGCAGTGTTTGTATGTTTAAATGTAAGCATGTTTTGTATGGAGTATGTGTGTGTGAATGTAGGGGTGTATTTGAGTGTAGTTTTGTTTTCTTATGTACTGTTGCCATTTGAAAGCAGCAGTTTACTTGTGTGTAGTGTTTGGTATTGAATACAGGGGTGTGTGTATGTGATGTTGATGTTTGAATGCAGGAATATATTTGTGTGTAGTGTTGGAGTTTGAATGCTAAGATGTATACTCATATACACATACACTGCCACACACATACACACACACACACACTGACACAACCGTATACACAGGCACCCATACAGATACTCACACAACCACACACTGACACACATACTGATACACAGAAACACACACGGTCACACATACAGATACACACTACTACACATACAGACACACAGATACACACAATAACACTCATACAGATACTAACACTGACACAGATAAACAAACACAAAGATATACAGTAGCACACATTGATAAACAGATACACATACAGACACACAGATATACACACTCAATTGCATGGGTAACGCGACGGGTCCCCTGGGTGATTAGAACTAACTGTGGTTGAAGCACCATATAGAGCAATTGCAGAGTAATACAGTGTAAGCATTAAATGCATTATGCTCATCAAAAACATAAGTAAAACTGCCACGCTACATAGAAAAACAGTGGACCAATCTACTGATGTCTAAAGGTGGAAATAGCCAACCGCACGTTACACTGCTACAGAAAATGAATATAATGGCATAATAAAAATAAAATAATAGTGAGTAACAATAGGTAATGGCACCTGAATTTAAGGAAGTACATACTAGCTGAAGGGAGATGCGCCAGTTGTATGGGTTCTGTGCCCATGGTAGTGAGTCTCAAGTCAGTCAATGCCCAGATTCGGGAAGTTATGAGAGTCACAAGATCTTGCTACAAGATAGGAGCAAGGTAGGGCCTTTCTCCAGCCCCAGGTCTGACTGAAGACGAGCATCCTGGTACTATGAGTTCGGGTGCTTGTGAGACTCGAGTATTTCCCTGTTAGGAGATGACCGGAGCCCCTGGTGGTCCATCGTAGCGGGCGGTGGTAGTGTTTTCAAGGAAACAAACAACAAGAGGATCAGTGCTAATTGACAGAAAACAAGAGGGCAGCGACCCAAAAAGGGATCCCTCTCAAACCCTTAGTGGATGAGAAAAGCAAAGAACACAGAAGTAAGGGCTGCGCTAAGATATACACAAAAATAGTAAACAGCGACTAGTATATAAAAAGGTTATTTAGTGAAACATAAAATAGTCCAGATATAAAGTCTTGAATGGTCTTGAAGGTCAGTCTAAACTATACCCCGGTGGCGTTTCGACTGCGTTTGTGGGATCTGAGCGCTTTTCGGATATGTTGGGCGCTCAGATCCAGGCTATTCGGGCATATAGGACTTGAGGGGGGTATTTAATTGTTAAGTGCATATTTTTATTTTTTTTTGTTATGTATGTCCTAGACCTGAGAGTTAATGTAATTAAGTTGTGTACTTTTACCGTAGTCTCCTATCAGGTCTAGTGGGGAATGCCCTTGGAATATGTAATAAGAAACCCCTTGCATGGGTAGTTGCATATAAGGCTGCGTGTAGCTCCCATTAAAAGACTTCCTCTTAACCCTCAACATAGAGCCTCGTCTCATATGTGGAGGGGACAGCTATATTCACTCTGGAGTTTGCTATACTCACTATACTCCCTTGGATTATAATCACTAGCTCTTGTAAGAGCTATCATGCTATACTCTCTGGAGTAGGAGAGGTCTACCCACTGGAAGGTGGATCCTGGTCTTGGGCATAGGGTGGGTGGAGGACAACCAAGCTGTAATGCTGGCTGCGGGGATGACGATTGTTATGGTGTCTGATGGAGTGGTTGGAAGTACTCGGAGTTACTAGGAAGCTGTGATTGGTGGAGGCACCCAGTCGGGGTGCCAGGCTGCCCGCCACAGTAATGATTATACTCACCAGAACAAAAACATTAAGCTGGAGTTGTTTTGGTGACTATAGTGTCTCTTTAAGTTATCACAAATATGAGGAAAGTTAGAGGGGAAATACACATGTATTTTATTTGAAACAATAGGAGAATTCAAAGTTCAATCTTCCACCAGGGACATTACATCACACCCTCACAATAGATTAGATTTGGGGAGGAAGGGAGAGGTATTGCTCAACCCACACTAATACTTGTGATATGTTTGTTACAAAGAGATAGTATTAGGCCAAGTGAGAATACACTCTCTAAATAGTACTTAAGCCCTTCCAGACCACGGATGTATGAGGTACGTCCGACAAAAAAGTCTGCAGTAAATTTGAGCGCTATGGGTATTACACGATGCCTGTCATGTGTCTTTGATCGGGGAAACTTCCCCGAACATAGACGAACGCACCAGAGCAGGGAATCCCTGAACTTCTCACTTACCGACAGATTTGTTCTATGACCGGGTCGTAGGAACGGAACCCGGTCGGTAAGTGAGGAGTGTCTGTATTATATATGTTATGTATAATATGTTATAAAATAATTGAAGCATTTTATAATATATTATACATATGTAATGCATATATATGATTTCATTATAAGTATACTTTGAGATATATACACATATATCTCAAAATACACTTATAATGAAATCAAATATATGCATATATATTATAAAATGCTTTAATTATATTATATTATACATATATATGAAATAAATACATACATACACACACACACACACACATACATACACACTTATTATATGTGTGTGCATATATATTTATATTTGTGGTCGGTTAATATAGAGACCGTGATATACCTTGTAATTGGAGCAAGTCGGTGTGCCGAAACCGACGGAGGGGTAGGCCTGTAATAAAGAGGGCCCCCTGGAGGAATGTTTATGTATGAAGAGGGTGAGGTGGGTGGAGTGAATGGAACGCCAAGGCGAAGGTAAGAAGGGGGTGTGACAAAACCCCTGTTTTGTGGATATCAGGGCCCTTTCTTACGTATGCTGTTCGTGCATTTAGGACCATTTCATTCCCTTTTATTATACTGAATAAACTAGCGAACAGACAGACCACACGCAATGGGAGTGTGCAGCTTATTAACCTCCCAGAAGCTGTGGCTAACCGCAACTAAGTGATGAACAGCTGGGTGGTTGCCGTTCGTATGAACGAACACGTGGCGGCGGCCATCTTAAACTGACGAACGCCCAGCGGTGTTTGGTCATCGACCGCATGGAACTGTTTTCGCCAACTGTTTCCCACGAACACCGCTGCGACTGCCAACCTTCCATCTCTTCGTCCCAGTCTATACGAACGACGTGTCGTTCGGTACATTAATAACCCACGAACTAGACCGACCCGGATAGCTAAATCCATAGAGCTAATTCTGGACAGATTTCTGCCGAATGGTCGGTGAAAACTCTTGATCTTTATCTGAGTGCTGTTCGGATATATTGGGCGCTCAGATCCAAGCTATCTGGGGATATGTCAAATGTGGGGGTTCAGTTCGGTGAAATATAACGTGTGTATTTTAATGTATTTTGTTACAGTTATAAATTGTAAATATGTTCTCTACCTGGAGATAATTAAGTTTACTACGGCCACTTAACCCAATTATCTCCAGGATAGAGAGGAGGGATTTCACTGTTTGTGTGGGAGTGTTTTATATTGTACTGTATGATGATTGGGTGCTTTAACTTGTGTTTCAGTCCTCCACAAGGTCCCTGTGGGAGTATCCCCTGCTGGAGGACCTGCAAAAAAGGCCAAGCTGTGACCACCATTAAACAGATCGTTTTACCTCTTCATGAAGTCTTGACTCATGTTTGGGTGATTGGGAGCTATATTCACTACACCTTCTGCTACACTGGGATTTCGGGAGATTCTGCACGGATATACTCAGCTTGACTATAAGGGATCCGTTACAGGGGGAGTCGTTTTTTATACAAACGCTAACTCCCCCCACAAATACAGGCCTGCAGCCTTTAAATATATATATATATATAGATATATATATATATATATATATATATATATATATATAATGTGTGTGTATATGTATATATGTATATGTATTGTGACCTGGGACCATACAATCACACAGTCTTTAATGATAGTAACACCACACAAATCATATTTCTTGTAAATGCAGACTTTTTATTTATTAAGAGGTCTGGCAATTTAAACAAAAATAAAACAAACAAAAAGAAAAGCCTCTTCTGAGCACTAACTCACAGCTTTCTCTCTAACTGCTGTTGGGCAAAATACTAATTATTGCACAGACATTTTTTCCAAATAAAGGTTTCCTTTCTCTTTCAGAACACAAAGACTCTTGTAGGGAGAAATGCAGTCTCACACACTGTTAGTCCTTCTCCCTGTGAATCCCAGACAGGGACATTTTATGGCAGTCCTGTGCTAATCATTGCCAACAGGTGAGCAGCTATGTGGGTGATCCAGAACTCCTGGATCGGATTGCTCACCTGCTGTGCTGCATGTAAACTGTAGAATGGAGCACTGGCCCTCCCTTTACTCCAAATGCTCCACCCCAGGAACCCCATATTAAATTGCTCTGATTAAAACAGACAGACCTTCTTCCTGGGGCTATTCATTTACATACTCCAATACTTTTGGAGAAATATACAGTTGGTTGTGGTGTGCCAAAACTGACGATGCGGTAGGCCTATAATAAAAGAGTATTATTGTTAGTAAAGGTAGCGGTGGGAGGGCTAAATCGCCAGACCAACAACGGTAATGAGGAGGTGTCTGGCGGTCCTTAAGTGGGGAAATAATGCCCCTCCCACAACTACAGGTCCAGCCTTCCATTTGTGCTCAAGGCATAGAAAGCTATAATGACAGTGTATATATAACTTATACCATATGATAACATATGAAACAGTCGGTTGTGATGTGCCGAAAGTGACGATGCGGTAGGCCTGTAATAAAAGAGGGCAAAAAGAGTATACCATGCAAGATTTATTCAGCCTACAATGACAGTCATATAGCATATGTCACATGTTCATGCTACAAAAAGCTTCACGTATTTCCTGTTTTGGATGGGGTATGTATCTGGTATATGCCGATGAATTCCACCGTCCCAATGTCTTGATAATATGTACCGTATGTTTCTGCTGGAAGCAGTGGTGGCTGCTCCAATGCGGAAGCATTGTCCTACATAGAGGGATGGATTAAGACCTAAACTAGCCAGCAATACTCTAATATAGAGGATGCATTTACTAGTGGTGAGAGCATTGCCATGTAAGGTAAACAAAAGTTGGTTAGGAGAACCTGGAACAGCGGTTAGGAATGTATTTAGTACTTGTACCGGGCACCATTTGTTGCTGGTAAGGTAATAGGGGATCTTTACCAGTTGATCCCTTGGTGTGGTTTTAGTGTGGTTGAGGGATAGTATATATATATATTTTTTTATTTTTTTTTTTAATTTAATTTTTTATTTGTGCACTGGTTATACAATCAGGCTCGCCTTGCCACAACAGCTGAGGCAAACATATCGATGTACATAATTAAGCATCTTTGTGGCATTAAAAACACTGCACATATTTATATTTTTAAGCAAGCAGAAACAAGAGACGGTGTAGTACATATGATATATAACAACAGCTTATTGGGTGAGTAAATTGTATGTACTAATGGAACGTATGAGTGATAAACATAAAAGCGATACGGCAAATATTGACATTTATATCCGAATACTAAAGGAGACTAATGCTGTTGTCTAGGTTAAGGCATTTAGATCTTATGAGTGAGTTACACATAGTGAAGTTGGAAGATCGAAAGTGGAAACACAGTTAGTCTCACTTGTCATGCTATCGAAGAAACCTAGGGTTTCACAAGGCGAATAATAAGAAAGGAAAGCAGAAGGGAAACATAAGGTACACAAGTGAGACATCTCTCTCGACACTGAGAGTGATCTTGTATTTTTACAATCTGGGATCTCTTAAGGCCGCCTTGGGATGTGATGTTTGTAGTTGTAAACTCTCCGGGTCTGAGGAACCCATAGAAAGCTAAGTAGATAGTGGTTTTAATTACATGATTTGTGTGTGATTCGAAAGAGGTTGTATCCATGAGGTCTGATAATGATTGGAAAAGTTGACTATGAATCGGTGATCTAGTAGATACTTAATGCCTTTAAGTATGGTTTTGATTTGATAAGAGGATAGGAAACTGTGGTTGTTTGGCCAAAGTGTAAGTATATGGTGTTGTATCCCTGTCAGATATAATTTGATGGTGTTGTAAGATCATTTTAATTTAAGGTGGCAAAAAGAAGTGAAAGATACAGTAGTTTCCATTGAATGTTTATTTAGAACCTGAAAGTCTAACCAGGATCTGTTATAAACACGGAATGCCCTGTCATATGAATTTATTGTCAGACAAAGCCAATTGTGAAAGGAGTCTGCCATGCGTTAACAGATCTCCAAATCCAATGTCATGTCCTGCCATGATGGAGCCGGGGTAGCCACCAGGGCTGCCGTTGGTAAAGCTTTGTGGAATTCCTGAAATTGAGAGCGAGACAAACGATCAGCTGCTACGTTCTGAATGACAGGAATATGCACACATACCCGGAAGAAATTATAGTTAGCCGCCAGCCGAGTCAATTTCCTCAGAAAGCTCATGATGATCAGAGATTTAGAACGACCTTTGTTAATTATATGGCAGGTAGCTAAATTGTCCGAAAAACATCTCACCGCCTGACCTGACCAAGCTGTTCCCCATGCTACTGCAGCAGCTACAATAGGATAGAGCTTGAACAGAGCAGAAGTGGTGGAAAAACCTGGTTCATTGTACACTTCTATAGGCCAAACCCCCTAAAGCCAATTATCACCAAAAATAGCCGCAAAGCCTGAGGTGGCCGCTGCACCTGTAAAAATAGTAAGGGAGTCAGAGGTAAGTAAAGGGATAAACATGCTTTTACCATTCCATCTCATGAGAAATTCCTGCCACATGCGCAAATCCGAGGTAGCAGGCACGTCCACCATTTGAAATACCCTAGGGTGTCTACGTTTCAAAAATATATGGTTTGATGGGGGTAAATTACATTGTCCGGCTTCAAAAATGTCCCAAATAAGGCATGGGTGCATGATGACCAGCTGAGAAAATTCCAATTTGGAAAACTGGAATGCGCATCTTCCAAATAAGGTCTTTTAGCCCCCAGAGAACCCAACACACCTATACATAGGTGGTATCAATGTACTCATGTGCTTTATGATATGATAATGGGTACCGGGGTGTTTCAGTGCCTGTGGGACAGAGTGAACTGCTGCACGGGTATGTTGTGGGTTATACTCATAGTGGTTTGGCGGGGTTTCGGGGACAGAGATAATGATAGCATTGTGTTTGGTAGGCTGTGTCTGCAGCGTAACTGCTCTGCTTGGGGGCAATGTGCGGTGTCCGCTTGCGTTGGAAAACTTTAAAGGGGACCCCCCATGGACATATGCCTGGAGGTTTGTGGTCAGATAGGAGAAGCCAAGAGTAAGCTAGACTTCAACTCCTAGCTGTTGGGTGGGTAGCCCTGTTCGCAGTGTGTGTGTGGTACTGGGGGCGCGAAAGGTTACTTCGGCATCTACCCTGTAGGGACGGAGATAGGTAGTCTGTGCTCTTACGTGGAGTGTGTGTTTGTCAGTGAATAGTTGGATGCAGTGATCAACTAAGCTGGGTGTCTCCCTATAAGACATTTAACAAAGGTGAGTTCTTTATATATGGGGTAACGTCTTAATGGGTCAGGTGGTAGTCCCAGCAGCCTTTTCAGGTATTGGCTGCAGTTGTAGGTGCCCCGGTTAGTTGTCTGGGGATAAATTGTCTGGGGATAAATTCTGCAACGTTGACTGTACCCCAGCTCGGTGGGTTCGTGGGCCTTTCCGCCGGTGCTTGTAGGGCCAGTGAATCCAAAGGGAGACCCAGCTGCTCCACTATCGCCGGTGCCTCTTGCATGCAGCGCACTGTGAGTGTAGCGTCACCCTTGGTGACCAGTAAGGTGTGAGCTGGACCCCAGCGGTATCTAATGCAATGAGTGCGCAGGAGGGATGTGAACCATTGTTGGGTCCTCCTCCAGGCCAGTGTCGCTCCCGAGAGATCCGTGTAAAAGGAAAGAGTCATATTTTCAAAAAGGTAAGATGGTTGGTCTCTGGCGGCCGCCAGAACTGCGGATCTATCCCTGTGGGTCTGGAACTGCAGGATTACATCCCTTGTGGCCGTGGCTTTAGTGGGCTTTGGCATGCGGAATATGCCATCTAGTGTCACCTCTTTGGCTACCTTCGGGGTTAGCAGAGCTGTGAGGAGCTGGCGGGCAGCATGGGGCAGCTCAGCATCAGGTATGTTGTCGTTGAAGCCCCTGATCTTAAGGTGTTTTAGGCGGCGTTTGTCTTCGAGCGCGGCAAAGCGTAGGTCGTTTTGTGTGGATTGCCGTTTCAGCTCTCCCTTTGTAGCTCTTGGATTTGGCTGGTGTGGGTGTTTGTAGTGTCCTCCACTGCCCCTAGTCGTCCAGTAAGACCCCTCAGGGTGTCCTTAATCAGCGACATCCGCTGATATTTTTTTATGATGTTCCACCATAAGTTCTCTGATAGCCTCCATGCTCACCGGTGTGGGGGTTACGGCTGATGTTGGGTGTTGAGTTCTAGTTGGCGGTGATTTAGGCCGGGCCGGGGAGAGTTCCACCTCGTCTTCATCAGACCTCTCGGCATAGAAGTCCGAGCATCCGCCATGAAGGGACGCCATGTTGGAGCTCGAGGCGCCTCATGCCTGCCGCCATAGCTCACCGATATACATCCATCGTGGGCTTTTCGGGCTTGAGTTTTTTTTATTTTCGTCCCATTGGATTCGTTTAGGTGTTAGGGTCACCCTGGGGCGATTTCGACCCACTTGAGGGGGGTTAAATGTGTGTTTTTCCCGTATCGTGGCCTGGAGATCAGTAGGCATGCGACCGTTCTCTCCAGTAGCTTAGCTCCGCCTGTACATGTATTCTTAAATTGCTATGTGTCAAATAAATCACCATTTATTATTATTTTTTCAATTTGGCATAGATTGGTGGTAAAATGGTTGCATGAAAAGAGTCAAAATACCCCAAGATTCTTGACAGATATCAGTGTTACAATGGAACTTGTGTTAGTTTTGAAAAAAAAATGGTTTAGAAATAGCAAAGTGCTACTTGTACTTATAGCCCTATAACTTTCCAAAAAAAGCTAAGAACATGATAACATTGGGCATTTTTAAACTCAGGTAAAAATTTAGAAACTATTTAGCATGGGTGTTTTTTGGCGGTTGTATATGCGTAACAGATTTTGGGGGTCAAAGTTTGAAATAGTGTGTTTTTTTAAAAAATTTTCATCATAGTATATAATTTTTTTTATAATAAATTATATGATATTATGAAAATAATGGCATCTTTAGAAAGACCATTTAATGGCGAGAAAAACTGTATTTAATATGTGTGGGTACAGTAAATGAGTAAAAGGAAAATTACAGCTAAACACAACCACCGCAGAAATGGAAAAACAGCCATGGTCCTTAACGGTAAGAAAATGGAAAAATGGTCTGGTCACTAAGGGGTTAATCATAGGCAGTAATTACAAATATGCTTAATTCAGAGTTTAGGGTTACTTCATTCTACTCTATAATTTTAGCAATGGAAATGTGGCCTGATTGCAATTTGACTGCTGTTCTTTAGGAAGACCACATTCAAGAGCATAGTTTCATTTGTGTTTTTTTTTCTTGTGACAGGTTGAAATTCGTCAAATCGGGACTCGAAAGGATGTATTATGCACTTTTGAAGGAGATCAGGTGTGTATGCACATGTCTGTATAAATAAATAGCTACGGGCTTGCTTGGTAAATGTATGGGGTTAAAAACCTCTTCTTCTCCATATGTGTTTCAGAGCTTCAGTTAGTTATTTAAAGGTCAATTGAAATACAATTTCCTTATTTGACTCGGCCAAATGCATTAAAGGCTATATGCTTTTATTTCGATATGTGTATTTTTAAAATATCATAAATTTAAAATGAAAAGTTAAATGTGCGATTTTTGAAGCGTGAAACAACCCCCCCCTCCCCCCCCAAAAAAAATATTGCAATTTTTTTTCTGTAATTTTATCCAATCTTTTGCATTTGGATTTTTTCATTTACGAAAGTGGTAACTGACTCTATGTAAGTATGGAAGAGAAATGGCCAAAAGGCAGTGGGTCCTATAGGACAGACCAGGGGTTAACCCTAATTGGTAAAGAAATAGAAAGAAAAGAACACAGTCTGTCCACATATGTATGCATACATACATCGATGTCAAAGCAACAGTCGAAAAAGAATAATAATGACTTTATTAGGTAACACACAAAAAAACCTGAACTATGTACAAAGGGGAGGGGGGAGGGAGAGACAGAAGTATGTCTGATGCGGAAGCACCTAGGTAGTTAAAAAATATATATAGAGATAGGCCTATATATATATACACAGAAGGTTTCTAAGATAATAGAGACCGCTAGCTCGAGCACTCCTCTCGATCTCCTCAATACCATGGGAGGTTTGCCGAGTGATACAGTAATGATACTGTGTGACTAGGTAGGGTAAGCGGCTGTTTGCAGGACCACTATGGTAAAAGGAATATTACCCCTCGGTACAATAAATTCTTGCCGAGAGAGATAGACAGTCAAACACCTCTATAAGGGTAATACATACATACATAAGTGGAACCTGGCTGCAGGTACCCTTAGAATCTCCTAGGTTGTCAATGATTCTAACGGAGTGAAATAGTGGTAGTATCACAGGATTATTTGTAAAAGTGGTAGTTACTGAGATATACGTTAGAGCGACGTAGCTCCAATTTTCCCCAGTGTTCTCCTCGGAGCAATAAAATTCTTGCCGAGAGAGACAGGAGAAAAATAATAATAATATGCAGGTTGGCTGAGTGGTTAACCCGGTGCCTGTGAGCCCAGTAACTGCGGTTGTCCCCACGGTTCTCCTCGGAACAATAAAGTATCTTGCCGAGGGAGAGAAGGGGGCCGACTGAGCGGATAACAAAGTAATTTGTCTGTGAACTCCAAGGGATACAATGTCCAAGTCTAATACTCCGTACAGTTGGACTAGTCAAATAGATATCAATCTTTTGACTAATTCCTAAACACTGGCAACCTGACGAGGATCGCTCAGTGGAATAGAGTTTGCCCGTTTATGCACTTCCACTTGACACCACACTAGTTTAGTAATATGATATGCCCAGAGAAATATAACAATCGGGCTAGGGTATCGTATATGTGGTAGTGAATAGTGTGATCAGGGGCCAAAATCCCTCCTCGTCATGTCATGAAGTGTAAAAGTCCGTAATGGAGGAAAAGGAAAGGTGCCTTCTTGGGTACCCGGTATAGTAAAGAGGAGAAATAGAAGGACACAGATAAAGTGTGTCCTAAGTTTTTTGCAATCGTGCCTGTGTAGTGCTCAACAGTACTAAATGATATGCCATGGTCGGCAACAGAATACTGTGAGTGAGTACTGGCTAGTATGGGATCGGGTATGGATTTATCCGATCAGAGTGGGTGTTAAGTAACATGAGCCCAACTTATGTAGTAGTGGGGCAACAGGTCTGGACACCCAAAAGCAAGTGTCAGACAGTAACGTTTTTAGGTGAGGATTTCTCCAGCGTCTTGCCTTGTAACGTTTTTAGGTGAGGATCTCTCCAGCGTCTTGCCCGACGCGCGTTTCGCCTGGGAGAATGCCAGGCTCGTCAGGGGAAAAGAATTCCCGGATGAATTAGTTTTAAATAGCCCGCCAAGAGCCCTGATTGGTTCCAGGGAGTCCCAGGGGGAGAAGTACGATTACGGTGGCCGGAAAGGCTCATGCCGGTATGGAAAAAGCGTTAATCCAACTCGGGATAGGTAGTAAGAGCCTTGTCTAGGTAATCAGGATTAGATTCATGCTCCAGCGTTTGTGAAGTGAAAATTTACAGGGTGCTGTAAATGTCAGCCTAATACATGCCCGTGGTTGGGAAAAAAATACTTTGGTGAAAACTTATTAATGAAAGGATAGGTATGATGGTAGACATAGGTAAGGCGACATCAGTGAATTGTGGCATAGTAAATGCCTATATGGACTCCACGATACTGTCATTTGTCACATCAGTAAACCATGCCATTCAGAGGAGACGGAAAAGAATTTGGTGGGTTTAACTGTGGGAGTTGTACAGGTAGTAATATAGTGGTTAGGGAAGATGTTTAATGGATAAATGGAGTATAATTGAACTCCTCATTGAGACCATAGGGGGAAAGGGTCTTGAATGAGAAGATCCATTCGGATTCTTTGCGTAGTAGCGCCTTATTGAAATCCCCTTTCCTCGGGTTAGGGAGTAGTTGTTCAATGGCTTGAAATCTGAGATTCTCAGGGTTCCCCTCATGAAAATTTCGGATATGTCTGGCCACAGGTGTGGGTGTGACCTTATTCCTTACTGAAGTAATGTGTTGCAGGATTCTCCGTTTAAACTGTTGGAAGGTTTTTCCAATGTATTGTATCCTGCAACTGCAGGTGATAAGATATATTATCTTTGTGGTGCTGCAGTTGACTAAGGTGTTGGTTTCGACGGAGACCTGAGTCTGAGTGGATGTAGCGAATTTAGAGGGGAAAATGTACTGGCAGGCCTTGCAATGTCCGCATCTATATGTACCTTTGGTCTCAGTTAGCCAGTTCCTGGCTGGTGGAAGGGGTGCCAGATGACTGCGGACAAGTTGATCTTGAAGATTACTCGGCCTCCGGGCTGTCAGTGGTGGATGTTCTGGTAGGACCTTGGAGAGCACCGGATTGTGTAGGAGTATTGGCCAGTGGTTCTTGAGAATCTTAGACATCGGAGACCACCCCTGGTCGAATGTGGCGATGCAACGAGGTGATTTCTGTTCTGCTTTTGGTCTGTTTAGTGTCAGTGTGGACTTCCTTTCCATAGCGCAGACTTTGTGAAAGGCATGTTTCAGAACTCTGTTGGGGTACCCGAGTTCTTTGAAACGAGTCCTTAATATTCTGCATTCATTATAGAAAGTCTCATCAACTGTACAGTTTCGTCTTGCTCGCAGATATTGACCGTAGGGGATAGAGGCCTTAAGTTTGAAGGGGTGATGACTCTCCCAATGCAATAAGCTATTTGTTGAGGTCTCCTTTCTGAACAATTCAGTTTGAATTGTGCCATCCATCTGTAACAGAATTTTAAGGTCTAGAAATACAAGTTCGTGTTCATCAATGACACAGGTTAATTTTAGATTTATGTCATTCACGTTAAGTGCCTTCACGAACTCCTGAAATAGGCTGATAGAACCTGACCACATTAGTAGGATATCATCTATATACCTATGCCAACTTACGATGAAGTCCTGGAAGTGGCGAAACTGTGGTGTCATAACCACACATTGCTCCCACCACCCCAGGAACAAGTTGGCATAGGTGGGTGCACAGGCCGTCCCCATAGCTGTTCCGGAGACCTGTAGAAAGAATTGCCCATTGAAGATGAAATAATTATGGGTAAGTATAAACTCGAGGATGGTCAGAATAAAATCGGTCTGGCACTTGGTGTATGCTGTGTGCTCCAAGAAGTACCTGCAAGCCCGAATGCCTTTTTCGTGGGGAATGTTGGTGTACAGTGCCACGACATCCAGGCTTGCTAGCTGGGTATATGGAGGAACTATGAGGTCTTGGAGTTTCAGCAAAGTAGACTTAGTGTCTTGTAAATAGGATGGTAATGTAGTTACCAGAGGGTGGAGGATTTTTTCTACAAACTTGCTAGGTGCTTCTGTTAGACAGTTGTTGCCGGAGACAATGGGTCTCCCTGGAGGGGGATGGGTACCCTTATGAATTTTCGGCAGGCAATAAAAAGTCGCAATGGTAGGACTTTTATGAGGTAGAAGGAACCGTAACTCGTCTTTAGTGATGATCTGATCGTTCAGGGCATCATTGAGGAGTGTGACGAGCTCATCAGTAAATGCCTTAGTGGGATCAGATGGAAGAGCCCTGTAGTATTGTGGGTCATTGAGATGTACCATACACATCTCAACGTACTCTGTACGGTTCATGATGACAATGTTCCCGCCTTTGTCGGCTGGTTTAATGACAATCGTGGGTTGTTGTTTCAGGTCTTTCAATGCCTGTCGTTCCTTTAGGTTCAGATTGTTGAGGACTGGTGCTTGGTTTGGTATGGTTTCTAACTCTTTAAGTGTCATTTGTATAAAGAGGTCCACATGAGGGGTGTCCACAAAATTAGGGGTGAAATAACTCGAGGGTTTGCAATCCGTCAGTGGTCTAGAGAGATCATTATCGAATAAAAGTGAATCCAAAGTTTTAGAGAGTTCAAAATCCTCCAGGGTGAGGCCCATGTCATTGGCCATTGCTTGGTCTTTTTTGGCGTGAAAGATATTGAGAGCCAGCTTCCGGCCAAACAGGTTGAGATCCTTAGACCAGTTAAACATGTCACAACTGGGAGTGGGCACAAAGGACAGCCCTCGATTCAGTAATGTTAAATGGTGTTGTTCTAGATGGAAATTGGAGAGATTGATTACTTTGTTGGAACTCATTGTCTTTGAGTACGGTTCTGGGTTTTGTATGCCCAGCGATCCCTGTCTCTTAGACGTCTCCGTTGTTGGCGGGGCTGGTCCTGATCTAAAAAAGGATTCAGTGATGGATTGGTGGTTGCCTGAGAGTTTGAGGTATCTGTAGGTATCGGGATATCCAGAAAGGAAACAATTTTGTCAGTCGTTTTCAGAATACTCTTATTAGCAGTGTTTCTGTATGCGCTCTTGTCTCGTGAACGGGAGATGGAGATTTCCGTCTGTTCTGGGGTTGTGGGTCCTGGTCGGACCAATCGGTTTCACCTGAGGAGGAGCCTCGTCGGTTATTTTGTCGTCTCTGATATCTGGTAGTTTGTCTAAAGATTCTACCGTCTTTGAAATCCTTGAAATCTCTCTGAAACTTGTTATGTTTTTTAAGTTTAAGATGGTTTCTGAAGTTGTTAATATTCAGTTGGAGTTTACTCTCCATCTGAGTATAAAGACTGTCTGTTTTGTAGTTCTTTATCACTACAATATCTTCTTTGAGTTTTGAATTGATTGATTCAAAATTGACGGATTCCAGTTTCACCAAAAAGTCCATTAGTCTGGAGGAGCAGTCAAGGAGAATGGAGTTCCACTCGGCTAGCTGCTCCTCCGTCTGGACCTTGTCTGGTAGTAGGATCTCAGGGCGGAGACCTCTGGGGACTAGTTTTTGTGCTAGATATTGTTTCAAGCTAGTCAGTTCCCAGAGGCTTCTGATCTGATCCTGATACGTTTTTTGTATACTGAAAAAAGCAGTATTGATGTTATCACTTGTCAATTCATTACTTGTCAGTGGGTTTGTTGAGAAGACATTCGTGATTTCATCGTGACCTAAGTTATGGTCACTTAACTGTTCTAGGAGGTCAGTCATTCGAAATAAGATGGCAACACCGTAGTGTCAGTGGGTGTTTAAATGACTGTTAGTAAAATAGGAATAATATCCAGAGTATTAATGATGGCCTAGTGGTATTGAAACCTTGAAATAATATGAGTATGGAAGAGAAATGGCCAAAAGGCAGTGGGTCCTATGTAAGAGAACAGCAAAACGTGATTGATAGTCAAGACAGGTTTTATGGTGTTTTTGGAAAGTAACATTCTTGTCTTAACTATGAAGCCCATAATCTTTGTCCAAACATGTACCTATAAACTCTGTCCCATCCTGCTGGGATTACAGGGATTATAACAACCGTTAGAACTCAAGCGTCATAGCACACTGCAAACCACCACCATTTTCATCTCAACCTCTATAAAACTTGTATTCCATCGTCAAGTCACATTTGGTGGTGTATAACGCGGTGGGATATTCCATTCTTTTCATAAAAGACTATAAGATTACTGAAGTACGCATGTTGTCTGTGAAATGCTTACACCAAAAACTGGAAAAGACAATATGGTAGTAAAGGATGAAATCATGGGCGCCGGCCAGTAGGCGCTGTGTATGGAGAGAAACAGGGACAGTAAGCTGCATCTATCCCTGTTTCTCTCTGCTGATTGAAACCGCAGGGGAGCAACAGATACAGCCAGAGACAGCCTACAGATCAGGGAAGTGAGGGATGGGATGGGGGGGTTTAAAATAGCCTATATATTAGGGCAGTGAGGGATGGGGGGGCAGCCTATATATTAGGGCAGTGAGGGATGGGGGGGCAGCCTATATATTAGGGGAGTAAGGCATGGGGGGCAGCCTATATATTAGGGGAGTGAGGGATGGGGGGCAGCCTATATATTAGGGGAGTGAGGGATGGGGGGCAGCCTATATATTAAGGGAGTGAGGAATGGGGGGGGCAGCCTATATATTAGGGGAGTGAGGGATGGGGGGCAGCCTATATATTAGGGGAGGGATGGGGGGCAGCCTATATATTAGGGGAGTGAGGGATGGGGGGCAGCCTATATATTAGGGGAGTAAGGCATGGGGGGGCAGCCTATATATTAGGGGAGTGAGGGATGGGGGGCAGCCTATATATTAGGGGAGTGAGGGATGTGGGACAGCCTATATATTAGGGGAGTGAGGGATGGGGGGGCAGCCTATATATTAGGTGAGTTAGGGATGGGGGCAGCCTATATATTAGGGGAGTAAGGCATGGGAGGGGCAGCCTATATATTAGGGGAGTGAGGGATGGGGCAGCCTATATATTAGGGGAGTGAGGGATGGGGGGCAGCCTATATATTAGGGGAGTGAGGGATGGGGGGCAGCCTATATATTAGGGGAGTGAGGGATGGGTGGGCAGCCTATATATTAGGGGAGTGAAGGATGGGGGGCAGCCTATATATTAGGGGAGTGAGGGATGGGGGGGCAGCCTATATATTAGGGGAGTGAGGGATGGGGGGCAGCCTATATATTAGGGGAGTGAGGGATGGGGGGCAGCCTATATATTAGGGGAGTGAGGGATGGGGGGGCAGCCTATATATTAGGGGAGTGAGGGATGGGGGGCAGCCTATATAGTAGGGGAGTAAGGCATGGGGGGCAGCCTATATATTAGGGGAGTAAGGCATGGGGGGCAGCCTATATGTTAGGGGAGTGAGGGATGGGGGGCAGCCTATATATTAGGGGAGTGAGGGATGGGGGGCAGCCTATATATTAGGGGAGTGAGGGATGGGGGGGCAGCCTATAGATTAGGGGAGTGAGGCATGGGGGGCAGCCTATATATTAGGGGAGTGAGGGATGGGGGGGCAGCCTAGATATTTGGGGAGTGAGGGATGGGGCAGCCTATATATTAGGGGAGTGAGGGATGGGGGGGGCAGCCTATATATTAGGGGAGTGAGGGATGGGGGCAGCCTATATATTAGGGGAGTGAGGGATGGGGGCAGCCTATATATTAGGGGAGTGAGGAATGGGGGGGGGCAGCCTATATATTAGGGGAGTGAGGGATGGGGGGGGGCAGCCTATAGATTAGGGGAGTGAGGGATGGGGTGGGCAACCTATATATCAGGGGAGTGAGGGATGGGGGGCAGCCTATATATTAGGGGAGTAAGGCATGGGGGGCAGCCTATATATTAGGGGAGTGAGGGATGGGGGGGCAGCCTATATATTAGGGGAGTAAGGCATGGGGGGGCAGCCTATATATTAGGGGAGTGAGGGATGCGGGGGCAGCCTATATATTAGGGGAGTGAGGGATGGGGGGGCAGCGTATATATTAGGGTAGTAAGGCATGTGGGGCAGCCTATATATTAGGGGAGTGAGGGTTGGGGGGGCAACCTATATATTAGGGGAGTGAGGGATGGGGGGGCAGCCTATATATTAGGGGAGTGAGGGATGGGGGGCAGCCTATATATTAGGGGAGTGAGGGATGGGGGGCAGCCTATATATTAGGGGAGTGAGGGATGGGTGGGCAGCCTATATATTAGGGGAGTGAGGGATGGGTGGGCAGCCTATATATTAGGGGAGTGAAGGATGGGGGGCAGCCTATATATTAGGGGAGTGAGGGATGGGGGGGCAGCCTATATATTAGGGGAGTGAGGGATGGGGGGCAGCCTATATATTAGGGGAGTGAGGGATGGGGGGGCAGCCTATATATTAGGGGAGTGAGGGATGGGGGGGCAGCCTATATATTAGGGGAGTGAGGGATGGGGGGCAGCCTATATAGTAGGGGAGTAAGGCATGGGGGGCAGCCTATATATTAGGGGAGTAAGGCATGGGGGGCAGCCTATATGTTAGGGGAGTGAGGGATGGGGGGCAGCCTATATATTAGGGGAGTGAGGGATGGGGGGGCAGCCTATATATTAGGGTAGTAAGGCATGTGGGGCAGCCTATATATTAGGGGAGTGAGGGTTGGGGGGGCAACCTATATATTAGGGGAGTGAGGGATGGGGGGGCAGCCTATATATTAGGGGAGTGAGGGATGGGGGGCAGCCTATATATTAGGGGAGGCATGGGGGGCAGCCTATATATTATGGGAGTAAGGCATGGGGGGGCAGCCTATATATTAGGGGAGTAAGGCATGGGGGGGCAGCCTATATATTAAGGGAGTAAGGCATGGGGGGGCAGCCTATATATTAGAGGGGTTAGGCATGTGGGGGCAGCCTATATATTAGGGGAGTAAGGCATAGGGAGCAGCCTATATATTAGGGGAGTAAGGCATGGGGGGCAGCCTATATATTAGGGGAGTAAGGCATGGGGGGGGCAGCCTATATATTAGGGGAGTAAGGCATGGGGGGCAGCCTATATATTAGGGGAGTGAGGCATGGGGGGGCAGCCTATATATTAGGGGAGTAAGGCATGGAGGGCAGCCTATAGATTAGGGGAGTGAGGCATGGGGGGCAGCCTATAGATTAGGGGAGTGAGGCATGGGGGGGGCAGCCTATAGATTAGGGGAGTGAGGCATGGGGGGGCAGCCCATAGATTAGGGGAGTGAGGCATGGGGGAGGAGGGGCTAAATGAAGAGTCAGCAAGGAGCAGGGGCAGCAAGGGGCTGGAAGGGTCTGCAAGGAGCAGAAAAGGGACAGAAGGAGCACAAAGGTAAAGTTGAAGAAGGAGCAGAAAGGGACAGCAAGGAGCACTAAGCTAAAGTAGGAGAAGGAGCAGAAAGGGTCTGCAAGGAGCAGAAAGGAATCAGAATGAGAAAGGAGCAGAAGGGCGCACATTAAGCAGAAAGGAGCAGAAAGGTAAAGGAGCAGAAGGAGCCAAATATAGAAGACAGTGTCAGAAGAAAAAGAAGACTGTCAAATGAAGGAGAAGAAAAGGAGATTGGAGCAGGAATGACAAATGAAGTGAACCCTCCACTTTATTCTGGACACCACATCATAAGGCTTTGGTACCTGGTCCTGACAAGAAACTCTGGACCTTCTCATCTCCCCAGGTAAAAAAAAATATCAGTGTTTATGTGTTCACTTTTATTTACTGAGTGTCAGGAAGCACAGAGTGCCGCTGGGTAGGGGTGTTGCTGATTGGCTAGAGCGGTCAGCTGGCACTCTAAGCCAATCAGTAGCTCCCCATTCATAAAATATTTAAAAATAATTATGAACCGGGAACTAGCGAATGGCGTAGAGCGTCAACTGTCAACTCTTGCCAATCAGCGGCACCCATGCCTGATGTCAATCTGCACTTCCTGACACTCCGTTTCAGATGCCGAATACCACTGAGGGACCTGGAGCTGGAGGAAGCCTATGGGGTCAAACCATTTGAGAGCGGTTTAACCCCTTAAAGGAAAGAGCACCCAGGGGCTTCCTGGCATCATAGCATTTTCATTTAGATTAAGTTATTATGGTGACCAGAATGTTCCTTTAATTTGGTTAAAGGAACGCTATAGTGTCAGGAATACAAACATGTATTCCTGACACCATAGTTGTGAAAACGCTATTCACCCTGGCTTTATGTGATAATCACTATGCTCCTCCCCTTCATGACACTGTCAAAAAGGGGCCAAGCATAGATGTCATTACAATTATGCCCCTCCCCTCCACCCCTGGAAAAATTCCTGCGGACGCCCATGGATGAAATATCACATTAAGGGCAGAAATGTTTCTGTGAATACATTTCACTGTATCTTAAAGAAACGCTCCAAGCACCATAACCACTACAGTGTGTTTTCCCTAACAATGTGTTTTCCCTGGACCATGTAGTGGAGGTGGGAAGTGGTGCCCAACAGACATCAAGCAACAAGTCAAACTGTTCTAAACTGTTTGACTCCTTACAATGGAGTGGTGTCAGGGTACGCCTGGTGTTCTAGTGGTGCTTGAAATGTTTCTTTAGGACATTTAGGCAAGCAGGCACAGGGTTCTATTTTCGGACTGGTGTTTATTTTTTGGGTTATGTTTACGACTTATTCTGTATATTGGCATTTTGGATATCCTGTTATTTATGAGGTTTCTGCTGTTTTTATGTTACGTTATACTTTTTCATGTAATAAAGAAGCACTAATTATGATTCACCTTGTGGATATTACACGGATGACAGTGAGTGCGGACATCGGGATTTTCATATTGGTGTTCTTCAAGAAAGTCAAATTTTGGACAAAACGTGTCTTTCATTATACTAATTGTATATTTAATTTATCCCTCAGATTGCGGCATATTTTGGCCACTCGTTGGCTGTTGTTGATATTAATAATGATGGGTAAGTATGAAATATTGCAAGCTTTTTCTGAATCCAACAATGTATACAGAAGTGTATTACAAGTAATCCAAAAAGAGTAAGAGGCACACTGTGAGAACTATTTCTTTGGCTAGTTCCTAGTTAGGGAACTTTCTGATATTTTGGGTCATCTCACGACGATGTTACGTTGAATTATCTATATTTTATAACAATGTAATATACCTAAAAAAAGAACAGTAGAACACTTTTTGTATCTAAGCAAACAATGAAACACTTTTTCTGGTTTATTCATCGTGGAATTCGTTAGCCCCTCTTGGATTTGGAGAGAACATTAAAATACTTACTTTAAAAGTATATATAAGTTATTTTCCTCATTTGGTCTTTTTATTTTTTGCTGTCAGCAAGGTGAAAGGAACTTTTTGGGAAGAGGGGGTTCTCTTTGATGGGCACAGAACACTATCACAGTATGTTGTATCATGTTCCTGTTTAATACATAGGGTCTGTCTATGTGATCCATTACCGTTCTCATGCAAACACCACCCTGGCAGAACTTGATTGGATATTCCATACAGTGTCAGGGTTAATGTAAAATTTCTCGGAAAATGCAGTGTTTACATTAAAAAGCCTGCAGACACAGGCTGTAGACACCAGAACAACTACATGAAGCTGTAGTTGTTCTGGTGACTATAGTGTCCCTTTATTCTAAGCTTCAGTTGGGATCAGTGAACAGTAACTTTGTGCAGTGTTGGATGAAAAATTTAGTTTAAAAAAAAAAAACACCAAAGTAAAAATGATTACTCTTCGTGCAAAGTTATTTAACAGTGCTCCAACATCTCCAACATCTAACATGTACCTACAGGAAGGATGACGTGCTGGTAGGTGCTCCTCTGTATCTAGAACGTCAGAGAGGCGGAACGCTGCAGGAAGTTGGACGAGTCTATGTTTATCTGCAAAAAGTGACTAAGAAACTTAGCTTTTCAAACTATTTCCTGAGTGGGTCCCATGTTTATGGACAATTTGGCTCCTCCATTGCATCTCTGGGGGATCTGGACCTGGATGGATTTCCAGGTAAAAATATAGTTTTAAAACAGTGTTGTTACAAAGTCGCAGTAAGTTTACTCCTTTACCTGGTAATTATGAAGACTTGAAAATGAATTACAAATTTGAGGCCAGAACAGCTAAACCAGAAAAAAGGAAAAATTGGAAAATATTTATAACTTGGCTTAATTGGTCTAAAGATATGCAATTCCGATATTAGTTTTCTGAATTTCCATTTTAGGGCTCAATTCCAATGTTGTCACAAAGTTATACCAACAAGCCATTACTTGCTAAAGTGCATTTTAATTAACGAGTAGAAACTTTGACCCAACTATAAAATGTGACCATTAGCGACAGGGAATTAGCAACTGCTGTTACTATTAACGACTCCAGTAGAGTATATTGGGAGCTGTTAGCTGCTACTGAATGACTGGCTTCTAAAAGTATTCCAACCTTGTCAATATATATAATATATTTGGAAATATTTCAAAAGTCCCAGTAGATCCTTGTAGATCTCCCCTGCTTTAGAAGAAAACACCATCCTCCTTTCTCCACATACAAAGAATGTTTTCATATTTAACTTAGACAACCCAACTTAAAAAAAAAAATGATGTTGTATTTTTGCAATGCATAGGATTATAACAAACACGCTTGAGGTACCCCAATGGCATTCCTCTGGCCTTGTATCAAGTGTTACAATTTTATAATGGGAACAAGATTATCAGAACATGCTAGGTATTTATGTCTAAGCTCGCTTGTCAATGTAGTTTCGCAAAGAGTGCCAGTGACATTTCGAGATCACTATAATTTAAGGTGATATGATAGAGTTGCTCGACTAAATAGTGACCACCAAAGCTCCACTCAGTGTCACAGTGGTGGAGTGCCGGCCGGGAATAGGCGTCAGAGATATGTACAGGGCTTAATTGGGGACATTGCAGCAACAGGGGAATCCCTCTTGGCCTTTGGTCCAGGTGGGCTTGTTGCGTGAGGCGTAGGTGGTTGGAGGAGGGTTTCGCACGACAGGGGCTCCCTCACCCCATCTCTCGCCCCCCTCCTCTGATTGCTTCTCTGTGCCCAATTTGCCTCCAGAAATGGTTGAGAGTCTCGTCCAGGTGCTTCAGCATTAGGTCTAGCGTAGTGCACCCGTCTTGCTCTGCCGGTTTTTGCTGCGTGTCGCTTTGGGAAGGTACGGCCGCAATCTTGAGGAGGAGTGTTGGAGCACGGTCCCTTGCAGCAGTGGTTGCCAGCAGTCAGCAAGGTAAGTGGAGCTGGTCAGTGGGAACCGGGATGAACCCCACCGGTCCGGGGGGGGGGGGGATGCGGGAAGTGTTTCACAGGGGTCCGAGCTGTAGGTTCAGAACCAGGAGAGCGGCCGCCTTTCTGTGACTCAGCTGCATGTAGGCTGCAAGCCTCGGGTATGTCAATACAGCGTCTTATGGTCCCGAGAAAGGTACCGTCTGGCGCAGCAGCCTCTCCCGGATTTAGACAGTGGAAGCCGCGGTCTGTGTGTGTGGGTTGCTGGGTTAGGCTTCCCGATATTTGTCTCCAGATGTGGGAGCTCGTGCTGAACACATCTGGGCTGCTTGGCTGCTAGACTCCGCCCCCCACAACCACACTTTTTATGTGCTCCTAGCCCCCTACCATCCCTGAACATTGTATCTCCATGTTGACCCTATCACAAATGCTTACCCAAGGCATAACCAAAATATCACAATATCATGGGAACAAACAGCAAATTAATCATAAATCTTTCTTTTATCCATTTTACTCTGAATCTCCAGTTTCATCATCCATTTTTTTTTTTTTTTTTAAACATTCTTTATTTTTCATTTTTCAGAGGTATTTTTCAACAATGCTATACACATTTATCGCATGACTTGTATGACATCAGTTTATAACCAGTCGTTTTTGTGTAGCTGGTTTCCATCTATACTGTTGCATTGGTAGCATGTTGATAGGTTGCAAAGTAGTGAAACCATAGAAAACAATGAAACTTAAATATAAACATAAATATACAGTCAAGTATAAACAAATGTAACCTTTGGTCTCAGGGGTTGGGTGTTGTGTTCACGGGAGGCTTTAGTGGTTCTGTTCTGGGGTTTTGGGTGTCAGCTAGGGTCTGTTGTGGGCTTACCCTATTAGGTTGCGGGTGCAGGCCTTTGTGGGGTGTTCCCTGTATGCTTTGCTGTTGGGTTCCCCCCTCTGGTTTCTATGCTGTTCTATGCTTCTGTTGGCCATTTGTGAGGGCTGTGGCATAGCGAGGTTCGGTTATGTTAGGGCCGGCTCGTTCAGCCACGGGTCCCATATTTTGTAAAAGTGGTGTGACGTTTCATGAACCAGGGCTGAGAGTCTGTCCATTTCAATGGCTTCCCTAGTCTTACGGATAATTGTGGACAATGTGGGGACCTCCGGGGTGCCCCAGAGTTCTGCTATTGCCCTTCTGGTTGCCAGGGCTGTTCTATTTTCTAGTTTGTTTTGGGCTCTGGTTAAGGGTTTCCAGGGTTTGGATAGGAGCCATAGCCATGGGTCTAGAGGGATATCTATGTGGAGTAAGTTGGAGACCAAACGGGCTACCTCTGCCCATAGCGGTGCTAGTTTTGGGCATTGCCACCATTGGTGTATGTATGTTCCCCTTTGTCCACACTGTTTCCAGCAGAGGTCTGTGTCAGTCTTACCCATGCGGTATAGTCGTGCGGGAGTTAGATACCATCTTAGTAATGTTTTGTAGGCCTGCTCCTTGTGGTTGACACAAATAGAGATAGAAACCGTGGCCTCCCATATGTCCTGCCAGTCAGTCGGGTCCTCCGGTGGCCCCAGGTCCCTCTCCCAAGCCGCCACGTAGGCCATTGCTCCTGGGGGATGAGTAGTAATTAGTAAGCTGTAGTTGTCTGTGATCTGGCCCTTGCGGGCTGGGTTGTGTCAAATGGTGTGCGTCTGGTGGTGGCTGCTGTCCTGCTTTCGGGGAGTTCCAGAAAGCTCTTTAGTTGTATGTATCTGAAACAGTTGTGTGTGTTGTATGGTGTGTGTTGTTGGGGGAGATCTTTGTATTGCAGTAGATTTCCTCCTTCAAAGAAGTGGTAGATCCTATAGAGAACATTATATTCATAGTGTGCGAAATCTTTTGGGTTCCATCATCCATTCTTTTAAAGTTGTTGATGACCCATTACCTGCAATGCAGCAGATAATGCAAATCTCATTATAGATGGCATTATAGCTTACCTTTCTTGATGCACTTTTTAAGTGGCAAATTGCATATTCCAGATGTCACATTTGGAACTGTAGTTAATAAAAAAAAATGTAACCTGCCTTGAGGTGCCAGACCGTGTTGTATTTAAGCATACTGATCAAATATTATTCATGCATTCATAAATGTTATGGATCTTGGGGGGGGGGGGGAGGAACTATTTTCTATTTTATAAAAATTGCTTTCTATAGACTAAGACACATAGTTTATTTCATTTGTGTGTAAAGACATGCTGTGAGACTGCTTTTCATTTTATTCTTGAGCTTTGTAGAGAAAGTGGTAAAAAAACAAAAAACTCATGTAAAAAAGACAAAAAATTAATTTGTCTGAAAGAGCTGATTTTGAAAGATTTTTTAAATTAATTTTTCTTTAATTCCCAACAATTTTCACTTTAGCAAATAACCCTGAAAGTCTTCTCTATTATACCACTCATCGTGTCTTCGTATCTTCTTTCCCCCCAGATGTGGCTGTAGGTGCTCCATTTGGTGGTAAATCTGGAGGTGGATGTGTGTACATCTACAGGGGTAAAGATTCTGGTCTATTGTCCAAACCTTCTCAAGTCATAGAGAGCCCTCTTGCCACCCCGTCTAGGTTTGGGTTCTCACTTCGGGGGGGAACAGACATTGATGGAAATGGATACCCAGGTATATGAAATCTATGTATTGAGAAAATATTTATATATAAATGACCTCATCCCTATTTTCATACAGTCTATGTTTTTCTTAGACTTGCTGGTTGGTGCATTTGAAGCTGAGAAGGTGTATGTGTACAGGTATGGTTTATGTATATGCGTTATATAATGCATCTGTATATGTAGAAATATATGAAGCAGTATGTTTGGAAACGCCACGTAGTCTATAATGACTTTAACAAATGAGTTTGTTAAGGAAAATCTCTTAATACATCTTCATAGTACAAGTAGCAGCATGTAGCGGTTCCTTGATCTGTAGAGGGGGTTTCCACTACCAGAGACGTCCTTCTCCCAAGTGTGAGGTGTCACCGCGTTCTGAGTAGTCATCCAAGTTGAGAAGCTCTTACAAGAGCTAGTAGTGATAGCTGTATAGCCGTTCCCTACAATAAGAGACAAGAGTCTGTATTGAGGGTGAAGTAAGACTGGTTTAATGGTAGCCACACTGACCTTTTATGCAGGTCGCCAGGCAAGGTTTACACCCACATGGACCTTGCTGGGGACTGAGACATATAATTATCAACCAATATTAAAAGTGTGATACAATGTGACACTCCCATACAAGACATGCAAACCCTCCCTTCTCCCTGGGTGATAATTGAGTCAACTACTGTCTTAACTCAATTATCTCCATGTGAAAAAGACACATCATTTATATACACTCTGAAAGTACCCCAAAACATATAATATCCACATAACAAGCATATCCCCTGATATTCAAAAATCACCTAGATCGGTTCTGGGGTTCTGGATTTGTATGGAGGTCCATTTCTGACCGACTGCACACGAGGCTCCTGCCCAGAATAGTTCCATGGAATCATGTTGTGCGACCGGTCTCTTTCAAGAGTACCAAACAACTGTCTATAGTGAAAATATCTGTTCGTACCTCCGTTCTCATAGTCCTGGTGGTTTGGGGGATGTTATTACCGAACGCCGTCCTTTTTGTGCATATAACACCAAACATCTGTGGACATGGAAGTCTGTGTTCGTGCCCTCGAGTGTCTGATTCAAGTTCCATACACTCGACGACCAAACACCGCTGACCGCATTCGTATTCCAAGATGCCACGTGTTCGGGCATATGAATGCCGACCACCCAGCGACCGCTTAGAACTTGGGGTGTTTGTGGTTTTAGAGGTGTTAAGAGGGGCCAATAAGTTAAACAAGTGCCACACTCCGCATCTGGGTGGTCGGTTGTTCAGTAGTTCTTTCGTCAGTCGAACGAATAGGCGAAAGGGTAACATAAACTTTAAAAATCCACAATCCACAAGCTGTTTGGAGTTAGATGGGCTCTAGACAACATAACCAACACATCTTGCAGGGTTTATGGTACCGTTTCATGGAAAGTAGTCAAACCTTTTTAATAATAGTTTAAAACTGTCCTGGGTCAATGGGTGCCTCCCTTTATGATAGCAGATATGGAGAAATTTGCACTTCTGCATTACTGATGTTTAGATGGAATCTATTTCCTGAAAGCATCAGTTGAGGCCAAATATGGAAATAAATAATATATCTATTGAGTAAGGGGAATATCCTTCTTACATCACTCACAAATAGAGGCTGGAGTCATAGACAGCAGTGTTTTATAGTTTAGCACTTGGCAACAATATTGATTTGACAATACACTAATTAAGCTAGAGGTAGATAGGTTTCTAGCATTAATTGTCTAAAATGTGAAAGGCAGCTTGAGCATCGAAAAACAGAGTCTCTCCTATCTGGCCACTGATGTTTAATAGAGAAGATAAAATGAGGGAGCAGCGCCTTGAGCTATGATGGAACCGGTCAGAGGCAGTGGGGGATAAACTCCCCATATCTGTTAAACACCTGCAACTTTGAGTAAGAGTTGAGTGAAGACTTCTGCTTCTGATGTCTGACCTTTCATTCAGCTTTTAATCAAGACTCAAAATAAGTAAAGCTACATAGGGTTCAATAAGTTTCTTCACCTATCTTCACACTCAATTCTGGCTTTCATCCAGACTATTCCCTTCCCATTTAATATTTTTATCTCCCACCTTTCTCAGATCTAGACCTGTTGGCCTCCTCCGATCATTTCTACTCCGTCCAACCATTCTTGACCCACATAAGAAACTCTGCTTCAAGAATAATATTCCTGTAAGCTGGTAAGTTTAGAAAGGAGTTGAATGGAATGTACGTTAGTCCACAAACTGCCTTTAACTTCATATTTACTTCTTCAACTGCCTATATCATGTGCTTATGTGTCTTCCATCCATGTAGTTGTTTAAGAGGCACATACTATGGTATATGTGTTGGATATTATTTTACGCATATTATAAAAGCTAAACCTAAATATCTACAAATAGCTAAGGAATAACTGGTCAGAGCAAGCTTTAGCCTAGTGAAATAACACTAAATTTACTTTAATCCTTTTAATTGTTGATTGAGTTACATCTACTTATTGTGTGAGGCAGAAGAAGGCACTAGTAGGTAGGAAACAACACTCCGTACCATCTACCAGTAATACCAGATGTTGCCTTACTTAAAGGAACAGCACTAAAGTTAAAATAAGTTCATCTCTTTTTAACTTTAGAGTCTTCCTATAACATGTTAGATTCAGGACCATTCCTCCTTTTACAATAAAATAAAATCCTGAAGAAAAGGCTTCAAACTTACTTGTAATCCAGTGTGGGGACCAAATATTTGGAAAAGTCGCTTTGCTTAATTTGAAGTCATAAGGATTAATGACATTTACCCAATTCATTGCTTCTCATACAAAAGCGTTCGGGACATATGGTGAATGTGCGTCAAATGTCTTGCTTCGCATTTGGATGCTAATATGAAATGTTGGATGCATATTTATCATGTGATGATAAAACACTAGTGTAGCTCAGGGGTGTACCTAGAGCATTTGGCCTCCTGGGCGAACCCTGTGTTTGGCACCCCTTCCCCTTTCCCTTCCCTTCTCTTAAAAATGTAAAAAAAAAAAAACACCCACAATTTTTTTTCAATGTTTTAAAAAATATTTATTGCACATAAAAATTGTGCACCCCCACATACAAACCATGTACCCACCCTATACATAAAATGTATACTCCCCCTTTATATAAAAACCCTGCACCCCATCACATAAAGTTCATACACCCCCTACACAAACAAACCCTGCACCCACTTTACAAAGTTCATACACATAGAAATTCTGCACCCTAATACACATCAAATTCATACACCAACCCTACACAAAATACCCGTGGACACCCCTTAATACAAAAAACCCTGCCCACCCCCTTAATAAAAAAATAACCTGCACATCTCCCCCACAATTAAAAAAAAAAACTTGCACCCCCCTCAATTTAAAAACAAACAAACCTGCACACCCCGTTAATAAAAAACAAACAAACAAACCTGCAACCCCCCTCCCCACCCTTTACATAAAATTCTATTCTCTAATCACATTTGATAATGCCTCTGCGCTGACCTGCTCTGCTCTGAGCCTCCGCCCACTGGTGCCTCACAGGATGATGGATCCTTCCGCTCCGTGAAGGCGGACAGGCGGCAGCGATGCACGTTGGCGTCACGCTGTGCAAGGCCGCAAAACTCCTCCCCCTGCTCCTCCATATTGCTGCAGTCAATGCAGTATAGTGCTGCCGGGCACAGATGCGGCTCCAAAGGCACAGGGGCATGCACCATACGAATTGATGGGGGGGGTCACTTAAGACCCCGCCCTTCGAGAACTCGCAGCGCCATTTTCCTACCATTGCCAGTGATTGAATGCGTGCAGGTGAAGAGCTAGAGCGTATGTAGCTGATAATGCCATTACATTTTCAGCATTTTCTAGTGGGAAAAGTACGGGCTAATGCAAAGAATCCCATGGGCGATACTAGGCCTGAACTTGACCACCTTCACCTCTCGTCACAACTAGATTATGTAAATTTATTGTAGCATATAATAAGAAATACTATTTTTGACACATATTGTAAATGTCACAAAAAAAGATAAAATAAAAATTACCCAATAGCCGGATTATGTAAAGAATCTGATGGCATTTTTAGGAAGGCAGCTTCCGGAAAATGCCTACAAAATTTTAGAATTGTGTCTGTACATGGGAATTATGCTTACATCAAGTAGACATTAACTATTTGTACTAAACAGGGCTTCGGAGCAGAAAACAAAATAGTGCAGAGAATGTTTTCAGAGCCCTACTCAATGGTTGTTATAATTCATCAATACAGTTTGCCATGCAAAGCTTGCTGTGCTAAATGTGAGAAGTGAGAATGTCACACAATTTGCAGTCTAACTGAGAGATGCAGACGGACAAAATAAATCCCAGGCAAAGACATTTATTATTTTCTATCTGGTAAAACACAATCCTGGATACAAGAAAAAACATCAGTAAACTTTATGGGCAACTTCCCTTTTTCTGGAAGTCCCATTATTGTATTGGATTCAGTTACTGGCTTATTGTGCACTTTTTGATATTCATTTGATTAATGCGCTTTTCTTTTAACCCTTAGTTTTACTCTGGAAGTCTGTGCTGTAGTGACAGGACACAAACTGCCAAAGAAACTGAGTGAGAGCAAAACCCCTTATTACTTTACTTATAGTCACCTTTCCATTAGTAACTTCAGATGCCTGCTTTCACTTTTATTTTCCCTGTTCTTTTCTGGTTAAGTATCTTTGCCCTTGTTATTATTCATATTTTTCCAGCATTCTTTTTTAGTTTCTGATCACTTGTATTTTTTTTGTGTAGACGGTCGACCTCTCTTACATTCTAAATTGTAATAAGCTGGAGTGCATTCCATCAGGGTGTGAAAAATTGGGTTTCTGTGATATTTATTAGATGTTCCCCAAATAAAAACCCAGAATCAGGTTTAAATCACATTGGCGGGAGTATTGGTAATCAAAAGTATCCAACCGTGGATTGTTTGCCACCTATTATTCTCATTGATCCATAAAGTGAACTCATAGTTTGGCAGGACTCATCGAAATCCTGATGAGTCACTAGAGAGATGATCAATGAAGAGAAACTTATATTGGATACAACTAACGGAATACTATAGGGTCAGGAACACAAACATGTATTCCTGACCCTATAGTGAAAACCCACCATTTAGGTGGCTTGCTCCCCCTCCCCCCCTTAACCCCCATCAGAATGGGGTCAAAACTCACCTTATCTTCAGATCTTCAGCTCTCCATGGGTCTGCCGGGCTGGCCCCACCCCTTGGTGACATCATCAAAATGACCAATTTTTTGCCATTCCACTGCTTTCCCATGGTGCCCATGTGGAATGCATTGGATTGGCTAAAATCGGCAAGGGGGCGGAGCCAAACACTGTTTTGGCCGATCAGCACCTCCTCATAGAGATGCATTGAATCAATGCATCTCTATGAGGAAAATTCAGTGTCTCCATGCAGAGCGTGGGGAAGCTGAATGGCAGGGCTGCTTACTGTGCAGCACTGACCCAGGAAGCACCTCCAGTGGCCATCTAAGGAGTGGCTTAGAGGTGTCCCTAGGGCCAATGTAAACACTGTCTTTTCTCTGAAAAGGCAGTGTTTACATGAAAATGCTGTAGTTGTTCTGGTGACTATAGTGTCCCTTTAAGTATCACATTTCATAGGGGCTTACAAAGTAGCAGAGACGAATAGGATACAAAGTATATTTTGGATATAGAGGCATGAACGACCTATCCAGTCAGTAGAGGGCAGATTAGTGATAGTTATACATCATGAGTCATAGAATTGGTTACTAAGTTATCTATAATGGGTCATTGAATCAATTTTAAAAGTGAAATAAGGGTTACTAAGGCAGAGGGCTGCATTTTACATTCTATCAGAGACCACGTATCTTATTTACAGATTTAAAAAAAAATGTCTAATGGATCAGTTGGCTACTTCCCAATGCATCTTCTAGCCTTCCCCCCTTGTTCTCCCTGCACTGCACTGACCGCATTACCTGTCTCCACAAACACTGGTGCTGTCTGGCACTGATTAGCAGGGGGACGCACAAGAGAAAGATGGAGGGCACTTACATGTGTATATCTATGGCAAATACAAAAAGAGAAGTCCTGCGCTTAAGCAGCAAGGACTACAACACACATCAGCCCCAATATATAGTAAAAACCAAAGAAAAGAAAAACGTTACCTGCGCTTTCTCCTTAATCCCTATGTATATTTAGACAAATGGAGGTCATTTAGTTGCTCCAATGGCCACTGGAGGAATGCCTGCCTGCCAACGTCAAGGCAGACCCCCCTAAGCGGGTCCTAACACTGACCCTTCAGCCTGCTTCCTTGAGCTTCTGGCAAAGATATCTCTAATGAGACAGAAAGGGGTATTTTTTATATACACCCCTATACTTATTAACCCTTAATAGGGAACACATGGGATGGATAGCAGCATTGCAACCAGGCTGTGTGATGCAAAGTAAATACAAATACAAAAAGAGAAGTCCTGCGCTTAAGCAGCAAGGACTACAACACACATCAGCCCCAATATATAGTAAAAACCAAAGAAAAGAAAAACGTTACCTGCGCTTTCTCCTTAATCCCTATGTATATTTAGACAAATGGAGGTCATTTAGTTGCTCCAATGGCCACTGGAGGAATGCCCGCCTGCCAACGTCAAGGCAGACCCCCCTGTCTCATTAGAGATATCTTTGCCAGAAGCTCAAGGAAGCAGGCTGAAGGGTCAGTGTTAGGACCCGCTTAGGGGGGTCTGCCTTGACGTTGGCAGGCGGGCATTCCTCCAGTGGCCATTGGAGCAACTAAATGACCTCCATTTGTCTAAATATACATAGGGATTAAGGAGAAAGCGCAGGTAACGTTTTTCTTTTCTTTGGTTTTTACTATATATTGGGGCTGATGTGTGTTGTAGTCCTTGCTGCTTAAGCGCAGGACTTCTCTTTTTGTATTTGTATTTACTTTGCATCACACAGCCTGGTTGCAATGCTGCTATCCATCCCATGTGTTCCCTATTAAGGGTTAATAAGTATAGGGGTGTATATAAAAAATACCCCTTTCTGTCTCATTAGAGATATCTTTGCCAGAAGCTCAAGGAAGCAGGCTGAAGGGTCAGTGTTAGGACCCGCTTAGGGGGGTCTGCCTTGACGTTGGCAGGCGGGCATTCCTCCAGTGGCCATTGGAGCAACTAAATGACCTCCATTTGTCTAAATATACATAGGGATTAAGGAGAAAGCGCAGGTAACGTTTTTCTTTTCTTTGGTTTTTACTATATATTGGGGCTGATGTGTGTTGTAGTCCTTGCTGCTTAAGCGCAGGACTTCTCTTTTTGTATTTGTATTTACTTTGCATCACACAGCCTGGTTGCAATGCTGCTATCCATCCCATGTGTTCCCTATTAAGGGTTAATAAGTATAGGGGTGTATATAAAAAATACCCCTTTCTGTCTCATTAGAGATATCTTTGCCAGAAGCTCAAGGAAGCAGGCTGAAGGGTCAGTGTTAGGACCCGCTTAGGGGGGTCTGCCTTGACGTTGGCAGGCGGGCATTCCTCCAGTGGCCATTGGAGCAACTAAATGACCTCCATTTGTCTAAATATACATAGGGATTAAGGAGAAAGCGCAGGTAACGTTTTTCTTTTCTTTGGTTTTTACTATCTATGGCACAACACTAACTTCTCTCTGTCCACAACAAAGAAATATGTTTATGATGGCCACCGGAGTTTCAGAGCCCCTAAATGTATCTCTTTGTTTTTATGTGTAAACAAGTTAGTGTTTTAGGTACATGATTGTAAATGTTACTAATTATATAAAAATATATTTATGTTTGTGCCCAGTTATGTATGTACATATTTGACCTGTATGATTGGTTCGTAGTGTGTGAATAACTGGCTTTGTGAATTATGTGAATGACTTGGTATGTGTGTGTGTATGTGTTTGATTTGTTACGTATGTGTATGCCTGACAAAATGTGTGAGTGAGGCAATAGTGTATGTATTTGTGTATGTGAGCAGCTACTTGTTTATGCATGTACATGATTATTTGAGTTCCTTAAGTATATATATTTTTAAAAGGAAATATGAATTGAATGTGTATGTTGTGTCTCTCACTGTTGTTGTGTCTCTCACTGTCGTTGTGTCTCTCATTGTTTCTTTGTCTCTCATTTTAGTACATTGATCCTAGCTACAAGATAAGGAACTGGAGAGTTTACTCTAACAGTAGTAGATAAATGCTTTTCTATGAACATCTTGGAGTAATCTATGTATCTTTGTGCTTAGCTGTTCATGTTTATTCTCCATTGTAGACCTCTCCACTGAGATCCACCTCGACAGTCAGAATAGATTTTCATCCAGGACCCTCTTCCTAGACTCTTCACAGCCAAAGAAAACTGTTTTCATTTTACTACAGAGCAACTCTTTGATAGCCTGCACAAATTTTACTGCCTACCTTCAGGTATAAAGCCTTATTTACATACATATTGTTAGTTACTAGCCATGGTCATTGATATGAACGGAACATCAAAGCCTACCAGCAGAAATGCCTCCAATACACACACAATATCGTTTAGACACAATATCAATTTCTAACAAATATTAATTGAGCATTATTCACAGCAAAAGTGGTAACGCTGGACATTTCACTTGTCTTACTCAAACCATACTCAACCAGAATGAGCTGAAAAACCTGTTGGTTTTAGTGCTTTTTCTATAAAGAGAAAAAAATGTAAAAGGTCCCACCAGGGGAAAGATCATTTTTTGGTCCATTGTAATGCAATATACCTTTATTTCTGAAATTATTTGCTGCATGTTAAATGAGGGCACACTGAAGCTCTACATCTTAGTATTCCCTACATCAGGGGTGCCCAAAAGGTAGATCCCCAGATGTTTTAGAACAACAGCTTCTATGATGCTTTGTCATTCTAAAGGCATGCAAAGCATCATGGGATTTGCAGTACTACAACATTTGGGGATCTCCCTTTTGGGCACCCCTGCCCTACATATTGTATACTCACTTGTAGCATGTTAATTAATGTAACTTGGATATCATTTTGAATGTTACTTTTGAAACAAACCCTGCTTCTTCTGCCACATCCCTGAATGGACTTAGAGAGTAAACAGGTCCATCTATCTGCAAGTATAATACGATCTTTACATACTAAACATCACTGTCTGCCTTCTGGTATAATGCTTTATTGACAACCAGAGTTATCAGTGGATAACATTTTCTCTCTCCTGCAGGACGAATCCGAGTTCCAAGACAAATTTAGTCCTATAGTTGTGAGTGTGAACTTCAGTCTCATCAGTGATTCCACAGCTGATATTCTACAGCCTGTACTATATGGGAAGATGTTCCTACAGACCCAGGTGAGGCAGGGTTACAATTTGAGGACAAAGTTAAAACAGCATACGTTTCGAGCAGCAGCCCTTTCTCAATTCTAATGTCCTGGACATTAGTATTGAGAAAGGGCTGCTGCTCGAAACATTTGCTGTTTTAACTTTGTCCTCAAATACATTCTGGTAGCACCTGGGTGTGGACACCTATACTGGATGCGCAGGACTCATGTTTGTTTTTTAGTTCCACTGTGAAGTATGGTGGTGGCTCACTGATGTTTTGAGGGGGTGTGAGCTCTAAAGGCATGGGGAATCTTGAGAAAATTGATGGCAAGATGAATGCAGCATGTTATCAGAAAATGCATTATTCTGCACAAAGGCTACGCATGGGAAGCTTTTGGACTTTCCAGCATGGCAATGACTCTAAACACATGGCCAAGTTGACCCTCCAATAGTTACAGCAGAAAATGGTGATGGTTCTGGAGTGGTCATCAATCTCCTGACCTTAATATCATCAAGCCACTCTGGAGAGACCTCAAACATGTGGTTCATGCAAGATGACCAAAGACTTTGCATGACCTGGAGGCATTTTGCCAAGACGAATGGGCAACTATAATGACGGGCCTCATAGACAACTATTACTAAAGACTTCACGCTGTGATTGATGCCAAAGGGGGCAATACCCAGTATTAAGAACTAAGGGTATGTAGATTTCTGAACAGGAGTCATTTCATTTTTTTCTTTGGTGCCATGTTTTGGTTTATGATTGTGCCATACTGTTATAACCTACAGTTGAATATGAATCCCATAAGAAATAAAAGAAATGTGTTTTGCCTGCTCACTCATGCTTTTTTTGGTGCATATGGTACATATATTACCAATTCTCCAAGGGTATGCAGTTTTGTTTAGCACAACTGTATATAAGGGGATATGCTTTCAATAGCAAACCAGTTCTTATTTACCCTTCACTAAGTCTCGGCTAGTTTTGGGGTAAGACAGCTATACACTCTGCAGTAGAGCTTAATCACCTTGGAGTTGTATGACACGTCATATAAATGTACATTTTAACAAGAGAAATCTAAATGTTTCCTTCCGGTAAAATATTGTATAATCAATAAATAATGCAATAACACTTTTGCTTTTCCCCTATAGAGTCACATCCTCATGATCTGTAATGGACGTGATACCTGTACTCCTGATTTGCATCTCAATGCCTCTTGGTGAGTGTTACCCCCTTTCTAACTCAGGACGCAACTAACGCTCTCGTTATTTACTGCCTTGATTATGGTAACCCTTTGCTTGTTGGCCTGAAAAGTACCCAGATTGCCCCTCTGTAGTCTGTAATGAACGTCTCTACCAGATTCATCTACCTTACAAGCAACTCTCACACCTCAATGCTCTGTTAGTCTCTACATTGGCTTCCTGTTCCTTTTAGGATACGGTTCAAAATGCTTTTGCTTACTTTAAAGCTCTCCATAACTCTGCCCCTGCTTACATCTCCTCACTCCATAACAGATACGCTCCAGCCTGGCTTCTTTGCTCTGGCAAATGTTACAATGATTCTAGATTCCTGGTAGAATTGTTATGGCAATGTAAACACATGTTCATTGTGTTCTGGTAGAGTTGCTATGGAAGTACCAACATATTTATTGTGTCCTTGCAGAGTTTCTATGGGAGCATCAACAATGTATATAGTAAACTAGTATAGTCACTATGAAAACCAACCAACCAACCACATTTGTTCATAGTGTCCTGATGGGTTTCTATGGCAATACAATCCCTATTTAAAGTTTCTTGGTAGAATTGCTATGGCAACACCAACACATATCCATAGACATATCCCTGGTAAAGTTGCTATGGTAACACACTAACAATGTGTATAGTGTTCTTGTGGAGCTGTGGTTGCAAAGTGTTTATTATGTCCTGTAAAATTTATATGGTGACACCAATAAGTGTTTATAGAGTCCTGGCAGAGTGGCTGTGGAGACACCATTGTGTGTATTTAGTGTCCTGGTAAAGTTGCTGTAATCACCAGTGTTTATAATCTCCTGATAAAGTTACTATGGAAGCACTAACATGTTTATTGTGTACAATGCTTTGATAATATCCTGAAAGAGATGCTATGACAACACCGTCAATACTTATAGGGTCCCAATATACACTTATTATATTGATTCCAATACATGTCAATAGAGTTGTTATGGAAACACCAACACTTGTTCATTGTGATTTGGAAAGGTTGTTGTGAAATAATCAACATGTTTACAGTATCCTGGAAAAGATGCTATGGCAACACAAATACCTATAGTGTCCTAGCAGAGTAGCTGTGGAAGCACCAACATGTTTACAATGTCCTGGTGGAATTTCTAGACAATACCTACTAATGATGGTATCCTGGAAGAGAATGAGACACCATGGAAGCATCAGTTTGTTGTAGTGTTATTCTGGTTACAACTGCAATGTTTTTATAGAGTTTCTGAAGAGTTATTGTACCAACACACCTATGTTTATAGTGTTCTGGTACAGTTGTTATGGCAACACCAACAAATGTTGATAGTTCCTTGGTAGAGTTGCTATGGCAACTACAATATTGTTCATAGTCTACTGGTAAAGTAGCTTTGGGAACACCACCAATGTGTCTAGTTTCCTGAGTTACTATGGCAACAACAATATTTGTCTAAAAAGTCCTAATAGAGTTACTATGGGAACACACATATTTATGCTGTGTTTCTAGAAATAGTGTCCAGGAAGAGTTGCTATAGGAACACAAGCAATGTTAATAGCAATTCTATGGGAACAGTAACATCTTTATCAGGAAGAGTTGCTAGGACAACAAAAACAATGTTTATGGTTTCCTCGAAGAGATACCATGGGAACAAAAACAATGTTGATGGTGCCTTGGTAGAGCCCCTGAGGAAAAGCACAATGTTTATAGTGGCCCAATGCTATGGCAACACAAACACTATTTTTAGTTTCCTAGTAGATTTCCTATTGCAACACAACAGTGCTTATAGTGTTCTGTAGACGCATTTTGATTAAATAAACACACGGTCATAATGTATTAGTTTCTATGGCAACAAAAAAATGCTTATTCTTTTTTGGTAGTGTTGCTATTGCAGCACCAACAGTGTTTATAGTGTTCTGTAGAGTTGAAGAATTGCAATGAAGTACCAATATTGTTTAAGGAGCCACTTATGCAAGTCAGAAAATTTCAGTTCATCCGAACCATTTTAGTAGATTTTTTGGGGGTATATTTTGTTATCCAGCTCAGCCAAATTGTGTCAAGCTGGTTAAGGCCCCGGGGAGATAGCGCAGCTAAGCGGACAAGGGCACATGTAGGAGTGTGGGGATAGATGCATGGGATTGGTTGGGAAGAGTCTGTGGGTGTGTTTATGTTCTGTGTAAGACAGTGTGGGGGAGGTCTTACCTCAGTGCCACTTGGGATTCGGGCCAGCAAACAGCTTCCCTCCGCCCACCCTATTAGTATATTTAGTCACAGCTAGCCGGGGGTATGTCCTTGCCAATTGAGTTTGAGGTTACGTTTAAGTATATGGAACGAGATGAACAAGTTTTTAAGATCTCAAACCTCCCCTGCTCCAAAGGTTAAACTTTAGGTTGCCTGAGGTCTCGTGCCCATCGAGCGTGGATAAGGTCGGCTGATGGCAGGCATTGGAAGGATTTTTTATGACGAGGGGGGAGGTGAGAGGGAGTGGTGATTAGGAACCACTCCATTGGTTTTTATTGGCAAGGACGGTTGGGTCACTGTATAACACTATGGGTGGAGTTATATATGTATATATGTTAATTTATGCTTATTTATGTCTAATGTTTTGGTTACAGAAAAGAAGAGATTTAATAAATAAAGTTATGGATGTGTTATGCAGTAATTTATTTGTGATAATAAATGCTGTGGCCTGTTTCATCCATACTAAGTGGTCTGTCGTTACTGGGGGGTTAAATGGGGTTAGATTTTGTTCTAGGCTGCATCGCGATTCCCCACTACGTACATACATGACTGCGTTGATATGCAAAAACAGCTACTATATTGCCTGGACTAATCGCTACAAAATATATATTTTTTCCATTCCAATTCTAAATTGCCAAAATTAGGTTTTGTTTAATAATTAGATATATATTATATTATATTGTATAACTACTTTAAAAAATAAAAATAGGACATGAGAGAATTTACTTTTCCAATTATTGCAATCTTGTATTAATGAATGATGGGGAGCAAGAATAATGTCAAGTTGAAAATTGGGGGTTTATCCAAAATTGAAAGGAAAATGTCAGTGGATAACTGACCCCTTAGCAAAGGTCATTTAATTGAATAAAGAGGATTTAAAAAAAAAATGAAGGTGGAATGAGTGCGTTTCAATTGGTCACTTACTTTTTCCATTCACTCTTTGAAAGATCACCGATTTTCAAATTAAATGAATCTTGCTGCTGTTCCCCCTTTTTTTCATTTTTTTTTCATTTTAGAGGTTTCTCCTTGTCTAACTAAAGCGTGAGGTCCTGCTTCCTCTGCAGATGCAGTTTGTTTAAACACGTTCGTTCGGTAATACGAACGGTGGCTACACAGGGGAAATACTTTCTTTAACAAGCATTTTGCGATTAACAGCCAGGGGTGGTCGGTTGTTAAAAGATGCAAAACCATGGACCACACAGATGGGGGTTCAGTAAACTAACGGGGGGTACAGACAGACGAACAAAGGGAATGAAAAAGGGTATTACAAACATTTATTCTGCTACACAGTTGTCAGAAGCTGATGATAGGGCACTATTTTCCCAAGTGTTACAGATTGGATGTGTGTGAAAGCTTTGAAATACTCAGAATGGAAATGAGTGGGTCGTCAATCTCCCATGCACACTTTTTCCTTAAAAAGAAGTGGCCGTCCTTCAGCATGAAGAAAGCAGTGCCCTAGCAGCTTCTCCCAACTATGTCTGTGAAGGTAACAGGCATCGCAAGACTCTAGCAGGGCTACACCACAAAGAAAGACATTTTTAAAAAAGGCGGAGGAGCAGCAGCATGAATAATTAAATTTTAATTTTTAATTAAAATTTTAGATAAACACTATGGCACCTGAGGAATACAGCAAATTCTGGGTGAAAACTCACCTTACCCTGCTTGCAACATCCTGGAAGTCCGTGGTACAAGGTCCTGGAGTGTCCCGGTGCAGCTGGAGCACCCAATCTCGTGTGATTCTGGGTCCTGGTGAGATGCTCTGGGACGTAGGGACTGAGGCCTACCCGGTAGGGGAGTGGGGCGGACGGCCGCTGCCTCCCTTTCTGCCCCAGCGGACACTAAACTACAGCATACCTGATGCCCCGCCGGCCCCGTTCACCCCCCCCATGGACCGGCGGGAGTTATCCCGGTCCCCACCAGGCCAGTTATCACCTATGCAGCCCAACTGGGCAGATCAACTCCAAAAGCAAAATACTGCAACGCGGCCTCACCAAAATGGCCGGCGGCGGCACAGCGATTCCACTAGCTACCAAGGATGAACCCTCTGTGGTGCGCTGCACCATTGCCCGTGAACCTCACAATCTGAGCTGACATCGTGGGGATTTCCACATTGCCCTCGACCTCCACTGTGAACACTCCTGGAGTGAGATTAAAGACAGGAAAGAACCACAGTGGTCTATAATTCCTCTACTTACCCACACTGCAGCTGCAATCCCTAGGAGCAGACACGGTGTCTGCCTTACATGAGTGCGCCTCACCAACGCTTCCCAAACCGACGCCAGCAACCAGCACTGGAAGTGATCTCAGGGAAATCATCCCCAGACGCCGACTCCATTTTACTGCAGCCCGCACCTGGACAATGTCACTTGGAAAACGCCGCGCCTAAACCTGTTCAACAACCGGGAAGCCTGTTAATACCATTCGGCAGACACTGCGCCCCTTGGCGGGACTTTGGGAATCAGCGGGCCACTTGGGTGCACTACAGGGACTTACCTCTTGTCTTGGAATAGGCTGCCTTTCTTATCTTCCGCATCGTCAGAACCGGCGGCGACCTCAATTTAAAACGACAGGCAACACCTAAGGCACGCATTGTGTTTATACCAATGATAGCCTCATCAGTTGTCACTTGGGCTGCATTTACTTATAAGCATGTATCTCCTCAGTTAATGTTCACGTAGAGTATTAGTTCTAGTTTATTTTCATGCCTTTTGCTGACTGCTTAATATGTGACATCATAACTGGTGGTACCCTATCCTACCTTCATAACTATGTTGACTAAGCTTATGACCTAAAAACTCAATAGAAATGTCAGTATGTTTATCTGTATTAGTATCTCATGTGTCGTAACTTATCACTGACAAATTAGACTAACTCTTGATGAAACCATACAACTTTAAAATACTGCTGTGAAACAGACATGTGAAGCTCTTTACTGGTTGATGTGTTCTGTTGATACTATTTGCAATGTCTATGTTTATATGTGAAACCTGCAAAGCACTACAAAAATAAAGAATTACAAAAATGTTTTAGATAAAGCGGGTGAACAAAGGGATGACCACCACCAAACTTCAAAACTCTTTTTTATACAAAGAATAAAAAAAATCAAGAACTGACGCAGTTAGTATAGACAGGGTTAATTGTGCAGTAGACTGCAGCCACACACTGTAAACATAACGGAGGTAATAAAAGCTTGCAATTTACAAAACACAAGCAGTGGCACTGAAGCACACTACCAATTAAATCCATCTCTTACCAGAAATAGAAACAAAAAAAATCACAAATCAGTAAAACAATTCTAAATCTGTGAGTCAAAGTTGGTGTGAGTGGTATTGGTAGTAGCAGCTAGCAAGATTAACTTTTCCTTTTCTGGTTTTTCTTTTCTAATTCACCGGGTGCAACTGTTCCAGTCCAACTTGCCTCTTTCGACTACTGGTACTGTCCTCACACCAGCCCCTTGCTCTGCCTTGCGGTGGAGGTAACGGTGGTGGCAGGTTGTAACAACTGCGCAGAATCACATACTGCACCAGTGGACCTGCTGCCTGCCCTCTTACTTTCTTGTTCTGCTTCTTAACAAAGACTTGTGGAAGCTTTGCAGATGTTGCTCATACCAGCACTAGTGAGATGGCCCTTCATTCAGAATTTGCACTTTGCAAGTCGGCCTTCTTCTGCATGCGCTGAATATGTGGGTAGATTTGCATCAATTTCAGTGAAAAGTTGTCACAACACTAGCCTGTACACTAGCACTTTGTTGATGAATGCTAATGGAATATCGATGGTATCAGTAGTGGTGATGATGATGGTGGTAGTGCAGGTAGTAGTGCTGGTGATGACAGTGGGTGAGCTACTTGTGCTAGAGGTAGTAGGTGCAGCTGACATCTCAACTGTCTCAGTTGGATGAGTGCCGTGACACTCCATACAGTCTGCTTCCTAAACATTTGCCAGGACCCTGGAACCCTTCAGTCCCAGTCACCAAAGCTAGGCAGGGATCGTCCTCTCTGCCTATTCCTCTACAGCCTTCCTTCCAGGCAGGTATTGCACCCTCTGCCTATTTCTCTGCAGCCTTCCTTCCAGGCAGGTATGCACCTCTGCGGGCAATGTGATATCTCCTGTCTTTATAAAGAGACTTGCTTCTCTCATGCCTAGCTCTCTTTTTAATTTGCCACCAGGCTAGAGGGATCGTGCAGCCAGCCAGCAGGTCTGAGGAATCTGTGACTGGGATCCACTCAGGACACACATTTCCAAAAAAGAACTAACATACAAAACTGTATTTTGAACTAGGACTAGCCTTTGGGGACTAGTCCTTAAACATGTGGAGACAACCATACAAAATATATATATACCGGTGTGTGTATATATATATATATATATATATATATATATATATATAAAACATTGAAGAACGAGCAATTATAAATAATACATGAACTACATAGCACATATAATATTTTCCAACAGAAAAAGAAAAAATATATTAATTTAATCCCGTATTTGATTGTCCTATTGTCCTAATTTGCATAACAGCATTATGGAAATGTCCACACTTCTAGACAAAAAGAAAGGGAATACCGCACTCTTACTGAGAATCCTGGTGCTGGTTCAGGAAAGGGGGAAAACCAGGGAGTGTGACTTTAGCTCTTAAAGGGATTCTTCAGTGCCAGGAAAACAAACCCATTTTGAGAATCCTGGAGTGCCCCCCTCCCTACCATCCCCCACCCCATGTCGCTGAAGGGTTAAACCCCTTCAGCTCCTTACTTGAATCAAGCGCCGATGTCCCTCGGTGCTGGGTCAGGCTCCACCCACGCTCCTCCCCTGCTGACGTCAGCCAGGGGGGGAGACCTAATGCTTTCCTATGGGGAAAATCTGACGCTGGAGGTCTCGCACATGTATGAATTGTTAATATAGGGGAAAAAAGTTAAATAAACAGCAACTATATCTTAAAACAATCAAAGGATTGGTTGTCTAAATCTCTGTCTCATAAATATTATATTTTTTATGTACACACCGCAGAAAGTTTTTTAAAAGGTGCTAGTATCACTAATCTCCTTGAGATATGCCATATACAATATTTAATTAATAAAATATATATAATAATGCAGAAGACTCTTTAAAGGAACACTATAGTCACCTAAATTACTTTGGCTAAATAAAGCAGTTTTAGTGTATAGATCATTCCCTGCAATTTTATAGCATGACAGGAGGCTTCATATTTGCTTAGTCTCTCTTTACTAGAACTCCACAGCAGCACATTAACATAGAGAGATAAACACCAAAGACAAAAACATAAGATATCTATATAAGGCACCTCCTAAGCCACCATTTCCTCTTTCTTTGCTGCTCCGCAGAACAGTACAGGTCAGAGTACCACTGCCTCCTGTATTATATGGGGGCTGTGTGTTTATTGCCTATTTATTTGGGCTACTTATTGCTGTGTTTTTTCTTACAGTTCTTCTATTTCTTCTATTGCTTGTGCAGTTTTTCCTATTTGGCAGTTTTCTTTCTTTCTGCCGTTTTTTTTTTTTTCTCCCCCCTTTACTTCAGGTGTCTGCCTTTTATGTTTCCTCATTTTAGTCGTTTCTCCTATGATTTCTTTATGTCCTGTATGTTTTTTTTCCCTTATCTGGTTTGCTTTGTGGCTGGTCGCCGGGAAGCGGTCGTCCGACCGCCTCCCGTGCCGACCGCCGGGGCCGCGGAGAAAGACTCCGGCGGCCCCATGTGTGGATTCCCGCCCGCCGGCTTTTGCCGCCGAGCGGGACTCGTCTCTTACCTCCCTGTCCTGCTCGCGTCGCCGCTCGCGTTTTGCTCTCCAGCGGTCGGCGTGGAGCGGGTACAGGGAGCCTCACCTACCAGAGAGCTTCTGCTCTCGAGCGCATTTCCCCGCGACCACGTGGTCGGACCCGGGGTGCGCGGCTCTGGGCTGGGCATACTGCAGGGTTTTTCTCCCAGCGCTTAAAGGCGCACAACCCTTCTTTACTCCTATGTTTGGGCTGCCCAACCCTTTGCCCCATCCCCTGGTGGGGGTATATTTTCCACTTTCTTTCGATCAGTGGGGGGTTAGCTCAGTAGGGACAATATCATTATCCCACATGGTGGTTTCCCTAGGGGTCCCTGGTTCAGACCGGGGTGCCCCCTTTCAGGTACCATTCCTGGGTTTTTTTGTGCATGTTTCTCCTATACCAGCGCATGTTGCGCTGTACTACATATTGCCCACATCACTGCTCACTGCAGTTTTTCTGCAGCATGTAACTTTCTGTGCCTCTCCCTACTTCTCCTACTACCTGCTGCCTGGATTGCTCTAGGATTGTTTGCTACAGTGAATTCACATGCACCCTACATGGGGCCCTACACCCACCAACCTGGTTCTTTTCTGGGGATCCTGTTTCAACTGTACCCTACACGACCTAGTGACCAAGTTATTTCTGTATGCCTCCTTGAAGGATTTCCTGCCTCCATGAACCACTGGGCCGGTGCCACCAGTGCCCATATATTGGCCGGCTTTGTCCGTGCCCCTATGATTGGCCTGCTCTGTCAGTGCCCCTTGATTGGCCAGCTTTGTCTGTGCCCCATGATTTGGCCTGCGTTGTCTGTGCCATATTACGCATGATTCTGGCCTGGCGGCTCCATTCCCGGACCCCTGTTATTGAGCCTGCATGCGTTAAGACTTGCCTCTGCCAATTATAGGGGTGCGGCCCCTACTGCCTGCTAGGGATACCTGTTATCTATCTCCTCAGGTATCACCTACAATCATCTCGGACATTATGGAGGCCTCTGCACAGGAGCAGATGTTGCAGGCATAGATTAGTGCGGCGGTGTCCGCCACTGTGGAGAAAGCCCTGGCTAGGGCCCTCCCGCAATGACGACCGGACAGGGGTGCGAGGGGATCCCCCTGCTTGGCAGACGACTCGGCTGAGTCAGACTCTCACGAAAGAGAGCAGGCAAGTGCGCACATGCGCTATTGGAAGGGTGAAGGCCCTGAACCACGCTCCCGGAAGGACAAGGCTCCGGCGAGGCGACATGGTTCGAGGTTATCGAACCTCACCGGCCAGGCGCCGCCGCCTTTCGGGCGCAGGGGAGGTGGCCTTTTAACCCCCCTACATTGGCCTGCCGTAGGAGTGGCGGACAGTCCAGTCTCCCTCGGATGAGGGAGATGTTTGGGATGAGGACTGTGGGGAGGGTCCCGGTTGGCGCCGTGAGGATGAAGACGCGTCGGCGACAGAGGCCCCCACGGCGATGCTGGGGGACGATATCTATTGGACGCTACAGGAGACCCTCTGTTTAACCCTCGGTCTATCAGACGCCACAGACCCTCGGAGGGTCACTACCCGGACACTCGGCACATTTCGTGCACTACTGGATCCGTAGATCCCTTAAGGGGAGGCCCGCGAGAAGCTGTGGGCGGACTACCCCAGGCCCATCTTGCCGGACGAGGTGGCAGCGGCCCCGGATTTTTTGTCCCCTGGTGGCCTCGTACTTGAATCCTGTGGGTCGGGACCCCGGGTAAGCCTCCGCTAAGCGCAGGATAAACGACGGGATATGCTGGGTCCCCTGCGCAGGATGTTGGTCCTGGCGGATGAGGTCTACATGGTGGGTATGAACCTAGACCCGGCCATCATGCGGGATTGGGCACTACGCCCCATGTGCCTTCTAGGCGATGCTATGCGGTTCTGCACCGTACGCAGGTACACGGCTCTGTTCCGTATGGACGCCAAACTATCGGAGCTAGGATCTAAAGAATTGGGCCCCTCTGGCATAAGACCTACTGTTCGGGGCACCAGTCATTAGGGAGCTACAGGAACGCATCAATTTATTTGCTTCTCTGGATAAGGCACAGTCCTCTATGGTGAGGGTGTTTCGATCACTGTTATCCCGGCTGGTCTTCGGACCCCACGGATCCCGTGGCTCATCCTTTTCTCCCACCAGACCAGCCCTGACCTCCCTACACTCAAGGAACGGGTGGAGGTCGTGGAGACTGTCCAAGAGGACGGGCGAGATTTCCTACGGGTGAGTACATCTACTGCCACTTTCAGTCCACCCCGGTTACATACAGACGGATTGTTTTCCTGCAGAGACAGGTGGCAGGAAGTGTCTTCAAATGCATGGATCCGTCTGACGGTACGGGGTTAGCTCATGGACTTCCCCTCTCCACCGACGCAGGTTGGACCTCCGAGTGTCTCCTGCATCGCGAGAGTTCAACGTTCTTTGATAGCTTCGGAGGTTCGGACTCTGCTCTCCACTGGCGTTATCCAGCGAGCCCCGGATTTGGGGTGTTTTTTCCCAGCTCGGAAGGACAAGGCTCCGGCGAGGCGACATGGTTCGAGGTTATCGAACCTCACCGGCCAGGCGCCGCCGCCTTTCGGGCGCAGGGGAGGTGGCCTCTTAACCCCCCTACATTGGCCTGCCGTAGGAGTGGCGGACAGTCCAGTCTCCCTCGGATGAGGGAGATGTTTGGGATGAGGACTGTGGGGAGGGTCCCGGTTGGCGCCGTGAGGATGAAGACGCGTCGGCGACAGAGGCCCCCACGGCGATGCTGGGGGACGATATCTATTGGACGCTACAGGAGACCCTCTGTTTAACCCTCGGTCTATCAGACGCCACAGACCCTCGGAGGGTCACTACCCGGACACTCGGCACATTTCGTGCACTACTGGATCCGTAGATCCCTTAAGGGGAGGCCCGCGAGAAGTTGTGGGCGGACTACCCCAGGCCCATCTTGCCGGACGAGGTGGCAGCGGCCCCGGATTTTTTGTCCCCTGGTGGCCTCGTACTTGAATCCTGTGGGTCGGGACCCCGGGTAAGCCACCGCTAAGCGCAGGATAAACGACGGGATATGCTGGGTCCACTGCGCAGGATGTTGGTCCTGGCGGATGAGGTCTACATGGTGGGTATGAACCTAGACCCGGCCATCATGCGGGATTGGGCACTACGCCCCATGTGCCTTCTAGGCGATGCTATGCGGTTCTGCACCATACGCAGGTACACGGCTCTGTTCCGTATGGACGCCAAACTATCGGAGCTAGGATCTAAAGAATTGGGCCCCTCTGGCATAAGACCTACTGTTCGGGGCACCAGTCATTAGGGAGCTACAGGAACGCATCAATTCATTTGCTTCTCTGGATAAGGCACAGTCCTCTATGGTGAGGGTGTTTCGATCACTGTTATCCCGGCTGGTCTTCGGACCCCACGGATCCCGTGGCTCATCCTTTTCTCCCACCAGACCAGCCCAGACCTCCCTACACTCAAGGAACGGGTGGAGGTCGTGGAGACTGTCCAAGAGGACGGGCGAGATTTCCTACGGGTGAGTACATCTACTGCCACTTTCAGTCCACCCCGGTTACATACAGACGGATTGTTTTCCTGCAGAGACAGGTGGCAGGAAGTGTCTTCAAATGCATGGATCCGTCTGACGGTACGGGGTTAGCTCATGGACTTCCCCTCTCCACCGACGCAGGTTGGACCTCTGAGTGTCTCCTGCATCGCGAGAGTTCAACGTTCTTTGATAGCTTCGGAGGTTCGGACTCTGCTCTCCACTGGCGTTATCCAGCGAGCCCCGGATTTGGGGTGTTTTTTCCCAGCTCGTTTTTATAGTAATGATGACGTCGGGGGAGTTCCGCCCGGTGGTCGGTTTTCGGGACTGGAACACCTTCGTTGTCTGCACCCACTTCAAGTTGGAGGGCATTCATCTCCTTCGGGACCTTCCCCGGCCGGGAGTCTTGTTCATGTGAATGGGCCCGTGGGATGCTTACCTCTCCGTCTGGCTGGACAAGATGGGTCGCGGTTTGCTTCGCTTCGCCTGGAAGGGCGTCCCTCACCAATTCACATGCCTCCTGTTCGACCTCAGCTCGACCCCTTAGTGCTTCACCGACCTTCTGATGCCTGTGGCCGCCCGTTGCTGGCCGGAGGGCGTCCGTTTCCTGTTATTTCTGGATGATTTGCCGATCCTCTACGAAGATCCCTCCAGGCTCAGATCTTACACGCATTCGGCGACTTCCTTGTTGGAGATCCTGGCATTCGTAGTTCATCTGAGGAAATCGGCTTTGGAACCTTCCCAAACGGTGGAGTTCTTGGGTGTCGTGGTCTATGCGACGGATTGCGTTCTCCGTCTGCCTTTGACACTGATGGCATCCATCCAGGAGGTGACGAGAAGATTATAGCGGATTCTCCATCATAGGTTTGCTCGTATGGTGGGCCTTTCTCTCAGCCTCGATACAGGCGATATACCCAGGCCCGCTACACCACGGGACCATGCAACGGCTGAATACCCCTGTTCTATGCAGGTGACCCTCTTCAGACCGGATGGCTTCCCTGTTCCCGGACGTGAAGGCTGGACTGAGCTGATGGCTTCTGCACATGGCCGAATGGAACGGCAAGGCAATATTCGGACCGACCCCGGATTTCATTCTGGAATCGACTGCAAGCCTTGGGGTTGGGGTGCCACGTGCATGTCCGGGTCCGTGGGTGGCCCGTAGTCGGACAAGGAATCGGAGTTCCACGTCAATTGTCTGGATTGTTGCGGGTTCGTTGGCAGTTCGGAGCCTGGCAAGTCACCTGTCGGAATGTTGCGCCCTCCTTCGGAGGGACGAGGTCTCAGCGCTACAATATACCGACCGCTTGGGAGGCGCTCGGTCTCGCACACTGGAGGTGTCGAAGGAGATTTCCGGCTTATGCTTCCAACGCAACACCGCATTACAGGCAGAGTACCTACCGTGTGAGTCGAACCTGACGGCGGATTCGTTCTCCAGACTTTGGATGGATGCCAACAACTGGGAACTCTTTCGACCCGTCTTCATTGTTCTCGTGCGTCGCTCTGGTTTGTTCACGGCGGGTCTATTCGCCTCCAGGGAGACCATCGGATCCAGACGTGCTTTGGTTAGCTCCCAGATCCAGCGTGCGCGGTGGTGGTCGTGTTTCGACAGATACGGTTGTTTTTCTCAGGTAGCATAGGTGTTCCCTCCGTTCGCCTCTATCCCCCGGGTTGTACTTCTAGTTTGTGGTCGACGTGTGTCCTTAGTGTTGCTGACTCCGCTATGGCGAGATCAGTCGGGTTCTCGGAGTTTCTGGATTTTTCCTGTCGGGATCCTCTTCTCTTACCCTCCTCTCGAATACTCCTCTTGGACTCTTTTGGGAGTGCCTGGTAGGTCGAGGCGTCGTCACTATCGGTCAGGGACCCTCTCTGGGATCCCTGAACTCCTGGGACGAGGAGAGGTTTACCTCTCAGCTTGGATTTCATAGTTTCGTTGGTGCTTAGGACAGGATGCTGAACCCTTTTTTTCCGGACCGTGACCAACTCCTCGATGATTTGGGACGGTTGTGCCGTCTGGTTCTTGTGTTAGTCATTTATTTAGGCGGCGCGTGTTCCGTTTGGAGGTTTTTTCCCATCGTTCAGGACCCGCTAGTCTGCAGATTTCTACGTGGGATGAGGTTGGCACGTCCTCCGGCGCCTAGATACTCTTCCCTCTGGGAGGTAAGTATGGTTTTAGCGTTTTTCTTCGAGATCCGGCCGGAGTTCCTTGATTTTTCCCTTAGCCAGCTTTCTCCTGTGTTTGTCCTCTTGTTGTGTCTGGTTTCGTTCAGATGTGTTTCTGATGTCCGGTCCTTTGCCCCTGTCCAATCTCGACGGATGAGATGATTATTGACACTGGCAGGGGTGAATGAGACTCTTGGAGCGCATTCGGTTAGCGGCGCTACTGCTTCCGAGTTTTTCCTTGATGGGCGTTTCTTCTCGGGACGTTTTTTGGTATGTGGCGGTCCGGTTCCGTGAGGAGTTTTTTGCGCCAGTTTGTTTTGGACCGTCGGACTATGTTTCTTTTGCTTTGCTGTCGGAGCGTTAAAACAGCAAATATGAAGCCTCCTGTCATGCTATAAAATTGTAGATTATACTAGCTTTTGTGTAACTATAATCTTAATTTTATTAATGACAGGAGGCGAATATTTCCCACCCAGTTTGGTTTCTCCCCTCCCTTGTTTTGCATGGATTGCGTTTGTATTTCTGTTGATTTGTCTGATTATCTGGGCTAGGTTTGGTAGTCTGGGGTGATGTTGTGGGAAGTGCATGTTATATTGTATTGACGGTCATTGGTGATGGATTTCATGCCTTTATTCTATCAGTACTGGATCGTGGGATTTATGTTTTATCAGTACATTTCATTCACTAATCAGTTTATTTCGTTTCAGTTTAATGGTTCGACTTCAGTTCATAGAATCGGCTGTTTGGCAGGATGAAGATCAAGCTCATCCATTATCCGATGTTTTTTCCAGATGGCATTCATTGTTATGTTGAAAATTTTTCTTTATTTAGTTATTGTTATTGTTGTGTACGTTTCTTTGTCGCAGCGTGAAAGAGGAAATGGTGGCTTAGGAGGTGCCTTATATAGATATCTTATGTTTTTGTCTTTGGTGTTTATCTCTCTATGTTAATGTGCTGCTGTGGAGTTCTAGTAAAGAGAGACTAAGCAAATATTCGCCTCCTGTCATTAATAAAATTAAGATTATAGTTACACTAAAGCTAGTATAATCTACAATTTCACTGCTCAATTCACTGTCATTTAGGAGTTAAATCACTTTGTTTCTGTTTATGCAGCCCTAGCCACACCTCCCCTGGCTATGATTGACAGAGCCTGCATGAAAACAAAAACTGGTTTCACTTTCAAACATATGTAAATTTACCTTAAATAATTGTATCTCAATCTCTAAATTTAACTTTAATCACATACAGGAGGCTCTTGCAGGGTCTAGCAAGCTATTAACATAGCAGGGGATAAGACAATCTTAATTAAACAGAACTTGCAATAAAGAAAGCCTAAATAGGGCTCTCTTTACAGGAAGTGTTTATGGAAGGCTGTGCAAGTCACATGCAGGGAGGTGTGACTAGGGTTCATAAACAAAGGGATGTAACTCCTAAATGGCAGAGGATTGAGCAGTGAGGCTGCAGGGGCATGTTCTATACACCAAAACTGCTTCATTAAGCTAAAGTTGTTCAGGTGACTATAGTGTCCCTTTAAATTAGGTAAAACTATGCAAGATGAAATCTCACTCCGAAAAAAATCCATAGATAAGAGGTATAGTCTTATCCCAGACTCCAGTTCTAATGCACCACCACTTAAAACTTCTTCTATTACCAGCAAAACATGATTATCGTCTACGGAGCCTCCTATCTATGGAGCCTCTCATTTATGACACTTTGTCATTTATGATACGTTAAGAAAATAGACATAGTGGGAGACTCTCTATTGATGAGATCAATATTTGCTGTATGAGAAAATAATTAATCACGCACATATCACTACCTAATACCTCAGGGTCCTGAATATCTGCACCGATGTTGGGACCATTCTGAGGGTGGTGGAAGGGACACTGCAATACACACTTGAGTAAATAATGAAGATAACAGTGGCACTGGCTAAAATGACGAGTTCTTAGTATTATACCTATGTGTAATTATCATCTTAATTAAGAAAACTAACATTTACAAGTCCAACCCTTCCTCGTTTCTCAGTGATCTCCCAGTTACCCTAAATTAAGACCAAACCCAAGTCCATGCCTTATTTCCATCTCTTTGGCCTCTTATTTATTTCCCTTCCATATAATGTATGTAATCCTTTTGTTGATGCTGGGTACGGCAGCCCGTTAATAGTAAATGGGTAGAAGTAATGAACTATAGAGAGTGAGAACGTTGGCTCTAATGACTTGGTGGTCAGTCTGTGGGAGAACGGGTGCAGTGCTGAGAAGGAGGCCTTGCTAAGTATTAAGTGGTCGCAAATATCTATTGGCTGTTGGTAATAACACATATTTTTAGCATTCCATTTTATTTTTATATTTTACTATTTCGTCTAATCCATGCATATTTGTGAATTCTTCATTTTAATTGCAAGTTTCCTTCTTTTATCACAGGTCAACAAAACCCCTCATTTTCGGGAGTAATGATTTGGTTCATGTCAACTTCAGAATCTTTGGAATAGGAGCCTATGAAGCAAAGTTATATGTCACTCTCCCAGCTGGGGCACATTACATACGGGTTTTGTATCAGAGTGGGGTATGTTGGGGTATGGGAGAAACATAAACAAAATAGTAGTCTCGCACTCTTCCTTAACCCCTTCACTATCGAGCTATTTGGTTGAAAAAATATTAGCATGACAATTATTTTAAGCAATGGAAACAAAACTAGCATATAAACATCATAACACATCAACTTTGCTTATAGATTGCTTCACAGACAAATGTGAAAATTAAAATGATGTTCATTTACATTATTTACATTTTTCAATTATTCGTTTATCCTTATATAAAAATATTTTGGAAAGGAAAAGCTTTAGACATTATGCAGTGTATTTTATCTTTTAATATTCCACACAGGGTCCCAAATGTTAGTATAAAAGCAAAACTGCTATTTCTTTTACACATACTGTAAATGTGACAGAAAATAGATAAAGAAAAATTGTCAAATGCATTGCTTATAGGTATTTCCAAGGACCCTGAAGGCTTCACTAGTACAGCTTCTTAAAAATAGCAATAAAATATTTTTCTAATATAAAATTATTTAAATCTACCATAGCAATCATTAGCAATCTCTGGTCCTTTCTCCTCTATGACTGTAGGAATGATATCACCCATTGAAGCTTCATGTACTGTTTGAAAGTGAAGGGTTATTTTTTTTAATTTTATTTTTAACCTTAACCAATAATGGATCAGAGCAATTATGGAAGTGGAAAGATGGAGGGAAATTTGAGTCAAGTAATTGATGTAAAGAGTCGTAGTATTGGGGAAAGAGATATTTACAAGGGAATATAAGTAACATTTCAATAAAGAGTTTTTTTGTTTTTTTACTTAGTCCATGTAGATATCTAGTGATAGACAAGGTAGATTTGGTTATTCCAGAATGTTGCAGAAAGTTCATTATAAAATACTGGTCTTTTGTGTTGCGTTACCTCCTTGTGGCGATGCACGAACCCTGCAGCACTGCATGTTCCTGATACCCAGACCCTTAAACTTCACCCCTTTATATATTTAAATAGATATGGCACCTTTTTATGACATATAATTTTCTTATGACATTACAAATACATGTAACCAATCACTACATAGTATAGGGTATTTATCTCCCTGGTTCCTGCTTGTTCTTAGTTCCTTGCCCTGTCATGGTCTCTGTATACCCGAGAGTGTGTTACATACTACTTCTTATTCTGATTTCTGACCTTGGCTTGTTTGACCATTCTTGATCTCTCTAACCCTGACCTTGGCTTGTTTGACCATTCTTGATCTCTCTAACCCTGACCTTGGCTTGTTTGACCATTCTTGATCTCTCTAACCCTGACCTTGGCTTGTTCGACCATTCTTGATCTCTCTAACCCTGACCTTGGCTTGTTCGACCATTCTTGATCTGGCTTGTTTCTCGATTCTGTGTACCTCTTGTGTGTTGGGGTCAGGTCAATCCTGATACTTAGCTTACATCTAACGACTTAATTATTTTTAAACAGGTGGCAAGCAAGACCCCTATGCCTTATCCTCAGAATTACAGAAGTATTTCTATCTGTTACTTAGAGATAAAACCAGTGGGTGAATACTTTCCAACCATTCTGACTATTAAAAGTTTAAAGCCTCCTGAAAAGGCAGGAATCATACAGTGGGTGTACACCAAATGTCAATAGTGAAAGGTGTGTAGCGCTGAAAAATAATAACAACGTACTCCCAAAAGTTTGGGAATGTTGGAGTTATAGAGACTACTGTAGGGAAAAAATTAAAAATATATAGTGTAATACAGTGATGTCCAGTGGGAATATTAGCTCCTAATAAGTAGCACTCACGTGGTTTAGAGCCTATTGAGGATTGGCTCTAATCACTTGCACTGTTGTGTACCCTGGGTGACACACACCCTATGAATCCATATTCAGTGTTGACCTCAAAAACATGGAGATAAAAAAGAGAGAAACAGGGAAGCTTGCCCTGGTGTAGAAATCATCAATAGAGTATGGTACAGTAGTAAAAATACAGGTTGCCTCTCACCTTATTAAGAGCCTGCAACCTGGCTCTGAGTGTACGGGTATATGAGTCTTTGTTTAGGTGTTTATGCTGGTTCCACATAAGGAACTGGAGATTGCCACATTATGTAGCACAAACAGATCAAATGTAGGTCAACAAGTACCATGTGAAAATACATATATAAACTAACGTTGGCTTTATGTCTCCTAGGAGAAAATAGTTTGTGCCCCGGAAAAAGAGAATAAGACAGAGGTGGTGGTTTGTGAGCTTGTAAACTCTTGGAGGGACTATATAGAGGTCAGTACCAAAAGATTATGAGATTAAAAGCATGAATGATACTACTGAAACATGAATGATATGAATGAATAATACTTTTATGTATTTTATGTTTGATACAAACTGACACACCATAGCCCCACACGCCAGGTTGCAACACGCTGCTTCATTTTTTTGAAACTGTTGCAATTTTCCTGGCCTCGGGTGTTCTGGTAGTAGTTTTTATTTCTTACCAAAGTAGTGTCGGCAGCCCTAGCAAGCTGTGATTGGGGTATTTAATATTTGTCTATTCATTATTTTTAGGTGTCCTGTCGCCCGCCAGCGCTGCTCCTGTCAGAGGGCAGCATGGGTCCCGGCGTGCGCGTATTGCTACAGCGGTATTCCCACAAACTGAGAGGAATACTGCCAAACACTCACCAGAGGTGACCTCTCCTCTCTCAGCAGCCGGCTCTGTATCATTAAGGGCGCCGCCCGCTGCTGCTGTGAATAATAACGGGTTTCCTGTTTAACCCTTAAAGGGCCAGATCAATTAATTTAATTTGGGTGTGTTACACACATAAACGTGATCACATGTTTCCCTACAGCCTATCAGGAAACACCTTTAGCTATTTAAAGGAACACTATAGTCACCTAAATTACTCTAGCTAAATAAAGCAGTTTTAGTGTATAGATCATTCCACTGCAATTTCACTGCTCAATTAACTGTCTTTTAGGAGTTAAATCACTTTGTTTCTGTTTATGCAGATATAGAAAGTACAGATACACCTCCTAGTGGATAGGACACACTCTTAGTTGACAACAAAACAATTACCCTTGGACTAAATGTATAGCAGATAAGGACTCCTCCAGGTCCTCAATAGATATGGGTAAAAATAGATCTACAATACAATAATAACAGAAACAAACATAGCATAATACTGTTGACTCATGAGGGGGAGTGGAAGTTTGAATAGTAATTCACACTCACAAACCAAAATTGATTGTAGGCATATCATGTAAGGCGATGAGTATCTCAGGATAGATGAGAAGGGAATAGAAAACAAAATAGTGCAGAGTATCTTGGTAAAAAAAATACACTTTAATATAAAGGCACACTTACAATGTTGAAGTGGCAAACAGGCATATAAGATCAACCGGTCTCAGGGGGCTTATTGATAGTGTTCCAGAGTTTTTTTATTGTTTGTATTAGGCTGTTTTATTCATTTTTATCATTTCGACTGGGTTAAACTGATCCTATATTTCATCTTGTGATCCTGAGACCGGTTGATCTTATATGCCTGTTTGCCACTTCAACATTGTAAGTGTGCCTTTATATTAAAGTGTATTTTTTTTACCAAGATACTCTGCACTATTTTGTTTTCTATTCCCTTCTATGTACATGATGATGGTCCATCTATCCTGAGATACTCATCGCCTTACATGATATGCCTACAATCAATTTTGGTTTGTGAGTGTGAATTACTATTCAAACTTCCACTCCCCCTTATGAGTCAACAGTATTATGCTATGTTTGTTTCTGTTTATGCAGCCCTAGCCACACCTCCCCTGGCTATGATTGACAGAGCCTGCATGGAAAAAAAAATCTGGTTTCACTTTCAAACAGATGTAATTTACCTTAAATAATTGTATCTCAATCTCTAAATTGAACTTTAATCACATACAGGAGGCTCTTGCAGGGTCTAGCAAGCTATTAACATAGCAGGGGATAAGAAAATCTTAATTAAACAGAACTTGCAATAAAGAAAGCCTAAATAGGGCTCTCTTTACAGGAAGTGTTTATGGAAGGCTGTGCAAGTCACATGCAGGGAGGTGTGACTAGGGTTCATAAACGAAGGGGATTTAACTCCTAAATGGCAGAGGATTGAACAGTGAGGCTGCAGGGGCATGTTCTATACACCAAAACTGCTTCATTAAGCTAAAGTTGTTCAGGTGACTATAGTGTCCCTTTAAACCTAGTTTGTCCATTTCTCAGTGCCCTGTTGTGGTTTCCAGTTGGTTATTCGAGAGTGCGCTCCTTGTATTGATTTCTTGTGTATCTGACCTTTGCTTCCCTTATTGACTATCCGATCTCTGTATTCCTTGACTTTTGGCTTGGCTCCTGACTATTCTGATATCTCCATTCTTTGACCTTTGGCTTGTTTATCGTTTGCGTTATACCTTTGTCTTGGCTTTTCCCTATCTTGTGTCTTTTGCCTTTTTACGCTAAAACTGGCCATTGTAAGGTCCGGTAATACGTCTTAGGTATTTGCTTTATATCTACTTAAGTTATGCGTGTTGGGCATCTACAGAAATCCTGATATTAGGACTTTTGTATATGAGATTTGCTTCATTGCTATTATTTGAATGTTAATTGTGAGAGGATTAAGGATTTGTGATTTCTTTTTTAATTTTAGTTTACATTAAAGAATTATCTGTTTTCTTGACAGAAACGGTCTCTTTCTGTTTTATATATTGTTTAGGAGCGCACATACCATTTTTTTTTTATATATATATTTTGAGTTTTCTCTTCTTTAAGTCGCTTGTATGTGTATGTAGCTGCCCAAATGATCATTTTACTGTCATAGTTACCAGTAATTTACCTTTTTTATTTTAGATTAAAAGCATGGCTAATGCAAAATTCAATATCTCATGAAAATATTGCAAATTATTTTATTGGTAATTGGTATGCAAATGTGTGCTTATACCTCAATATAATATATTTATTACAATTATAATAAATCACATATTCTAAGTATTGATCACTCTTCTGTGTGAGAAGTTTATCTCTTATCTCTTTACTGCTCATACTCAGCTGACAGGGAGGACCGGTGCTAGGATTTTTAGTTACACAGGCGAAGATGCATTTTGGCGCCCCCCACCCTCATTAAAAAAAAAAATAATGCATCCTGTGTGTCTTTCCTCCCAAGCCACAGGCACACAGGCATCATTTTTCAGTCACACAGTCAAAGTGATACAGGTACACTGTCGCACAAACACAGAAATAATCATACAGAGACATACAGACACAGACAGACAGAGACATACAGACATATAAAGACATACATGCATACAGAGGCATACCGTCATACAGACGCATACAAAGACATGCATGCATACGGAGACATACCGTCATACACAGGGCCGCATAGAGAAACATACATACAAAGACATACAGGCATACAAAGACATGCATGCATACAGAGACATACATAGACATAAGGACACATACATAAATACATAGAGAGACATACAGGCATACAGAAACATACATACAAGACATACAGGCATACAGACATGTATGTACATACATACTGTGACCGAAAGCAAGGAATTGTGCTGGAGGGAATCTATATACCTCCCCACATTTTGCAAGGTTCCTACTTTGTGTAATTAGCCCCAGGGAAATTTGTAATGTTATAATGAATGTTGCACTTTAAATATGTGTATATTTGGGCCCTGGGGTGGAGTACTTGGAGAGTAGGGTGGGCCAGTGCTCCACTCCACATTTTGGAAGTTGCTTGGAACCTACAAGTGAGAAATCCAGTTCCAGAGTTTGAATCCTAATTTAACTCACCTGAAAAGGATTGTCAATTACCAGTGCTATTAAGTACTCCCCTGCCAAGGAAGGAGGGAGATTGTGTTTGGTTTCTGTGAGTGGAAACAGAGAGCTGAAAACCCTGAAACAGTAAGGTTGTTTATATTTATGTTTATGTTGGGAAATGGACAAGCCATCCAACCCAGTTAGCTGATTATTTTGTTTAGTTAGTGCTCAGACGAGCAAGGCTTTTGTTTTATATATTTTTGTTACCTTTATACCTTACTGTGCATTTATTTTGGAACCTCAATAAAAGAGCAAGTTAATTTACCTCATCCAGCGTGTGAAGTGTCTCTAAAGCCTGAAAAGACTGTGTGTAACACCCCAATCCCAGGACAAGGTACCAAGGGAAAGGAGTACTTTTGTCACATATGGTGGAGGATGCGGGCAGCACACGGCAAAGTCTGTAAGTAGGGAGAAAGAGACTGCTGAGAAAATGGAGGATGTCATGAAAGCTTCGCTCCAGTCCACTGCTGTACAGCAAGAGACAAACAGGAGGACTGCAGAGACTAATGCAATACAGCAAGAGAGCATTGCAATACTGCAGCAGCTTGTACTGGCTCAAAAGGAAAATACAGATGCTTTATTCAAGCAAGTTGAAGCAACACAGGCAGCAGCTCATCAATTGCTCAGAGAGGAGCAGCAGCATGCCACATGTGTCATACAGCAGGAGATCCAGAGTCTATCACAAAGGCTGGCCAGGGATGCCCCAGAATCACCACAATGTCCAAAGGTGATCAGAGTGAGTCACTACTTGCAAAAGATGGTATCCACAGATGATGTAGAAGCCTACCTGATGGCATTTGAGCGAACCGCTGAGCGAGAAGGTTGGCCTGAAGTGGAATGGGCAAGTCTGCTAGCACCATTTCTTACTGGTGAATCCCAGAAAGCATACTATGATCTGGAACCAGCGGAAGCCAGTGACTACAAGAAGCTGAAAGCAGAAATACTGGCACGCCTGGGGGTGACAACAGCCGTCCGTGCCCAGAGATTTCATTCGTGGACTTACAGCCTGGATAAAGCGATTCGTTCACAGATGTTTGACTTGATGCACCTTGCCAGAAAATGGTTGCAGCCAGAGATCAACTCACCCAGCCGCATTGTGGAAAGATTCCTAAGAGGCTTTTACCTATTGGACTTCATCGGTGGGTCAGCCAGAGCAATCCCCAAACAGCAGACCAATTGGTTGAATTGGTTGAACGGTATATAGCAGCGGGAGAACTGCTTCAACCTCCTGGCCAAGAGAGACGCAAGAATCTGAAAACCTACAGCCCCAGCAAATCTGGTAAGACTGTTCCAGGGAAAAGGGGGTCTTTTGATGAGAGAACAGGGTTTTATTACCCAAGAGACATTGTGAAAAGAGAAAAAGACTTTGGGAGGTGGGAAGAGCCTACAAATGAATCAAAAAGTACTAATTATGGTATAAAATGCTTTAAATGCAGAAACTTTGGACATATTGCAAAAGACTGTCCTGAAAATGTTGAACCAATGGAGTGTAATTTTGGTAATAATTGGGAAGGAATTGCACTTTATTCACAGGTTGTATGTTCTGTGGAAAAAAAATGGTTATTTGAATAGTCACCCTGGGTGTACCGTGAATGTGGAGGGAAAAATATACAGGCATTGCTAGATTCAGGGAGTATGGTTACCCTTCTAGACCAATCCTTATTACAGGATACTCATATTGTTAACTCTGGAAAAGTTGATATTGCTTGTGTGCACGGGGATATATATAACTACCCTACTGCAGATATACTTGTTAAAACCCAGTGTGGTACTGTAAACTGCAGAGTGGGGCTGGTACCAAAACTGGCACATGAGATGATTATTGGAAGGGATTTTCCCCATTTTCTAGACCTATGGGCATGTTTTGAAAACCCATCAGGTGAACAGAATGATGAATTTCCTTTTGCAAATACTCTGGCAGATGAGAGAGATCATGATGATGAGCCTAACAATATGCAGCATTCCCCTATAAAAACATTAGTTGGTGAAAACCCAGAACAAACTAATGCGGGACCTTCTAGAAGCTCTGAACCAGATATAGAGTTAGCTGATTTAGAGGTTAGGCCTGGTAACTTCAGAAGTGCACAGTGGTCTGACCCAACATTATTGGTAGCCATGAATAATATTTCTATAAGGAATGGATCCCCTGTCAATCCAGGGAATTCTATTACTTACCCTTATTTTGAAGTGGATAATGATCTGTTGTACAGAGTTGAGAAAAAAGAGTCCGTTATTACAAAGCAGCTGTTAGTACCACAAGCCTATTGGCGCACTGTGTTAAACCTTGCACATAGCCATGTTTTGGGGGGTCACCTAGGGGTTGACAAAACAAGAGAGCGTGTTTTGAGGAGATTTTATTGGCCTAGAGGAAGCAAAATATTTGGGCTACTCTATTGGTAGGGGACTAGTGAAACCCCAAGTTGCTAAAATTGAAGCCATACGAAATTGGCCGAGACCACTGACTAAGAAACAGGTGAGAACATTTATTGGCCTCATTGGCTATTACAGGAGATTTATATCCAATTTTGCTACAATTGGAAGCCCATTAACTGACCTTACTAAAGCTAATGCTCCAGTAGTGGTAAAATGGTCCCCAGAGACTGAACAAGCATTCAGAAAGCTTAAAGAAGCCATTTGTGCCCAACCAGTGTTGGTAACACCTGATTTTTCTAAAGAATTTATTTTACAGACAGATGCCTCTGATGTAGGACTAGGTGCTGTTCTCTCTCAGGAAATTCAGGGTGAGGAGCACCCCATATTATATTTAAGCAGGAAGCTTAATCCCCAAGAAAGAAACTATTCCATTGTTGAGAAGGAGTGTCTGGCTATAAAGTGGGCAGTAGACACACTTAAATACTATCTCTTGGGACGAAAATTCAGACTAGTGACAGACCATGCACCCCTTACTTGGATGAGCCAAAACAGGGAGAAAAATAGTAGAGTAACCCGCTGGTTCCTTAGCTTGCAACCCTATAATTTCTCCATAGAGCATAGGGCTGGGAGTAAACAGGGAAATGCAGATGGTCTTTCGCGGATGCACTCGCTAATGTCCAATGCCCAATAGGTCTGAGCTGGGGGGAGGATGTGTGACCGAAAGCAAGGAATTGTGCTGGAGGGAATCTATATACCTCCCCACATTTTGCAAGGATCCTACTTTGTGTAATTAGCCCCAGGGAAATGTGTAATGTTATAATGAATGTTGCACTTTAAATATGTGTATATTTGGGCCCTGGGGTGGAGTACTTGGAGAGTAGGGTGGGCCAGTGCTCCACTCCACATTTTGGAAGTTGCTTGGAACCTACAGGTGAGAAGTCCAGTTACAGAGTTTGAATCCTAATTTAACTCACCTGAAAAGGATTGCCAATTACCGGTGCTATTAAGTACTCCCCTGCCAAGGAAGGAGAGAGATTGTGTTTGGTTTCTGTGAGTGGAAACAGAGAGCTGAAAACCCTGAAACAGTAAGGTTGTTTATGCTTATGTTTATGTTGGGAAATGGACAAGCCATCCAACCCAGTTAGCTGATTATTTTGTTTAGTTAGTGCTCAGAAGAGCAAGGCTTTTGTTTTATATATTTTTGTTACCTTTATACCTTACTGTGCATTTATTTTGGAACCTCAATAAAAGAGCAAGTTAATTTACCTCATCCAGCGTGTGAAGTGTCTCTAAAGCCTGAAAAGACTGTGTGTAACACCCCAATCCAGGACAAGGTACCAAGGGAAAGGAGTACTTTTGTCACAATACATACAGAGGCATACCGTCATACAGAAACAGACATACATACAGAAACATGCATAAAAAGACATACAGGCATGCAGATACACACAGACACATACATACATACATACATACATACATACATAAAGGCATACAGTTACATACATGCATGCAGAGATATATACAGACATTCAGTTACATACATGCATACAGAGACATATATGCATGGATTCAGAGACATACATACATGCATACAGAGACATACATACAAACATACAGAGACACACATACACACATAGATACAGAGACATACATACAAACATACAGAGGCATACAAACATGGAAACAGAGACATACATACATACAGAGAGAGACATACAGAGAGAGACATACATACATACATACATACATACAGAGAGAGACATACATACATACATACAGAGAGAGACATACATACATACAACATACAGAGAGAGACATACATACATACAAAGACATTCACAATTACATACTTACATCTGTTAAATCTTGTCCCTGGGGTGCATGCTTTCCGGTTCTGTGGAGTCCCGTCCTGCAGTCCAGCCTCATCACTGGGCACCAGCCGCTCTGTGTGGTATACAGGGAGCAGGGATATGATGTCATTCATATCCCCGCCCCCTCCACACAGCATGCGGCAGACACCAGGGAGGAGGTGGGCAGGCAGAGGCTGGGCTTCACGGGTGGAAAGATCTGGTCTGCGCTCGGCCACGCTGCAAGTAATAACCAGCTGGTGGAAGCGCTATGCGCTTCCCTCCTTCCAGTCATCCTGATGTTGCGCCCCCAGGGCCGGCCCCGGTCTCATTAAGCTGCGCGCGAGGGCGGGGGTGCAGTGACAGAACAGCCTGCTCCCCCATTGGCCGCAAGAAGAGCTTCCCCTGCCAGCGGCCAGCGGACCTCCCCCAGCCAGCAGCCAGCAGACCTCCAGCGGCCACTAGCCCACCCAGCCGGTCACCCACAGGTAAAATTTGTAATTCTGTCAGTGTGAGTGTATGTGTCATGGTGTGTGTGTGTGTGTGTGTCTGTGTCATGGCGTGTGTGTATGTGTCATTGTGTGTCTGTGTCATTGTGTGTCTGTGTCATGGTGTGTGTGTGTGTGTCTGTGTCATGGTGTGTGTGTCTGTGTCATTGTGTGTCTGTGTCATGGTGTGTGTGTCTGTGTCATGGTGTGTGTGTCTGTGTCATTGTGTGTCTGTGTCATGGCGTGTGTGTATGTGTCATTGTGTGTCTGTGTCATGGTGTGTGTGTATGTGTCATGGTGTGTCTGTGTCATGGTGTGTGTCTGTGTCATTGTGTGTCTGTGTCATTGTGTGTCTGTGTCATTGTGTGTCTGTGTCATGGTGTATCTGTGTCATGGTGTATCTGTGTGTATTTAAAAAGTGTTTTTGCTCACCTTTTTTTTTTCTCCCCACGCCGTGCTGGTCTTCCCTCGACTGGCCCTGCCTCTATGGCTGACATCATCAAGCATGATGATCTGAGCCAATCCAATGCTCTGCCATAGGATTGGCTGCAAAGGCCCTGATAGTAGGTGCTGCACACTGTGCAATCACGCTGTGCAGTACTGACACAGGAAGCACCTCTAGTGACTGTCTGAGTGACTGTCACTAGAGGTGTCACTAGGAAGCAATGTAAACACTGCATGCGAGTATGCTTAATGTGTGTATATATACTCAACCATCTGGGGTGGCAAGACATTGCCTTACATATTACATGCGGCAATATATGGCGCAATGACTTATGGGGCTGGCATAGATTTTTTTTTTTCCAGGGCTGCTTTGTATCCCCAGTCCGGCCCTACTCCCAGTGAATCCATGCTGTGTCTTAGTGGCCTATACCATCACAGACCCAAAATGTGGTTCAGTCCCCAACTGGAGAAATAAACCTATTTGTTTGAAATAAATCATAAAATGTCTTTGGCGCAAAAAAAATAATGATTTTTTATTTATTTCACACTTTTTTTTAGAAACTATTGGAAATGGTTCTGTCTTTTAGGCTGCACATTTGACATTTTACTAAGATCGAATATATTTAAATATTATACCTATTTGTTTTCCTATGAATATGTCAATGTATTTAGATAGTTTTTTTGTTTGTTTTGTTTTTTCTGTGCTGGCTCTGGGTATTTTATTAGCAGTTTTGATCTTTGTCTGAAAGTTTTCCCTTCTTGGTTCTGTAGATCAATGCAAATATGCAGATTAACTTCATAGAACTGGAGAAGTTTGAGGAGAATATCACCTTCCCAATGCAGATAAAGAGGTAAGACTAGTGTCCCCTACTGTGTAATTGTGTTAAACCGCTAATTCTTAGTGATATTCTTCAATGATAAAGTAATTTACTTTTAATAGTTTTGATATTTAAAAAATAGTTGTATAAGACTCCTTTACCTCAATGGTTTACCCCAACATAACATGGGGAAGACCACAAATTCCTCTGGCATTGTTGCAGCTCAGTTATTTGGGTTCACTATATTTAATAAAAAGTATTTTGTTTTTCAGCCAAATAAATGCAACTTTTAAAGGCCCGACGGTTTGGGTACAATTGACTTTCATTCGGATAGCATCATTAGAACTTCGTGGGTAAGAATTTTTCATACTGTCCTGAGTTTGCAGAAAGGTAAATATCGTTATAGACAGATCTGAGCAATTAATATCTGTGACAGAGTTCCTATACTCCTCAACAAAGCTCCATAATAAGTTAATTGTCTCGCTGGGGAGGAACTCCGACAACCTCCACTCCCGGTAACCCTGACTGCCACTGGGGAGAGAGATCAGCTGTCCCCAATCCCAGTAACTCACATTGCCACTGGGAGGGGGATCTGTATCCTCAGCTCCTGGTAACTCTGCCTTCATAGGAGATCGGCTGTCTCCTCTGCCGGTAGTTCCGCTTGGGAGGGGGATTGACGGTCTCCATTCCCGGTAACTACACATGCCGCTGGGGAGGGAGACTGACCATCACTGTTCCCAATAGTTTCAACTGCCGCTGGGGAAGGAGGACGAGACTCTCCTCTCCCTGCTGCTGGGGAGCGGGACCGACTGTCTCCACTTTCGGTAACTCTACCTGCCACTGGCGAGGAGGACTGACCATCTCCGCTCTCTGTAGTTTTAACTGCCGCTGGGGAGGGAGGACAAGACTCTCCTCTTCCTTCCTAATGAACTCTCCTCTCCCTGTAACTCACCATGTTTTTGGGGAAGGAGACCAACCGTCTCCACTCCCAGTTCCATCAACTGCCGCTGGGGAAGGAGAATTATACTCTCCTCTCCCTAATTAACCAACTGCCACTGGGGAGTGAGGCAGCCTCCCTCTACCTCCTCTTGTTGGGTTTCCATCCGCTGCTGTTGAGCTAGTGAGGTGACCAGGGTCCGCATGCCATGGAGAATCTGGGCCGGCTGCCCAGCATCCCTGTGATTAAGGTCTGGAGAATATGGTTCTCTCCTCATCCACCTGGCCAACATCCTCAGATATAAAGTCTATTAAATCCCCAGGCTCTAGGACCTGCGGCTGTACAGAGTCATATAAATGCTTGCAATCCAGTTCAAGCTCCCACTCCATGGTTGCCAGGTGGGTCAAATCGGGTTCCAAGACAGTTGCTTCTGAGAGATCCAATAGGTGTTCCCTATTTGTCAAAGAGCCAGAACTTCTCAGGATTTCCAAATTTAACTTTCTCTTCAACAGCCTCCCGCAATAGGGCAGGGCCATCACAACCCCATCAACATTTCTTTCCAGACCAGCTCCTCTGATAGGAACATCTATTCCGCCAGAGACTGCTCTCCCAAGAATGACATCCGCAAATCAACTTGATCCCAAAATCGCTGCATAATGGTTGGAAGGAATTCTTTCCAGAGACGACAGACCTCCTCAAGGACATTGTCTTAGAGTTCCCGTCAGATTGTCTTAAGTCAGTCTATTTCGCCCTTTATCAAGAAAGGGCCATCTTACTGGGACAGAGCTGCTTGTTGGACCTCCACCCAATCTACTTCCTAGCCATTGGGAAGGGAGTCTGGAGTGCTTTAACCCCAGTCGCCGAGGCTTGACTGGGGTATCTCTGGAGCTTTTCCACCCGACCAGGCTGCAGCTCTCCTCACCCGACCAGGCTGCAGGTATCGTCCCCTCCGCTTATTCCGCGGCAGCCCTTCTTCAAGGCTGGTATTGTCCCCTCTGCCTATTCCACTGCAGCCCTTCTTCCAGGCAGATATCTACCTCTGCCTGCAATGTTATTGCTATTGCCTTTACAAAGGCACCTTTGGCTCTCAGGCCTAGCTCTCTTGATGTATCCCAGGGCTAGAGGGATGGTGCAGCCAGCCAACAGGTCCGAAGACTCTGTTACTATGATCCCTAAAAATCCACACAGGACACAACATACTTTATCACTTGAAATTACAGATATAGTTAATATCTAAGTGGAAATAAATCTTTTTTGTTTTCTTTCAGGAGCTTGCATCCAGCTAAAGTGTTTTTCCCACTACCCAGTTGGAATTCTACTGAGGAGTTAAAGAATAGGAAACCCAAAGATTATGGGAAAAATGTGATACATATATATGAGGTATATCTTCATGCCAAAGAAGTGGAACGATGAAAGGAAAAGTTGTATGTACCTCCATGTAAAGATGGTAAAATTCACACAGCGGCCTCAATTTAAATTTTGTTTTATAAGCTTTTTCAAATAGTTAATTATTTTTGGAAACAATTTTAAAATGATTTAATATTTTGAAAGATATATTAATGTCTTAAGAGTTTAAAATATTTTTATATGTAGAAAAGATCATTTTAAAAGGTAATCCAAGGTGGGCAGAACCTAGCTGCTAAAGCAAATAGTCGCATGATTACAGAGGTCTGATCCACTCGGTCCTTCAATACCCTAATTATATCTCACTATCTGCTTTGGTTGAACCCTGGAGGACCCCCTGGTTGCCCAGACCCCATGGAATGCATAAGAAAAAAAAACAAAGCAAGACAAGCCCTGGATCGGGATGAATAAAGGGGATCTGTAGCAGCAGGCCCATGGTGCTCTAGGACTCAAGATGGTTTCCCTCATGGGAGACTGTTCATATTTCTCTGATGACCTGTCCTTTGGCACAGAAGAAGGGAACTTAACTACTCCGAAACTGCAACCACTGATCCCACCGTTGCCTCCACAGACAAACACAGATTCTGCACCAGTGACAACGTTGGTTCTGAGGGAACTCCTATCGGACCTGCAGAAAACCATATCGCCAGTTGTGGCAACGAGAGGATCTGCAAGGCCTGATGGGCCAACTAGTTGCGCTGGAGAATATATCCCACACTGGTTATCTGTAGATAGTGTTTCTTCAACAAGCAGTTAAAGAATTGCAGCAGCAAAACCAATCCTACAAGCATCGCTTTGCAGCCCAGGAAGATGCTCAGTCAGTATAACCTAAAAATAAGGGGAGTCTTGGAAAAGATACCAGAAGCTGAACTGTCGCATTTTGTCAGGCGCCTACTGGTGGCTCTGACGATGCCTAGAGAAGCCAAAACAGGGGTAAACACTGAGGGTTCCTACCAGCCATAGCACCACCTGCAGCCCTAAGGGACCTCGTAGTCCAATTCTAAAGAAAAAGCAGTGGTCCTGATCGCCAACAAGGGACAGTCACCTTATATTTTGAAGAAATGGTTTTGACCTTATTTACAGATCTCTCCGTCAGCACTCTGGCGTGCAGACGCTCATTTCGACCACTCACCTCCCTCCTACCAAAGCGCAACATACATTATCAATGGAGCATAAACCGCAACCTGACAGTCTTCCAAGGGGATACAAAACGCAAGTCAGATAAGGCTTCCAAGAGAGCAAGGCTCTTCTGCAAAGTCTGGGATTTCCACTAGACTCTCTTGGCCCACCGAACCTGACTGTGGTGGTGCCTAAGCAACCGCATAATACGTTCGTGCCTGGATTGTCCACACCAGACTCTTATGCTCTGGCCACAACTTGAACAACAGAATGGATATATTGACTTTAGCTCACTAAAGGATTCCCACAGTTGACCAGTTTTTCCTGTGCAGTTGGGCATCTTGCCTATTTTTGTTTTTTAAGTGTCTTAATGCCCCTGAGACTGGAGGGTTTTTAACTATATACCACCCCCTTTCCCCCATCTAAGACTTTGGATAATACAGGCCAGCAACGTGCTTTATTTGTCAGTCTAGGATAGGCTAAAGTATGTAGTTCTAGAGTATAAACAAGTGGTGCAAATTCCATAATCCAAAAAATATTAAATCATTTGTAAAGCTTGTACAAAAACATTAAATTGAAGGCATGGACACATATTAAAGATAATGTAATGAGGGATAGGGGGGGGGGAAGGAAACACTTTTTTGTTGGAAAAAGTATCAGAACGATTTATAAATCCATTGCGTCATCACAAAAATGGAGTTTATAAAAACATTAAACACCAAATATTAGACATAAGATTGTCGCAACACTTTTATAAAACTCCCCTGTGTACCTAATACACAGTTAGGTGTATACACATGAAGTATCAGATACATAATCAGATAATGACCCCCAGATATACATTTATACACCTTAATACAGATATGCATAGGTGTGTAGCCCACATTGAAATATTTAAATGTTTTAACTTTGCCCTTTCAGATATGAAGTATATATTATGTATGTAGAGATATCTTTATATTCTTTTACATGTGACCTCATACTTTGCTATTTTTTGTTTTCAGTTGCATAATGTTGGTTCACAGCCATTAAAAGTCCAGTTAGTTGTTCAGATCCCAGAAAGCTACCAAGGCGATTTCATTTTATATCCCTTGCATTTGGAAAAGGACAGCAACATGGTCTGCAAAAAACACTCAAAGCTTAATCCTCTGGAGGTCAGAAGAAACCCTTGTGTCTCACCGTTCTAACTTTGGCTTCAATCAGTATGGTTGCTTTCCTCTCTTATCATCCTCTTCTTTACGTCTGTCAAAACCAATGTTTCTTATGTATATACCTGTATGTTGCCTTTCCCTCTTGTCTGAATTATTTACCTTATATTGCTTAGCTGGACCTCACGGTGGTGACTGAAGCACCAATGCGCAGGGATGACCACAGAATTTACAAGAGAGAGTCAGTGAGAATGGACATGGAGGAGTCTTGTGAAGTGGAGGAGCATGAGAACAATACTTTGATGGGACAAAGACCCAAACACACCATCAATCTGGTAACGTCATCAGGGCAGATATGAACTTGTGGCTTTGTCTCTGTATTTATGTGAAGAAAGACAGAGAGGAAAGCTAGAAGTTTATGTTACAGTGGAAAGCGTGGAGGTGGCTCTTGCACAGGGCTGATCAGATTAGAGTTCAATTATTTTTTAGTTGATGCTTTCATTGGCCACCAGGCTAAATCTTCCTCATACTGCTGAGGCAGACATAAATGAACCAGTGGTCTGAAGCATCAGTGACCCAACTTTAAGGTAAACCATTGCAAAATGGTTTACCCCATGATGGTAATCCGGTGCCCGGATATCCCAGCCCCATAACCGCTTCAATGAACCGAAGTTGTTATGGGGGTGGGAGTGTTAAGATATAATTTATGATATCCTGGAAGATCTCAGGATAATATAAAGATCAAAGGACATCACTTCTCTGTCCTCCAGCTGTTTTGTGTGATGTCTAGTTTAGATTATGAAGTTCATATGGTGGGTGGGTATTGTTGCATCAAACTTTGTATTTGATGTAAGTAGGATGATTGTGAGAATAAACTGCAAGCACACTGGCCGAATAGCCTACTTAGAAGAGACTACTTTCAAGCAACTTCAAGTGAGCAAGCTCAGTGAGTCAACTGTATGTACACAAAAACTCACACAGATGGAAATTAATGGAGGATTTCCCTAATTAACTCAGCAGCAGCACATAGGGGGAAAAACAAACAATAAGACAACTACTTTCTAACCATTTCAAGTTAAAGGAACACAATAGTGTCAGGAATACAAACTAGTATTCCGGACATGGTAGTCATGATATGGCATTTTAGGTGACCAGCCCCGTTCTGATCGCACTGAAAAGGTGATTTCACTTGCTTTTTCTCCAATGCCACGCCAGTCTAGCCTTCATGGCTGAGATCATCAGTCTTGATGATCTCAGCTAATACAATACTTTCCTATATGGAGAAGCTGAATGCCAAATAGGAAACTCTTCTAATGGCCGTCCGATTGACTGCCACTATAGATATTACAAGGCACCAATGAAAACATTGCATTTTCTCTGAAATTTACATGCTATTGACACCAGAACCACTACGTTAAGCTGTAGTGGTTTGAAGGTTCGAATAACTTTAATGTCTCTATAAGCAGATTCTAATTGCACTAAAAAACACATTGACAGTGACTGAGAGGTGTTTTATATGATACATTTCTGTATATTATTTGGGCACAGGACTGCGATGTTATACCATGCTGGAATATAAATTGCTCTATATGGAATCTTGCCACAGGTCAGAGGGCAACAATAAGGCTACACAGTATCCTTTGGATACCCAGTTTCATGAAGGTAATTTATATTTAAACAATGTAACAGACCAACCTATTATCTCTCATCTCATATCTTACATCTATTTGATGTCTTTTACTTCTTTCGGTCTGTAAATTCACTTATTTCGCTCTTTGACATATATAAGCAGAGCTAACAAACCATTTTAAATGCTAGATATTTCTCATTTACCCAGGAGGTCAGGGTAATTTTAATGTGTCATCATATATTTTATTTTACATCAATTTCCTTTCAAAAATGTACTCCTGACATAAAAAAATGTCAATACGCTTTTTTTTCAGCACACTTTTAGGTTATCATAAATACCCCCAAAAATAGTGTATTATGTGATGTCATGGACTGATACAAATTTGCAAATTGTATTCGTAATGTATTGAATTTGTGTTGTTATCCACGAAATGTATCGCGTATAAATCTGTATATATAACATAAGTTTGACCTCCGTAAATGCTATAAATATAACAGAAACAGTGGTGGAACTAGCATAGAGAGCTCCCTGGTGCAAGAATTTTTTGGGGGGCCTACCCCTATCGCAATTGTGGCCAAACTGTAGATCTCCATCTGTGATACAACTTCTACAATGCTTTGCTAGCAGGCCATTTACGATTTGTGATTTTCAAGCTAACCTTGTCCCAAAAATAGAAAATATACCTCAAATAATATATTCATTAGGTATGAATATATATACAGTATGTGTGTGTGTGTATATATATATATATATATATATATATATATATAGTTAGTTTATGTTCATTCAGTACTGGAAGATTGTGAAGAAAGTTGCATTTTTTTCTTGTTACCCTGTAATCCAGTTTTGATCTCATTAACAAGTTGACAAGAAATTATAGTGATGTTGAAGATTTTGATGTCTCCGTGCATTCTTTGTGTTTGGGTAATGGATAATGCCAATATCTTTAATGGTTCAATTCATCCCACGCAGCGATTCGAGCAACCATTCACGCTGCTCTCTAAAGCTTCCTTCAAGGCATCTGGCTTTCGGCCCACGACGTCTCTGACCAATTACACGACCGTAAGTTATGGGGATTTTACTTATTTTGGCTTTGATTTGATATTTTTTGGATACGCTTTTCAAATAAATGTTTATGTTTTTGGATAAACTTTAAAATGTTTTTTTAAATATTAAAAAAATATATATTAAATATAATCAGTAATTAATCAGTAAAGCCAAAAACATTTGTTACTGTTACAGTCAGGTGGGCAGTGATTGGATTTCTAACGGGGATTGGGATGGGTTGTAGAATGGAGAGAGTGATGTTTATTTCAGAGAGGTGTGGATATGCAAAGTTTTAACGAGACATGGAATTTCGAATGTGTTATATAAAGGATTTAATCGAGTGGCAAGCAATACATAGTAGAGTGGTAGGTAACCTTCGACATCCCAGATGTTGTGGACTACATCTCCCTTGATGCTTTGCCAGCATTATGCCTGTAAGAGGATTCCGGCGAGTTGTAGTCCACAACATCTGGAGTGCCGAAGGTTGCCTATCCCTGAATAGTACAAGTAATTAATCTTGAGATCTTAAAATTTTCAATTCACCTTGAATTATCTCTGAATTATCACTTTACTGGATGATCCTGACAAACAGTTTGTTTTGTGACACACACAGCTGTTCTAGATGTACATTGTTACCTTATTCTTAGTTATAGTCAAATATGTTAAGGCAAAACCGATAAACAGTCTACACTACCTAATCTGTTCGGTTTTGTTTCTTCTGACTGAAACTTATTTCTTTGTTAAGTTGCTCACATCTCCTAGGTTGATCTCTTTTATCTCTTCTGTCACAGCTCATATTATTATTATTTTTATAAGTAAGACATTTACTTCACTAAGCCTTACTTTGGCGGATAGTACAAATCCTCCCTCCCAGCTACCCTGGCTCTCTGTTCCTTTCCCCTCCACGTGGACCCAGCAGAAGCCTCTCTCTTACCCCATTCGCAGAATACCCACTGAGCAGAAATGTCTCGAACGCTTCAGCTGGAAGCCCCTGTTTTTTTCCCTGGAACTCCAGCTTGGCGACAAGTACTACCTTTTCATACTACCACCCAGGGGTGTACCTAGAGCATTTGGCACCCGGGGCGGACCCTGAGTGTGGCACCCCCCCCCCCCATAATAAAAATGTAAGAAAACACCCACATTTTTTTCAATGTTTTCAATAATATTTATTGCACAAATTAGTAAACTGCTTGTAACATTTGTAAAATGCGCCAGTTTTGTAGAAGGGGGAAGACCAGTGCTTTTGTAGAAAGGGGCTGGTGAGAACTGCCCTGCTCCTTTCTACAAAGCCCCTTGTCTCGCCCTTCACATAAAAACCCTGCACCCCGATCACATAAATTTCATTCACTCCCTACACATAAAAATCCTGCACACCCCTCAATAAAAAACCCTGCACACCCCCTTAATAAAAAACAAAAACGTGCACAACCCCTCTTAATAACAAAAAACCTGCACACCCCCCTTATAAAAACCCTGCACACCCCCCTTATAAAAACCCTGCACACCCCCTTAACAAAAAACAAAAATCTGCAGTGCACATCCTCCCTTAATAAATAGAATACTGCAACCCCCTTAATAAAAAAAACCCTGCACCCCCATTATTTAAACCTCCCCTTTTAATTCTTTAATCCACAGCCCCCTTTAATTAATCCACACCCCCCTTAATTAATACACCCCCTTAATTAATCCACAACCCCCTTAATTAATACACCCCCATTAATTAATCCACAACCCCCTTAATTAATACACCCCCATTAATTAATCCACACACCCCTTAATACACCCCCCTTAATTAATACACCCCCCTTAATAAATCCTCAATGCCCCTTAATTAATACACCCCCTTTAATTAATCCACACCCCCCTTAATTAATACAGCCCCCTTAATTAATCCACACCCCCTTAATTAATACACCCCCTTAATTAATACTCACTCCCCCCTTAATTAATACACCCCCCCTTAATTAATCCACACCCCCCTTAATTAATACACCCCCTTAATTAATCCTCACTCCCCCCTTAATTAATACAGCCCCCTTAATTAATCCACACCCCCCTTAAAACACCCCCTTAATTAATCCTCACTGCCTTAATTAATACACCCCCCTTAATTAATCCTCACTCCCCCTTAATTAATACAGCCCCTTAATTAATCCACACCCCCCTTAATTAATACACCCCCTTAATTAATCCTCACTCCCACCTTAATACAGCCCTCTTAATTAATCCACACCCCCTTAAAACACCCCCTTAATTAATCCTCACTGCCTTAATTAATACACCCCCCTTAATTAATCCTCACTCCCCCTTAATTAATACAGCCCCCTTAATTAATCCACACCCCCCTTAATTAATACACCCCCTTAATTAATCCTCACTCCCCTCTTAATTAATACACCCCCCTTAATTAATCCACACCCCCCTTAATTAATACACCCCCTTAATTAATCCACACCCCCCTTAATTAATACACCCCCTTAATTAATCCTCACTCCCCCCTTAATTAATACAGCCCCCTTAATTAATCCACACCTCCCTTAAAACACCCCCTTAATTAATCCTAACTGCCTTAATTAATACACCCCCCTTAATTAATACACCCCCCTTAATTAATCCTCACTCCCCCCTTAATTAATACAGCCCCCTTAATTAATCCACACCGCCCTTAATTAATCCACCCCCTTAATTAATCCTCACTCCCCACTTAATTAATACACCCCCCTTAATTAATCCACACCCCCTTTAATTTATACACCCCCCTTAATTAATACACCCCTTTAATTAATCCACACCCCCTTAATTAATACACCCCCTTAATTAATACACCCCCCTAAATTAATACACCCCCCCTTAATTAATCCTCACTCCCCCCTTAATTAATACAGCCCCCTTAATTAATCCTCACTCCCCCCTTAATTAATACAGCCCCCTTAATTAACCCACACCCCCTTAATTAATACACCCCCTTAATTAATCCATACCCCTCATAATACCCCCTTAATTAATCCTCACTCCCCCTTAATTAATACAGCCCCCTTAATTAATTCACACCCCCCTTAATACACCCCCTTAATTAATCCTCACTCCTTTAATTAAACCTCCCTCCCCTTTAATTCTTTAATGGCCATTATCCACCCCCCCTTTAATTAATTTAGCCCCATCACATAAAATGACTACTTACATTTTGATGATGCCTTGACCGACTGGGTGCCTCACCGCCCGGATATTGGATCCTTCCGCTGGATAGTTCCGTGAAGGCGGGCTGACGGCGCTGCGCACGACGTCATCACATTGCGCGACGCCGCGGCCCACAACACTCCTCCCCCTTCTCATCCTGGAAGTAAGTCCTGCCGGGCCGCAAAGGTGCTGCGGCTGTGCGCAGCCGCCGCAGCGTAATGATGGGGGGTGACACATGACACTGGACGTCATGGCACCCCCCTAGTCAGTGGCACCCGGGGCGGGCCGCCCCCCCCGCCCCCCCCTTAGTACGCCACTGCTACCACCCACCCAAATAGTAGAAGCAAAAAAATGATAGATGGTATATTAGATGGTGTTCTTTCTGCAAAGGTGTGAGCACACGGTGTACATGTGAGATAAGCCATATCCCCATTTACTCCACTCACAAAGCACATTGAGAAAACACATTGATTAACATGCATAGCTATTGACCAGTACCTCCAGCAACAGTGTGAGTATGAGTGCTACTATGTGAGGCTAACTCGACAGCACCTATCTTCCAGCTGTTACCTGAAGCATTTCCCCTCCTTCCTATGCACTTGGTTTCCTTCTCCTGTCTTTGTTGATCTTACCAATTCAAACCAGAATCTCTTCACTTGCGCTCTGCCCTGATCTGACATCTGTGTCTCCTTTCTCACGCTTTCCAGACAGAGTTAAAGGTTCTGTGGGTGAGCGGTAATCAACAAAAAAAGATTCCTTCTTGGGTGATAATTGTCGGAGTACTAGCGGGGCTTCTTACCCAATCATTTTTTATATTTGCACTGTGGAAGGTAAGTTTAGCTTGGCTGTAATAAACCGCATAGTTGAGATGAGAATATGTTCTCCTCAACTGTGGAATTGGGATAGATCAAGGTTGAACGTTGGTCATGCATTCTCTAACACTGTTTCTTCTTTCTTATCTCTCATAGCTTGGATTCTTCCAGAGGATGCAACCTCCCACAGCAACCTCACACAGGCAACCAAGAAGACACAGCTAGTGAACAGCTGTGGTAGACTCCCACAGTTCCATGGCAGCTTTAGATACTTTTGTAGCAAAAAATCACTGTTGCTATAATTCTGCAATAGATAGATTACATAGTACCAATCACTTAAAGGGTTACTCCAAGCCTGCTGTAGTGGGTATAATGCCAGGTGGACCCTGGTCATGTTCCCTGATAATGGGGCAAACCGCTTGGCAATGGTTTTACTCTTTACCTTGGTCCCTGCCTGTCTCCGAGCTTCTGGCTACAGCAGAGCCGCTACGGCCGTCACCATTCATTGGCTAAGAGCTTCCAATGACTCTTGTCCCAGGCTGGCTAGTGATCATGGTGCATGGAGTAACTCTTTTAACTATTTTTCATCTTCTAGATTAGTTGACCGGCCTTCGCCGCTATCATTACATGATACAGAATACAGTTTAATGCAGAATCTCTGCAGAATAGCAGCTTTTTTATATTGCTCCAATATAATTACTATTAGGGATGTGCATGGTCAAAAAATTTGGTTCGGTTCGGCACTTCCGAAATTCGTGACTTCAGAAATTCAGGACTTCTGATCGGCACTTCTGAAATTCGTCACTTTGGGAATTTGGGGCTTTGGCGGGGTAGGGTTAGGGTCAGAGGAAGGTTGGGGGTAGGGTAATGGTTGGGGTAGGGTTAGAGGAAGGTTGGGGTAAGGGTTAGGCCGAATGGCCGAAGTCCCGAATTGCCGAACTCCTGCATTTCAGAAGTGCCAAACCTAACCGAACGGCCGAAGTGACGGATTTCGGAAGTGCTAAAGTGCTTCGAATTTCTGAAAAGTGGCAAAACAAGAGAGAGGGAAAATTATGTGAATGATTGCAGGGTTATGGTAGGGTTAATGTAAAAGTAGGGTTAGGGGTAGCTTAGGGTTGGGTTAGAGTAGGGTTAGGGTTGAGGTACCGTTACTGTAGGATAGGGTTACGAATAGGGAGCCCTACAGATTTTCCGAAGAGCCGAATTTCAGAAGTGCCGAAGTGCCAAAAATATTTTCTTACACAAATTTCCGAACCGAATTTTTGCATCATGCACATCCCTATAACAGCTTATAGTAGTACAATAGTGGCACTCATAATAATGTGACCATTTTACTTCTGTGTGCTCACTCACAAAGGTGGAGAACAAAAATTACTGCTCAATAAAATCTGTGCGGGTATCTAATTTTGTCTGGAATAGGTTAAACTTCTTCTAATTTGCTTAGTATATTGATTTTTTTTACACCCAATGGTTTTAAAAAATAGGTCCCTTTTTAAAGACACATAGAATGCCCTGAGTTCTTCATTAAATTTAACGTAGGAAGATACTTACATCTTATTGGTTTGAAATGTAATATAATATGATAAGGGATAAAAAGCAGTTGAAAAGTTTCTAAAATTAGCCACATATCATAAAATCAAACTTATTGTTCGGAAGATGGAATTCAATGGATATTGATGCAACAGCTATTATTGGATTGAAAAATAGGTTGTTTTTTTACTGCAACTACAAGGTATGGCAATGGGAACAAAGTTTGCCCCAGCTAGGCAAACCTCTTTACTCCTCCTTTCCCCATCATCGGCTGAATGCGCATGCACGGCAAGAGCTGCGCGCGCATTCAACCAGTCTCATAGGAAAGAATTCTCAATGCTTTCATATGGACGCTGGCGTCTACTCACTGTGAAAATCACAGTGAGAAGCGCGGAAGCGCCTCTAGCGGCTATCAATGAGACAGCCACTAGAGGCTGGATTAACCCTAAAGTAAACATAGCAGTTTCTCTGAAACTGCTATGTTTACAGCAGAAAGGGTTAATCCTAGGTGGACCTGGCACCCAGACCCCTTCATTAAGCTGAAGTGGTCTGGGCGCCTAGAGTGGTCCTTTAAGCTTTGGCTCATGTGTGGGTTATTATGCAACACCAACGCTATTGGAACCTTTGGATTACTGGCAATATTATTTGATGGAATAAGGGAATACCAGACGGTGATAGCTATTCTGATAATCACATTCTGCTTGTTAATATTTGCCATGGTGATTTTTAAATAGGGGGCAGAAACCATCCTCTTTGTATGCCAATAGTTAGACGATGGAGCTAGTAGATGTTTGGTGTCAGGTCAATGCAAGGCAGGTTATTTAAGACTGACTGGCTAAGGGACTTTTTCAAAACCAAAAAAGTGCTCTAAACGAATAATAAAGTTCACGTGCAACACTAAACAAGGCTCTCACAGCCACAGTAAATAGGTAAACAAGCTAACAGAGTAAACCGTTTTAAAGTTTGCTTGTTTACTATAAAAGGCTTTTTCGTATTGAAGTATTATGGATTCCTGTCGTTTTTATAATCTATTGATTTTTTTTATTTTAAGTATAAATTTGTATATAAATTTGTATTTTATTAACCCCCTTAATAAAATGTCATGGCCTGAAAAGTTCATTGTGTCATTATTGTGTCTATATTATTTTAATTATAATGCATGCATGATTGCGTATAATTGGTTTCACCCAACATAATCTATGTAAAAATATCCATATTATCTAAATGAACAATATATATATATACTCTTTGGCATTGCCTACATTTCAGCATTAATTGCATTATATTAGTATTCATGTTCCCTACTAATCTCTATGGTTTTGCTGATAATTATGGAGGTTACCGACTCGAGTACCATTAATGAACAGAATTAATTAAACAGACGTTTCAGAATTACCAATTGTTATAATGCAGTTTTCCCTTAAACAAAATAAAATCTGCAACATGCCTGTTATGAAGAGACATCATTAATATATTTTAAACCATTTAATATCAGAATGAGACACATTGATTAGCCCTTTCTAAACATATTCATCAAAATACCAGGGTTTACATGTGGTGATAAAATTACACCACTAGATGTCACTATTTGTCAGTAAATGTTTATATTCTACACAGCATACACTTATCAGCCTCAACATTAAAACCACTGACAGGTGAAGTGAATAGCATTGATTATAGCATTTACCAACATCCTAAATCATTGAGGTTGGTCGAAGGGGATTTTTGGGAACTCTTATTGCTTATAGCAGGATTATTCATTAAAAAGTGAATTGCCAGCTGAGATCGTTCCTCCACAAATTAGCACACGCAGACCCAAAATCAGACCCAGAGTAGGTAAATCTCACACTGTGGGAACAAATATGCATTACTGGGGTATTACCACACTCATGTAAACCTACCTCCTGTGTTACCAACTCCTAGCAAACCATCTCCCCTTCCCCTCCACTAAAATAGCAAACAATGGAATGCTGACCAAGGATTAGATATTACCCCACAGCAATAGAATACTTTATTCCAAGACACTGGCCAATTGCTTAAATCTGCCACTCTGGCAGAACAACAGAGGAAAGTCATATATAGGTGGTATATGGTACACACAAGGCTTCACAAATTCTACCCAACTAGCCCCCCCACCTGCTGGAGATGTGGTGAAGCAGAGGGAGATGTCCTCCATATTTGGTGGAACTGTCCATCTCTTAGACCATTTTGGTCTTCTGTCTACGAACTCCTTGAAGCCGTGACTGGCCTCACCCTAGCTTTCAAACCTCAGATCTGTGTAGCCTTACTCCTTCCGAGTGGGATACCCAGGGCTAAAAATAAACTTCTCTACCATGTCCTTCTGTCAGCTCAGAAATCAATTGCAAGGGCGTGGAAATCCACACACTGCCCGACCCTCTCTAGACTGCTCTCATATACAAACGATCAAAGAGCATACGAAAGAGCGTATAGTAAACTGTGGCCCCCATCTCGGATAACCGAACAAGCCTGGGAAGTATGGGACATATGGAGATCGGTACACCAGGTACACATAAGTACCGATGCTGTGGAAAGACGCTGAGACCTGTAATGGCAATATGACGCTTACTATGCTAATGTTTGACCGAACGCAATCGTAAGGCGATGTACTGAGCCTGATGCTTAATGGATATTGCATTATTCTGTACTCTTTGCACATGTATGTATCTGCTGTAATCTCACCCCCCACCCCCCCCCCTTTTTTCCTTCTGTACCCCTCCCCTTGTTGTTCGTTGACTAAAAAAGAGAAAACTGATAATAAAAATTGTCAAATAAAAAAAAAATAAAAAAAGTTAATTGCTTAGAATTTAGGCAAAATAATTAAATTAAAACATAGCTGGCAGATTATTTTTCCATTTTGGCTATAGTGGCCCAAACTCACATTTTTGTTCACTTAAAATTCCCAACAATTCACACGTTAGTGAATTACTGTGTAAGGGTGTTTATTTATCACTATGTTTAGTGAGTTTTCTAGCAAGCTTAAAAACTGAAAGTACTGTTTCTTTAATAGGAAAACAAAGTTGGTCTTTCAATAAGGGAGTTTAAAATCTTCTTCCTGCCCCTACTCACTATGTCGCGAGTAGGGGCATATCTACTAAACTGTTAGCAGCCAGTGGCTGCTCACTGTTGTAAAAAAAAAGACCCCCCTCAAATCCAATGAAGGGGGACCTAGCACAGGTCACACATGCTCCCATGGTGGGGCACCTATTTAAAAAATTAACAAGGGGGAGGACATAGTGTCCTCCTCTAGTCCCCACCAGTGCCCCACAATTGGGGGCTATTAAACTAAACGAGGGGCATTAGTGGTGGGTAAAGGCCCTAACAGGTAAGGGAGGGACCTATTATCCCACCCGGGCCCCTGCACATTAGCAGTAGGTGTGAGCCCTGAGTGATAAGGGGGTGACGGACCTATTGTCTTTCCCCCCTGCCCCCCAGGCCCTCCTCCATTAGCGGATGGGGTGAATGGGGGGGACCTATTGTTTCCTCCCCCAGCCTCCACCCATTTGCAGCGGGTGGGGGCCCTAAGTGATAAGGGGGATAGATAACATTGCAGGTAATGCTCAAGTCAAAGCACTCTCAATGGTTGGCTTAAGCCAACCAATCAGAGGGGTCTGCGTCATATTGCACAGCATGGGAAGGCTTTATAAGCCTTTCCCTGTCCTGCACAGCTCAGTCTGCGCAGAGCCCTCGTCAGGTTAAAGATGGATTCTTTTTTATCGTCAAAATAATTTTTGGGGGGTGGTTTTTATGCAATCGGTCTCTTTATTTTATTATTTCGACAAGCTTTATGGACTTTTGTTTAGTCTTTTTTAGGACTGAGAAAAGACGATTTTAGAAAAAATAAATGATAAGTATTATTTTTTTTCTAAATTTTCAGTTGTTTAGTTAATTGCTCCCTATTATAACGGTGTGGGGGTAGGTAGTGATGCATTATAAGGGTGTATGTAGTGCTGCTAATGGTCCCCTGTTTTAGTTTTATAGCCCCCACTCGAAGGGGCACAGGTTGTCCCCCCTATTATTTATTTTAATAGGTGCCCCATGATGGGGTAATGGAGGACCTGTGTCAGGTCCCCCTTTTCTGGATTCAGACGGTGGTCTTCTCTTTTCCAGACTGTATCCAATATTCTGTACTGTGCCCTTGGGTTTTTTTATGTCCAAGATGCATTATCTTGCACTTATCCACATTAAATGTCAGTTGCCATAACTCTAGTTCACCTAAATCTGGCTTATTACGTTTTAAAGTAATAACAAAGAGGATGTATAATTCTCTGCCTGGTGGTTTTACCAGTACAGATGTTTAAACAACAACTGGATGAATCCTTGTAAAAACATAATATTAGTGCATTTATTTTTTTCATTTTTCATTAATTTTGAGGTAATAGCTTCTTGATCCAAATATAGCTCTAACTGCCATTTATGGCTCAAGAAGGAATTAGTGAATATGTAACAATATATAACTATGCACTATAGTTACATTTAGTAAAATGTAACTAAAATGTAACATATAGTTTCATTTCAGTACCAAAACAACTTTAGCTTAGTGAACACCTCCCTGCATGTGACTTACACAGCCTTCCTAAACACGTCCTGTAAAGAGTCATCTAATGTTTCAACTTTCTTATTGCACACTCTGTTTAATTCAGAATCTTTTGTCTCCAGCTCTGTTCATAGGCTTCTAGACCCTGCAGGAGCCTCCTGGGTGTGATTAAAGTTCAATTTACAGTGCAAGAGACAAGAACTTCTGATTGAAAATGAAACTATTTTTTCATGCAAACCACGTGAGTCACATCCAGCAGAGGTGTGGCTAGAGCTGAGAAAACAGAACCAAAATTATTTTAACTCCTAAATGGCAGAGAATTGAATAGTGAGACTGCAGGGGTATGATCTATACATCCAAACTGCCTTATTAAGCCAAAGTTATATTAGTGCCTATAGTATCCCTTTAAGGTCAAAATAGTCAAATTGAAAAAAATCCGTAATTCACTTTGAATTCTCACTTGATAAAATAACCCTGTAGATCACAGATGGTGCAGCATGGATCATACACTTAGGGCCACCCGATGCGTATTGCTGAACAGCACAACTGAGTCCCTATAGTATCGGCGATGCTGGGAGTAAGTGAGAGATGGTCACTTCCTCCTACATGCAGAGGGAGCTGTGCAGGAGGCAGAGGAGGTGGCACAGCGGGAAGACCAAGGGGAGAGAGCCATCTCCAGCCCTCACTCCCATCAGCCTCAGCCAGCATCAGCAGGAGCCCAAGTAGGCCACATTCCTGCACACAAAAGGTATGTTAATTGAGGGTGACTAAAATATTAAAAGTCTGACATATATGTGTGTATCTATCTATGTGTGTGTCATTTTGTGTGTGTGTATCAGCGTGTATCTGTGTGCTAGCATATGTCAGTGTGTGTAGCTGTGTGCGTATGTGTCAGTGTATGTATTTATGTGTTAAGGTGTGCATATCTGCGTGTTAATGAGTGTGTATGTATATCTGTTTCTCTGTGTATGCCTATGTTTCAGTGTGTGTATCTCAGTGTGCGTGTATGTGTCAGTGTGTGTATGTGTATCTGTTTGTCTATGTTTGTGTAGGTGTCAGTGTATGTATCTAAATTTGCGTGTATGTGTCAGTGAGTGTATCTGTGTGTCAGTGTGTGTATGTGTGTCTGTGTGTCTGTTTGTCTGGGTGTCAGTGTATGTATCTGAGTATGCATGTGTGTGTCAGTGAGTGTATCTGTGTGTCATAGTGTGTGTATGTTAATGTGTGTGGATAAGTCTATGTGTGTATCTGAATGTGTGTATGTACCTGTGTGTCAGTGTGTATCTGAATGTGTGTATGTATATATATGTAAGTATGCATGTATGTGTGTATGTGCACACATCCCAGCAATCAAACACCAGCACGACATGCAAACACATTCTTGCAATCAATCATTACATACCCCTGCATTTAAACTCCAAATTATATATAGACACCACTATTTTCAAACACCATTATTACTCACAAAAGCACACCTGCATGTGAAAGCCAACACTGCATACAAACACAATCTTGCATTGAAATGCAAACACTACACACAAGTACACCACTGCATTCCAATGACAACAGTACATACAATTACACCCGTACACGCACAAACATAATCTATACAAAAACGTGCTTATATTCAAACACACAAACACTGCTCACAAATACAGCCCTGTAAGGATGGGCAAATGGTAAATCCCAAGCTGCCATAGCATTGTGGGAGTTCGACAGATGGCGTCTAACTTTTGGTCACCCTTGTGTTAATAGGGGGTTGGGGGGTACAAATACATTCTTGCACCCAGGCCCTCCTTACATTAGTTCTGCCACTTCTGTGGATGCTGCCACCCAATCTGCAGTTCACAATCTGCAGTTCACCCTCATGGGTTTATTCAATAAACAGAGAATAATGGTTGATTGAAATCAACTGAAAAATGCAAATGCAAAATTCAGATTAAAATAGCTGCTTTTAGGAGATTCTTAAAAGCCGTTTTTTTAAGAAAGCCGATTCTTAAAAGTCATTTTTTTTGGCTATTTTAGCCTGATTTTTGTGACATGGTTTTCAGTTTACCACCGACTGAAATTTAGTAAATAAACCACGTTTTAGGCCGTTTTAAAAATGTTATTTCATAGTTTTTAACATAGTGCTATCATGCCGGTCACTTTACAAAATATAGCAATTATTCATAAATTGAGTGACAAAGAGAGAATTTGACTGTATCAAAAGGGAGGACAGAACCCTTGTTGTAGACTTAAATCTAACATTTTTAGCATTTGTACATGACGTTCTATGTAAGAATGATGTGAGCTTACAGTATATTACACAAAAACCTTTTTACATAGTGTGGAGGCCAAGGTCACACTAGGCAGAGGGGACTATTGATCAATTTGGTCCGATAAGCGGATGAAGAGAGTTACGCATGTGTGAAACCGGTTTGTCATTATGTTACATAATGTGATGTCTTTCTGCCTGGGTTAATTACAAAACTCAGAATTGTAGCAAATTAAAACCTAAATGGCCAATCTGTGGGCTAAAATACCCAAGCTGCGACTATGAAGTTATTCATGTTTATGTGACAGCAAGATTTCCATGCTGGCCTCTAGCTGTGACTGATGCAACAAATTGGTGAAATAAAAAGATGAAACCTAAGTAGTTAAGGTACGGTGGTCCTTGCTCCAGTGAGCTTACAGTATAAAGACATTGTATAGGTTAAAGGTTCAAGTGCTTTATGTGTGAAGAGTGTGCCCTCTTTTTTTTTCTAATTTTACAAAAATTGCCGATTTTATAGAAATTGGCACTTTTATAAATTAACCTCGTTACACCCCTCTGCTGTCAATCAGACAACCAGTCCTCTTACTTCCTGGTTTCTTTAGCTCAGTGAAGCTAAACCCAAGCGGCGCCTGAACACATGCCTTGCAAAGACTTCTCATTGACCTGCTTGGGAAGTCTGTGATTGGACAGTCACAGAAAGTCTGGGCGGGGTTAGAAGGGGGAGGGTTTGCAGAGGCTGCAGACAAGAGAACTGAAGCTTTTGCAAGATTTGTTTTATATATATATATATATAACCAGTGAAAAATATGCATAATTTAGAGTTGGGTATATCTACTATACTGGAGTTTTATTTATTTTTGTATTTGGACAATGGAGTGTCCTTTTAAGGGCCCCTGAAATCCTTATGCTTAGATTCCTAAAAATCTTGAATACCCTGAATGTCATGTTTCCTACAGTTATCTTAGTTAGACCAACCTTGATTATGGGACTAGAGAGCCTCTGTTTAAAACTGTGCATTGATATAGTCGGCAATATGCGTATAGTAACGGTTCAATGAATCTTTTTTCTTTATACAGAAAATACGGATAATGAATAAAGTATATTCTTCCGTGTACTCCTGTGAAAACGTATATCCATCAAGGAAAAACTACACCCATTGTTTCCAAAAACTTTTTATTAGAGCATAACAATATTAAAGGGATCCTAAAGTGACAGGAAAACAAACCTAGGATTAATAGGTCATCTTCCCTCCCCCCCCCCCCCCCTCGGCGCTGAAGGAGTTAAATCCCCTTCAGCCACTTGTATCCAGTGAAAAAAAATTGTTTTCCTGGCACTATAGGATTAATAGGTCGGCCCCCCCTGCCCCTCCCTCGGCGCTGAAGGAGTTAAATCCCCTTCAGCCACTTACTTGTATCCAGTGAAAATGTCCCTCGGCGCTAGGTCAGGCTCCTCCCACGCTCCGCCTCGCACGCATTAGACCTCCCCATAGGAAAGTATTATCCAATGCTTTCCTGTGGGGAAAATCTGACGCTGGAGGTCCGTGAGGACGTCCAGCGTCAGATAACGGACCAAAAGTTTGTTTGGAGTCTGGAAGCCCTCTAGTCGCTGTCTGTTAGCCACAGAGGGCTGACTTAGAGCTGCAATGTAAACAAGTGCAAAAGCGTCACAATACCCAGACCACTTCAATTAACACAGGGATTAGGCACAGGGTCTGGGTGCCTACAGTGTCCCTTTAATGATTAGACTTGGGCAGAGTAAAAACAATTGTTTTGGGTGTACCACTTCATTCTAAAATCAAATCGGATGACTGAATTTTGGCCATATAGCGGATCGGCTCATCTGAATTTTATTAATGAAAAAGAGCTCAGGGAAAATCAAACAAACCATAAGGGTAAAAATATGGGCCAATCACTGTACTCTGAAATATACACCTAAAATAAATATTATGTACATATTTTGCTGTATACTGATACGAGCATTTCCCTGCCATTTCATTCAAGATCAAGTGAGAATAATTAACCAATAGAGGGAAAAGAGGAATAGTACGAAAAAAAATCTATATTTATATATAATATCTTATATATTTATTAAATATATAACATAAACATAGAGTATTATTTTTTTAATTTTTTTTATGCTCCTCTACCCCCCCGTCCCCCCGTCCCCCCGTCCCCCCATCCCCTCTTTTGGTCACTTCTTATTTGATCGGTGAATAAAATCGACATTTACTTCCTTAACCATCAATTATCTTTTTTCCAATCAATACTGTATTTTTTGGTTCTACTGATGGAATTATGAATCACGAATCCCAGTGAATATGCTTGGCCATCTCTCGATTTTCGTCTCGTTCATTTCAGATCAGAGTTCGCGAATTCATCCGACTGACCCAAATTCAGACGAATCGCAGTTCGTAATGAAACAAATCTAAAACACTCCTTGGTCTAATGATACCTTATTCCAATGCATGTGTTGGGTAATCAGATATTACACCCACAAACAGCAGAACGAATAGGGTCTAGCGACACGTATTCATGACTTATTTGCACGCAGCCTTTTTGGACAATGACAGACCTGCTAGGTGATCGAATAGCTGGGGGACCTTTGTATCTAAGTAGCTGGAACCCCTGCTGATGTAGCATTTGTTCTACTCTGTGCTGAGCTGTTATCCCAATTTCTCCCTGTAGATGGGGCTGGTTTCTACTGGGAGAAAAAAAGAAAAGAGGAGGTGTGGCAGGAGAAAGACAGAGGGGGGAAAAGGAGGAGGGAGTCAGGGAGGGAGTGAGAGAATCTGGTACATAATCTGTCTGTGTATGCAGAAGGGCAGAAAGAATGGAGGGGTGAGCGGGAGGCATGGGGCGTGCAAAGGCTTCAGGGATGCCTGCTGGGGGGCCCTATGGCTCCCTGGTGGTCCTGCTGATGCTGTGGTGCCTGGGGACCCATGGGAAGTCACTGGTGGATACCTCAATGCCTCAGGGTAAGTGGAGAGGATGCAAGACAATGAAATGGGTGGTAGTTGGGGCAGAGCACAGGAGCACAGTGTCTCAGCCATACAGTGTGTGGGGACTTGACATTGGAGGGTAGTAGCTGTGTGTATCCGGGGGAGAAACACTGTATCACTGTCAGATCTATTGTTAAAGCATTGTGTTCTGTGGATGGAATCTCAGTGGTCCTGGATATAAGGGCGGTTCTGATTTCTGATAAAGAGTACTTTCTGTTTTCTGATTGGTGGGGATCTGTATCAGGTTGGGGTGTCATTCTGAATGGTTCTGGGGGTAAGGAGGGAGCTGCATTCTAAACTATGGAGGGGGGAGGGGGTCACATGTAACGTTGGCATATTATCCTCTTGGGTAAAGGGTCTGCCTATCTAGTTTGTGCTTTGTTTGGGTATATTGTGGTGTTTTGGGGTTCTCTCTACAGGGTGGGTCTGTGATGGATCCCAGTGATGAGGCCCTGTAATTTGAGTTATTAATATATTGTGAAATCCCCATTTTCATTCTGCAGTGGATTCCAATTTAGGGGAAGGAGGGGGTGATTAGAAGCTATAGAATCCCTTGTTTCATTATTAAATATTCTCCCATTTTTGGGGTGATCTGATTGGGAGCCAGCCATCCCTTTTCTCCTGATGGCTCTGTGTTTGTTTATGTTTATTAATGTGTGCTGCTATGGGTGGTCTGTCTATTGCTGTGATGGGGGCTTGATTTCTGAGATGTGCCATGTGCTCTCTGAAGGATGACACTTGGAGCTGTGAAAAGGGCTTATTCCAAATCCAATTTAGAAAAGGTCTGTGTTATTAGGTATGTGCGTTTGCTGTCTCTGCTCACCAACATCCCTCCTGGGAACCCCTGTGATGTATTTTATTTATTTATTAGTGTCTTTCAGCTGTCTCTGCTCACAGCTGTCTCTAGGGGGTGGAGAAGGACTGTCTGTGTTGCTGGGTTAGCTGGCTGATGGCAGCTGATCATTTTTTTTGGAGGGTCTCTGAGAGTTAGCTGTCTGTGTCACTCTTACAGTGTGTCAGAAGAGACAGCTAACTTACATACAGGTAATTAAAGTGACAGCTAGCATTGAACATGACTTTGAAACCCTCAAGGCTCATTAATCAGTGTAAAAATGAGAGTAACTGTGGTGCCAAGTCACCAACTTTGCCCAAGAATTACTGCAGTTTTGCCCTGTCAAATTTGGCTTCAAGTGTCTCTTCAAATCAAATAGACTGCACATAGCACACTTATTCAACCGAATAGCCATATAATACTATTAGCCAGCAAGGGATTATGGGAGTTGAATTCCAGCAACATCCTCAGAGTTGGGTTTGGACACCCAAGCCTTGTGCTTTCTTAATGTGGACTGCAAGTGGATCAGTTTTAAGGTTGAAAAACAAACATTTGGAATTAATACACAGCCAAATTATTATTAAAAAAAATAAATGAAATGTAAATTGAGTTTTGTTGTTTTTTTTTAAAAAAAGTTTTTTTGCTCCTGTGGCAAATATGTTGCACCAGGAATGCACCATCACCCAAAATGTGTTGTGCGTGACTGATTATGCAATTTGTTGTGGTATAAAGCGTGTTTTTTTTTTTCTTTAAAGAGCCACTCCCCGCAAATTTAAGCAGCAATTAACACAGCACATCATCTGTACATTAGCGAATGGTTTCATTATCAAAATGTATCAAAGAAATAATGTCTACATTCATTCAGCATAAACCAGTCTTCAACGCACCTCTCTGTTTCCAAGGTCCCTTTAAGGCACAGGGTATCCTAAGCTGGGGAACTGAGGGCAGGATCAGCCGTTACTGAAGTGCCCACTCTTCCTGTCACAATAATTACAGGATATACATTTACCAGTGTGACGTAACCATATGTTCTTTGTATGGTACAGTGTTTGGTACTCAGAACTTCCATCTCAAATTATGTCTGCATTCTTTTACAGAATCAAAGCTTTAGCCCCTGCCCTTCATTTAATGTCACACTGTGAAGCTACGTCACCACGCACCACACTTAAGTCACATCTTATACAGGTGTTCGTATAGATTTTACATCATAATGAAGCTATTTGGTAAGCTTCAGATTCTGGTTTTATTCATGTGTTTTCAGGAATTAAAATACTGCCTAATGCCAAACTACATATCCCATAATCCACTGCTGGGTCGGAGTTTATAGGATAAGCTATAAGGGGATCTTAGGGAGCTGCCTAGAGACCAGGGGTTAGAATGGGTCCCATAAACATGGATTTGCTTGGGTCCATTTACCAACCCTGTGTGAAGAATGATGGACCTTCCTTGGGCCGTGTGGGATGTCAGTCATTCTCTAAACCCTTTCACTGAGAACAATCAGAGGGCTAGGATTAACTGAGAATTAGCAGCCACTTCCTAGTTCCAGGGGAAACTGAAGCTTTTCAGCAAAAAAAATTAAATTTAGAGGTTAGCATATTTTATCCTTTTTTTTTTATAGGAACATTCTAAGTATCATCACCAACCAATACAACATGCTTTAGAGGTTATGGTGCCACGCGTGTTCCTATAAGAACAAATATGCTAAACTCTAAATTTTTTACTTTTGCTGAAAATCTATTGTAACCATATTGTAAGTAGTCAGACCCTTTTAGATTGGTTTAAATTCGTCCCAGAGTTCCACCAGGTTCTGTTCTTCATTCGATTACAGCTCATTGCCTGAGATTTATCAGATGCTCTCGGCCAATGAGGACTTGGCTCAGGAGAGCTAACGAAACGTCCAAACAGAACCTTATGGCTCTCATTTCGGCCTGCAGGTATATTCGGCCTGCAAATATGAAGTCAAACCGTTCTAAAATGGTTTGACTACATACAGTTGGGGCGCCAGGGAAAAAGTAAGATCATCTAGGTCAGGGTCTTCGTTACCGGATTATGTGTAATAGTAATTTTATTTGTAACCCCACTATTAGGTTTATCATTACTGTCTTTGTTTTTTTATGTATAAATAATTATCATAGTAACACCATCCTATTGGAACCCTGGGTAAACTCTGTATAGTGGGAGAGATAATGAGATCTAAAGTGGATACAATCTCGAAACCTGAAGTTGATCCTTTGGACAGAGCTTGCAGTAATTTTTGTGAAGACTCCAAAATCCATGAATCATAGAAACATAGAATGTGACGGCAGATAAGAACCATTCGGCCCATCTAGTCTGCCCAATTTTCTAAATCCTTTCATTAGTCCCTTAGTAGCCTTATGCATATCCCACGCATGCTTAAACTCCCTCAACCTCTACCACTTCAGCTGGAAGGCTATTCCATGCATCCACTACCCTCTCAGTAAAGTAATACTTCCTGATATTATTATTTCTTTTTTTTTTTTTAATTCTTTATTTTGTCAATGACATGGACTGTGTCTTTTCAATACTTTACGGCTTATGCAAAAGCCAAGTTTCAGTAAATATAACGTTGTATGAAAGGTACAGAAAGGAAAAGTTTGTAGGTAATACATGCAACACATCATACAATGGTGATTGGCTTGTTCACAGACTGTCAAGGTTGTTTTCTGCTTTTTTATACAATGGCATTCTGGCTTAATCATGGCCCTGACAACATTTACAGTTCCACAGTTAGTACAGCAGACCGATGGTCTATGATGACAGAAGAAATGATATATAGTGGATTTACAGAATTCTAACAGTTGGCAGCGCGTTGCGCCTGCGGCTTGCGAGGATTACCGAAAGGGCCAACAGCAGTGCTTAGCTTAAACAGTGCCACTCTCGCTGTCCGCCAGGTGTTTGTAACGTGTAACTTGAGAGGGCAAGTGAGAAGCGAGAGAGTATAGGAAAGTAAAGCCAAATGGAAGAAACAGGAAAAGAAAAAGATAGTCGACCTTCAAAGGTCCCAAGATCTGCTGTATCGTAAGCAGTGAGTCAACGTAAGCTGGTATCCTGTCCATTAGCCTTGACCAGAAACCCTGGGGTTCTGGAGCATCTTTTTGTATATCTGTTTCCCAGAAGTAGTGTGGTAAATAAATGACTGGTTAGATTGCCGCATCGCGTCGCCAGAGCGTGTCCCCCTCCTTCCCCGCACTTCTTCACCCCCACTCTCCTCTCCCATTCTCAGTGATACTTTAAGTGTCGTATTGTTCCCAGAGGTCCCATACCTTATTGAAGGTATTCCGTGTGTTTCGGACTTGCGCTGTTAGTTTGTCCTTAAGGTAGTTGTCCCTGAGTTTTGCTATGACCAGGGCTATTTGGGGGGTTTCTGAACAGGACCATTTTTGTGCCAGTGCTTTACGTACCGCTAGGCATGTTAAGGAGTTTTTGTTTGTGTTTGGTCAGTCCTTGCGTGGGTCTAGACAGCAGGCATGCCCAAGGGTCCAACATCATTTTCCTCTGTAGGATCTGTGAATTTAATTCCATAATTTTACAGGGCATTCCTACCACATATGTACATATGTGCCCTTTCCGCCACACAGGTGCCAACATGCATATGTGGAGTTTAGTTTCATCTGATATTGTTTTACTGGGGTCGTATACCATCGGAATAGTGTTTTATATGACTGCTCTTGGGGTGTTACACATATTGTTGTTTTTGCAAACGCCTCCCAGATCTCTTGCCAATCTCTGCCCGCCAACACCTCACCCAGATCGGTCTCCCATTCGTCTGCATAGCGTAGTGCCCCTTCGTTATCCATTGCTGTGCTAATGTGGTTGTAAAGTAATGTAAGTAGTTGGGTTTGTGAGGTCCTGATATTATTTTTAAACCTTTGCTCCTCTAATTTAAGACTATGTCCTCTTGTTAGTAGTAGTTTTTCCTCTTTTAATTGTTTTTTTATACTTACTATATGTTTTTCAGCAAATGTACTTTCAGATTTAAGTCACAATAGCCACAGGCTTTGGGGTCATCAATGGTGATAAGGCCTCTTCAGGGGTAGGCAAACTTCGGCACTCCAGATGTTGTGGACTATGGCTTTATGAGCATTATCGGAGATATAGTCCAAGACATCTTGAGTACGAAGGTTGCCTAACCCTGCCCTAGACAGTGTCCCCTCTTGCCCTCTGTAAAAGACAGCTCTGAGTGTTCGCGGTCTCTGTGAGGTTTAAGCTTTTCTGTCTGGCTCGTAGACTTAAAATAGTTCCATTGTGTCTTAGCCAGAAGCTTTACCTTATATTGTGTAATTCAACAAACTGCAGGAAGGAACTATATTGCAGAGTGAGATTAGGACCAAAAGAGATCAGCACTGATGGTAAACATAATCTGACTCACGTTGTAGAGTCACTTAAATAAAAGAGTAGTAAATTCTGTCTGTGTGTCATCTACACCTAAATTAAAATTTGCATCAGGACACACAGGCGGTCGAGTAATGATGTTTAATGTTTTAGCTGAGATGGAGATTTTTTTCAAACCAACTATTTTTGGCTTAGATTTGCAATTCCCGGGTCAATTTCCGATTTAATGAATAACTCTGTGGCACTTAGTCACTGAACAGTGATTATAGTGAACTGAAACTCTTCAAAAATGAAGGTCAAAATAGCTGATTTGGAAAAATTCTCCAACGTAGTTATAACAGCTCGACAATTTTATCTAGAATTTTGCAATTTGTTTCTTGAAATTACTGCGTAGTAAATAAACCCTGTGAGATTTTTCTAATGCCGTTATATTCACCCTTAAATCCACCTTATTACTAGCTAATAGAAAACACAAGTATTATTATTATACTTATAATTATTAGTATTTAATTGATTATTTAATATTATTTTTTTATTACTATTTAATTATTATTCACAAGCCTTCTACTCTCCATTATAATATTCTATATCTATGAAATATTAGATACAATAAGGTAAAGTACCCACAGTTTCATGAATAAAATTGTTGTAAAGAATTTCAAATGCTACTAAGAAGGGCGTTCGGTACTGCCACAGGAACTTCATGTGATACAATGTAATAATGACTGGGAAGACTGTCATTGACCTACTTCTTTATTCATACTAACTGCGTCCTGAGTCGTCAGTTTGTCTGTTATTATCATTCGCCTCGGATGTGGGATTTCCCCAGATTACATTTTTTGGGGGGGACATTGTAAGTTTTCTTCTGATCAAATGTAAAGGTTTGAAAATTCAGGACTGTCCCCCAAAAAATCAGGACTCATGGTTGCTATATGTAAAGTCATCAGCTTGGTGTGTTCGCTGGTGTGGATTGCAGAGGATGACTAGCTACGCATCATCAATGTTGCAGTGTACAGTGAAAGAACGTGATCGCACCAGTCTATTGAAACCTAAATGAGAGGTTTATATTAAAACACCTACCTAAATCACCCCATTTTATTAAATCGATTCTCTCCTATTGCCCCTACTGTGGTGACGGCACACACAATTCATTCAGTGTGTCCTTATCTGATAATGAAGTGTGATTTTTGCTGGGTGTAGGTAAATCTCACCGATTCTTGGGGGTTTATGTTGATGTCTGTTTACGACGAGTGACACGTCACATAGAATGATCATTTAGCAAGCCAACGTCTTTTGTTGTCTCTCCTGTGCGCCTTGATGGTACAGCGCAGTCTGATTTGCTGTCTCAGTCACACAGCAGTCTATCTTTTCTTATTGTTTTAATATTATCAATTATTTTATATTTTTCGATGATTTAGGTTTCCTCTCCCCCCCACAAAAAACCTTTTGTCTTTTGTCCCCCCATTACTTCTCCACTGCAACTGTCTCATTCTGCTGTATCTCTCCTTCCTCTGTCCCTCCCACCTATGTCTGACTTTCCTCTGTCCCTCGATTCTCCCTCTCTCCCTCTCTCTCACACTTCTCTGTCTGTCCGTACGTCTACAGATAGACCATCCCAATTCTCTGCTCCAGATTTGTCCTTCCTTCCTGTGACTCTTATTGTCCTCCATCCTCTCCCCTACTGACTCAATCTTGTATTATTTCAGTTTAAACAGCGTTCGGGGTAGGGCCTCTTCGCCCTCCCTGGCTACACGTTTTTCGTGTATAACCTTCATTGATTCCCCATAGCATCGTATTCATGTTATCTTCGTCTGATCGTCTTACACCTTCCTTCCTTAGTATCTTTTCCAAGTAGCACTGTGTTCTTCATCATTCCTTCATTTCTCGTGTTTCTTCTGTGTCTCCCCCACCCCACCCCCTCCTCTTTTTCCTCTGTTACATCTCCCTCCATTCATTCCCTTTCCCACCCTGTTACCTCTGATTATACCCCTCTCTGAGAGCTAGGAGGAAATGAATGAGGTCGTTACCAAGACAACAGCAACTCTCTGATCTCATCTACTGTCCAGTGAAGGCCCGAAGGCTCTATCCCAAGACATAACACCCATTCACACTAACATATCGGCTCCTTGTTCTAGAGGAATGTAGACTGAGACACGAAGTCATGTGGAATCCCTAACATTGGAATCTTATACAATAGCTGTAATTAGAGGCTTCTACACTGTATGTAACAGTAATTGAGTAATAGGAGGAGCTATAGAGAGAGGTTATATGGAGTAATAGGAGGAGTTATAGAGAGAGGTTATATGGAGTAATAGGAGGAGCTATAGAGAGAGGTTATATGGAGTAATAGGAGGAGTTATAGAGAGAGGTTATATGGAGTAATAGGAGGAGTTATAGAGAGAGGTTATATGGAGTAATAGGAGGAGTTATCGGGAGAGGTTATATGGAGTAATAGAATGAGTTATAGGAAGGTTATATGGAGTAATAGGAGGAGTTATAGGGAGAGGTTATATGGAGTAATAGGAGGAGTTATAGAGAGAGGTTATATGGAGTTATAGGGAGAGGTTATATGGAGTTATAGGAGGAGTTATAAAGAGAGGTTATATGGAGTAATAGGAGGAGTTATAGGTAGAGGTTATATGGAGTAATAGGAGGAGTTATAGAGACAGGTTATATGGAATAATAGGAGGAGTTATAGGGAGAGGTTATATGGAGTAATAGGAGAAGTTATATGGAGAGGTTATATGGAATAATAGGAGGAGTTATAGAGAGAGGTTATATGGAGTAATAGGAGGAGTTATATGGAGAGGTTGTATGGAGTAATAGGAGGAGTTATAGAGACAGGTTATATGGAATAATAGGAGGAGTTATAGGGAGAGGTTATATGGAGTAATAGGCGAAGTTTTAGGGAGAGGTTATATGGAGTATTAGGAGGAGTTATAGAGAGATGTTATATGGAGTAAAAGGAGGAGTTATAGGGAGAGGTTGTATGGAGTAATAGGAGGAGTTATAGAGAGATGTTATATGGAGTAATAGAATGAGTTATAGGGAGGTTATATGGAGTAATAGGAGGAGTTATAGGGAGAGGTTATATGGAGTAATAGGAGGAGTTATAGGGAGAGGTTACATGGAGTAATAGGAGGAGTTATAGGGAGAGGTTATATGGAGTAATAGAAGGAGTTATAGAGAGAGGTTATATGGAGTAATAGGATGAGTTATAGGGGGAGGTTATATGGAGTAATAGGAGAAGTTATAGAGAGAGGTTATATGGAGTAATAGGAGGAGTTATAGGGAGAGGTTATATGGAGTAATAGGAGGAGTTATAGAGAGAAGTTATATGGAGTAATAGGAGGAGTTATAGGTAGAGGTTATATGGAGTAATAGGAGGAGTTATAGGAAAAGGTTATATGGAGTAATAGGAGGAGTTACAGAGAGAAGTTATATGGAGTAATAGGAGGAGTTATAGAGAGAGGTTATATGGAGTTATAGGGAGAGGTTATATGGAGTTATAGGAGGAGTTATAAAGAGAGGTTATATGGAGTAATAGGAGGAGTTATAGGTAGAGGTTATATGGAGTAATAGGAGGAGTTATAGAGACAGATTATATGGAATAATAGGAGGAGTTATAGGGAGAGGTTATATGGAGTAATAGGAGAAGTTATATGGAGAGGTTATATGGAATAATAGGAGGAGTTATAGAGAGAGGTTATATGGAGTAATAGGAGGAGTTATATGGAGAGGTTGTATGGAGTAATAGGAGGAGTTATAGAGACAGGTTATATGGAATAATAGGAGGAGTTATAGGGAGAGGTTATATGGAGTAATAGGCGAAGTTTTAGGGAGAGGTTATATGGAGTATTAGGAGGAGTTATAGAGAGATGTTATATGGAGTAAAAGGAGGAGTTATAGGGAGAGGTTGTATGGAGTAATAGGAGGAGTTATAGAGAGATGTTATATGGAGTAATAGGAGGAGCTATAGAGAGAGGTTTTATGGAGTAATAGGAGGAGTTATACAGAGAGGTTATATGGAGTAATAGGAGGAGTTATAGAGACAGGTTATATGGAATAATAGGAGGAGTTATAGGGAGAGGTTATATGGAGTAATAGGAGAAGTTATATGGAGAGGTTATATGGAATAATAGGAGGAGTTATAGAGAGAGGTTATATGGAGTAATAGGAGGAGTTATATGGAGAGGTTGTATGGAGTAATAGGAGGAGTTATAGAGACAGGTTATATGGAATAATAGGAGGAGTTATAGGGAGAGGTTATATGGAGTAATAGGCGAAGTTTTAGGGAGAGGTTATATGGAGTATTAGGAGGAGTTATAGAGAGATGTTATATGGAGTAAAAGGAGGAGTTATAGGGAGAGGTTGTATGGAGTAATAGGAGGAGTTATAGAGAGATGTTATATGGAGTAATAGGAGGAGCTATAGAGAGAGGTTTTATGGAGTAATAGGAGGAGTTATACAGAGAGGTTATATGGAGTAATAGGAGGAGTTATAGGGAGAGGTTATATGGAGTAATAGGAGGAGTTATAGAGAGAAGTTATATGGAGTAATAGGAGGATTTTTTTTTATTAAAGGACCACTATAGTGCCAGGAAAACATACTCGTTTTCCTGGCACTATAGTGCCCTGAGGGTGCCCCCACCCTCAGGGACCCCCTCCCGCCGGGCTCTGGGGAGAGTAAAGGGTTAAAACGTACCTTTCTCCAGCGCCGGGCAGGGAGCTCTCCTCCTCCTCTTCTCCTCCCATTCGGCTGAATGCGCACACGTGGCAAGAGCTGTGCGCCCATTCAGCCGGTCTCATAGGAAAGCATTATCAGTGCTTTCCTATGGACGCTTGCGTGCTCTCACTGTGATTTTCACAGTGAGAATCACGCAAGCGCCTCTAGCGGCTGTCAATGAGACAGCCACTAGAGGCTTTGAGGGCTGGATTAACCCATTTATAAACATAGCAATTTATCTGAAACTGCTATGTTTATAAAAAAAAATGGGTTAACCCTAGCTGGACCTGGCACCCAGACCACTTCATTAAGCTGAAGTGGTCTGGGTGCCTAGAGTGGTCCTTTAAATTTTCTAACAACAAATTACAAAACCGTGTTCAGTGTATCAAAAACATATACAAAAATACAATTAAAAACAGAATGTCATATGTATATTTTTCCAATAATCTGTAGTTTGTTCTTTTACATATACATCTTTTATGTCTTTAATTATCCGATTAATCACAGAATCTGTTGTTAAAATTATTTGTTTTGATGATTTTAGACACCTCGCTTGCCATAAATGATATATTACAATACAATTAATTACATATAAAGTGCATTTGTTAATCTTATCTGCCCATTTGAAAGTTCCATATACTAATTCAGCATATGACTGTCCTTTAAAATGGGATATTTTAAGAAGTATAGACATTTCTGTCCATATTGCTAAATTGAAGGGACAGTCACACAAAAAAGGAAACATTGTTTCTAACATCCCTGAACATTCTTCCCTCGGACAATTTCGTTCCTCAAGTTTTTTAAATTTCAAATTAGATCGAACGTATAATTTTCCTTGAAAACTAAGCCAAATAACATCTCTCAATGTAACTGGTATTCTCGTGCTAGTAACATTCTGAATGGCTTTTTTCATTAAGGTATTAGGGCAGTCTTTTAAAACCAGCTGGGCACTATAGTACTTATTTAACAGAACATGATATAATTGTTTTCTATCTAGCCCAGTAATATCTTCATATGAAATTTGCCATCTCAGCAACAACTTTATACATTGCTGAGCATATAGAGAGCAATGTTTAACTTTACCAGACAATCTTTTGATCTTTACACCTCTTGCCCAAACTCTAACAAAGTGATTAATCTGTTTTTTATATAAGACTCCCCATAAATCTGTTCTACCAGATTTAAAAAAAAACTTACCGTATTTATCGGCGTATAACACGCACTTTTTTCCCCTGAAAATAGGGGGAAAATCGTGGGTGCGTGTTATACGCCGATATCCCATAATTACTTACCTGTCCTGAAGCGTGGGCCGGCTTCACAGCTTGCACCGCGGTACAGGAACTTTAATTTCATGTTCCGGTTTCCGGCGGGACTGAAAGGAAGTGTGCACAATAGTGTGCACACTTCCTTTCAGTCCCTCCGGAAACCGGAACATGAAATTAAAGTTCCTGTACCGCGGTGCAAGCTGTGAAGCCGGCCCACGCACACTTCCTTTCAGTCCCGCCGGAAACCGGAACATGAAATTAAAGTTCCTGTACCGCGGTGCAAGCTGTGAAGCCGGCCCACGCTTCAGGACAGGTAAGTAATTATGGGAGGGGAAGTACACTATGGGAGGGGAGGGGAGGGGGGGGGGAAGTACACTATGGGAGGGGAGGGGGGGGGAGTACACTATGGGAGGGGGGGAGAATACTATGGGAGGGGAGGGGAGAATGGGAGGGGAGGGGGAGAATACTATGGGAGGGGAGGGGGAGAATACTATGGGAGGGGAGGGGGAGAATACTATGGGAGGGGAGGGGGAAAATACTATGGGAGGGGGGAGAATACTATGGGAGGGGAGGGGGGAGAATACTATGGGAGGGGAGGGGGGGAGAATACTATGGGAGGGGAGGGGGGGAGAATACTATGGGAGGGGAGGGGGGAGAATACTATGGGAGGGGAGGGGGGGAGAATACTATGGGAGGGGAGGGGGGGAGAATACTATGGGAGGGGAGGGGGAGAATACTATGGGAGGGGAGGGGGAGAATACTATGGGAGGGGAGGGGGAGAATACTATGGGAGGGGAGGGGGAGAATACTATGGGAGAGGAGGGGGGGAGAATACTATGGGAGAGGAGGGGGGGAGAATACTATGGGAGGGGAGGGGGGGAGAATACTATGGCAGGGGAGGGGGAGAATACTATGGGAGGGGAGGGGGGAGAATACTATGGGAGGGGAGGGGGGGAGAATACTATGGGAGGGGAGGGGAGGAGAATACTATGGGAGGGGGGGAATACTATGGAAAGGGGGGGACACTATGGGATGAGGGGGGAATACTATGGGATGAGGGGGGGGGAATACTATGGGAGGGGGGGAAATTTCCTGGAATTTCTTTCTAAAAATGAGGTGCGTGTTATACGCCGGTGCGTGTTATACGCCGATAAATACGGTAAATTCTTGGTTATAAACAACAGATTGTAAAAAAGTTCAGGACACAACATGCCTAATCCTCAATCTTTCCTATGGAGATATGAAATGTTACGTTTAACAATATTTAAATGATTTCCCCATATTAGCTGGAACAACAAACCGGTTATCTTAACCACTAAATTATCAGGTAATGGAAAGACAAAACTAGTATAAATAAAAATGGGAAATAAAAATCGTTTGATAGCTTGAGTTTTCTTTTGGTAAGACCATTTCCAATTTTTCCATTTGTGTATTTTATCTGAGAATATTTTTAAATTATCATCCCAGTTTCTCTGGGCAATGTCTTCTACACATCCAAATGTAATACCCAACACTTTAATGTGTTATCTTTTCTTTTAAAAGGGATTTGAAAAGCTTCTACATTATCCCCCAGCCACAATGCTTCACTTTTCTCCATATTAACCATAGAGTTTGAAATTTGAGAGTAACTTTTAAGTTATCTTTGTAACAATTGGTTATCTACTTCTGATTTCAAAAAAACAGAAATATCATCTGCATAAGCACAAACTTTGACCCTCTCGGAAACACCTTCTACCTTCACTTCCAAACCATGAAAATTATGGTTTTCTTTTATTTTTCTTAATAGAGGGTCAATGCTAAAAACATAAAGCAAAGGACTTATGGGACAACCCTGACGAACTCCAGACTCAACCTGAAAAGGGTCTCCCAAACTACCATTAATTAAAGGGAAACATCTTGCTTCTTTATAGAGTATTTTCAACCATTTAGTAAAAGTATCAGGAATGCCATATCTCCGTAAAGTCTCAAATAAAAATTCATGGTGTACTCGGTCAAATGCTTTGGTTTGGTCTAGCCCTACCAAATAAATACCTTCTGTCTGCTGCTTAGCGTATTCTACCACCTCTCTTATTAGCAACAGTGTATCTTGTATGCTACGATTCTTAACTGCACACGACTGACATGGACTTACCAAAATTTCAGCCACCGCACTAAGCCTTATAAACATGACCTTTGCAAGAATTTTGTAATCGGTATTCAATAATGATAACGGACGCCAGTTCTTTAGCTCTTTTAAATTACCACTTTTAAATAAAAGTACCAAGACTGAGGCATACTGTGAGGACGGCAACTGTCCCAGAGTTAGCACTTCGTTATATAGCACTACAAGGTCCGTTACCAAAAGATCTAAAAACACTTTATAAAACTCTGCAGTTATCCCATCCAATCCTGGACTTTTCTTCCCAACTAAGGATTGAATGCTATTTCTAACTTCTTCCTCTGTTATAGGTTTAACCATGATCTCAGCATCCACTGCATTTAATACCGGATTATCAACATCTTGCAAATATTTTAAAATATTTTCATTTGCCATAGGCTGTCTTGCAAACAATTGCTTAAAGTATTTTGTGACAATATTTAAAATGTCCTTACTTTCTGTTTGTGTTTCACCATCTTGATCTACCAGTCCTGCCATGGCTTTCTTACATACTCTTTCCTTACACGCTTGAAAAGGATCTGGGGCTGTGAAACCCCAACTATCAAATTCATTTTCAGCTTTTAGAGAGATCATACGGTCATATTGGAGTTTTTTCATTTTATCCTTAACTTGATCAATACTAGGAATATAATCTACTAAGTCTAAGTCTTAGGGCAAGATATTGCATATATTGACGATTTCCTTCTTTTCTAGCTTTTGATTTAAAAAAACTTTTTATATCTTTTTTTATTTGTTCCCACCAACTCGACATTGTGTCGTATAAGCACTGCGTGGTTTTTCGATCTTCATAAAAAGTAATGAATTCATGCTTAAAATTATCAAGTATTCTTGAGTTTAGTTTCCAGATACCTTTCCCATATATTATTCCTTCCTTTACCTTTAAGGACAGACTAATCATATCATGATCTGAAAATTCTACCAAGACTAGTATTATTGCTGTGGAGCTCTGTTATACACTCAGACACATTACTGGGAGTATTATTGCTGTGGAGCTCTGTTATACACTCAGACACATTACTGGGAGTATTATTGCTGTGGAGCTCTGTTATACACATTACAGGGAGTATTATTGCTGTGGAGCTCTGTTATACACCCAGACACATTACTGGGAGTATTATTGCTGTGGGGCTCTGTTATACACTCAGACACATTACTGGGAGTATTATTGCTGTGGAGCTCTGTTATACACTCAGACACATTACTGGGAGTACTATTGCTGTGGAGCTCTGTTATACACTCAGACACATTACTGGGAGTATTATTGCTGTGGAGCTCTGTTATACATTCAGACACACCAACAATATGGAGCTCCTAGAAAAGAGGGACATTAGGATAGAATAAAGGGACAGATGGATTTGTGACCAAAATGGGATTGTCCCTTCTAAATTGGGACAGTTGTGTGGTATGGAGACATTATGGCAGTTATCATGTTAGTATTTATTTCCCTACTATGCAACGACTTGTGACATTCATGGAGATCTTGTGATACTTTTTGTGGGAGAATGCATTTCATCACAATGGAGCGTGCACATTTTTTCATTCATTAAACTGACTAAATAGAGCACACTGTCATGAATGAATGGAAACCCTTGTGTGCTTTCATCTGTTTTTTTCAGGAGTGTTTCTCGTTCTACTGAATATTTCAGATTATGCGTCTCCATATAGAGCATGAAGAAGCAATGTAAACACTGCCTCTTCTCAGAAAAGACAGTGTTTACACTGCTGTGACTGCAGGGACAGTCCCTTGGCCCCAGAACCGTTGCATTAAGCTGTAGTGGTTCTGGAGCTTAGAGTGTCCCTTTAAATATGGCTGCTACCTCTAAGCAGGAACAATCAAAGAGATATGGGGGAAATTTCTATTAACTTACATGTGTCCAGTACAATATAATAATAAAGAGGATATATTAGATGTTATAATTTATTTTCTATAATCATTTTAAAAAAAGCTATTTTCCTTTAATAATTATCTTTCGTTATCCTTAGGGGAAAAAACATTCTCTCTATTCTGTTTTTTTCACTTTTTGCTTTTCCTTCTTTGTCCCAAGCACTCATTTGTGTTTGTTTGCTTTATTTGTTTGTTGGTGCCCCAAAAAATTCTAATTCTACGTACCACTTTAGACATTTTATCATGCTTCCTTCTTTCCAAAACTGACTAACTCTCTCTATTTTCCACAGAGGTCCACATAAAAGTACAAGTGTATGAGAATGGGGACCTTTCTCCACTCCCTATGGCTGTCGTGGAGATATTCGGTAATCAGAGTGGCCTGGCATCTGGCGTAACTGACCAGGACGGGATGGTCGTGCTTGGCATCAGCTACCGAATAGGGACTTGGGTCCTGGTCACTGCTAGCAAGAGAGGCTACGTTACAAACTCCGTGCCATGGCGCGTAGACCGACTACCACGTAAGAACTATTCAGGACCCGTAGCATAATATAAATAGTCAATTGCACAGTTTGGTTGTATAATCTGTAAAACTGCCCATTACTTACATTTTATAGGTAAACAGGGGCATGGATTGAAGGATATATACAGTATATTGTAGGTTTATAGACGTGGGCAAAAATTTGATGCAATGACATTTTTTAAAAATAATTTTGCCCAGCCATAATTATCACTGGGAATGTATGTTTCATGCAACGTCAAGTCAAATAGTTAAATCACTAAAGTTATCTTCTTTAAGATTCACATTTCGCTACCTGGTGGATGAAGTTTTTACATTTTGAGAAATGTTCTGTAAAGAGCATTCGTGAGTCATTACGTATTCGGGAGTGATCACAAAAGGTTCCTCGCTCAAGGACAGAAATGCAGCCCTTTGAATTGGCATTCAGACCATGCGCCAAGTGAAAAACAGCCTCTTTGTCTCAAACAACTTATTTTTACTTCATTGGCTTTGCAGTCGTAGTCTATTGTCTTGTGTTGTTTTTTTTTTTTGTTGTTTTTTTTTCCTTTCAGCGATGATTAACAATATGTAAGCTTTCCATAAACCATTATTTTGTGTTGTTGATGTGTTACATTCTTAGGAAAGAAAATACAAAATGTTGCCATTTTACTTTTCATCATCATTATTAGAAGGATTTAACCACCCTTCCCTCTCGATAATGTAAATATATGTGTAATGTACCCTTAAAGGACCATTACAGTCACCCAGACCACTTAAATGAAGACTATAGTGTCAGGATCACAAACATGTATTCCTTACACTCTAGTGGTAAAATAACTATTTAGGACCCTACTCCCCCCTCTTCCCCCCCCCCCTTGCAGTAAAAAGGTGATTTTACTCAAATTGTTTCCCATGCTGCACCGGTCTCACACACACTGTGCAGCACTGACACAGGAAGTAACTCTAGTGCCGTCTGAGTGGCTGCACCTAGAGGTGTTACCAGGGCTGGACTGGGGATACAAAGCAGCCCTGGAAAAAAAATCTATGCCAGCCCCATAAGTCACTGCGCCATGTATTGTCACATGTAATATGTACAGCTATGTGCTGCCACCCTAGATGATTGAGTAATATATAAACATATATACATATAGGTATATATATATATATATATATATATATATTGTGTGTATATATTATACAAGGTATAAATAAATATATTTTAAAAATAATATATTTTTTTTTTTTGGGGGGTAGGGGGGCTGTATGGTGGGTAGGGGGTCTGTGAGGTGGGTATGGGGATTGTATGGTGGGTAGGGGGCTGTGAAAGGGTGAATATCTTTTAGTTTTCTGTAATTACTTACTGGTGGTCCAGTGGGCAGCTTTCCAACGAGGTCAGCAGCGTGCGTGGGAGGGGTCGCTTCTGTGTGGGGGTGGGCATGCGCCCGAAATTGTTTTAGACTGTGCAGGGAGACTGGCACGTCTCCCTCCAGCCGTTGGCAGCCGCACCAGCCCCCAGCTCCTCCCTCTTTACTCCCCTCGGCACAGTCCGAGGGGAAATATTCAAATGGATTCATCATCCTGGTTATTAGGGCTGTCTGCTCTGCCCCAGCTTGCTGCGGCCCACCAGGAAATTTTCCGGTATCCCGGTGGGCCAGTCTGGCACTGGGTGTTACTAGACAGTAATGCAGAAAAAATAGTTAAGCTTGGAAAGTTTTGCCACTGTTTAGCGAACGAATGCGAAGGGTATTCACTGAACTAGGAATCGCTCAGGACGAACAAGAGAAATGCAAATTATAAGCAAAAACAGCTTATTGTAAATAATCTGTGACTATTTTTTTCCTGGGGCTCCCATTGTAAGCTGTCTGGTAACGGTTTGACTTCTTACCTGAGGTCCAATAGCAGTGCAGGGCTTAGCTCATCAGATGATGCTCTCGGCCAATGAGCTGGTATTGCAATGTAGTGCTAAGCACATGAACGGCATGAACTTCCTGCTGAGGGGAGGCGGGTACTGGCACCCGTCAGATCCCAGGTAACAACTCAAACCGTTTTGATACTTACATTGGGGTATGCTCAGGCACCATAACCACTAAAGTTATGCGGTGGTTATGGTGCTTGGAGTGTTTCTTTAACCTCCTTACACTATAACCAGGGCAATGAGCTGTAATGGGTGTTAAGTGGTTGTGGTGCTTACTGCGTCACTTTTTTTCTTCTGTGGCATTAGAGTGCTACATACATATCCTAGTTATTCACTAAAATGTGAATTGCTAGGATTCAAAGTGCATTTCAAGTTCAAGGCCGCAGTAGCCAAAATGAAAGCGTAGCGGACTTAGGGAATTTTTCCATTTCAGACATTTTTAACTTTACTTTTGAATTACGGACAGCTCTCACTTTGGTGAATAACCCTGTGATTCACTGTAACATTTATTGAAATTGATTATTAACTCATGCCGCTGACCATAGAGTATGTTGCCGTTTATTCTCTGCCCATTGGAAGATCGTGGGTTAAACTCTAGAATCCATTGCTGCTTGAGGTTTGGGAGTTTTCAATGATCCACCTGTTGCCTGTGTGAGGGTGCGACAGGGTGGGATACAAGAAAATTCCAGGCCAAGAATCGCAGCTGTGTGGTGTTGGCATAAACTCGAACAACATATGTCATTAGGGTGGGCTCCTTGGGCTTCTTTTTTAACAAATGGCATTTGTCTATGGATTTACAATAAAAATTTAAAAAAATGACCAGTTAAAAAAATACCAACTTTTTTTTTTATATCCAGGTATACACAATGATACAGAGGGTTATCAGGGCCGGATTAACATAGGGTCTCACAGAGCTGCAGCTCCAGGCCCATCCTAATGGAACAGACGCAGTAATTCCAACCCATGAAATTTTTTAATTTTAAAAATATATATATATATATATCTTTTTTTTTTTATTCTCTTGCTCTAAAATATTATGCAGAGGAAATGGACAATGAAAATTTAGGAGGGATACAAGGGAGCAACATGTTTGTTGACTGACTGGCTATAAATTAATGAAACTTACTGATAGTGAGAAGGAGAGCAGTAGATAAGTGATCCCCGAAAGCCAGTGTTCTGAGTTTGTGATTAAAGGGAAACTATAGTGTCAGGAAAACAAAGTTGTCTTCCTGGCACTATAGCTTCCCCCTCCCTCGTGCCTCCACACCACCTCCACCCCCATGGTGCACTTACCTCAGTCCAGCGCCGATGACACTTAGCACTGGCTTGGGTGCGGGTCCATCTTCGTTGGCGGGAGGAGACCTAATGCGCATGCATGGCAATGGCCCTGCTCGCTTTAGGATTTCCCCATAGGAAAGCATGAAACAAATATACAATGCTTTCCTATCGGATTTTGTGTGACGCTGGACGTGCCCATGCATAGCGTGAGGACGTCCAGCCTCAGTTAGGCGACCAAAAGTCGCCCCTAATGGCCCGAAATTCCCTATCTTGTAGACAGCCGCTAGAGGTGGAGTTAACCCACCAAGCTAATTATTGCAGTTTCTTAGAAATTGCAATAATTAGCTTTGCAGGGCTAAGGGACCTGGGACACCCCACCCAGACCACTTAAATGAGCTGAAGTGGTCTGGGTGCCTATAGTCAGTGGCGGAACTACCGCTGTCACAGAGGTCACAGCTGCGACCAGGCCCTTCACTCCAGGGGGTCAGGCCGCCCCGCGGAACCCTGCAACCGGGGTACTCGCTGACTATGCAACGCAGCCCTGGCCCGCGCAGTGTAACCGCCAGGGCCGCACATTCAGGGGCCCATCGGGTGGCCCTAGCATGGGGACACTATGCACGGGGACGTCCAGCTTCACACAAAATCCGTTAGGAAAGCATTGTATAATTGTACAAACTGCACTCCTCACACACAAACTTCACCGCTTACACACATTGCATCTCTCATACACTTTACCCCTCCCACACACACACTACATACCCTATCCCCTACTACAGCCCCTTTCCTGGCAGAACCCAGGTAAGTTGTCAAACTGTTCTTAAACAGTTTGACTACTTACTCATGAAGGGCGCCACGGCACTCCTGGAACCTTAACCACTACAGAGAGCTGTAGTGGTTATTGTGCCTGCCTGGATTGTCCCTGTAATAATCCCCAAGTGCCCCTCCCTAGATTCAGTTCTGGATCCGCCCCTGAGTCCTTGGGATCCCCTTGATTTCACTGTTTCATAGGAATTTAACTAATTACAGGGCAGCACTTTGTAACAACAGCTTTACAGTTTGTTGAAGCGATGCATGTCATGTAAATGGAGGATCTATAATTTCTAGTGTCAGAAAAAGCACTGTATCTGATGAATAGCTGATTAAGAAATTGAGGAAATTTTACAAAAATAAATAAAAACACAGCTAATATTAGAAAGTCACAAATTCTCATTAACTGTAGTGCATCTCTTTTTTTATTATATATTTTTTACATTTTTATCTCTTTTCCTCCTCTTCTCTCCCTTTCTTCTATCTTCACAATTTTCTCTGTGCCACTTGTTCTCTGTCTTGTACATCCTGTCTTTGGCTTCCTGCCTCTATCCAAGGTCGCAGAAAAACTTTTGTTCCATCATTTCCGACACTCTTGTGTCATTGTTTGACTATTTTCAAAGTTCTCGTTTTGCTTTTATAATCAATTCGAAAACATTGGCAAGTATTAAATAGCCACTCCGAGCCAACATTCTAAACATGGAACAGTCATCACGAACATTCCGTTGGTTTTTTCGTAGCGAATGCTCCGTAGGAGAGCTTTGCCCAATAAATGCCATTGATGAATAATTAAAGTATAATTTCATCCTCATAACTCTGTTGCGTTCTAAAACCTTACTTTCTTGTTTCTCATTGATTTCCAAGTTTTTAATTGACACTGTTTTTCTCTCACGTTCTCTTATAGTATATGCCTCCGTCAGCCTCTACCTTGTTCCAGAGAGACCAGCAACGCTCATCCTCTATGAAGACATTGTACAGATTCTACTGGGCTCTCCAGGTATTGGTGTATATAGTCTGTACTATACAGTCACATGTGTAGAGTTATAATTCACTGAAAGATTGGTGGAGATAGTCCTAAGCTTGAGGAGGGCTGGAAAAGGAAGTTTAGCAAGAGAGGAATTATAAATGTGATATTTAAGCTGCACGGTTCCCCGATGGTGACATCGCTGATGGGGGTCTTGGGGCGGGTAAACGTGAGATTACTTACCTAAACCTGTCACTCGTGGGCACCACCATTTTTCTCCTGATGCTCCGTCACAACTCCTGGCACTTCAGCGCCAGAGAGGAAGCATGCGCGAGAATACAGCATTGAGGTCTATCGGGGATCCCGCGAGACCACAGGATCCTCAATAGACGCAGCCAATACCCTGTAGCCATCACTGATGACGGCTGTCGTAATTAAGTTTAAGAGTCCACCTTTATACTAAGAAAGTGAGGCATAGGAGTAAGTCCTTACTTTGTCTCTGATCTCTTGACTGGTTTGAAATTTCCGTGAAATCTCCACACAGTCAAAATGAGGATTTCATAAAGATTCTATCTTTATAAAATACTCATTTTTCAGGGGGGTGAAAGTGCTGATTTATTAACAATTACTGTATGTAGAAGTGTGGAGAAGGAATCTTTGTGGGAAGAAGGAAATCGAACGGTGATAAAAGAAAGCTTGCAGAAATTGGTTAGTGTTGGTCTTAGGACAACAGACAGCACAGGGAGAAGAAGGTACAAGGGTAATCCATTTTATTTTTTCCTGACATCAATAGTGACTTATAAATACAGAGCGCTGTTGCCACTTTTGAAATGACATGTTCTTTATTCAGAAAAATAAGCTGAAACAGTGAGAAGGAAAGTTCTGAAAATAGAGAAAAAATACCCAACGCATTTGCGCCTCACTCCACATAATACCTTTTATAGATCAAGTGATACATTTGTAGTTCTCCTGCTTTCACAGGTTTAGAGTTAAGAAAAAGCCTATATGCTAAATTACAATGGCCTCTTGTAACAGGAAGTCTGGGTCCAGAGGAGGACTCTCACAATCCAATACAGTATTTGGCTAGCAAAGACCCTACACGGTGCTGGCCTGCTACCTTACTCCTGCGATACTCTGTCAACAGATTTTCCCTTTGTACCCCCAATTGCTTATAATTAGAAGAAAAATGGTGCTGTGAGGTTCTAGCCCACAACTCCTGTATGATAGCGGCCAATGGGGGTAAATGTCCCCTGCCCCTCCTTTGCCAGCCCTAACCTGTCTGTATCCTTATTTTCCATTAGCTAGTGTATGCATGACTGTCGCAATTTCACATACACTAATGTGGGCTTAAGGGAGCTTGCATTCACTGAAATAAAGTTCCCCCTTTGCCTTATTATCCTAACTAGGCTATGTCCAAATGTACAAAGATTTGTTTATGACATTTCCATCCGCTGTGTCTTTCCCAGGATGCACCTCTTTGCTTATCTACTTGTAGTATTCTAATATTTACCTTTTCTTGAATTTATCCCCACCTGCCTCCTTGTGTTTTCCTTTTTCATAATTAATATTCTTCTCTTTTTCATTCTCACTTTGTCCTTTCTTTCCCCGTTTTTCTGCTTCCCGCAAATCTCTTTCTATTTTCATTTTTTCCTCTACCTAATGCCTCGTCTTCATCTCTTGTTCCTCTGTTTTGTCTTTGTTTCTCTCCCTTCTTGTCTCCTTTTCTCCCCCCCTCTCCCCAGGTGTCCGCAGTCAGCCCTGGGTACAATTTCAGAGGAAGGCCGCTCGCTTACCTCGATCGTCCACATATAACCAGCTCTCATCCTCCCTCACCACCGCCAGTAACCTCCATCAGATGAGAGGGTTCCCTGCGTTCATTGGGACAGAGCCTGATTCTGGCAATGGAGGTAAGACCCAATGAAGTGAAGTATTAGGGTATAGAATAGGTGAAAGAGTCGTTTAAATGCCAATTGAAATCAACGAACTGATCAGCATTTATGACTATTTTCTCTTTATTCAACATTTATCAAGACACAACAGCAGTAATTATCATACAAACTGCTACATAATAAGAAAAAAAATATAAGAAATATAATATCACCCTCTGCAAGAAAGTTACAAGTGGGTTACAAATACTGCTATTGACCTATATTACATATTGTCAGAGTTCCAGTACCCATTATAAGCTTAATAAAGACAAATCATTATGTAAAATACTATCAACTTGCATCAATATATGTATTCATCTATGACCGTGTCACAGAGGTAAAGACTGTTAAGTTTCACTCCCGTCAATTTTTAGCCCAGAAATTCATCATCAAAATAGCGTTGCAAACAAGGCTGCTAATCTGAATTGTAGGAAGTCCAAAGTGAATTCTAAGTGAATTTTGAATTCTATGCCAAAATGGTCAAATTGAGAATATAGTTAACTAAGACACTGTTACCGTGCTGGCTAATTTAGTATAACATTTTAAATTTACTTTGAATATACCGTAGAAAAGTGAGCCTAATAGAGCAGGTTAGTAATGCAACTAACAAACAATATAAATGAAGTGATGATTGACCGTCATTGCTTAGTAGGTTACGTTTGCATGAGCCTCTCGGCCAATTATTGCCTTGAAAAATTAGTTAGCATGTGACATCATACCAGCACATGCTCCAAAATCTCTTATTTAAATGTGAACTGTTACTGCTCAGGATTTTTAATATTCTGCTTAATTACACCCTATATTTAGCTGATATGATTTTGTGAGGTTTTGAAAAGGTAAAATTACGGTAAATGTAGAAAATTTCCTATTTATCCTAGAATTGGGTGCCTCCATCTTGGATCTTGGTCAATTATCTGTCAGTCATCTTTATAAATGTTACTCTTTTCTGGCATTGAACATTGTTAGGGGAAGAGGATAAACGGCAACAATGTTCTTATTCTCCTATTCATTTGCATTGTGTGCCCTGCCTGTGCCTTGGCTCAACTGGAGCGATGTCACTTACTAAACGTTTACAAACATTTTGAAAGAAAAAATAGCCTCAAAGGAAGAAAGGTCATATATGATTTATTTAATTGTGTTTCAATTCAAGCTCTTGCCATCTGATAAGTGGCTGTTCTGCTTTAAGGGAATGAGAGAAATCGTGCCCTGCTGTTTATAGGAAATATTTGTTCATTAGTTTCCTTTTAGGTGTCACACCACTGTCTCTTTTAAACGAGAGCCAAAGAAGTAGAATTGTAGTGTCTAAGAGGTTCTAGCAATAAATATATGCAATTTTATACATGCAATTAAGATCAGAATTAAGATTTTAGTGGGTTTTTTTTTCTCTGATGTTCTATAACATGGTTCCTCAAACTCCGGCCCCCCAGATGTTGCTGAACTACAACTCCCATGATTCTTTGAATTACGTAGATAGCCAGTGAATCATGGGAGTTGTAGTTCAGCAACATCTGGGGGTCCGGAGTTTGAGGACCCATGTTCTATAAGTTGAATCCTTGCCCTGTAGTTAACTCTTTAAACATGCATGAATGGATTGATATTAATGGATTGACATTAATGCTAAACAACTGCTAATTGTTTGGGGAGACACATTACTATCTCTGGGTCTGTTTGCTCCCAAACATAGGTAATAAATACGGGAAGGGATTCGTCTTTTCCTGCTCTTACCAAACAGCAGCACTGAGAGCTAATTATTGTTAAGATGCTACTAAATAATTAAATCCTAGCATTGTGCTTCAGAAGCATCATGTTATGTGAACAGGGAAATCAGAATCTGTCTCCTTGTTAATTACCCACTTCTTACTATAAATTGATTGAAGCTAAAGCATATTGGTAAAAATCAGATTTTGTGCTTTTTTTCAATTTCTTGAGAAGATGATAAACACATACAGGTTTATTGCTTGCCATTAATATTTGATTCTGATGCAACAAGAAATATCCTATATTGCTATATTTTTTTTAAATTGCATTTATAGATCATGATATATATATACACATGAACCACAATTTGGAGAGATCTGGGCACAGAGTATGATGTCTCTTCACTGTAATTACTGTAGGTGCAGCGAGAAGTTGAGATCTGATGTACCCCATTTTATTGATAGGGTCTCTGATAAGTCTTTATTGATTTAATCTTTATCTAAGACAATCTTTAATCTGTATCTAAGACAATCTTTAATCTGTATCTACAATCTTTTTCTACAACATGATGTGCCGTAATTTCTTGCAAAATTCCTAGATTTTACTAGTAGCATGACGTAAAGTCATGATTTTATTAATGACACGGAGGCGAGTATTATGCTTCTCTTTCTTTTATTTTCCCTCAGCAGCGAAGAGAGAAATGAGTGAAAAGAGAAAAATATATCATTAACATATATACATATTCAACATAATCCACAGTGCTACATAGGGAACCTCCCCCTTTCAGTATATAAGGTGTAGCACTCTCTTCCTCTTCCTCTTTCGTCGTGATCCGAAGACCCGTAAACCGAACCAGAACTTGAATTCGAACTGTAAACTCGGGAAGCTGAACATATCTTCCTGGGAATGTGGAGTCAACTGTGAAGCTCCTTTAAGTTCCATAAGTATTTGGAATCATGCTAAAAATGAGAGGAGAAATATGGTAAAATCCCAACTTGCAACTGGGTGTAATATATCCATTATATATAGTAATCTAGACTACTGAAAAGGAATAAATGTCATATTAACTAGACATAACAGAAAGTATGTGATAATCATGATCAATTAAAGTTAATGTAAACTAAACCGAACGATAGAAACTTCAAGTCTACAAAGCATAATTAACTCGAATATGGGCCAGAGATACCCATCCCAGAGATGTAAGTCGTGAGTCAGTCCAGAAAAGACAGGGTGTAACAGGAGAACATATCACCAACTCCAACCCAGGGAGGGAGGGAGGGAATAATACTCGCCTCCGTGTCATTAATAAAATCATGACTTTACGTCATGCTACTAGTAAAATCTAGGAATTTTATTAAAGACACGGAGGCTCCTATTATGCTTGTTTAAAGCTGAGCAATGACTTTATCTGAAAAATGTTGTATCGGTCTAAAGTAGAAATTCCTGAATGTGGATTCCGTAGACCAATCTGCAGCCTTCAGAATGTCTTCCAAGCGGCAACCGGCCGCCGAAGCTTTAGAGGCCATGGCGCCTCTAACTGAGTGAGATGAGAAAACAGAGACGTCTATTCCGGCCGTAGCCAGTATCCATTTAATCCATCGTGCCAGCGTCGGTGTGGATACCGGCAGATGGGGTTTTTTCAGGGAGATGAACAGGGGCCCGTCATCGGACGGGCGCAGTGCAGAGGTGCGAGATTCGTATTCTTTTAGGCACGCTATTGGGCATAAGTTAGGTAAACCCGGTATCCGTGGATAGCAGACCTGTTTGGTGGCCGACTTCGTTCTTCGTGAAATATCGAATGACACCCCCTCCGGGGTGAATGAACGTGCTCGCCAGTCCAAGGCTCTCACGTCTGATACCCTTTTGCAGGATAGAAGGCAAAACAGCATCAGTAGTTTTGCCGACAGTTGCTTAAGGGAGAGATCTACGTTAGTGGGCCAGCCATCTAAGAGCTTGAACACACAGGTGACGTCCCAGAAGGACCCGTATCTGGATGTGGGGGGCCGTGAGAAACGAACTCCCTTAAGCAAACGACAAACCAGAGGGTTCTGACCCAGTGGTAGGCCGTCCACCTGGTCGTGCCCGGCTGAGATGGCCGAGCGGAAAACATTGACCGTGCGGAAGGCTTTGCCTGATTCGAACAGGTGTGTAAGGAAATCTAGTACCGATTTCACAGGGGCTGATACCGGATCCAATGATCGTCCCAAGCACCAATTGGCCCACTGTCTCCATGCTGCAGCATAGGCTTGTCGTGTACCAGGTGCCCATGCGTTTGCCAGGAGCCGCACAGTCGTGTTCGAAACCTCCGTGATCTCCCAGGGTCCCCGGAAAGGAGCCACGCCATGAGGCGGAGAAGGCCTTGTTCCACCAGGGGGTGGTTTTCCCCATCTGGGTTGGTCAATAGTGATGGGTGTTCCGGCAGTAGCCGTGGGTAGTCTATTGCCATCTCCAGCAGATGTGGGAACCAAGGTTGAGATCTCCAGCGCGGGGTTATCAGTACCAATGAGCTCTTGAAGCGCCGGAGGTGCGCCAGGCAACGAGCTATCAGATTGAACGGAGGGAAGGCGTAGGCCCTGCCCTCGGACCAATCTTGGAGGAAAGCGTCTGTCGCTACTGCCTCCGGGTCTGGTCTCCAGCTGCAGAACTTCGGTAGTTGCGTGTTGAGTCTGGATGCAAACAGATCCATGCTCAAAGGTCCCCACAGGGACGAGATTCTGCGGAATAATTTCGGAAGCAGTTTCCAATCTCCCGAGTCCCTCAGGTAGCGGGAGTTCCAGTCCGCGGTGTAGTTGTCTAGGCCCGGGATGTGTTCCGCGGTAACGGACACGCTGTTTTGTAAGCAGTAGTTCCAGAAGTCTCTGGCCAAAACCGCTAGGATGCGAGACCTGGTTCCCCCTAGATGGTTTATGTACCTTACGGCTGAGACATTGTCCAGCTTGAGGAGGATCGAGCATGAGATGCCTCTGGGAGACAGACTGCGAATGGCGAACGAGGCCGCCAGCAGTTCCAGAGAGTTTATGTGTAAGAAGGACTCCTCCGTGGACCACCTGCCTCCTGTGGATATATTGCCGCAGCGCGCGCCCCAGCCATGTAAGCTGGCGTCCGATTCGATCACCAGGTCTGGAGTGGACCCGAAGATCGCTCGGCCGTTCCAAGCTTCCATGTGGGTTAGCCACCAGTTCAGTTCCTCCCTCGACTCTGCGTCCAGGGAAATGTGAGATTCGTACGAGTGGCCACTTCTCAGGCAGGCCGCTTTCAGCCGCTGTAAGGCTCTGTAGTGTAGCGGACCTGGGAAGATTGCCTGGATAGAGGCCGCTAACAGGCCGATTACCCGCGCCAATTGGCGTAGGGATATGTCCGGCCTTTGCATCAGTTTCTTTAATTCCCTCTTGATGTTGGACATCTTCTCTGTTGGGAGGCAGAGAACCTGTAGTACAGAGTCGATACGGAATCCGAGGAATTCCATTTGTTGAGAGGGAATCAGAACCGACTTCTTCCAATTTACAAGGAAGCCTAGGTTCTGTATGAGGTGTAGGGCCCAGCCTAAGTGTTCTAGTAAGAGGGATCGAGTCCCGGAGAGTATTAGGATATCGTCCAGGTAGATGATAAGGCGGACTCCGTGTAATCGGAGGAAGGCCACCACTGGTTTTAGGACCTTCGTGAAACACCACGGGGCGGATGATAGGCCGAAAGGTAGGCATGTGAAACGCCACTTCTTGCCTTCCCAGCAGAACTGGAGTAGGTTCCTGTGAACCGAGGCTATTGGGATCGTTAGGTAAGCATCTTGTAAATCTAGTTTGACCATCCAATCTCCGGGTAGGAGTAGGTCTCTGAGGCAGTGAATGCCCTCCATCTTGAAGTGCCTGTATTGTATGAAGGCATTCAGGGGCCGCAGGTTGATAACCGGGCGCACCCCGCCTCCCTTTTTGGGCACTAGAAAAAGGTTGCTTACGAAACCCGGTGTGTCTAGAGGGACCTCTTCTATGGCCTTCTTGGCCTGTAATTCCCTGATCTCCGTAGAGATGAGATCTAAGTGTGCAGATGGCATGTGAATCGCCCTTGGGGGAGAGGGTTGAATGGGGGGAGCGGTTAGTTCTAGTTGGTAGCCCCTTATTGCCTGTAACACCCAACTGTCTGACGTGACACGTGACCATGCCCGGGCGAAGTGGGTCAGTCTGCCCCCTACCGGTATACGGGAAGAAAGGGGAAACATGGTACTCACCATAAGGGCGTTTTGCCGTGGGTGCTCCTCGACTGCCTCGGGTATGCCAAGCCCGTCCTCGCGAGGGGAAAAATGGGGTGAAGGACCGTTCCTGGGTCGGTCTCTGATGGTTGAAGGAGCCTCTGTCGGGTCTAGAGAAACCCCGGGGGTTGCGGCCGGGTAGACGGCTCCTACCTCTACCGGCCCCGCCAAAAACCTTTGGGCTAAAGACCCTCTTAATGGAGGATTGGGCCTTGTCTAAGGCCGTGAATGTCTTCACGTAAGACCCTAGGTCCTTTACAAAGGATTCTCCGAATAGAAGGCCGTTTGCGGAGGCACCGGGCTCATTAGAGGCCATGCTTGCGAGCTTGGGCTCAATCTTAAGCAGGATGGCCTTCCTGCGCTCGGTTGACATGGCCGTATTGGCGTTGCCAATCATGCAGATCAGGCGCTGGAGCCAGCCGAACGCCACCTCAAAGTCTACTGGAGCCCCAGTCGACTGAGCCGATTCCAGCAGCTCGTATAATTTGGTGACCGGGCCCAGGGTGTCAAGGAACTTATCCTGGCAGTTCCGCATGGAGTAGTCCAGGCCTTTTTTGGGTTTCCAACCCGACTTGCCCAGAAACTGCACAATCTGGGGGTCTACCTCAGGAGTCTTGGCTACCGCATCGGGTATGATCGGGCGTGGGCATTCTGCCCTCAGTTTGTTCCGGCCCTCCTGTGAGAGGGATTTCCGCACCCTAAGGGCCAGGTATCGGGCTATATGGGTCGCGGGTTCCCATTCCGCGGAGCGAGGGTGCCTGAGGTCGTCTGGGTCAAAGACCAGGGCATCTTTCTGGTCAGAGGTTAGCTCTGCATCATGGGCCCCCGAAGGGGTTTTGGTCTTGGTTTGTCTGGAAGGGAATTGTGACCCTGGCAGGTCATCGTCCCCTGAAACCTCGTCCCCGTAGGGATCCGAGAATTGGACGTCTGACTCCTCGTCCCCGTCCTCGTCCGAATCGGACAATAAATCATGGGCACGTGCCCGTTTCCATACCCTGGCCGCCGTAGCCCGGCCAGTAGCTCTACTGCGCGGTTGTTGCGCGCCATCATCGACAGCCTGAGGCGTGTCATTCAGACCAGGCTGTACCTGGGTGTGGGGAGGGTCAGCGGTATGTTTGCGCTTGGCAGGTGCCTTGCGCCCTGGGCTGATCTCCTCAGGGGAGTTGGGAGAGGGCCCTGTGCCCGACTGGGTGGGAAGGGCCTGTCTAAGGGCCTGCGAAATAGATAGGGAGATACTGGATGACATAGCTCCCATGGCCGAGGAGATAGCCTTGTTAATAGAGGTGGACATAGTAGTGTCCAAGAGGGATTGGAATTCCTCTGAACCTATAAGGTTGGAGTCGGCCTGGGAATCAGATGCTGTGGTACCCTTAAGTGGGACAGGGTGGGGATTCAAATCACCACAGGCAGACTGCATGGTAACAGGCTAGCAGTTAGTGTAGGCTAAAGGACAGAGGTGCTGGATTGCTTAACCCACGCACAAGGACAGAGCAGGAGAGAAAAATACCCGGTAAGAGCAGGGTCAAGCAGCCTCCTCGGAGTAAAGACACGCCGAGTAATGAGGCTTAAAATGGCCGCCGCGAGTGTCCGCGCATGCGCAGAACGCGCCCGCGGCGGAACCGAGAAGGTGTGAAAGACCGCCGAGGATAAAGGTAGGCGGGATATAACGATTGCCGAAACGGCAAGGGAAAGAAGAAAACAGTATAAGGAATGAATAAAACTTAGAAACCAAACCTTGCAGATAAAACTGCAGGCAGAGTAGGTATAGGTGACAGTACAATGATATAGTCAATAAATGTACTTAGCTGGTCTGAGGGAGCAGCGAAGAAAGAGGAAGAGGAAGAGAGTGCTACACCTTATATACTGAAAGGGGGAGGTTCCCTATGTAGCACTGTGGATTATGTTGAATATGTATATATGTTAATGATATATTTTTCTCTTTTCACTCATTTCTCTCTTCGCTGCTGAGGGAAAATAAAAGAAAGAGAAGCATAATAGGAGCCTCCGTGTCTTTAATAAAATCAAAGATTGTGTTCTGGTGAACCCTGCTTTGAAAACTGTGTGTTAAACTAATAGTTTGTGTGGACCCACATGGAGGCACTGAAAGGTCTATGTGGTTGTAAAACGAGCTCTCAAATACCTTCTTAAGGTCAATCAACCATCGTTTCATTTGAGTATTGACAGGTGTGCGCATTATCTAATGCTTCTCAGTAGTGGAGTGGTCAGTGTAGCCTAATTTTGGTTTTGTAGATGTATGTGGTTGAAACAATTATGGGCAAAATGAATTCCAGTTCTGTCTACTTTCCAGGCCATACATTTACTCCCGTTAAGTTTGGTTAAAAATGGCTACTTCTTTTTAAAAGATGAGCATAATGTAAGAGATAGGGAGTTTTAAAAGCCCTTTGCTTAATACAAATCGACTGGTTCTCTTGAGGTTAACTTGACCACATTTAGTCTGTAGAGATGAATTCCACCTCGAGTCAATGGAAAGCCCGTTACTTATAGAAAGTTATTCCACCCACTTTTAGCTCAGAGAAAGCCTTGTCTCGTTGGGGCTATAGTTAGCAATTGGATATTTAGATATCCACAAAATCTTGGATCTGTAGAGAGTTGGATCATCAGTAGTCTGTAGAATCGTTGTCATCTGGAGTCTATTAAGAGCCAGGTCAGCTGGACTCAAACTAGACATGGGTCATCTGGCATCTATAGAGAACCAGATCATGCTAAATTGTGCCTCTTCTCCTCACGTATTCTTGTCTCCAACCATAATTGTGTCCTCCTTGCTCTAAGTGCTGCTTATTTATCTCTCCCAGACCAAGATTAACCATAAAATAAACTTAGGCAGCCACCTAGGGCCCAAGATTTAGAGATGGGCAACATTCGACAGCCCTATGTAATGAATACCCTAAACTGGTAACTTGTCAGGGCCTTGTGTGATCCTAATCCTTCTCTGATCTGCCCATGCCTATCCTCCTATCTGGATCAGTATTGCAATGCACTTCCCGCTGCCCAGACTCTTCAGTGAGGTTCCAGCAACCGGTGCTGTGTGAAAGGAGAGAGGGGCAGTGATATGACATTGTGGTCCTGCCACCTGCAAGAATACCAAGTGGATTTTCTTCTGCACGGTCTCTCAGTTGCCATACCAACAGAATCCCCATCTTGTTTAGCTGTGCTTCACTAGTAAGTCAAATGGAGTATGTGCCCCTTTTGTATGCCCCTATCTCGGCTATAATGGGGCAGATTGTACAATCCGTACCAAAATAACTCCAAATATACTGACGTTTTATTCTATATACCACTGTGTACACATTGCAATATAAAATTAAAAGTTGTTTATGGAGCAATTTGCACACAGAGGTCCATAAAATAATGCATCAATGGTCCATGTTGTCACCTTCATGAAACTGATAGGTAACCGGCCAGCTCCCGGCACAGCTGCAGAATAGTTTCACCTAAAATCCAGTTTACTAACCTTTAAACCGAGAGAAACCAGGTGGAATCCAAGAGAGAAAAGTAATGATGGCATAACAATGATATGATTTGTTTTGTCACTACCGAAGACTGAACATAATTCTTTTGTCCTATCTCATCTTTAGTAAAGAAATATATATTTTTTCAAAAATTAAATTGTAGGCCGTATTTTTCACACTGTAACTACGTAACAGAGTTGAGTTTTATTGCTGAGCAAAACAGAAGCCTTAGGCGATTGCTCCATTCTGTTGCTGTTTTGTCCTCTACAGAGATTAGTGATTCCTAATTAATTGAGTCCTTTATTTAGACTAAGTTCTCACAAGCAAGAACCCTACGTATTTGGTTTTCATTTTGTCGATGTTTATTGCGTGGCCTATTCACTAACCTGGGAATTTATGGAGTATCAGCTAGTACTAAGCCCAAATAGCCATATTGCAAAGCCTCTCAAACTTATGTTCATATTTTACAGTCTCAACTATATTAACTGGATAGACTTTTTTTTTTTTCCAAACGATTAAAAACATAAAAAAATAAATGAATAAATTAAACGTTTACATAGCTGAGACTGAAATATCATAACATATCAAAATATTAAACCATTTTAAAAGTTTATCCAAAAATAATACATCTATCTATAACTATTAAACTGAGGCCCATGTGGGATACTCTACTTATACTAATTTCTTGTTATGCCTGTGAGACAGATGCTTGTTCCCATGCATTTCACAATCATTTCTTATTGACAGTAATTAATTGCATAATCATTTCAAAAGTCTTATTCCACCTTTAGTATTCATTGTTTATTTTATGGGTGGCCTGGATATTCCTAAAACTCGCCAGCCTTATAGCCACCCCTTTTGCCATCACTGGATACATTCATAAAAATGGCATGGAGAAGATTGCTTCAAAAAAATATATATTTTGGGGGGTTTTACTTAAAAAAACATTTTTTTAAGTTGTATGTTTTGTGTGTGGGGTGGCTGTGTGCGTGTGTGTTGGTTATGCGTATCATGTCCGTAAGTTGTGTGTACTGCATGAATGGGCATATTGTATGGTATGTTTTCTAGGTTGTGTGTGGATGCTGTGTGTTGTGAGAGAAGTGTATGTATGTTTTGTGTGTGGGGAGGCAGTATTTAAAAAAAAAAAAAGTTCTATTTTTTGGTTGCCGCCTGTTCTTTTTACTTGCGAGGGAGAGGTGTAAGATCCATTTTTTTGTCCAGTAAGCATTCGAAAGATCTACTCATCACCAACGTTTTGCATGAGAGCAATGACCCTGGTGATACAATGGGTAGAACCTGTGCTCTCCAAACCTCACAGGTGGTGTATGAGCCTTCCTTCCAGTATATTTGGCCCCTCGTTTACAACAATGACACTGTTGCACTTCAGATTGCCTCTGATTGGAGTATTCTTGACCATTTGAACGTCTGCTGGGGAAAAGGGGTCGAGCTTGCAAAGGCGGCAGACAACAACATTTTTTTTTATATACCTCCGAAGAAAACATCCAGAAGAAATTCATGCATGTTTTCTTTGGGGATATATCTACTAAAAATGTTTTTTTGTTTTTTTTTTTATCTAATTTTTCAAGAAAAACTCCATTAGAAAAAAAAAAAATAGGTTTCCTCTCAATTTTCTTGCATTTATATTTACCCCATTTCACAGCTCTTAAAGAAGATTTAGTACCAGTACTGCTGTTTATTATTTCTGTGCCAAAGTGATATTTTGCTTTTTCCTTGGAGGAAATGTACAAAACGTAACTTTCTCCCAGATTCAATTCTTCTTGGTTTTTACTGCATTCCCAGCAAGTGGGCTACTCCATCCATCTCTAGTGGGATGAGACGAGGACATTCCCGGACATTGTTCTCCAAAGTGACTTTACATGTCTGCTCCTGGGACTGAGAAATGGGTGGTTGTGTAATTAGCACTACTGTAGCATGTTAATTACTATTCTGGCACTGGAGATGAGACCATATTTAGTTACATTTATTAAGCTTCCAAAAAAAGGTCCTTAGCTGGGCACAAATTCAATCCAACTGCACATCGCAATGAAGATGTGCATTTGTCTGAAAAATGTTAACCCTTCCTGGCTTGGAAACCTACTGGTTGGCATTAAGGGGCTACGTAAAGTAAGATCATATTTTCAATCACTGTTTTGGTATTATGGGATACTTCTAATGCTATACTCTAGGCACCTACAGACATTTGTTGCAGTGTGTAAGTTAGTTTACAGCCACTGGGTTTTGTTCCATAAGCCCACCAATTAGATGCCTCCCTCTCAACCTTTACAAATCAAAGTGAATTTTAAATTTAAAGGGACACTATAGTCACCTGAACAACTCCCTGCAGCCTTTCTCATGTAAACACTGTATTTTCTGAGAAAATACAGTGTTTACATTGAAAGCTAGGAACACCTCCAGTTGCAGTCACTCAGAGTGAACCAGAGGGACTTCTGAGTTGATGGAGGCATAATATGCCTCCATCCACTCAGATCTGCTGTGCACGAGCATCCTGTGATTCAGTATCTCCTCCCCCTGCATGAAGACACTGAACTTTCCTCATACAGATTCATTGATTCAATTCCTCTCTATGAGGAGATGCTGATTGGCCAGGGCTGTGTTTGAATAATGCTGGCTCTGCCCCTGATCTGCCTCCTTGTCAGTGTCAGCCAATCCTACGGGGAAGCACTGTGATTGGATCCGGCTATCACATGTCAGCAGACTGCTTGTTTTTCCTGAGTCTAACAGCATGCAGAGTTACAGCTTCAGGCTTGAATACAGTAAGATTTTTACTATATTTATGGAGACATGAGGGGCCCAGGGGGGCTAGATGGTCGTGTTAACACTATAGGGTCAGGAATACATGTAGTTGCACTGGTGACTATAATGTATAAAGGCTAGACTAGTCAAAAACATAGCTAACTGAGAATTTTCTCTGTTCGGCTATTTTGAGCTTAAGTTTGAAATTCTCTTTGAATTCTCACTTCAGTACATATCCCTGTGTGTGTTTCTCTATTAGCACTATAACCATTTCGTCTCATTGAATTGGTTATGGTGCCTAGGGTCCCCTGTCACTGTTTAACATGAAATCATTTTTTTTTTTTTGGTCAATCTTTCGTTTTATTGATGCAAAAGGTAAATGGGGTACAGAATAAAGAGATAGGGGAGAACAGTTTACAAGCTTTTCAGAAAAAATATTAACAGCGTATATCTCCTGTGGTGTGTGTCCGTCTCTGGTAAATTCGCATACATTTTCGGTAAGACTACATGCTTAAATAACGGTTTCATAAGAAAGTAGCATACTAGAAACATCAAGTGGGACTTGGCTATTAACTGCCTAAGATAAACTAAGGGGTGCGTCAAAAGAGTGGCGGCGTTGCCACCGGTAGCTGCGTGCTAGCCCGTGCGAGTGTAGGTTCGAGTCAGGTGCATGCGGGAGGGACCGGTATGTGGTCCGAGTGTTTCTCGTCTGGCCGGGAGCGGGGAGGGAGTGTCAATCATCGTGTAATAGGTTGGTAGGTGGGATAGCGTATAGCTGCTACTGGGTTTGCGTGGCAGGTTTATCTAGTAAGCTTGCCATTGTGCGTGTAGCAGTACAGGTGGTGGAAACAGTTTGTGTTAGATTCCCAGTCCCTCCCGCCCCGTTCCCGGTCCCCCCAGCAGGTTGACCTCCATTAGTGTGTATAACTTTTACTTCAGTAAATGTAGTTAGAGGAGGTGACGTGTGTCAGGTCTAGGTAGCGGAACAAAGATGAGTGTCTATATCGAGTCAAGTAATGCGTCTTTGCCTACCCTCTCCACCCCCTATCTATTTGTTAGGGGCTAAGCTCCCGTGTGGGTGGGGTGCTAGGTCGTAGCATCTCTCGTTATTGAAGTCGGTAGAAACTGGTCTCTAGGACGTCGGTCGCTCGCCTGGGAAGTTCTGTCTCGTTCGGGCTTGTGTTAAGTCCTTGTGAGTTATTCGTATGCGGTGGTGGATAGTGTGTCTGTGGTTTCCGGGGTCTACGACCTCGACATGCCTCCCCGTTACAGCCTGTGTGCCCTCGTCCCTCTGTGGATGCCTGCCGTTTGGCCGGGTGAGTGATTTAGTCTTGATCGTGCGCCGTTTTGGTCGGTGAGGTTTGAGGTGCGCATTGTCGTGTGTGGGTGTGGCCCACTGCGGGTTTATCTTCCTATGGCGGGGAAAAGCGTGAAAGGGAGAGACATGAGGGAGGGAAGGGAAAGGTAGGGGGGGGGGGAGGGTCGGGTCATTTATGATCATCGGTGATAGAGGGCGAAAATCAACCCCCGCACCCACCCACCATGTCCAGCCGAGCACACGGATGGTTCCCAAACCCGTCGCAAAGATCTGTATATCTCTTATTGCCGCTTGTCCCGTTTTCGTGGTAGACTTTAGGTTCTCTTGTTTCCCATCTATCTCCCAGATATGAACATTAGCCAGGGCGTCCAGGTTTGTAAGTAGCGTTCTGTGGTTCCGCGTAGTGAGGCCGTTATCTGTTCCATCCCGCGGATCTCCTCCACTTTGACCATCCATTCCTGCTGGGTGGGTATCAGTGCAGTTCTCCACTTTATGGGGATGAGTAGTTTGGCTGCGTTCAACAGATGTTTAGTTAGCGATTTTTTGTATTTCGAGAGGGGCATCGGCGTGTGGTGAAGAAGCATCTGGAGCGGTTGAAGCGGGAGATCCGTGTCGGTGATGTGTCTGATCTGCAAGTGTGTTTGTTGCCAGTATGGGACTATGTGTCTGCAGGACCACCAGATGTGTAGGTCCGTGCCTTCGTCTTCTCCGCAGCGCCAGCAGGTCGCGGGGACCGTTGGTATCATCCTGTGAATTCTTGCGGGGGTCCTGTACCAGTTGGTCAGCAATTTAAAATTGAGTTCCTGTTGTTTGGAGCACAGTGAGCTTTGGTGTGTTAAGATGTGGACTTTCGGCCATTGGGGGGCCGTCAGCGTTACTCCTGTGGCCTCCTCCCAGCGCGTTGTATGGTTGAGGAGCACAGGCTGTTGCGATGACAGAAGCATTGCGTAGAGGTTCAAAATTCCTCTGCTCAGGTGTGAGCGTTTCATGCAGAGCTGTTCGAATTCTGTCAGGGGCCTATGGAAAAGATGCCTCCCGTGTTGGGATAGGTAGTAGGTTTTAGTTTGGAAGTAATGAAATAATTTTTGACCAGTTTAAGATTGAACGAGAGTCCCTTGCTTCCCATAACTCTGCCCCTACTGGAGATGTGGCTAAGGCAGAGATTACACACTTCCTTCGAGCCATACCGATTCATACCAGCAATGGGCACTGTGATAGGCTGAAAGAGGTCAGCTGACTCTTTCTGCATTAATTTCTTGCTTGAAGATCTTATTTGTTATATCTTCTACCATGAAAAAATGTTAAAAAATAAACCCAGTCATAACGTGATGTAACTGCATTAATATAAAACAATGCTCAATATTGGGGTGAGGAGTGAAAGTCGAAGTGGGTAGTGGCCCATAGTCACCTGGATGGTGAAGGGCTGGAAATTTAAACTTTCAGACCACGGAGACTAGTCGACACTGATATCTGTTAATCAATTAGTCTGCTACGCATATCGCTGAGATAAACAGATGATAATCCATCATAAAACCATAATTTATAGTGATCCACTAAAAAAAAAAGGCGGCTTAACCCCTTAAGGACACATGATATGTGTGACATGTCATGATTCCCTTTTATTCCAGAAGTTTGGTCCTTAAGGGGTTAAAGTGCCATGCTATGTCGTAAATAGCATAGCGGCATTTAAGAACGGATACTGTTGCACGTGTTTATTTTCCTAGTCATATGGGTATCAATGCCTACAGTACATTTCTATTTTTCTAATAATCTCAGCTTATACCGGCTTGTCTTCAATAACCTGATATAAACTGTAATAATGTAGTGGGAACGCACTGGGTGTACAACGCATGACGCGAGCTCCCAGAATGCATTGTGTATAGTCGTTTATTGCTTTCTGGGGCTGAGTAAAAGCATAGTATAAATAGCCAGGAAAGAGCACTTAAAAAACAAACAAAAAAAAAATCACTTTTGCTAGTGATGTCACTGGTACAATTTTATAGATTAAATCGACCTCAAGAGAAAATGTTCATACATTTGGTGGTTGTGACAGATAATTGTAAAAGCCACAAGAGGAGATTTAGGCAGAGGAATTACTCGCTGTTTGGCTTTACACAGTATTCACCAGATGAGGGCAGTATCACACAGACCAAGGACGTGTCGAGAGAACTGAGACTTCATCATGATTGTAAACAGACATAGAATTTTGGCCTCATCTACATAGAATATTCTGCTCTTTAAAATGCAGGTAACGGGGTTGAGAGGCCAACTCCAGCGCCAAATGGACTTTTGAAAAGTTAACAATAAAAAAAGAAGTTTAATTCGTAAACGGTGTGTCAGCTTATTTGAAGCCGTAGTATTCGATCAGGGTTCTCTGTTCCTGTGTCTAACTTGTCTTTCCACAAATACTTGTCTGTTAGTCCACTTATTGTACAGCGCTACGGAATCTGTTTAGAGCTTTATAAATAAAAACATGAAATTAAAAAAAATAAAAAAAAATAAAAAAATGAATTAAAAAAATACCTACAACAGTGTCAAAATCATTGGAATCACTCGATATCTTCATCGATAATGTGAGCATGCAGCTAGACACATTCACTATAAGTAAAAGTCAGCAACACGCTGGCTGAGACCCAGTTTTAGTGACAAACTGCAGAGAGACGCAGGAAAATACCTCGATGAAATCAAAGTCGTATCCTGAACAAATGCTGGTTATCAGAAAAGATTCAAATTATGTCCATAGATTCCGTAAAACAATTTCAGTAAACGTAGGCATCATCAGTCTTCCCTTTGTACCTATACCATTCAACTTACTTTTAGGAAATTAAAATGGATTATTTTTGCTTTAATTCGCCTTTCGATGTGTAGCTGTCTCTTTGTTTGGATTGACTTCCTAAATTGGAGAGATATTTTTGATATTATATCATCTTTGAGGTTCTTCTCTGTATGAAGTCACTGTTAAGGGTGACACCATACAGAGAAGAAGAGGTGTGCTAGAAGGTATTATGAAGAACCGAATGGAGCAACAACAATAAGAGTAAGAGGTGCCCATTATTTTGAAGGCTAATATTTTTATCAGATGAGAAAGTGGAGTAGAGTAGACTAGTTACATAAGGAGTATTGAAGACCAAATTAGATATTTGCAGACCACTACAACCTTGAAGATATTTATACTTCTGTGAAAACCCCAGTGTTCTTCAGTGATAATTTTAAAGCTGCATTGGTAGAGTCATCAGTATTCTATTTCATTGCCTCAAGAATTATAATCTTATATTTTTCTCTTGTATTCCCTTTTCCGTCTTTGCATCACCTTTGATTAACTTCTCTGTTTTTCCTTGCTAGGTAGCACAACTTGGGTTGAGTTGGTCCCGGTGGCTGCAGTCAGTGTTCACCTTTTCACCGGTAATGGCTCCGAGGTTAATCTCTCTGGACCAGTACAGCTGTCTCTTCCTTTGCCACCCGACTCTGGGCTCACAACGTCCAGCAGTGTTCCTGCCTGGAGATTTGAACCTAAGACTGGTAAGTCCGAAGAAATTATTGAAGCAAGAATTTTCTTTTAATGTACATTTATATTTTTATTTGTTCCCACCTCTATTTTCTGCCTCATTTTTACTTTCTTGTATTCATCTTTCTCACCTCCTAGGCCTGTGGATTCGAAATGGTATGGGCATGGTGAGAAGAGAGGGACAGCAGTTGTACTGGTCCTATGTGTCCCCAAAGCTCGGTTACTGGGCAGCAGCCATCCCGGCAACTGGAAGAGGTGAGATTTGCCCTACTTTTAACAACAGTAGGGTTTGGCTTTATTCTGGGTGAACGTCACATCTGTTTAGAGGATTGATCGTTGCTTTTCATTTTAGTAATTTCCTCTGCCAATAACTTGGTTTTACGTCATGGAAACCAGATGACTATTAAAAGTGTTATGCTAAGTTTTAGTGAAGGTAACTTGACACAAAAATCTGCTGTCCTGGGTTGTCCATTGCTGATCTCAACCTTCTGTGAACAGTGGCAAATCATATCTCCCTGCTGCATTAACAACTATTTCAACAATATACATTAAAGAGTTACTCCAACCCTCTGTGCATCTGTGTAAAATGCCTTATTGGGTACTATGACTTAGATGAGCGTCCCCCTCTCAGTTTGCTCAAAACCAGGCAAAAATGTTTTCCACTTACCTGGAATCCAGCACCGGGAGAAGCTTGTGGTGCTGACTTCCATGCCCATTCCTGACGGCATCCAGGAGTCTCACGTGGTCAAATCAGAGGCTTCTCTAAAATCTATATTTATAAAATATATAATGTATAAACATAGTTTTTTTTTTTTTGTTTTTTTTTGTTTTTTTTTATGTTGCTCTCTTTCCCTCCTCACTTCTCTCATGATCTGTGAATAAATCAACATTTATTGGCTCCTAACTGTCAATCAACTTTTTTAACCATTAAACTTCTTATTTATTTATTTATTTATTTCTAAAAAAATTTAATTGTGAAACAAAGAAAACTGTTCGCTAATTGTTCATTTAATACAATTCAATGAATACAATTTGTTTCAAACTGAATGCACAATTCTAATTCTCAGTCACTTATTCCCCGTTTTTGCTCGATTTCATTAATATTTATTCTGTGATTGCCTGTCTATTCCTGACATTGTACTTTTTTTTATGCAGGAATGCTGTCTCTTATGGGTGGTGTGGACATAGCTGGCTATCACACCATTTTCCTTCTCTCTATTCTGGGTGCCCTCGCTCTTCTGGTGTTGATACTGCTTTGTCTTCTTATATATTATTGCAGGTAATGTCTTCTTTACTGTACATTGTTTCCTGTGTCAAATATTTGTTTTCCCATACCACCACCTGCCTAATAGGCATTGACTTTATTTATTCCAAGTTCCTTTCTTCATCATCCACATACCTCTTAAAACCACTTTACTTTCTTACTTCCGTCATCGATTTCTATCTTTGTTGAAATCTAACAACTTACTTTCTTTTACGCAGGCGACGTTGTCTGAAACCTAGACAGCAGCATCATAAACTGCAACTGTCGGGTATAGCAGAACCCAAACGAGACCAGGCAACTTCTACCTCTCATCTTAATCTCATCAGCACCAGCCACCTCGACTCCACGTCCACAGCTGACAGTGACCTTCGTACACCTGTTTTGCGTTCAGCTTATTCATCTCGTGAAGACTTCTGCAAGTCTGGGGGACGTTCTTCCCTCCAGCATTCCACTGATACTCTCCCACTAAGGCCAGGTCCTCGAGACGAGTATCCATTGAAATCCGCCCGCTCTGGTGACCTGCTAGATTCAGAAGATCTAAAGAGAAACTATGGGGCAGGTGGCAAGGGGCAGCACAGGAGACGAGGCAGGGGAGGAGTTAGAGATCCCCCTCCTTCTCCTCCACCACTTCCACCACCATTCAAACATGTGATAGGGGACTCTAAGCCTCCAGACTATCTAATGACGCAGTCAGCGGATCCCTTGTCACGCCCTACCTCCTTAACCCAACCAGGCCAGCTCATCTTTTGTGGGTCAATTGACCACATGAAGGAGGGTGGATACCGACATGCAATGCCCACCTTGGTGATCCCAGCTCACTATGTTCGGTTGTCCTCTGAAGACAACCCTCCAGGACAGGGTGATGAACAGTCTGAAAGTGAGTCAGGATCAACTCAAACCTCTCATGCTCATCACTTTGCACCTCAAGATCACGTCCAACGCCAGCAGCTGCTGCAACAAGTCCATGCATACCAACAGGGGGGAGCATCTGGTGCACAAGACCAGGATGGCAAAGGCTGGGGAGGTTCAGTTACAATTCCAGTGGTCTTTAATGAGTCCACCATGGCACAACTCAATGGAGAGCTACAAGCTTTGACTGAGAAGAAACTTTTGGAGTTGGGTGTTAAGCCTCACCCCAGAGCATGGTTTGTTTCACTGGATGGACGTTCCAATGCCCAAGTGCGTCATTCTTACATTGACCTGCAGGCTGGGGACAAAGCCCGCAGTAATGATGCCAGCTTGGACTCAGGGGTAGATGTCAATGAGATTAAAGTAAAACCTGGACAAGATGAAAGAATTGGGAGGTCACAGATGCAACCGTCTTCACTCACTTACTCCAAGCTTGTCTTTGCTGAAGAAGGGGAACAGAGTCTGAGTGAAAGTAGGACTGGAGGTGGATGTTCCCCGGAGGATAGCTCACTCACACCACTTCTGGATGAAGGTTCGGAAACTTGTCCAGTTATGAGCAGGAGAGGGCGCAGCAGAGGAGACAGTTCCCGCAGCAGTACTAGTGAGCTACGAAGGGACTCTATGACCAGCCCAGATGAGGACCTCAATGACCAATCTGAAGGTGGGGATGACCAAGATAAGAAGAGTCCCTGGCAAAAAAGAGAGGAGAGACCACTCATGGTGTTCAATGTGAAATAACAAGAGACTTCTCAATTTTTGTTCTATGTGTAGGGCAATTCCCACAAGAGACTTCGGAGAGAGAGCGGGGTTGCCTCTTGAATCCGAAGCCTGGGGTTGGAGATCGAAAAGACTGAAAAGACAATGCCCCCCAACTTTCCCCTATCCTTGAGGCACAGCTGAAGACGTTTCCATGTGTAAGGAAAAACAACTCCAAACAGATAAAGACTATTACATAGACAACAAAACACACAACCTAAATATAAGTACATACACATAGCCAATTCAAAAAACTATCACACATATATGAGGACCCAGTACACTATTAAAACACACCATCACACAGAAAAATGCCAGAATCATGTCTACACAAAGCACATGTATTTATGTGTCCCTATAGATTGGAGTCTATGAAGCTTAGGGTGAGACTCTTGATGGGACCAAATGCTCTCTTTTGTAAATGAGATATTGTTGAAACCCTTACCTTAAACCTCGGCTTGTCCCTCTCTTCATTTGCCTCAGAAGCAGATATTTTTCGGAAGGGGAGTAGTTGGTTAGGAACTCTGCTTTCTCAAGTGGTTGTGGCATTGTTGGATTTGGAGTCCCCTCAATATATCCAGGAATCACCCTGTCTCTCATATGGCATTTCATATTTGGTCATGGAGGCCTATTGCATAAGGTTCTTGGTATACCATGCATTGTGGTTCTTGTAGTCCTAGTAATTAATTTGTGTAAGGTCTGTGGAAGCTCATAGCTTGCAATGCATTATGGTCCTTGTAGGTCTGGTATTGAGACTCCATACATATATCATGGCTTGCATTACATGTTCATGTAACCCAGATCTTAAGGAATATTAATTGTTTCCAAATGGACATCTCTGGCTCTTTATCACAATGCATTATGACCCTTCAACTCTTCTGAATCCCCTATAACAAGCCTAGCAGAGCATTATTGTTATTGTAAATCCTATTTATAGTAGCCAAAACCTTGTAATGCATCCTGGTCAATATAGTATGAATCTTTCCTAGGAATTCCACTCTCCCTTACTGCAGTCCAATATGGTCTTTAGAACATTCTAATCCTAGGGTCTTAAATTAATTTATGAGGCAGTCTGCACTCCTGATTTATAAAGGAATGCTCTCCTTTCCCTATTCTCCAATGTGATCTGGTCCATAGTCCAAGCAGGTGATAGGAAAGAACACAGACCCGATTAATTTCAATGGATAACCGCACAAGGAGAGTGTATTTGTTGTGTAAAACAGTAACAAGTTTTCCTACAGAACATTAATAAAAAAAAAATTGTAAAAATAGCAAGTATTCGTTTGAGATGAGATGGTGTGTCTGAGGATTATGTTGACATTTATGTTGTTTACTATGTTTGGTTAGTAAAATTACTGTTTTGCAGAAGCAACTTCTAAAGAAACATCTCTAGATCATCGAGAGGTCCATGGGTTTCCGTATGTTTGTCCTGCTTTTCTGTCATCTCTGTTTCAGCAGTTTCGCTAATGCATCCAGTTGACGTAAGACCTATGATGTCCACTATCCCCGAAGAGGTTGCGCTATCCCAAACCACTCTGCACAAGTACCATGTCCCTCATACAATCAAAGTATCAAAACAGGAAGTAATACACCAGTGATGTACAAAGCTTTGGCACTCAAGGCATCTGCCGGGTAGCCATCAAAGTGTGTTATGCTGCTAATTGACATATTGACTTATCAGGTAGCCTGTTGCTAGTGCAGGTATCAATACAGACACAGACCTTTACTATAGGCAACAGTATGTATTGGAAAGCAAAGAACCTGACCATGAGTGGGAAAATGTCCAAATTTGTCTGGTGTTGCTTCACAGTGACGTTGGAGGATATATCCTTAAACCTCATGTGTAAGACATTGAGCATATTCACGACACCACCACCATACCTTAGCATGAGCGAGTGCTTCTGTAGTGCTCTGCGCATGCATGGACTGGTGTGATAAGACGGTACAATGATATGGAATGTTGGGTTGGGGTTTTAGCTCTACTTATATGATTGAGGTGGAAGAGTAAGGGCTGATTGTTGTGCTAAAGAGGCTTTTGTGAGAAAGTGTATTTTGGAAGAAAGACATTTGTAAATATCATAGTGTAAGGCAGTGCTCCTCAACCCTCTACTCAGTCAGTGCAGCAGAAGAGCCTCTAGCGGCTGTCAGGAATATTTAACTCTGTAAACACTGCCGTCTCTGGGAAAAGAAATGTCAATGTTTTACATTGGTCTGGGAGCAGTGGCCCTGTGACTGTCCATTTAGCCCTCCATTTCATTGAGATGAAGTGGTCTGGTGGGTGACGTTAGCGTCCCTTTAATCATTAGCTTCCTGCAAAATAAAATAAATCCTAAAGTACCATATTGTGAGAATGATGGATGTTTCTTACCTTAAGGTACATTTTTAGTATCAAGTTTATGCCTTTTTGATGAGCACAGTTTTCCTATTACAGGAATGCAATCCGATTCACTTAATTACTGACACCATTTCTAAAGTTAAATTAAATGGCAGCATAAGAAAAAAGAAAATCATGCTTTTGTTATAGCAATGCTTGTACAGTGTAGGTATTTAGTGCATCTTAAATACACTGTATATTTCACAGTTGTGTAACTTGTTCAAATATTGAACTATACTAGCCCCTTGAAAATGATTCCCACATTATTTCCTGTTCGTAGAGAATCCTAATGATCAGGAACTGTCCATTAGACACATATGTAGAGGCAGAGGCGTAACTAAAAACCAACAGGCTCCCCCCATGCTCATCATTGAGTCAAGATTGCCTATACCATAGAAGATCCAGCGTTTTATTTGACTACAGTATCAAGTTTCCATCAGTCTATTGGAATCCACTACATATTGGGACTATTACGCTCATACTTATATTTATTTTATTGTGTATATATATGTGAGTACATTTTATTTTTTTATATATATATTTTTTTTTTATCTCTCATTTTATCTTTTAATTGTACTATTTTTGTATAGCACGACCTATTACTTTGTTTTTTCCATATTCTTTATTGAGGACATTAGAGGGAACCTCATACCCATAGGTTGCAGCTTTTCTCCTGTCTCTCCTCCTTCAGACCACCCAGCGCTGATCCTATACCCCCTTTTTCCCCCAGGTGTCTCATTTCCTTCCCCTCCAGCCCCTCCATTTGTCTCATTCCCTCTCCCCCCAGCCCCTCTATTTGTCTTATTCTCTTTCCCACCCCAGCTCCTCTCATTTTTTTTTCTTCTTTAATTTTTGCTTTGCAAAACGATGCCACAACAGCATGAGCAAGCGTTTTGGCAATAGGTTTACATAGTCATGACATAAAAAGAATTTGCACAGATTTTATGGTAAAGTAATAATTAACAAGCTAAGTAGGCATGTCTAACTGATGGGCACAAGGAGCCAGAGACCCAATCTGGCTAAGTTTAAGATGTCTATTTGTCTAATTTCCTCTCCCCCTCCCAGCCCCTCTTTGTCTCATTTCCTCTCCCCCTCCCCGCCCCTCTTTGTCTCATTCCCTCTCCTACTCCAGCCCCTCTGTTTGTCTCATTTCCTCTCTCACCCTAGCCCCCCCATTTGTCTCATTTCCTCTCCCACCCTAGCCTCCCCATTTGTCTCATTCCCTTTCCCACCCCAGCCCCCCCATTTGTCTCATTTCCTTTCCCACCCTAGCCTCCCCATTTGTCTCATTCTCGCTCCCCACCTCAGTGAGAACGTCCTATAGACCGTGGTGCTCAGCCATGCTACACACCAAGACCGTCAGGAGGGGAGCAGCACAGCACAACACTCCCCTCCTGCCAGTAACACAGCAGGCCCCTGACATTGTGGTTGACCGTGGTCGCAGCTGTGGCCGGGCCCCCTGGAGTGATGGGCCCAGTCGCACCTGCGACCTCTGTGACCGTGGTAAGTACGCCACTGTGTATAAGACATTCCAATACCTCTAATCTTTATTAAAAAAAAGAAATACAAAAACTGAATCTGACATCAAATATGATGTTATAAGTGAACCTGGAATTGAAAAGTGTGTATACTTTCTATTTTAAACTTTCCATTTTTTTTTTCCAATATAGAATCAATTTGTACAAGGGATGATGAAAAGAAAGGAATGCTTACATGAAATAGGAGGTAAACGTTGATGTAAAAATAAAAGATAAAAATCACAAACTCCTAATGCAACTGCAAAGGTCGTGTTAGGCTGAGAGACAATTACCAGTTTGTGTTTGCTGTAAAAACAGATATAACAATTTGTCCTTTAATATATGAATTTTCAAAGCAATTCAAGATGAGACATGGACACACGTAATGGAAGAATTACTTTGGAAAAGTGATCTAAACACACACACTCTCAGCAAGGGACACAAAATCCCACACATGCGGCTTCAGAACAAGATGGCGCTTCTGTTATGACTTTTGACAAACTTTTTGAGAGCATAGCTTGTGGACTAGCCTTCCATTTTCTGCTTCCAAAAAAAAAAAGTTGAGGTTTCTCTTTGATGAATGATGTAGTATAATACTAATATTCAGCACCTAAATAACAAGGAGTATAGGCTGTACTCTGGTACTGAGTCCAGCCAAGGGCTATGGCCCACTTGAGACATGTTTAAATATCTCCCTAACTGAATAGCTGCAAAGAAGCCGGCCACTTACTAACTACATTAAACAGCCGTGATAGCGTGGGGACGATGTGTTGTTCAATCACTTATGCCCACTGTATGAAGGATGATGCACAGGAGAAAATTGAGCCAACAACCTAATTCAGACTGCTATCACTAGGTACCAGGTAAGCCACCCACCTGCACATAAAACACAACACAAATAGTGGCATTTAAAAAGAAGGTATTTTAAAATTAAAGGGTGGTGCACTCCTTGGCATATACAAGCTTTGTGCTCAGGTAGGCAGATAATCATTAAATGGACACTCTAGTCACCTGAACAACGTTAGCTTAATGAAGCAGTTTTGGTGTATAGAACATGCCCCGGCAGCCTCACTGCTCAATCCTCTGCCATTTAGGAGTTAAATCCCTTTGTTTATGAACCCTAGTCACACCTCCCTGCATGTTACTTGCACAGCCTTCCATAAACACTTCCTGTAAAGAGAGCCCTATTTAGGCTTTCTTTATTGCAAGTTCTATTTAATTAAGATTTTCTTATCCCCTGCTATGTTAACAGCTTGCTAGACCCTGCAAGAGCCTCCTGTATGTGATTAAAGTTCAATTTAGAGATTGAGATATAATTATTTAAGGTAAATTACATCTGTTTGAAAGTGAAACCAGTTTTTTTTTCATGCAGGCTCTGTCAATCATAGCCAGGGAAACTGTGGCTAGGGCTGCATAAACAGAAACAAAGTGATTTAACTCCTAAATGACCGTGAATTGAGCAGTGAAATTGCAGGGGAATGATCTATCCACTAAAACTGCTTTATTTAGCTAAAGTAATTTAGGTGACTATAGTGTTCCTTTAACCAGATAATGAGCTACCATTTGATCCAGTTGTGCATGCTAGACCTAAATAGCCGGCAAAGAATCCAAAGCAGCCATGGGCACAACCCAACACCTTGTACATACCTATATTTTCAGACATCAGTTTATCAGGTTTTGCAGGTGTCCCTCTCTCTCACCCCATCCACTATGGGTACCCCTTTTGGAGGTGACCACAGGAAAGCATAAATTGAGGAGTCTCTGTAACCAGTTTTAGCTGTAAGTATTGCAGTTAGCATGTTAAAATGAGTGTAGGACTTCCCGATATTGGGGTACTGTGACGTAGTGGTGGGCTCAACACAATATGATCACTTGGTGTAACTGAATCCCCATTTATTTATTTATTTTTTGCTAAGATAGGTGACTTTAAGTAGCCTTGTGAAATTTAAAAGTGTATTTTGGTTGGTGTGCCCGTGCAGATTCTTTATCTGGATTTTGTATAGATTTTGGTCCCTACAGCAGCACCACCACTTCTAAGAAATGCATTTTCCAGGTGTGCCCCCAACTCTCCATTTTTCTTCTCTGCAGTACTGTGTCAGAATGTCAGTGCTGGTAGTAGCTGCAGGGTTCTAGTCACAGTACATGGGAAGCTTATGATGTCATTGATGCCCAATAATATAGCCTGCGGCCACGCCAGCCTGTTATCTTATTCTGCTCCGTAGTTCCTGGACAGAAAAATGAACAGCCTCCCCCAAACCCTCTACATGCTTCCTCCTAACCTCTGACCTTCTCTATACCTCCTAACTTTGGATTTCTGGGGGGGGGGGGAGGGGTAAAAGACAGTAAATCCTGGCAAAAAATTATGCCGACCCACAAAGGGCAGACCATGCACGGTTTGAGCTTAGCGCAAGTGACTCTAGTGATGCAGTTACACTACGCTTGTTGGGGACAGTCCCCTGGTGTCCCCAAATGCAAGACACCAGGGAACAAAGTCAGGACAGTACCTTAGATGTAAGAGTGTCCCACACAACTGATACAAGGCCTGCTTCCCGGACAGCAGCTGCAAGGTACAATAGATTACATATATCCACTGTATTTAACCCTTCCAAGCATTTATCGACTGGTTTTCCAAATTTGTTTGGAATATAGGAGCCAGCTAAAAATGTTAGGAGCCAGTTATTTTCAACGAAAAAGTGCAATTCTTAAAGGGACACTATAGTCACCAGGACCACTACAGCTGGATGTAGTTGTTCTGGTGTCTATAGCCTGTCCCTGCAGGCATTACAGTGTCAACACTGCATTTTCCGCGAAAAGGCAGAGTTTACATTGCTGCTTAGTAACACCTCTAGTGATGGTCACTTAGATGGCCACTAGAGATTCCTGGGTCACTGCTGCACCACGTGCAGCACCCTGGTTCAGTGTCTCCAAGCTCTGCATGGAGGCGCTGAATGTTCCTCATAGAGATTGATTAATGTAATGCATTTCTATGAGGAGATGCGGATAGGTACATTTGCTGCACATGCACAAAATCCTCCCAATGCTTTCCTAAGGGAAAGCATTGCCTTTACTGAGATCCTAAAAATTGATCATCTCAGCCATGGCGAAACTGGCACGGTGTGGGAAAATAGGAAGAAAGGTGAGTAAAAACACTTTCCTCGTGTGAACGGAGGGGGCAGGTACCTAAACGGGCTTACACACACACACACACACTGACAGGCTCGCCCATTCTGACAGCACACAAACACACACAACAGGCTTGCACGAACACGCACTCTTGACAGACACACAGGCTTACACACATTTTTGTTTTAATTGAAACCCACTTAGCCTCCCTACATTAGGAAGAGAGCAGCCCCACTGGACCCCAGGAAAGACCCACTCAGCTCTCCCAGTGTGCGAAGGAGCAGTACTCTGTGCTCCCTCGAGCTCTGCAATGATGCCGGGGCCGGGATTACGTCATATTCCAGCTCCCGACATCATTAGACAGCGCGAGGGAGAAGAGAGCAGCTGCAAACAGAGTACTGCTCCCGCGGGCGGGCGCCTCCAATATTCCCCATGACAGCCGCCGTCAAAGCTCCCTCCCACACTAGAGAGCTGGCAAATCCCAGGGCGAAATTTCTAGTCGCCGTGGCGATCTGGCGCCTGGGATTTGTCGAGCCCTGACCTAGATAATGGTTCCCAAGCACTCCTCGTTAAACGATTTGTCCAACACATCATGACTGATATTTAGAGTATACATTTCATGCTGGTTTTCTTATGAATTACATAACTTGATCATGCCAAGTCTCTGGGTCTGACAAATCCCAGATAGCAACAATTCACTTATACTGAAATCTTAACAGGAGACACTTTTACAATGAAGCTGTCTGTGTGCAGTAACCATTTAGTTTCAAAACCATTTAGTTGCAAAACATTGTAGTTTGGTAGAAACTGCAGTGTTACCACACCTCTGAAAGGACAGAGCAGCATTTGATTTGCTGCGCATGCACACTAGCTTACCAATACGTTCCTATAGGGAAGCATTGGATTGGTGGAGATCAGTCATGATCAGCAGCAAGTCGATGGCTGAAAAGTTAAAACTGTTCGACTATAGCGTTCGAAATCCAGGTTTCTATTATTAACACTATAGTGTTTCTTTACGAGAGAGAAGGTCTATCCTAGCAATCAGTGCCGACTCATAGCTGAACTTTTGCAGTGGTGGTCAATGTTACTAGAATATATGGTGGTGTGAGAATAATAGCTATCATTCCTGGATAAATTAGTCTAAAATGACGTTGCTATATTTAAGAGATAATATAGGCACCAATACCAATTCGTCTCATTGAAGCGGTTTGAATGCAGCGTCCCTGTCCCCATTAGTCCTGCAATGTAAAATGTAGCAGTATTAGAGCAACTGTTTACATTGGAGACAGCCACTAGATGCAGTCTTAACCCTGCAGACAGCCATTTGATGCAGTTTGACTCCATGAAAAGACACTGGATGCCTTTGCATAAGGACATCCAGTGTCTCCATAAAACATTGAGTCAATGCTTTGCTATGGGCAAGTGCTAAGGCACACTCAGACCTTGTTCCAAATTAGGTTCCTGAATTGCTGTGACGGAGGAGCCTAATCCAACACTTAGTGGGGGGAAAAAAACAAACATTTTAAGTAAACTAACTGCAAGGGAGCTGCGAAGGAATAGGATGGCAGAGGGCACTATAGTATTAGCATACAGGTTTGTATTCCCAACACTGTAGGGTTCTTTAACCCCTTAACGACACAACTTCTGGAATAAAAAGGGAATCATGACAATGAGGGCCGCCATCAGGGGGTGACAACCGTGACGGTTGTCACGGGCCCGGCGGTCCTGGGGGGCCCGGACTGCTTTGGCAGTCCAGGGCCCCACAATTACACTCTGCACATATATATAGCGATCATCGCTATATATATGTGCAGCCGCGGGCCCCCCGGCTCCCTGTATTTGCAGAGGGGGCCCAGCGGACTGCAGAAGCACTTTCCAGCATTTCCCTGCGTCTAACTCCCGCGAGATGTGCGGTCGGTAACCATGGCAACGCTCCGCGCGACGCGCAAATCACGTCTCGCGGGAGTTAGACGCAGGGAAATGCTGGAAAGTGCTTCTGCAGTCCGCTGGGCCCCCTCTGCAAATACAGGGAGCCGGGGGCCCAGAATGCCACCGGACCGGACCACCAGGGATCAAAGAATCTTCCCCCCTCCCTGAACAAGGTAAGAAACAGGGAGGGGGGAATAACGTTCATTACATTACATACATACACTAATAAACACACTAACACACACACTGCATCCACTACACTGACACACACACTGCATTCATTACACTAACACACACACTGCATTCATTACACTAACACACACACTGCATTTATTACACTAAAACACACACTGCATCCACAACACTAACACACACTCTGCATTCATTGCACTGACACACTCTGCATCCACTACCCTAACACACACTCTGCATCCACTACACTAACACACACTCTGCATCCACTACACTGACACACACACTGCATTCACTACACTAACACACACACACTGCATTCACTACACTAACACACACACTGCATTTATTACACTAACACACACTCTGCATTCATTGCACTGACACACACTGCATCCACTACACTAACACACACTCTGCATCCATTTCACTAACACACACACTGCATTCATTACACTAACATGCACTGTATTCACACCACTAACACGCACTCTGCATTCATTGCACTGACACACACACACTGCATTCACTACACTAACACACACTGCATTCACTATACTAACACACACACTGCATTCATTACACTAACACACACTCTGCATCCACTACACTAACACACACTCTGCATCCACTACACTAACACACACTCTGCATCCACTACACTGACACACACTATGCTTCCACTACACTAACACACACTGTATTCACTACACTAACACACACACTGCATCCACTACATTAACATACACACTACATTCACTTCACTAACACACACTACATTCACTTCACTAACACACACTGCATCCACTACACTAACACACTGTATTCACTACACTAACACACACACTGCATCCACTACACTAACACACACACACACTGCATTCACTTCACTAACACACACTCTGCATCCACTACATTAACACACACACACTGCATCCACTACACTAACACACTGCATCCACTACACTAACACACACACTGCATCCACTACACTAACACACACTGCATTCACTTCACTAACACACACTCTGCATCCACTACACTAACACACACACTGCATCCACAACACTAACACACACTCTGCATTCATTGCACTGGCACACTCTGCATCTACAACACTGACACACACACTGCATTCATTTCACTAACACACACACTGCATTCATTACACTAACACGCACTGTATTCACAACAGTAACACGCACTCTCCATTCATTGCACTGACACACACACACTGCATTCACTACACTAACACACACACTGCATTCACTACACTAACACACACACTGCATTCACTACACTAACACACACACTGCATTCACTACACTAACACACACACTGCATTCACTACACTAACACACACACTGCATTCATTACACTAACACACACACTGCATTCACTACACTAACACACACACTGCATTCACTACACTAACACACACACTGCATTCACTACACTAACACACACTGCATTCACTACACTAACACACACACTGCATTCATTACACTAACACACACACACTGCATTTATTACACTAACACACACACTGCATTTATTACACTAACACACACACTGCATCCACAACACTAACACACACTCTGCATTCATTGCACTGACACACTCTGCATCCACTACCCTAACACACACTCTGCATCCACTACACTAACACACACTCTGCATCCACTACACTGACACACACACTGCATTTATTACACTAACACACACACTGCATTCACTACACTAACACACACTGCATTTATTACACTAACACACACACTGCATCCACTACACTAACACACACACTGCATCCACTACACTAACACACACTCTGCATCCATTTCACTAACACACACACTGCATTCATTACACTAACACGCACTGTATTCACAACACTAACACGCACTCTGCATTCATTGCACTGACACACACTCTGCATCCACTACACTAACACACACTCTGCATCCACTACACTAACACACACTCTGCATCCACTACACTAACACACACTCTGCATCCACTACACTAACACACACTCTGCATCCACTACACTGACACACACTCTGCATCCACTACACTGACACACACTATGCTTCCACTACACTAACACACACTGTATTCACTACACTAACACACACACTGCATCCACTACATTAACACACACACTACATTCACTTCACTAACACACACTGCATCCACTACACTAACACACTGTATTCACTACACTAACACACACACTGCATCCACTACACTAACACACACACTGCATCCACTACACTAACACAGACACACACTGCATTCACTTCACTAACACACACTCTGCATCCACTACATTAACACACACACACTGCATCCACTACACTAACACACTGCATCCACTACACTAACACACACACTGCATCCACTACACTAACACACACACACACACTGCATTCACTTCACTAACACACACTCTGCATCCACTACACTAACACACACACTGCATCCACAACACTAACACACTCTGCATTCATTGCACTGACACACTCTGCATCCACAACACTGACACACACACTGCATTCATTTCACTAACACACACACTGCATTCATTACACTAACATGCACTCTGCATTCATTGCACTGACACACACACACTGCATTCACTACACTAACACACACACTGCATTCACTACACTAACACACACACTGCATTCACTACACTAACACACACACTGCATCCATTACACTAACACACACACTGCATCCATTACACTAACACGCACTCTGCATCCACTACACTAACACACACTCTGCATCCACTACACTAACACACACTCTGCATCCACTACACTAACACACACTCTGCATCCACTACACTAACACACACTCTGCATCCACTACACTGACACACACTATGCTTCCACTACACTAACACACACACTGTATTCACTACACTAACACACACACTGCATCCACTACATTAACACACACACTACATTCACTTCACTAACACACACTGCATCCACTACACTAACACACTGTATTCACTACACTAATACACACACTGCATCCACTACACTAACACACACACACTGCATTCACTTCACTAACACACACTCTGCATCCACTACACTAACACACACATACTGTATTCACTACACTGACACACACTCTGCATTCACTACACCGACACACTCTGCATCCACTACACTAACACACACACTCTGCATTCACTACACTGACACACTCTGCATTCACTACACTGACACACACACTCTGCATTCACTACACTGACACACACACTCTGCATTTATTACACTAACACACACTCTGCATTTATTACACTAACACACACTCTGCATTCACTACACTGACACACACTCTGCATTAACTATACACACATCATCCACTACACAAACATCCTGTATTCACAGTACACACACTACATCCACCACACATTTAAACATTCTGCATTCACACACTACATCCTAAACACACACTACATCCACTAAACACATTGCATCTAGTACACACAAAAACTACATCCACTACACAAACACACTACATCCACTACACACACTGCATCCGCTACACAAACACACACTCTGCATTCACTGCACAAACAGTATCTAATACACACAAACACTACATCCATTACACACATTCTAATTCCACTATACACACCACATTCAGTCCTGCATCATTGTTTGCGGACTAGGTAAGAGTCCTGTGGGCGGACTCGTGGGTGGGCCGGGGGGGGATGGGGCGGGGGGGCCCAGACCTTGTGCTTTGTCAGGGGCCCCAAAATTTCTGGTGGCGGCCCTGATGACAATATTTCCTTCATGTGTCCTTAAGGGGTTAAGCTCAGCTACCTGAAGCCTATAGAAAAGCCAGTTGTACCAAAATATTTAAGTTATTGGGTTGTAATCAGGGGCAGGTTTACCCCAAGATTTTCTCAAAGCACACTAGTCCCCATTTATACATAGTGAAGATTAGTGGATGAGATTGGATGGATGAGACCAGTTTGGGAGATGATTGGATGGCATTGTGGGTATGGATAAGAGGTTACAGTAAGGCATGTTTTACAAATACAATTTTAATATGTTTAAGAGGTTTTACAGGGTGGCTTCCCTGTGATCCAGCACATACTGTGAGCTGTGATGATAGTTTTGGTCTTTCTACAAACCACTCCCTAGATTGGACATAAATTCTTCCAGGTAAGGCCATCACCGGTCCTGGACCACGTAGAATTACAGGGCCCCTTGCTGGCCCTAATGCATACTCAATCCCCTTAACATATGTACCCTTGACTTTAAAAGCTTGGAACAAATTAGCCCAGTTACAGGTCTACACTAATTTGTAGGTATGCCCCTTCTCAATCTCTTGCCCTTATCCTGCCTCCCCAATTTTGCTTATTTTCAGACAAGAGTAACCCAAGGCTTCCCATACCCCATTCACCTTTGAAACATAGAATGGGACAGCAGATAAGAACCGTTCACCCCATCTAGTCTACCCAATTTTGTAAATACTTTCATTAGTCCCTGCCTCCCTGGCCTTATCTTATAGTTAGGATAGCCTTATGCCTAAACTCCTTCACTGTGTTAACCTCTACCACTTCAGCTGGAAGGCTGTTCCATGCATCCACTACCCTCTCAGTAAAGTAATACTTCCTGATATTTTTAAACCTTTGCCCCTCTAATTTCGGACTATGTCCTCTTGTTGTGGTAGTTCTCCTTTTAAATATAGTCTCCTCCTTTACTGTGTTGATTCCCTTTATGTATTTAAATGTTTCTATCATACCCCCCCTGTCTCGTCTTTCCTCCAAGCTATACATGTTAAGATCCTTTAACCTTTCCTGGTAAGTTTTATCCTGCAATCCATGAACCAGTTTAGTAGCCCTTCTTTGAACTCGCTCTAAGGTATCAATATCCTTCTGAAGATATGGTCTCCAGTACTGTGTACAGTACTCCAAGTGAGGTCTCACCAGTGTTCTGTACAATGGCATGAGCACTTCCCCTCTTTCTATGAAGAAATAGATGGTTAAGAGTGGAGCAGTGTATCAAGAATTAATAACTGTTTAGGTGATAAAACCCTAAATATATGCAATGTGAAGTGATAAGAAAATGCTAATTAGAATACTTGGGATTTAAGGGATGACTTCCGTGTAGTATTCCTCCGTACATACATTTAAAAAAAAAAAAAAAAAACCATAGAAACAGTGTAAATTGTACAAAAAAAAAAAAACTCAGATATAGACAGTGTTCCCACACAGTATACCCTAAAAAGGGCCAAGGAAAGACACTGGCAAAATGAAGTAGATTCAATTGGGTAGGAGTTATACAACAGATTTATTCAATGCCAAAAAAAAAAAAAGTAAAAATTATATATTTTTTTAAATTAAAAAACACTAGACAAACTGTCTCTTACTAGAGAGGATGGAGAGTTAGAAACGGCATACGCCGCTACTCACTGCCCAGCTTAGTTCAAATGTGGATCTGGAGATTCCGGCTTAGGTAGATGAAGTTAGAGCTGCAATTGCTGCTTCACAGTGCTGTATTCCAGCGTGGTAATCCGAGCCGTCACTTGTCTCCACCCCCGTGCTGACATCTACGCGTTTTGCCGGTTACCCAGCTTCCTCAGGACATTGATGCTGCAATATCCATCTTTGATGAGGGTTTTAAAGCCCTTAGTTGCACTTATCCACATTAAATGTCAGTTGCCACAACTCTGACCATTTTTTCTAGTTTACCTAAATCATTTGCTATTTGGCTTATCCCTCCTGGAACATCCACCCTGTTACATATCTTCATATCATCAGCAAAAGACATACCTTACCATCAAGACCTTCTGCAATATCACTAATAAAAATATTAAAGAGAATGGGTCCAAGTACAGATCCCTGAGGTACCCCACTGGTGACAAGACATGCTTCGAATATACTCCATTGACTACAACCCTGCCTGTCACTTAGCCACTGCCTTACCCATTCAATATTGAACTTAAAGATTCCAGCTTATTGATGTGCCGTCTATGTGCAAGAGTGTCAGAAGCATTATGGAAATCTAGGTAAGCAATGTCTACTGCACCACCCTGATCTATAAAGTTACCCAAAAAAAAAAATTAAAGTGTAAGATTAGTTTGGCATGATCTGCTTGAAGTAAACCCATGTTGTTGCTGATCTTTAAATCCATGTGATTTTAGCTGTTCAACAATGCTTTCCTTTAACATGGCTTCCATTACTTTCCCCACTACTGAAGTAAGGCTTACTGGCCTATAGTTCCCTGACTCCTTACCACCTTTAGCTCCTTTGCCTAATGAGAAGGCATCCTAATGAACATTTGCCATGCTGTAATCATGCCTCCTTTACGTAGCCATCCCATGCATCCAGTACACACTTGTTAGCCATCTTTTGACAATGAACACACCAGAAATCCAAACAGAGTAGAAAAATGCATTGTGTTCAGTGCACAAAATCTCATTACAATATTTAGAAATAACCAGTACTATAGTTGAGGCTACCATCAAATTATACCATACACAAGTGTTGCACAAGGCAATATTGCTCAAATAACAAAACACTTTGCTGCAAAACCAGTCAATCAAGATGGACTATAAATTTGCTTCAGCAGTTTTGACTAGGATCCTCCCGTAAGCCATTCTAAGAAATTTAATCAGTACATTGTGTACCCAGCCAAATTATGGGGGAATGGCCATGCAAATGATCCAAGAGTGAAATTTATCTTTTCCCCCAGCCAGCCATTGTTTTGTCTCACTTTGATGCTTTTTTTGATAAACACAGGATAACAAAAAGCCACACATCAAATCGCTTAGGTTTGTTTAAATATCAAAACGTTCTACATTTATTTCAATTATATTCCAGTGTTGTGCTCGGCACACGATTAGTTGGGGGTGGGGGGCAGGATTTCATTGGGAAACTTTTGGCAGAGTTCTCCTTATAGGAATGAGATTGCTTTTTGTGGCTTATTTTCGGGCCACTTTTCTCCATCCCACCTCAGAGGGCCTACACGGCTACATGAAGATCCAGAATTCAGACATACGTGACCATATGGACAGCAATGCACCCTGTCTGGGCAGCACACCCCCTGAAAGGAAAGACAGAGGTTAATGCTTTCCAAGTGTAAAGTGATTGAGGGAATTGGAGCATTAACCCAGAATACCTTTGCCCATCATTAATGTCCCTGGTACTTACATGTGCATAAGGGCAGCATTGCCAAACGCCACCTGGTCCCACACAACATGTCTGGCCATCGTAGCATGCATGGGAGGAGTCACACCAAACGTAGTCTACAGGTTGAATTGGGGTTGTAGGGTTGGAAGGTTTTGCCTCCTGGATTGGGGCTGAAGGAACTGGAGGTCCTAACCAGCTCAGAGGGCCAGCACGGCTACATGCCGCTCCAGAATTCAGACATACGTGACCATATGGACAGCAATGCACCCTGTCCGGGCAGCACACCCCCTGAAAGGAAGATTATTTATTTTTTTTTTTTGGAGTGTTTAATATGTTAAGTGTAAAGTGATTGAAGGAGTTGGAAACAAAAAAGGAACACTATAGTGTTCCACTCTTCGTGTCAAGGTCCACCCTTCCTCCTCTTAAATAGGGTAAAAAAAAAATAAAAAATCTTATTTTTACTGCAGCACCACAAAAGGTTGGCTGCCGCTTGCTCTGACCACCTTGAGAGAGATCAGAATTGGCACTCTCTATCGTGAATTTTCAGCATCTCCACCACTGACCCAGGAAGAACCTCTTGTAGCAGTTAGAGTAACTGCCACTGGAGATTTTCCTATAGAGCAATGTAAACACTGCCTTTTCTCTGAAAGGTAGAGTGTTTATAGTCAGTCACTGCAGGCTTTTTAATGTACTCACCAGAACTACATAAAGCTGTAGTTATGGTGCCTGTAGTGTCCCTTTAACACAAATAACCCCTTCCCAACATCAAGGGGACACACCAGATCATGGTACTTACCTGGGCATAAGGGCAGCATTGCCAAACTCCCCCTGGTCCCACACAACAGGTCTGTCCATCATAGCATGCATGGGAGGAGTCGCACCAGACGTAGTCTACAGGTTGGATTGAGGCTGTAGGATTGGCAGGTTTTGCTTGCTGGATTGGGGTTGTAGGGTTGATCTGTTTTGCTTGCTGGATTGGGGCTGAAGGGACAGGAGATTCCAGCCAGCTCAGAGGGCCAGCACGGCTACATGCAGCCCCAGCATTCAGACATATGTGTCCATATGGGCAGCAATGCACCCGGTCTGGGCAGCACACCCCCTGAAAGGTAAATGTTACTGTGAGCTTTTAAGGCTTTCAAACTGTAAAGTTATTGAGGGAATTGGAATCATTAACACAGATGACCCCCGCTCATTAAGGGGACACACCATATCCCTGGTACTTACTTGCGTATAAGGGCAGCATTGCCAAACGCCGCCTGGTCCCACACAACATGTCTGGCCATCATAGCATGCATGGGAGGAGTCGCACCAGACGTAGTCTACAGGTTGGATTGGGGTGGTAGAGACTGAAGGGATGTTTGGTTCTGACTGCTGGTCGGCTTTGTTGCAGACACCAAGTGACACGTCACAGGTGTATCCCTCAGGACAGCAGTGTTGGTGGTCAGAGCAACACACGGCCTGCAAGGTCAGGAATGGAAACAGTTATCCTACAGCCACACACTTCCGTCAGTCTAGCGGAGATAAATGCAGAGTTTCACATCATGCCATACCAGTGCTTTTAGATTTTGCTATAGTGATCGAACATGTACAGATTAGAATTCAACAGCTGATCACGTTACTTTTAGAATATCAGCATTATTAGAAGGACACCCAAGCACAGTAGATCACTAAATGTTTGTAGTTTGTTAACTAACCTCCCTGACAGATAGGGAAGTGCAGTTTAACTAGAAGCCACTCCTACAGTCATTGGTTCTGCTCATGTTAAAAAATAAAAAATAAAAAAAAAGCCACCTACAAACAATAAGGTAAGAATAAAGTGTTGACAAGTCAACATCTGTCACTGTGGTGATCCCAGGTACCCCATTCTGCAGGCCTACAGAAATATGGGGTGGGAGGAGCAGCTTTTCATTCTGCTAGCTTCGATCTACAAGTAAAACCGTGCATAGTCTAGCCAATAGTGAGCGTTTAGAACAGTTAACTCAGCCAACACTAAAGTAACTGCTCTGGAATACAAAGCAAATGAAAAACAAGTCAATATTGGAATTGCAAGAACGCTAGTTTTATGTAGCTGAACAGGAAACATGGTTGACTTCTAGGGTTTTTTCAAGAAAACGTGACTTGCTGAATAAAAAAAAAAAAAAAAAAGATTTTTTTATATATATAATAATAATTTAGTGGACAGTTAAGGAGTCAGAGGCAGCATAACCAATACATTTGCATGATAGAGCAATGCAAGACGTGATATGCAATAAAGTATATACCTTCTCTATAGGGCAACATCCCCAGTCTCCATCTGACTTACGGCAGCATGTACTCCCATCTGGACAGCTTGTACTAGCGTCACACGGAACCCTATTAGCTGCAGAGAAAGCGACAAGCAGCATTTCTATGGGTTTGACATGAAGATCCATAATTCAGACATATGCGACCATAATGCTACAACATTAAGAAATTCATTAATAGGGTGCAAAGCTCAGGGTGGGGGGGTTTGCATTTTCTACCTGTTATGTATTGGAGGATGGTTCAAACAGTTCTTTAGTAAGGAGGTACATTTATATGCTCCTGCTATGTTAGAGGGTCCTTATTGCATGACTCTTGGGTTGAGTGAATGGTCATTGATCGCCTATAGGGTCCAACCAAGTCTTGATCCCACAAGGCTCACCTATTGATGTGTTTAGTGATGTCGCCTGGTAAGTATTGCAGGAGAGGAGGGGACCCACAAGATAAGCTGCCAGTTCATTAAAAAAAAAAAAAAAAAAAAAAAAAAAAAAAAAAAGGTTCGCCAGAACAGGAAAGGCATTTAAAGTGTTCCTGCTGAAAGAATAGCACTTTGTTGAACTCAAAGCGGATGCTGGGGGATTTTGCCAGCTCTTGATTATTGCTCGCATTTGGTATGGTTATTTAAATGCCCAATACTGGCAGAAAGGAACATCTTAATCCTCCAGAAGACCAGGGGTGGAGATATAATTTGTTCCAATACTCTATACAACCGGTCAATGGAAGGGATTCTGCTCGGTTTACATGTTGCCGACTAATAACAGTTCTTTAGAGGTACGTTATGAAGGGGGATAAATTTACCATTAGATGCCGCGTTTGTCAAAGCAGGCAGTTTTTTGAATGCTGGTATTGAGTTCTCTCCCTCCAGGCATTGTCCACCAGAACATGTGTGACCACTGGGACAGCAGTGTTCGTGGTCATCACAGCACACAGCCTGGAAATTGGAAAAAAATAAATAAAACACGACAAGTTAATCCAATATGCAAACTACAGTTTCTAGACCAGGTCAGTGTGCACAAAATGTATAAATACCTACATGTTCAAGAGGGCAGCAACCCCATTCACCAGATTTCAGACGGCAGCAGGTGGCCCCATCTGGGCAGAAGGCAGTATCATTGCACTGGACATTGTTTTCTACAAGGGGCATAAAGTAGAGTTTAGAAAATGCTAACCAGTATAAATACTAGACTCAACCAACCTATGACAAGAGTTTGGCACTTACCCTTGTGCTTCAGCGCTGGAGTTTTTCTGAGAAGTGGTATGGAGACACCATCATTAACACATTGTGACCCAGAACATGTGTACCCACCTGGACAGCAGTGGACATGGTCTTCACAACAGACTGCCTGGAAGTGAACACAAACTGGAAATTTAGCAATGGCATTAAAGAGTCCTTTAGTTAAGTTGGATTATTGTGTAGTAAAACCAAGACAGTTGAACAACTGTAGAGGCACTGCACCACAATACGTACAAAGGGAATAGGATGCATAACATTTCTAAGAAACAGTGGTATGGTCCAGCAGATCAGATGGGAAACAGACCAGTCAACTTCCTGGTCTTTTCTCTGAACCTCACGTCAATCATAAAAACCTTTTAGGAAGAGGGGTGGACACAAACCTAGAACTTCACAAGCAAGTCAAATTTCATTACAGACAAGGCAAGGGAAGGAATGAACGAAACCAAGTTAAAAAACAGTTTAATTTCTCTGCTCTGCATGCTCAGTTTGCCAGAAACACAGGGGAGAGTCTAACAAGGATTGAAAGGGAGGGGCCCAGAAGAGTTTAAATCTATAGATACAGCAGGGAAGGTGGAGGAGAAATTTAACCAAAGATAAAAAGGCCACCCATGATCTTAGGTGATATGTACAACTCTGGTTTAAATGACCGTTTTTAAACTAGAAAAGCTAGAAATACAATATATACACACACTTTGCATAAGTCAGTCATTGATGCCACTGTACCTGTGGTATTGGGCAACAACCCCATTCACCACTCTCAAGGCGGCAGCAGGTACTATCACCAGGACAGCTGGTAGAGTCATCACACTTCACATCTGTAGAAACAAACGAGTCAAAGTGTTAGATTTTAAAGAATGTTCAGAGAATTAAGAAAAGTCAGGGGGTGGGGAGGAAACTTTAATAAACATATTGAACACAAGGTCCAGCTTGCTGAAGAGAACTATGGATTCACTTTAACATCCATGAATGCACAGTGTGTTGGATTGCAGTCAGGACAGGTGGGACCTCGTTTACTGCAACAGATTAGCCAAGATGAGCCTCACAGGCTTGAACTAAAATGATTACACAATACACAGAGGACAAGGCTGCTTCTAGGAAAGTGATAAAGGCAACATCCATACAGACAATCTGGTTAACACTTGGAACATCCCCTCCCCCCCCCTCACAAGAGAAACTGGTAAACTCGCCTGTTTCTTCTAAAGCTGGAGTCTTTGTGAAGAGCGGGGTCTCCAGGCTGAGCGACGCACACTTATTATGAGTCAGGTCACAGCGCGTCCCCGAGGGGCAGCAGTGGACGTGATCTCGACAGCAAACACCCTGCACGACAATGAACAGAGTTAGACTGCGACATACAAGGAGAGAGGCCGCTCAGACAGACCCAAACTCCAGTGTAGGATTCAAGGATAGTATTGTTACTTTTGCAAAAATACAGTTAAACATTAAAGATTGCTAATCTAGTGCAAGATAAAGCTAAAAAAAATAATTTTCCAAAATTCCATAAATAAGATAGACAAGCTGTAACTATAGAAGAATTGGGCAATTTCTCAGACTAAGCTAGGTTTCATGAATAACTACTTGAATATAGTTCCACCCACTACAAACATCCATGCCTCTTGCCGTTAGTCAGTTTGTAGTAGTGTAGCATGACATTCTGCGGTGTGTTCAGACCACCTCTTCTCGTAGGGGGCCCATTTTAAGTTATAATGACAAGCTACGGTCTCCACAATCAAATATTGTATTATAAATAGGGAGTTGAAATTTTGTTTGGGAAGCACTGGTCTAGATCGACATCACTGCTCTAATTAAGGGGTAACAGCACTTCTGAATAGAGAGACAAGCGGGCAATTGAGATCTTGTGCAAACTGATCCAGAAGACCACAAGATCATTGCTGTGCAGACTAGAAGAAGGGGATAGTTAAGACCAGACAATGCGTTCTGCTGCACCCACAGACCTTTTTGAAGGGATCTTCCCAGTAAGTCTAAATAACGTCAGCTATACTCACATCTGTGAAAGGGCAGCATCCATATTTTCCATCTTTTTGGAGGCAACAGGTAGCACCGTTAGGACAGGTGGTGTGGTCAGAGCAGTTAGTCCGTTTGAAAATGTCTCCTGATAAAGACAAAATAGGCTTCATGTAAAGGATACGTCAATAACTGTTTCAAACACCACACTAAGCAGACACTGAACAACGCCCTCAGTCTGGGCAAGATTCAGGTAGCAAAAAAACAGGAATCCGCCATTTGTTGGTTAATATAGAAAAGACTGCCAGCCCTACTGGGACACGGAGCTGCAGATATAGCTATTTTCCATCTAACTTAAAATCTTTTAGATTATGAAAGTTGCACTCTAGATGCTGGTGACCCACAGACATGCAACCACCCTCAAAAATACTTAAAGGTCAGTCTATGGCAACAAGACAAGGTCCAGGATGAAGTGGAAAGGACTAAACAGCCTCGAGATGGCTTACCCAATCCCACCAGTTTAACTCTAGCAGGAAGCTTGCGCATCCAGGGGGTTACGCCATCTTCAGACTGGCAGCGGCCATGCTGGACATCACACAGAGTATTGCGAGGACAACAGTGCAGGTGATCGCTGCAGCAAGACGCCTATTAGAAAGACAAGAAGAAAAACATTTAGTGTCCATATATTAAACACAATAGGTTTTGCTTTTTCACACAGGTTGTAAGAACAAAATGCGCAACAGAGTGCATTCTGCTGGAAACAAAGTGCAGAATTCTGAAAGGTATTTTCCGATTAGTTCTACCGCTTAAGGTTCTAAACGTGTCAAACGATAAGCAAAATGTTATATTAACGGAGCATAGATCACAGTAAGTTCTTGGGAAAGGAATGGATGGAAATACCCTAACAAAAATATCACCTGTGGCATTGGGCAGCATCCCCAGACCTGCCCCTCCATTACACAGCACGTGGCATCACTTGGACACTCAGATTTTCCATCTGGGCAGATCACTGCAGATTGATTGGTGGCTAATGGGGGATGAAACACAAACATAGAATGTGACGGCAAATAAGAATCATTCAGTCCATCTAGTCTGCCCAGTTTTCTAAATACTCTCGTTAGTCCCTGGCCTTATCTTATAGCTTGGATAGCATTTGGGCATTTAATCATCATCTCACTTTTAGTAGCAATAGGACCACATTATAGTTTATAAGGTTTATTTTGAAGTTCTAGGGTTTGTTGTTTCATGTAGGCACTAGCCTTGTGTGGTGCAGAGGTATCTAGGGACAGTTCATTAAGTTTTTACTATGGAACTCTATCGGGCCTATGCAGACCTATTTTTCCTGACTGTTTACATACAGCCTTACTTGACTGGTACACATATTTGATACTCTTTTGGATACTGCATGACCTGGACCTCACTATACACCCAGGAGAAGTTGTTTATGGATGGCATTACTGTCCACACTGCCCTAGAACCTCCATCATCACTTTTGCTGTTTTGGGCTATCCCCATTTTAATGCCAAATTTATTAAAAAAAGGTACAGGTTCTTTTTAATCACTCACTTTCTTTACTGTGCCCTCTCCCAGTGTGATCCCATCGGTTTGTGGATCACGCTGAGATTTGTCATTATGATAGCCTTATACCTATGCCATTCATGCTTAAATTCCTTCACTGTGTTGACCTTTACCACTTCAGCTGGAAGGCTATTCCATACATCCACTCCTCTCAGTAAAGTAATACTCCCTGATATTTTTAAACCTTTGCCCCTCTCACTTAAAAGAAAACTCCAGGCACCCAGACCACTTCTGCCCATTGGAGTGGCCTGGGTGCCAACTCCCACTACCCTTAACCCTGCAAGATAAATATTGCAGTTTATGAAAATAGCAATAATTACTGTTGCAGGGTTAAGTCCTTCTCTAGTGGCTGTCTACTAAACAGCCACTAGCGAACACTTCCATGTGCATAGAACACGAAAAGTGGCTTAAAACGACGCTGATGTCCTCACACTATGTGAGGACCTCCAGCATCACCGAAATCCCCATAGTAAAGCATTATTCAGTGCTTTCCTATGGAGAGGTCTAATGCGCATGTGTGGCCATTGTCGTGCATGCGCATTAGGTCTCCCCCACTGACGACCGCGTATGCGCAGTAGGTCTCTGCTGGCTGACGGCAGGGGGGAGCATAGGCGGAGCCTGACCCAGCGCTGAGGGACAGCGGACTCTGGCAAGGTTTAACCCCTTCAGCAACTTGGGATGGGGGGGGGGGGGAGGAGTGGGAGGGAGAAGGGCACTGGAGAATCCCTTTAAGACTATGTCCTCTTGTTGTGGTTTTTCTTTTAAATATAGTCTCCTCCTTTACTGTGTTGATTCCCTTTATGTATTTAAATGTTTCTATCATATCCCCCCTGTCTGGTCTTTCCTCCAAGCTATACATGTTAAGATCCTTTAACCTTTCCTGGTAAGTTTTATCCTGCAATCCATTAACCAGTTTAGTAGCCCTTCTCTGAACTCGCTCTAAAGTATCAATATCCTTCTGGAGATACGGTCTCCAGTACTGCGTACAATACTCCAAGTGAGGTCTCACCAGTGTTCTGGTGAACCCACATGTTCGATCAGCCAGAGGAGAGGAAGGTGGGGAGAAAAATAAATAAATAGTGGAGAATATCTGACCTGGAATACAGTGGTGTCCATCTGAAGAGCAAAGAGTACCGGAAGGACAGCAATGATTTCCATCTTGGCAGGATGATCCCTTTGGAAAAAAAAAAAAAAAAAAATAATATATATAAAAAAGTTAATTGTTTTTTCCCCACAATAACCGGTTAAAGCTCCCTTTCCCAGATCAATTTGTTTGTCAATGCATCCCAAAGCTACGAAACCCCACACCTTTTGGTTTACATGGTGGCATAACCACGCTGCTCCTAAATGAAAGCAGTGTTCTCTTCCCAGTCCACAACTGGTACCAGTTTACCTGTGGCAGCGGACAGCAAGCAGAATTGCCCTGAGGGGTATTAACACAGCTGTATTCAGCAGGACAGCTTTCATGATCCGAACACTCGTTCTCCATGGAAATCATTGGAAGAGATCGGGACACAATCTATAGAGAAGAGGGCAGAAAAGAAACCCACGTGGTTTACTCAGAAGAGGTTTATAGATTTAACCAGCCCTAACACTTAAGGCAGTGCGGAATTAATTCCCAACAATTCTCACGTCATGAATAAAATTTGCTTCACTGGGGTCCAGTGGCAACTGCACCCCAAAAAGGGTATGGAAACAGCGACTATATGAACATAAATTTCAGAGCGCACGCACGCATTCTAACTGCCGACACAACAGAACGCTGCAAACACTCTGAAATACTGCCCTGCAAGGAAGGGCAAATGCTAAATCCTGAGCTGAGAAGAGCATCATGGGGCTGTACAATCCCACCTTTTGGCCTCCCTTGCACTACAGGGGCCCCTAAATATTTGTTGCACAATTAGCCTCTATTCGTTCTGCTAGAGAAAACAGTGGGGCTATCATTGCAACATGTCTTAGTCCCGTCACAGATACCAAGACCCACACTTTTTGCCAATACCGTCCCATGTACCTCTTCCTTGGAGCAGCAACCGTATCCCTGCTCACCAGACAGCTCACAGCACAGGCTGTCCTCGCCACATCTGGTGCCATCAGGACACAGGTTAGCAGCCACAGACGCTGCCAAAAGGGAAAGTATCCAGAGCGTCCCCATCCTGTTCAGGAGATAAAACAAATTAGACATTAATACCAAGTAACTAGACATTTTACAGAATTGCATTTACACAGAGCGATCCCCTCCCCCTACAACTCAGACAGGTAACAGTTTAAAGGTGAAACATGTATAGTGTTTTGAAACAAACAGTCAGAACTGGGTACACAGGAGGGAAGAGGGCAGACCGAGAAGGCATGGTGGTGGGGAGAGGCACAATGATTTTTATTTTATTTTTTTAAACTCTTTACATTTGGCCCATGTTGATCAGTTATTGCCTAGATACATATGAATCATTTACCCCCCCACCCTCCCATCTAAAATGCAATAACCAGAGCTATGACAAAAAACACAAAGGGCGCATGAGGGGGTCTTCCAATAAAGTTTCTCTATGAAAGTAAAAGTGTTTATTAAAATCTGTAGATCTGTAGACCCTATTGCACATTCTTATGGGAAATTAAAACTGAATCTTCAGATTTCTACAGCAGACGCTTTCACGCTTCTGAACATTGCGTTACACTGTCATTAAGAACTAGATAAAACTCAGACCTGTTTGAACATGACCCAAATTTGGGAGTCACCAGATATAGAAGTTTACACCCAGCGGAAGGAAGGTGAAGAGATTAATTTTCTGCAGACCATGCAGAGTCAACCAGCAAACTAAACTCCAGTAGCAAACCTTAAAATGATTGGTTAGTTGTGGTGCAGGTTAACTCCTCCGGTTATAAGTGCTGTGCAGATTTAACACTTCTTGTTACCCTTAGAAGAGTGGGAGTTCAAGAGTGGAAGTTATACCAGAAAGCCTTTAACCTGCAGGTCCAAAACAGCCCTTCAAAGTAAATATGAATCCAGTGTCTTAGGTTTAAAGTAGGTAAAGCTACCATTTCCAGGTGATTGTTACGCCAGCTACCCACCACCTAGTCAGCCATACTGTCACTTAACATGTAAACCAATATCAGTTTTTAGACTGTACGTATGTGAGATATATAGATTTATAAATAAAACACAGCACATGCATGTATACATAGACCAAGTAAGACTTTCTAGAAGGGATGCATTCTTATGGGAAAAAAAAAAAAAACTTGCAGAAAAATAAGACATTACGTTCCCTTAATCAGTTATAAAACACATCCCTGTACAAACTAAAGTCCTGCTTGTTTTTATCATACCCCTGCCAAGAAGGAAGGAGGAAGCGAGTTTGTTTTTGTGAGAATGAGAATTCAAGGTAAATAGTCAAACTTTAAAAATGATATGCTTAGCTACTCAGTCTTCAAATTTGAAATTCACTTTGAATAAAAGTGAATCAGTAACTCAGGATGTTACCATTTGTAATAAATACTCATGGAGAGAACAAACATGATTGCCTCAAGCACTCCAAGGTGAGGCCTGTCTGTACGGTCTCTTCGTGACGAATGTGAGTTTTATTAAGCAACGTGGTTGGCTTCAAGCAACAGGTCACAAATTTAAACACTGCTACGCGGTCACCTTTTTTCTTTACGGTTTATAATTGTAATATGTTCAATAAAACACTTTGATTAAAAATCACACAGTTCCCTCAAAAACCTTTTTCCACCCCCAAAGTGACCATCACAGTGGCCTGTCTGCAGAATATACCGGGAGCAGCGAGTCATTCCAAATAATTATATTACTATATAGTCACCCAGACCACTTCAGCTCAATGAAGTGGTCTGGGTGTCAGGTCCCTCTAAGGCTAACCCTGCCTGATGTAAACATCGCAGTTTCTGAGAAACTGCTATGTTTACATCTGGGGTTAAGACAGCCTCTAGTGGCTGTCTTCTGGACAGCCACTGGAGGAGCATCGGCAATGATTGAGGCATATTATGCCTCAGTCACGCAGAGCGTCCATAGCAAAGCATTGAAAAAAAAATGCTTTCCTACAGACACTTTGAATGCGCACGTGGCGCCGGTGACATCAGACAAGGATGCTGACGTTGGCGGGGGTGGAGAGGTAAGGGAGCCTGGTGGGGGAAAGGGCGAGTAGCTGAAAGGGTTTTAACCCGTTCAGCACCACGGGAGGGGGCACCCTCAGGGTACTATGGTGTCAGGAAAACCCAAGCGGTTTTCCTGACACTATAGTGTCACTTTAATCTTAGTGCTTTGCTAAATGCATGATAAGGGTTATACATACATTAATTTAGATGTGTACAGTGTCTAGATCAGGGGTAGGCAACCTATGGCACGTGTACCAAAGTACAAACTTACCACTAACAAGCGACGTACATACACACAACCCCACATGCAATACCCAAAACTGACCCACACTACCAAATACACAATTCCACAAGCAGCCCCCATACACAATACCACAAACTACTCATGAACATTTACAATATAATAGCTTATATACACTCAAATACAATGATACAAAGTAACTGCAGTAAAATAAACACAAGCACAATATGGCAACATACACACCACAATTTAAAAAAAAAAAAAATAAGACATCACAATGCTGCTAAAAGGTTGCCTACCCGTGGTCTAGAGGGAAGTTTACTTCTAAGAAGCTTTGATTTACTACACTGGAAATATTAAAAAAGGTGAGAACATGTAAATAAAAGAAAATTAAAAATTAAAATATAAAAAAAAAAAAAAAAAAAAAAAAAAAAAAAAAAAGTAGAGCTACCAGATTGAGAGACTTTGCAACTTTAAATTACTGGAAACTATAGGAACTGCCAGCTCTCCGGAGTTAAAAGCGGAGATGGTGAGTAGCACTCAATAACAAGTGGTTGTGGTGCTTGGAGTTTTCCCAATCAAAAACCGAGGGAGCCCTGTCACATGTATTTTTTTATTATATAAAAAAAAATTCTGATAAATTTATAGACACAGGGCACTAAGCTTCCGCTGGTCTATTTGTTGGATGGACAAACCTACCAGAACTACCTGGTTGAATAATATGTATAGTGGTTATGGTGCTTGGAGGGTTGACATAGTACATTCACCAAGATTTGGGGGGGGGGGGGGGAACCAGACTAAAAACCTTTTAGTTTACCTCTTAAATGTACATTTTATGTCTGGCTCTCCTGGCAGAGTCAGAACATACCAAGAAAATTACATACATGACACTTACACATGTCCAGCACAACTAAAAAGGCTCAAAAAGCTTCAGTAATATTAAAGGAATACTCCCCAGGCACACATTGCCCTCACAGGATTGGTATACTAGCCAACATTTCAACAGAACAATGAGGGACAATTTTATTTTAGGGGTAATTTAGAACAAGCACAATGGATCTTATCTACACAGACTGATCTAAACACATTTATTGTAGTTTAAAGCCAAATTACTGGGAGTATTATTGCTGTGGAGCTCTGTTATACACTCAGACACCAACAATACGGAGCTCGTAGAAAAGAGGGAAATTATGATGGAGGGACAGAGTTTTGGATTCAAAATGAGAACTGCCCCTCCAAAAATAGGGACACTTGGGAGGTATGCATAGGTCATCTCCAATCAGGGAAGTTTGATGTCCCCATAGCAGCACTGCATTTACTGCCTTATGTCAGCTGGCCACTCAACCAATAATTGCAGTGCTGCTCTGCGCAAAAGGGACATCCGGCTTCTACTAGAGAAGACCCATGAAGCTTGGGTTCCAGAAAAGAACCAGACAAGTTATCAATTTGCACCAGGACAGTTTGTGAGCACCAGCCTTCTCCTGGCACTATAACTACTTCTGTGGGCAGGAGTGGTTATGGTGTTTGGAGTGTCCCCTTAATCAAGGCAAGTCCCACCTTCACCCACGGTTTCCTTAGGACATGTTGTGCCATAATTAAAATGTGTGTCTTATTTATTGTACAGCACTGCAGAATGTTAGCAATATGTGATCAATCGTTAATTATTCTATAAACAACCACTGTAGTTGCCCTTTAAAATCTGTGAAAAGCAATGTCCTTTAATTAAATTAATGCATTTTAGAGCAAACATGGCCATGATTTTAATTAGACACTAACCACACTAGTTTCACCTTGTTAAAGCTCAGATAAGAGGGTGTAGGGGTTTGTAAATAAGACACAAAAACCAATTTAAAAAAAACCCACCACACTACAAGTCACCTACACAGCTTTTGTTGATAGTTTAGTCTAGTTGATGATGCCATCACGTGATTTACAATAAATATTCAGCTTACTAACAGGTTGTATGACTTGCCACAATTTCATGGGAAATTCCCCACCCACCACATGCAGGGTACAGAAAACAAGTTTACAAGCCAGTGTTCTGACCAGATCAATAACTAGCCAACATGCCAGTCCCTACAGCCATACTGGTATCCTAATGCACCCCCACTGTAACAAGCCACTCCTGTCCCCTTAAATCCCTGGGTCACAACAACAGCACTGGCAGGGGTAAAGTTCAACAAGTAAAAGCAGTCACCATCCATGGGAACTGCACAGTCCCGGTTAGTTAATCTACTTTTATTACCCAACCCCATATGTACACAGGGGACCATGTGATAATAGCAAGCCTGGATTGCAACAAATGTCCCACTACAATTCTACATACACCATCAGAGAATGTGAGAGATATATAGATAAGACATAGGCTGTTTTTTTCAAATTAAATGCACACTACTTAAATACAGAATATAGATTGCAAGCTCTTTGGACAAATCCCACCCAAACAGCATTACTCCCCCTCCTCCCATAATACTAATACACAGACACACCATCAGACCAGACACCCACCTGACAGGCTGCCACTGCTGACTGTGAGTCGCCCCCTTGGTCCCAATATATCACACAGGATCCATTCCTGCCCATTAGTGGGAGGGATTTAAACATCCATCAGACAGTGCATTGAGACAGCCAGCTGGGAGGAGGAAGGGGGGAAGTCATGTGACACCGCCCAAGTCACATGACCACACACCACAGTCACTTGACCTGAAAACCTCATTTTGTTTACTGTATTGTCTCATGAACAGGTGATTTTGGTTTTTTTACTGGTATCTTCCTTGTGGGTTTTTTCTTTTAGTTGTTTTAAGGCTTGCCCGAGAACGATGCCCGAGAAAAATGCAAATAAACATCTTTTTTTTTTTTTTTTTTTTTTTGCATCCTCTCTCTCAATACACAAAATAAAGGGGGCCAAAATGAATAATATTATAGTAGTAACAAAATTATATATTTAAAAAAAAAAAAAAAGTGACAGAGCCCATTCTCTTTTAAAGTTGTTTTTTGTTTGTTTGTTTTTTCCCATATTTATAGATGAGAATTAGGATTAATCAGCCTGGGACCATCTACCATGTCTTCCATGATTGGATTTGAATGAGCTACACATTAAAAGTTCTGGTAACACTTAGTGTGTGTACATTTAATAGGCTGCTGCTGTATGTGGCTCGATTGATTGATTAAGGCGGTTCCTTTAGGAGATGACCTTGATTAATTAATTCTAATTAGCTGCCTGCAAGAATACATCATTCTGTGTAGCAGCGATATTCCTGTGCTGCCCAACAGCTTGAAGACCTAACGGGGTTTATTCACTAAATACCAAACTGTATTGAAATAAAATCCAAATTGCAGCTTATCTATGGCTGCAGCGGGTTGGCAAATGTCTGTAAATCAGAGAAGGTATTAGATTGCACTGCCCCTAAACAGGTTATTGATTTGCCTTTCCCCCTTCATTCTTTGCAGAGATATAGTAGATGGAACCAAGCAATTCATGGTTGAGGCTCCCCTGTCTAACCCCTGGGTCCTAGGCAGCTGCTTAAAGTCACCTTATGGTTAATACCGCTTTGTTGCAAATAAATACTTTGTGCCTAAATTCTGCAATTTTGTTCTCCCTTAAAGGGTCACTCCAATCACCATGACCACTCCAATGATTTGAAGTAGTCATGGTGGTAGGAGTCTGTATGAGCAATGTTTTAGCTTGGAACACTACACATACTGTGTGCTGAGGGCTAATTGCAACCCCGGCACACGCGACTTAGGCAGCCCAAAGCTCTGTTCCGTCAACTCTGTGAATATTTTACATCTGTCATCAGCACGCTGGCGACAGACATTGATAATCTCCTCCCTTGCTGGCAGAGAGCCAGAAAGGGGAAGACTGCTAAAAATGAAAAAAGTACTAACTCCATCTCCTCACCGGCTCACATTGCACGCATGCACTCTGTGCCATCGAAACGGTCCAATCACAGAATGTTCTATAAGAAATGGCGTGGAAAGCCCGGCGCTGCTTTCCAGGTAAGTTAAAACCTATTTTATGATAAAGAAAAGGGGATGGACAATTGTTATAGTGCCCAACATGGCCGGGTTAGATTAAAAATGTTTGTCACAAAGGGTTATAGCAACAATTTAACTACAAATTGCTGTATTGGTTACCAGATTCACCATGTTTTCAGGGACACATCATTTTGTCATATTTGTGAAAATTCATGAAAAGCGTTGCCCTGCAGTATATATAATGCATATGCTTCAGGATTCTTCATTGCCGAATTACTTAATTTTATACACCTTCTGAATTCTACATACTACAGGGCAACCTATAATGGATTTGGTCTTGTCTGTGCCCTGGCAATTAATGTAATTAAAGGGACACTATAGTCACCAGAAAAACTACAGCTTGATGTAGTTGTTCTGGTGAGTATAGTCAGTCCCTGCAGGCTTTTTGCAGTCAACGCTGTATTTTCAGAGAAAAGACAGTGTTTACATGACACCTTTAGAGGCCACTGCTTAGATAGGCATCTAGAGGTGCTTCCTTGGGCAGTGCTGCACAGTGTTTTAATTGATTAAATGCTATGAGGAGATGCATATTGGCCAGGTGGTGTTTGGCTCTGCGCTTCCCCACCCAACAGCCTCCTTGGCTGAGATCAGTAGAATTTACAATCTCGGCCAATTCAATGCGTTCCTATGTGAAAAAATTGTGATTAGCTGAGAACATCACTTCTGATAAGAGGGAGGAGATTGACCTTCAATCCCCTTCAATGGTGACTTGCACTACAGCTGGAATGTACAGTTTTATACATAGTTGTTGAGAATTGTGTACGTTAACAATATTGGCACTCTTTCTTAATAAAACATTCTCAATCAAAATGAAAATATAATTGTACTTCTCCTATAAATTCGGCTAAGCAGATGTGAAATTTCACGGCCTGAGCACTTTTGATGAGTTCTTCTTTACGATTCCTTGAACTATGTGTTTTTTCCTATGTGGAAATGTACAAGATCACTTGTGACACCATATTTGCAATTGCACAAAGTCTGAAATCATGCTGATCATCAATTACTGCTGGACGTTAGCAAAACAGTTGACATTATAAAATATTAAGCAGAACTGACCCAGCATTGCATTTATTTTTTGTAAGCCTTGCATGTAGTCATGAAGTAAGTAGGTTTCTCACACCTCACAAAAAAACAGGTCACTTTTCTGAATCTGACAATGTCCAGATCAATCCAGTCTTATGGATCAAAATAGTCTTCTCCTGACAATTCGAATATTATTTAGCTGCCCATTTGACCAATATTGCTTTTAAGTGCATTACAGATATTTTTGGACCTAGACCTGTTCCTTTGGTGCAGGTAGGTGGAGAAGATCATTGGAATGTTAGAAATTCCCCAAGTATTGCAGTACAAAAATGGCCTTAGAGTCTGATTTGAGAAGCCCTGTTCTATCCAAAATTACATTTATTCTGAACACCATTCTTTGCAATTAGTATTTCCTGGCTAATCATGGCTGCATTTAAAAAGAAAAGTAAAACAAGGATTAGTTAGATTAAAAACAAAAGAAGGAAGGTATGTAGATGAGGATAAAGGTCTAGCTGACTGCCTCAATGAATATTTTTGTTCGGTATTTACAGCTGAAAATGAAGGAAAGGGACCTCCGTTAAAAAAAAGGATAAATGAGTCATTTATTACACGTGAGTTTACAGAGGAAGAGGTTCTATTTCAACTGTCAAAAGTAAAGACAAATAAGTCAATGGGACCTGATGGAATACACCCAAAGCTATTAAAAGAGCTTAGTGGTGTACTAGCAAAACCATTAACAGATTTATTTAACCAATAATTGTTAACAGGAGTAGTCCCAGAAGATTGGAAGTTAGCGAATGTTGTGTCCATTCACAAGAAAGGTAATAGGGAGGAGTCGGGCAACTATATGCCAGTAAGCCTTACTTCAGTAGTGGGGAAAGTGCTGGAAACCATGTTAAAGGATAGGATTGTTGAACATCTAAAAACACATGGATTTCAAGATCAGAGACAACATGGGTTTACTTCAGGGAGATCATGCCAAACTAATCTTATTGATTTTTTTGATTGGGTAACTAAAATTATAGATCAGGGTGGTGCAGTAGACATTGCTTACCTAGATTTCAGTAAGGCTTTTGACACTGTTGCACATAGAAGGCTTATCAATAAACTGCAATCTTTGAGTTTGGATTCCAATATTGTTGGATGGGTAAAGCAGTGGCTGAGTGACAGGCAACAGAGGGTTGTAGTCAATGGAGTATATTCGAAGCTTGGGCTTGTCCAGTGGGGTACCTCAGGGATCTGTACTTGGACCCATTCTCTTTAATATTTTTATTAGTGATATTGCAGAAGGTCTTGATGGTAAGGTGTGTCTTTTTGCGGATGATACTAAGATATGTAACAGGGTTGATGTTCCAGGAGGGATAAGCCAAATGGCAAATGATTTAGGTAAACTAGAAAAATGGTCAGAGTTGTGGCAACTGACATTTAATGTGGATAAGTGCACAATGCATCTTGGACGTAAAAACCCAAGGGCAGAGTACAGAATATTTGATAGAGTCCTAACCTCTGAGGAAAGGGATTTAGGGGTGATTATTTCTGAGGACTTAAAGGTAGGCAGACAATGTAATAGAGCAGCAGGAAATGCTAGCAGAATGCTTGGTTGTATAGGGAGAGGTATTAGCAGTAGAAAGAGGGAAGTGCTCATGCCATTGTACAGAACACTGGTGAGACCTCACTTGGAGTACTGTACACAGTACTGGAGACCATATCTTCAGAAGGATATTGATACCTTAGAGAGAGTTCAAAGAAGGGCTACTAAACTGGTTCATGGATTGCAGGATAAAACTTACCAGGAAAGGTTAAAGGATCTTAACATGTATAGCTTGGTGGAAAGACGAGATAGGGGGATAGGGACAAAGGTTTAAAAATAATATCAGGAAGTATTACTTTACTGAGAGGGTAGTGGATGCATGGAATAGCCTTCCAGCTGAAGTGGTAGAGGTTAACACAGTAAAGGAGTTTAAGCATGCGTGGGATAGGCATAAGGCTATCCTAACTATAAGATAATGCCAGGGACTAATGAAAGTATTTAGAAAACTGGGCAGACTAGATGGGCCGAATGGTTCTTATCTGCCGTCACATTCTATGTTTCTATGTTTCTATGTTAACATGTGGGTTTAGCTCCTCCCTCTAACCCTCAGGACAGGAAACACAAACAATCAAACAATTAAGCCTACCTTCCCCTAGTATATAAGGTACCCCAGTATCCTCCACACCTCAGTCTTTTCCTGTCCTCCTAGCCCTAGGACAGTTTATTTTTTTTTCAGTTTTTGTCTGAATATATATATTTTTTTGCTCACCTGACCATGTTTGATATGGTCTTGTCTCTGTGGAGGTCAGCCTCCCTCCTCAGAAAGCCCAGGCACATGTAGCCCAATCTCCATGGAGTTGGGAACCCCTGGGAGCCTGGGTGGTTAGTTCCACAGGCTGTGGGAATTCATGGATTGCAGGATAAAACTTACCAGGAAAGGTTAAAGGATCTTAACATGTATAGCTTGGTGGAAAGACGAGATAGGGGGGATAGGGACAAAGGTTTAAAAATAATATCAGGAAGTATTACTTTACTGAGAGGGTAGTGGATGCATGGAATAGCCTTCCAGCTGAAGTGGTAGAGGTTAACACAGTAAAGGAGTTTAAGCATGCGTGGGATAGGCATAAGGCTATCCTAACTATAAGATAATGCCAGGGACTAATGAAAGTATTTAGAAAACTGGGCAGACTAGATGGGCCGAATGGTTCTTATCTGCCGTCACATTCTATGTTTCTATGTTTCTATGTTAACATGTGGGTTTAGCTCCTCCCTCTAACCCTCAGGACAGGAAACACAAACAATCAAACAATTAAGCCTACCTTCCCCTAGTATATAAGGTACCCCAGTATCCTCCACACCTCAGTCTTTTCCTGTCCTCCTAGCCCTAGGACAGTTTATTTTTTTTTCAGTTTTTGTCTGAATATATATATTTTTTTGCTCACCTGACCATGTTTGATATGGTCTTGTCTCTGTGGAGGTCAGCCTCCCTCCTCAGGAAGCCCAGGCACATGTAGCCCAATCTCCATGGAGTTGGGAACCCCTGGGAGCCTGGGTGGTTAGTTCCACAGGCTGTGGGAATCCTCTGGCGTCCTGTGTGTGATACAGACCTCGATCAGACAATCAGCATGACGGTAAGACGCTCGCGCATGCGCAATGCGTCCGACTGGACTCAGAGTGAATTTTGCCCATATCCAAAATGGCGGTTTCGCGATCTCGCGACTAAGTGCGCATGTGCGATCCTTTAAAGGGGCAGAGCGGGAAATTTGAAATGGCGGTATTTAGACTAAAAAACGCTCGTTTTCGTTCCCTTCAAAGATACAGTGCTCTAGTAGACTGTTATTAAAGCTCTGCAGGTAAGTGAATTACTTTTTTTTTTTTACAAAGCTTCATAATATTGGGCTGGGAATACATTATCTTTTTTTTTTAATGTTCTTAGCCCTACAGTCAGTATGGATCCATCATCCCCTTCTGCAAAATCAACGAGATCTGCAATAGGTCATAGGTGAGCAATATTTTTATTTTTAATTTTCTTCACGTTACTAAAAAGAGTGCATAGAGGGTACAGTCTTATGACTTCTGTATCTGTCCCAGATCCCCATCGAGGAGAAGGGAGAAACCGGCAACCTGCCCTGGATGTGGAGCAAGGCCTATGGATAACTGCAGGCTCTGCAGAAGATGCTTAGCCATGGTCGCAGGAGAATCTGATCGCCAGAAGTCACCGCAAGCCTCTACCTCCTCAGCCAAAGATATGGCTTACTGGATTAAGCAAGCGGTGGTGGAGGGAATTGCTGAATCTCACAAGAATAAGAGATCAAGAGGTGAGACCTGTGGCATGGATTCAGATCAGTCTGAAGATTAATACAGACAGCCTTCAGCTTACCTGGATTTAGAGCAAATCTCTTCCAGTGAAGAGGAGTATATGGAACAACCTTGCTCCTTGGACTCCAAAGCTATGGAGCATTTGATTATGGCTGTTAGAAGGACATTGGATTTGCCGGAAGAGGCCAAAGAATGTTCAGCTTCTGACAGACACTTTGGATATTTGCATAAGAAAAGGCCTTCCTTCCCAGTTCACAGCTCTATTAAAGACCTGATGAAGAACGAGTGGCAAATTCCTAGTAAAAGAATTACTAGTCAAGGAAGGCTTTCAAAGTTATACCCGATCAAAGAGGAGGATTCCAGATTGTGGATTACGGTCCCTAAAGTTGATGCTCCTATCAGTAAGGTTGCTAAAAGATCTACGCTTCCGATTGATAGCAATGCTTCCCTTAAGGAGCCCATGGATAAAAGGATTGACGCTGATTTATCTAAAGCGTTCATGACAGCGGGTTTAGGTTGCCATCCGGCTGTATCCATTTCTGCTTTGTCTAGAGCCATGCGTTCCTGGTTGCTTGACTTGGAGGATGACATCGATAAAGGTGTTAGTAGACGTCAGATGGCGGAATCCTTAAGAGATATCAAACTCGCCAGTGACTGGCTTTTGGAATCCTCCACTGACCTCATTAGAATTCTTTATAAGGTTATGGCTCATTCAGTCACCGCTAGAAGGGCGCTTTGGCTGAGGTCCTGGGGGGCAGACCTTTCCTCTAAGAATAATTTATGCTCACTTCCCTTTATGGGAGAAGTGCTTTTTGGGAAACCGCCGGACGAAGCTATTAAAAAAGCGGCCGAGGTTAAACAGATCATGCTGCCACAAGATAGACGTCCTAAGAGACCTAATTTTGACCGCAGACCTTTTAGAGATCAAGGCTACTTTAGGGAAAGTAAGACCTACAGACCGGGCAGAGAATTCTTGAGGCATTCCAATTGGAAGAGCGGCCAGAATGTAAAATCCTCTAGGGTCAAGACGCAGACTTCTTCCTTTCGCCCCAACAAGCAATTCTGAAGGTGGCTTACTCCAGGCTCCTCGAGTGGGAGCACGTCTTTCATTCTTTCAGAGGGCCTGGGAAATCATTCCAGATGCTTGGGTAAGATCCATTATCAGCGGAGGTTATCATCTGGAATTCTAAGAATATCCGCCTCCACCAAGGTTTATTCGCACAAGGCTTCCTGCCAACATCCAAAAAAGTGAGATTCTGAATCTTTATGTCTACAATCTTCTTATGGAAAAAGCCATCGTACCTGTACCCATAAGAGAAAGATTCCAGGGTTATTATTCTCCCCTGTTTTTGGTCAAGAAGCCGGAAGGAAAATGGAGACCTATTCTAGACCTCCACCAGCTCAACCTTTATCTGAGAGTCAGAAGATTTCGCATGGAATCCATTCGCTCCATCATTCCTGTTGTTCATCACCAAGATTGGATGATATCAGTAGATCTCAGGGATGCCTATTTTTATGTCCCTATCACGATCGCCCATCAAAAGTTTCTCAGGTTTTGTGTCCGGAAGGAACACTTTCAATTTCAGGCCCTTCCGTTTGGTATAAGTACGGCCCCAAGGACCTTCTCGAAGGTTCTGGTCACCATCATTGCCTTACTCAGAAAAGAAGGTGTAGCGGTGTTTCACTACCTGGACGACATCCTGGTAGTGGCCCCGGATTAATATTACAACACAGACGACTAGTCCTCGACACTCTATCTCATTTCGGCTGGCTCATCAATTACGAGAAGAGTCACTTGCATCCTTCAAGAGAACTTCCTGGGAGCAAATTCCTGGGAGCAAATTTCAATACAGACACGGCGATTGTATCCCTCGCACACGACAGAAAGATCATACTGCAAGATCGGATAAGGGACTTCAGACTGAAGACTTCAGCCTCGGCAAGAGAGTTTATGAGGCTCCTGGGGACTATTTCCTCCACAATAGAGCTTGTCAGGTGGGCTCAGTGGACCCTTCGCCCTCTTCAGCAATTTTTTCTGAAAAATTTCAGGACCAGCTCGAGAGATTGGGAGATACTGATTCGCATTCCTTTGGTTCTGAAACGGAAGCTCCTTTGGTGGATGTCGTGGGAAAATATCTCCCGAGGGTTCCCCTTGCGGGAAATAGATTGGGTGGTCATTACGACGTATGCCAGTCTGACAGGTTGGGGGGCGCATTTAGGCAATCGATTTTTTTTCAAGCAAAATGGCCTCCGAAAACTCAATGCTTGCCTTCCAACATCAGAGAACTAAGAGCTACTTTCCTGGCCCTTCTTCATTTTCAACATGTCATCAGGCATTGCTGGGTCAAGTTGAGAGTGGGCAACAAAGCAGCTGCTGCCTACATAAACCATCAAGGCGGAACAAGGAGTGTAGCCCTGATGAGAGAGATGGTTCCCATTATGACCTGGGCTCAGAGTCATGTGGAGGGCCTGTGTGCCGCCTATCTCCCAGGGAAGGAGAATGTATTAGCGGATTTCCTCAGCAAACACCTGATAGAAGCTTCAGAATGGCAACTTTCCAGGAGGTTCTTCACCCAGTTGGTCCAGAAGTGGGGTCTTCCCCAAGTAGACCTCATGGCGACCATTCGGAATGCGCAGGTCCCATGCTTTGTGTCGAGGAGATACCATCCAAAGGCGGTTGCTCAAGATGCTCTATCCATCAATTGGGTGTTCAATCTGGCTTATGTCTTTCCTCCGATTCCCCTCATACATGCTTGTGGCGAAACCAACCTCGCCACTGGGCCCTGGAGAAGCCTGTTTGCTAGCCTCCTACCTGCTGACTATGGCCCCTGGGTTATTTGGGGCATATTGTACTGTATATTGCTGCTACTGGCCCTTTTAACAGCATCTATGGACATATTGGGACTTTTGGGACTACTGTCCCTTTAAGACTGTGATACATATTCTAGTGTACTGCCTGTAATATTATATGTGTATTTGTGTGTTAAGTTTAACCTGGGATATGTATGCAGCATTCATCTGATTGTTCGGTAGAATCACTCCATTTATTATATTGAGTGAAACTACCGAACAACCAGACCACCCAGGAATAAGTGTGCCTCCAATTACAGTTTGCAACAATGTTGCAAACGGGTAATTGGCAATCAGTGTAATGTATTCTGTGTCCTCTGGGTGGCCGCCATTCGGGAAACAAACACGTGGCGGCGGCCATCTTAAACTACCGAACAGCGGTGTTTTGCCGTCGAGTGTCTGGAACTAAAATCGGACACTTGACTAGGCAAACACCGCTGAGACCTCCATACTTCCAGAAATTCGTATAGAAACTACCGAATGACCCGCCGTTCGGTAGAAAGAACCCCTCAAACAAGGGAATTCATTCAAACCCTCTCCAGGCTCTATAACACAGGCAATTCGCCTGTTTTCATTCCCTTGTTTGTGACCGACCGCAGGGCCAAAATGCATGGAACTGTTTTCGGATACTTTACCCATGCGGTCGGTCAAATCTTTGGAACCCCATATCTCCCGAACCGTTTATCCGAATGAACTGATTTTTGGATATGTTGTCCCCCTGAATAAGGGCTGTCCAGCGATGCTGGATTTAAAGGTGTACCCCCTGGTTTTGGGGTACATCCAGAACTTGGCTGAAAAGGTGTACCGGATAATTGGGTTTAATGTTATCTGAGGGGAGGGGATGTGTGGGCTGAACCATGTATGTGATTGGTTATGTTATGCCTCCCCCTGGGTGTGGACTGTATGTGTATTATTGTAATAAAAGCCAGGCTGGATGAGCCAGTCGAGAGTTCCTGTTTTAACCTCAAAGTGATGTGTCGTCTCATTATTGGGGGAAGGATTTATTGTATGCTGTTCCAGTTGACTGCTAGGGGTACAAGCCTATTCGTATGGTTCCTATTCAATGGTCTACAGCATTCATACGCTTGGGAGAATTTAAAGGTTTCTTGGATTCGGTGATTATGGTGTCTGCCAGAGTGCTTGGAGTCCTCAGGAAGCACTAGGAGCATCCATTAACGGAGGTACTCAGTCGGGGTGCCAGGTGATCCGTTACATTGGTGGCAAGCGGTGGGATGGCGTCCTAGTGCGAGGAGAAGCAGCTCAGAGACACTGGTAACGTTTGGAATTACAAATTGAGGGCAACGCTAGTATCCGTACAGCGCCCCTGGCTACAGCAGGATGGAATCAGCTAGTTTTCGGACAGCGTTCCATGATGAGGAGGAGGAGGCGGCCGCGGACTACAGGGATGCAGACAGAAAGGAAGTCTGGTATGATGCCCTGGAAGACGCCCAGTGGCGGCGAGGTGAGAGTCTCCCCAGTGATGAGCAGCGGCTACAGAAGCGTGTGGCAATGCGCATGTATCTATTGGGAGAGCAGCCCCATGATGAGTGGGTGACAAGACTAGAGACCCTGGTATGGCGAGAGATCTGGCTAGACAACGCATACCAGGCCCTCTGGTGGCATACCATTCGACTTACCCCCTGGACGGCCGAGCACGACTTACCGGAGGGGGATGATTATGATGGCCCGGGTTTATTATGAGATGCCTTGGAGGACGACATTGATCTTGGCAGCACGGAGGGGTCTAGGTTTTGGGACATCTACGACTACCGGATGGGCATGTATGTCTGGGCTGACGAATGCGAGGTGAGCAAAGACATGACCCACCTGGTAACAAGGGAGTGGGAGCTGGAGCAGGACTACCAACACCTGCTCAGCTTCGTGCAGCTCCAACCTACCCGACAAGCAGAACCAGACCTCATAGACTGGTCCTGGAGAGACCCACAGATGGCAGGTGGAGATGGGATCGAGGTCTCTCTACTGGCCCTACAGGGATGCTGGGCAGTCGGCCCAGATCCCCAGCGGCAGGTTACAGTTCAGAGAGAGGAGCTTGTTACACCCTCTCTCCAGCGGCAGCCTAACCCACCAAGGGGAGACAGTAAACCCCTCACCAGCGCAGATGGGACCGTGGTCTCTGCGCCCTGCCTACAGGGAGTACAGAGGGTCAGCCCTGCTCCCCAGCTGCTGAAAGTGTGTAAGGGAGAGGAGTTTGTTACCCCCTCTCCCCAGCGGCAGCTTAGCACACCAAGGGGAGACAGTAAACCCCTCACCAGCGCAGATGGGACCGTGGTCTCTGCGCCCTGCCTACAGGGAGTACAGAGGGTCAGCCCTGCTCCCCAGCTGCTGAAAGTGTGTAAGGGAGAGGAGTTTGTTACCCCCTCTCCCCAGCGGCAGCTTAGCACACCAAGGGGAGACAGTAAGCCCCACACCAGTGCAGATGGGACCGTGGTCTCTGCGCCCGAGTTACAGGGGGCAGAGGTAGTGGGTCCAACCCCCCAGCAGCAGCGTGATTTATTGGGAATTGGGAGCCCAGTCTCCACTCCCCAGCGGCAGTGTGATTTGTTGGGAATTGGGAGCCCAGTCTCCATTCCCCAGCGGCAGTGTGAATTGCAGGGAATTGGGAGCCCAGTCCCCATTCCCCAGCGGCAGGCTGAGTTACAGGGGGCAGAGGTAGTTGGTCCTACCCCCCAGCAGCAGAGTGATATGCCGGGAAGGCAGTGTGAAGTGCAGGGAGAGGAGAGCAGCGTCCTCCCTCCCCAGCGGAAGGCTGAGTTACAGGGGGCAGAGGTAGTTGGTCCTACCCCCCAGCAGCAGCGTGATTTTTTGGGAATAGAGAGCCCAGTCTCTATTCCCCAGCAGCAGGACACTGAATTGGGAGGAGAGACAGTCGGTCTCCCTCCACAAAGACTGAAAGTAGGCATGGGAGAGGAGATTGTTACCACCTCTCCCCAGCGGCGGATCATCAATGGGCAGAGTGTTCTAATGGGAGAGGAGCTGGTTACCACCTCTCCCCAGCGGCAGCTTAATGTACCAGGGGGAGACTGTAAGCCCCACACCTGTGCAGATGGGACCGTGGTCTCTGCACTTCCAGCACAGGGGGTAGGGACGGTCGGTCCTGCCCCCCCACAACAGGGCTGTTTAGCCAAAGGGGAGACAGTCTGTCTCCAGCAGCAGAGCTGTGTAACTCAAGGGGAGACAGTCGGTCTCCAGCAGCAGAGCTGCGCAGCTAAAGGGGAGACAGTCGGTCTCCAGCAACCAGGCTCCACCCAGACTACTCCCGTAGTAGTGCTGGCACCAGGGCAGAGTACCGCTGGTCTCTGCCCACTCAGCAACCCACCAAAACAGCCTACCAGTCCCACACACAGCCGGGGTGAGGCACCTGGACCTGGACAAGTTTTTCCATTACTCAGGTGTAGTGACCATTTATTGCGGGTGGGCTGTACTGCTGGTTCTGTCTTGTGGGTGGGCTGCTGGACTAACAAGGGCACTGACCGGCAAGAGGTCAGGTACCCTGTTAGTCTGTTTGGAAAAGGGGAGAAATGTGGCGAAACCAACCTCGCCACTGGGCCCTGGAGAAGCCTGTTTGCTAGCCTCCTACCTGCTGACTATGGCCCCTGGGTTATTTGGGGCATATTGTACTGTATATTGCTGCTACTGGCCCTTTTAACAGCATCTATGGACATATTGGGACTTTTGGGACTACTGTCCCTTTAAGACTGTGATACATATTCTAGTGTACTGCCTGTAATATTATATGTGTATTTGTGTGTTAAGTTTAACCTGGGATATGTATGCAGCATTCATCTGATTGTTCGGTAGAATCACTCCATTTATTATATTGAGTGAAACTACCGAACAACCAGACCACCCAGGAATAAGTGTGCCTCCAATTACAGTTTGCAACAATGTTGCAAACGGGTAATTGGCAATCAGTGTAATGTATTCTGTGTCCTCTGGGTGGCCGCCATTCGGGAAACAAACACGTGGCGGCGGCCATCTTAAACTACCGAACAGCGGTGTTTTGCCGTCGAGTGTCTGGAACTAAAATCGGACACTTGACTAGGCAAACACCGCTGAGACCTCCATACTTCCAGAAATTCGTATAGAAACTACCGAATGACCCGCCGTTCGGTAGAAAGAACCCCTCAAACAAGGGAATTCATTCAAACCCTCTCCAGGCTCTATAACACAGGCAATTCGCCTGTTTTCATTCCCTTGTTTGTGACCGACCGCAGGGCCAAAATGCATGGAACTGTTTTCGGATACTTTACCCATGCGGTCGGTCAAATCTTTGGAACCCCATATCTCCCGAACCGTTTATCCGAATGAACTGATTTTTGGATATGTTGTCCCCCTGAATAAGGGCTGTCCAGCGATGCTGGATTTAAAGGTGTACCCCCTGGTTTTGGGGTACATCCAGAACTTGGCTGAAAAGGTGTACCGGATAATTGGGTTTAATGTTATCTGAGGGGAGGGGATGTGTGGGCTGAACCATGTATGTGATTGGTTATTTTATGCCTCCCCCTGGGTGTGGACTGTATGTGTATTATTGTAATAAAAGCCAGGCTGGATGAGCCAGTCGAGAGTTCCTGTTTTAACCTCAAAGTGATGTGTCGTCTCATTATTGGGGGAAGGATTTATTGTATGCTGTTCCAGTTGACTGCTAGGGGTACAAGCCTATTCGTATGGTTCCTATTCAATGGTCTACAGCATTCATACGCTTGGGAGAATTTAAAGGTTTCTTGGATTCGGTGATTATGGTGTCTGCCAGAGTGCTTGGAGTCCTCAGGAAGCACTAGGAGCATCCATTAACGGAGGTACTCAGTCGGGGTGCCAGGTGATCCGTTACAATGCTGTTCTGAGAAAGATCTCCAAGGAACATTGCAAGGTGATAGCTGTCCTTCCCTTCTGGCCTCGTCGCCCTTGGTTTCCCCTGTTACAGAGGTTATCGATAGACCTGCCTTGGGAACTTCCAGTCTCAGAAGACCTGCTGATTCAGGGTCCAGTGTTTCATCCGGAGCCTCACAAATTCAGGCTCCATGCATGGCTATTGAGAGGAAGTCTCTAGTTGAACATGGCCTTTCGGACCAGGTTATCTTAACCCTGTTACGTTCCAGGAATCCTTCTACTTCTTCTACTTACCATAAAGTATGGGAAGCCTTTGCACGATGGGGTAATTCCACGGTTCAAGATTTAGGTTCCCCTTCCGTGTCTCAGGTTTTGGGTTTCCTACAAGCAGGCCTGGAGAGAGGCCTTCAACTTAACACGCTTAAAGTGCACTGCTCGGCTCTTTGGCTCTTTCTGGTGTTCGTTGGGCATTAAATCCTATTGTAATTCGATTCTTCAAAGCAGTCTTTAGGATTAGACCTCCTATCAAGGGATTCTCGGCTCCTTGGAATCTGCCTCTGGTTTTGTAGGCCTTGACGGAACATCCCTTCAAACCTATTGATGAGGTCCCTATGCAGGTTCTTTCTCTAAAGACCCTGTTGTTGCTGGCCTTGGTATCTGCTAGGAGAATGTCAGATATTAGAGCACTGTCATCTGAGGAACCGTTCACTACCTTCTTTGATGATAGAGTTGTGCTACGGCCTAGACCTGAGTTCCTTCCTAAGGTTGTTACATCCTTCCACCTGAATCAAGAGATTGTCCTGCCGGAGTATTTTCAAGAGCCATCATCTCCTGAAGAAGAAAGGTGCCATACGCTAGACCTGAGGAGGTGTCTTTCCACATATATTGGTCGCTCAGCTAATTGGAAAAAGTCTCCCCAATTGTTTGTGATACCTTGGGGTTCTCGTAAAGGTGAAGCAGCCTCTGTCGCTACCCTTCGTTCCTGGACTGTTCAGGCTATTTCTAGAGCTTACAGAACGAAACAGGTTCCAGTTCCCAAGGACATCAAGGCACATTCCACAAGGTCCATTGCTACTTCATGGGCTGCAGAGTCAGGAGTTCCTGCAGAGAGCATCTGTAAAGCTGTCATCTTTGAAGACCTTTGTACGTCACTACAGAGTGGATGTCTCTTCTCATTCCCATTCAGAGTTTGGCCTATCAGTCTTGAACTCTTTTAAGCCTTAAGTGGATATTAAACAATTTTTGTAGCATGACTTACCCTCCCTGAGTGGTTATTGCTTTGGGAATCCCATATGTTAAATGCTGCCATGATTAGCCAGGAATAGAGAAAATTTATTGATACTTACCGTAATTTTCTTTTCCTGGCTATTATTCATGGCAGCATTGGTCTCCCACCCTCTCTTGGTTTATTTGTCTTGTTACTGGACTGAGGTGTGGAGGATACTGGGGTACCTTATATACTAGGGGAAGGTAGGCTTAATTGTTTGATTGTTTGTGTTTCCTGTCCTGAGGGTTAGAGGGAGGAGCTAAACCCATATGTTAAATGCTGCCATGAATAATAGCCAGGAAAAGAAAATTACGGTAAGTATCAATACATTTTCTCTAATCATTACTGCGTGTGGGGAAAAGCATAGTCATTTTTTAATTCTTTATGGATTCAGCCAATCAGTTTCAAAGTGGTTTTGTGACACAAATGTTTTTCATAAACCAGTAAATTAACATTTTTATTTATTTATTTTTTAAATTTGAAGCGTCAACTTTAAAAAAAGTTATTGGAAATCAGTTTGATGCAAATGTATCTCTATTGTCAGGACTCAACCTGGCTGTGAGTGGTACCCCAAAATGGCAGACCGCGTCACCCACACATTCACATGAAGCCACAGGTAAATGTCAATAGCACAATGTACAGAACCAGCCGCTGCCTTGGGTGACATGGAAGACTTCGGTAGACACTAATGATACAGACAACCGTAAACCAGATAACCACAGAAAATAATGTCACAATCCCTATAGAACCTCCCGAATGTCAGACATCTTTCAAACATTTGTGCCTTAGATTTAATGTGTCAATTTTCTTCATAAACATATTTAAAGGGAAACTCCAGTGCCAGGAAAACAATCCGTTTTCCTGGCACTGCAGGTCCTCTCTCCCTCCCACCTCCCACTGGAAACCCCTGCGATATGGAGGAGCACTGCAGGAGAACCAGTGTGATATGGTGCAGATTTATGATGCGATATGGAGGAGCAGTGCAGGAGAACCAGTGTGGTATGGTGTAATATGGAGGAGCAGTGCAGGAGAACCAGTGTGGCATGGTGTAATATGGAGGAGCAGTGCAGGACAACCAATGTGATATGATGCAGATTTATGATGCGATATGGAGGAGCACTGCAGGAGAACCAGTGTAATATGGTGAAGATGTTTGGTGTAATATGGAGGAGCACTGCAGGAGAACCAGGTGAAGATTTTTGGTGAAGATTTTCGGTGTTATATGGAGGAGCAGTGCAGGAGAACCAATGTGACATAGTGCAGATTTATGATGCGATATGGTGGAGCAGTGCAGGAGAACCGTTGTGATATGGTGCTGGCTTTTGGTGTAACCAGTTTACCATTTGAAGGAGCAGTGTAATATTGTGCAATGAAGTGTTACTAGTAAATAATTTGCACGTATATCTGTGGTTAACTGTTAAAGTAACTGGAATTCATTTCTTTATTCACTGACTTTGCATTTCCATTTCCTCTTTTTACCACAATAACTGTTTTTCAGCTTGTTGTTTTGCAATTAAGTAATCAGAAATGAAAATAAATTAAATACAATATTTTGAATACTCCCGGGGTTATTCACTAGATAACATGAATTGTCAGAAATTCTCCTGTAAATTACAGATTTTAGAACCTCCTACGCCCATTTATTTTATTTTATTTTTGTTCTTCCTTATAGTTCTCTATCTGCTTGTGATGTTATTGTTTCCATGAGTCATGTTTATTTCTTAACCAACTTGTGTAATAAACTTTTAAGGTGAACTTAAACCTCTCCTTTTTTCACCGTTAACTTTTGGAACTACACCAATATATGTTTAGTAAATGGTTAATACCCTTTGCTACGAAACTGTTAAATATTTAATAAATTGCTAGCAATCCACCGTGGACCTTTTTTTTTTTTTTTTATCAATTTCCAGATAAAACCTTTATTTATTGTTAGATTCAACAATGAAACATATATTGTGCTAAACAAAACATTAAGTAATAAAAGTACACAGAAAATGAATAGTAAATTCAAGTGAAAGAATGAGTACCATCCCCTTTTCTTTACCTACTAAAGTGAAAGGATGAGTCTATAGTGATAGCAGCTATAAAATGAACGATTCGTTGATCCAGAAATCCTTAGCAGTAAAATCATACTAGGTGATGTCATGCTGTGATGTCATAGACATAACTGCTGATGTAACTGCCTGAACATTTTATTTCTTCCCAGTTATAACTAAGGCCTTGACTAAGTATCACCTAGATTCATGGTTTTTCCTACCTTCTCAATGGCATAGAGATCTCTGCCTCGCTTGCATGTGTCTGAAGACTTGGAGCTGGACTACCCTCAATCTGATCTCAACAAGGAGGTTCTAGCAGGGGGCAATATATTTTGCGCAGCTACTCGTATAATCATTAGGAAAAATTGGTGCGTCTAAAACAGGGATTTGAACCATTGCGTGCGCTGCTTTGGGTGGGTTGCAAATAAGGGAGCAAGGGAATTGTCTACTGTACATCTTTTTTCAGGTATCGGTATCATCTATCAAACTCTGTTTCATCTTTCTATCTGCCTATCTATCTATGTTTGTCTGTCTGTGTGTATGTTTGTCTGTCTGTGAATCTGCTTTAGTAATCTTTTCATCTGTATATCTGCCTGTCTGTCTGTCTATCTGTGTCTATGTCTGTCTGTCTCTCTGCGAAGTTAAATAGTTTATAAAAAAAAAAAGCCAGCCCTACATCTATAGAATGGTCTGTATTTGCATTTTAATGCCCAGAGGTGAGGGTAGTCCTTCAAGCCATGGTTCCCCAGAGGTTTTCTCCACAGGAGGTTATTCCTTTCCTGAGTGCTGAAGGATGACTCTTCGTAAGTCCAGAGGTTGCCCACATCTTGGCTGTTTGCTGGTCAAATTTATATTATTAGGGGGGCGGAGCCTGACTGCTGAGGTGGATGGTCGCAGGCTGCCCGAGCTCCGGGCCCAAGACCAAAAAACTGACTGACTAACGAGCAAAAATCATAACATAACGCTTCACAATTCCACTGGATACCCGTGAACGACCCGGGAACACGATGCGTGTGGTAATCCCGCCAGTGGTCAGCAGCTTCATAACAATGCAACCACGCAGCCTGTGGGAGACCGATACGGGAAGAGACGGCCGCTCTTCCTGCACAAAGGTCGACTATGGAGCCCGTAATCGCTCCCACCCTCCCCCCTATGGACTGGTGGGGGTCATCCCGGTACCCCCCAAAGCGCAGATGAACCCGTCCAGCATCCACCGGAGGGGCCCTGCAAAATCGGAGTCCCATGTGGAGAGAGCCAAGATGGCTGCCGAATCGAGACTCAGTTCACTTCAAACTCCCAAGAAGTGGGCCACCCAGAAGGACAGCATCGTACAAGCCTTCGACAAATTCTGGGCAAAATTCCGGGAGCTGACCCTACGGGGTGAGGCACAGTGTGCCGGGGCAAAATCGACCCAAAGCAAACCACAGACTGACGCACTCCCAAGCTGGACTACAGTTAAGCAACCTACAAGACGGCTGGAGAGAATGCAGAAGCATCGCTTACCAAACCTGCTTCGGGCTCCCGCTGGCAGCACTCCCGGTTGCACGGCATCATGGAACCATCAGGCCGATCGTCACCGACCACCCAAGCAGAAGCCCGGTGACTCAGGGGAGATACCACAGGAGAAACGGCGCAAGAAGCAACCAATACAACGTCGGAACACTGGGAAAGTTCCTGCACAGCAAGTCCAGTGGCGGTATACGAGGCAAGCACGGAGACAAGCCCCTGAGAAAGCACGCAGCTGGCATTACCTAGCCACGACATGGAGGCTCATAAGGGCCGGAAAGGCCCCTTACACCAGCCATCCAAAATGGGCCAACAGCTTCCAAACCACGGGCGTAGGATAAAAGAGGACTAGACATGGATCATTGCCCACCAATTGAACACATTTTGGGTCACAGAACTGCTGCCATAATCGTCGATAATAACTTTAGACCTGTTGTCTTACATTCTACTTTTATCTATGAGGCTGGAGGTATACCAGTACAATCAGAAATGACTAGCACCCATCCGATGGTAACATTTCCATTAACCCCTTAAGGACCAAACTTCTGCAATAAAAGGGAATCATGACATGTCACACATGTCATGTGTCCTTAAGGGGTTAAGGAGTGCGACTTAATCTTATAGACACAACGCTATCCTACACTTACACTGTATATCAACTCACCACAAGCGCACTCACTATCTCTGCCATGTAAGTCTAGCACTTCTATCTACCATACCTCCACCATGACTAGATACAGCACTAGACATAACAATCTCTCTTTGCCTCCCTTAGCAAAATGCATGATTATTACCAATGGTCAGCTAATATAGCATGTTTAATTTTACACTCACTGCAGAAGAACCAAAAGCGTAGTAAATTATACTTGTCTCTACTACCTATATTTTAAAATGTGCCAGTACCTCAATGCCATATCTGTGACTTAACGTGTTTTCAATGTACTTACATATGCTGTTGTGGCATCGCAAGATGTTTTCGTTACCCCATGCACAATCAAAAATAAAGAATGAAGAAAAAAAAAAAATGTATATTATTAGCCAAGATTCCAAGATATATCTTGGCCCATAAGTCATCAATTTCCCTTTTAGAAACTGCAAAATGATATTAACTATTTTAACTATACTTAATAAAAGTAATATTAATTCATATTTATGTCTCGTGTTGATTTTTATAAAATAATAATTAGTAAATTAATTAGTTTGATATAGAGGAGTGAAATGGCTTCTGATAGGAGTGGAGAGCAGCCATCTTGAATTGTTGCTATGGTGTTCAAATTAAAGAGGGAGAGTATATGTGGTTATATAGTGATGCTGTACAAAAATGTGGAAGGTTGCACGTTTGCAGTCTCACATTATTATCTTTGCTCTGTTATGAGTTATATAATATAATAAAGGTATTGAAACATGAGGAAGGTATATGATGTTCCGTATATGATGTTCTTAGTAGATTTAGTGAGGTCTAATTAACCTTTTATAGAAAGTGGAAAACATTAGTTAAAAGATAAACTGCTTAAAGGGACACTACAGTCAACAGAACAAATACAGCTTAATGTATTTGTTCATGTGAGTATAGTCATTCCTTGCAGACATTTTGCAGTAAATACTGTCTTTTCAGAGAAAAGGCTTTGTTTACATTACAGCCTCGGGACACTTCCAATAGCCACTCCTCAGATGGCTACTAGAGGTGCGTCCTGGGGCAGTGCTGCACAGTGTGACTGTTATTCAGTGTCTCCACCCTCTGCATGGAGACACAGAACTTTCCTGCATTGATTCAATGCATCTCTATGAAGAGATGCTGATTGGCCCAGGCTGTGTTTGGATTGTGTTGGCTCTGCCCCTGATCTGCCTCCTTGACAATTACAGCCAATCCAATTATTTCCTTTGGGAAAGCATTGTAAATGGCTGAGATCACCACTTCTGATGATGACAGCCAAGCAGGCAGATCAGGGACAGATCCAGCAGCAGCAGACTGGAATAAAGGTAAGATTTTATTAGACTTAGGGGGGCAAGGAGGAGCCAGAGGGACTATATGGTGTTTTTAACACTATAGGGTCAGGAATACATATTTGTGTTCCTAACCCTACAGTGTTTCTTTTAAGGGAACTACATAATAGATCTGAGGATGGAGGAACAGGTGATGTGGAAGGGGGAAGCATAACCCAAAATCATAAAATGAGTACAGTAGGTGCACCTGGAAGAATATGGTCTGTACTAGTATTGGGATAAATAAAAAGTGCAGAGGGCTCTCAAACTCGTACAAACACCCTACAACAGGAAGTGACCTGATCCACTTTTGAAACGCTCAATGGCCGAAGGAGAGAGGAAGATGAAAATCAATTAATGGCGTGCGCACGGGGTATGCCGGATGTGCATGGGCACACCCTAATCCCCGCGGCCCACACTATGTGCCTCCCTCCGTGGGCCGGTGAGGGAAATCAAAGATCTCCCTCACCGACCCACAGGCATGGAGGGAGGCAGGAGAGGACCCGGGAGCTCTCGCCAGCAGCTCTGCCGGGTTCCTCTCGCGAGGTCGGAGCGTTGCCACGGCAGCGCTCAGATCTCGCGAGAGTTAACACTAGCCCCTTGTGGGGCTAGAGTTCACTCATCACTGGACCACCAAGGATGGCAGCAGCATGGCCTCCCTTCCCTACATAAGGTAAGAAGGGAGGGGGGATATTAACTAAACGGCGCCCACACAATACACACACACTAACAGCACAAACACACTAACAGCGCCCACACACTAACAGCACAAACACACTAACAGCGCCCACACACTTACAGCACAAACACACTAACAGCACCCACACACATGCAGCACCCTTACTTACACACACACACACAGCACCCTCACACACAGCACCCTTACACACACCCTCACACACACACAGTGCCCTTACACACACCCACACAGCACCCTCACAAACACACACACAGCACCCTCACACAGAGTGCCCTTCCTTACACACACACACACACACATACACACACTAACAGCAGCCTCACACACACTCAGTACCCCTACACACACACACAGCTCCCTCACAAACACAGCACCCTCACACACACACAGCGCCTACACACACACAGCACCTACACACAGCACCCTCACACACACACAGCAGTGTATGTGTATATATATATATTTATATATATATATATAAGAACTCCAAAGAGGTAGCAGCACTCATGGTCCAGATAAAAAAATCCAAATTTGATTAAAGCATATTTAAAATGATCAACGTTTCAGTCCACTACACGGGACTTTCCTCAAGATCAACAGTTCAGAACTGTTGATCTTGAGGAAAGTCCCGTGTAGTGGACTGAACTGGTCGACCTTGTGGAAGACCCAAACGGGTCGAAACGTCGGTCAATTTACTGTATACCTTTTTATGGAATAAATACTTTTTGTTTGCTATTTGAAAAGACCCAAGAGTGCCTTTGTTTACCTACTCTATATACAATCAGCGTGGAAGTGCACCAGGGCACAACTTTTTAACTTCAAAGTATCAGCAAGGGTGAGTGCCATTCACACTTCTTATTATATATATATATATACGCAGCGTGTGTGTTTGTGCTTTAGGGTGCACACCCTTATGCAATAGGCTGCGAACGCCTATGGTCTCATCACAGCTGGTCCATTTCGCCTCCATGGCTGAGATAATCAAATTAGACAATCTCAACCAACCCAATGCTTCACCCATAGGAAAGCATTGGGAGGCTATTGTACATGCGTGGCAAAACATCACGCTGCCCAATCAGCATCTCCTCATAAAGATGCATACTGTGCAGCAGTGACCCAGGAAGCACCTCTAGTGTCTATCTGATTGACTGCCACTAGAGGATGTCCTAGGCAGTAATGTAAATACTGCTTTTTCTCTAAAAAGGCAGTGTTAACATTAAAAACCTGCAGGGACAGGCTATAGACACCAGAACCTCTACATTAAGCTATAGTTGTTCTAGTGACTGTAGTGTCCCTTTAAAAACATTTTTTTTTAAAATAAAGTACTGCTGCTTTTTTTTTCTAAAACACTCATATTTTATTTTAAAATGCCCTGTCGGGCACTATTGGCATCTCAACCCCTCCTTTTTTTTTAAGTAATATGCCTTGTAAAATAATAGACAATTGAATAGAGACAGTATTATGCTGGTAATAGTTAAAGTAAATATAGTAAGAAAAAATATTATGGAGACAAAAAGTTGTGAAAGGAAAAGGGAATTCAAAGTTTACTTTTAAATTAATATAAAATTCAAATTGATTGTAAAGACTCGTTTTGCATGTTTATTAGTTCCTCTTTGTGTTAATGAAGATAATCTTTACATCAGAAACTGTGATCCTTCTCAGTGAAATTATAATTGGTGATGTCATGCTGTGATGTCATAGACATAACTGCTGATGTATCTGCTTGAACATTCTATTTCTTCCCAGTTATAACTGAGGCCCTGACAGAGTATCACCCAGATTCATGGTTCTCCTACCTTCGTAATAGCATAGAGATTTCTGCCTCGCTTGCATGTGTCTGAAGACCTGGAGCTTGACTACCCTCAATCTGATCTCAACAATGAAGGTTCTAGCAGGGGACGATATATTTTGCGCAGCTACTCGTATACCTATTAGGAAAAATTGGTGTGTGTAAAACAGGGATTTTAACCATTGCGTGCGCTGCTTTATGTGGGTTGCAAATAGGGGAGCAAGGGAATTGTCTACTGTACAGGTATCGGTATTATCTATCAATCTCTGTTGAATCTTTCTATCTGCCTCTCTATCCATTTATGTCGGTCTGTGTCTATGTTTGTCTGTCTGCGAATCTGCTTGAGTAAGCTTTCTGTCTATATATCTGCCTGTCTGTCTATCTATGTCTGTCTGTGTCTGTTTGTCTGTCTGTGAACTTGCTTTAGTAAACTTTCTATCTATCTATATATCTGATTGTCTGTCTATCTATGTCTGTCTGTGTCTATGTTTGTCTGTCTGTGAACTTGTTTTAGTAAACTTTCTATCTATATATCTGCCTGTTTGTCTATCTATGTATGTCTGTCTGTCTCTCTGCTGAGGTAAATAGTTTATAAAAGAGCCAGCCCAGCTCTATAGAATGGTAGTCCTTCAAGCCATGGGGGCGTGTTAGAATGACAACTGAATATAGGCACTATTAGGTTGAAAATAGATACAAGTAGATTTATACTAATAAAAAACAGAAACTATAAGAGGGACAAAAGGTGCGAAAGGAAAGGGGATTACTAAGTTTACTTTTAGGCTTATAAATATATTATTGTATTGATAGTAAGGACTCTTTACCAGTGGTGTATCCTGGTTTTGTGCTGCCCTAGGCAGGACAAAACTCAGGCGCCCCCCTCCCGCCCGCGCCACCCCCATCCAACCCTCCCCCCCCCGCTCACACCACCCCCACCCTTCCCCCGCCCACCTTCTAAATACACACACACACACACATTCACTTACAGATACGCATACACTAGCTAACAGAAACACACACTCGCTAACAGAAACACACACACTTACAGACACACTCACACTCACTAACAGACACACACTCACTAGCAGATACACACACACACTCACACTAACAGACACACACACACACACTAACAGGCATACACAGACACACTAACAGACATACACAGACACACTAACAGACATTCACACACACACACTAACAGACATACATACACACACACTAACAGACATACACACACACACTAACAGACATACACACACACACTAACAGACATACACAGACACACTAACAGACATACACAGACACACTAACAGACATTCACACACACACACTAACAGACATACATACACAGACACACACTAACAGACACACACACAATAACAGACATACACACACACACACACACACTAACAGACATACACAGACACACTGACATACACAGACACACTAACAGACATACACACACACACTAACAGACACACTAACAGACATTCACACACACACTGACATACACACACACACACACACTGACAGACACACACACACTAACAGACAGACATACACACACAGACTAACAGACAGACACACACACTAACAGACAGACACACACACTAACAGACACACACACACACACACAGACACACACACACACACAGACATTCACACACACACACACACACACACACACACAGACATTCACACACACACACACACAGACATTCACACACACACACACACACACACACACACACAGACAGACATTCACACACACACATTCACACACACACTAACAGACATTCACACACACTAACAGACACACACACACACACACACACACACACACAGACACACACACACACACACACACACAGACATTCACACACACACACACACACAGACATTCACACACACACACACAGACATTCACACACACACACACACAGACAGACATTCACACACACACATTCACACACACACTAACAGACATTCACACACACACACACACTAACAGACATACACACACACTCACTCACTCACATATTTAACACATTTTTTTTTTAAATTTACCCCCCCCAGCCTCCTTACCTTTGGGAATGCTGGGGGGGGGGGGTCCTATTTCTCCCTGGTGGTCCAGTGGCTGCTGGGCAGTGCTGGCGGGCGGGCGGCCGGCGAGGGAGCACTTCCTCTGAGCTGTCTGCTCAGCTCCCTCGCGCGCCGCACAGTGAGGCTGGGAGGCGGAGCCGGAATATGACGTCATATTCCGGCTCCCAGCCTCACTCTGCGGCGCGCGAGGGAGCTGAGCAGACAGCTCAGAGGAAGTGCTCCCTCGCCGGCCGCCCGCCCGCCCGCCAGCCCGCCAGCACTGCCCAGCAGACCGCCCGCCCAGCAGACCGCCCAGCAGCATGTCTGTTAGCCGCAAGGCTAACAAGGCATTTGCCCTGGGCGTTTGGGGGCGGCTTTTTTTGCCGCCCCCTGGAAAATGCCGCCCAAGGCAAATGCCTTGTTTGCCTCGCGGCTAATACGCCCCTGCTCTTTACATTCTTATCGCAGTCCACTTTTCATATTAATGAAGATAATCTTTACTTCAGGATCCTTCTCAGTGAAATTATAATTGGTGATGTCATCATAACTGCTGATGTAACTGCTTGAACATTCTATTTCTTCCCAGTTATAACTGAGGTCCTGACAGAGTATTACCTAGATTCATGGTTCTCCTATCTTCTCGATGGCATAGAGATCTCTGCCTCACTTGGATGTGTCTGAAGACGTCGAGCTTGACTCAATCCGATCTCAACAATGGAGGTTTTAGCAGGGGGCGATACAGTTTGCGTAACTACTCGTATACCCATTATCAAAGATTGGTGCTTCTACAATGACGGTTTTAAGCATTGCGTGCACTGCTTTGAGTGGGTTACAAATAGGGGAGCAAGAAAATTGTCTACTGTACAGGTATCGGTATCATCTATCAATCTGTTTAATCTGCTTTAGTAAGCTTTCTGTCTATATCTACATCTCTGTCTATCTAACTATGTCTGTCTGTGAATGCAATCTTTCTATCTATATATCTGCCTGTCTGTATATCTACAGTTGCAAAAAAAAGTATGTGAACCCTTTGGAATGATATGGATTTCTGCACAAATTGGTCATAAAATGTGATCTGATCATCATCTAAGTCACAACAATAGACAATCACAGTCTGCTTAAACTAATAACACACAAAAAATTAAATGTTGCCATGTTTTTATTGGACACACCATGTAAACATTCACAGTGCAGGTGGAAAAAGTATGTGAACCCCTAGACTAATGACATCTCCAAGAGCTAATTGGAGTGAGATGTCAGCCAACTGGAGTCCAAATGGGTTAGCTTTTCACAAGAAGCATTGCCTGATGTGAATGATGCCTCACACAAAAGAGCTCTCAGAAGACCTACGATTAAGAATTGTTGACTTGCATAAAGCTGGAAAGGGTTATAAAAGTATCTCCAAAAGCCTGCTGCTACTCTCCCTAGAAGTGGCCGTCCTGTAAAGATGACTGCAAGAGCACAGCGCAGATTGCTCAATGAGGTGAAGAAGAATCCTAGAGTGTCAGCTAAAGACTTACAAAAGTCACTGGCAAATGCTAACATCCCTGTTAGCGAATCTACAATACGTAAAACACTAAACAAGAATGAATTTAATGGGAGGATACCACAGAGGAAGCCACTGCTGTCCAAACAAAACATTGCTGCACGTTTACAGTTTGCACAAGAGCACCTGGATGTTCCACAGCAGTACTGGCAACATTTTCTGTGGACAGATGAAACCAAAGTTGAGTTGTTTAGAAGAAACACACAACACTATGTGTGGCGAAAAAGAGGCACAGCACACCAACATCAAAACCTCATCCCAACTGTGAAGTATGGTGGTGGGGGCATCACGGTTTGGGGCTGCTTTGCTGCGTCAGGGCCTGGATGGATTGCTATCATCGAAGGAAAAATACATTCCCATGTTTATCAAGACATTTTGCAGGAGAACTTAAGGCCACCTGTCTACCAGTTGTCTACCAGTTGAAGCTCAACAGAAGATGGGTGTTGCAACAGGACAATGACCCAAAGCATAGAAGTAAATCAACAACAGAATGGCTTAAACAGAAGAAAATACTCATTTTGAAGTGGCCCAGTCAGAGTCCTGACCTCAACCCGATTGAGATGCTGTGACATGACCTCAAGAAAGCAACTCACACCAGACATCCCAAGAATATTGCTGAACTGAAACAGTTCTGTAAAGAGGAATGGTCAATAGTTACTCCTGACCGTTGTGCACGTCTGATCTGTAACTACAGGAAACTTTGGTTGAAGTTATTGCTGCCAAAGGAGGTTCAACCAGTTATTAAATCCAAGGGTTCAAATACTTTTTCCTCCTGCACTGTGAATGTTTACATGGTGTGTTCACCATCAGGGGGTGATAACCATGACGGTTGTCACGGGCTCGGCGGTCCTGGGGGGCCCAGACTACTTTGGCAGTCCCGGGCCCCACATTCCCTCTCTGCACATATATATAGCGATGATCGCTATATATATGTGCAGCCGGGCCCCCGGCTCCCTGTACTTGCAGAGGGGGCCCAGCGGACTGCAGGAGCACTTTACAGATCTTCCCTCTCTCTAACTCCTGCAAGACGTGCGGCCGTTAGAGCGTTGCCATGGTAACCCATGGCATACCGCGCTTGCGGGAGTTACAGAGAGGGAAGAGCTTGTGAGTACACTTGCAATCCGCTGGGCCCCCTCTGCAAATACAGGGAGCTGGGGGCCCAACAATGCCACCGGTCCACCAGGGATCATGGAATCTCCCCCCTCCCTGGACCAGGTAAGAACCAGGGAGGAGGGAATAACATTTTTGAGGTATTTCAGCTTAAAGTTATGTGAAATTTCCCAGAATTACTTGCTCTGGGCGCTCCAATAAACAAACAAAAAAACACGCATAACAAATTAATTTTATTATAAAGGCGAAACAAATTCTTTCCAACCAAGAAGAGGAACATGGGAACACCACCCTAACAGGTATTCCCTGCTCCAAATACAGTCTCCTCGAAAACGCAAATGATCAGAGGAAGATAAAGAAACTGTAGGCAGAAAGGTTCTACCATTAAAAGAAAGTAGTAGGAGTATAATCAATTTATACAAGGCGCAGTGTCTTATTATAAGGAAAGCTACAGGAGACAAGTGGGCGTGGTTTACTAATGATTCCAGTGATTGGCAGCCCAAGCATGACGTCACAGGTTTCCCTGTTCTTTAATAGCGTATTTTATCACTGGCTATTTTTATCAAGGTGCAGTCCCACCCACTGGCAAGTTAGCCTGGTGTGAATGCATGTCAGGCTGCCTGCCAATCACATAAGACCAGTCCACTGAGGGCTCTGGAAAAAGGTCTTGCCGTGGCTGGCCTCACCTCAATGGCTGAGATCGTCAATTTTGATGATCTCAGCCAATCCAATGCTTTTCCTTAGGCTGTTTTGCATGCGCAGCAAAACACAGCAAAATGTGCAGCAAAAATCTCTCTGAAATGCTCACATTGACTATGTTGGGATTTTACTTAAATTCCAGTGCAGTCAAAAGACATACTAAGACAATTTAGGGACTACTTTGTTGTTGTTTATTACTGAATGAATACGTGCCAGGAGCTGAAGAGAATTGGCAGAAACAACATAGCGATGGTTGTGAGGAACCAGTTCAGATAAGTATAACTTACCTTCCCCTGCACCCCATGACCACGCCGTGACCATTGGACTCCCAGCAGTAAAACCTCAGACGGGGACAGAGCGCTTTAAACAGTAAACGATATGACCTTAAAAACTAGACCAGACTTTATTGGGGCGATTTGTCTCCTGATCTCCCTCAGTTGCTACACACACACTCACCTGTCTCTGACTCTGTGCTTTCGTTAAGCATGACCATTTTAAGGAACTGTAACATGTATTTATGCTCTATTTTATCGCCCTGTCTTGCACTGATTTTCCCAACATTCTTAGCTGAGGAGTGAGACCCTAGTGTTATTGTCTGCTGCTGTAACCGCCTACACATCACGCCCTACACGCCTAACCGCCACTTAGTCACAAACACTGGCCAAAATTGGCGTTTTTTGCATTTTTCACACACAAACAAATACTAACGCTAACTTTGGCCAGTGTTTGTGACCAAATGGCTACTAAAAAAAGACTGGACATACCCAATTTGCAATACCTTGGGTTGTCTACTATTGCAAATGGTATGCCATTATGGGGGTAAATTTAATTCCTGGGCTACTATACAGTCTCAAAGGCAACGTAACCAATCTGGCGAATTTCAATTTCAAATGTAACGTGCTATATTTGACCCTGTAACTTCCCAAAACACCATAAAACCTGTACATAGGGGGTACTGTTTTACACGTGAGACTTTGCTGAATACAAATATGTGTATTTTATTGCAGTAAAAGCAAACAGTATTATGACATTGACAGTTAAAATGTCATGTAGAACTAAAAAAATGACAACATTTCTTATTTTCTCCCATTTTTTTCATATTAAATTATGTTTCATAGCTAAATATATGATATTAAATGAAAGCCCTGTTTCCCCTGAATAAAATGATATATAATAAGGGGGGGGTGCATTTAATATGAAAGAGGTGAATTACGGTTGGACAGACATATAGCGCAAATGCCAGGTTTTGTTTATGTTTTGTTTTGTTCACAACTTGTACATTTGGCTCAGTCCTTAAGGGGTTAATCTTCAGTTGCTAAGGCCAGCAAGGTTTTGTCATGTATAAATAGAGGCATACATTCTCGGGATGAAAATATAACTTTGTTTCTTTATAAATCTCTGGTAAGACCACACCTTGAATATGCTGTGCAATTTTGGGCAACTGTTCTAAAGAAGGAGTTGTACTAGAAAAAGTAAAGAGACGAGCTACAAAATTGATAAAAGGAATGGAGCATTTTAGTTATGAAGAAAGATTAAAAAATGTAAATCTCTTTAGTTTATAAAAACGGCACCTCAGAGGGGATATGATAACATTATACAAATATGATCGGGGGCCAGTACAAACCATTATCAGAAATCTATTCATAAACAGGGCTATACATAGTCTTTAGAAGGAAGATTTCATCTAAGGCAAAGAAAATATTTTTTTACAGTAAGAACAGTAAGGATGTGGAATTATCTGCTTGAAGAGGTGGTTTTATCAGAGTCCATACAGATGTTTAAACAGCAATTGGATAAATACTTCCAAAAACATGACCCCATTTTGGGGTCAAGAAGGAATCATTTCCTAGTTTGTTGCAAAATTGGAAGCGCTTCAGACTGGGTTTTTTGCCTTCTTTTGGATCAACAGCAAAAACAAATATGAGGAAGACTGAACTTGATGGGCGCAAGTCTCTCTTCAGCTATGTAACTATGTAACATGTTAACGGCTGTCAATAAGATATTAAAAGTGTTGAGATTAACACAAGCTCGCAGTTCTGATATGTCTGAACACTTTATAACACTTTTTTTTTAATTCTTTATTTATACTCAGCTCACAAGTATGAGAGGACAGATGCAAATAATACAAAGACACACCTTAAAATAAAGGGATAGATTGTATGAGCAGCAGGGCCGGCGCGTCCATAAGGCGGCACAGGCGGCCGCCTTAGGGCGCACCGGCTCTGGGGGCGCAAAATTCCAGTGACCGGCAGGAGGGAAGTGCTCCCTCCTGCCTGGTCACCTCCTGGATCCCTGGAGCTGCTGGGAGGCGTGCGGCTGCAGTTGATTAGGAGGAGGCGGCGAGGGAGCTCTCTGATCTCTCTGACCGGCTCCCTCGCGCGCCTTTTGCTGATGCCGCGGGAGCCGGAATATGACGTCATATTCCGGCTCCCGCGGCATCAGAAAACAGCCTGCGAGGGAGCCGGTCAGAGAGATCAGAGAGCTCCCTCGCCGCCTCCTCCTAATCAACTGCAGCCGCACGCCTCCCAGCAGCCCCACTGGACCACCAATGAAAGACCCACGCCAGCACTCCAGGTAGGGAGGCTGGGTGGGAATTTTTTATTTTAATTTAGATAATTAATTACTGTGTGTGTATGTGTGTGTGCATGTGAGTGTGAGTGTGTCTGTCAGTGTGTGTGAGTGAGTGTGTGTGTGTGTCTGTCAGTGAGTGTGTGTGTGTCTGTCAGTGTGTGTGTCTGTCAGTGTGTGTGTGTGTGTGTGTCTGTCAGTGTGTGTGTGTGTATGTGTGTCTGTCAGTGTGTGTGTGTGTTCGAGTATGTGTCTGTGAGTTTGTGTGTGTGTGTGAGTATGTATTTTTCTGTAAGCCTGTCTGTATGTATGTATCTGTATGACGGTATGCCTCTGTATGTATGTATGTGTCTGTATGTCTTGTACGTATGTTTCTGTATGTCTCTGTATGCATGTATGTATGTAACTGGATGTATGTTTGTCTCTGAATGTCTGTATATATGTCTCTGTATGCATGTATGTAACTGTATGCCTTTATGTCTCTGTATGTACGTATGTGTGTGTCTCTGTATGCCTGTATGTCTTTGTATGCATGTTTCTGTATGTATGTATGTGTCTGTATGACGGTATGCCTCTGTATGTGTCTGTATGACGGTATGCCTCTGTATGTATGTATGTATGTATGTATGTGTCTGCATGCCTGTATGTCTCTGTATGTATGTTTCTTTATGCCTGTATGTCTGTATGTATGTGCCTGAATGTCTTTGTATGTATGTTTCTGTATGCCTGTCTGTCTGTATGTATGTATGTATGTATGTATGTGTCTGCATGCCTGTATGTCTCTGTATGTATGTTTCTTTATGCCTGTATGTCTGTATGTATGTGCCTGAATGTCTTTGTATGTATGTTTCTGTATGACGGTATGCCTCTGTATGCATGTATGTCTTTATATGCCTGCATGTCTATCTCTGCTTGTATGTCTCTGACTGTATGTGTCTGTATGTCTCTGTATGATTATTTCTGTCTTTGTATGACAGTGTACCTGTATGACTTTGACTGTGTGACTGAAAAATGATGCCTGTGTGCCTGTGGCTTGGGAGGAAAGACACACAGGTGAAGATGCATTTTTTTTTTTTTTAATGAGGGTTGGGGGCGCCAAAATGCATCTTCGCCTGTGTAACTAAAAATCCTAGCACCGGCCCTGATGAGCAGACATCCTTGACGTGGCTGTTCATTTATGGTCTCCTGTTCTCCAGCTCCCTTGTATTTTGGCTATCTCCTGACTATTCTATTTTAAGCCATGTTAAGCCCGGCCACTATAAGGTCCACTAATACTTTCTAATTTATTCTTAAGGTTACACTCTACATGTTGGGGTTTAATTTACTGTGACAAGTTATTAAATCAAAAGGTGTACACATGGCTTCTCCATTTTGTCTTTGATTTTGTTAAATAAATCATGACACGGCGTAGTATGTCATGTGTCGTTAATCGGAGGTTGTATTTACCTAACTGTAAGACCTGCTAAGGAACAGATGATTGTTATTATGTCCTTATATATAAAACCATGGAATCCAAAGAGGATGTACTTTATTTTTTCCATGAATATATACTCTCCCACTTTAATTTAAACACCATAAAAACAATTCAAGATGGCTGCTCTCCACTCCTATCGGAAGCCATTTCACTCCTCTATATCAAACTAATTAATTTACTAATTATTCATTTATAAAAATCAACAAGAGCCATCAATATGAATTAATGTTACTTTTATTAAGTATGTTTAACAGTATTAATATCATTTTGCAGTCTCTAATAGGGAAATTGATGTCTTAAGGTCCAAGTTAAATCTTGGATATTACTACATATTTGACCAGGAAACAGCCAAGATGTGGGCGACCTCTGGACTCACGAAGAGTCATCCTTCAGCACTCAGGAAAGGAAAAACCTCCTGTGGAGGAAACCTCTGGGGACCCATGGCTTGAAGGACTACCCTCGCCTCTGGGCATTAAGAGGCAAATACAGAGCATTTGATAGATGCAGGGCTGGCTCTTTTTAAAACTATTTAACTTGGCAGAGATACAGACAGACATAGAAACAGACAGACGTACATAGATAGACAGACAGGCAGATATATAGATAGAACAATTGCTAAAGCAGATTCACAGACAGACATAGTTAGAGAGACAGAGATGTAGATATATAGACAGAAAGCTTACTAAAGCAGATTAAACAGAGATTGATAGCTGATTCCGACACCTGTACAGCAGACAATTTTCTCGCTCCCCTATTTGCAACCCAACCAAAGCAGCGGACGCAATGCTTAAAACCGTCATTGTAGAAGCACCAATCTTTGATAATGGGTATATGAGTAGTTATGCAAACCATATCGCCCCCTGCTAGAACCTCCGTTGTTGAGATCAGATTGAGGGTAGTCAAGCTGCAAGTCTTCAGACACAGAGATCTCTATGCCATTGAGAAGGTAGGAGAACCATGAATCTAGGTGATGCTCTGTCAGGACCTCAGTTAAACCTGGGAAGAAATAGAATGTTCAAGCAGTTACATCAGCAGTTATGTTTATGACATCACAGCATGACATCACCAATTATAATTTCACTGAGAACCATCCTGGAGTAAAGATTATCTTCATTAACCCCTTAAGGACACATGACATGTCTGACACGTCATAATTCCCTTTTATTCCAGAAGTTTGGTCCTTAAGGGGTTAATATGAGAAGGGGATTGAGATAAGAATGTAAAAAGAGTCTTTACAATCAATATCAATTTTATATGAACCTAACAGTAAACTTAGTAATCCCCTTTCCTTTCGCACCTTTTGTCTCTCTTATAGTTTCCGTTTTTCAAAGTGTTTATTTTCTTCTCTCTTCGCTCTATTTTTCTTTATTGAGAGCACAGCTGGACAATCACGGGTCCCAGTATATCCTTTGAACCCAGACAGCACATGGGGTAGGGAAGAGAAAGCAAACCACGAGAGCCATTTATTTATGTTAATGTAGGACAGCTGGGTAACGTGGGTGGGAGTATGAATTCTGGGAGAGAGCACATTCTGTCAACGGGCGTTAGTTTGTACCGGGAAGCTGTGGAAGGGTGCTGTGATGAAGAGGTGGGGATCTAGGGAGTGGCAGTCATGACGGGAAGTAAAGGAGGTGCCTGTATGAGGCGGGGGGACATATAATGAAAAAGAGAAGGGCAGGAGGTGTAAATCCTAGCGATAGGTCTCTGCCTGGATTTTTTGTTAGCTAGAAATGCCACGTTAATTGGCTGAGAGTGACAGTAGGCACACTCACCCTATCATTTCTGCTCCTTTGCTTGAGCTAATGTTTCTGCATATAATGTTACAATAAAGACTACTATTTTACGCCTTGTCTTTTGGAGATTTTGGGGGGATCTCCCCAAGGGTGACCAGATCCACCATGTTTACATGGACACATATAAATTTGTCATATTTGTGAAAATGCCCTGCAGTACGTATAATGCATATTCTGCAGGATTCTTCATTGCCGAATTGTTTAATCGCAGGGTTATTTATTGTCTAATTTCCTAATCTTATACACCTTCTTCTGAATTCTACATATTACAGGGCTACCCTTTTCATGTGCTGCCCATCAATATGTATATATGATATGTGTCCCAGTAAACATGGTGGATCTGGTAACCCTGATCTCCCCACCGTATGGGTGGAAGTCCAACTATTATTGTGAGCTGCACAATGGTTATTAGAGGCCTAAAAGGAGAAGTATTTCTTTTTATGGTTATTTATTGACTTCCGATTAGTAATGCCCTTCAGTCCTTAGTCTGTGTTCTCTTTTTACACCTTTGGTTCCCTTTTCCATTTTTATTATTTTTGTTTATTTGACTCAATGTTAATAAGCTTGAACCCAGAAATATATATGCATTATTTGTTATTTGAATGAGGCATATATTAAAAAATTGTAATTGAAAAGCCCTTCCACCTGAAATCTGTGGATAGTTCATATAATGTTAAACAAAAATCTGCACACCAGTTAAGCCATAAGACTTGCTTTTCCCAGAAAAATCTGCAGCATAGATGCCCCGTATCTATCTATATATATATATACAGTACTGTAATGACACTTTAAAATCTAGTGCAGATATAATTGTGAATTGTTATACTCACATTTCAAAGAGCCTATAAAAATCGGCTCTGATCATCTGTACTTTTAGGTAGCGTACCACCACAACTCCTCTGGATCTCCACAGTGCTGGTCTCAGAGAGAATAAAATATTAAAATGCACAAATGCTAGTGCAGTATCTTCGGTAATTGTGAATATTTACAAGTAAAAAGAAATAAGCTCACCTTGTGTAGAGCCACTGTCAGGGTCTGAACGCTCTTCTAGCGTTGTCACAACTTCAGGCTCTCCTGCTCCTCCAAACCATGTGTCTGTCTGCCATAATAGCGTCTCACAAGGCACCCACCAACTATGAGCGCAGGTAAGTCACTGTGCTCAGGATCCACAAGCATGAGGACGTAGTGTCGATATTTTTTATGAGTCATCTATCTATGCTCCAGATTGATGCCACTCGCATTCTTTACTGACGCATGCTGGAGATCCTGCAACACTTTTGATGGGACCTTCTCCTTCTATTGACGCAATTAGGGACGTGCGCAACCAAAATTACGCAATTCATAGCAGAGGATTTATAGTGATTTGAAGTGGTCATGGTGCCCGGAGTCTGTACGTGCAGAGTTTCGCTTTGAAATCCTGCACATACTTTGGTTAACCCCTTTGCCACCAGAGGCGTAACTCCACTTCCAGCCGCATCATTTATCCATCATTAGCCAATCCGGTACAATAGTCCCGGGCTGACTAATATCAATTCTGTGCATTTCTATTTAGGGAGGCTCATTCGTTGCCTGAGAGTGATCAGCTGACGTATCTCAGCCAATTAGTGAGCAGCAGGATCGGAATCTGGATTCTGTAGCTCTGAGGAAGCCAGGTCTAGTTAGCCTGATTGCAGAGGAAACCCGACACTCAGCAATAAGACCCAGGTAAGGGGGCAAGCCATTGCAAAACAGTTTGCCCCATTACTGGTGAACAGTGCCGGAGTACCCTTTAATTTGGTTCCCCATACAAATGTTAGATAAGTATGAACACTGACAGATAAGTCAAAAGACAGATTTCTAATTTTTAATGTAGAATTTGTGGTTTGCTGATATTTTAGTGATGCAGATTGTTTAATGTGTGAAGCGAAATTTTCTACGAAGGGCCCACTATAAAAGTTCTTTGGGTGTGGAATGTGATGTGGCAATAAAAACGAAATTGACTCAGATATCAGAAATTAAGAAATCATCAGGAAATGTTCTTGCTGCAACTTTAGTTTTTTCTAAGTATGTTGAATTAAGAATGTACTGGCAACAAACAGGGAACTACCAGGAGAGCCCTGGTACTTCAGACACCATAACCACGACCGTGGGCTCTAGTGGTTATGGTGCTTGGAGTCTTCATTTAAGAAGAAGTACCCTTGCAGGTGTAAACAATTTTTCCAAGAGAAAGTAATTTCTATTGATTTAAATTCCTTATAACATGTGTAGACACTGATAGCTAAGTTAAAGGATCACTATAGTGTCAGGAAAACAAAGCGGTGACCTCAGTTACTTACCTTAATCCAGCGCCAGGCTCCCTCGGCGCTGGTGACCTCTCCTCCCCGTCCGACGTCAGCTCCCCCATCCAACGTCAGTGGAGCCGAATGCGCATGCGCGGCAAGTGCCGCGCATATGCATTCAAAGTGTCCATAGGAAAGCATTTCTCAATGCTTTCCTATGGACGCTCTGCGCGATGGATGCGAAAGACAGCCACTAGAGCCACCGGAAGACAGCCACTAGAGGCTGGATTAACCCCAAATGTAAACATAGCAGTTTCTCTGAAACTGCTATGTTTACATCTGAAGGGTTAAAACCTGAGGGACCTGGCACCCAGACCACTTCATTGAGCTGAAGTGGTCTGGGTGACTATAGTGTCCCTTTCACAAACAAGCCTGATTAAAGATAGTGTAGATTAAAGAATATTTTTGAAATAAATATGACATAATGTGAATATTGTGTGTAGGATGGAGTGTATGAACTATCTGAAGTAAAAAAAAGTCACAAAATGAAAATATAAGGCACACACACTACAGTCAACAGAACAACTATTGCTTAATGTAGTTGTTCTGGTGAGTTCAGTCAGTACTTGCAGGCCTTATAATGTAAACACTGTCTTTCAGAGAAAAATATTAAAGGGACACTATAGGGTCAGTAACACAAACATGTATTCCTGACCCTATAGTTTTAGAATACCATCTAGCCCCCTTTCTCCCCAGCCCCTCACCCTCTTCCCCCTTTAATATTGCAAAAAATTACTTGATCTACCTGCTTGGCTGAGGTAGGAAAGCATTGGATTGGCTGGGCTTGTCAAGGAGGCAGATCAGGAGCAGAGCCATCAAGCCAAACAAGCCAAACACAGCCCTATGCATCTCTATGAGGATAGTTCAGTGTCTCTTTGCACAGGGTGGAGACACTGAATGACAGTCACACTGTGCAGCACTGCCCCAGGAAGCAGCTCTAGCATCCATCTGAGGAGTGGCCAGAGGAGGTATCCCTAGGCTGTAATGTAAACACTGGCTTTGAAAAAACATTGTTTACAGCAAAAAAAAAAAAAAAAAAAAATTATATGGACTGACTATACTCACCATAACAAATACAATAAGTTGTCGTTGTTCTGGTGACTACAGTGTCCCTTTTAATTTTGTGCGCAGAACGTTAAAATCAAGCAGGCTCCCTTCACCAAAATAATCATAAATAACAATATATTACGAGTGCAAGCCTCATAATACAAAGTGGAGAACTGTATGTGAAGGAGTATCGTTGTGAAGGAGTATCTTACCACCTTACAGTATGCATTACAATAGCCAGGGGCGTATTAGCCGCGAGGCAAGCAAGGCATTTGCCTTGGGCGGCATTTTCCAGGGGGCGGCAAAAAAAGCCGCCCCCAAATGCCCAGGGCAAATGTCTTGTTAGCCTTGCGGCTAACAGACATGCCGGCGGGCTGCTGGGCGGTCGGGCGGCGCTGGTGGGCGGCTGGCGAGGGAGCACTTCCTCTGAGCTGTCTGCTCAGCTCCCTCGCGCGCCGCACAGTGAGGCTGGGAGCCGGAATATGACATCATATTCCGGCTCCGCATCCCAGCCTCACTGTGCGCCGCGCGAGGGAGCTGAGCAGACAGCTCAAAGGAAGTGCTCCCTCGCCAGCCGCCCACCAGCGCCGCCCGACCGCCCAGCAGCCACTGGACCACCAGGGAAAAAAGATGACCCCCCCCAGCATTCCCAAAGGTAAGGAGGCTGGGGGGGTTAAAGTAAAAAAAAAAAAGTGTTAATGTGAGTGTGAGTGTGTGAGTGTGAGTGTGTGTGTGTCTGTTAGTGAGTGTGTGTCTGTTAGTGAGTGTGTGTGTGTCTGTTAGTGAGTGTGTCTGTTAGTGAGTGAGTGTGTGTCTGTTAGTGAGTGTGAGTGTGTGTGTCTGTTAGTTAGTGTGTGTCTGTTAGTGAGTGTGTGTGTCTGTTAGTGTGAGTGTGAGTGTGTGTGTGTGTATGTTAGTGTGTGTGTGTTAGTGAGTGTGTTTGTCTGTTACTGAGTGTGAGTGTCTCTGTTAGTGTGTGTGTTTCTGTTAGCGAGTGTGTGTTTCTGTTAGCTAGTGTATGCGTATCTGTCAGTGAATGTGTGTGTGTGTATTTAGAATGCGGGGCGGGGTAAAGGTTGGGGGGGGGGCGCCTGAGTTTTGTCCTGCCTTGGGCAGCACAAAACCAGGATACACCACTGACAATAGCGATGCTAAAACAACGTATAAGATAAAAATAGAGAAAATAAAAAATAGTGCAGATGGCAGCAGTCCTTGGTAAATGTGAATAATGGCGTGCAAATACTCTCACGTGTAATGGAGCCACAAAATATAGGCTCACTTAGTGCATAGTTGTGCCTTTCCAGGAGGCACCCCACCTCTCTTCTATCTGGAGACGTGTCACTCAGAGAAAACACAGGTATACCACAATAGGGCAGTATGACTGACAATTTTTTATATCTAACATGGATATAATTAAAAATGAACCCTCACCTTATTTAGAGCCTATAGGCCCTCGGCTCTAACGTTATGCAACTGGTGTCAATTTGTGGAGTGGCACTTCCCCAGCTGTATATCTTGATCCTTGTTGTAATAAAGTGCTGGCGAAAGTGCTTCAGATAATACTTTTATTATGACATCAAAACAAATATAAAAACAATAAAAGTGCTCCTAATATAAAGTCCAGCTGGTGCAAAAACCGCCAAAACACGTTTCGCTGTGATAACAGTTTCAGTTAGCAATACTCACGTACTCGTTTCTGTGCTAAAAACTACGTTTTATCTGATGCCACTATCTCACTTAAATTAAAAGCCTGAAGCACATCTCAAATCATGTCAACCATTAACAGAAATAAAGCGAAAAGCCAAAACAGTGAGTCAAAAATAAAAATAAACCTTTACGTACGTAATGTGCAAAAGTCATACGTGTATACCTACCGACATTGAGTTATACATCTGAATCGCTACTTTAATCTATCTAAAAAATAGGTACCTTTTTTCTGTCCATCTCCAACCACCACCACTATTTCCTGCATCCATATTCGAAGGCCGATCACATGCTCAGACTGAGATTTTTGTGGCGGAGTTGTGGCTGAATTGGCGGCAACTTAGAAAGTGCCCCTTTTACTGTTTCAGGTATGAGTCACTAATTAGTGAATGTTAAGATGTTGACTGTTTAAAGTAGGCCATCTCAAATGAAGCAGCATCATATCTGGGCTAATCTCTAGTTTAATTTTATCCAGTTTAAATAACAAAGTTCTCACCCAGCTCCACAAGGGGGTTACTTTTTTACACTTCCGCCATATGTGGAGATAATCTCCTCTTAATTCTTCACATCTCCAACATAGGTGATCGTTATCTGCTGAAATTCTAAACATTCTTGCAGGTACCAAGTACCATTGATTTATTACCTTATAGTGGGTTTCTATTAAATGTATACTATGCACATATTTGTTCACCTTAGCTAATGTCTCATACCATGTTTCAATATCTATATTATTATGTAAAAGTTTCTCCCAGCTTTTTATTGCTGTTGGATAATTTTCCGTTACCTTAGTGTCTAATAATCTGATACTTTTTGAAAATAATTTTTTTGTTTCATCATTATCAAATATAATTTTAATTGCGTTATACATATCTCCTTGATTCATAAATTTATATTTTTTTAGGTAACTGTTTACTCTTAAATATGAGAAGGCTTCTTGTGATAGAGGAGACTCTTTGTTTTTTAATATATTAAAGGATTTCACCTTATCATCCAGATATATATTTTCTATTTTTGTAATATTTCCTACTTTCCATTTTTTTTAGAGAAATATTAGGAATTTCTCTTTCCAAGTGTTCGATATTTTGGAAACCAAAAATTTTGTTTTTAATATCTAATTTCTTTTTTATCTTTTCCCAAGTAGGAACTAAATGACTCAGCACGTAAGAGGCAGAATATTCACAAATATTGGCAACTCATTGTTTGATAGCGTCAAAAATAATCATAGCTAGAAACTGGAAAAATAATTTTCTAAAGTAAGGTTTATACAACAAGTAAAATTTCAGATAAGAATGGAAATGGGAGTGGATAAAATTCGAGGTAACGGTAAAGAGAATAATATCTGGACCAACTGGTTAAAATTGTTGGAACAAGAGTAAAAGAGAGAGGAAAAAGGGGGGAACATTTTTTTTTTTTTACTTTTTCTTTTCCTCATAAGATAAGCATCCAATATATACTTCCATAAGTTAGATACATGAAAATGGGACACCACCACTGTACTAAGATAATGTCTGAGTGAATGATGAATGAATGTAGAAAGAGATTTATCTCCCTTGTCTTTATCCCATTCTGTTCTTCTTTCTTTTTTTTTTTCTCTCTTTCCTCCTTCTTTTCTCTCCCCTCCTCTTCTACATATGGAGACGCTAATTACTTTATGGTACTTGAGCCATTAATATGGATACAGTCTCCCATAGGACCGAAATGAAGAACCCCAAAAAGTGAGAGATAACTTGGAGAGGAGGAGGGGAGAGAGGGATATGGGAGGAGGGAGAGGGAGAGGGGGAGGATAGGAGAAGGGAGGATGGGGAAGAGAGGGAAGAGAGGAAAGATAGGGCGATATGCGAAAAGTCAAAAGAGATAGGAGGAGGGAATATAATATTGCTGATGACTTTTTACCAAAGCCTATACAATGATGTATCTGAAAAATCTCTTGGCTGGTAATGTCTGAAATAAAATTAAAAAAAAAAGAAAAAAAAGATGTTGACTGTATCTGCAGTGGGGGAACATAGTAGTGGTATGTCATTAAACATAGGCCTGGAGGTATCAAGCTAGTTGAGAAGTTCTGGACGCATGTGTCTGTGGATTGTTAGTAGCAACAACAGGCTAAGCTGATATTTAGTGATAACATTGGAAGGGAGCCCTAAGGAAGCAGCGATTCTGTGAGAGAAGAGAGGGCACAGACTGCTTGAAACTACACTGTAAAAGAAAGTAATTGAGATAACCCTGACACGGCAATGCTAGACAGAAGATCCCTGAAATGGATGAGATAAAGCAGTGGTAGATCACCAGGTTCCATTGAACTGGGCACATTCACACCAGAACTGGATAGTAGAATATTGGAAAAATGTCACCTGATCTGACAAAGCTTGTTCTGCTGTGGGATATAAATGGTAAGGTCTAAATTTTGTGGTAAACCATATTGAAGTTGTTTGGTGGGCTGAATCTGTCTTTTTCTATCAGTTTTGACACCATAGTTGGGTCCTTGGGTGTCCCCTCTGCTTGGCCTCCGTACTTGAAGGAATTGTCACTTTGAGCACTGCATATCACTTGCTGCCCATAGTGAACAACACCCCAGCCTCTGACATTACGGCCTTGATTACAATCCAGAAGATAAAGCTTATCTAGCATTTATTAGCTCCCAATAAGCCTTTTATCAGTTCAAACAGGGTTAGTCGTTGAAAAATGCAGATAAATCTACTTCCGATTCCCGAAGTTCATTTATCATAAACCATTTCAGGAGCAATCAACCAGTTTATCCAGTCGAAATTAAATTAAAAAGATCTGCCAAAACTAGTTGATAATTCTCGACAATTTTGACAGACTGAAATCAAGGCGTTAATGAGCAGAATGGGGTGTCCAACATGGGCCCCTAAATATTTTGAATCAGAACTCCACCGATTTTAAGAAGCCATAGGTTTACAGTGAATTATGGGAGTGGACATGTTCTGTTCCTAAAAGTAAAATGAATGCCCTGTGATTATGAGATGTGACTGTCACGATTCTAGGAACCAAACACGCTGACAGGTCACAGAGAGGAAGGGTGCTATACCGGTCCTTAGAGTGGCCGGGCTAAGCACACTAAGAATGGTCAGGAGACAAGCCAACTAAAGGGAACCAGAAAACGGGAGAACGAGAAACAAGCCGAGGTCAAAGGAGAGGAGAAGACAGGATAATCGGAATAACGAGCAAAACAATCGGTAACCAGAGAACAACACAAGAAAACTGCAGTACAGGTATCACAAGACCACAACAGGGCACTGAGAGACAGGAAAGGTAAGCATAAATACCCTAGGTTTAATTCTGATTGGATAACTTCCAATCAGAATTAACAATCACACGTGGGAGATAGCTAAGTCTCCCACTGTGATTGTGGTACTGTTGCTTTAACGCCGGGTCACTCACGTGACCCCGGCGTTTGCATAAATCAACGACCTTCCAGCGTGCAGCCTTATACATGCTGCCGCTGGGAGGCGCGGAGGATGCGAGCGGCAGAGGGGAGACGCCGCTTGCCGACAGGTAGGAGGAGGAGAGATGGACTGAGGGTGAGTGCTGCAAGTTGCGAGCAGCCTCCCCTCATAGCCGCCCGCGAACCCATGACAGTGACCTTTGCCTTGTATATCATTGTTTTTGATATATTACGGATTTTAATTGTATGGGAAATCTAATTTATACGTTCCCTTTTGTGTATAGGTTTTCTTAAATCTTCCTATATATACATGATTTGAAAAATAAATATACTGGTTAAAGTTTTAAATCTCTGTTTGATACCCAAATTATGTCTACGGTTATGATGAAACAGGATGTTAAAGCTCTGTCGTGTTAAGAGTAAATGGTATCTTCAAAACCACTTATGAGAAACAGACAACCACAGATGAGTAAAGATTACAAACTCAGATATATTTGTGCATGTAGGTGCGTTGAATACAATAATAAACACATTGTTGAACAAACAGTAATTTATAAGCAAGTTATACATTTGATTCAGATGCATAATTTGCCCCCCAACAGTGACATTGCCGCTTGGGGTCTGGTGTCCATGGGGGGCAGGGGAAGGTTATACTTACCTGAACCTGTCCCTCATGGGCACCGCCATCCTCTTCTGTCTGGTCTTCTTCAACTCTTGGTGCTTCAGGAGCCGACATTGGTGCTGTGCGCTGGTTGTGGATTCATGATGTCAATGGAAGTGTGGTTTATTGCTTCTTCTCATTGACTTGACGTTGACAGTATCTGAAACAGTTTATATTGGGATGTTTCTCATTGCATCGTCTCTGTACTAAATTGTGGACGTTTTTCACAAACTCCCCATAAACACACCTCCCAAGTGTCCATATTTAGAAGTGAATGTCACTATTTTGGGCTTAAATCCCTCTGTCCCACTTTTCTAATCTAATGTTCCTCTTTTCTAGAAGTTCAATATTGTTGGTGTGTCCAGTGCTGTATTTGCCTCGAGGCAAACAAGGCATTTGCCTTGGGTGGCACTTTCCAGGGCGCATCAAAAAACGGAGCCCCAAATGCCCAGGCAAATGCCTTGTTAACCTTGGGACAGGCAGCTAGCTGAATTCCAGGCGGGTGGCGAGGGAGCGCTAAATTGTGAGCTCTCCCTGCTTAGCTATGACGTCACATTCTGTGGCGCGCGAGGGAGTTGAGCAGGGAGAACTCACAAATCAACGCTGCCTCACCGCTCGCCTGGAACTCAGTCAGCCTCCTGCACGCGTGGCCAAACGGCCCGGCCAGCAGCCCCACTGGACCCCAGGTAAAAAATCCACCCAGCTCTCCCAAAAGTAGGGAGGCTGCGTGGATTTAAATTAGAATAATAAAAAAAAATCTGTGAGTGTTGGGGGGAAATGTGTGTGTGTGTCTGGCTGTCAGTGAGTGTGTGTGTGTGTGAATGTGTGAGTGTGCGTGTGTCTGTTAGTGTGTCTGTCTGTCCGTGAGTCTGTTTGTATAGCTGCCAGTGTGTGTCTGTCAGTATGTGTCTGTTAGTGAGTGTCTGTGAGTGAGTGTATGTCTGTCAGTGTGTGCCTGCATGATTTTGTGTGTCTGTCAGTGTGTGTCTGTGAGTAAGAGTGTATGTATGTTTGTCAGTGTGTGTCTGTGAGTGTGTGTCTGTCAGTGAATGTGTATGTGTGTGTTGGTGAGTGAGTGAGTGTGTATGTATGTCAGTGTGTGTCTGTGAGGGAGCCCTTGTGTGTGTGAGTGATTGTGTGTGTCTGTGAGGGAGTTATGTGTGTGTGTGTGTGTCTGTGTGTCTGTCTGAGTGATTGTGTGTGCCTCTCAGTGTGTGTGTCTGTCAGTGGGTGGGTGGGTGGGTGTCTGTCAGTGAGTGAGTGTGTGTCTGTATCATTGTGTCTATATCAGTGTGTGTCTGTCAGTGATTGTGTGTGTCTGTCAGATTGTGTCAAATCAGTGAGTGTGTGTGTATGTCAGTGTATCTGAGAGTACATGTCTGCCAGTCAAAGTGTCTGTTAGTCTGTAACAGGAAGGGTTGGGGCAAATTTAGCCTTGAGAGGAAGGGGTGGGACAAATTTAAATAAGGCGGTGCCCGAGTTCCGTCATACCTAGGGCAGCACAGATCCAAAATACACCACTGGGTGTGTCTGAGTGTATAACAGAGCTCCACAGCAATAATACTCCCAGTAATGTGTATTTAAACTACAATAAATGTGTATAGAAATCAGTCTGTGTAGATAAGATATATTGTTCTTGTTATGTACATTTTAGTCATATAAACTACCGTATTTTTCGCTCCATAAGACGCACCACACCATAAGACGCACCTAGTTTTTAGAGGAGGAAACCCAGAAAAAAATATTCTGAACAAACTGTCCCGTAGTGTTTCTTACTATGGGACAGTTTGTTCACAATATTTTTTTTCTCCCCTGTCCCATAGTGTTCCTTACCACCCACTCCCCTCTCCTGTCCTATAATGATCTTTAATCCCACTCCCCTGTCCCATAGTGATTTTAACCCCCCCTTCCTCTGTACCATAGTGATTTTTAACCCCCCCCCCCCCTTCCTTTGTCCCATAGTGATTTTTAACCCATCCTCCCCTGTCCCATAGTGTTCTTTAACCCCCATCCCCTTGTCTAATAGTGTTCTCCCCCCCTCCCCTTGTCCAATAGTGTTCTGATCCCATAGTGGTCTCCCCCCCCTCCCCTTGTCCCATAGTGCACTTTCCCTCCCATAGTATCCCCCCTCCCCTTGTCTCATAGTGCTCTTTCCCTCCCATAGTGTCCCCACCCCCTCGTCCCATAGTGTTCTCCCCCCCTCCCCTTGTCCCATAGTGCACTTTCCCTCCCATAGTGCCCCCCTCCCCTTGTCCCATAGTGCACTTTCCCTCCCATAGTGTCCCCACCCCCTCCCCTTGTCCCATAGTGTTCTCCCCCCCTCCCCTTGTCCCATAGTGCACTTTCCCTCCCATAGTGTCCCCCCTCCCCTTGTCCATAGTGCACTTTCCCTCCCATAGTGTTCTCCCCCCCTTTGTCCCATAGTGTTCTCCCCCCTTGTCCCATAGTGTTCTCCCCCCTCCCCTTGTCCCATAGTGCACTTTCCCTCCCATAGTGTCCCCCCTCCCCTTGTCCCATAGTGCACTTTCCCTCCCATAGTGTTCTCCCCCCCCCTCCCCTTGTCCCATAGTGCACTTTCCCTCCCATAGTGTTCTCCCCCCTCCCCTTGTCCCATAGTGCACTTTCCCTCCCATAGTGCCCCCCCTCCCCTTGTCCCATAGTGCACTTTCCCTCCCATAGTGTCCCCCTTTGTCCCATAGTGTTCTCTCCCCCCCTTGTCCCATAGTGTTCTCCCCCCTCCCCTTGTCCCATAGTGCACTTTCCCTCCCATAGTGTCCCCCTCCCCTTGTCCCATAGTGCACTTTCCCTCCCATAGTGTTCTCCCCCCCTCCCCTTGTCCCATAGTGCACTTTCCCTCCCATAGTGTTCCCCTCCCCTCCCCTTGTCCCATAGTGCACTTTCCCTCCCATAGTGTTCTCCCCCCCCTCCCCTCCCCTTGTCCCATAGTGCACTTTCCCTCCCATAGTGTCCCATAATTACTTACCTGTCTTGTAGCGCGGGCCGGCTTAACAGCGCGCAACGCGGTACTGGAACTTCAATTTCAGGTTCCGGTTTCTGGCGGCACTGAAAGGAAGTGTGCTCATTGAGTGCGCACTACCTTTCAGTCCCGCCGGAAACCGGAACCTGAAATTGAAGTTCCAGTACCGCTGTGCGCCCTGTGCTGCAGGCCCACGCTTCAAGACAGGTAAGTAAACCTTCACATTCGCTCCATAAGACGCACAGACATTTCCCCTCACTTTTGAGGGGGAAAAAAGTGCGTCTTATGGAGCGAAAAATACGGTATTTATAGTAAGTCACCTAAAATTTCTCAGAACAGCCCTGACCCCTGACCACACCCCACTCACACCCCTAAAATTAAAACGTACCTCTTTCTCTATTTGAAATGTTTGGAGGTATGCCATAATTCGCTATTTCGTAAGTAAGTCACAAATGGTTTATTACTAGTACTTCTGATACATTGTACTCATTCTTTCAGAATCAAAGTCTATAATGTTATTGAAATATATAATAAAAAACTATATATTTAAGTAATATTTTGAAAAAAAATCTGAAAACATAACTTTTTTCCCTAATTGTGGCTAGGAGAGAATACCTCAAAGTATACCAGGAAATAATAAGACTGGTTGTCTGATTGAGAGCCAGGGCGTGTGTAACAATGTTAGTTTATAACAATTCTAATTTCTACTAAAATCTGTACTTTTTATTACAATTAGAGAAAGAGGAGACATTCTTCATGCATAAAGCACTTCAGCAAGTTGAAACGTTTTAGGTGTTTGGGGTGTAGCTTTAAGTTAATACAGATCCAGGTACCTAATTGAACAGAGATTTAAGGTCCAAGTTTTTTAAAAAAAAATGTTGGCAAGGGAGTTTTTTTCCTAATATTTAGATACAAATTTCACTCCTCTGAGTACACATCTTAACACCCATGTATTTAGGTGGTTAAGTACAAAATGAATACACCACTGCATTTTTTTTTCTTCATAGTTTAATTTATTGTCACAGTTTTGCAAATTTTGAAAACGGAGAAAAAACCTAGGAGTGCTTTTTTTTTTATTTTTTTTGCATTTTCATGTAAATTCTCATGCACACACTCAGCTAATGTTAAATTTTCTAAATGAATGGGATACTCTTGGCATCACAGCAAGCTATGCTCATAACATAAGTTGTTATGCAAGGTTATCCAATGTCACTGTGTTCTTGCACATAACTTCTTATAACCGCAGGGATTTGCCACACATTGCTGCAACTATAGCCCCACCCTGTTTGCCTGTGACATCAAAGGATGAACCTACACTTCCTCCTTTGATCATACAAATGAATGTTCTGTGTGCGTGTGTTCTGCTTTAGGCACACCTTGCATGAAAGAGTTAAAAACTGCAGTCATGCCCATGTGGTGTCCATGTGGTGGCTTATGCAAACTCTGTGCATAGCTTTAGTCACACTGCGTATGAACTGTGGATTAGTTCTTCAAATTTTTATGAAGGGCTGCGAAAAATTTTGGCACTATGTGAGATAATAATGATCAGATTTTATATTTGAAACTGCTGTCTATCTTTGTACTCCTCCTATCTCCTCTCAAATTTTAGTTTTTCTCTCTCTGTCCCCAACTCTTAATCCCCTTATGTCTCTTTCACCATCTCCTATAAAACCTGTTTTGTCTATTTACATATCTTCTGAAGCCACCCTGTGTCTATCTCCCCAGAGAAGGATTAAGATCCCACAGGTCTTTAGGCAAGTTACCGGACTAGGGCCTCTCCTTCTTTCGTCACAAGGGATGGTGAATGGAGCCAAGCACATCCATGGTTCAATGGCCCCATATAAAGCCCTTGGGCCTAGGCTCACCTTATGGTTAATCGTACTCTGTCTCTCTCCAAACCAGTCTTCATGACTCTCATTCTCCCCATCTCCTACAAACCCACTTCCAACTCTTTCACACCACCTCCTATAAAACTCATTCTGAATATCATATGAATCCCTTTGAGTCTCTTGACCAATCTCCCACACCCCTTTTGCCTCACTCGCTCTAAGCCCTACTACTTATATTTCTAGTAGTATGGACACTCTGTGCTGCTTTGATTGGCAGCCAGCATATATGTAAATATAAACACACGACACGAGTATCCTGCCACCCGAAGGCCTTTGGTGCTAAAGCCACCCACTACCAATTGCTACGGTGTCAAGGTTATAGAACAGAGGAGAATACTGAAAGTGGAAGTCAAACTGTGTTACCACCCCCATTTCCTTTTATATAATCTGGCCACAAATTCACTTCTGCTTTTCAGTCAAAAATCCCACAACGTTCACAAATAAGATTTAAACTATTTGTTTAAGACAACTGAGAGTTATGGAATTATTAACTAAACTCTGAATTCTAGTGTACTGAAACCAGAATGGCAAAATGTAGGCTAAAATGTGGCTAACATTGAACTGGAGAATGACTCCAAATGACAGGTGTAGCAACGTCATGAGGCTCCCAGTAATAATACTTTTTGTCACTGTGTGTGACAAAGATCTCTCTAATGACCTTGAAACCACTAAATCAAATCATAAATTGCAGAACAAGAAGCAAACAGGAAGTGGAGATACTAAATGTGTGTGTCAAAGTCAGAATATTACAAATGTGAAAAGGCAGAGAAAAAAATCACCCCCACTATCCTAGAGTAGGTTACAGGAGGTATATAGGGCTTAACCCTAAATAGAATAACGAAAAGGCAGAGAAAGTGGGATAGGGGATCCACCCACAATGGAGTTACTGTAACTCTTTATAGTGACTCCATTGATTAAATGTATATTATCCTATTCACCAGCCCTACCGATTCATAGTTACAGTTTAACAGCTCTAAGGTCTACTTTACCCAGATTTTTATTGGTGTCGGTATCTGTAATTAATTATTATTATTATTATTTATTTATTTTTTCAATAAAGGTTGAATTACCCAATTATTTGTGACACTTTACTTGAGGAGGTATTACATAGTGGGTTAGAGTCTCCACCTGTCTTTTGTGGGTGGATCCCCTATCCCACTTTCTCTGCCTTTTCGTTATTCTATTTAGGGTTAAGCCCTATATACCTCCTGTAACCTACTCTAGGATAGTGGGGGTGATTTTTTTCACCACCTAACTTCCTTCTCTTTCTTAGATTTTTTTTTTTTAAACTCTTACCAAGGGTTCCAAGTATATATATATTTTAAATTGGATAAAAATGAAGTCCCTCCCCCATCCTTTTCCCCTCAATGGAATCTACTTCTTGTTTTGAAAAAGGAACACAGTTAAAGGAACAACACACAGACAAAAACAAAAATACAGTTTTACATTTAACAAGGCTGCTGATAATCACCTATTTTGCAAACACATATGGGTATTTAGCTACACCATATGACCATATTGTTTTAAGCCCACCACTACGTCACAGTACCCCAATATCGGTGGGTCCTAGACCAAAGCCGGTGGAAGGATTTTTGCCGCCCTAGGCAAAAAAAATAATTTGCCGCCCCCCCCCCATGTTGTGACATCAAAACCATATGACTCGCCCATCTCAGCTTATTTGCCCGGATTACAGTAAAACCACTACGTGCTGCGCATAGGGATGTGCAGTTCATTTCAATAGGAGGTGTAAAAAAAATATTCCCCTGTGTGTACCAAGAAATTATTCCCCTTTTAATATTATTTAATGTGAATATTTATTAAAATGGATGTGTGGTGTGGGTGTGCGTCTTGTGTAGGGTGGCTGTAAGTGTTGTAGCTATGTGTTAGGTGGATGTTGTGGCTTTCTGTGCGTGATGTATAAGGCTTGCTCTGTTTATAGCTGTGAGTGATGTGCATGGCTACATGTGGGTAGATGTGAGTGGTATGTGTAGCTGTGTGAGTAGCCATGAGTGAAAAGTTTGAGCCCCTGTGAGTGATATGTTTGGCAATGTGTGAGGTGTGTGAAAAACATGTAAAAAGTAGAGGAATTTCGATTTAGCATAAGATGGGAAGGGAGAATCAGGGTTAGCGCCAATTGTATTGGGGGTTTAAAGGCAGTTGCCAGAGATATGGGGCTGTATTGATGGCATAGGGGCTGTAATGGGGGATAGGGGCAGTACTGGAGGTTAGCAGCTGAAGAGGGGTGGTCAGGAGCTGTAATGGTGGGTGAGGAGCAGGTCAGGGGCTGTTGATTGGGACCACAGGCAGTATGTGGGGTTAGGGGTTGTAATGGATATAAGGGGCAGTAGTGGGGGTCAGGGGCTGTTGACTGGGATCACAGGCAGTACGTGGGGGTTAGGGGCTGTAATGGATATAAGGGGAAGTAGTGGGGGGCAGTAGGGGTAGGTCAGGCCAAGTAGTGGAGGGGTCAGGGGCAGTATTGGTTGATCAGAGGCAATAGTGGGATGTTTTGAGCTGTAATGGGGGTTAGGGGCTGTAGTGGTTTCTTAGGGGCAAGAGTGTTGTTAGGACCTGTAATGGGGGCTGGGGACTGGGGGCTGTAGTGGGGTTCAACATTTGTAAGGGGGGGGGTTTAGGGGCCATAAACCCCCCCTCCCCTTGTCTCTATATACCTGCCTATTGCCCTGATTTTCAGCCTATGTTCCTGGTTCCTGATCCTTGATTCTCCAGTTGATTATTCCTGCCTGCTTCCTGACCTTACTCCCGATTGATCGGCTACTTCTGTCTGCTGCCTGACTGCGGTTTTCTTTCTACGTCCCCTGCTCCTGTTTCCTTGGATTCTTCATTTGGCTTCTTCCCATTAAAGGGCTCCACGTCACCACAGGCCCTTTGGGACCCTGTCTCCACTTCCAGGTGTTCCTGAGGGTCGTGATAGTAAGGGAGTGCTGTTCCGCTGCAACAGGGCTCCATCATCTCTGCAAATTCCCCAGGTGGGTGTGACAAAGGTACAGGAGAGTAGGGGGACACAATATAAGGTACAGGAGGGTAGGGGGACAATAAAAGGTACAGGAGGGAAGGTAGGACCATAAAAGGGACAGGAAGGGAGGGGGACTATGAAAAGTTCAAGAAGGAAGACAATAAAAGGTACAGGAGGGGGAATTATGAAATATACAGGAGGTGAGGGGGGACAATGAAAGTTACAGAAGGGGTGGGGGACAATAAAAGGGACAGGAGGGGAGGGGGACATTGAAAGGTACAAGGGGGGCATTAAAAGGCACAATAGGGGAAGAGGGATTACGTAAGGCACAGGAGGGTAGGATGGGAGACAATGAAAGGTACAGGGGGGACAAAAAAAGTTTCAGGAGTGGAGGGGGGCAATAAAAGGTACATGGGGAATATAGGCTGGCGGGCACATAGATACAAACAGAGGGGCTGAGCGGGAGGAAGAGACGCACAGAGGGGAGAGGGGCTGGGGGGGAGAAAGATGTACAGAGGGGCTGGGGTGAGAAAGAAGCACAAAGTGGCTAGGGAGGCGAAAGAGATTCACAAAGGTGCTGGGGTAAAAAGATGCACAAATGTGTTGGGGAGAAAGAGCCACACAAAGGAGCTGGGGGGGGGGGGGAGAGAGACACAGAAAGGAGCAGGGGGACGAAAGACACACAAAAGGGCTGGGGGGAAGAAAGTGACAGACAAAGGGGCTGGGGGAAGTAAAAGATACACAAGGGGGGGCGGAAGAGACACACAAGGGATAAAATACAGCAAAGGATACACACACAGGGGAAAAGGGGGTCAAGCCATTAAAAAAATGGGATATAAAACACTAAAGGGGGCAAGATAGTCAAAAGGGGAGTTACAAGACACACAGGTGAAGATAAAAAAAATTTTGTAAGGGAGGGGTAGCGGCAAAATGCATTTTCGCCTGTGTAGTAAAAAATCTTTGCACCGGCCCTGTCTCGAGACCTCTCTAGCTGTCGTCCCCCCGTGTGAGACTTAGAAGCATTGGGAGGGTAGTGTGCATTTGCAGCAAGAGGTCGCACTGATCCAATCAAATGTTAATCTAAAAGCAGCATTTGATCTATAATCTACTATTACTCGGTTATAGCAGAGGAAGTGCCTTTAGTGGCTGTTTTCCTAACAGTCACTAGAGCAGCGTTTCCCAACTGGTGTTCTGCGGAATCCTGGGGTTCCGTGAGAACACAAATGGGGTTCCGCCAAAATTTCTAAAAACAAAATGGCCGCGGGCGGCGAGGGAGCAGTGGGCAGTGATCTCCCTGCTCAGCTCTCTCGCGCGCACAGCAGTGATGCCGAAGCCAGAATATGATGTCACTCCAGCTCTGGCACAAGGCAGCCCCACTGGACCACAGGGACATAGAGACTCCATGCCAGCACTCCCAGAGGTAGAGGGGCTGGGTGGAGTAAAATTTAAAAAAATGTAAATAAATTGTATGTGTGTCTGTTAGGGAGTTTGTATGTGTTTGTGTGTCTGTCAAAGAGTATATGTGTGTTTGTCAGTGAGGGTGTATGTGTAAATGTCAGTGAGTGTGTGAATATGTATGTGTTTGTCAGTGACAATGTATGTGTGCTTGTCAGTGAGTGAGTGTGTATGTGTTTGTCAGTGAGAGTGTGTTTGTCAGTGAGAGTGTATGTGTGTCTGTCAAAGAGTATGTGTGTCTGAGTGTGTCAGTGTGTGTATCTGTGTGTCAAGGTTTGTGTATGTCACTGTGTGTATCTGAGTGTGTGTGTGTGTATGTATGTGTATGTGCCAGTGTTTATCAGTGTGTTTGTATGTGCCTATGTCAGTGTGTGTATCTGAGTGTGCCAGTGTGTGTATATGACACTGTTTGTATGTGTCAATGTGTATATCTGAGTGTGTGTGTGTATATGTCAGTGAGTGTGTATGTGTATCAGAGTGTGTGTATGTGTATCTGAGTGTGCATATCTGTGTGTCAAGGTGTGTGTGTCTGTGTGTCAGTGTGCATCTGTGTGCCACTATGTGCCAGTGTGTGTGTATTTGTCTGTCACATATACACACACACAAACAGATACACACTGACAGAGAGATACACACACTGGAACTTACAAACACAGATACACACCTTGACACACACCGGCACATACAAACACAAATACACACACTTTGACACTGTCACGACTGCTAGTGTGGTCCAACACGCAGAACTATGTAACGTCTACATAGAAAATAGAAAGGAAATAAAAGGGATAGAACGTAAACCGGTCCTTAGAATGGCCGGATTAATACGTTAGAGACAGAGAATGGTCAAGGGATAGCGAAGGTCAAGGAAGCCAGAAATACACAAATACCGTTTAACAAGCCAAGTCAGGGGAACCAGAAATCAGAGTAGTCAGGAATAGCCAAGGTCAAAATACCGTAAATCACAATAACAGCAAGGATAAACGCACTCTCGGGAACCAAGACAGGAAACCACGACAGGGCAAGGTACTGGGGTGATTCAGGGATTTAAATATCCCTCTCTAAGCTGTTATTGGTCAGAGGGTGACCTCTGACCCCAGAACGTGCGTGTGCGTTGGCGCCATGATGCCATTGATGGCCGCGACCGCATGGTCAGCGCCATCTTTGTTTTGGGCCCACTGCCCAGAGGACGCGGAGGAGCGGTTCCCGGCTCACCGCCGAGCAGGTAAGCTCAGCTTGTCGGCGCGGTCGTGCAGACACATAGATACACACACCTTGACACACATATACACACACAGATACACCCTGTGTTTCAATGTGTGTGCATCTGTGTCAGTGTGTGTATCTGTGTGCCACTATGTGCCATTGTGTGTGTATCTGTGTGTCAGATTCATACACAATGGCACATACAAACACAGATACACACACCTTGATATACAGACACATACAAACAGATACACACACACACAGATACACACTGTGTGTCAAGGTGTGTGTATCTGTGTGTCAAGGTGTGTGTATCTGTGTGTCAGTGTGTATATCTGTGTGCCACTATGTGACAGTGTGTGTGTATCTGTGTATCAGATACACAGATACACCTTGACACACAGACACACACCGGCACATACAAAAAACGGCGCCCAGACCACGTCATTGACATGAAGTGCATTAGATGTCTCTTTAAAAAGACAAAGACTCTGAAAACATGAGGCTGTGAGACTAACAATGGGTCTTTGTTGCATAAAATAAAATCTGTGAGACCTGTGAATGGGAATATACCAAAGGAAAACATAACTCTGGCTGTAGAACACAATACAAAGAAAGGCTTTGTTTGCCTTTAATCATTTATTTGCTTGAATAAAATCCGAGCTTGGTTTGGTTTTAAAATACAGGGGCCACACTTTAAGTTTCACTTAAAAGAAAACTATCAGTTGTTACTTAAAAGAAAAGACTGAACAATCATCTAACATTACACATAGACAGCACATTTATATGTATTTCTAAACATAGGCTCTCTAGCGCCCTCTATTCTCTCCACTTGTAATGCAGACACACAAAATAATGTACAGGGGCTGTTGGCTAATTTCAGAATTTTTGCATATTAAATCTAAATAGAAAAACGGAGACAGAAACATTGAAATATAAAAAAATTGCTATAATGTTTTTAGCTCGGCTATTTTGACATAAAATTAGACATTTTCTTTAAAGTCATCTTGAATGTCAAACAATTCACACTTTAGTGAATAACTGTCTAGTGGGAATTTGTGAGAATTTAAAGAGAATTTAAAATATAAGGTTAAAATACCAAAACTAAAAACAGAACGAATTTGGGGGGAAAAATATTTGAGCCAAAATTTCAGATTTTATTTGAATTACCCGCAATTCACACGTACAGAATAAGAATTAAAAGTAAATTCAAAATGAATTTCAAATTTAAAGTCCAAATAGCAGAACTAAAATTATCTAAGTCAGCAGTGCTTCCAGTTTGGAAACTTTGGCCTTAAAGGGACACTCTACTGCCCAAAAACATTAAAAGTAAATAAATAAAAATAAATCACTGTGACGTAGATATACCCCATATGAAAATGTGCATGCATTTAATTATGCATTTTTTCATTGGGAGCATATCTAAAAACAGTTTGCAAAACCTGCAGTTCTCTTGTCTGCTGTGTTTGCAAGCCCTCCCCTTCTAACCCCGCCCAGACTTTCAGTGACTGTCCAATCACAGACTTCCCAATGCAGCTCAATGAGAAGTCTTTGCAACGCAGTTGCTCTGGGTAATTGCTGCCCCTTGGGTTTAGCTTCACTAAGCTAAACAAACGAGGAAATAACTGGACTGATTGTCGGATTAACAGGCAGAAGCGTAACAAGGTTAATTTATGAAAGTGCCAATTTCTGTTGAAATTTCCATAGTTTGTAAAATTAAAAAAAGAGGACAGTCTGCACACATAAAGCGCGTTAGCAAACTAAAGTGCTTGAGGGGTTTGAAGTGTTCATTTAAAGGGGCAGTCTAAGTACCGTAGTCACTCCAGTTAGCTGCATTAGTTATGGTGTCAGGAGCCACCTGGTGCCATCCTCCTGTAAATATTTAAACTGTTTTCACATGATTTAAGACTTACATGGCAGAGTTTATAAAATGGCTGACCGGGAGCCAAGATGGAGGTCACTCAGTTCCGTGATTGAGCTAAATACAGCAGTGTGGATTTCACAGATCAAATAAACTTGTCAGAAGTAGGGGATTAGTAAAGATAATATTAAAAGTGGAAGTTGCCCTTTTAAGTTGACTTGTGAGTGTGAGCTTTTACTAAAACATGAGAATAAGAGCAAATAGCCCGGGTTTAGACATGCACTCCCTCTACAGAAAATGATTGCAATCTCTTCCTGGTTTAATTAAACCTGCTTTACAACCTCAGCAGTATGACTCATATCAAATGACTCTACAGCATTGGGAATGAGGATACCGTCATAATAATTTATTTTCATGAAAGCCAGCATTTGGGGGGAGGGAAATAATAAAAAGCTTTTGTCTGGCTGATCATTACATTCCAAATATTAGTCTAAAATAGCAAAGATGGAAGGTTTCTCCAATTGAGCTATTTTTCCAGCTTGGCTTATTTGGATTTAAAATTGTCCATTCACTGGTCAATTTGTGACAATTCTCATGACAGGTGTATAGTCGCCATATGGGCAGTCGGAACCTTGGACAAACCCCCCCACATACCTTCCCCAATAAAACACTGACACTAGGGTATATGGGTCATTGTCCACAGCTTTTATTAAATAATGATGATATATATATATATAAATGATGATAATAACCATACTACTATAATAATGATAATAATAATAACTTAATAATAACTTAATAATAATAATAGAAAACATGGGTCATTGCCCCATACCCCGCCCTCTCATCCGTATCCTTCAGTTAATATACAAGGCAATGACCCCCATATAAATAACACATAATATATATATATAACATTCTTCCAACATCATTTCAACATGAACATAATTTAAAGTGCCAAACATAATTAACCATGGCAGGGGTATACCCGGATACCCCTACCCACACCAAACATAATTTAACCATGGCAGGGGTAAACCCGGATACCCCTACCCCACCAGGTTCTGAGCCACCGACAGGACTCGAAACCTACCAACTTACCAATAACCACAAATTTTCCATTTCCATCAATCTGCCTAATGGGGAGCCTATTTCCTCTCCTTCAGCTCCCTATCCTGCCACAAGCTCAGACCTTGAACCCTTAAGCCGTCTGAGCTCCCCACCCCGAGGAAACAGCGCCTTCTGCCGCCATTCCTGCCAATCCAGAGCCTGAAGGACCCACCCATGTCGGAGAGGTGAACTCCGTCCACGTGAAAACCACGGGGCAACCCACGTCCTGATCACAATGCCTCGCCACCATGCCGCCTGCATTCCGAACAAATTAGCTACCCGCAATTCGGGGAACCATCCCCGACCACCACCAACGATCTCACCCCCGTATGTGGGACAAGAAAATCGGGCCTACTCCACGTCAGAGCCTCCAAAACACAGCGTGACACACGTCCCCCATTGACACCCCGTAACCAATCACTGAGTCACCACATGGTCCACCGGAAAGTCCAGCTGCTGACCCTCGCCTCTAGCTGCAGCCCTCCTCCTGGCCCAGAGAACGACGAATAACCAACTATCCATGCAAAGTTTGTCTGGTGAGACAAACAGACATTAAACCTGGCCCTTCGGACCCCCAGTGACCCCCGACTCACTCCCAAACATACGTACGAGCTCAATAGCTACCATCACCCCATCCCCTAGCCCAAGGCCTCCCCCAGGCCGTACCGTGTCGTTTTCTAAACCGCCCAAAAGCGGAAGGATAGCGACCTCAACTTACCCGTTCGAAACCCCAGGCTTGCCAAGCCTAACGTAAAACCGTAGTAACCGAAAGTGAGACTGGGAAGAACCGTCCAGCAAGCACCAAGAAAAAAAACCCCCGCCAACTGTGGCAGCCGCACCCAGCGCTGAACATGGGAGTTCACCCAGCATCGTGTCCATGCCCCAACCCCCGATATTTGTCACGGACCAGACCAAGCGACGAACGAGGTGCCCCCCGGCGTGCGCACGTCAGACGCCCTAACACCCCCCATTAACTCCCGACTGGTGTTCACCCGTTCCCCCAATCCAAAAACTGCCAAAATTGCCCATAGGAATGCCGCACAAAACAGCGACCCCCGGTCAAATTTCCAAGCCAACATCAGGTAACCCACAAATGAGATCCTCCGACACCCCACGGACCCCGGCCTCCTAGCGTCCAGAACCCAGCGCCCTATCTGACCTCTGGAGCGCCGGTACATCAAGAAGGTCCACCGAAGGTCGTCCCAACCGTGTGAACCGAAACCAAAGGAGAAGTGCCCCCCGAAAACCTTCCCAACACCGCCGGAAAAGCCCCCGGCTAACCACCTGAGCGTAAACCATCTTACGACATCGCACCGCAAGCCACCCACCAGAGACAGATCCAATCCAGCCCATGAGCTTTCCCGCGCTACCCAGCCCTGTGCGTGTGCGGCCCCAGGTGCCCGGTGCCACGAAGCTCCCACGCATTCTCTTAGCAGGACGCTTCCTGCAGCCCGATCACAACCGAACACGCACGTCCTAAAAGTGTGACCTCCAAGTGCCACCGGCCAAAACCAGGACCATTGCCACCAAGAGAAAGCAGCAACCACCACGTTCCTGAATAACCGCGCACCCGCTGCGCGTGACAACTACCTGGAGGGTCCCACTTTACAGAGCGAGGCGCTGTAAGAAACGCACCACCGAATTAAGAACACAGATGGTCATCGACCGTGTGCACCACTGACACGCCGTCCCACAAGAAGATCTGTTTTAGGGGGGCCTAAAGCCCGTCACCCCCTACATGCTAGCGCCACCCCCATAGGGCACAACTCCCACATATCTGGGTCCCGAGGAGCGGCCTCCCCCTGAAACCATCAACCACCGCCCCGCGCACCAGCAGATCAGCTAGCACTGGTGATGACACCCCGATGAAATGGTGAGGCAACCGCACCCCCACTGAAACCCCAACCCTGCTACCGCTGAGGGAGGAATGTGGCCGCGGAAGTATCACCTCCCACGCCCGAAGAACCTCAACCACCACGGCCTGCAGCCCTACAAGCCTACCCGGCGGCAACCAACTCCTAGGCCCAGAACGGATACACTCCATTTGGCCACCCTCTCCCCTGCTGCCAGAGTCACTCCGAACTGCCCCACCACCAATTTGCTGGTGCGCAACCTGTGGGGGCAGGCAGAGGAAACCGTCGTCTCCCCACCGAAATCCACACCCAGCGCACAACCAACTCATTCCTTGCGACCATCCAAAATACCCAGTCCCAAAGGAACCGAGTTCCCCGAAGTACGGCAAGGAGTTAAACAGCCCGTCCGTGGACACAAGTCCAGCAGGTACCCACCTCCAAAGAGACAGTCCAGCAAGGGATTGCTAACCGGGCGAACGGGTAGCCGGAGATATGCCGCCTCCACGTCCTCGTGGCCATCAAAAAACCCCAAGGCCCGGCCTACTCAACCAACTCGACCGCTTGGTCAAATGATGCGCAAGAGACCAAGCATAGCTCCTTATCGACGGCATCACGCAATGACGCCCCTTGGGTAAGAGAGGCGGTGCATGAGCCGAAATGCACCCAATCGATGACACCTGCATATCCGCCAGAGAGGGTACACCGAAAGTGGCCCGCCATCCTGCCCAACCGCTCCACCCCGTCCAGCCGTACCCGAACCACCACAGGGAACCCACGAGACCCCTCCCTAATCCAGAAGGGAAGAAGAAGGAAACCCGCTCCAAGTCCTCGCACCTCAACTCCGCAACCGCCCCAACACCGTATCGATGCACCCCTGGCCCCGTCCCTTCCAACCTCATTGGGGTGAAGCCTGTGACAGCAGGCGCAACCTGTCGATGCCGACTCCTCGCCTTACCTCACTAGAAACCCCTTATGCAGGCTGTAAGTGCCCCCTCAACCCAACCGCTCGTGCTGAAATGAACTTCAGACCCCAAGATTGCACTGACCTACCTCGAAAAGCCGTCAGCCAAGTTTTCAAAGGCGGCCAACGAGGTGGAAGCTGCGCCTCCGTTACCCTCATCAGCCACCTCCAGCGGGGTGGGTTCGACGGAACCACCGCCCACCTGGAATTGCCACCTCGGCAGAAACTGCCCAGTACCCCCCACCCCGCAAGTCCGTTGTATTACAGCCTTAGCAATAAGAATCCCATATTCCTTCCAGAGTGCAGAGCTACGATATACACAGGACCGGCGAGTCCTCACCGAGGACACCCCAGGACGCACAACGCCTGCGTCCAATCACCGAATGATTGCAGTATCTTCCGATACCTCCTCCGGCGGCCATATCCTCCACCACATGTTTCTTGCCCCCACGCCTCGAGGACTATAAAGCCCACCGACGGAGAACGCCGAAAAGTTTTGCAAAACTCACCTCCCCCAAGTGCTCGGCCCTGTCCAACCCGGGATGTACCTCCCATCTGGAACACCCCCCGTCCGTACCATCCTCTCGCCCCTTGCCTCTGCTGATCCCCTCCGCACCGTGCCACCTGCACCCGACCCCTCGTGTGCCTTAACACCTGCCCTTAGCGCCCAGACCGCCCGCGCTCGTCCCCACACACCCCTTGCCCTTAAAGAAGTAAGCAATAACTGTGACTTGCTCAGTACATGTGAAAGAGTAGTGCCATGTGGGACTCACCGGCCACACGGTCCGTGGGCTCCGGGATGCTCAACATCCCCCGCCTGCAAGCCAACCGGGGAGCCCCACACGATGCAGAAAACGACCAGTAGCGGCTCCAAGACCTGTAACGAGAATGAGAAAACCTGGGCAGGGTGCACTGCACCCAGGCTACCCTCCCCTCCTGCCCCTGGAAGCACCTGCCCGCCACCAAGGCCTCCCACTGTGACCCGCCAGTCCTCCTCCGGGTGGAGGGGTTTGGGGGGGGTTAGAGCTTGATACCAGCGCGGTACCCACTCCCGCCCACCCGGAAGACCAGGCCCACCACGCAAAACGATCCCCCGCCGAGCTACCAGAGCCGGACCGGCGCTGCCATGCATATGGAGGAGGGGCCCGTCCACTCTCACCCCAGCCCCAGCAGACCTGCCGCTCCTCCCAGCTGCTGCCTCCCAGGCGAACGCCCGTCCCTCGCCAAAGTGTGACCTCTAGGGACCATCTGCCGCCGCTACAGTTCCATCTGGATGTCCACACCCCGAGGCGCGGTCCGAGTAACCCGTCTGCCTGCCATCTTCGTAGTGCCACGGGCCCGCAACTCATGAGAAAGGGGGGGGCTGCCAGCCCCTTGCACCAAACAAGGCCAATGCCTGGCTGCGGCAAGTCCCTTATGCTGTATGGGGGGGGGGGGAACTGTGGAGCCAGCCGAGGTGGAGGGGAAGACCAAGTGGCACCCACTTCCCCCTGACAGGTCCCAGAAAACCTCCCCACACCCTCCGAAGGGGCCCACAGCCTGACCCCCTGCCCAGTCCACTGTGCTGCATACCGCCGGCTCCGTGGGGGCCTTGGCTCAGTGCTCCCGCCCGGGGCCGCCCTCCGGCCCCGTCACTTACCCAGCTCCTGAGGGCTTGCCGCCGCCCGCAGCGCCCCCGCTCTAAGCATGGCCCCCCTCCGCGTGGGGACCAAGCTGCTGCCCACGACCGTTGACCCCCTTGAGGCTCCGACCGCGCTCCGGGAGGCAGAGCCTCTGCCATGCGCCATCTATGCCTGTCTCCCGGTTCGCAGCCCGCTTCGGCCACCTTGTGATCCTCCTGTCACCCTCACCAGAGGGCCTTGGCCCATGTTCCGATGCTGAGGGAGCCTCCTGGCCTGTGCTGGACGCCTCCATCCGCCGCCATCTGCATTCACGTGAGCCGTTCCTTCTTCCAGTCGGACGGACGACCCACACTGCTGTTCTGGACCCCAGCATCCACTCCAACTCGCCCAACCTGCAGAAAAACAAAAGAGAGAGACACCTACCCGACTCAGCAAGCGCACACCTAAGGTGCACACAAACTCCAGGTAGGTAATTAAAAGTGACTGATTCAGTCCTAGCAGCTTCCTCCTAAGCCCGCCTCCTAACCCCTGTCAAGGCCCTTTTCCGCTAAGCTGCACTTTGGCTACATGGGGCTACAGTTTAGAATCTTACCCTGAGCTGAGTTGAGGGATATTTCTAATTTGTTATTTGAGCTTAACATTGCAATTTCCTAGTCAATTCTTCAAAATTCCAGAAATAAGAATTTAGAAACGACACACCATGCCGTTTAATATGAAATGCCTTTTACAGTCCTCCATTAGGTCTAAATTTCACCGTCCATCAGCGCTGCTGGTGTTAGAAGCTGGGCTAAAGGGGCAGGCGACAAGACTGACAGGACAGGACACACAGGTAGAACACCAACTTAATAGACGTCTTAGTTTGCCTGGAAATATCAAGCAATACCACTTCCAGGGTAATAGGGCAGGTGTCACAGTCAGGCTTTTTTGCATGAAATCGGGCTACAGCAGTGGCGTACACACAACCCATGGGGCCCCGGTGTGAAACTGCTCTGTGCCCCCCCCCCTCGCCTCTCTCCCCTTCCCCCCCCTCTCTCCCCCGATCCGTGGGCCCCCCCGACACATACATAGACACAAACACATACACACAGACAGACACCCCCCCGACAGACACATACACACACACATACATACATACACACACACACACAGAGACACAAACGCGCATACAGAGACACACAGACACACACAGAGACACAGACACACACATACACAAAATGTTTCCTACCCTTTGTGACTTTCCCTGGGGTCCAGTGGGGGCTCAGCCTGATGGGAGTCAGAGTTCCCACTCTGACTCCCTCCTCCTTCCTGTTTCCTCCCGTGCAGGGAGGGAGTTGGCAGTGTATTCATTTTAGGAGGGGGCACTGTATTACATTTGGGGGAGGGAGGGGGCCAGTGTATTAAATTGGGGGAGGGGGCCAGTGTATTAATTTGAGGAAGAGAGGGGGCAATGTATTAATTGGGGGGAGGGGGCAGATTATTAAATTGGGGGAGGAACTGGGGCAGTGTATTAGAGTGGTGGGAGGGGGGCAGTGTATTAGAGTGGTGGGAGGGGGCAGTGTATTAATTTTAGGGGGAAGGAGGAGGGCAGTGTATTAGAGTGGTGGGAGGGGGCAGTGTATTAGAGTAGTGAAAGGTGGGGCAGTGTGTTAACTTGGGGAGAGGGCAGTTACATTGGGGGGAGGGAGACAGTGTATTGAATTGGGGAGGGCAGTGTATTCAATTAGAGTGGTGGGAGGAGGGGCAGTGTATTAGATTAAGGGGCAGTGTGATTGATTTGAGGGCAATGTATTGGATTTGTGGGCAATGTATTGGAATGGGGGCAGGGGGCAGTGTATTAGATTGTCTGGAGGGGCAGTGTATAAGCGTGGAGGGAGGGGGCAGTGCATTGGATATGGGGGCAATGTATTGGATTTGTGAGCAGTTTATTAGAGTGGAGGGAGGAGGGGACTGTATTGGATTTGTGGGCAGTGTATTAGAATGGGACAAGGGGTCAGTGTATTAGAATGAGGGAGAGGGCAGTGTATTAGATTGGGTCTGCATGGAGGCACTGAACGCTCCCCATGGAGATGCTGACTGGCCGTGCATCTTTTTACCACACATGCACATGACAGGTGTATAGTCGCCATTTGGGCAGTCGGAATCCAGGACAAACCACCCCCATATCCTACCTAACCCAATAACACACAGACACTAAGTAATATGGGGAAATTTGTCCACAGCTTTATTAACCAATAATTAATAATAATAATAATAATAATAATAATAATAATAACCATAATAATAACCATAATAAATTAACATATAAACATGGGTCATTGCCCCCCATACTCCGCCCCCTCGCATCCTGTTCCTTCAGCTACCATACAAAAGGCAATGACCCCCATATAATAACACATATACATATTTATAACATATTTATAACATACACCAACATTCCAAAGTGCCAACCATCCATTAACCACGGCAGGGGTATACCCGGATACCCCTGCCCCACCAGGTTCTGAGCCACCTCCAGGACTCGAAACCTCTCAACCACCGATGACCACAATCTGTTTATTCCACCTCACGTTCATCCAGGGGAGCCTATTTCCTCTCCTTCAGCTCCCCGTCCCGCCGCTGTGAAAGAAACGGGTTAAAATAAACACATAACAAACAACGGGAGGGTGGGTGGGACAAACTCGACCAGGTAGAAAGTTAGAATGACTCACCTAAAATGGCTGCTCATTTAAATAGCCAATCCTACTTACCCATAATTCCAACCCTTGCTTACTTCCTCCTAAGCCCGCCTCCTAACCCCTGTCAAGGCCTTTTTCCGCTTAGCTGCGCTTTGGCTACATGGGGCTACAATAGCCTCCCAATGCTTTCCTATAGGGTAGCATTGGATTGGCTGAGATTATCAAGTTTGATGATCTCTCAGCCAAAATGAAGAACACACTCATAGGACTTCAAAATCAATCAGTTTTTTTTTTACAGCTGTGCAACAGCACACATTCACCATTTCAGACCCATTACCAAACTTTTCTAAATATGTCACGGTAGTTGGACTGAAACGTTGGTTATATGCAAATGCACGTCCGATTAAAATAAATTTGCTCTTTTGTTTACTTTGAAGCCCTACAAGCGTGAGGACGTCCAGTGTCAATTAGGCAACTTTTTTTATACTGTACTTTTCTAAATAAACCTACGTTTCTACGAAAACTGAAGTTTGGGGTTTTTTTGCGGCCCATGTGAACTTACACCTTGTTTATTTGGCCCGTGTTAGCCTTTGAGTTTGACAAGCTTGATGTACATGCTTTCTTCTTACCTGAAACAAAATGTCTTAATAAACTTGGAAGCATATTGTAAAGAAAAAAACCTTTCACTGACAGACACACACACACACACACATTAACAGACAGACAGACACACACTCACTGACAGATACACACACACTTACTGACAGATACACACACACACACACACACACTGACAGATACACACACTGACAGACACAAAACTCACTGACAGACACACTCTCACAAATTCATTTTACTTTTAGAGGCCCATCCAGCCTCCCTACCTACCTCTCTCACTCTCTGGGGTTCATTATTGTTCTGTGCTGTAATCATGCAGTACCAGACTGCCATCTCCTGGGCCTCCTGTGACAGGACTTATCTCGGCACCCCCCACCTTCGGGCGCCTGGGAGCAGTGCACCCTGTGCACCTGCTTAGGATTGGCATTGCCTCCAGATCTGGATGCCAGCTGAAGAACAGGAGTAACTGATGTTAAGACTTCCCTGCCTTGTCTGATTTCCCCTTGTCCCCTTGGGCAAGACAGACGATTTCCCTTTCTCTTCCCTGTTTCTCCATATTTTATACCACGTTCACCAACACATCCTAATACTAACGTTCCTTATCCTAAAATAAAATGTAACCACTGTGCAAACTCTGTTACCTTGTGATACACACTACTGCGTGTTTGTCTGCATGTACCTAATGTTATTTAAAAAAAAGTTATAAAAAAATATATATATATTTATGCTGTTGTAGTGAAAAATGAGTACTGAGGAAACATATATATTTTTTTAATTCTTTATTTTTCGTTGTGCAAGAAATAACAATGCGTCTTACACTGCCACAACGGCGTATGCAAGCACAGCGATAATACAATCAGACATATATGTGGCATTATGGTTTCGGCACATTTTTTGTATATAGTGATAGTCCAGCAGTTTGTACTCGTCTGGTTGCAGGTCTAGACTATATACACAGCATAAGTAATACAAATAATTAGGGCAAAAAGGCATGACCTGCTTAAAACTGGTGATTAGCTTACTATGTGAGGTGTCTGCGCTTCATGGGATTTAAACCCAGGCTATAAACTTCTATGTGGTCTGCAGGTGCAGTAATGGGTTAGAGAGAGCATAACAGGCATAGTGGTAGTCCTGCACCTTATATATGTATGGGAAACATTGATAGGGGTGCAATACCCTATAGTACAGAATTGGGAGATAAAGAGCATGTGACTGGGAGTACATTAGGTGTTTGCGGTAAAAGCATACTTCCGTCAACTAAGTAAACTGAACTTTAGTAACTTATAGAGAAACATCGGGTGGTAATGAGCAGGATAGCTTTCATTTTGTGGGGTTTGCACGCCATATCACTTGGTTGTCCGTGGGACATGTTAGCCGATGCCTGCCCGAGGGTATACAAAGTCCTGTAGCCAGATTATGTACCGCAGGCCATCCCAGCTTGCTGTGGGTAGGTAGATGGAAACTGTCGCTGGGGGGGGGATCTCCCTGGTGCTGTCATTGAGGTGTTTTCTCTGGCGTATTCCTGCCGTTGTCATGGCTGTCGCTTATGGGGGTTCCCAGGCTTTGCTCTGTGTGGTCGGGTGGAGTGTCGGGCAGGCTGGAGGTGCCGCTCTCTCCGGATCCTGTTGCTAGCCCTCTTCAGCTTGGGGATTGCTTGTGCGTGTGAAGTCGGCTCCGCTGTAAGTGAGCTGTGCTTGGCGGCAAAGTTAATGGTCGCTGGCGGGGGTACTTGCTGTGCTGCCTCCCACTCCTCCAGCACTTCTGCCATAATCATTGGTGACAAGCCCTCTCTGTTAGGTTGGTGGGATGTCGGGCTAATGTGCGTCCGCACGGTTACTTGCCAGTTCCTATTGCCGCCTGACAGGTCTTCGGTCTCCTGCCGCTGGTGAGTGTCTCGCTGCTTCCGACCTTCTCGGCGGCTCGGTGCTCGAGGTGTCCGTTCCTGCACCTGTTTGATCTCGCTTGGGTGAGTACGTGGCTTGGTGGCAGGCACTGCCTTAGTGTTCTCCGGGAACATAAGGGCTTCCAGCTTGTCCCATAAAACCTGGAAGGCCCTGTTCAGCCGGTGCCCTATGTCTGGCTGCTCACTGTGAGTATTGGGGGAGCATGCGGCCTCCGCCATTTTAAGTGTAGTGCCACCGCTTGTTGCAGGCCCCTCAGCTTTCTCGCCGGGTCATGCCAGGGTCTCCCGAGGGTAGACCGGGATAACCCCCACCGGTCCAGAGGGGGGGAAACGAGGGTGTGGTCTCCGCTTGTCAGCCGTGGATGTCAGCGGGGGAGCGGCCGTCTCCCTCACGCCGACCACGCATGTAGGCCTCGTAGGAAGGGCAGGTGCAGTACCAAATTTGTCGCTCGTGTGGCATGGTTGTGTGCCCCTGGTTGTCACCTTCCGGTTGGTAGCCTTTTTGGCCCGATTAGGTCCCGTTTAGGTGACTTAATTCAGCTTAATTATCGCTGCAGAGCAGGAGCTAACCAGTTCTGCGTCCTCTCCTTTCAGCGGTCAGGCCCCGCCCCCCTGAGGAAATATTTTTAATGCAAAATGTAGCCAATATGCAAATTTAGGAAAAAATATCTCGTGGTTGGACACAAATCTGATCTGCACAATTCTCTTTTTCTTCCCTTTTGCTCTTTTTCACAATGAGCTGCCACATGCTCCGATAGATCACCTAAAAAAAGTGCAAATAAGTGGAAATAAAGTCTCATGTTTTATTTATATATATTGTGATATAAGTGCTTCCTCAAACAAGTGCAAATTACGTTCACAACCATTGCTAAAAAAAAAAAAAAAATTAATAAAATAATAATGTTGTGATTTGGTTTTACATTGTGTTTATTTAAATATATTCTCTTATTAGTCCTGCTCACACTCTGCAGAGCCTTTTGAGTGTCTGGCTCAAGATATATTTGCTTGTAGTGATAGGAGGACCTTGAACCTCTTTGTACCATGGGAAATCCATTAGGGAATTAAATAAAAAATAAAAAAAAAACATGGTTCAAATGAACTAAATACCTGTGCAATAAGGATATAAAGGTACATATGTCACTCACGTGTATAAGAGCTTATGTCAAATTGGCTCAGTACAGAACACAGGTGTGCCTTAGGAGGAAACACTCATCTTTCAAGTTCCTGAAACATGGTTAGGATAAATGGAAAAAAAGTGATAGACAGGCTGAGACTGTGATTGACTATATTATTTATTACTGATAAAAAAAGTTACATAAGAAACAATAAGATTAAATGTAATAAATGGATATAAATCAAAATATAATTTTACAGTCCTTTACATGAACTCTGCCCATCCAGACGCATTTCTCCTTATAGGGATATACTAAGTACCAAAACTACTTTAGTGGTTTTAGTGTATAGTTCATGCCTCTGTACTCTGACTGATCAATTATCTGTCATTTAGGATGTATAGGGACACTCCAGACCCCTAAAGCACTTTAGCTTGCTGAAAAGATTTATGTTTGAAGAGTCTGTCCTATTTTTTCATTTTGCAAAAAGTGCAGATAATAATTAACACTTGTAGAAATTATACTGGTTACACCCCCTTAGCTTTCAAGCAGAAAACAGGTTCTGTTACTTCCTGGTTTGATTAGAGTATTTGCAATGAACTCAAGAAGCAACAATTGCTCAGAACAACTGCTTTGCAAAGACTTCTCGTTGAGCTGCATTGGGGAGTCTGTGATTGAACAGTCACATAAAGTCTGGGTGGGGTTAGAAGGGGAGGGCTTGCAAAGGCAGAAGACGAGAGATCTGCAGGTTTTGCAAGCTGTTTTTAGATATAGTACCAATGAAAAGAAAATTATAATTAAATGCATGCAAGTTTTCATTTGGGGTATATCTAATAAAGTGTTTTTAAAAAATGTATTTTGTATTTGGGCAGTGAAGTGTTCCTTTAAATCACTTTGTTTCTGTTTATGCAGCTCAAGCCGCACCTTACCTCACCCTGTCACAGTCAAGCCCCCTCTCACCCTGTTAAAGTCACCTCATCAACAGACAGAGATCTTCTCAGACACACACTAACACAGATATACATTCCATTATACAGTCACAGATACAGAAACACAAACACACATATACACTCAAAAACATACACACAAGGATACTTACTGCCAGACACACACTCTGAGGCACATATGCAGATACACAATTTCAGACATGAACACACATATTCCAGTACATCCTGTCAAACTCATTCATAAATACACTCCATCAGATACATATTGTCAGACACACTGTGATTGTGTGTCTGTATGTTTCAGTATGTGTCTGTGTTTTAGTTGGTCTGTGTATTTGTGTGTGTATATCTGTGTGTATGTATGTATGCATCTCAGGTTTTACTGCTCAATTCACTGCCATTTGGGAGTTAAATCACGTTGTTTCTGTTTATGCAGCCCTTGTCACACCTCCCCTGGCTTTGACCGACACAGCCTGCATGAAAAAAAACTGGTTTCACTTTCAATCAGATGTAATTTACCTTAAACAATTTTATCTCTTGCTCTGTAAATTGAACTTTAATCACATACAGGAGACTCTTGCAGGGTCTAGCAAGCTATTAACATAGCAGGGGATAAGACAATTAAACCGAACTTGCAAGAAAGGAAGGATAAACTTTAGATGACTCTTTACAGGAAGTGTTTAGGAAGGCTGTGCAAGTCAGATGCAGGGAGGTGTGACTAGGGTTCATAAACAAAGTGATTTAAATCCTAAATGGCAGAGAATTGAGCAGTGAGACTGGAGGGGCATGTTCTATACACCAAAACTGCTTCAATAAGCAAAAGTTATTTTGTTTTTTAAAGTGTCCCTTTAATTGAGAACTTTATCAATCAGCATATTTAGACTTTCAGGTACACAAACTGTCACTAGTGAATAGTGTAAATAGATTAAAATAGCTTCCTACGCTTTTGCTTACATAGATGTACTTTTTATGTAAAAACATATATTGTAATGTAAGTCAATAATTTCAGTAGGAGTAACATACCAGTGCACAAATCTTTTTCAGGTGCGCCGAACAAACCAAATGCTGGTCAATCTATAAATGAATGTATCAATTCGTTTGGCAAATCGATCGTTCGTCCATTAATTGACAGGCATTTGATTTGTTTGGCGCACCTAAAAGGGATTTATGCTCAAGTCTAATGAGTAAAGAAACTGGTGATATTCAGGGAAAAGCCTGACAGGTGATCGTCACTTACCTGGTGTTTAATGGGCTTTTTGACAATGTTGATCAGAGTAATCTGATAAGTTCAAAACCACAGGCATTTCTCTGAAATTATTTCATTCTTACTTATCACACAGGACCCAATATGTGTTCATTGTCTAATCACTCAGAATTTTACAGAATTCCATAAGATTACATTTTTGTCCCCCTTCTATTCTGTCGATTTAGAGTTGATCTACTCACTTTGTTAGTGTATTTAACATCATCGTCTAATCTAAGAAACCAGACATATTATAAACTTGAATGTATTTAACATGAGCAGCATTTATTTAAGGTCGACATTTAGGAACTGAAGGTAATGCCCACTTAAACAATCCTTCGTTTTCTTTTAACACCTCCTAATGATGGGTTGGACATATAGCTAAATCACGGCAAGTAGAAGCACTTATGTGCATGGAGTCTCCTTGCTCTATACCTATACAAAGACCATATGTAGTTATGGTGCTTGGAGAATTCCTTTAACTGACCCTGCAGTTGCTATAACGTTATTAAAGAATTAACCGTCTACCTGATCACCATCTCACACTACCCCACTTTCCTCCATACCTCGCCACTACGTATCAATGGCAAGAAAATACGCACAACGACGTCAATATAAGCACCCCCAATTTATAGAACTCCCGGAGGTGTATGGTTTGTTACTGGATCTAAAAACCACACACCTGAATTCAGTCATCCACATTTCCAGCATTGCATAGTCCAGCCATGCAATAAAGGGCATGCCTAATCAAAACTACACCTGTAAGTGGGTTATACTTATACCTAGTGCATAAACCGAGCAAGTCCTAGTTTAATGTGCTAGGTGCTCTTTTATGTTTTAAACAACACATACCAGACAGACACCAATGCAGAATTATTACAGACAAAAAAAAATAGGTTCTATGTGCCCCCTAGCGTTCCCCTGAGGAAATGCAATGCATTTACATCATTGCACATACTTATAAGTCTGAAATATTGTCAGACAGGTGACATTTATATATATATATATATATGTGTGTGTGTTAAGAAATCACTAAGTTATTTCGTCTATTTTATTTTATTCCATTCGGTAGCTGTAACTACCGAACGGAGACCACCCCCTGGCTCATTAACTTCAAAGCGCACAATCATTTAAGCCCTCTCCCTGTGCGTTGTTTGTGCGAACATAGGCAGCGGGACTTGGTCGTTGAGTGTCTGGAACTAAAATTGGACACTCGACTTCCCGAACACCGGTCCCAACGTACAAACGCTAGTTCTTCGTTTCCCGAACCGCTATGGGAGCGCTGTTCGGTACTTTTGTTCAAACGAATGAGGGGAACAATCGCTGCTAGGAGCCAGGGGGAACCGTTCGTGGATTTATTCGTTTTTTTAGACTTTTCGAACTAGACAAGCAAAACCACCCACTCTTGTGGAACTGTTTTGGGCAGGAGCCTCGTGGTTAACCGGTCACCTAAGACCTCCATGAAATTCAAAACCCCTGAACTGATCTGGGTGATTTTTGGATATGTTGGTCACACACATTTAGGGGATATGACTTTTGTGGGGATACCTTATGTTTTAAGGGGTGTTTAAAAAGTTGGGTAAAATTGTGATTTTTCTGCCTGGAGATAATTAACCCCTTAAGGACACATGACATGTGTGACATGTCATGATTCTCTTTTATTCCACAAGTTTGGTCCTTAAGGGGTTAAGTAATTACTTTATTACTTTATCAGCCTTAATTATCTCCAAGTCGAGAGGAGGGAACTATATGTTTGCCACATTCAGATTTGGGGATTAAATTAGTTTAAATTCCCCCTCTAATATATTGTAATGGGCTCCGGAATAAGTTGGCACTATATAAATGCAAATAATAATGATTAAAATCTTGAAACATCACCAGCTGCTACTAGCTAACAATATAATATAATTTAAATGAACTGATCCCTGTGTCCCAACCAGCGTACCCACTTTAGCTTCCTCAGGGGAAATTTGATAATTTTCTTAAGTGTCAGAGTGGTTTCCAGGTTTTTAATTATTTTTTAGTATTCCTTACCCATAATCTATGCATCTCTATCAGCCGTCACATGTCATGCATCGAGTGCCAAAAAATTTGATTCCATTAGTTATTAGCATTCCATCCCTAATATAGGTCAAATTCTTAATGTAGGTGAACTGTCCATACCAGATAAGTGAGTTCCCAGGGTTTTAATTGCCAACAACTGACTGATGTGTTTCTTTCTACACTCACTGCTATTTCCTTAAGGATTTTGTTTTACGTATCAAACATTGAGTTACTAGTTGTGTAGTTTGCCTTTCTTTAATGGACAACTAGTATCAAAGTCAAGCATCTATAGATAGCCAACTGACCTGTGTATTAGTATAGTGGGCTTTACAGAAATTAGGAAAGAAAAAAATCTCTAATATCAGGTTTTATTTGTATAGCCTAATAAAAGCAGCCCTCCAGCGTGAAAAGGTGATGACCGGCAAAAAAAACAATTCAACATTCATCGATAATAAGTGTTGTGTCGTCCCTTTGATACCATTATAAGATGTCTTGCCTCCCCTTATTTTACATTAAAAAAAAATACATTAGGGGGGCGGGGCTGACTGAGCAACTGTATAGACGTCTAAGAGAGGAGCTCCGCTCAAGCACCGCAAAAAGAGAGAAATAATATACATTTAACCGCTCCCACAAGCTGACATCCCACTTCTCCACACTCAGAGACCGTTACGGGGCGGAAAAATATAAAAAAAATCAGGTACCCAGAGCCACCGAGAATGCCCGATATCAGGCTTTCATTCGAGAGGCCCACTCCACAGGCTTTCCCCGCAAGATAGCGCCGGAGGAGAAACCTCGGAGGAGTCCTGAGAAGGTGGAGAGAGGACTGCTACACCATCAGGAAGCAGTGTACAGCCAGACTGATTCAGAGGGGAACTCTTTGCCAGCAACGCAAAGAGGCATAAGAAATCTCCTGCAGGACTTCAGGAAAGTATGGCGGGCTGACCTCCATGAGGCCCAAGCAGACCTGGGTACGCTCAAACACAGAGTCAAATAAATTGAGTCCGGGGAAGCGGCACGAGACACCCAAATGCAGACCACCAAAGACAAATTGGAAACACTGACCACCCAGGTCCAGAAACTTACCCGGGCAATGATGGTGCTATACTTTAGACACAGGCGCTGAAACATCCGCATCAGAGGGGTCTCAAGCAAATTGGAGGGGCAGAGCTGCTCCCATTCCTGCAGAGAATGTTGGCCTCCATGGGTCTAAAGAGGGGAGAGAGCAACCCGCTGTTGGTTTCTGCGTTCAGGATTCACAAATCAGCGTCGGCACCCACAGAAGCACCCAGAGACCTCATAGCAGTGACAACGGATGTGGCTGCAAGATCAGCAATCATGTACCACTCCAGAGACATCGGCAACATCATGTTCAAGGGCAGCATGCTCGTGATCTATGCGGACCTGCTGTTCACGGTACTACTGGAGAAAAGGCAGCTGGCCCCGGTCGCAAAGAGACTGTGAGACGCAAATATTAAATTCCGATGGGGTGTAGATGGAACGCTGGAGGTCCCACAAGGTGACACAATACTAACCTTAGCCTCAGACCTAGACACTTTCCTCAAGAGACTGAACCTGACAATGTCAAAACCGAGGGAGGCTGAGCCGGCCGGAACAAGTGAGCAAAGTACCCCTAAAGCCAGCACCGTGAGACCTCACCAGCCACAACCAGGGGCCCTAACCCAGCGCAAAAGAGGGGAGCTAAAACGCCTAGTTCCCACCTAATGCACCTACACCCACCCTTCATAAGGTTTCTCCATAGCATTCAACCAACTATATAAGCCTCATATCTTGCACACATACCACGCCTGGTCAACGTATGCCTAAACAGAAGAGACATTGATCTACCTCACCAGACATTCCCAACAAGTACAGTGACACTCTACCAAATTATACACCTGTTAGTTTGTTGTGAATTCTAATGTTACCTTTATTGCCTATTGCCCCAAGCCCGTATGTGAAGCCATACACATGTCTTATTATTATAACTCATAGAATGAAAAAGTGTTTTATTGCACGTATAACAGCAATAAAATATACATTGGAACAAACAAAAATACATTAGTAGGTCCAGCAGAACATTAAAGCCAACAAAGTTCAGTCCTCTTCCACAGGTGTACCCAGTACTGTGTAGTGATGCCAAGCAGACCCCCCAAGGGCTCCCAACAGTTCAGTAGTACAGTCCCAATTTCAGAGTCTTGTCCCAATTTAGTTCCCTTGTGCCCCCAAATGTCGGGCATGCTTCAAGGCAATATGCCGATGTGTGTATTTTAACCTTCAACTGTTTCTGTTTGGGGGACATTTGCTAGTACTGGAGGAGATACTCCTAATACATCATTTAATTGCGTATTTTAGCTTATGTGGGACTTAGGGCCAGATTAACATAGGGGCTGATGGAGCTGCAGCTCCAGGCTCATGCCCATGGAACAGTACCATTGAATTTTGGGGGGGGGGATTTTTTTTTTCACACACTACGCTTCACATACTCTTGCTGAAGTATAGAAACTTAAGATGGATGTATGGGAACAAAACTGGTGTGGACTGTCTGACAATTAAATTAGTTAAGATAATGCTGACTTTGGTCTCTCTAACACTGTGGCATGTTCCCTTTCTTCTCCACTAACTTCATCCACCTTTTCTTTGTCTCAGACTGTATACCAGGAGTTTCTGCCTGCTAGTAAGAAGGTAAGGAGACTAGTGGACATGTGAGTGCTAGGGGACAGTCCTTAGAAAGAGTGGAGCGAGTGCATGATCAGACACACTTTAATGCCTAAGCTCATAGTGCTGTCTGCATAGTACGCCTGTAGTTGGCCAGCCTGTATGATTGGCAGGCAGCCTGACATGCATTCACACAAGGTTGGCCTTCCACTTCTTTGGGCAGACACGCCAACTTTTTGAGCATGTTCGCCCCTTTCGGCGGTTCTGGTTACGTGATTCGCGTCAGTGGCCCACCCTTTTACCCCGCCACTTGATGTCCTGCTTCACTGGACACTGCTATTATGGATTTACTTGAGAGATGAAAGCATAAATTAGAGAGAGAGAGCAGCATAGGGTATGTGTTTTCTTATAGCTATATCCTATGAGATTCCCTCCAGCACCGTCTCCATTAGATACATGACGCTTCGGAGATATGACTGTTTTAGTGTTTTCTGTAGATATGATTCTGTAATTAGGCCTATTGTAATTGTCAGCAGCAGGCCCAATGGGCTCTTAATCTGGCCCTAGTAGGACTGCATGGAAGCAGTAGGTTGGGACTAGTACAGTGGGTTTGGATCTCTCCCTAATTTATTTTCAATTTCTAATTCTAATTCTAATTACAATTACAGACTTAGTCTTTATAGACCTATCTTCCCTTCTACCTGGGAAGTAACATGAGTACACCTTAATGGTGGCTTAAGAAGTTCTATTGTTTTTGCCACAAATGTTGCTGGTGTCCTTTTATCACTACTGAATATTTACCATATACTGCACTTTAATTGTGGTTATCTTTTTACGCATATATACCACAGGTGCAGTGTCTTTTTTCCTGAGAGAGATGTTTAATCTGGGACTGAGTGGTTAGCCCTGAGAAATTAAAGGGACACTATATTCCCTCCAGGCTTTTTGCAGTAAGCATTGTGTTTTCAGAGAAAATGCAGTGTTTACATTACAGTGTAGGGATACCTCCACTGGCCATTCCTCAGATGGCTACTAGATGTGTTTCCTGGTACAGTGCTGCACACTGTGCAGAACTGCCATTCAGTGTCTCCACCCTCTGCGTGGAGACACTGAACTCCCCTCATAGAGATGCATTGATTCATCTCATGAGGAGATGCTGATTAGTCAGGGTGGAGTTTGGTTGTGCCCCCTGCCCAACCTCCATGGCAATCTCAGCCAATCCAATGGGAAAGCATTGTGGGAAACCATCGCCACTTCTGATTTTGTCAGCCAATGAGGCAGATCAGGGGCAAATCCAGCAGCAGCAGACTAAAATAAAGGTAAGATTGTACTATATTTAGGGGAACAAGGGGGGCCAGGGAGTCTAGAGAGTGTTGTTAACACTATAGGATCAAGAATACTTGTTTGTGATCCTGACCCTATAGTGTTCCTTTAAAGATTAAAATCTCGTATTCACATTACTTCACTGTTCATATAATGAACCTCTATTTAATGGTCCAATTATTTTTAGGCTACCTACAGGAGGTCTAAGTTTTTAGAAGTGATTTTTGGTCCTCAAATATACATTTCTTCCCACATTTAGTAAGAGATTACATTTTAATAACCTTTCTAATCATTTAAACTCTCTACCTGTATCTTTTTTGTACTCTAAAAGGAGATTTGATACACTGTTACAATACAGCAATCTCGCTATAGCTCTGATTGATTGCTATACCAGTATTTATCAGTGAATCTAAGATCCAATCTTTTGGGGGGTTTATTCCCCCCCTCCCCCCCCCTCTTTTAATCTTATACTTCACTTATCACACTTTAGAACTTTTTATAAAGAGTTACGTTTTCAAGCAATATTAATAAAGTTTACTTCATTGTTTTTCAATTGGTGGTAATTTTTGTGAAGTCATGTCCCCCCTCTTGTCTGGGGGAACTGTTTTTTTTTTTTTTTTTTTTTTTTTAAACTGGCAAATACCATAGCTTTCTTTAACATCTGGCATTCCCGAAAGGTAATCAATATTTATACTTGACATATTAATAAGATTTGAGTCATTAACTTTTGGTAAGTAAACATATCTCTTTTACTTATCTTTATTATGACTTCAACTTTAGTTTTCAAAACATTTCATGACTATATATTTGTTCAGTTTAGAAACATTAACTATATTGAGCTGTTTATGTGTCAAGGTTGGACAGTGAGGCAAGTACAACCATAAAGATTTATTACTGGGCCTTAGAGTGGCTAGACGTAATGTATATAAATATGAGGTATAGGATAGAGAGTTGAAGCGCTACAGAATACGTTGGCGCTTTATAAATACCAATAATAAAAACTCACTTTCGGAGTCCTGTGGCTGCGGGGTGCAGCGGAGGTGTGTTTTACTTACCTCAAGCTATCCCTCATGGCTGCCACCATCTTTGTCCAGCAGGTCCTCTTCAGGTCCTGACATTTGAGTTGTCAGGATCGACGTCAGTGCAGCATTTTTGCGGATGTAGATCCTAAAAGGGTCTCTACTATGTTATATGGTATTTTTGGATTGCAGATTTTGGATAAGCACCAGCTTATTCCGCAGAGTTTTACAATATTTTACAGGGAAAATGTACTAATAAATGAGACAATTACAAATGGTTACAGGATTCAGGAACAATATGTTGATGAGGACCCTGCTCGAAAGAAGTGACAGATCCACTTTAAGTAGTTATGGAAGCAGGAGTGGCCGGGCTATCCTACCTTCAGGAATTAAAACATTTTGCAACAATTTAAAGGATCACTATAGTGTCAGGAAAACAAAGCGGTTTTCCTGACACTATAGTGCCCTAAGGGTGCCCCCACCCTCAGGGTCCCCCTCCCGTTAAAACCCCTTCAGCAGCTTAACTTAATCCAGCGCCAGGCTCCCTCGGCGCTGGTGACCTCTCCTCCCCCGCCGATGTCAGCTCCCGAGTGGAGCAGAATGCGCATTTTTAAATGCTTTCCTATGGGCGTTCTGCACGCTGGATGCGAATTACGCATCCAGCATCGCAGAGGCGCCTCTAGCAGCTGTCTGGAAGACAGCCACTAGAGGTTGGATTAACCATGCTATGTAAACATAGCAGTTTCTCTGAAGGGTTAAAACATGAGGGACCTGACACCCAGACCACTTCATTAAGCTGAAGTGGTCTGGGTGACTATAGTGTCCCTTTAACCATGAATTTAGGGCTCTGGTGCCAGACATCACTATGCCTCAGCTGCCTTTCTCTCTGCCTCCATTGCACTATTCGGCTGCCCAGGTAAACCAACCCTCACAGTAGAACAATTTAATGGCAACTTTATTGTTTAGTTTTTATATGGCTTTTTTTTTTTTTTAGAAAATTGAGGGCACATAAACCACACAAGAATTATGAACTCATTTAAATAAAAACAAAACGAAGTGTGTTTCTTTTCATTTATCAGTTTATTTTTTAATATTAAGAAGTAAGAGGAAGTGTAAAATTTATTAACAAGAGTACGTTATGTGTTTACCAATTTGAATCTATATCAAGTAAAGCCTGATTTGCAGGTTAAGGTGAGTAGATGAATTGCCTAAATAGAGGCCATGTGACAGAAAAAGGAAGTAGCGTTACATCAATGTATGCCGCCAACAATCACTAAACAATTCCAAAAACTGAGAGCAAAAAAAAATAAAACCTGTATATTGTCATTGTTTTCCTTGACTGGCAATATCTTTTTCTTATTAAACATATTTACTTTACAGTTAATGTTAGCTGTTCTACTTACCTCGTACCATAAATCATGAGTTAAATAAACAATGGTGCTGCTATTTATTTTAGAATGCATGTGTTAACCAGCCGACCTTGGAAAAAATTACTGTAAATATTAACGTGTGTAAAATTATTTGAAATAATGGGCATTCTAATTTTCCCTATTTGCAATTTAAGCATCAAAAACCCAGAAAATTAATACAATTATATTTCTGTGATAAATAGTGAATAAAAATCCTTATGGTAACCATGCTGGCACAATATGCCTTGTTAAAACAAACAAACATTGCTACATATTTTTAACATGCGCTCAATCAACATGGTAAAATAGCGCTAACTAATGAATATATTTGCCCAGTTATGGAATTTACTAACAATGTTTTTTTTTTAACTAAATTACTACTAGTGTAACATGGAAAAAAAAAAGGGGGGCGATGCTAGGTTCAAAATAGACCTAAGGCTCGAGCTCAAATCTTGGTGATTCTCCAAAGTCTGTCCATGGCCACTCCCAAACTCCACCATGTAACACCTGCAAGATACGCATCTACATGCACTCACAGATACATGCATAAAAACACACTCATATATACAAAGACACAGGCTCACAGTTAAATACTTACAGACACACACACACACACAGATGCCTACACACAGCCGTAGATGCACAAACACACACAGGGACACACATAGGCATGCACACACAGAAACACAGATGCACACAGACACACTCAGTTATAAACAGGTGCACTAAAGCACACACAAAAACACAGTCATGTACTGACACATAAAGACACGCACGCCAATAGACAGTCACAGACAGACATGCACTAATAGAGAAACACACTTACACAAGCAAAGACACAAACACACACTATAAAAAAATACCAGTGATATGCTAAGGGTTAACTTTGTACTCCTCTGCCAGTGCAAATATGATGTTTTTTAGTTCTTTATAATTTTTGCACCAACGTCACGCAAGTCGAAGCAAATCGTTGGGGTTTTATCGGGGAGTAAGAGAGTGAGTGGGCTGTCCTTCCTGGTTCTCCTGCGCATTAGATACAGTGGAGCAATCAGAGATTTGTGAAGCTAACCTGAATGCAGTAAAACTCTCTAGTGCTAGCACTCTAAGTAAACTCTAAAGCCGGGGTGCCCAGAAGGTAGATCCCCAGATGTTGTACTCCCATGATTCTTTGCATGCCTGTAGTTTGACAGAGCATCATGGAAGCTGTAGTTTTAAAACATCTGGGAGTCTAACTTTTGGGCACCCCTGCTCTAAAGTAATTTCTCCATGACGGTGACATGCGTACTTCAATAGCGTTACATTGGCGCTAGAATGGATTGACATCAGTCACTCTGGTCCTATGTTGCCCTAGCAAGTGCAAGACGTGAATGCAAGAGGAATATTTGTGATGGAAAGCAGGACTAGATAAAGGAGGGCTCTCCTGCTCTTCCCTGCTGTCAGTCAGCTGTCAGCAGAGTCCTCAATGCTGATGGCATAGAAGTCTATACTGACAGTTGATTGACAGGCAAGGGATCATATTTTTTATTTAGTTTAGTAAAAATCTATATAATTTATATCTATATAATAATATATACATTGGATATATAATATATAGATTTTTATTGTTCTACTTAAAGAGACAGTTTAGGTACCAAAACCACTTCATCTAAATGAAGTTGTTATGGTGCCAAGAGGCCCCCATTTAAGATTGAAGTTGCCTCCAGCACCGGTCTCAGTTACCCCCTGGCGGCATCGGCTTCTGAAATGTAACTTACAGGATATGTACGTATGGACTTATTCATAACATTATAATGTTCCTTTAATATACAGAAGAAATCCATAAACAGTTTCTTCTTTGCCTGTTCAGGGTAGCACCTTTCATGCGTTGCACACCCATTGTACAGCGCTACGGAATGTGATGGTGCTATATAAATAATACAATAATAATGAATGATAAAGAGATATAGGTACTGGAAAACAATACTTCCAACACTCCATTACTTAAAATATGTTTATTGTGTCAACTGCACTCAAAAATATCAGCTACAACAAATAAATAAATTAACCAATCAATAAAAGTAAAAAAAAAATATATATATATATATTTATAAATCTATTTAATTTTATTTTTTGTTATGGCTGAATTAACCAATCAATAAAAGTAAATAAAAATATATATACATATATAAAGATATCTAATTGTATTTTATTTTTTCCCATGGCAGACTATCACCTGCCGCCCCCCACCCGCCTGTTCCTTTCAGTGAAGCCTCCTGCCGCACAGCATGCTGGGTGCAGCCCTGTGTTCCCGCCCCCTCCTGGGCGTGGCCTGGATGATTGACATGTTGTTGTGATCACAGACCGGTTTATCCCGGCTGCTGGCTGCTGCCTGGCCTGGTGGCTGCTGCTGCTGGAGAGATGTGGCCCTCAGGAGCGGCTGGGGCCCCTGGTCTCCAGCGGGGCTGTGTTACAGGGTAAGGTGGAGGAATGCTGAGCTCAGGGTGGAGCATCATGGGACATACAGAGCCAGGCCTGGCTACATGTGTGACCTGGCTGTGTGTACATGTCACCTCTGGGGCATCATGGGAAGTGTAGTCCAGAACATCTGGAGTGCATTATAATATCCTTGTGTAGGCTGTCAATTATTATTATTATTATTATATGTTTATAGAGTTTACTGAAAATGCCATATATATATAATATATATTTTTTTTAATTTTATTTATGGGGCATGTAGTCCAAAATATTTGGTGGACTAGAAGTAAAGTAATCCTTGTTTTAAAATGTTCATGCTGGCTGTGTAATCTGTGTGTGTGTTGGACTCTGTTATTAATCATTGTATCTGGAGAATGTAGTGTAGATGTGCTCACTACATATTATGTCTGCTCTTTTATATGTTGTTGTTGTTGTTTTAGTGTATATTTGAAAACTTTGTGTATATATGTGTTTTGTTTAGGAGCGTGGAATAAATAGACTGTCAAGGTAAATTCACTTGGGGTTAGTCACCGAGCATTTAACGTTAATTTAACATTTTATAGTCAAAAAAATAACCAGATTGTCGAAAAATCAGCTACGCTATTTAAATTTTAAAATTTTAAGGCAAAAAGTATCCACTTATGTGGATTTAAACTTTTATTGAATAAACCTGTCAAGTGTGAATTGCTCGGAACCCAAAGTGGATTTCAAGTTGTAGGGTAAAATAGCCAAGCGGAAACCTTGGTCTAAATATAAAACTTGCTTTCGGGGTCGCTTACTACACTGAGAATTTAAATTCCATAAAAAAAATTGCCAAACTTAAAACTTTCTCTAAGTCAATGATGTGTTCAGTATTGGAATGAAGAGAATTTGAGTTCACTTTAAATTCTCACTTAAGTGAATATTACCCTGTTTGAAATCCCTGCCGTTCACACTCTTGTGAATAACCTGGTGTATACTTGTAGTTTGTGTGATGCTGTTTTGTTGTTATACTGTTGAGCAGAATGATGTATGTGGACTGCATAATGTCGGGTATATGGTGTGGTTAGTTGCTGTGAGTGTGTGAACTTGGCACACACTGTGTATATAAACACATCACTAATCAAATATATGTGAGTGTGTTTAGAGTAGACTGTGTATCGCAGTGTGTCCATATGGTTTGTATACTGTTGTGTTGAGGGTTGGTTTTGTATATTTTTGTTAAAATACAATACTATTTTTAATCAATGGAGTAAAGTTTTGCAATATACAATGTTTACTTGGTGTAGCAGTATTGTGTCTGTGTGTGTGTGTTGGCCATGTGTTTCAAACAGTATGTTCTCTTTAGGTGCGTTTATGTAAAGAATAAAGAAGAAAATGTGTTCTATAGAGCTTTGCGTGATTTAAAAAAAAAAAAAAAGTTTTATTCACTAAACTGGACAGTTAAAAGAAGAGAATTGCAAAATTTAGGCTGATTTCGCTCAATTAGAACATTTCTAAATCTCGACATTTATTTGTTACGTGATCGAACGCATGTTTTAAGATCTGCTTGTAACTTTTTCCTTCTCCTTGACAGTCACCAATGGAATGGTGCATGTTGTCATCTGTCACCACAAAGAGGGAATATCTGAACCCCCCATCAGACAGCAGGTGAGCTGCTTTTTTTTTGTTTTTTTTGTTATACGGTTGTTTAACTTCAGATGTTCATCGATTATCTCTCTGCTCCCCTAGTGAGTTTCCCATCATTAGTCCCAGCTGTAAATGTCTTGCTAGATCAGCCTTGTTATCATTGAAATGCACCACCAGTGAGCCGTGCCTGCCCCAGGGCTGGGTGGGACAAGATAAGCGAATGGGAGGATGGTGCCCTGCCTCTGGGAGCCAGTGAGGTGTTAAATTTGTTATACAATGTCTCTTCTTTTCCCATCATCCTCCTCTTCTATTACATATCTCGCTTCCAAAATATATTCACCTCTTTTTACTTTTCCTCCCTCCCCCCCTATTTCCACCTTCTGTTGTGGCAGGAATGGCGGTGGAGGAGCCCACATCCCCCACGTGTGGGATCACCCCATTTCAGCAGATTCTGGCCTCTGGCACCGGAGCACTTCTCACATCTCTATTTGGTATGATATGTGTGTGTGTGATAATGGGGGAATGGAGTAGTTGGGGGGCACTTCCTGTTGTCATACAAAGTTTGCTATTCTGATCCTCTTATGTTTTATCTCTCAAATTCTACGTGCATGCAGTGACCCCACTGGATGTTGTAAAGATCAGACTTCAAGCACAGAAAAAGCCAATTTCCAAAGGTAAACTGTGCAGGAAACCGCTTTCCCTTTAACTGCTTTCCCCCCTCACACTCGGCAAAGCAAACCCCTTATTCATCATTCCTTATTTTGGGGTGGGTGTATATAGAGTCTCTCTATTCTCAATAGCTAACTGGTATTAACGTGTTTGCACTGCATGCCTAACAACCCCTGCTATTAATAGAATATGCATATGTCTGATACTAAATATATTATCTGTATATATAACATGCATATTTGGGCTTTCCCTAATTTATTTTCCTTTTGTGTTGCAGTGTTGTCTGTAAAGTCCCTTCCCTGGGCACCCCCCATGCGCCATCCCAAATGTGAGTACACAAAGCCATCCTACTTTTGAATTCATTTGCAAAGATTGTCTGTTTTCATCTAGATAGTACGACACTGCCCATTACCTGCCCCACTTCATTTGTAGGCATACCCCCTGCCCACTGTGTTTACTTATACTGCCATTTAGTTCCCTGGCTTCATCCCATGTGCACTGACACAGCCGAGCAATTCATTGTACATGTGGACTGTCTTCTATGTGAGAAGTTTTTTTTAGGGAATAACAGCTTATCAAGTGCTGGTTATTTCCTTAATGCATAATAAGATCATACACCATGTGTTCTATTGTGTCTGCAATTTCCTCCAATATGTACTTCAGTTGTGTGTCTGTTGCATCCCCCAGTTTGTGCTGAGTGCGACTCTGTTGTTACACTTGATATATACTGAGCTTCTGCTACTGTGTTCTGCCGCTAACCCACAAATGTTCAAACAATGCCCCTCGAGCAGTTTAGTGTTAGTGACGACGGTATGTCACTGTCTCTTCTGACCCATAGAATTAACCTGACCAGGTATCTTTGCTGCGTACCCCGTCTGTACAATATGCCTGACTATTATAGCTTTACAAGCTGGCCATGGCCCACATTCTAAATCTGGACTTTACTCCAGCCTCGTTAAAAGCCATCTCGGATAGTTCTGTTAATGCGCTTGTTGAAGACGTCCTTGCTGCTGAGTTTTAGGGTTTGACAGCTCTCGCCCCTTTTGATTACGCACTTGTGCTACGTGTCCAGTCTTGATGTGTGTTATCTGCTGCTTCTCCAGAATATGCTCTGATAGTTTGCTCCAGTGTACTGGCGCTGTGTGTCTGTCCTGCTCTTAAAATATAATTAGACTAAATCTCTCTTTCCTTACAACCGTTGCCCAGGGCGCTGTTTCCTGTACTGTAATGGGCTGATGGACCATCTGTTTGTGTGCCAGCATGCCACAGTCTGCAGTTCTTGGTACCGGGCACCCATGCATTTCCATGGCACCTTGGTAAGCAGGAATAGAGCATTAAACACAAGTCATGTGATTGCAAGAATTAATCATGGGAATTGAAAGGGATTTTAGTGATTGGACAGGTTGCATATAGAACCTGAAAGCATGAGATCTCAGTATGCCGTGGTCTGCTAGTTACATGAATAGAATTGATTTCAACAAAATGTAACACTTGCAGTATTTGTTAGAAAATACTTAAAGGAACACTCAAACCACCATAACACTTGAGCTTAATGCGACTGCAGAGGAGGCAGCGGTTGACTCCAGATAAGTTGTCAGACCCCAAGCTGTAGTGGTTATGGTTCTTGGAGTGCTCCTTTTTTTTTTTAAACGTATTTGTATTTCCTTGGAATGGAATTCAGGTGATGTAGAATAAAGCAGAAATGCCCTTCTTGCATAGCACTTTTTATATATCTCTGGAGCCCTACATATGATTGCCGGATTTTTTAAAGCACTTTGGATAACACTGCTAAGAGAATAAATAGGGCAGTATGCAGGCAAAATGCTTTTAGAACAAAATATATTAAAGACCCTTACAATGTAAACTCTCTAACTCTGTAAAATAATTATTTATAAATGTGTACATTTTACTCCCTTTGTCACAATGGTGTTTAATTCTGGTGTCTGTGGGATACTTTCTCATTTTTGTCATCCAACATACAGGATGCTTTTGTGAAAATCACACGCCATGAGGGGCTGACCTCCCTTTGGAGCGGGCTGCCGCCTACATTGTGAGTATGGAATGGTCTGGTAAAGATTAGAACTTAAAAAGAGTACTCCAGGCACCATAACTAATTCATCTCAAGGAAGTGGTTATGGTGCCTGGAGTCTCATGGTTCCTGCTTGCCATCTTGTGTTAAAACATTTTAACGCAAGTGATGCCCACAGCTTCCTCTCACTGCTTGGGCTAATGCGGAAGCATCATTGGATGCCAAGGAACACCCCAAGCACGATAACCATTACAGCTCCAAATAGTGGCTATGATGACAGGACTACCCTGGCGCTTTTCCAAAGTAATTTGATAAACTGATTTAGAATGGTTTTGCAACTTACCTGGCTCTCCTTGGGCACCTGCAGCCACACAGCCTGCTTCTAGATTTTCCTTGCTGGAGAATCCAGTTGGTTCCACTGAACTAAGTAGGGCCAAGTCATCGTCGTATTTATCTGAATTTAGCTAGTTTCATTATGTGATGATCAGTTTTGGTTGTGTGTTGTTGACCTCCGTGCTCTCTGTTGCCTCCTTCAGGGTGATGGCTGTACCTGCTACCATTATATACTTCACTTGTTATGATCAATTGCGAGATTTCCTGCGCTACGGGCTGGGATACAATGGAAGCCATATTCCTCTTATTGCTGGAGCAGCAGCTAGATGTAAGTGCATATATATATATATATATATACATACACAATATTTTTTTTTTGTGTGTGTGTTTAATTAATTTTTGAGAGCTCAATATTTTTAATGTCTGCCTCTCTGTTTCAGTGGGGGCAGTTACAGTGATCAGTCCGCTGGAATTGATCCGTACAAAGATGCAGTCGCGGCAACTCTCTTACATGGAACTGGGGGTATGTCTTCGATCTGCTGTCTCTCAGGATGGATGGCTGTCTCTTTGGAAGGGATGGGGGCCTACTGTGATGAGAGACGTTCCATTCTCTGGTAAATAAATTACTTTTTGTTATACTGTATCAGCTTTATTTTTTCTTTACATGAAATCTTTCAATTAGCTGTTTTTATTGAGATGAATTCCTCCTATTACTCCATATAACCTCTCCCTATAACGCCTCCTATTACTCCATATAACCTCTCTCTATAACTCCTCCTATTACTCCATATAACCTCTCCTTATAACTCCTCCTATTACTCCATATAACCTCTCCCTATAACTCCTCCTGACTACTCCATATAACCTCTCCCTATAACTCCTCCTATTACTCCATATAACCTCTCCCTATAACTCCTCCTGACTACTCCATATAACCTCTCCCTATAACTCCTCCTATTACTCCATATAACCTCTCCCTATAACGCCTCCTATTACTCCATATAACCTCTCCCTATAACTCCTCCTATTACTCCATATAACCTCTCCCTATAACGCCTCCTATTACTCCATATAACCTCTCCCTATAACTCCATATAACCTCTCCTTATAACTCCTCCTATTACTCCATATAACCTCTCCCTATAACTCCTCCTGACTACTCCATATAACCTCTCCCTATAACTCCTCCTATTACTCCATATAACCTCTCCCTATAACTCCTCCTGACTACTCCATATAACCTCTCCCTATAACTCCTCCTATTACTCCATATAACCTCTCTCTATAACTCCTCATATTACTCCATATACCCTCTCTCTATAACTCCTCCTATTACTCCATATAACCTCTACCTATAACTCCTCATATTACTCCATATAACCTCTCCCTATAACTCCCCCTATTACTCCATATAACCTCTCCCTATAACGCCTCCTATTACTCCATATAACCTCTCCCTATAACTCCTCCTATTACTCCATATAACCTCTCCCTATAACTCCTCCTATTACTCCATATAACCTCTCTCTATAACTCCTCCTATTACTCCATATAACCTCTCTCTATAACTCCTCCTATTACTCCATATACCCTCTCTATAACTCCTCCTATTACTCCATATAACCTCTACCTATAACTCCTCATATTACTCCATATAACCTCTCCCTATAACTCCCCCTATTACTCCATCATATAACCTCTCCCTATAACGCCTCCTATTACTCCATATAACCTCTCCCTATAACTCCTCCTATTACTCCATATAACCTCTCCCTATAACTCCCCCTATTACTCCATATAACCTCTCTCTATAACGCCTCCTATTACTTTGTATGATTTGTTTTCTATGTGATCCCATTCCTCTCCATAGCTTTGTACTGGTTTAATTATGAGCTGGTAAAGAAGAAGCTGAGTACCTCGTGGACCATTACAGAGTCTCCATTCCTGATCAGCTTTACTGCAGGAGCCGTGTCTGGATCTGTAAGTCCATTTCCTAGTCACTTTGTGTTTCTTCCAAACTCTGCAGAACCCGCTTCCTATCCCACGTTCTGCCTTTACCTGATCTTCCTGTCTAACCTCTAATGCCTAATAATCCCTTCTGCATTATATCTCTAGGTGGCAGCAATCCTCACTCTGCCTTTTGATGTTGTAAAAACTCAGAGACAAATAGAACTGGGGGACCTTAAAACGGGTAAGAAGACTGTTGTGGCATACCCTAGAGTACATAAAAAAAACAAAAAAAACTGGCTTGCGCAATGTATAGATAGACTTGTAGCATATATGACATTGGTTCTTTTTGAACAGGTTCGGTGCGTGGAGACCCATTTTACCATTGTAACATTTTGCTAGGGAACCATTGCTTTATTTTTAGTATTAAGATTTAAGAATTTCCTTAGACTATTTCCATACTTTTGTTATTATTTTAGATAGTCCATATATTTTGTAGAACAGTACAATAGAGGGAATACATACAAATAGTAATACAAAAAGGGGCAGAGGACTCTGCCAGAGAGCTTGCAATCTAGATAATACAGTATTTATACAAAGTGCATAGCAAGATGACTTGGGAGGTTACAATCTAAAGGAATCTCTGGACGCAGTAATGTTACATTACATTTTATGTGTGTAGTTGCCTGAGACCTGGACGAATAAGATGGGTTTTAGCAAAAGGGTTAGAAATCGGTAATCTGTGAAATGCTACCAAGGTATTTGAGTTGTCCATGAAATTCAGTTATCTACTGAGCAGTACTTCTGTCGTGATGAAGTCTTCATATTCAAAATATTGCAATAAGCTTAGAAACCTGTAATCAAAAACCATGCAATCCCCCTGGAAGCCACTTGTTTCCATGGTAACTGCTACACTACGTGATTCCACTAAACTATGCCCCACTGCCCCCACACACTTTAGTTATTTAACAGATTTAGAAATTCCATTGTTACTTTACTGTAAATAAACACCAGGATTTTTATTTATCAGAAACCTTATCCTTATAAATATAGTTTATAGTTTTGGCAATCATTCATACTGATGTTAATTTTAACTTGCAGCGGTTTCTGTTCTTTGATGGTCATTCTACTAATCTATTGCACCATTAACCTTTGAACAAAGTCTTTAACCACCTTAAGGACACATGACATGTGGGACATGTCATGATTCCCTTTTTATTCCAGAAGTTTGGTCCTTAAGGGGTTAAACATCTGAAAATAATGTCAGATCAATGTGCAGGCCAGCTAGTGTGGGGCTGTAAATTGTCCTATTGATCCCTTTACAATTTCCTCATTGCTGTAATCTATACAATGTGTGAAACGGTTAGATCTGCAGAAAAGACGAAGAGTAGGATTTAAAGACTATGTTCCACCACTAGCCAAAACAAACTATGTTCCACCGCTATCCATACCCCTCATCTATAACCCTTTTACCACTAGCTGCCCAAGTAACTACTGTACCTCCTTAAAACACACATACCTACTTCAAAAGGTATAGGTTGGAATGGCACACAGATCAAAGCAGAGTTTGCTTCTGGGAGGTAGAGAAAAATGTTAGGAACTTAGCTTACTGTCATTTAGAACATCCTTGAGACTCAAAGGCCTGAGCAACATTTTGCTGGGTTTTAAAAACTGCATCTTTTGGAAGCTCTCTCTGCCTTAGGTGAAAAAGAGGGGGGTTGTCTCATGATTCCGCATCTTATTTGCATTTCAAATAGTGAATTGGGCTACCGAAATATACAATTTTGCCTTTTTCACCTTTAATCTTGTTCAGGTAATTTTTCTAACTTAAATGTCTAGTGTAGATTTTGTAATTTCAGTCTGCAGTTTAAAACGCTTTGCTTTTATAAAGGGACAATGTGGCACTATAACCAATTCAATTGGATGACATGGTTATAGTTCCTGGAGTCCCCTGACACTATTCCTTTATTTATTGTTAAACCATTTTCAGGCAGTTTAACACTAAATAGGGGATCTTAACTATCCACAGCCCAGCGGCCCTATCAGAATTATGGTTGAAGCGGGTATGGCTCTGATACTCTAAAATCAGTCAGCTGACACTCTCAGCCAATCACAGCTGCTCAGACTAATCATTTTAGCCCAAGCAGCAAAAATTGGATGGGTTACTGGGGTACTCTTGTTTAAAACCTAAAAACTGTTTAAAACTGAATGAATTTCTGGCACTCCAGACACTATATTCTGTTCAATAAGATAAAGCTGCTTCAGTGCTTACAGTGTCCCTGTAAAAATAACAAAGAAAAAAGTGGTGTCTAAATATATATATATATATATAATTTTTTTTTTTTTTTTTTTTTTTTTTTTTTTTTTTTAACCTCCCAGGCCCATCCAGACAGCAGAGATCTTCCACCTGGGGGGCAATGCGTACAATCCGAGCAGAATTTGGAACCAGAGGTCTTTTTACAGGTAAATCCAATTGATCTGCCTTCTACTCTGATGTATTCCCTTTAAGTTTATAACTTCTCTGACTGTTAATTCTTCCATTTCTCATTGTCAGGATTCATGCCCCGTGTCATTAAAGTAGCTCCAGCGTGTGCTATTATGATCAGTTCATATGAATTTGGGAAGAACTTCTTCCAGCAGCGCAACCAGGAAAAATGCACGAATATCTGAGATTTGAGCTCTAGAAAAGCAGGACAAACTCTGCGTCCTTTTTGAAACTATGCTCTCGATTTCCCACCTTGCCTAGAGTGAATAGGCCTTTTAAAACATTCGATTATACCAGGCATTTTCAGAAACATGTAAGCGATCCAATGAAATGCAGCTGTAGAAAGCGAAACGCGTTTTCTAGATCCCGACCAAGCAACCACAACAGCTGTACATCTTACACATAGATATGAAATCACTGATCTGTCTTAAGTACGGGAGATGGACAAAACAATGGAAGCACTATCTAGAAAATAAGTTTAACTAAATTAGAAATGCTGTTTCTAATGCACATTAGTGTCTTATTAATTTAGCCGTATGAGTTGCTTCTAAAACAATTGGCACTTGGATTTTTTTTCAAAGCGGACAGGAAACTAACCATTCGAATTAGGCTAACGAATTGTATATGAATTACAGATCCTTTAGTCACAGCCGAAATTCAACCGAAATAGGTCTATTTCATAGATGCCACAAAAAATGAACACAGAACGGAACCTTTGTAACGAAGTCTCAACGAAGCTTGTGTGTCAAATGAATACAAAGCTGAAGTTTACAGCAGGACTGCCTCTCAGTAGCCGCTAATATCTAAAGACCACGCACAAAGATGCATAACTTGGTATAAGGAGCACAAAACCCACACGAACAGTGGAACAAATGTGTTCCTATGGGTCTTCTTTCACCATGTTTCCCCGCAGTCCAGTGGGTTTCTAGTAACGGCACTAGCACTGTAGTGCGAGTCTTAAGGTCAGATGATGGCTGTGAATGGCGAAGCTCTAAGATGCCTTTTGTTTTGTTTTTTAAGAACTTCGTGCCTACCATGGTGCAATCACTGTAGCTTGACAAAGTTCTTGCATTGGAGGATAATAAAGTTCCCATTGATATTGATAGATAAATTCAAGAATGGTTTCATCATAAAATCCAATGACTTTCATGGGCTCACCAATTACCATGTCCAAATATTACTAAAATGTTATGGGACATTCTGGAGTGTGAATTTACATCTTCATCTTTCAAACAACTTTTTACATAGTGATGTATTTCACCAACCTTCAAAGTCTGTTTTAGGGGTGTTAAAGAAGCATTGGAACTGATCTGGAAGTAAAGTGTGGCCGTACTGCATTTTTAGCTGTTTAAAAAGGTGTTTCCCTTGATTTTGTCCACCTTCTTGTCATATCTGGTGGAAAGGGACTTTGTTAAAAGAGCTTAAACTAAATTCTATAGGCATTTTGTTTTTACCAATGATGATTACAAGTATGTAGCTGGCTGTGATAATGAATCTAGAATTCATTAAGATTTTATCATAAAAGGGTATCATAGAAACCTAGTCAAAAGGCTGTGGTACTGGGAACTAACCACTTGATCCACAACTACAGTGTGTACAACTTCAGGAACAATATCCTAGTGCTTTCCAATATTGAACTAGGAGATTCCTGTGCAAAAACAAGAAAACCAAAGAACTTCTCTACAGTCCAAAAGTTGTTTGCATAATCTAACAGTCTGCTGCCTTGTGAGTGCATTGAAACACAGGCTACAAAAATAAATGGACTTCTGGTTCCAAGTGAACGTTGGTCTTCAACATGGAATTTTGGCTGAAGAGCTAATGAGTGAGGACTGATATGCCAGAAAAACTGACAGTGGAACCAGACTCGGAATCACAAGACTTATCTCTTAGAGAACAAAAAAAAAAAAAAAAAAAAGCTTGGACTTAAAGTTGCCTATTGAAAGTCTAGAATACCGAACTTGTTTCTAGAAAGATGTCTGGTCTCCCAAGATTTCAAGTTCACCTCTTGATCTTTTCTTTCCTGCAAGTCCTTGCCTTCCGCACTTCCTTTCCCCCCACCTAAATATAATGGGCAGATGTTCAGCAGAAGCACCATGCATGATCAGGTCTCCTAGAAGTGCCTACACCCTATATTTAGGTAGCAACTCATTTGTTTCAGTTGACCTAATGATTCATCTTAAGTCAGGGAGGGTAAACTGGTATGTATACCCCTTTTCATTCCAAATCAAAAATTGTGTTTATGGAGTGTTTATAAGGGGTTTCAAAATTTGTATTGTGGCAGTGCCCCTTTATCCGCACTATTGCCAACAATGTGTGATGTTTTGCCATCTATTTTTTTTCCAGTTTTAAACCTTTTAAGTGCCAAGCTGTGGGAAATAAGTTGCCCTCACCTTTGCCTTTAACCCCTTAAGGACCAAACTTCTGGAATAAAAGGGAATCATGACGTGTCACACACGTCATGTGTCCTTAAGGGGTTAAAGGGTCATGAATTATTTTCACGTGGTCACTATATTAACATGCGATATGCTCTAGCATAAGTCAGAAACTTGTACCAAAGCCAAATCTGATGACACATCTAAATTATGTCCAGTTTAAACACATTAAAATCTCCCAAGTTTTCATTCCAGAAACAAAAAACACCATCTATTGAATGGATTTCTCATAGGAAATCAAACTATCTCCTATACGTGTAATGTAAATCCTACCAGTAATCAATTCCCTTCCTCTACTAAAAGCAAAGCACGTTTTAGTGGCTGTGTTAATATATATTTTTTTTGTTTTACTTGTGGAGAGTTGTGTTATAGACTTTGGCTGTGGGAATTTCTGACTTTGGCCACAACATATGTATTCCTTTTTGTATCAGAAATATGCATTCCAGAATCTGACCATTGAACAGGTTGCATAGAGGGCATCGATTATCGATCAGTACAGACAGAAAATCTGTTTATCATACCACTGACTATCGTAAACCTGCAGGCTAATAAAGTGTGAATTGTTAGGAATTCCAAGTGAATTTCACGTGGTCGGTCATGGAAACACAACATATTTTTCCAATTGAACGAATGTGGCCTAAAAATTGAAATGAACTTTTTAGTTTCTGATATTTCACACTTTAATGAACAATCCGGTTTGTAATTTGCAAAGGGGCATGGGTTCCCTCACTGCACAAGAACTGGGTACCTTTTGAATTCATAGACTTAAAGTAATTTTTTTTTTTTAACCATTTTTTTGTTTCAGCTTGTTAAGCTTTGGCATGACTGTCCTTTTAAATGTGTCACTGCCAGTCCAGTCCTATTCAGCAGGGACTGCACTTAGTTTAACTCCGACTTAGCACTGCCTACATTGCAGGCATAGGGGGCAGCGCAGAGCTTTTAACTGCAGCGCAGTCGTTGTAAGAGTACATTATCTCGCTGAGGTGTTACTCGGGGGGGGGGGGGGGGTATATTGGGAATAGAGGTAAATAATTAAATAGGCGGCAAGTAATGTACATAGTGTGATCACAGCGAAATTACGTAACTTACCTACAATCACACTGGAAACGCTGACTTATTTTTAAATTTTATTTTGTTTAAGTAACTGCTACCCAACCAGATGTCTTTACATGTGTGTTACAAGTAAGTTGACCTTAATCTCAAAGTAGCAAGCGTCTATTCATTACTATGGGCAATTTTGAGCCTAAAATGTTCACAGAATTTTGGCGTTTTTCCAAAATTCGCAGTTTAGTGACTAAGCCAGGAACCAATAGCATGTATATAAAAAGTTTTAAATACATTATTTACCTGCACAAGACTGGACAACTCCCTCTTTAGCATGTTTACCATGTTTTTGGGGTATTAAGTACAAAGTTGAAGCACACTTTGACTTCTAAAAGCGATGTAGTGGTCCAGCCATTTGTGTATATGTTGCCTGTCTGTGTTTTTTTTTTTTGTTAATTCTGCTGTGGAATAAAACCCACCACCCTCCAGCTGCTCACCTCCCTAGGAGTAAGACATACACACAGTTGTGATAAATGTACATTCAAAAAATAAAAGTGCATTTAATGCATTGATAGACATTTTTTTGGTCTCTGCGTTTTCGCCTTCTTGACTGCCCAGACTCCAGATGCTTGTGAAATAGAAATCAACTGATTTATCACAAGTGAAAGTGCTACTTTCTCCATGGCATCACTTTTCATGCCCTGTCCAGGTGATGTGTATAGGAAGAGATGCTAAATTTCGCAACCTTACAAAGGGGCAGTCTCAGCAGCATAACCACTACCTATCTCAGCCGGTAAAAGGCTTTAAAATATTGATATTATTGATAGCGGGAATAGCAACTTCTGTAGCTGAGCATGGGGCCAGGCAGTGCCGATTGTGGGCAAATTACTGTAACAGTTTTACTGAGGACAGAGGGATGGTACCCGCAGCCTAATGGTAACCACTACACCAGCATGTAATCTCTAAACAACAGTTTAGTGATGGTTTTGTTTCATAAATACCATTCTAAGACTACAAACCGGTTCCATGGTATGTTCGATTTCATCAAATGCTTTTAGCCGGAGGTATTTAATAAAATTACTTAAAGTATCCAGACAAAATGTGAAAATAAAGGAAGTAGATTGTAGATTGTAAATTTAAATAGCAAATTTTGGCTTTTTTCCCGCTTTGTTTCATATTTTTATCTGAATGCATTTTGATTTATTATTTAACAAAAAAGTGCAAAATGGCATTATTTAGGTTTTACCTGTAGGGTGTTTAGGTGCAGGGGACTAATGATTTGCAAGTAGTTTAACCAGATCCTGCCATGTTATCAAAGACATACAACACATAGGTGAGTACCACGTGAAAGGTAGTGCCCTGCAGTTTGTAGAAATTGTATGCTGCAGATTCCGCAACGACTTGATTGCACTAGCACAACATTCCTCTTAAACGTATAGCGTGACCGCACTAATCACGTGGTGCGGATTGATCTGTATATATGATATATATGATTACTCCAAGCATTATTACTACAGTCTGCTGTAGGTATGATGCCAGGAGCACCCTGCCCTAGTTCCCTGGCAGTGGGGCAAACAGTTTAGCAACAGTTTGCCCTCCTTATCTGGGACCCCATCAGGCTCTGAGGCACCCTGGTTGTCCAGTGACTCACTTTCTTCTAGTCAAGGGTCCAATTGATTACCTTTTCCCAGCATGTTTTTTGGGGGGCCCACGTCCTTCAGAGTTATAAAGCTGGCCCTTTAAACTAAAAGTTAACCGGCAGTGGGTTACACCTCCGCAGCAGAAAGCTTGAAGTCTTCTGTGCCGCATTTCAAAGCGAAATGTTGCTCATACAGACTTCAGATCACTGAAGTGGTGATGGTGCTTGGATCAGCCCTTTAAGGCAATTCAAAATTAAACTTTTATCTTGCATAATGCTACCAACTGGTATAAATGAATTACAGGACATAAGCAAAGCACAAAAACAAAATCGATACATTGAGCCTGGTGATACCAAGTTCAGCTTCCTGTAACATGACAGAGAGCTGTAATATTGATTTCTGTGCAAATACATACACGCATTTAGATAATCATTAAACTGTGGGTTATCAGGAATTGGTAAACTTGCAAAACCTAAACCTAATTAGAATCTTTTAACTCCTGTGCCCAATTCCCTTGTCTATTCACTATACAGTGACCTGGAAGGATTGAGAACAGTTGCAAACTTCAGATTAAAAAACTGTGACTATACAAATATTAATTAATTTTTTTTTTCCACAGCCATTTTGGTCTTAAGTTTGTAATTGTATTGACCCGTGCAATAACAACTAACTATACATAGCCCCAAGCGGTTATACATGGCTTTCTAAAATTTCCTCTCTGCTCTCTCTTCTAAAATCTGACAGTCTATTTTTAGTCTAGTCATAATTTGCCACACGTAACTTTTTTCCCCTGTATTTGCAGTATTTTATCAATTCCAAATTTAATCCCAAACACTAATTCTACTCACTTGCTATATAGCTCACCCCATAATTAATTACTTAGTTGTATTGTGAACGCCATACTTAATTCATCCAATGTGTCCATATTCCGTTGTATGTTTGCCACGTTTCATCCTACCACACCACATTTCATATATGACTTTTGTAACTAACTTCCTATTTTACTTTTCTTATATTCCTGGGTCCAGTTGATTCTTTTCCCAGGATGCTTTTGGAGGGCCTAACACCTTCAGAGTTATAAAGCAGCCCCATGTACTGAAACTGAGCCCAGGTGTCATAGTTGTATGTGTTGTAAGTCCTTAAGCCAACCATAGATGGCAGTACTCTGTTGGCCATGCAGACAGCGGGACAGGCCTTGGCTAATGTTACAACCCTGACCCTGCTGATGGCTGTACAAGGCTTAATGATATAGGAGCGAAATGTATTAACTGCGAGATGCAGAGAGGGTGTGGTGGAAAATTTCTGTGGAAATGCTGAGGTCGTAAAATTTTAGAGACCGCCTTAATGGATTTACTAATCATCTGAGTTGTATATTGTGTAATAACTTTCCAAAGTTAGACCTAAAGAATTGGGCTTTTTTTTTTCCCCTGAGATTTTCTAATACATAGCGAGGTGGATGAACCCCAATGTATAAAATACTGTTTACTTTTCAGAGGGTCACTGTACTGACCAAGAATGCCACAGATTCAGCACATTTGATCACATCCAGAAACACAGGGGTTTTATGCCAGTCTGTGGGTAAATGGGCATCTTCTCTGGAGCAGACTAGACCACATTCTCCACTAAGTGAAATTTATCAGATACTTTCTGCAATTATATTATTATTTATATAGGGCCAGCAAATTCCTTAGCGCTGTACAATGGGATAGGTGATGCAAGGGGATTATGTTGGCTGAACAATGGGATCCAGACCCAGCCAAATAACAGTTGGACAATGATGGTCATAAGACAATTACCATTGTTGAGATTGGAGATCTTCCCAAATTACTATGCAGTTTTTTTTTGTTTTTTTTAAAATGTTATTCTGATACTGCTGCGGGCAAGTTACTGGGCTGTCCTGGTGGAGTTTGCTGCTGGGCCAAGTAGTGTGACGTCTGAACTTCTGGTGGACTAATCAGACACTTGCAGTCTGGCACTCTAGTTAGCCAGCATGCATGCCGACTCACTGGTATTCCATGACCCACCTCCCATTGGCCCACTTGGGATCACCACACCTCTATGTGCAAAACCTTAGCAGGAAGGGGGCTACACAGAGCACCACCGCAGCCAGCACACACACTATACATTCAGGAAGCAAACATACATCACATGCAGCCAGACAACACTAAACGCCCATGTTACATACATACAACACACAATACATATAGAAAGTACACATAGGCACATATCAAACACCCACACATTACATACTACCAACACACAGCCAAAATACACCACCACACACAAACTACAGCCAGTACACATACGCACACATCACATACAGCCAGCACAGACCAAGCACAGTGAGCACACACCACGTACTATGACAGTGGGAGGGCACAGGGTTAGACACTCCCTTTTGGCATTTTGATTTATTTTGCAAAAATAGCTATTTTTGCTTCAGGGAAATTCGCAAAATGCTATGTTGTGACTACAGTGGAGATAGAGACATTTTCAAGATCAACTATGTTTTCCTCAGTTTGTTTTCCATTCAGATTTAATTTGTGAAAACTCCACTAGTTTAGCTGTCAATGTCAAAGGGTCTAGGCTGGGGTCCCAATCTTTGAGACTTAAATAATTTTATTGTATTTGTTTATGTAAAGGGTCTGACCCTCTTGCCCCTTTGCTTTGGAAACATAAAAGAAATGCAGTAGTGTAAGATTCATGAGGCACCATAGCATTAATCTATTCCACCTATAGTGTAGTATTGCTGGGATATGAGGAATGGAACTACTCTCCCCAGCAAGTCTCTTGCATGTCATGGCGGCTGCAGGTGGGGAAATGAGAATATGGTTTCATAGCCTCTCCCCTCTAGCACACAGTACCATGCTCAAGCTGCTTATAAAAGACTTGGTGGAAAAGGTAAATTGGTCACCTCTGATGCCACATTTTACTCATCAGTTGAAGATGCAGTGGGTATTGAGGATAAGTAGGAACTCAAGTAATGAGATATGACTCAAGGGTTGAGTGATGAGGGCATGGAGAGAAACACAGGACTCCATGGGTTCACCAAGAGAGACCCAGAGGGTATAAGAGCATGGAGATGGAAACTAGACACCCTAACTCTGATTCTCAAAACCCCTCTATTTCTCCCAACCTGAAGCCGATGATAGACTGCTGCATACTGAATTGCCTTGGACTGGTATTAAAACCATCTGAGTGTTGCAGTTGAAGATTTGTTGCACGTAACGTGAGGGATAGGCTAATATATAGTTGATATTCTGCAGGGTGTCAGTATTCCCCAGTCGACTTACTGGGTATGTGTGTATACAGAGATTTAGATATGGGTGGGTTTCTGTGTTAGGTCCCCACCATCATCCCAGTAAACCATACAACTTGTAAAGTTTTGCAGTTTTAATAGGCATAATGGAGAAGCTCCCACTGTAGGAAGCATCTTCCATGACACGCATAGTGGGTACCAGTGACACACAATATATGATGGAATCAGTAAAGGACGAGTTCCACCCTTCCCACATTCATGAACTTAGGTCCACATGGGAAAATATGTTAGGTGGTATTAGGTCTCTCGGGACTGAGGCATTTTGGGGTAAACTCAAGCTCTTGATTTGGTGTTCTGATTCCTTCCATGTTCTAGTGAATGTGATGCGTTTAAGTCTTTACAATAGGACACCAGTAATGGACACGATTAGGAATGAGGTGTGTTTATGGCTTCCACTCATGAATTCCAATTAATTGCTGTTGAAGTCTTCTTCTGGCCAACACCTTCTAGAAGTTTAGGTCTTGTGCTGCTTTTTAGGGAACTTTTGGGTTAAAAGGTGAATGAGTTGTCTCACTCTGGGGACCCAACTTCTAGTCAGTTGCATATTTTGTGTTACAGAATTTTTTTCTTCTTGAGTCAGCAGGTGCCCAGTCCAGAAGCCCCCAATTTCATTTGAGCTGGAAGTGGATAGGAGATTAGGTGGGATATCCTGGCTAAGCCAGTGGCCTTTTCAGCAGGTTGGTCATGGGATGATTGTGGGAGTTTTAGCTTAGGCTCCTATTTTTTTTTGTGGTTGTAATGGTTCTGGGTTCTCCATCGGGTGGGCTCAGCTAGGGCTTCCAGTTGGGCTGGTCTCACTGCTGTTGCTCACAAGGCATTCGTTGGATTTCAGACTTGGCAGAGATTTACAACTTGGAATGGAAGCCAGAGATCCACATAGACCCAACATTGATGGTGTAGGATCCTTTCCTAAACAATGACAGTAAAAATGATCAATTAGAAAATATCTGGTACTCATTCAAATTTTTATTAAATTTTAGAGATGTTTGTTTAAAATTGACATTTCACACTTTATTCACCTTTATTTCTAAAAGAAACACTAAAGCATCAGGAATACAAACGTGTTTTCCTGACACTACTGTGTTAACCACTGCATGGTTCTGAAAAAGCTGGTTCCGCCCCCTTGGCTAAGATCATCAATATTGATATTTCCCAAAAAAAATCATTGGGAGGCTGTTGCGCATGCGCAGCAAAATATTGGGCTGCACCAATCCTCATCTCAAACAGATGCATTGAATCTGTGCATCTCTATAACAGAAAATAGTTACAATACTTGCCGTAATTTTCTTTTCCTGGCATATATCCATGTCAGTATCACCTGTGGGTTAGCTCCTCCCTCTCAGCTGATAGGACAGGAATCATGGTATATAAGGAATCCACCTGTCCAGAATAAGCAGTCTACCAAGTCAGTCCAGAAAAAAAGGGATGGTTTGTTGATGCGGACATGGATATTTGCCAGGAAAAGAAAATTACGGTAAGTATTGTAACAATTTTCTGTTTTCCTGGCCAATCCATGTCAGCATCACCAGTGGGACTTCCCAAGCAAAATTAAAAAAAAAAAAAAACAATTATACCATATCAATGCTATACCAAATTTAATCAAACATTTGTTGTGGAAGTAGGATATTTCTCCCAAATGAGGAGGCACAGGAGCCTGAAACGTCTAGGCAATAGTGCCTCACAAAAGTGTTGAAAGATAACCAGGCTACAGCCCTACAAACGTCTTCTGTAGAGGTATCCGCCAAAGAGGCCGAGACAGCCCTAGGTCGAGAGAGCTTTAACACCTTCTGGCACTGGTTTGTCAGTGACCCTAAATCGCAGAAGTAATCCATCTCCTGATAGAAACAAAGGCAGATATACATTTATGGTAACCATAAAAGTACAATAAAAGTCTATTTGACTTACTAAATTCTTTACTACAATCAAGGTAAATGCGTAAAGACCTAACCCATTCAAAGTATGCCAAATGGATTCTTCTTCAGAAGAAGGGCTTTTCAAGAAAGAAGGTAGGATAATCTCCTGGTTCAGGTGAAATTAGGAATGGAACCTTTTGAATGAATATTGGAACCAACCTTAGAACCGCCTTATCTCCAACATGGAGGACAGGAAAAAAGAGTGCTTATTCTGGGCAGGTGGATTCCTTATATACCATCATTTGAAATTTAGATTCCTGACCTATCAGCTGAGAGGGAGGAGCTAACCCATAGGTGATGCTGACATGGATTGGCCAGGAAAGGGAGCAATCAGCAACTCCATGCACAGCGTGGACGGCCACTAGAGGTCCAAGAAGCACCTCTAGTTGCCGTCTCTGAAAAGGGCGTTAAGCTGTAGCTGTTCTGGTGACTATAGTGTCATTTTAATAATTCAGGATGCAAGTTTTTAAGATCTCATTTTGGTTACATCTCTACCACACCACACTCATCCTACCGAAACATTCTAAATACAGTCACTCCCTCCCAAAGAATAATTGAATATGGAAGTCCTAAAAATGTTCTATTTCAGTAAGGTGCCTATTTGGTCAGGTCCTATTTAACCCCTTAAGGACACATGACGTGTGACATGTCATGATTCCCTTTTATTCCAGAAGTTTGGTCCTTAAGGGGTTTTTAACCTCAGCATATTTACTCAGCCTCATTTCATGGACGTTTACAGATTTACATGTTCATTGTTCCTTATGTTCTGCCATAGTCAGCGTCACAAGATGTAGATGAGGTAGATCGTTGAGTTACTGTAAAGTTATGTAACCGTTCGGTAACTGTATCAAGGTTCTATTGAGTTGACACCAGACACGCACAGATACACAGCTCTCCTCCCATCAGGCACACAACCCTGCATTCACTTACCAATAGGACCCCAGGGCTCGCCATCCTGCTTACCATCTCCACGCTGGAACTCGGAGCTTAGACTGAGCTCAGCAGATAGATGTTCTGTGCTCAGGTAGCTGTGTCTGCAGGCAACGAAATACAGAAATACACAGATTACCACAATACTCTGCAGACTGCAAGATAATGGTGCTTTAAGATGAAAGATATACGTGAGTTCGTGTAACCAAGGGCTCTTCCATACGACAGGAAAATGTGCGTATTTCAATGAGCAAAGATTTTCACAATAACTATGAAACTACATGCACCACATCCACTTCTTCTGGTTTGGGGTACTGAATAGGCTAAAAAAATAAATAAAAGGGCAGTGTATATAGAAACGCCCCTAATGCAAACGCTATCATGGCAGGGTGAACCTGGTAGAATTACAATTATTTATATAGCGCAAACATATTCCACAGCGCTGTACAACAGGTAAGCAAAACATGATTGACATGCTGGAATAGTAAGTGAAGAGGGCCCTACCCAAACAACCTCACAGTCTACCAGTCGTATAAAAAGGACGAGCCAAGTGTTTAAAGGGAATCTCCAGTGCCAGGAAAACAATCCGTTTTCCTGGCACTGGAGGTTCCCTCTCCCTCCCACCCCCCGGTTACTGAAGGGGTGAAAACCCCTTCAGTCACTTACCTGAGGCAGCGACGATGTCCCTCGTCACTGTCTCCTCCTCCGCGCCGCTCCTCCTACTGTCTCCGTCGGCCGAGACTGATCCCGCCCACCGGCCGGGGAGACCTAATGCGCATGCACGGCAATGCCGCACATGCGCATTAGCGCACCCCATAGGAAAGCATTGAAAAATAATAATGCTTTCCTATGGGGAAATGAGCGACGCTGGAGGTCCTCACACAGCGTGAGGACGTCCAGCGACCCTCTAGCACAGGTTTCCTGTGCTATAAAGGAGGAAGTGACCTCTAGTTGCTGTCTAGTAGACAGCCACTAGAGGTGGAGTTAACCCTGCAAGGTAATTATTGCAGTTTATAAAAACTGCAATAATTACACTTGCAGGGTTAAGGGTAGTGGGAGTTGGCACCCAGACCACTCCAATGGGCAGAAGTGGTCTGGGTGCCTGGAGTGTCCCTTTAAGGAGTAAACCTGTGTATTTTGCTTCGTTCTGAATTGAATTTCATCCGAATTTCCAAATCTAAATGAACTGATGAACAAATTTGGAACATACTGAAAAAAATATATATTTTGGATCCATTCATTTTAATGACAGCAAATTAAAGACTTGTCTACTATGCATCTTTAACAGAAAAAATAAGAAAAAAGGCTTTTTCTTAATTCTGCTCTTTGAACTGTTTGTAGATAGCTACCTACTTTAGTATTCGTACATGGGATTGTCACAAATTAGGGACTTATCTTCTACACAACTGAAAGGGAAAAATAATGAAAAGGGCTTGTCTTAATTTTGGACTCAGCTGCTTAGTAGATAGCTCCCTAATTTGGTATCTTTATGTGGGATTGCCATTTTAAGGAAACCAAATTAGGGAGCTATCTACTAAACACAACAGCTCTCTAATTTCTACCCTTATGTGGGATAGGCATATTTAAGGATATTAAGTTCAGGTGCTTTTTAACAGATAGTTCCCCTGTTTGGGCCACCCCTCACAAGGATATCAAATTAGGGAATTATCTACTAAACCGCACTTTAGAACAATACGAATAACGGTGCACAAATTTTGTGTTGGTTCAGATTTCTTTTCCGTATTTAGTTTCATTCAGAATAGATCATTTCCACATTTTGGATGAGGTGAAATTAGAAAATTAAAGAATGGAAACAAACCGAAAATAAACGAAACTCCATAACAGAGAGTTATGTGCACGGGCCAAACACATAAGATGGAATACCGACAATCATGGTATGAATTACAGTTCTAATAGAACAACTAGGGTTGTCTGACCCCGTGTCTTGCTTGTAAAAGTAAGTCCCTTCTCTGCCTTTGCTGGTCTCCTCCAACAAAATGGGCTCAATGGACAGATGCCAAGTCCAGAGCAAGATATCAGCTCGGCCAGGGCTTTCTAAGGGATTGACTCCATGGTCCCCCTTTCCATTAACATTAGGCTTTGTGGAGGAAGCCATGTTTGGACCAGATACGCAGGACCTACTTAGGACACACAGCTCGACTTTGAGAAATATTCAAAACCTTTAAAGGTTATATGAATAGTTGCTCTTGCAATGATGGAAGGAGTGATCCCACTGTTGTTTAAAAAAAAAAAAAATTTATATAAAGTTTATTTGTGGTTGGGCACAATAAGCCGAGGTATAGTAGTGGTGGTGTAAGTCGGTTGCGGTGTGCTGGATCCGACATTCGGGTAGGCCTGTAAAAAGAGGGCCTACCAAGTAAATGTCTTGATAAAGTAAGCGGTGGATTGGCTGAACCAGGAAGTATCTGCCTAGAGGAAGGGGAGGCCTGAGAATTTATAGGCTGGCTAACCCCTTCCACAACTACAGTACAGGCTGAGCCTACAACAAAGCCTTCTACTTTTTTTGAGCCAACATATTTTTTTATTTTTTTTAGAATCAAGGATAATAGGCGTTAGGAGAGGGAAAAAAATGTACCTGGAGAAAGATGTGGATAAACAAAAAAGTACAGGTGGACAATTGTCCATGAATATTCCAGCATCCAGGGCCTTCCATCGTGTCAAGCGTGGTCTCCTGCATAACTATTTTATCAGTTCAGGGCCAGTACCCCCATCCCCTCTTTCCAATGTGTCTAATGTCCACTAGCCTCATATTTAAACTAATAATAAATAAAATTAAGCTGTTTGCTCTGAATAAATGGCACATCTAATGTATCTCCTCTCAGAGCTCCTCAGTCTTTGGTAAAGAGTTTTTGGTTGAAAGAGTGACGTTTGCTGTGGTCTAAAACCATCACGTGCAGCTAGGTGTAAAAACTTCCTGTCAGCTAGTTAGTGCAATTGTGTAAAGTTTCAGATAATCAAAAATAGAGGGCACAGAGACGGGAGGTATACAGCTACAGACAATGGTGTGAGAGAAGTATGGCACAGGAAGAGGGTTATTTACTAAAGTAGGACCTTTTGGGAAGTAATCAGACGATTGCTCAGCTATTATGGCTTTCCATGGTTATTGACTAAAAATTGCACTTTAGTGAATAATCCTTCAATTTATCCTGTAACGGCAGCTTTAAAGGGACACTCCAGACCCCTAAAGCACATCAGCTTCCTGAAGTGATTTATGTGTGAAGACTGTGTCCTCTTTTTTTTTCTTCCCATTTTACGAAAAGTGCAGATTTTTATAGAAATTGGCACGTTTATAAATTAACCTGGTAACACCCCCTTGGCTGTCAATCAGACAACCGCTCCTGTTACTTCCTGGTTTGGTCAGCTCAGTGGAGCTAAACTCAAGAGGAAGTAATTGCCCAGAGCACCTGCCTTGCAAAGACTTCTCATTGAGCTGCATTGGTAAGTCTGTGATTGGACAGTCACAGAAAGACTGGGCGAGGTTAGAAGATGGGAAATATACCCAAAAATAAATGTTTTCTTTTGGATATATCTACTAAACGTTGCTTTTTACTTTTATTTAAGTTTTGGAGTGCTCATTTAATTTTTAACAAGTGTAGACAACCTTCAACACTTGAGATGTTGTTGACTACATCTTCCTTGATGCTTTGTCAACATTATGGAAGATGCTGTCCACAACATCCAGAGTGCCAATGCTTGCCTACCCTGATTTATATTTTGTGATGTATATGAAGATTATTACAGCAATGGTCTTCAGAGATGAAATATGGATTACAGAAGTGGCACTGCAGATCAGACACACGTAAGACTTATGGAGAGATGGTCTGTACATTGGACATGAGGAGGTTTAGAGCGAACAGTGCTCATGATCTATGATCTGTTCAGTGAGTTACCATGTGTATGGGCTGTGTCTTACCTCCTGTACAGCGAAGGCTTAACTGATGCCTCATTATCATTAAGAGTGCTCAGTGACGGCCATTGGTTTCCCAGAGGGGCTCCCAGGCTGGGAGTGAACTGTTTGATGGGGGCAGTTTCAGAAGGGAGGAGGCCAGTGCTGGAATCACATAGAGAAAGCACTCAGACATGCAATACATTCATTTCATAATGTCTGGCATACCCTCCTGCCATGGACAGACATTGCATGACCCTGGTTATATGCTACCTAGTAGGACGACCGTAGGGCTGTTATGGCTTCCATGCCTCTGTGTTGGTGTGTATCATGGTAAAGCATGCAGTATGAACTAGCTTACAGGGGTTAGGTGACATTCGCAAGCATCGTGGCTGCAAGAGCATTATGGGAGATGTAGTCTGAAACATCTGGAGCGCTGAAGGTTGCCTACCAGCATGTCATGGTTAATACCCAATAGACGTCCTTGTTAATGACCAAGTGTCTTAAAAGATCTAGTGGTTGAGTGACTAGTGGGTGTGTTGCATAAACGCCGAGTATTTCAATCTGCAATGGGATGAGAATCCAGTTTATGGACACCGGGGTGAGTTTTGACTTAATATATATATTAATAAAGGTCTGGTTCCTATGCATGTGTCCTAGAATCAGTGGTAGGCAATTCTAGCTACTAAAAGCCTGCAGATGGGGGAGCTATATAAGAAATGTACAGAACCAATTCAGGCCATAACTAAGTATATCTACCTATTTAAGGGCAATCTAAATGACTGATCCATTGGTTCGACACATCTCTTTTTCAGTAATGATATCCCAAAATCCGGGGCCTTTTACTTGTCCTTTAGGACTATAATTTCCTGACACTGATTTAGAGGACATGCGGTCCTGGATGAAGAATGTGTCTCCGGTGTGTGGTTTTGGTTGTTTTTCTTGTAGAAAGGTCATGAATGACATGTGAAAGGAATCCGTGAGAATTCAGTTTTTGGGGTTCTACTTCAATTCCTGATTGGAAATCTATATCTTACTAAGACACGGATCATCGATTGTTTTTGGTCAGTATGTGGTCTTAGTGAGTTGGTGGTTGAAAGGTACAGTGAAGAGGGAAGATGAGGATTTATTACATGAGTTAGCACAAATATACGTGGTTACATAGAGACTCTAGAACTCACAGTTGTTCTTGTAATTCCAGAATTACTCCCTCCAATTGATGCTTCTCTTGCAGACTCTGTTCTGCCTGTTCACTGATCCGCTGAGTAAGACGCTTGTTTTCAGCTTCCAAATTCTTCAACTGAGACTCTCGCAGACGTACTAGCTCTTCCAGATAACCCTGAGAAGGTCATGGGAATGGAAAGACCATGATAACATTAGTCCAATGGCACAAAAGCAAAATATCGGAGAAAAAAAAAACGTGTTTAATCCTTTATTGTTTTTTTAATATTCTACTAGAATTTGAGGAACTTTTAAGGGCATAAAATAAACCACAAATATGGTGAAAATATCGAGAAAATAGTAAAGTATAAAATAGAAAGCATAAATATAAATCCAAACTGTGCCCTGGTAGAATTTGATGCATTTTATCTTACTGGAAAACTCCGTCATGGAGAATTTATATGAAAAAAAAGCAGTTTGTTAAACCCGTTAAAGGACATTTCTTGCTTTTACAAGGACACAATCCAAATCTGGTCCCATGGGCGTAGTAAATAATGAAACAAAAGGCAACAGTGTCATGTATCAGTGCTTGGCCACTCAGCTGCAGATTGTATGCAAGATTAGATGCATCGGAACATTGTATATTATTTTTAAAAAATTTTTTTACTTTACTAAAACAAACAAGAGAATAAGTTTGGACCTCCCAAAAAAAATGTACAAGAACCAAATTCTGGCAAATTAACCTTTAATTGTAAATAACAAGCAGATAGACCGAAATCCTAAACACTCCAAATGCCTAAAGAACGTCAGCTTATTGAAATGCTATAGGGGTTAATATAGTGTCCTCTCAATGTCACATTATTGTGACACTGGTCACTGATGCTGTACCCTGCGTTTGTCTTAAATGCCCAAAGACAAACCTGAGCCAGTTTCCTTGTTAATTAAGTGTTCTTGCATAGCAAGACCACTTAATGTTATCTCACATATATATTATTATTCTTATTATAGCCAAATTTACCACCCTAACTCCTCCCACAGTTTTTACACTACATAGACAGTAATATACCGAAACGTGCGGATTGTTCCCGATCGGATTGCTATTACTTTGTGGAACGTTTAACCGAATGGTTCTCGGAATATCGTCGTTCTTGTGGCGAAATTGGTCCCATAGGAATGAATGGCAAAATGTTCAAAACTAGAGTGGGAGCTGGCAAAAGCTGAAAAATCAGGACATGATTTCTAAACTGCCACCACTCCCTCATTTTCAAGCCCACCTACACAAATCTTATATCAAAACGTTCAGTTATCCCTCCTGCCATTAAAAAGGTCCACGGCTAAGCCATAGTCCTGATAGTTTTCACAATATGACCATTTGTTTGCAACTCACGCCGTCCATTGACATTCATTGAAACTCCATTATGCAAAGCTCACATTTGAAGGGCAATTTCTAAACTGCGACTGTGCCTTCATTGTTAATATCTCAGAGACATGATACTATGCATCAAAATGTAGGTCTGGGCAGTGGCGTACATACCAGGGTCGCAGGGGTCGCGGCTGCGACCGGGCCCGGCCCACCAGGGGGCCCGGCCACCCTGCGACCCGGTATGTACCCACTGTGGCCAGCCTCTTCCCCTGGGGGACCCAGGAGCCGGCCACCTCAGGGCCCCCAGAGGCTGGCCGTGGTATGACCGGGCTGGCGGGCGCGCGAGGGAGCACTTTCCCCTGGGTGCTCCCTCTTCAGCTCCCTCGCGCACCGCACTAATACCGGAGCCGGAAGATGACATCATCTTCCGGCTCCGGTATCAGTACGCGGCGCGCGAGGGAGCTGAAGAGGGAGCACCCAGGGGAAAGTGCTCCCTCGCGCGCCCGCCAGCCAGTTAACCCGCCCAGCAGCACCACCACCACCACTGGACCCCAGGGAATCCCCTCAGCACTTCTAAAGGTAGGGAGGCTGAGGGGATTAAATAAAAAAAAAAAAAGTGAGTGTGAGTGTTAGTGTTAGTGAGTGTATGTGTGTTAGTGAGTGTGTGTGTGTGCGCGTGTGTTAGTGAGTGTGTGTGTGTTAGTGAGTGTGTGTGTGTGTGTGTGTTAGTGAGTGTGAGTGTGTGTGTGTGTGTTAGTGAGTGTGAGTGTGTGTGTGTGTGTTAGTGAGTGTGTGTGTGTGTGTGTGTTAGTGAGTGTGTGTGTGTGTTAGTGAGTGTGTGTGTGTGTGTGTGTGTTAGTGAGTGTGTGTGTGTGTGTGTGTGTGTGTTAGTGAGTGTGTGAGTGTTAGTGAGTGTGTGTGTGTTAGTGAGTGTTAGTGAGTGTGTGTGTGTTAGTGAGTGTTAGTAAGTGTGTGTGTGTGAGTGAGTGTTAGTGAGTGTGTGTGTGTTAGTGAGTGTGTGTGTGTTAGTGAGTGTGTGTGTGTTAGTGAGTGTGTGTGTGTGTGTGTGTGTGTTAGTGAGTGTGTGTGTGTGTGTTAGTGAGTGTGTGTGTGAGTGAGTGAGTGTGTGTTAGTGAGTGAGTGTGTGTTAGTGAGTGAGTGTGTGTTAGTGTGTTAGAGAGTGTGTGTGTCTGTTAGTGTTATAGTGTGTGTGTGTGTGTGTGTGTGTGTGTGTGTCTTTTAGTTTTAGTGAGTGTGTGTGTTAGTGAGTGTGTGTGTCTGTTAGTGTGTGTGTTAGTGTGTCAGTGAGTGTGTTACTGTGTGTCTGTTAGTGAGTGTGTGTTTTGTGAGTGAGTGTGTATGTCTGTCACTGAGTGTGTGTGTCTGTTAGCTAGTGTGTATGCGTCTGTTCATGAGAGTGTGTATGTCTTAAGCACTTACCTTTCTCCAGCGCCGGACATCCTTGGCGCTGGGGATCTCTCCGCCACTCAGCTCCGAATGCGATTAACCCTCAGTGAAACATAGCAGTTTTTCTGAAACTGCTATGTTTTCAGCTGCAGGGTTAAAACTAGAGGGACCTGGCACCCAGACCACTTAATTGAGCTGATGTGATCTTGGTGTCCGTAGTGGTCCTTTAAGTGTATGTCTATCTGCATGCACTGGCGTACATACCGCGGTCGCAGGGGTCGCAGCCCTGTGACCCCTCTGACCAGGTGCCCACCGCCAGTTCGCGCAGAGTAAGCGCGCAGGGGGGGGAGGGCCCACGGATCAGTTTTCGCACCGGGGCCCCATGGGTTGTGTGTACGCCACTGGGTCTGGGTCTTGTGATTCTCACAATATAAAGCTATTCACTGTAGGATTTATAGTTTTTAAAAAATACGACCGTTTGAAAATGGCAACCGCCAAAATACTCTGACCTGTGCCAGGCTGGAGCAGCAAGTGATGTCATAGACAGGGCCTTTTGTACACCTGCTAATGTTTTTTATAAATGTATGTTTTAATGTAACTGTGAAGCACTTTGGGCAACAACGTTGCAATTAACCCCTTCAGGACGGATGACGGACGAGGTCCGTCATCCAGGGAATATCCTTAACGACTGGTGACGGACCTCGTCCGTCACGCGGTAAAATTAACCCCAGATCGCCGCAATCGCGGCGATCGTGGGGCTAATGGTGCTCCGGTCTGCCTCTGTAGTAGAGGCAGACCGGGAGCACCGGATCGGGCTGCCCCAGTACATGTGCCCGCTCTGACAGCATGTCAGAGCGAGCACATGTGCTCTGTATACTCACCTCCGCCTTCAGTGTGAAGTGCAGGGAGACGGATCTTCAGTGATCCTGCCCCCTGGTGTGAAAAAAAAAAAAGTAAAATTAAAATCCCACCCCCCTTAACAAATTTTTATAAAAAATTAACCCCTTCCCTGCCAATTGATCACTGACTACAGTTATCAATTGGCAGGGATTACATTTTAATATGATCTGATTTTTTTTTTAACCCCTGAGGGTTAATTTTTTTTAACCCTCGGGGGTTAAATTTATTTTATTAATTAATTTAAATATTTTAAAATTATAAATTTAGCTAGCTGGGGAGGGTGGAAGTTAGTGGGGGATTGGGGGATTTAGTGTTAGGCTAACTAGGGGTTAACGTTAAAAAAAGTTTTAAAATAAGCTTTAAAAAGTAAAAAAATTAAGTTAAAAAAGTTTTAATAACGTTTAAGTAATAAATTAAAGAAAATAAACCCTTTACCCAGTCCAAATAAAAATTAACCCCTTCCCTGCCAATCTATCACTGCCTACAGTGATCAAAATACAGATCACAGTAATATACTGTGATCTCATTTTTTTTAACCCCTGACGATTAACTTTTATTTATTTTTTAACCCTCAGGGGTTAAATTTATTTAATTAACTAATTTAAATATTGTATAATTAAATATTTTGCTAGCTGGGGTGGGTGGGAGTTATGGGAAAATGGGGAATTTACTGTTAGTGCTGCTTACTGCTAGTTAGGGGTTAACGGTAAAAGAAAAAGCTTAGAAAAATGTTAAATCTGTAAAAAAAAAGTTTTACGAAAGTTTAGGAAACTTTCAAAAAATGAATAAGCAAAACAAAAGTTTAAAAAATAGTTTTAAAAAGTAAAAGAAGTTTTAAAAAGTTAAAAAATACATTTAATAACGCTCATTACCACTACACCTGGTACAAGCTAGCGGAAAAATGATCCCACGCTAAGGTTCAAAATATGCCTTTTGAAATACCCTGGGATGTCTTCTTTAAGAAATGGTATGCCTTTGTGGGGTAGTTTGAATTATATAGCCTGGTAAAATACTCTAAAATGGGACATGGGCACAGCGTAAAAATTTAAAGTTTGAAAAAAACTGGAATGACTATGTCCCAAATGTGCCCCTCTGATGTCCACATATACCTGGCAAAGGTACATACGGGGGTATTTTTGTACTCAGCTGACATAGCTGAGCAACATATGAAGTATTATACAGTCGTAGCACACATAAGGTTTGCAAAATATACTGTGCAAACTCACTTTGTGTGTCAAAAAGGCAGAAAAAACGCTTATTACCACTACACCTGGTACAAGCTAGCGGAAAAATTATCCCACGCTAAGGTTCAAAATATGCCTTTTGAAATACCCTGGGGTGTCTACTTTAAGAAATGGTAGGCCTTTGTGGGGTAGTTTGAATTTAAAACCTGCGAAGATGCTTGGAAATTGCACATAGGCCCAGCGTCAAAATTCAAAGTTCTGTAAAAACTGATATGGCTTGGTCTCCTATATGGCACTGTAGCTTCACAAAATAGTGCCAAAGACATTCATTGGGGATGTCTTTTTACTCAGAAGACTTAGCTGAGCATAATTTGGAGGTTTTGAACTTAGTGGCACATATGAAATATACAAAATGCCCAGCAAAAATGCAATCCGTATGTAAAAAATGCACAAAATTATTTTTTACCACATACTTTGGCATGTAATGGTAAAAAAATGGGGGCATGTTAAGGCACAATATGCACCTTATGAGATACCCTGGAGTGTCTACTTTTACAAATGGTAGGCCTTTGTGGTTTTTTTTGAACAGTCAAACTGTTATAATACCCCAAATGGAAGCATAGGCTCATTAAATCCGTCTCTCAAAATTCTACTGTGAATACTGAAAAGGACAGGTCTCCTATATGGCACTGTAGCTTCACGAAATAGTGCCAAAGACATACAATGGGGGTACCGTTGTACTCAGCAGAAGTAACTGAACACATAATAAAACTTTGTACAGGAATAGCACACACCAACTTTACAAAATACACATGAGAAGTTCTTTGTTATAAGTTTGTGTGCGAAAACCCCCCAAAAACACAATTTTACTCCAATATTTAGCAGAGGTTGGCGGTAAAATGGCTACGTAGAAAGTGTCAAAACAACCTTAGGTAAATAGCCTGTGGTGTCTACTTTATATAAATATATACTTTTGTGTGGCAATTTTGTTTTCTTTTATGGCTATTAAGCTTACAAGACAAACATACCAAATTCTAAAATCGCTCCACATTAAAAGTTTATTTTACTCCTTGTGCTTTGTGACCTGTAACTACCAAAAAAAACTTAAAATCCCAGACACATTATATATTCTGTAAATCAGAACAACTAAATGAATTTATTTTTAATTACTTTCCTTAACCTGCACTAATTGTGTGTGTATTATTGCAAAAACTGTAAAAAAAAAATCAAGATTTTTCATTTTTTTTGCATTTTTCTGTATTTTTAACTAATAAATAAGCATTTATGTAAATATATGTTACATCAAATTAAAGCCCTTTCTGTGCTTTAAAAAACGGTATATAATATGCGTCGGTGCAATAAATTAGTAAAATGCAAATTGCAGTTGAACGCAAACAGCAAAAAATGCAAAAAATGCTTGTGTCATTAAGTGAAAGACAAGCTTCTGAAGCGGTGTCCTTAAGGGGTTAAATGCTCTATATAAATAAATAATAACAGTTACTCCGCCCACTCCAGTTGTAGACTACTGGTGGAGGCAAGAACACTTCACACAATTTCCCCAGAAATTGTAGCTTTTCTAGTGTTTAATTGATATTGGACAGGGCTGCATTAATATCAAGAGATGTTATTTCTCTATTTCTTGGTTGATCGCCATTTATTTCATGATTAGCTTGAATCGCATTTTACATCAACATTTCTTTCTTATACATCAATAGCTCTTCAAACTTATTGGTTAGAATAGGCACATCACTATCTTTAATCCCCAGTTAAATACCAATAGTAGATTGGTTACTATAGCAACATTGCCTCCCCAGTGTAGTCAAATCCCATGTGTCGCTGGAAAATCTCTAATTCAGAATTAAGGTTTTTTTTTCTATAATACATTTCAATTTAACTGAGCTAGTTATACAGATGAAAAATACATCTCCAACCCGGTCTATGTTGAAGGTTAACAAGCACAGATTCAGATCAATAGCTCTACCGACCAACTGCTACGAGATGATTTAATCCTGTATTATACAATTACACTAAAACTGTGTTAGCTGAAAATAGTTTCCCACTGAGAATAGAACAAAGAGATGACTAAAGGTCCATAGATCGTTGGGCAGAAAAGGACCATGAAGTCTACATGGGAGTTAAATGGACTGAAAACAAGAGAGGTCAATTTGCACATACTTTAAAAACAGAAATGTAAAACAGTATTACATTATTCTCTACTCATAGTTACAACAATATCTATATAAATTATAAACTATTGAGAAAGACTGTGAGCTTTGCGATGGGCTGGTACACTCAATTTTACGTGCCTTCTCGGCCAAAAGTATACAACCTTCCCCCATATAAGGAACACATTTTTTTGTTCATCCTGGTTCTGTTTTCTCCTCGTATTTTGTGTACATCTTTTTAAAGTTACCAATAAAGGTGTTATCAGTTACAGAGTCTCACTCCCAGTCCCAGAATTCCTCCATATATTTCAGATAATTTAAAAAACAAACAAAAACAAAACAGTGTTTATGGAGGTCAAACAATGCCCACCATTCTCAGATCTTCTTGACCTACAACTCCCATCTCCAAAGTTTTTTTTAAGTTAGATGTTTGAACACCAGGTCCACCAGTAAATTACAAAATTTATGATTGACACCAGCTGAAACACAGATACCAGCTGGTGACGAGGTATACAGTGGACATGTAAATGTTTTTCTCAGTTAAGTCCAAAACCAGTCCTCATGCACTTCCAAGGGCTCGAATTTTATTATTATCTCCACTGGAACACCCATAAATCCTGTACCATTAGTGGTGGCACCGCACTGTTTTATGGAATAATGGCCTAATGGAATTGTGCATGTCCTATGTATAGTTATTTTTGGTCAATGAGAGAGTATCATAACATGGCTAGATGTCTGACTGGCGACATAATGGACTCCAGTAGATCACAGATTGCTCTAAGGCACCAATGTCGAACAAGGTCAAGTTTTCTAACAAAATTAAAAGAGAATTGAAACTTGTCTGGCAATTCAGCCCTGAACTTTGGATGGAACCAGTCTGCCTACATCCCAACATTTCAAATTAAATTTAGGGGATGTGGCCAGAGGAATGGCTGTTAATGACTTTTATAGATGACTGCATGACCTACTGTAAAACAGAATATATTTTTAAGAACTTTATTTTTATCATGTGCACAAACTAATTTGTAAACATGTTTATTGCAGTTTTAAGCCACATTACTGTGAGTTTCCTTGCTGTAAAGCTTCGTTATACCCTGCCATACACCAATAAGAAACATTGAAATAGTAAAGAGGGACAGAGGACATATGGGCTCAAAGAGGGACTGTCCCTTATAAATAGGGTCACTTGGGTGGTATGAGTCTGAAATGCTAATGACATTTGAAGTGATATAAGTGAGCCAAACTGGCTGGGTCACTATTCGGAAGTCAAATTATACATTTTTTATGATGTGCTACAGTAAAAGATTAAAATGAGTGCTAAGCCCAAAGGGTAGTGCATGAATCAAATCAATAAAAGTAGAATATAAAATGTATGATTATCAAAGTTCATTTACAGTCGCCTTCAACAAGAACCAGAATAGCAGGAAAGAAACCGTGTAACATCTCTCCCACACCACCTTCCCAACAGGTTAAAAGCCTTGAATTAATATTCAACAGCTACAATTCACTTAAACCATACATAGAAGCAAATACTAAGTCTACACGGGGGATGATTTGCTGGATAACACATTAGCTTGCCCCCAGAGCAGTCACAGCATTGCTTGTATTGTCAAGCCTAGATCCCAACAATGCTCTGTACGTAGGTATGACAGACAAACTTTTCTCACCCCTACAGGTAAACAGGCATGTGACTGCATCTCGGGTGCCCGCAAGCAATTACATTAGCTCTATCTAAACATGCATCCTCTAAACTCCTCATTGTGGGCCACAGAGCACTCCTTCATCACAAACCACAATATCATAGAAACATAGAATGTGACGGCAGATAAGAACCATTCGGCCCATCTAGTCTGCCCAATTTTCTAAATACTTTCATTAGTCCTTGGCCTTATCTTATATCTAGGATAGCCTTATGCATATCCCACGCATGCTTAAACTCCTTCACTGTGTTAACCTCTACCACTTCAGCTGGAAGGCTATTCCATGCATCCACTACCCTCTCAGTAAAGTAATACTTCCTGATATTATTTTTAAACCTTTGTCCCTCTAATTTAAGACTATGTCCTCTTGTTGTGGTAGTTTACTTCTTTTAAATATAGTCTCCTCCTTTACTGTGTTGATTCTCTTTATGTATTTAAATATTTCTATCATATCCCCCCCTGTCTCGTCTTTCCTCCAAACTTCCTGCAGGATAGCCATACATTTAATATCCCATCTCATCGCCTTAGGTGCACCACAGCAGCATGTGTCCAGGTCAAGTGATTTAAGAATGCAAAGAGAGAAGGCTGATCACCATCGGTACAAAGGTTGTAACTCTTGAGTGCTCTCCCTCTAGACAACAGAACAACCGAGGACCATCCCACGTTTTAGAAAAAAAAATTGAAGACATCACTCTGCTTACTACAATCAGTAATAACCTCTCATTCCATTACTCTTTCTTTCCGACCCTCTCATTTCAGCCATTTACACCTTGGATCTCTCCATCTGTCCGCCTCTGTTTTCCATCCCCCTATAGTTTCCAAAAGCATCCTGCTGTTTGTCTCTCTCTTTCATGTTTTTTCTTCTCCTAACAGTTTCCAAAAGCTGGGCTGGCATTGTTTATGCTCGATAGACCAATAAAGAGCCCGACAAACCGATCAGATAAGTAGATTTGACATCTCGTCTCCCTCTAAGCACATTGTCCAAAGGTCCACTTCTACTCTCTAGATTACTCAATATTTATAATTAATATTATGACTTATTCTTGGATTTTCTGGCTGTTCATATTTATAGTTAAAGTCCTAGTCTTTGCATCGTATCATTCATTCCTTTTCCACGGAGAACGATATTTATAGCACTGCAAAGGAGGACAATATACTACCGATACATTTACTACATGATCGTGATATCAAGGTTCCAATTCTAAGCCAGCTGCAGAAATTGAAATTCACTTTATTGTCTCTCAACTTAGTGAATGACCCTGAATATGTTAAATTATAATTTGATGAATTATTCTATTCTGGAATTCACCGAATCCATAAAAAGAACATGGGAGAGATCTCGATTACTCTGGTCGTACAAGTCAAATCAAACAATTACTGGAGATACAAAGTACCATAATTTATTCATACCTTCTGTGCATAGACAATGCGAAATTTCTGCTCCATTTTGCGCCACTTGCTGTACCAACTCTCCTCGTCAGTAAGAAGGGGCAGGTAAGGATGTTCCGGTGAACTGTCTTCACTGCTACTCCCCCCCACGCTCTCCCTGTCCTCCTCCTCGCTCAAGTAATCATAGCTGGTGAAAAAAAGCAGAACATCAGTTTGGAACATAAGTTGACCCCCTTAAGGACACAGCTTCAGAAGTAAAATTTCTGTCATTTGTCATTATGGGTTAAAGGGACACTATAGTCACCAGAACAACTACAGCTTATTGAATCTGTTCTGGTGAGTAGAATCATTACCGTCAGGCTTTTTGCTGTAAACACTGTCTTTTCAGAGAAAATGCAGTGTTTACATTACAGCCTATAACTTCACTGGCCACTCCTCAGATGGCTGTTAGAGATCCTTCCTGGGTCATGGCTGCCTAAAATGCATCCAAACATTCAGTGTCTCCTCCCTCTGCATGCAGACACTGAACTTTCCTCATAGATATTCATTGATTCAATTCATCTCTATGAGGAGATACTGATTGGCCAGGGCTGTGTTTGAATTGTCCTGGTTCTGCCCCTGATCTGCCTCTTTGTCAGTCTCAGCCAATCCTATGGGGAAGCATTCTGATTGGATCAGGCCACCACTTCTGATTGCTTGTTTTTTTCGGAGGCAAACAGCATGCAGAGTTACAGCTTCTGACTTGAATACAAGTAAGATTTCTATATTTATGGAGGCATGATGGGTCCAGGGGGGGCTAGATGGTGGTTTTAACACTATAGGGTCAGGAATACATGTTTGTGTTCCTGACCCTATAGTGATCCTTTAAGTATCACTTTACTGTATCTACACTCCGATCTGCTGCTTAATCTAATAACTAAAAATGTGCAAAAATTACCCCAGAGTTATATTTATTAAAAAAAAAAACCTGACTAGTGAGAAATATTATAATTCCCTAGAATCTACTCCATCAAAATCAATTTACAAGCTCACGTGTTAATCCTGTTATCACTTTGCATTAAAAAAAACAAAAACTCACCTTTGTGTAAACTTAAGGTAGGGAGTGTAATCTATGACTGCTGGAGTTTTGCCATCAATGCCTTCTCCTTTAAGGCAAAAGCTGTAAGAGAGTAATGTATGCATGGATCAAATCCAAGGGTCTACAGATTCACTGGGAGGGAGAGATGTATGGGACAGGATGGTAATGATGTGGGGAGGACAGAACAAAGGACATGGCTGACGGAGAGAGGAATCCCCTTCAATGGATGATATAAATATAGTAAAGTATTTATGGGAAATGTACATTTTATGAGAGATTACTATGAAATATTAAACTCGACCGGAATATATATTTTTTGATGGCTTCCAAACTTTTATAGCTGACCTGTAACTCTACAATGGCAAAAAAAAAGAAAGAAAAGTTTGAAAAAGTTAATAATAATAAAAAAAAGTCCTGGTGAATTGTAGTCACCACTCTTGGCAGATCGCTCCATATTGTTAATGGGCTCTTAGATGGAAGTCCGGGTGGTATTACTCATTGACTTATAGAGTATTAGGACAGGAGGTGATGAGATTTCCCAGAATAGGTCCAGCTCATAAGAACTGGAATGGGAGAGTGACTTGTTTTGTGTATGAAATCACCGTGTGTGTGCTGGAAGGAACACTAAGGGGAGAGTTAACAAGGCAAATTGGGTGCTGAATAAAGATCACTAATCATGGAACCCCAGAATTTCTCTTAACATTGCTTAATATTCGTACCTGTTTTGACCTGATAAATTTGGCCTTAAGGTTCTGGTGGGAAGGGATAAGAGAAACGAGTGCTTGGAATGGGCCTGGGGCTAACCTCCAAGTGAGAGCGAGTGAGGCTCTTGGATACTCGTTGGTCAAAAAAAGATACATGTGAAAAGGATGGTGCGAAAAAGTTAATTGTGGAGAAGATGCAGATGGTGAGATTGTGGACATTGGAGAGAAGATACGAAAGATACGATGTTTGATGACAGGAAAGGGAAGTATCAAGGAAGCTTGAAGGGTAGGAGGGGGACGTTACCTCTCCTCACCTGAAGTCGATGGCACTCAAGCCTATTAGCATACCGGTGAGTACTGAGGATTCTTCTCGCAGCAAGATGGCACCGTCGTCATAAAATCTCCTGGGGAAAGGGGACAGAGAATGGGAGTGAGAAGCATGCCCAAACGAGAGGGGGAGAACACTGCTGGTGTATAAAGGGATGGGTAAATAAAAATATAGCTAGGAGTGTTCAATGATAACCCTTTGTGCATCTCCAACCTCAGCAACTTTGCAACTCAAAGGGTTAATAGATATTTCTTCCATTGCTTGCCTTGTGGTCCGCGTGTCTCTGAGAGCCATCACAATGTATTCTGACAATCGTTTCTCCATAAGAGCGAGACGCAGCCAGGCCCGACCCTACAACACAAAGCCACGGTTGAACAGAGCCTGTCCATCAAGTGTAATAGAATACAGATGCAATAGAACACAATACGCAAAACAATAAAAAAGCCTTGCGACACAATGTACAATTAGTGACACAACATACACTAGACAATAAAAGCCCAACCTCGTACCTTTGCCCTGGCTGTGCTGATGTTCTCCATGTTTTCAATGCTGCTGATACAATTGTTGGGGACTTTGCTGCAAGCGATTCGGATATAATCCCAGAATCCTCTCTGACCATCGGAGCTGAACCAGCTGACATGACCTGAGAGCACAAAGGAAGACAGACAATGCGAATCATACATCGAGAGAGGGGAAAAAAAATATTGGATTTTTAGAGCAATTAGAGAATTGTAGGGTAAAAGGAAAATATGGATTTTAAAAAAACAAATCACAGAGATGTGGAATATTTTTCAAATACAGGATGGATGTCAGAGGGCAGGGAGAAGGCATGGAAGAAGAGAGAAACCAGATATAGACAGCATACAGCGATAGCAGAAAGATAAAAACTGCCCGGAGAGACAGCAGTCAGAGAGCGTGAATAGAATGCAGTCAAAGAACATGGTCAGCATGGTCAGGATGCAGCCATAGAGACAAAATGGACAAAACGCAGCAAAAGACAGCATGGACTGAAACCAGCCAGAGAGACAGCATGAACTGAAACCAGCCAGAGAGACAGCATGAACTGAAACCAGCCAGAGAGACAGCATGAACTGAAACCAGCCAGAGAGACAGCATGAACTGAAACCAGCCAGAGAGACAGCATGAACTGAAACCAGCCAGAGAGACAGCATGAACTGAAACCAGCCAGAGAGACAGCATGAACTGAAACCAGCCAGAGAGACAGCATGAACTGAAACCAGCCAGAGAGACAGCATGGACTGAAACCAGCCAGAGAGACAGCATGGACTGAAACCAACCAGAGAGACAGCATGGACTGAAACCAGCCAGAGAGACAGCATGAACTGAAACCAACCAGAGAGACAGCATGGACTGAAACCAACCAGAGAGACAGCATGGACTGAAACCAACCAGAGAGACAGCATGGACTGAAACCAACCAGAGAGACAGCATGGACTGAAACCAACCAGAGAGACAGCATGGACTGAAACCAACCAGAGAGACAGCATGAACTGAAACCAGCCAGAGAGACAGCATGGACTGAAACCAGCCAGAGAGACAGCATGGACTGAAACCAACCAGAGAGACAGCATGGACTGAAACCAACCAGAGAGACAGTATGGACTGAAACCAGCCAGAGAGACAGCATGAGCTGAAACCAGCCAGAGAGACAGCATGAGCTGAAACCAGCCAGAGAGACAGCATGAACTGAAACCAGCCAGAGAGACAGCATGAACTGAAACCAACCAGAGAGACAGCATGGACTGAAACCAACCAGAGAGACAGCATGGACTGAAACCAACCAGAGAGACAGCATGAACTGAAACCAGCCAGAGAGACAGCATGGACTGAAACCAACCAGAGAGACAGCATGAACTGAAACCAGCCAGAGAGACAGCATGAACTGAAACCAGCCAGAGAGACAGCATGAACTGAAACCAGCCAGAGAGACAGCATGAACTGAAACCAACCAGAGAGACAGCATGAACAGAAAGCTGCCAGAGAGACAGCATGAACTGAAACCAACCAGAGAGACAGCATGAACTGAAACCAGCCAGAGAGACAGCGTGGACTGAAACCAGCAAGAGAGACAGAATAGGCAAAATGTAGCACGAGATAGCCTACACAGAGAGCAGTCAAAGAGGCAGCATGGACAAAAAAAACAGAGAGACACAATAAGCAGAAAGCAGCCAGAGAGACAGCATGGACAGAAAGCTGCCAGAGAGACAGCATGGACAGAAAGCTGCCAGAGAGACAGCATGAACAAAAAGCTGCCAGAGATACAGCATGAACAAAAAGCTGCCAGAGAGACAGCATAAACAGAAAGCTGCTAAAGAGACAGCATGGATAGAAAGCTGCCAGAGAGACAGCATGGATAGAGAGCAGCCAGAGAGACAGCATGAACAGAAAGCTGCCAGAGAGACAGCATGGATAGAGAGCAACCAGAGAGACAGCATGGATAGAGAGCAACCAGAGAGACAGCATGGATAGAGAGCAGCCAGAGAGACAGCATGGATAGAGAGCAGCCAGAGAGACAGCATGGATAGAGAGCAGCCAGAGAGACAGCATGGACAGAAAGTTGCCACAGAGTCAGCATGGACAGAAAGCTGCCAGAGAGACAGCATGAACAGAAAGCAGCCAGAGAGACAGCATGGATAGAGAGCAGCCAGAGAGACAGCATGAATAGAGAGCAGCCAGAGAGACAGCATGGACAGAAAGCTGCCAGAGAGACAGCATGGATAGAGAGCAGCCCTAGAGACTGCATGGAGAGAGAGCAGCCAGAGAGACAGCATGAACAGAAAGCTGCCAGAGAGACAGCATGAACAGAAAGCTGCCAGAGAGACAGCATGAACAGAAAGCTGCCAGAGAGACAGCATGAACAGAAAGCTGCCAGAGAGACAGCATGAACAGAAAGCTGCCAGAGAGACAGCATGAACAGAAAGCTGCCAGAGAGACAGCATGAACAGAAAGCTGCCAGAGAGACAGCATAAACAGAAAGCTGCCAGAGAGACAGCATAAACAGAAAGCTGCCAGAGAGACAGCATAAACAGAAAGCTGCCAGAGAGACAGCATAAACAGAAAGCTGCCAGAGAGACAGCATAAACAGAAAGCTGCCAGAGAGACAGCATGGACAGAAAGCTGCCAGAGAGACAGCATGAACAGAAAGCTGCCAGAGAGACAGCATGAACAGAAAGCTGCCAGAGAGACAGCATAAACAGAAAGCTGCCAGAGAGACAGCATAAACAGAAAGCTGCCAGAGAGACAGCATAAACAGAAAGCTGCCAGAGAGACAGCATAAACAGAAAGCTGCCAGAGAGACAGCATGGACAGAAAGCTGCCAGAGAGACAGCATGAACAGAAAGCTGCCAGAGAGACAGCATGAACAGAAAGCTGCCAGAGAGACAGCATGAACAGAAAGCTGCCAGAGAGACAGCATTAACAGAAAGCTGCCAGAGAGACAGCATGGACAGAAAGCTGCCAGAGAGACAGCATGAACAGAAAGCTGTCAAAGAGACAGCATGGATAGAAAGCTGCCAGAGAGACAGTATGGACAGAAAGTAGCCAGAGAGACAGCATAGATAGAGAGTAGCCAGAGAGACAGCATGGATAGAGAGCAGCCAGAGAGACAGCATGAATAGAGAGCAGCCAGAGAGACAGCATGGACAGAGAGAGAGACAAGAGACAAAACACACTGACAGAAAAAGAGAAAACAACATTGGCAGAAAAGTGAGAGATTCCACATTGACAGCTCGTAGGGGAAAAGATAATCATAGAGAACACAATTTAACAAATTAGAAGCAACATTACAGATTGCAAGCAACAAGAGAGAGAAAAAGAGAAGCAAAAGATTGCTTTACATTTATCATAAAGCATTAATGGGCACTCCAGACCCCTAAAATGCTTTAGCTTGCTGAAGTACTTTTCATTTTACAGAATGTGCAGATTTCAATAGAAATTAAAATGGTTACACCCCCCTGGCTGTCAATCAGACAACATGTACTTTTACTTCCTGTTTTTTTTTTTTTGTTTTGTTTTTTATCAGTTTAGCTAAACTTAAGAGGCGGCAATTGCCCAGAGCACCTGCCTTGCAGAGACTTCTCATTAGGAAGTCTGTGATTGGACAGCCATAGAGAGTCTGGGCGGGGTTTAAAGGGGAAGGCTTGCAAAGGCATCAGACAGGAGAACTGCAGCTTTTAAAAGGAGATTTTAGATATACCCTAATTAAAATATGCATAGATAAATGCCTGCATTTTTTATTAGGATATATCTACTAAACTGTTATTTGTATTTGTTGTTTTATTTGAGCAGTAGAGTGTACCTTTAAGGATTAAAGCTCACAAGAGCTAGGAGTCCATGACTCTGCTCCATTATGTCCTGTGGATCTACTAAATTACAATATATGGGGGGGGGGGGCGGGGCCTGACAGCCAAGATGGCCGGACGCAAAATCTAAGAACTCCAGCAACATTAAGCACAAACAAGCGACAACCGACCGGTCCATCAACGCTGGCAGCACACGGTGACCAGAATCCGTCTCATAAAAACAAGAGGAACGGAATGATACCAGTCCGGCACCGAAGTGAGGTGGAATGGCCCGGGCCGACCATGTGGCCTGTAGTGGAGCGGAACCCAAAGCCTGAGGGACCGACACAAAAGCCCAGATGCAGCATAGCCCTGCTGCCCCCCCTCTGGACCGGCGGGGGATATCCCAGTCCTCGACGGGGGCGAACAACCCCGCAACCAAGCATGACCATGCAATGGCACCCAAAGCAAGACGGGCCAGCCTGGGCCCAGACAAGATGGCGGCTCACACACAGCCAAACTTAACCCGCGTGCAAATTCAGCCTCCATGGCACACATGGGAGTTCCATGACCAGATGCGCGCCGGCCTCTGGGCCAAGCTCCATACCCAGAAATGGACATTCAGGAGGGCGATGAGAGAGGTAGAAGCTTGGATACGCCCTGCAACCCGGCGATACCTAAGCGGGAATGCCCCTCGCGCCTCCAGAAGGGCTCTCGGACAACGCCGATGCCGGAGATCAACAGCGCAAGGTACCCGGGGTCACAGCGGACGTGTCCCCATGCCTCAGGGAGAGACACGCCAACTCACACAACTCACCAGCACCTCGGCAGCCCCAACAACCCTCACCCAGCAAGGCGCAACCCCGCACCTGCGAACTTACGGTGTCGGCCGTAACGATGACCAGGAGGCAGTGAGACTTGATACCGGTGGTAGTTACAGGCGGGGAACCCCTCCGCGGCACAAGAGGCCCACACAAAGCCCAGTGAGAACGCTGACCCAGGAGGCCCACACAAAGCCCAGCAGAACAGGCGTCGGCTGATAGCAGAAGAAGCTGCAGACAAAGACCTAGACACCCCTACCAGGCACTGAAAGGCTCTTACTCAAAAATATGGATTGTTAGTACACCGTACATCCATACATTACAGACCCTTCTCTTCCTGGACATTCGTGGGTACTCTGGACTGGCTATACGAAGGGGGTGAGGAATTAATTAGACGGTCTCTCCACAATGAACTTCTTGGCAAAGCATACCCCTCACTAATTATGCCATGTTTTGTTGGGTTTTGTTTACTCGTTAATTAATGTACCTTAATACACTAGATTGAAATGCATCGCACAAAGCTACACATACTAGATAATAATGGCATAGGTACAACAGAATGACCTTCTCCGAACCGCAATGCCATGTATTTGATATAACTTTCAACGCACTTGAATTAATCGTAAGCCTGTTTCGCTTAAAAATAATCCACTGGTGTAATAAAGCCAGATGTTTGAATGGTTTTATTACAAAACTGCGCTGTTTAACCTGTCTCACCTTAAATTGGTTTAAATTGTCCTCAACTACAACGAGAATTTACGCTGTTATAACCTCGGCATAAGTATGCATGTTAGACCTGCTCAAAAAGGCAATGCCATATATTTACCATAATCTTTAAAACGCTACAAAACTAGTCGTAAGCCTGTCTAGCTTAGTGAGTTTAAAACAATCCAATGATGCTATACAGCCAGATACTCCCGTGTGTTATCCTCTCTTAAAAATGTGCACATTCTCATGCCATGCAATTGTAACTCTATGTATCTGAAAACTATAGTAATCGCTGTTGTGGCATTACTAGACTACATGTTATCTATATCACTGCATGAAAAATAAAGAATTAAAAAAAAATGACAATATATGTGACACAGCTCCTATTTTTCCCCCCATACTTTCTACTCCCTTCTGTCTCCATGCCTCTCTGATCTTTATCCCATACGTTATTTCCTTCTCTCGACTACCCTCTGTTTAAAATTCCATTCCATATTTTTTCCCTCATTTTCCTCCCTTCCCCTATTTTCCATTTCACTTTCTTCTCATCATTCCATCCCTATTCTTTTCTTTATTTCCCTTCTCACTCTCCTCCTTCACTTTATCTTCCTTCTATTCTCTCTCCCAATCATCCCTCCAATATGGTTCTCATCTCTCCCCTTGTTTTTTTCTTTTAACTCTAATAACTCTCTTCTTGTCCCTTCTCCTGGTTTGCCTTGCTCAGCTATCCATCCCTTATCTCTACAAATCACTTCCCTCCTGTCTTTTTCACCTTTGAAACGGTGGCTAAGAATATGCTCAAGAATTGCAGCGAAATTCACAAATTCTTCTGAGGAATCGTCAATAGGCTCAGCCGTGTATTTCTCTAGGAGTGTCTTCACAGAAAACCTGGGTTAAAGATGACAAGGAAACCACAAAACAAAAGTTATAGGAGAGCAGAAGGTGAACATGGATGGTGACAAAAGATGTGGCTACAAAATGAAGTATGGGGCAGTAGGACAAAGGGATGAGAGATGGGCAATAAAGATGGACCTTCCTACTGAGCTTCTGCATGTGGATGAAGAGCTTGAGTGCGTTTTGTCAGTCAAGTAGATGAGCATGAGGTGATGGTTTTTGAGACTGGTGAGGACCCAAAGATTTAAATAGTTTAATATTTGAGGAGTGTGAAAGGTTGGTAACTCAGCTACAGAGCCAGCTGTTGGTGTAGAACAGACATAAGCAACCTTTGGAACTTCAGATGTTTGGACTACATCTCTCATTCTTACAGACACAACACTGACAAAGCATCATGGGAGATGTGCAATAACTGGAGTACCGAGCCTGCCTACCCCTGGTGTAGAACAACTAAAGTATCAAGGATATTGATACTTTAGAGAGAGTTTAGGGAAGGGCTACTAAACTGGTTCATGGATTGCAGGATAAAACTTACAAGGAAAGGTTAAAGGAACTTAACATGTATAGCATGGAGGAAAGACGAGACAGGGGGGATATGATAGAAACATTTAAATACATAAAGGGAATCAACACAGTAAAGGAGGAGACTATATTTAAAAGAAGAAAAACTACCACAACAAGAGGACATAGTCTTAAATTAGAGGGGCAAAGGTTTAAAAATATCAGAAAGTATTACTTTACTGAGAGGGTAGTGGATGCATGGAACAGCATTCCAGCTGAAGTGGTAGAGGTTAACACATTAAAGGAGTTTAAGCATGCGTGGGATAGGCATAAGGCTATCCTAGCTATACGATAAGGCCAGAGACTAATGAAAGTATTTAGAAAATTGGGCAGACTAGATGGGACGAATGGTACTAATCTACCGTCACATTCTATGTTTCTATCTTAGAGTACAGGGTTTAGGAATTTTCAAGTTATTTCAAACATAGACATTAATAAAACCTGGACCTCTGGTGGGTCTTGAGGTTGGGTTTTGGAATGATTAGTTTAAGAGTTAAGAAATAGAATGACAGTTCATTGTTTTTTTGTTTTTTGTTTTTTTTTATTCAAGAGAAACATCTGGTCGGGCCAAAAACTAAGGAAAAATATAGCAACGTTATTAAGTAAAGGTAGATCAATGAGTGTGAAAATAAATTGATGAGTCAGGCAGAGGAAAGGGAGTAAAGAGTGAGTGGGCAGGTGTGAATGACAAAGTCGAGCAAAGGAATAGGAGTGATGGGGCATGACTATGAGAAATATGGCAGTGCAAGTGGGTGGGTACAGAGAGAGAAAATGGGCATCAGGTAGATGTCGAAGTATGTGGGCTTCACCACGAGCAATGAGGCAGCCAGGCAGTCACACTCAAGTAGGTGGGCTTGAATATGAGGAAAGAGAAGTCAGATAAGGGTTAGTGAGTGCTCATAGAGAGACATTCGAACATCTGACAGATCTTTGAGAGTTATGAGAGTTACAGAATATCAGTATATAGAATGTGATTATAAGGAGATGGGCAAGCAACAGGATGAGAACACGTGAACAAGCAAACAATATATATATATTATATATTAGCAGATAGGATGGTGAAGACAAATGTTAATAGAAAATGATGAATATTGGAGATCTGAAGAAAAAAAGGGAAGGAATAATCAGGAAGAAAAGGAAAGATGAAAATTGCAAGCTTGTTAAAGGAAGAGATATATACTGTTATGATATGTAGTATAATAGTATTTTATACTGGGAAATATTTTTTTTATTAAAATAGGTGTGCTGGTAAAGGAAATTGAGAGATAAACATAATCTCACTTTTATAAAAAAAAATATATGGGGTAGGTGAGAGAGGTAAAGAGATTGAAAATCGGATAAAGGGTAGATGGTTGATAGCTCAGACAGACAGATATTAATGACTATAAACTGACAATAGATGAAAAATAAGAATAAAAAAGATATAAACATTTTCAAAACAGCAATTTTACTAAACAAATATTTATATTATTATATAGGAGTGGCAGACAGAGTACTAAGCCACCAGATAGAAAAGCCATTATAGAAAGAGAGGTTGAGGTAGCATTAGAGAAATGAAGAGGCAGAGAGGGGGTATTAATATGTACAATCGCCTATTAAACATACTTAGACAATGTATATTCAGTTGACATTGTGTGTATATACAGACTATGATATGCACTCCCAATGTGTCCTTGGCCTCTTTCTTTAATTCAGGTTATGACATCACATGGCCAGCTGTGATCTCACTTCCTGTCATCACCCCCTATGACCAGAATTCCCATTCAGTTTTCTCATTCAGAATGCCATCAGTGACATCCCCCACCACCCATGAAAAATGTCACTCCCTGGCATGTTAACTTCCTCCTCTCCTCCCCCCAATTACATTAACCCCTTGTAGATATGCCTGCTTTATATGTCCTGAGACATCTTGCCCTCAAAAATCATTCTACCTCTCATAACCTTATTTTAAGCCATCATCCCTTGACAAGTCTAACCATCCCATTACAAGCTTGTCTTTTTCTTTATGTCTGCCTTGAGGACCTCCAGCCATTCATTCTCCAGGATGTAGACACCCATTTCTCTAACACCTCTCTGAGGAATAGATCTGAAGCCTTTCTTCCCATCAGTCTATTTCCATGAGCTCCCAGTGTCCCTCTGAGCCTCACCCCAGCTCTATGTCCATGCTATATACATTGTATTCCATTGTCATTCTAGAATGGAACCTCCCCCCTTCCCTTCTAACCCCCTAGAGCTGACCTGCAAACAGTCAGTAGGTTCTTCCTCTCCACTGCAATGTTCCTCGAGGATGACTTTTTACTTGGCAATCCCAGAGCCATGGCCGACTGCATGAAGCTTGGTCCCATCCACAGCAAAATATCCAGGCTCCCCCTCCCCAAAAGACAGGACCAGTCCACCTGCTGGCATACAGGCTAATGCTTCTATCTTCTATGTGTCTGGATCAGCCCTCAGTCACTGAGCCTCCCTTCTTTGATGGGCTTGCAATAGGGACCCTATAGCAGCAGAATAAGGATGGTAAAGGCTGCTGTCCCTGGTACTGAACAGGAGACACTGCTAGTGACGTCACCCACCCAGAGAGAGCATCGGGGGAGGAGAAGGAGGGCCATTGTGGAGGGGGGGAAGGAGCGGGGGGAGGCAGCTGAGGTTAGAAAGATTGGGTCATGTGACCAAAGGAGGTTACAAAAAAAAAGAATTCTCACAAAATATGTTTACTAGCCATTCAGCGTTAAAATAGGTTATTATGTTTGTAAAGATATTGGCATCTGAATGGTTCTTGCAAATGATGAAAACGACAAAAAAGTTCAGATATTAAAAGCAATATATATATTATAATTACTAGAATAGTAGAAATCCTCCCCCCCACCCCCCCAATTTGAAAATATAAAATTTCTATAACCATAATATAACCTTGTAAGAAATAATTATACAATCATTATACACACAGGGAGTGAATAGAAAATGTTAGATAATATATAAAACATGTTTGATAGAAACAAAACAATTTATTTTGCACGTAATATAGGTGATCAGGTCCTATTGTTTAAAAAAAAAAAAAAAAAGTCTCATGACCTGTTTTATAGTTACAGGTAATGCAATGATGAGCTTAATAGAAAGAACATTGTTTATCCCCATATAAAAATTATAAACACAATGTATACATGTTAAAAAAAAGAATCACCCTACGGTGTTTCAGTGATATTAATCTACCACTACTTAATGGGACTGTATGTTAATGTTAACACTGTTAAAAATGGCTGTAAGGAGTATTAGGAGGACTTATATAGAGAGGTTATATGAAGTAATATGGAATAATAGGAGTTACAGGGAGAGGTTATATGGAGTTATAGGAGGAGTTATAGAGAGAGGTTATAGGGAGTAATAGGAGGAGTTATAGGGAGAGGTTATATGAAGTAATAGGAGGAGTTATAGGGAGAGGTTATATGGAGTAATAGGAGGAGTTATAGAGAGAGGTTATATGGAGTAATAGGAGGAGTTATAGGGAGAGGTTATATGGAGTAATAGGAGGAGTTATAGAGAGAGGTTATATGGAGTCATAGGAGGAGTTATAGGGAGAGGTTATATGGAGTCATAGGAGGAGTTATAGAGAGAGGTTATATGGAGTCATAGGAGGAGTTATAGGGAGAGGTTATATGGAGTCATAGGAGGAGTTATAGGGAGAGGTTATATGGAGTAATAAGGGGAGTTATAGGGAGAGGTTATATGGAGTAATATGAGGAGTTATAGGGAGAGGTTATATGGAATAATAGGAGGAGTTATAGGGAGAGGTTATATGGAGTAATAGGAGGAGTTATAGGGAGAGGTTATATGGAGTCATAGGAGGAGTTATAGAGAGAGGATGAGGGTATATGAAGAGGTTATATCTAAGTGCAAAAAGCAGGAACCTGCATTGTCTACAAGCTTTATAAATCTACAGTTAGAGCGAGAGAGGTAGTTATAGGGAGATATTAGTTGCAATAAAGAGATAAAATAAGATTATATGTTTAGATGGAAAAATATGTTTGTGCATTTGGGACATTACAAAGGTCAAACGGTGTAACTATAAATGGTTAATAATAAATGTTGTAACATTTATGGAAAACAAAAATATTTTTTTGCATGTGGAATAATGTTCCTATTAAAGGGAACCTATAGTGTTTGGAATACAAAGCTGTATTCTTAACACTGTAAAGGCCCCTGCCATGTGTTTCTATGCTATGCTTTCCTATGGGGATTTAACTGATGCTGGATGTATTCACAGGGCCGCCATCAGGGCATGACAACCATGATGGTTGTCATGGGCCCGGACTGCTCAGGGAATCCCGGGCCCACATTATCTATGTGCATATATATATATATATAGCGATTACTGCTATATATGTGCATCTTTGGGCCCCCGGGTACCTGTACTCTGCACACTCCATCTTTACTTCCCAGCTGCTCTGCACTTCTCTAAGTTTCGTGAACAGCGTGGCCGTCAGAGCGTTGCCACGGATTACCATGGCAACGCTCTGCGTGGCTTGCAAGAGTTACACAGAGAAAAGCAGCTGGAAAGTGGAGATGGAGTGTGCTTGGTCCCATGCAGTGTACAGGTAGCTGGGGGCCCGCAACATGCCACCTGACCGCCAGGGATTGTGATCTCCCCCCTCACTGGCCACAGGTAAGGGGGGCTAAGATAAAATGTATTGAATTAATGGAAAACCCATATGCATCCCCATACATTTACACACACATATATCATTATACACTATACTACAACATTTACACACACTACATCCTTACACAAACACACACTCTGCAGTCACTACACATACTACAACCACTACACAAACACACACTATGCAGTCACTACACAAACTACATCCTTACACAAACAGTCTGCAGTCACTACACACACTACAACCACTACACAAACACACACTCTGCAGTCACTACATACACACTACATCCTTACACAAACACACTCTGCAGTCACTACACACACTACAACCACTACACAAACACACACTCTGCAGTCACTACACAAACTATATCCTTACACAAACAGTCTGCACGCACTACACACACTACAACCACTACACAAACACACACTCTGCAGTCACTACATACACACTACATTCTTACACAAACACACACTCTGCAGTCACTACACACACTACAACCACTACCTAAACACACACACACACACACACACACACTACAGTCACTACACAAACACACACACTGCAGTAACTTTACACACACTACATCCTTACACAGTCTGCAGTCACTACACACACTACATCCTTACACAAACACACACTCTGCAATCACTACCTAAACACACACACTACAGTCACTACACACTGCATCCTTACACACTCTACAGTCACTATACACACACACTACATCCTTACACACTCTACAGTCACTATACACACACACTACATCCTTACACAAGCACACACTCTGCAATCACTACCTAAACACACACACTACAGTCACTACACACTGCATCCTTACACAAACACACACTCTACAGTCACTATACACACACACTACATCCTTACACACTCTACAGTCACCATACACACACACTACATCCTTACACACTCTACAGTCACTATACACACACACACTACATCCTTACACAAGCACACACTCTGCAATCACTACCTAAACACACACACTACAGTCACTACACACTGCATCCTTACACAAACACACACTCTACAGTCACTATACACACACACTACATCCTTACACAAGCACACACTGTGTAGTCACTATATACACACACACTCTGCAGTCACTACACACACTACATCCTTACACAAACACACACTACAACCACTACACAAACACTCTGCAGTCGCTACACGCACTACAACCACTACACAAACACACACTCTGCAGTCACTACACACACTACAACCACTACACAAACACACACTCTGCAGTCACTACACACGCTACAACCACTACACAAACACACACTGTGCAGTCACTATATACACACGGCATCATTATGCAAACACACACTGCATCCACTACACAAACATACATTCTGCATCTAATACACAGAAACACTACATAAACGTACAATCTGCATCCCCAAAATATCTGATGGCAGCCCTGTGTCCTCATGCAGAGTTTGAGGACTTCCAGCATCAGTTAGGCCACCTAAAGTCCAATGAAATCCCCAAAGTACCTCTAGTGTCTGTCTGGTAGACAGCCACTAGAGGCAGTCTTAGTCCTGCAATGTAATTATTGTAGTTTCTACAACAGCAATTTTTTTTTACATTGCAGGACTGAGTGGGGCAGGGACACTGCACCCAGACCACTTCAATGAGATGAAGTAGTCTGTGTGACTATAGTGTTTCTTTAAAAAAAAGCCCTTGCATGTAATTGAAAAAAAATTACATTTCATTAAAAAAAGAAAACTACTTCAAATTTGAAACCAATTAACTGTGCAGAATTAGCCAGGAAAATTCTCATTTTAGAACAAAATATGTAATCAAACATTCAAGCTGCTTGCCTAGGCCATTTTAACTTAAACATTCTGGGCCTCACCAATTATAGGTTTAGTGAATAAGCCCACTTGTTTGTATGCCAAATACAGAGCTGCAAATTACTGACACTGCAGCCAGACCAAGCAGGGAACACCCTATCGTCAGCTGTGTCATATTGATAAGATTTAGGGAGCGGAGTTCGCAGGCACCCAATCAGAAAAAAGGAGTGCAATTCAAACTGGCCAATAGAAATCCTCCACACGATTTCAAACCAAAATATGAACTCTTATTGGTCGACTGAAAGATTGAAAACAGACTTTTTCTAAACACACACACAAACAACATATATATATATATATATATCTATATATAATATTTTTGGCCTTTTTTAAATATAATTTGTTGAACCCAGCACTGTATCCTGGTCTTTCGGTTATTTGTGTCACTGCTGAATAACTCCAGCCGACCTGCCTATAGGCTTTAACTGTGCAATTAAGCAGAATCACTTTAACCCCTTAAGGACCAAACTTCTGGAATAAAAGGGAATCATGACATGTCACACATGTCATGTGTCCTTAAGGGGTTAAATCCATTTAGCTAGTCCTCCGAGTGCGCTCTGTCACGGTTCTTAATTCGTCTATGGTGCAATTTTCAAAAAAATGGAGCAATCGCCACGGAAACCAATAGAATGTTCCTGTTCATTGTTCCACTTTTAGAACTTTGCTCAGAATTACATATTAGCGATGTTGGGCAGGACACAAAAAGTGCTGCCCTGATGTATATAGAATAGAAGGAAATCAGTTATTTAGGAATTATTCATGTGATTAAGCAATGTGGAATCTGGAAACATATGATTTGATATAGATTTTGTTTAAAGATAAACAGTTTTAGCCTAAATGTTGCCACTCAGTTTAGAATTCACTGCAATACACAGTTTAATAAATAACCCCCTTACACTAACACTGACTGCCACCACGACTGCTGAACGTGATTACACCCCTGAGAAGATTTTTCCCCAAACTGAGAATTGTAAAGAACTGACAACGAAATTGTATTCCATCCCATTATCACAGCCCAGCAACTTCTTCAGCAAACTATTGCCCCCCATACCTACACGATTATTCACAAAAGTGTAAATTGTTGGGAATTGAATGTAAATGTCTTTTTTTTTTTTTTGGACAAAATAGTTCAATCAGACCTTTCTCCAATTCTGCTTTCGTGGCCTCAAATTAAAAATTCACGTTTATTTCCAACAATTCACACTGCAGTGAATATGCTTGTAAAGTTGCACTAAAAGCACTTATTCTGCCACTCTGCCTAGGTTATGATAAGTCTCTGCGGAGGGACAGATAGAGCCTAAGGCAATACAAATAAGCTTAGTCACTTTAACAAACTTTGCGGCCCCATCTCTGTGTATATCAGCAAGTGACAGGCATTAGAAGGAGGTGCTACGGGCATCACAAGAACACACAACAGCAACATAGCATTAGCTGTAAGATGTCCACACAGCCTTAAAGAAATGTGAAGCGTTAATCACATTCAATGTATTGAGGTTGAACGGCAGCATATGAATAGTGATACCATGCACTATGTAGCATTCATATGCTACAGGTGGAAAATCAGCTAACCAACGAGTTGTGCAAAAGGAACTGCCGGGAATGACTATCAAAGTTATTTACTAAAGGAAGGATTTAAAGTGAATTTTAAAATGAAGGCCACAATAGCCAATTTGGATCAATTCTCTCAGTTACCTATGTTTCAGTGCAGCTACTCTTGCCTTCAATTTGACATTCACTTTGAATTCTCACTTTGATAAATCACCCTAAAGGTGATTTGTTTCTAATAGCATATGAATCCTTTATACTGCCCGACTGCACTTTTCATGTGTTGTCCATAGACGTGAAGACATGTCCAGTTATATATGGACTGACTGGTAACCCTGAGCCGATCTTACCTTTATCTGGGGACACAGGAATAAAACCATGCACTTTCCCTTTAAGCACAGACACTTATATAAGATGCATTAAGTATGTTTATGCAACTTTAAGAGCAAACAAATTGCCAATTTTTTATTTTTTTTAGATTCTGCAACTCAGCAAGTCTTCAAGCTCAGCTATTTTGGCCTTAAATTTCAAAAAACGAGTTTAATAAATAAGACTTTCGGACGGGTTTACCACTAAACAAATGAAAGGGCAAAATAGCTGTCAGAAACATCGCACATTTAGAGAATTATTCTAATTTAAATAGTTAGGTTTGAAATTATCGTCTTCTATATTTTGAAATTAGTTTGGTCTTACCTTTGCACTTTACATTATATAGGGAACCTTGGTATCTACAGTCTTTATAATAATGGTAACTAATTCTACACTGCTTATTGGTTGCCAGACCAGTTGTGGATTTAAAAAACAAGAACAAAACACTGGTTGCACCCCACTGGCTGTCAATTAGACAAAAAAGGTATTTGAAAAGAAAAAGAAAAAAAAGCAACAGATCTCTTGTCTGCAGCCTTTGCAAGCCCTCCCCTTCTAACCCCGCCCAGACTTGCCGTGGCTGTCCAATCACAGACTTCCCAAGGCAGCTCAATGAGAAGTCTTAGCAAGGCAGGTGCTCTGGGCAATTGCTGCCTCTTGAGTTTAGCTCCACTGAGCTAACCAAACCAGGAAGTAACACGACTGGCTGATTTCACCCATAAAGCATTAAAAAGCAAGCAAAAATGTTTTAGCTGTTTGGAGTGTATCCTAATAATATTGGGGCGTATTGGACCCCCTTTGTGAAGTTAATCCTTACGGTTTTTAACCCTTCTGTTGCATTTTGACAAGCTGAAATCCTGACTGCACTTTCGGCAATGCAAAACCCTGACACCCATATACATCTTGAGAACAATGTCCGGATATTGTATAGGTCATTTTTTTTTATGTTCTGGGCAGCACAGTAAATTGATGCCCTGTAGTATAAAGCATTCATATGCTCTAGCAGGGGGATTTAATCACCTCACCAAGGCTGCACTTTTTGTCGATGTCTACTTTGTAATTAACAGATTGATCTGAATAGTAGCAAACTGACGCTAAAATAGCCAAGTTTGGATTTCCCCCCCCCCAGTTCAGATATTTTTTACTACATTTTGCAATTCAGGGTTTCATTTGTTTGAATTCAGAGTTAAGTAAATAACCCCAATGAGGTTGCTCACTAAATAGTGAAAATTGCAATTTGTCAGCCAAAATTGCTGATGGCAGAGAAAACAGTACCAATATGCAACGCGTCATCCTATCACCCTCAGCCAGGCACTGACTCGCTGTGTTTTATCAAATGCTTAATAGTGTGTTTAGGTTGCCAGATTATACATTTTATGCAGGTGTACCAAGAGAAAAAAAAACAACTACATTTGTTAAAGGGACAAACCAGGAGCAGTACAGGTTTTATGCTTTTTATCACTCTTGGCCTTTGCATCACTCATTATCTTAAAGTTGCATTTTCTGTCTCACCTCGACCATTCAGAACTTTTTTCGCTGGTTCCAGAAAAGAGGTAGTTTATTTGACAGCTCCATAAGCCCACCCTTTCTGTCTCTCCCTTCCAAGCAGTTTATTCCCAGTACCACAGTTGCACAGGCCACCAAGAAACACAGGAATGCATGCTGGGAGTTGTGTTCCACCTAACAAATTTCATTAACAGAAAACTAATAACTGACCCCCCTACTTTAACCATTGCAGTGCTGAGGTAAACGTGAGGTTAACGTGTTTAACAGTTCAGACTCCATAGACAAGAAGGAGAGGCCAGTAATTGGGGAAATCTACTTTCTGTGAGAACAGAGCCAAATGCTGATAAATAGGGATTGCTTGCAAATACAGCAACTTCAAACGTGTTTTTTTTTTTTTTTTTTTTTTAATTAGTCATTTTGGCATATTTAAAAATGCATCAGCTATATAATGCAAATGTGTATATCCCTCTGGAGTTCTACATTAAAGCGACACTCCTGAGCCCTAGAGCACTAAAGCTTGCTAAAATTCTTTATTTGTGAGGAGTGTCCTCCTAATATTTTATTTTTTTCATTTTACATAATATGCAGGTTCAATTAGAAATTGGCACTTTTATTACTAGATAACCGGTCCTGTTACTTCCTGGTTTGTTTATCTCTGTGGCTCTAAAATTTAAGAGGCAGAGCACCTGCCTTGGAAAGACTTCTCATTGAGCTGCATTGGGATGTCTTTGATTGGTCAGCCACAGAAAGTCTGGGCGGGGTTAGAAGGGGAGGGCTTGCAAAGGCTGCAGACAAGAGAATTGCAACATATACAAGCTGTTTTTAGATTTACCCCAATAAATAAAAACATACTTAAGTGTGTGTATGTTCGGAGGATATCTGCTAAACAGTCATTTATTTTTCGTTATTTGGGCAGTGGAATGTCCCTTTAAGGATAAATCCTTTAAAGTAGCAACTGCCATCATCCACTTTCAGTGGGGTTAATTATACATCCCTATCATTTACACATTCATGCTCTTACCTCAAGCATTCAAATGTTTTTTACATACATTATACTATTATTTAGCCTAGTCTATAAATATCATTGAATGAATTGGAGACTTTTCCACCCTGAAACAATTAGCACGGTTTTACGTGGTTATTTACTAACACGAGAATTGACAGGAATTGAAAGTGAATTTTAAATTTACGGTCAAATTAGCTGAGCCCAATGCATAGCTGACTTGGAGAATTAATCTGGTTTGGCTAATTTTCCCTTTTTTGTTTTGTAAATTTGCTAGGCATTCACGCTGAATCCCAGACAATGCTCTGATAAACCTGTTAGGAGTTTTAAACCCAATGACCAGGTGGGGAGGTTAGCACATCATCCCTTTTTCAGGGCCAAGGATGAGGTAAGAAGGTTTCAAATTATGTCTGTTTAGTAACACAAAAAAAAATCGTATCGCAGTGTTTAGAGTTACACTATGAAGGCGTTATCTTGTTGTGTTCTTTTCCATAGGAAGCCTGGTGTTACTCCTGAAGCTGTATGGATTATAGGCATCCCCCAGAACTGGACCATTATGATTGGGGAGCAGGGGTGTCACCCAAATATCACATGATTATGTACAATGTGGAGACCTGGGTCAACAGATAAGGTAAGTTAAAAGTATCAGCGAGATACGACAGTACAAAACGTATAGGCTATACGGCCTCTTTCCTGGATATAAAACGTTTGTACTTGCTGTTGGGCAGCACATGAAAAGTTCTGCCCTATATTATGCAGCATTTATCAGACTTGAGCACGAATTCATTTCAGCTGATCGGAATGAATCAAAATTCCTTTTATTCTAGGCTCGAAAGTATCGATCCACCAAGGCTTTGCCTGTGGAGTTTCATTCAATGAACCGAACTCCTCAGGTAAATCCCGAACAGATTGATTCGTTAAGGCCTAGATTAAAAGGAATTTGATTCGTTCCTATCAGCTGAGAAGCATTTACACGTCTAGTAGTGATCTGCTTGGTAGAAAAGGGATTGGAATGGGACTCCTCTGTTAGGGAAAAGTCTACCACACCTGGGCATCTGCAGCTTAGCAATTAAACCTCTTAAATATCTTTTAAACTCTGTTTTAGGCAGGAGAGGGGTTAAATAAAAAGATTAGCGGAATGTGTGCAATATGATTAATCGCTTAGGGAACTGAACACTAAACCCTTTATTGTGGTGAATCGAAAACACTGCCAAAATGTAGGCTAAGATAGCTGATCAGGAAAAATTCTCCAATGCAACTAATGTCACAGTTTGGCTAATTTTAGTCTTTTTTGTTTTGCAATACGGACTTCTGTTTACTGCCATTCTAAGTGTAGTACATAACCTCTCATTGATTTTATTCACTGAACTGGGTTATGTGAAGAATTGCCAAAGGATTTGCAAATTTTAGGCTGAAACATCTGAATTGGAAACTATTTTTCCATTTTGGTTATTTTGGGGTAAAATTTCCAATATCTGTGACATTTGTCCGCAACTCCCAGTTTAGCGAATATATTCCACTATTGTATCGTTTTGTGACGCAGTGTGCATCCAGCTCCCTTTGTGTGTTTTCTAAGGGAATAACTGTGATATAAGCGGGTCACTTTTATTTATTTGAATAATATTTATCGACAAATATGAAATCATCTTCTAATCTTACCTGGGATTTTAGCCAGATATACTTTAATTTTCGCTTCTTTGGCCTTTAGTGAAGACGATACCGAATAACTTGTTGTGTTTCATGTAAGATATATATTAAAATGTAGAAAAGTGCACAGTTTTTTCAGATCACTCTCTGAAGCCAATGTTCTCTGCCGTCCTGTACATGGCATTGTCTGCACCAGAAGTTGAAAACAAAACATTGCAAATGCTGTATTGTCACGTATCAAACCCATTTAGACATCTTTATGTGTACTGTACGGCCACAAAGACAATAACATGAACAAAGATCATGCTTGGTGTTAAATATTACATTTTTAATTATATATAATCCTGGTTTTGTCCATAAATTCAATCCTGTAGGCCACATCATACCTCCCAAGTGTCCCTATTTAGGATGGACAGTCCCTATTTTGGGCACAAATTCCTCTTTTTTTTTTTTCTAGGAGCTCTAAGATACTCCCAGTCAGGGCCGGACAAGGAAAAAAATTCGGCCCGGGCATTTTTTTTATTACAGTGGCCCACTAAGAAGGGGGCGGGGCAGAGAGGGTGTGTTTTGTCATCACTAATGACAAACACGCCCCCTCTCAAAGTGAGCATGTTGGTTCAATGCTCTTCCAGGGCAGACAGTGCGCAGAGCTCTGCTAAAGTGCTCTAGCATGAGAAAAAGGCCCTGCATTTGTTCTGCACAGTGCAAGCAAATTTAATAACATGCTTGCACTCTGTTTCCTTGCAACTTGTCTCTGGTGTCTCTATAAATGGGATACCAGGAGTCCAAAGGGCCAGGAAAGAGTATTGTCCATATGTGTAGAGCCTGCTTGTGGGATTGCGTGTGTAGAGTGAGCTGATTGTGGTGTGGTATGGTGTAATAAGGTTGGTTTTAGTCGTGTTGTGTTTGTGGTGTAATGCATATGTGGCATGGGGCTGTGGAGTGTGTGTGTAAGTGATGTAGTGTTTGTGTGTGTATGTTAGTGTGTGTGTTTGAAGAACCCATAATGTGTATAGGAGATCTAGTGAGTGTGTGTATACAGCGGATTCAGAGTGTATATAGGGATCTAGTGTGTGTGTATGTGTGTAGATGATCCAGAGTTTGGTAAAGGATATAGTGTGTTTCTGGAATGTAATGTGTTTAGGGGTACAGTGTGTGTGTGTGTGTGTGTATGTATGTGTATATATATATATGTTTGGCAGTATTGTGTGTGTGATGGATGCTGTGAGTGTGAGGGGTGCAGTGTGTGTGTGTGAGGGTGTATATATGTTAGGAAGGATTGTGTGTTGTGGGGTAACCTCCCCACCCCTCCCCCAAAAATTTAAAAAGGCATTTTATCCCCACCTCCCTTCTTACCTTTAGCCTGTGAGGGGGGGGCGGCACGGTGGTGCCTGGAAAGGGGGACCGGCATTCTCACACCATCCCTGGTGGTGCTAGTGGTGAGTGAACTCTAGCCTGCGAAGCTAGAGTTCACTCTCGCGAGATCAGGGGCTTTGCCATGGCAACGCTCTGGATCTCGCAAGAGGAACCCCGCGGAGCTGCAAGATAGAGTTCCACCGGGGAGGGAGATCTTTGATCTTCCCACCGGCCCGGCATTGAAAACAGCAGGGCCGGTGCTCGGATAGTGCCGGCCTTACATGGACCGGCTGGGGAGATCCTGTGACCATGGACATCGCAGGCCACTGGGTATTTGCCCGATAGCCAGTCCACGCCTGGTGCCAGTAATGTGTCTTTAAAACTACAATTAATGTGTTTAGAAATCAGTCTGTGTAAATAAGATACATTGTTCTTGTTCTAGATTACATTGTATATGAAGAAATTATTAGTCACCTAAAATTTCTCAGAACAGCCAGGCCCTTGCTACAACCCCAACACCCCTCACACGCCTAAATTTAAAGTGTCCCTCTTTGTCCATTTCAAATTCTGTAAGGTGTAAGCCACATACTTTCACTATGCTCTTGTAAAATATTATAAATATTGGTGTGAAGGTTTTCTGTATAAATATTCACATCATGTAATACAAATATTTAAAATATATGAAGAAAACTTTTTTTTTTTGGCACATGTGCTATAATTGTAGATTTAATCCTTTGTTATTTTGTCATGAAGAAAAAAATCTATGGCACCCTGTGATGTTGCATGTCTGAGAGACTTAATCTATATATTGATACAAACCAGAACTCCTGGATCTGTTAAATGGTGTGTGTGTGTGTGTATCTATGTATATGTATATGTATATATATATATATATATATATATATATATATATATATATATATATATATCTCAGTTAATAATTTAAACAGGCACTGATAGCTCAGATAAAGGTTATCTCTCTCAGCACTGAGGAGAAAATGACTAGTTCAGTCGTTGTAATTGATCAATTTGTGTGCACTGAGAGGCGTTTTTGTCAAATCTGACCCAGATTTGGGTCTCTGGAAACTGGATCAATGTACAGTGCAATGTATACCGGCCGGAAGTGTAATACATCAATAGTTCCCAACACAGTCCTCGCAGACAGTCCAGGATTTAAAGGCCTCGTAATGGCTACAGCCCACTGAAGTGGTTATGGTGCCAGTAGTTCTCTTGCACAGTTGCAACGGTTTGGCACTGTGGTCCAGCCCCTCTTCAAAGATAACAATTTAATTGTGAATTCCTAATTAGCGATCGCTATTTTGGCTGTAATGTCAATCTATGCTCTTAAGCAATTAATTCTGACCAAATATGAGCACATTTTATATATCTAATGTAGAAAATGAACTTTCGCCTTCTCAAATGCAAACTGTTAGAAACGGTTTGAGTATTGCCAGTGGGAAGGTGCCAGAGGACTCCTTGCTCCATAACCACTACTTTGGACTCAAGTGATTCCGGAATTCAAGGGACTTTTAGGAATTTTCCATTTCTGTCCATGTTAAAATTCTTTCAAACCCTGGACCATTCGTCTGCTGATATAGATAACGGATATTTTACAATATTAAAAATTACCGGGAAAAGTTTCTACCTTGAGTAATGATTGGCCATAATTATAAGGTGTCAACAGTTTTATATAGGGATATAACAAAAAACAAAAAAACACACATTCCGGATTGGATATAATGCCCCTCCTTTTCCAAAGCCATATAAAATATATTTCAATATGCAGAAAATATATTTAAAATAGAGGGGAAACGGTGCCTCCTTTTAACCCCTTAAGGACCAAACTTCTGGAATAAAAGGGAATCATGACATGTCACACATGTCATGTGTGTTAAAGGGCTCTGATTTGCTGCAAATCCTCACATTCTACAGCATCAATATTTTGGACCAGGAATTGACTGATCCCTCATCGTTTTGTACAGGAGTTCTGTCTATATCTTCTAAAACCGTGTGCAGCAGGACTTGATGGGATATGTAGCTTAGCTGATAATTATTGAAAGCTCTGAAACTTGCAGCAAAACGTGAATAACGCTATTTTGGTGGCTACTATTAACTGGCACAACTTCGTTCGTGGTTTTTCATGAATGAAAATATAAATGCTCTCTAAATGAAAGCTGTGAACAGCTATACTACTCTGCTTTAGCATTATTCTCCTCTCCCCTTGGAAGTGAGAAACGAGGGGTGGCACTAAGTTGCAAATCTTTCTAAAATGTTATGCAAAAAAATTAATTATGGTGATATTTTCTTACATCTTAGGTTGACTGTTTCTTTTTAACATGCACTCCAAACTGAAACTCCCCTGGTACTGTCCCTCCATCTAGTGTTAAGCCGTTTTCGAGCAGTTTAACTTTGAATGAGGATCCTTGGCTTTCCATAGCCGCGCCCCCACTGGAGGTTTGGCTAAGGTAGAGTTTTCACACTTCCTTCTAGCCATATCAATTCATACCAGCAATGGGGCCTGTGATAGGAGGAAAGTGGTCAGCTGACAGTTTCAGCCAATCACAGATTGCATAAAAAGTTTCAGCCAATCACAGCTGCTCATTGCTGCACAGGCCAATGCTTTTTCATTAGCCCTGTCAGTACAGAGGAAATGGGCTGCTGGGGACTTGTTTATAGCATTAAACATTAAAAATGGTTTAACACGGAATGAAAAGATTGCGCCAGGGGACTGCAGGCACCATAACCACTTTAATGAGATTAAAGGGACTCTGTAGGCACCAGACCGCGTCCTCACCTCATTCCCCCTCATTTTCACCCTGCATCTTAAAACCTTGCTTCTCTGCAGCTGTAAAACACCACTATTTTAATTGTATGGTCAGTAATACGGCACTATGGTAAAGCTTTGAATTAGCTGAGATCATCAATCTCAACTATCTCTGCCAAAGAAACAGAGACAAATGCCGAAGCAAAGCTCACCTTTTTAAATCATGAAAGACAAGAGCCTGGTCAACTAAACGGAGACTAGGGCACTATAGGGACAGGAAATACATATTTGTATTCCAAACATTTTTAGTGTTCCTTTACGCCGGGCTTCCCTAAACTCCTGCCCTCCAGATGTTGCTGAACTACAACTCCCAAGATTCTCAGCCTATCGATTTCATTCATAGAATCATGGGAATTGTAGTTTAGCAACATCTGGAGGGCCGGAGTTTGGGGAAGCCTGCGTTTACGCAGTGACCATGCCTACAGAGTCTATTTAATGCCTTTTAAAGGTGATTCCTTACAATATGGAAAAATATAACCAAGCCGAGATAACAGAATATTTTAAAGATATTTCTTTTATTTATTTTTTTCAAATCCACACACATGACGCCACCGCCCATTACCTTGGCACAATATTGGATAACCTTGGTCAATCGAGAGCCTCTCTTTGGTCTGTGGAGTATGACATGGTGGATATATTTAACCCAAGGGCTAAACTGCAAGGGGCGGGGGGGATATTTAACTCTTTGTGCACAGCCTTCATTTATAGCAGAGCGTAGGTGATATAATGCATTTATCTATTTATGCGAGTGCTTTCTCAACTCTAAATCCCAGAATGCTCTGGTCTATAGGAAGTCCACCCCAGCCAGAAAATCCTTAATATCTTTATCAGTGTGTGTTTTATTATTCATAATAACCGACAGTAAAGACGGCACGTAAATGAAGGCACACAGGGGTTTTTTTTACCAATTCTTTCGAAGTTTTATAAATAATCAATAATTTAATGAAATATATTAAAATGCCCAATGATAGATTATATGATTCACTGTATTTATTTGAGATGTAAAGCCACAGTTGTTTAACTGGTAGCACAGCTGACTTAGAGAATGTTTGTTTGTTTTTTGGTTTTGCTATTTTTTTTTTTTTTTTTAATTCTTTATTTTTGCAGTGCATATGAGGGTAACATACAGGCATGTGGTACCCCAAAGGCAATCCACATGCAGATTTCTAAACCAAGGTTACATAACAGGGAGAGCAACGGGGTATTGTAGTACAATGCACTAGTTTTTGTGTTACAAACAAGCTTAATACATGCTATTTAGGCAGAAGCTGGGATAAATTATGGATGCATATACATAGCATGTTCATTTAGTTTAGGCATATTAGCTGAGTTAGTGAGCTCAATACAGTTAGTGAATAACAAAAAGGAAATCATGATTAAAGTAGGTTAGGTGAAGATCGATTAGGTAAAGTTATACATAGTATTGATCAAAGTCGCTTAGGTCTATTCAATACATGGCATGGCATAGAAGGGTCATACATTTGGAGCTGAGCTAGTTGCACGTATGATCTGTGTGTAACCGAATCAACATAGGTTTCAGGTTATACGTTTCTTGTACCCCTATGCTAAGTCTAACTATTATATCATGCTCGCTGCTTTGGATGGTTGTCTGTGCCCTAGGGTTGGTTTTGCTATTTTAACCTTAAATTTGAAATTCACGTTAACCCCTTAAGGACCAAACTCTGGAATAAAAGGGAATCATGACATGTCACACATGTCATGTGTCCTTAAGTAGTTAAATTCTAACGTTAGTTAATAAACCTTACCGTGTAATTGATACGTAAAGCATATATTCTATCATTGGGGGCCTTAATCATTAATAATTTTAAAACTCCAAACCATTGCTCAGTATTGAATGCGTAGTGTCACTCGCAGATGGCATACAACTTAGATTGCGGCCTTTGTAGGCAGCAAGAATGGGCGGAAGTGATCCAATTTCTAAATAAAGTGGAGTAGTCCATTTATGTCTAAAGGGGGATGACCTGGGCTCAGGTGATCACTGACAATGCTGATATGCATAATTCATTGGTTGTTTTTAGTAGAACAGATCACAAATGGTAACTGCTCTGTTTAATTCCAACATTTGTAAAGATGGTGAGTTCTAGAATGTAGCAGAGAGAACAGGATAATACGTTCAGATAATACGGGAAAAGAGAAATAAATGTTACAAGAAAAATGAAATGAAAGAAGTATAAAAATTAACTAAAAAAAAAAAGACCGTAGTGGGAAAACAAAATGATAGGGAGGTTATGAAAGAAAGGAAGAAAGGTTAAACTGTAGCAGAGGACGTACACAATGAAAAATGTGTGAAGAAAGCTGTAAAAATTTTGATAAACACAAATTGAGTGGAAAAGTGGGAAAGGGATAATGAATAATTCATATATTGGATTAGAATTGTCAATTGGAAATATGACATTGTATTTTATTACAATACTAGAGTCAAACTTCTAAAAGAAAACTCTTATTGGCTTGTTTGAAGTATCAGTCGTTCCTCACATCACATGATCTCTGCCCCCACATATTACGTACTTGATGTAGGGAATCCCCAACTGAAGTTCTCTGGTGGGATGGTGGGCCAAAAGGGTGTATGGAGGACTCCAAGTTGGGGAGGAGCAGAAGGTAGCTGTAAGTTTTGAGGGAGACGTGTGGTTGGGGAGATAAGGTTCGTTCTAGCCAAGGGTGGAGATTAAGTGACTCTGGTGACTCAGGGTTTTGAAAGCAACAGTTGGTCCTAGGACAGCAAGACCCCAAGCGGGATCAAGACCCTGAAGAAGACTCAGGTAGGTGGCATTGGGTTACCTGGTTTTCTCCGATAGGTTCACATGGAGGGTAAAGCTAATAACAGGTGAAATAATTATTTTTTTGGAACAGAAATACTACTACAGAGTACAATAATTATCTGACTGCCATTTTGGAATCAAGAGGAATTTTTTGTCTTGTTTGTGGCACTTTGGAAAAGGCTTCAAACTGTTTTTTTTGTTTTTCTGGATCAGTCACAGAAACAGATGTGTGGATGGCTACATTTGATGTATTGTCTTTTTTTTCCCCCCCAACCTAGATTACTAAATTACTACGTTTAGGCTCTGGGCATGACTCCAAAGATGCTCTATCAGTTTGCATTTTTTACAAATTACGAAATATCCCCAATAGAAAAGTGTAGGCATTGGGGACCATTTGGAAAATCCACCAGATAATTTTAGTAAGCCCCTATTGCTCGTGTCTAACGGGTGTAGAAATTATGTGGAAATGTTTAATTTGGAATATTGATCAGATATCCTTTGTTTGAATAATGTCTTTTTTTTTATATATATATATATACGTAGTTTATTTTAAATGATCTGCAATATAATAAAGTTCTAGAACTATCTCAAATTTATCAGGCCTATTGAGAGTCGTTTTATTTAAAGTATTTATTTCCTAAACCCCATGGGATTATTTGTCATATAAACCCAAAATTAAGGATATCTTTCTCTGGACATCATCAATACATTCCTTTGATTTATATTTCTATTAAAAAAATAAAATAAAAAATAGGCTAGCTATCTGTAGGTTTAAAGAACCTTTTATAATGTCCATAGAGAACTGTTTGATCTATCTGGAACACAAAAGTTTAATCTTGAAATGTTCTCAAGATTCAACAGCCCTGGAGGTATGGCATTATTGGAGAAAGCAGATGTAATTAATACAAATGGTGCATTTTATAGTAACTACTGAACTGATTTCTCTCGTTAGTCTATACTTTGAACAGTTTCAAAGTATACTGTACTTAAGTACGGATTGCTAGAGTGAAGGGTCAGAGATCCCCGAGGTTGGTGTATTTCTTTAGACTGACAACCAATACAATCTCAATTGGTAAAAGCACTCTTATACAGTATATATCTGAAATTGTTTAAAAACAATTCTACGCTCAATTAATGCAAACTTCCCAAAAATATATTGTTTAAAAATTATATATATATATATATATTTTTTTTTTCTTTAAAAAAAAGCTTAATTTTGACATGTACTGCATATCCCTCGATCAGGGTTGGGCAACCTACAGCACTTCAGATGTTGTGGACAATGCCTGCAAAGCATCATGGGAGATGTAGTCCACAACATCTGGAGTGCCGAATGATGCCTACCCCTGCTTTAGGGGCTTCAGCTTCCCTATAGGATATATTTTACTGAATTACCAACTGTTCAATTTTATGACCAATGTAAGACTACCATAGATTGTATACATAGGACAGAGTCTTAAAGCATATATCTTTAGGTAAATTTCCTTCGAAAATAGGACAGACTCTTGAAATTGTTACTCAAGTAACCGCTAGATTATTTTACCCTTAAGTGCGGTTATATTTCTAACCATTAAATGTATCCATGGTATTCGAAATTCTATTTGCTTTATGGAACTGACACTTGAACTATGTCTATGCTCCTATTTGACTATGCTGCCTTGCATGACAGGCGCTTGCATGTTTATCTAATTACTTGGTTCCATATATTGATTGTTACTCTTCAAAGAGATGGGTTTGAAGTATGACTTACACAGTTATTTTATAAGTGAGAATTTTAAAGTGAATTTTAAATTTAAGGCCAGAATAGCATAATTTAAACTGATGTAGAGTTTTTTTTATTTGTTGTGGCTCTTTTGACTTTGAATTTGAAATTCTCTTGGACTGCTCACTTTATTAAATAACACTGATGGCGTTGCTAGATTAGGTTGTGGAGTTACGGAGTGCGCGTTTTAAAGCATGGATTTGGGCACTGCATCTATGAGGTTGCTGGGCGGGGGGAATCCTCTGTCTTTCTTATCTCGACATTCACGTAGCTGGGAGTTCCCTCTAACGAAGCAGTCTTATCAGTCGAGGCAGAGAGAGCTGCGACCCAGGTCCACAACTTAACTGCGCAGAATTGCGAAAAACATGACAACGTTAACATACGTGCATCAGATGATATCAGATCGCCTTTGAAAATACTGTTCAGTGGACTCAAAATACGTTGGATCATACTCGGGAGTGACATTCATTGCAAAATATAATGCCATAAAAACTCCTGAATTTAGAAACCAATAATAATGGCATTCCAGGAAGAATTTATTTTTATTTATTTTTTGCTCTCTCTGTACATTGTCGTAGGTCATGACATTAGTGTAAAAAAAAAAAAGAAAATCCTTATGGTTTACTAAACAGACAGAAAGTGAAGTTTTATGGTTACACCTCTATTAAATTTAATTGGTCATTAAACATGTATATATTACCCTTTTGGGACACACAAGCCTTTCTAAGACAATTAACTTTTTATTATACTTATTGCACCGCATAGTCCTGATGAAGGATAAACAGTGAATATAAAGCAGTGTTCTGAATACAGATACATACCCACGGCTGCACTGCATTCCTGAGCTGTTTGTGGGGAATACAGAGCCTGTCCTCTAACAGGTTTACAATCCTATACTTGAAAAATGAACCTCAAATACATTAGCAAGAATTTTATATATCTATGGATCAATCAGGGTTTTTCTCTGAAAATTGTCAAAAATTCCAAGTGAATTCAATATGAAATTAAAATGTAAGGCCAAAGTAGCTGAACTCAAAGCGCTGCTGATTTTGCAGAGAATTTTTCCAGTTCATCTATTTCGGTCTTAAATTTGAAATTTACGTTGAATTCCCGACAATTCTCACATTCGTGAATAACCCGAAAAAAAAAAAAATGCAGCAGCCAGCTTTAACATTATTTTGGTTTCTTTTGTAATTGTTCCACATCTAGAATGCTTTCCTTGTTTCTTTGTACGAAACCCCCACAAGCTACTTTAGGCTGCGTATATACCTAGATTAACTGTACCCAGTATTTCGGGTCCTCAAGAACAAACTTCAAAGCTATATGGTATGGTGTTGGTAATTCAGTAAAATATATCCTATAGGGAAGCTGAAGCCCCTAAAGCAGGGGTAGGCATCATTCGGCACTCCAGATGTTGTGGACTACATCTCCCATGATGCTTTGCAGGCATTGTCCACAACATCTGAAGTGCTGTAGGTTGCCCAACCCTCATCGAGGGATATGCAGTACATGTCAAAATTAAGCTTTTTTTTAAAAAAAAAAACCGGAACAAAATTCAGGCTAAATTAGTCATGTAGAGAAAATGTTTAACCCCTTAAGGACCAAACTTCTGGAATAAAAGGGAATCATGACATGTCAAGTGTCCTTAAGGGGTTAATCTCATACAATATGCAGTTTTATGTTTATCCATCACTGCCCTCCATGTTGTGCATTAAAAACATTATAATCAACATGGCGCAATCCAAAATTTTAACTTCCTTTAAGAGACTTGGTAATTGTCGTGAATTTACACCAATCACAACGTAACCGAGCTAAATGTCACCTCTGTGGATATGATATTCTATTTAGGGGTAGGGTCTTCCACCTAAACCGCTGGGGACTGCAAATCCCATCATTCTCAACCAGACAAATTACAAATTAAGGCTCTTACAGTGTCTGGGAGGTGAATCGGGGATGTAATCGCAATCGTTTATACAATTATTAACAGCATTGTAATTATGCTTCACTATTGCAAATGAAGTGTTATTACAGGATCGCTGCTAAATATGATGTACAACTTTGTGTTAGCTATTATTTAGTGAGTCACGCTATATGATGCATGTGCTTTTTTGTTCTGTTTTTTTAAACCTTCTACATTTCTCTTAAATAAACTAGATGGGTTTTGACATCAGTAAGGTGCAACATGAGTTATCATCCCATTAATTGTGCGATTTGTTCCTTGCAAACATGCAGGTCTGAGTCCGAGTGTTATGTGCACCCCTCGCTGGGAACTGGATCGGCAAGGGATATAACCAATCAACCGCAACATGACATCCAGAGTGAGTAGCACTCAACTTAATCTTCCTAACCAATCACATCGCTGTTGCATCATTCCTGAACTCTTGTTCCATAATATTACATCTCTCATCTCTGAATTATGTCCTTTTTAGTTTTTTGTAGTTTTTTTTGGAGAGAGAGGAGTTGGGGTTTTTGTTGTTGGGGCTGTTGCAAGTTTATTATGTTTATTTATATATACACATTAAATACATTTTTAAATGTAAAGTCCATCTACAATACCGGCCTCGGTTTTAATATTTTTGTGATACGCTTTTCAAAATTATTTTAATATTAAAAAAAAATACATTGATATGTATTTTTCATATTTTTTTATATTTTCAAGAAAATAAAAAAAAAATTTGAAGAGCTTGCCCAAAAATATTAAATCAAGGCCATATTTTGATTAGATTTAGGTTTTTTTTTTTCCAGATTATGCGTTTCAAAAATTCTTTGGAGGTCACGTATAAAAAGTGTCTGTTCTGAAAAGTGGTGCAAACATGTCAAAGGGGAGGAGTCACCAATGCAATGTGCCCCACTTTCAGTACTTTCAGACCATTTTTCATAACACAGCACTTTATACATAACCCCTATGTATCCGATAATATACTAAAGCCACGTACTGCTCATTTCCTATTGGATGCACATGATCCTAATTTAGAACACTGGCTTGTCGGTCCAATAAAGTACTAAGAGCTGTCTAATGCAGTATGTATTATGGCTTGCTGTGCTTTAACAGCAGAGATAAAGTCAATGAGAGAGAGAGAGAGAGAGAGAGAGAGACTCATTCACTGAGATTAGTTTGAGCATATTTTATTCCTCCCATTTTTAACGTATGCTTGCTATTTATTACACCTACACGAGTGTTGACTGTAACCATTCACTGCCCTTTTTTATGGAGGTCACAAACAGAGTTCTTCTAAATTACATAAAAAAATATTTGAGCAGCTGTAGGTATATAGTTCGATTATACAAATAAATGTTTTGCGCTAAGAACAGTTTTTTTATTTACCTGCTGCCTATAGGGCCAATACTGGCAACACTGGTCCTTATAGTCCATTGCAAAAATCCTTACCTCCCGTAATAGCAATTATTGCTTTTTGGGCTATCACAGAGAGACAGTCAGTGGAAGTTGAAAATTCAAGATAGTTTTTTTTTTTTTTTTTTTTAATCACCACTGTCCAGATTTAAGTGATGTTTGTAATAGATTAGTTATGTCTCATGATGGAATCTTCTTAAACATTCAAAGAACTAAGGCTAAAAGAGGTTCTAACGTAGGATTAGTACGATATTCACGCAGTTACATGAAATGATGGCCAAGGGAAGAGACAAACATATCAAGAACATGGCTTGCTATTATTTTCACACCGCTAACTCTCTCGTTTGTCCTAAAGAGTGATTATGACAAAGACCTGGAAGGGGCTCTTGATATTGGAGAATACAACGATAATGATGAGAGCTTCCAGCCTGAAGATGATGGTAAGTAATTAAACACTGGCATAAACATACTCATTAAAAATGTCTAAAACTGGTTACCAAAGCTTACAGTTACCAAATAGGGAAAATTTACTCTCTAACTTCTCGTCTCTTAGACAGTTTGAGGGAAAATGTCTCAGAAGTCCACCAGAGTCCACCTTCATAGTAACATGTGTTGCTAGAACGTTGACCTACAATAATTTCATTTCTCTGCAACATTAGAGGGGTATTGCATGGATTATTACTGCATCATATAAATTTCTTAAAATAGGTAAACTCATGCATATTCTCCTCACTCACATGAAACCGCAGAAGAAGAAAATATAAATAAATGACTGATTATGAATATACATTTCAGTGGTTTGGATACAAGAAGACAAATGTTTAAGCAATAAAGTTGATAAATCGGGAACTCCTTGTGTAACTTCATGTACGCTATACTTTTTCGATTATAAATCGATTATAGATCTATTCAAAGATCGTTCATACTACCGTGACTAATCGCATACCTGATGTAAAGTATCAACCCGTCAATCCTTCTTATATTTTTCCATGTGGCATTATGATGTAAGTGTAGAAGGTATGCATTTTATGTCATAGTAGTATCTCTAGATTCTAAGACTGCTCATACCACGTCTATTTTCGAGCTCCTCTTTGGAATAATATTTCAGGAGGTTGCCTGTGGACCACCACATATGGGGCAACCGTTTCCTGCAAGTCGTTCTTACTTCGTGCTCGGAGAGGGATTGGTGGGATGCGGAGAGTAAACTTGGATAAAAGCAATCCGATCCAGTCCAGTTTTTCATTGAATGGTCCAGATACCATTGACCATGATACAATTGATAGTTATGCTCCAATAATAACAATCTTTCGTTTCCTATATTTTACCTTTTAGGTCAACTATATAATTCAGTGGCGGTTTATTTTTCTTGTAAGTTATGTTTTCAGGGTATAATGTGGCCTAGTCTCTGCTTTGTATAGGGCACACAGATCATACGGAGAAGAAAAGATCCACATTGTACAAAATCTGTCGGTGAGTCCGTACACACTCTTAACACTCCATTTGGAAAACAAATTCTGGTTTCACCATCCCTGATTTAGATCATAGCACATCTACCAGGCTTTATCCTGATAATCTGAAGTCATGAGGTCAGAGTCCCAAGAGAAACTAACTCCACGTCAATACCTGATATGACAACCTAAATTATTTTTTAATCTATGATTTGTTCTTTTATTTTACTATTGTAATTATCTCGGAATCTTATGTGAAATTTAAAGGGAGTCTAGTCAGAAGTCTAACCTGAAACTTTGGACTGTATTTTTCCCCCCATTTTTCTGTCCAAGTCTTGACAATAGCCACCATTATTCAGCCTTCATTCTAAGATTTGTAAAAAAAAATTTAAAAATTTAATATAGAATATTGTTTTAATTGTCCAAAGAATCAGATAGTTAACAAGAATACCATATATTGTGTCATTTATTGACACTCAGAGATGTCTTACTGCCGACTTAGAATCTGAAGCAGTTACACTTAAACTGTAAATGATGGCCAACTGTAAGTCCCTCTTATCTCCAAAATGTTCATGAACAATCGCATCGCTCAGGAGGTGCTTGAGTTTAATAAGTAGGAAAACTGAACAAAATTCATAATTCCTACGATCTCCTGTGTCTGTTTTTCAGACAGTCCATGTTTTGGGCAATCCGTGGCTCCTATAACCTGGATAGCAGGAGACGGGTGGACGATAAAGGTCAGGGAGGACAATATCGAGAAAGTAGGTGGCCAATTTTATTACATCGTTGTTAAATCTTCTTTTCACCCCTTGATAAGTGTTATCCCACTACAAAATCTAACAGTGCTAGGAGTCTCAGGTCAGGGTCAGACAACGCTGGATATATATATATATATATATATATATATATGTACAGCGACCTTCTGACTGCACATTATCAGGACAGGCTCAGAAAGGGCTGGCTTTATATACAATGTATAGTAACCTTCTGACTGCAGATTATGAGGACAGGCTCAGGCAGTGCTGGGTTTAAATATAATGTACAGCGACCTCCTGACTGCAGATTATCAGGACAGGCTCAGACAGTGCTGGGTTTATATATAATGTACAGTGACCTCCTGACTGCAGATTATCAGGACAGGCTCAGACAGCGCTGGGTTTATATATAATGTACAGCGACCTCCTGACGGCAGATTATCAGGACAGGCTTAGGCAGTGCTTGGTTTATATATAATGTACAGCGACCTCCTGACTGCAGATTATCAGGACAGGCTCAGGCAGTGCTGGGTTTATATATAATGTACAGCGACCTCTTGACGGCAGATTATCAGGACAGGCTCAGGCAGTGCTGGGTTTATATATAATGTACAGCGACCTCCTGACGGCAGATTATCAGGACAGGCTTAGGCAGTGCTTGGTTTATATATAATGTACAGCGACCTCCTGACTGCAGATTATCAGGACAGGCTCAGACATTGCTGGGTTTATATATAATGCACAGCGACCTCCTGACTGCAGATTATCAGGACAGGCTCAGACAGCACTGGGTTTATATATAATGTACAGCGACCTCCTGACTGCAGATTATCAGGACAGGCTCAGACAGCGCTGGTTTATATATAATGTACAGCGACCTCTTGACGGCAGATTATCAGGACAGGCTCAGGCAGCGCTGGGTTTATATATAATGTACAGCGACCTCCTGACTGCAGATTATCAGGACAGGCTTAGGCAGTGCTTGGTTTATATATAATGTACAGCGACCTCCTGACTGCAGATTATCAGGACAGGCTCAGACATTGCTGGGTTTATATATAATGCACAGCGACCTCCTGACTGCAGATTATCAGGACAGGCTCAGACAGCACTGGGTTTATATATAATGTACAGCGACCTCCTGACTGCAGATTATCAGGACAGGCTCAGACAGCGCTGGTTTATATATAATGTACAGCGACCTCTTGACGGCAGATTATCAGGACAGGCTCAGGCAGTGCTGGGTTTTTATATAAAATACAGTCACTTCCTGGCTCAACATTAAGGGCTCACAAATAACTGGTTGAGAGCTTTGTAGTTTCAGTACTAAACTCAGTCTTCCCCCAAATTCCCAAACCAGACACTGTCATTATCATAACTAAAGCTTTTGTGTAGTACGTTTACAAGGTACTTACAGCCAATTGTGTGTTTATACGGACGGGTTCAGAAAGTATACTGTGTATACTCCAAATAAACCATTACTAAACACCCAGACTCCAGATTCAAAACATTCCATTCAATGGAATCCTACATCAAGGACTGACAGCCAGCTGGTAGCTTACTGACAAGATACAGGGTGAGTGACTTGGCAGGCTTGGAGTATCTTCGACACCAGGATTAAAAACAGGTGTAGACCCCGTACTGCTCTAGAAGTACTTTAGAACATTAAAGCATCATGGGAATTGTAGTCCTACAGTAGCAGGGCTCTACGTATTGTCTTTTCTAATCTAAGGAACCGTTCATAACCGTTCATCATGTCAGACCTAAAGACCCAGCAATACAACACACATCCATATCTCATTGTACAGCGCTACGGAATCTGATGGCGCTATATAAATAATAAAATAATAATAATATCCCTTCTTTAGCACAGTTGAGTTTATTATTGGTTTAATTGTTTCAATGAGATAAGTCGTAGTAATATTTAGATTTTTTTAATTTATTTTAATTCATAACAATTCGTTTGTACCCCACTCTAGTGTTATTGTAACCGTGAGTACAAGTTCAGCTATACTGAAATAATATTAAATACACATATATATTATCCATACACTCAGACTCCCATTACTCTTGGCCTCAAGCTACGGGTTTAGTAATCAGCCCCTATGTATTAGAAAATCAAACTTAAAAAAAAAAAAAAAGAAGCTTACTTGTGCACAATCCCATACCCCAAATTACACCAAAGTAAGAGTGCTTCTATCACCATTACATTTTCACAAAGTGCAAGACATGCTCAGCTGCAGCGGCTATGGTATTAAGATCTAATGTTTAAATGAAATATAAAAACAACAAAGACTATTCTAAAATGGACATGTTTAAATAACGGAGATTTGCTATTTTTATAATGGCCACGACGTACCTTAGAAGTGTTAAACACAACACAATTAAATTGTGATTTTATTTTTTTATTGTTATTATTTTTTTTTTAATAAACTGAAAAAAAAGAAAGATTTCACTGTTCATTTAAAGCAGCCCTGGGTGGGCAGTACAAGTTAACTAATGGTCAATAATAATAATAATAATTTGAATACTTTGAGTTTTCTTCCTTATACACGAGGCAAACATACCGTCTTCAAAGAGAAAATAAATATTAAAATAATTCCGTAACAAACACTGCTAGGGAGGAGCATGGTCATAAATTAAAAGCATATATGGTATTATTTTTTAATTGATCACTTATAATCTTTTTAAATTGGAGTGTTACAGGGAAACGCATGCTGCAGGGCTCTGTTAATATAATTACTGCCCTGCCCTGAACGCTGTATTTATTTCAGACTCTCTAGTAAAAGGTGACCCTGTAAATGAGCAGGGCCAACTCTGCAAGAGATGAATGATTTGGGAGGAGGGGGGGGGGGTGGTGGAAGGGTGGGGGTGTGTGTGTCTCCTCCCATCGTGTGAGTGACCCTTTAACCTCAGGGTTCAGAATTCAAAATAATATAAATTGTCAAGAATTCAATGTGATTTGGAAATTCTAGGCCGAAGTAGCCAAACTAAAAACACAAATGACTTGGAGAATGTTTCCAATGCAGCTAGTGTAGCCTAACCTTTTTTTAAAATAATTTTTTAATTCCCTACAATTTACATTTTAGGGAATAACCATAACTTTTTGTAGTTATTGATATATTATCTCCATAAGGACACCGCTTCAGAAGCAATAGGTCAGCATGACGGAAAGTTTTCGACACGGGTCCTTGAGGGGTTTAAAATCTATTCCACACCTCGATGGCGACAAAAAAAAATAAAAAAAAATAGGGATAAAATGAAAACAAGAAAAAGATACGACACACGAATATGTATATTTAAATATTTACTTCTAACGATCTGTAATTTTTATCTTAATAAAATTAATATATAATGTGTAATACGCACTGAAGGTTACAATGGCAGCCATATTGTATATTGTCTGTTTTAACATGCATTTTAAACATGGAAAGAGTTAAGTGACTTGAGTTCATCCAACTTACGCTAAGTGTTTACAGTAAGCAGGGGTGAACTGCTTTTTAATTTAGTGTAAACAGAGAGTGCATCGGTGACACCATAACTGCGTTATGGGACAACTCAGGGACATGCGTTGATTGGGCAGCTACGGGGAGCTAATGGGATGTTATTATATAAAGGAAATTAAAAGTCCTGTCCCCATCCTACTTGACGACGCTGGACAGGTGAGAAGGGTCAGTCTATCTTCTGTAGCCATAGATAGTCCGCCCTTAAGGTCCATTATTTCTCTTACAGGGTGTTTGGTGTGTTTAAATCATTTTTATACTGTGTACTTGTTAATTTGTCTCTTTTAAAGCCCCTATTTTTAGAGGTCACCATCTATTAGGAAACCTATTATTCTCTCTTCTGAAATTGAGACTCCACACTTTCGGAGTGTCTATGAAGTAAATCTCCAAGGTGTTTCAAAACAATCTCTCATCTCATTTAATTTTTTGTTCTATAATAAATGTTTGCGTTTCTCCGTAAGCTTGTGTTGGACCAATGTGTGTTGTCCATATTGGTCTAGGCTTGAATATAGTTTGAACCTGGCATCTACAGGTCTTGACGCTCTAACTGTAAGAAACTTTTAGAATTTACCTACATTCCCAGTCAAAGTGAGACACTATGGAGAATAGATATTTTTTTTTTCTTTCAATGTTATAGTGAAATGTTTAAATTTATCTGGATTGGTCCCCACTCCCCCACCCCCCACCCAAAAAAAACAGTCTGCATTTTTTATTTTTTTTTTAAACAATACAATTAAAAATCTCTTGTGGTATCTGGCTCCATCCTCCCTTACTGAACTTACAGGGAAACGTAACACCAAACTAGAATCTAATCGTATTATATGACGATTAATCTTGTTTTGGCAATTAATAGATTTTGAATTCTAACCGTTTCGTCACCTGTTTGAAATCACTGTCATCTGATATAACATGTCCCCAGACGGGTGTACTGATCCCCAAATACTTCGAAACAAATGATATCATTGCTATGAAATTTAAATCCGCCTCTGGTTTATCATTTTTATATTATCACTTTAAGGGAGCAGAGTGCCCCACCATTTTCAGGAATCAGGAAAGCAAATTGCAATTCTCATCAATTTCGGTGCAATGTTTTAACAGCATTTCCTATTTAAGTGTGATTATTTTATTACTCATTTTTCTACATTTTTTTAAATTTATTTTTTATTTTACTTTTGTCCAAGTATTATTCTCATGCCAAGGATTCACTAAGTAATCCTGTTAACGGAACAAGAAATGAGCGTATGGTTTTTCTATTAATTTATTTATAATCACAATTTTTTTAGATTTTTTTTTTTTTAAAGAAGTAAAATTTCAAAGGCCATTTTAGAAATCTACACAAGCCTTTTTTTCTTTTTTTTCTTTCTTGATATATTCCATCACTAAACATTGAAAATATTACAGCATAGTTCATGCATTTGTTACGCACACTGATTTGTTTCCAAAATCTTGTCGGAGCACCATGAACCTCTGTTAACGTTCATTGTTTTTGGTTGTTAAAGATTTATGGATATTGTACTCCATTAAAGAGCAGTCCTCTAAATGTTATAACCCTTTGCTCTGTTATTATGATACCATCTTATCCTTCGCTTGACAATACCAGTTAAATTCTGCCAAGGTCACCTTTGAGTCTTCACGGAACGTTGATCTTTAAATTGACCTTACAAGGTCATAGAGGAGGATCTTTCAGTTCCTCTCTCCTGAATTACAAAGAAAATGGACCATATTAAATAAAGATCTGTAAAGAAGCCTCCTCAATTTTCATAACTTTCTGTAGAACCTTTTATATAACTGTATATTTTTTTTAAAAATAGTTTAGTTATAGTCTGTTTTTAATTTTATTATTTATCTCAATATGGCCTCCTAGAAATGCCTTTTTGGAAAGATGACCCCTAGAATGTATGAAATATGAAGCTCTTCCAATGTTAAGTCAAAAGAAGACCTTTCATTTTTCTGGAGGACACGAGAACAAGTTTGAAAATGCCCTAGATCAGAGGTGCCCAAAAGGTAGATCTCGGATGTTTTAAAACTACAACTACCATGATGCTTTGTCCTTCTAAAGCATTCTAAAGACACACAAAGCATCATGGGAGTTGCAGTTCTACTACACCTGGGGATCTACGTTTTGGGCACCTCTGCCCTAGAAATGGGAAATCTGAATTGTAAACGTCATGCTAAAATCTTTCTCTGAAAACTCAATAAAAACATACAAGTGAAAAATAATATCTCGCTAAATTAGCCAAGCTGTGATTGCATCATGGTTTTTTTTTTTTGTTTTGTTTTTTCAGATCAGTTATTTTGCCTAAATTTTGCAATTTAGATTTACATTTCCTGGATCATAAAGCATAATTCTTGTAACTTTTCTACAAATGTTAACATTATCACTACTTGAAGATTTTATTTTTTTTTTTAAATTAAATTAAATAAAAAAAAAATCCCACTTTTATATTTGTAAATCTTTTTAGCTAATCGGTAAATTTGTTTTATATTTAAATGAGGGCTCATTGATACAGTAAATGCAGAATGCAATGTGTGCAGGTTCAGGAAAGCTTTATTGCAGGGTTACGGAGCTCATTATTTTGCCAAATTGCTGAAAATCAATATAGTTTGATAACCCATACTGCTTTTTTTAGAGACAGGTTTTAAATTCCTCTTGTAAAGTGGTGTAAACAATTTGGAGATTGACTGATATCGCTTAGACCTCTGTTTATACAACAACTTGTGAAAATTGCTATCACTTAAAAAAAGAACCAGTTTATTTGTAGATTAACAAAACTCCAAGACAAACAATCAAACTATCAATGTCCCCAGTGCATGCGCCCAGAGTTGGTCATGGCCAAAGTAACATAATAAAGCACGAGGATTAATCAAAAGCTAGGAAAAACTTTAAAATCACAATTTGCCAAGGGCAGCGCGAATATTTGGCCTTCTCTAGTCAAGTTACTTCTGTAGATCACTATGAAAGAGAGGTGTCCTCTCCGTCCAATATTTTAATTCGGGTTTTATCACTGCCTTTCAGGAATCGCCACATCATTTATTTATTTTCTCCGCAGCTAATTTAAAGTTTAAGTTGTGGTGATACATGTTCCACGTGCTATTTTTTTATAATATAATTTTATAAACGTCTGTTTCTTCTTGCAGCTCAGGATTCGGGAAATCCTTCACCTCTTTTCCCCCCTGTGGCGCCATCCTATATTGCACCCCAAAGAGGACTGCCCGAGGTGAGACTCCTGGAACAATATCTGTAAATACTCTATTGATTAAAAAAAATCCTACCTCTTTACTGTCGTTGTTGCTAATCCTGTGATTATCCACCATAATGTATTTTTTTGAGGAATAAATATTCAAAAGACCTCTCTACTCTGGAAATATAATTCTGATTGTCCGTTCGGATTCTAAAATGTTGCCGGTAGAAGTTCTTAGGAATATTCTGAACGCTATCCGACAATAAGATTTTTCTTTTTGTTTTTAATCCATTTTTTTAAACCAAAGAAAACTACCATTATAAAGAACTTATTTTTTTAACGCAATATTTAGATTAAGATAAAAAATTTTTTTTTTCGAAAAATAAAAAAAGATGAGATAAAGTGTTCGAAACTAAAGAAGATGTCTTCCACATCAAGAAGAGGATCCACCAATCCAGAATCTTTCATTCCAGGCTAATCTTATACCGTAAAGCCAAGTTTGACAAAAGTAAAACAGACCTCTAGAAGAGGGGATTCTGGCTTACAAAGCGATGGAAACATATATATAATTTTCTATTTTAAATAATGCCTTTTGTGCTTTGACCTTTAAACCATTACACATCACTGTCTTGAGGTCATTTTGTTTCTAGACGGTACTGACCCTTGACTAAATGAAACGTGTCACTACCATATGGCCATTTAGCCCTATTTTGGGTATGACCCTTTTAATACTTACCTTGTCTTGTGTTTTTTGTTTTTTTTTATATACATTTTTATACCAGCAAATTCTCGCAGTCTCTGCTTCAGGCCCGCATAGGGTGGTTTATACATGAATGAATGCATAGAATTTCAGGTTTAGCCAGATTAGTGTAGCATACTTGCCATCTTCCTCCTCCTCCTCCTCCTGTCTTTCCACCAGTCAATCTTAAAAGGCAATGGGACTTTAATCTTTTCATTTACTGAAGCAACGGCTATTTGGGGGCTCTCTTGGTCTCAAAAACTAACTCCTGGCCCTATAACAATTTTGTGCAAGGTGGAGGGTCAAAAGAGGGTCTAGAAGGAACAGGAGAAAGGAAGTGATGCCCACATACAAATGTTTTTTCTACAAGGTGTGTAGCCATTTACTACATTTACAATGTAGTAGCCGTACAATTCAGGTGTGTGTATTTTTTTTCGTTTTGTTTGGAGGGGGTAGTTAGAGTTTTTTAATTTAATTTTTTTTTTATATTTTTTGTATGGGTTAGATGGTATATTAAATATAAATTCCAAGCTGTACATTGTTGCTCATTTTATTCACAATACAGCTCTAATATCTTCCATAAAGATCCATTAAATTATTTATTTATTTTTGCTGTGATTTTTTTTCGTTACTGACCTTATACTGCACTAGAGTAGTTAAACAGGTAGCAGCACTGCGGATGCCTGCTGCCACTAAATGAATGGATTATTCAATTTTGGTCCTTAAAGGGTGAACGAGTGGTGTACCATGTCTTTTACATGTGAGCACTCTGCAGAGTACCGTCTTAATGCAGGGTGCAGGAACATATAGTCGGAGGTATAGACTTACCTGAAGTGGGTTGGCCTAATATTAAGAAACACCCACTCTGCTCCTGATATTCATGAACTCATTTTATTATGAGCTATACATCCCTTGTTGCGATTCTGGTTTTATTAGAACTTTGAATTATGATTTCTTTATTTTTTATTTTTAAAATATATATATTTTCTTGAGTTTTTTTCATTTTTATGTTTTTTTTTATTTTTTGCCATATATTTCTTTGCTACATTTTATATACAAAATATGTGTCACACACTACATTTGTATTCTATGAGCCAATCTGAATAATCTCAATCAACACCCTAATGAGATATTTGAGTAACTAGGTATAAGAATGGTATCAGAACATTTTCTTCTGTCTAATTTGCAAGCGTTCCATTTCCCCTAAAACCCTTGTGATTCAAATGTGACCTCTTGCTTCCCAATGCCATGTTCCTTTCATCCAAAATTCTCATTTTTTCAGCTTTTCTTTATTGTCCTGACCATTCAGATCTTTCCAGCAATTTATTTCTATTACGTTTTTTCTAACTTCTCTTTCATACCCCAGTCTTCTATTTCAACAATCCTATATCTCCAATAACACTTGTATAATCCATCCCTATTTCAAAGTTTTCTAATTTTTTGGCTTCATTAATCTATCCACCTTACTACTGTCAATCATCCATTTAATAGTCTATGTCCTTCTCTTTCTCCAGCTGTACGTAGAGCTGCAGGAGTTAATAATGGACACCAACAAGGAACATCGTTGGGTGGAGGCTGCACGATGGTTGAAAGCCGAGGAAGATTACCAAGAGAAAAACCAGCAGTGGGGAAATCCTCACATCTCCTACCTCACCTTCCGCAGCCTCTCTGAGCTACGTCGGGTCTTCAAGAAAGGTTTGTTCTTAGTTCTGTTTTCTCAACCTCAACACTTCGATACAAAGGTATCAAAGTGTCAAACTGGCCATGAAAGTTCTAAGTTCTTTTCATGGTGTCCCACATCCTGGGCAGTCCCTATCTAGAACCATACACAGTCATGGAATAAGTAGATGCAGTTGTATTGGTTGCCCAATTTGGAATGGGGATGCATAGGCCCAAACCTTGGACAGGAGAACTTATGCCAAGTGAGGCTTGGTATTTGTAGAACATATCCACAGCTACGGGCTTAGAAACGTAGATGGATCTAAGTGGCAAATGCATGTGTGGTCATTTAGTTGAATAATTTAAAGGGTTACTTCCAAGCACCATGACCACTTCAGTGATTTGAAATGGCCATGGTGCCTGGAGTTTGTTTTTGCAGTTTCGCTTTGAAACACTGAACATACATAGTTTAACTCCTTAGCTGCTGGAGTTGTAACTCCACCTCCACCAAAATGCAGGGAATTTCAAATTTAAGGCCAAAATAGCTGAACTGGAAAAATTCTCCTCCTTTAGCTAAGCTTCCAGTTTGGCTACTTTGGCCTTAAATTTGAAACTCATTTTGAATTCCGTTTGAATTCCCAACAGCTCTAATTTTAGTGCATAGAAACATAGAATGTGACGGCAGAAAAGAACCGTTTGGCCCATTTGGTTTGCCCAATTTTCTAAATACTTTCATTAGTCCTTGGTCTTACCTTATATCTAGGATAGCCTTATGCCTATCCCACGCATGAACTCCTTTACTGTGTTTACCTCTACCACTTCAGCTGGAAGGCTATTCCATGCATCCACTACCCTCTAAGTAAAGTAATACTTATACTTATACTTATTTTTAAACATTTGGCCCTCTAATTTAAGACTGTGTCCTCTTGTTGTGGTCGTTTTTCTTCTTTTAAATATAGTCTCCTCCTTTGCTGTGTTGATTCCCTTAATGTATTTAAATGTTTCTATCATATCCCCCTGTCTCGTCTTTCCTCCAAGCTATACATGTTAAGATCCTTTGACCTTTCCTGGTAAGTTTTATCCTGCAATCCATGGACCAGTTTAGTAGCCCTTCTCTGAACTCTCTCTAAAGTATCAATATCCTTCTGAAGATACGGTCAGGGCCGGCGCGTCCATAAGGCGGCACAGGCGGCCGCCTTAGGGCGCACAGGCTCTGGGGGCGCAAGATTTCCACCATCTCGGCCTCCGGTGCTGCGTGCGGCTGTGCTGTAATCAGACGCGGCGAGGGAGCTCTAACCTCTCTGCTCTGCTCCCTCGCGCGCTGTCTGCTGATACCGCGGGAGCCGGAATATGACGTCATATTCCGGCTCCCGCGGTATCAGCAGACAGGCAGCGCGCGAGGGAGCAGAGCAGAGAGGTTAGAGCTCCCTCGCCGCGTCTGATTACAGGTAGGGAGGCTGGGTGGAAAATATTTATTTATAAAATAATTAGTGAGTGTATGTGTGTGAGTGTGTGAGTGTATGTGTCTGTGTGTGTGTGAGTGTGTGTATGTGTGTGAGTGTATGTGTATGTGTGTGAGTGTATGTGTATGTGTATGTGTCTGTATGTGTGTGAGTGTATGTGTCTGTATGTGTGTGAGTGTATGTGTCTGTGTATGTGTGTGAGTGTATGTGTCTGTGTGTGAGTGTGTGTGTGTGAGTGTATGTGTCTGTGAGTGACAGAGTGTGTGTCTGTGAGTGACAGAGTGTGTGTCTGTGAGTGACAGTGTGTGTCTGTGAGTGACAGAGTGCGTCTGTGAGTGACAGAGTGCGTCTGTGAGTGACAGAGTGCGTCTGTGAGTGACAGTGTGCATCTGTGAGTGACAGTGTGCATCTGTGAGTGACAGTGTGCATCTGTGAGTGACAGAGTGTGTGCTTTTGTGAGTGACAGCGTGTGCGTCTGTGAGTGACAGCGTGTGCGTCTGTGAGTGACAGCGTGTGCGTCTGTGAGTGACAGCGTGTGCGTCTGTGAGTGACAGCGTGTGCGTCTGTGAGTGACAGCGTGTGCGTCTGTGAGTGACAGCGTGTGTGCGTCTGTGAGTGACAGCGTGTGTGCGTCTGTGAGTGACAGAGTGTGTGCGTCTGTGAGTGACAGTGTGTGCGTCTGTGAGTGACAGAGTGTGTGCGTCTGTGAGTGACAGAGTGTGTGCGTCTGTGAGTGACAGAGTGTGTGCGTCTGTGAGTGACAGAGTGTGTGCGTCTGTGAGTGACAGAGTGTGTGCGTCTGTGAGTGACAGTGTGTGTGTCTGTGAGTGACAGTGTGTGTGTCTGTGAGTGACAGAGTGTGCGTCTGTGAGTGACAGAGTGTGCGTCTGTGAGTGACAGAGTGTGTGTGTGAGTGCGTCTGTGTGTGTGCATGTGAGTGTATGAGTGTGTCTGTCAGTGTATGATGAGTGTGTTTGTCAGTGTATGAGTGTGTGTCTGTCAAATCAGTGAGAGTATGTTTGTCATTGAGTCTGTGTGTGACTATTAGTGTATCTGTCAATGAGTGTCAATCAGTGTCAATGAATGAGTGTGTGTCAGATCAATGAGTCTGTGTCTGTCAGTGACGTCTGTGTGTTTGTCATTGAGTGTGTGACTGTCAGTGTGTACAGAGTGTAGCGGAGCGCGGTACAGGAGCTTCTGTTTCCTGTACCTGGCCAGACTGACAGGAGGTACTCACAGAGAGAGCACTCCCTGTCAGTTCGGCCGGGTACAGAAAACTGAAGCTCCTGTACCCCGCTCCGCTACACTCTGTACACACTGACACACCAGGAAGGGGAGTGTGACCACTAAAGGGGTGTGGGGTGCACCAAGGGACAGGGAGGGAATGGGAGAGAAACACCAAGAGACAGGGAAAAGAGGGGGTAGGGGAGAAGAACACTAAGGGACAGGGAAGGGACCATTAATGGTCAGGGAGGGGAGAGGGGCTGGTTAAGAGGCACATAGGTGAAGATGTTTTTTTGGGGGGGGAGTGGGGGGGCGGAAAAATGCATCTTCGCCTATGTACCTAAAAATCCAAGCACCGGCCCTGGATACGGTCTCCAGTACTGCGTACAATACTCCAAGTGAGGTCTTACCAGTGTTCTGTACAATGGCATGAGCACTTCCCTCTTTCTACTGCTAATACCTCTCCCTATACAACCAAGGATTCTGCTAGCATTTCCTGCTGCTCTAGTACATTGTCTGCCTACCTTTAAGTCATCAGAAATAATCACCCCTAAATCCCTTTCCTCAGATGTATATCAAATATATGGGTTTTTATGTCCAAGATGCATTATCTTGCATTTATCCACATTAAATGTCAGCTACCACAGCTCTGACCATTTTTCTAGTTTACCTAAATCATTAGCCATTTGGCTTATCTCTCCTGGAACATCAACCCTGTTACAAATCTTAGTATCATCAGCAAAAAGACATCTTACCACCAAGACCTTTTGCATAACCTGGCTTTCTTAACACTCCGTGGCCTTAAGATTCTTATCACTCTGTGGCGTCCCTAAGAGACCATCGTACTTCTTCTTGCAGGTACGGTACTTCTGGACCTTGAAGAAAAGACTCTCCCTGGAATCGCCAGCCAAGTTATCGATCAGCTGATTTACGAAGAACATTTAAAACCTGATAACCGGGAAGAGGTCCTACGAGCCCTTCTCCTGCAACACACGTAAGTTGTGGAAAGACACGTAATTTGGATATGTTGAAATCCATGTATATTAACCATAAACAAACTGGATACAAAATCAGGGGCAGACATTGTAAAAGAAGAGGGAAAATAGAAACATTGTTTCATTCCCACAACTCTCTCTATGCCGACCTATCGTGCAAGTGGTGGAGCTTGATTGTCAGGGAGCCAAGATGGAGGCACCCAGTTGCAGGATAAAAAGATGGCATTCTCTACATTTAATTTTATTTTTTACAATTACCAGCAATCCCTGCTTCATAAATGTGTCTCCATATACACTGCACCTTCATTCTATAGAAATGATAGCTATAGCATACGTATACAGGATCAATAAAGCAATACTACATAATCCCAGGACAAGGATTAAGATCGCACAGGGTCCAAGGTAGTTTAGGGGCCCTCCCCTATATTCTTCACATTGGGATGGTAAATGGAACCAAGCAAATTAATGGACCCCTGTCTAACCCCTGGGCCATAGGCAGCCGTCTCTAATTTTCTTATTGTTAATAATGCACTAACAAGCCCCTTACTATACACTGTATACACATACACTAATAAAAGGTTCCCTTTTTTTACACTGGTGTGAATTCACACACACATCACACAAAGAGTTACTTAATTGATTAATCGCTGGCAATTTTATTTTACAGCCATCCTGAAGAAGGGCTTAAAGGAGACGTTGAGAGTAAGCAACCATTACTTCAGATTGAGATGAAAACTGTTACTGCTAAGGTAATGGTCTTGATAAGAAACTTAAATAAATTGCATGGGTATATTTTATATTTAAAGTGTTTTTTGTTCTCGCTGCTAGCACTTTTGTATTATATTATAGTAATATAGGAGGGCCAGGATAAGAGTAGGCAGCAGCCGATAAGATAAAGATTTTAAATTCAAGAACTGAACTACTCGCTCTCCTGCCAACAAACTATCTCCATGCCCCAGTTTACCACCGCTATGCCCAATTCGCAGTGTCTTCAGTCTACAATATAATCTGTGCCAGTTTCTCAAAAAACAGCTGGGGTGGATCCACAGAATCAGTGAAGCGCAAACTCTCAATTAAAATAAAACCTTAACTGTATAACCGGGGCTTAACATGTTGCAGCCAGGCCTGGAACGTTACTACCCACTTCAAACCTGGAGGTTCTATGGTACATTAAATTTTTAGCTCTGTTGTAATAATCAAATATTATACACATGATCATGATAAAAAAAAAATATATACATAGAAATAAACAGTGGTATAGGAGTAACTCAACTACAGCAAGTTAGACTGTGAAAATTGACGCGTTTCACAACACTCAAGTTGCTTATTCATAAGCAGTGTGAGTAAGTACACTGTGGTGCGAAATGCGTCCAGGTTTATGATCTAACTTGATGTAGGTGAGTTACCCCTACACTACTGTTTGCTCCTTTTTTTTGTATTTATATATTTTTTTAGATATTACCGTATATACTCGAGTATAAGCCGAGTTTTTCAGCACATTTTTTGTGCTGAAAAACCCCAACTCGGCTTATACTCGAGTCACTGTCTGTATTATGGCAATTTACATTACCTCTCCTGCAGCTCCTGTCAGCTCCCTTCTCCTCCGCGCCGGTCTGGTCAGCACCTCTGTCAGCTCCCAGTGTAAGTCTCGCGAGAGCCACGGGGTCATAGTGCGGCTCTCGCGAGACTTACAGTGTGAGCTGACAGAGGTGCTGACCGGACCGGACCGGAGGAGGAGGGAGCTGACAGGAGCTGCAGGAGAGGTAAGTAAGAGCTCCCTGCCAGCCCCCTCCGACACAGTGCCCATCCACTGGACCACCAGGGAGTGAGAGCCCCCCTCCCTGACATGTATCAAGCAGGGAGGGGGAGGGGAAAAAAATAATAATAATAAAATAAAATAAAAAATAATAATAAAAAATAATAATTAAATAAAAAAAATAATAATAATTAAATAAAATAAAAAATATTAAAATAATTAAAAGAAAATAATAATAAAATTGCCCACCCCCCCCCACCAAGGCTCTGCAACACACACACACACACACTGCACTCATACACACACTGCACTCATACACACACGCTGCATTCATACACACATGCTGCATTCATGCACACACCCTGCATTCATTATATACACACACTGTAAATAAATATTCAATTAATATAATTTTTTTTAGGATCTAATTTTATTTAGCAATTTACCAGTAGCTGCTGCATTTCCCACCCTAGTCTTCTACTCGAGTCAATACGTTTTCCCATTTTTTGGGGGGTAAAATTAGGGGCCTCGGCTTATATTCGGGTCGGCTTATACTCGAGTATATGTTTTAATTGAGGAATTTCGCTTCACTGTTTCAGTGGATCTACTTAATCTATCTGTTTTTCATGCTTTGACTTGTTCTTGGGTTGGAACTTCGAGTTGCAGGTGGATTACCAGCAGGTATGGGGTAATATTAGATTTATTTTGTCAAGGTATTTCCTGTTGTATATTTATTACTTATGAGTCTATCACTAGGAGACCAGAAGTTGAGTAGTGTTAAGCATAAGTATATCTTGTATGTACATTTTACTAATTTCCTGCTATATTGTCATCTATGTATTTTACCCATTAAATTGTCCCATATCCTGAGATATAAGGTAAAAAATTTTTCCATTTTACTTTTAAGATCGCAATAGGGCAATGTTATAAAACGGTAATTTGATTTTAATCCTTGTTGTTCTGCTATACCCAATAGGGAAATGCGTTGGCAGACAGAGTGCCAGAAGGTGCAGAAGCCTCTGTAGTCCTTGTGGGTAAGTGGGAAATAAATAAATACTGTGTGCACGTGTGTGTGTATATATAGAATACATAACAATGAACTGTGTATTATGGAAAATAATACAACTGAACAGACATAGAGACATCCTAATAAACACAGAGATTGAAGGATGGGTCATTTAGAAATGTCTCCAGACTTCATTTTATCTAATACATTCCCCACTACTATGCATCGTCTATATTACATTATATTTTTAGGCTAAGGTTAGTAGTGTAGGAGTTAGGAGTTAACGTTCGGGTTAGCAAATGGCTAATACAGCTTCTAGACTGTAAGCTCGTTCGAGCATGGTCCTCATCTACCAATTGTTCCTGTGTCATTGTGTAATTGTCTCATTTATTGTAAAATTTCCCCCTTTCATAATATTGTAAAGTGCTGCGGAATTAGCGGGCGCTATATAAATACCAAGATAATAATAATAATAATGGTTAGTTTAGGGTTACTGTAGGGGTTAATGGTTAGTGTTATGGTAGTTTTATTGGAAACATAAAAATTAATACATACAAGTGTGCTCGACCTATACAGCCTTAAAATATGATTTATTTATGTTTTTTATACAAATGCCTAAATCTCAATTAAATCTTTCCCCTTCCCCCGTATCTATGAGGTACTTTGGACTCTAGATTTCTTCTCAATACTTTTGAGGAGAGAAGCATTTGCTTGGGCAAGACCCAACGCTAACAGAATTAAACGACCACTATAGGCACCCAGACCACTTCAGCTCAATGAAGTGGTCTGGGTGCCAGGTCCATCTAGGATTAACCCTGCAGCTGTAAACATAGCAGTTTCAGAGAAACTGCTATGTTTCACTGAGGGTTAATCCAGCCTCTAGTGGCTGTCTCACTGATGGCCGCTAGAGGAGCTTCCGCGCTTCTCACTGTGAAAATCACAGTGAGAAGATGCTGGACGTCCATAGGAAAGCATTGAGTAATGCTTTCCTATGGACTGTTTGAATGCGCGCGCGTCTCTTGTCGCGCATGCGCATTCGGCGCTGACGTCGGCAGAGGGAGGAAAGTCCCAGCGCCGAGAGAGCCCGGTGCTGGAGAAAGGTAAGATTTTATCCCCTTCCTCCATCTTCCACTCAGCTGGAGTGGGACCCTAAGGGTGGGGGGGGACCTAGAGACCGTATAGTGCCAGGAAAACAAGTTTGTTTTCCTGGCACTATAGTGGTCCTTTAAGTTCTGGGCAAAAAAGAGAGGGGATCTTCATCAGCTTTAGACTGCATCTGAAGAAAGGAAAGCTTTAGTGCTAAGAAATATTTTAAGCAGAAACTTTGAGAACTCCGAGAAAAGTCAAAAGCTCAGAGAAACATCAATAGCTTGACCTTGGGTAAATCCCCACTCAGGTGTCAAATAGTTTTTGCTCACTTGTGCCCTAACAGCGATTACCTATATCATTTGCACTTCAAACTGATCCTGCCCATAAGGGCAGTCCAGATCCGAAATTCTGGCAAGTTCCCTCTACACAAGAAATACAGCAACCCCAGACAATCGTTTCGGCCTTCTTTGGGCTTCATCAGTGAGATGTAGCTGATACCCCTATAGGCACAGGGTTCACATTTGGATTACCCCTTTTAACTTAAGGAGAGCCTATGGAAGTTTTTTGACGATTTATTATTTGTAATAACGAATACATCGATATTGGGATTTAGAGTTTCCCTTAAAGGATTAAACCGCGACCGTGTTTCTTTTTGTGACTCGAGTGCCAGTTCTTATCTTTAACTTCTCTATTGTTTGGCAAGTTACCAAACAAGAAAATCGAGAAAAACTACTCTTCGTTGGTCCTAAATGAAAACCAGAATAGAATCCTCTGTCTCATTCTCTAATAAATGGGAGTTTGGTCTACTACCTGTCACCCAATGGTCATTCATTCTTTATTATATGAGAAGGCATTGTGGCACCATTCACAAGTGTGTATGTGTATGTATATGTATATATATATATTTATTTATTTTTTTCCCTTATATTGTTGACATATCTGGTATTGAACACTATACAATCCTTTATTGGATGGTTTTAATAGTGCACAACTTTGTGTTTTATTTTATTGTATTCTTCAAAATACTATTTACGATGACTTTAGGAATGAGTGCCATATATTTTGAAGTTGTTGGTATATAGGGTTACAGGCTTAAAGGAACACTATAGGGTCAGAAACACAAAGATGTATTCCTGACCCTACAGCGTTAAAACCATACTTGAGGTGGCTTGACCTTCCTTACCCTCCTCCCCCCCCCCCTTAAAAGGTAATAAAACTTGCCTTATTTCCATCGCCCCGCAGGTCTGCCAGTGCTTGCCCCAACCTTGATCTGCCTCCTTGGCTGCCATAATCAGAATTGATAAGCATTGTATTGCTGAGATCGTGAAGGAGGTGGTGTGGAGGCGAGGGCCAAACGCCAGCCTGGCCAGTCAATGCATCTCTACGGGGAAAGTTCAGCGTCTCCATGCAGAGTGTGGAGACTGTGAACGTCTGTGCTGCACACTGTGCTGCACTGCCCCAGGAAGCACCTCCAGTAGCAATCTGAGGAGTGACCTCTGGAGGTGTCCCTCGGCTGTAATGTAAACACTACCTTTTTCTCTAAAAACACAGTGTTTACAGCAAAATGCCTGCATGGACTGAATATACTCACCAGTGTCCCTTTAATATTTCAAGAGGATAAGGTCACAGCTAAGTACTTAGGTTGATATTTAGTACCTGTTTATACCATTTTATTCTGAAGTCATGTTTGGACTTATTCACTCAAGAACTGAATTGATTAGGTTTAGTCTCCTTGTTTTTGTTGCCATTCATTTCCTTCTTCCTGTCAGGGTACCTGTGGTCTCTACCTCCGAAAGAGGTAGAGACTTAGCTGTTCCTCCATCCAGACGGTCTGATGGCTCCCTTCCCCGCGGTCTATCCGGTCATGCTAGGCCGGCCGCGAGGGAGTGACTGCCTTTTACAGCATCTAGGCAGGAAGTAGTCATCAGGACACTCCCCCGGAACAACCTGTCAGTCAATGGCTGCAGGACCAATCAGGACGCCTTGGGGGCGTGGTTACTGCTCTGAACAGGGTATTTAACAGAGCTTCTTTCATTAGCTCATTGCCCTGTCGTGGTTCTAGCTTGTTCTAGTCACTCAGTGCTTGTGTATTCTATTATCCCTTTTGGTTTTGACCCGGCTTGTTTACCTTACTCTGCTTATCTCTGTTACCCTTGATTCGGCTTGTCTCTCGCTTACCTGTCTTCTGTTACCCTCGACCTCGGCTTGTCTTTGACCATTCTATACTGTACTACTTACGTTAGTCCGGCCATTCTAAGGTCCGGTATACGTATCTGGCTACTGTTTGTACTCTGCGTGTTGGATCCCTGTCCCGATCCTGACATTACGACAGGGCCAATGGATCCTGCAAGTACAAACAGTCAGCTGGCTGCTCCTGATCCTAGGTTTGAAGCCATGGATCACAGAATGGATCAGATGGCGCTTGCGCTACAGGCTCTATTAGCTTGTGCCAATAAACCACCAGAGGAGATACGTAATACCCCTGTTTCTCCTGTCGGTTCAGGTCTAGAGGTAGCCACAGTGGGTGCTTCTTCTCACATTACCCCCCCAGTACGCTATGGTGGGGCTCCTGAGAAGTGTCGTGGTTTTTTAAACCAAATTAGTATCCACTTTGAATTGCAACCTCGCTCTTATCCTACAGATAGGGCAAAAGTAGGATTTATTATCACCCTACTCATTGAGAAAGCTCTGAGATGGGCCAACCCACTATGGGAGAACGATAATCCATTAGTTTATAACTATAACGCATTTGTAGCTGCTTTTAGAAGAACATTTGACCCTCCAGGTAGAAAGGTTAATGCAGCCAGATTACTGTTGCGCCTGAGACAGGAGAACCGAACACTGGTGGATTATGCACTAGAGTTCAGGTCTCTGGCGGCAGAAATCAAGTGGAATGAGCAGGCGTATATGGATGTATTTTTGAATGGCCTATCTGATGTAATCCTTGATGAGGTTGCTACCAGAGAACTCCCTGAGAATTTAGAGGATTTAATTTCGTTCATCTCTCGTATAGATGAACGTCTAAGAGAGAGACAGAACACTCGAGAGGGGAACCAGAGACCTTCTTTTAGGTTAGCTCCCGCTGTTCCAAGTCCTGACTCCACGATATCTTTGCTTACTGAACCTATGCAGAAAGGGTATACCCGCCTCTCTGAGGAGGAAAGACAGCACAGGAGAAGAGAGGGTTTGTGTAGGTATTGTGGAGCCAAGGGTCATTTACTCTCGAACTGTTCTAACCGCCCGGGAAACGCTCGCACCTAAGTCTCTCTAGAGGACAGGCCTTGGGTGTTTCTATTTTGTCCTCTACTCCTGATTATAAAGATCACAGGCTTCTGCTACCAGTTTCCTTAACTTGGGGGAAGGAAGTAGTAAGGGCTATGGCATTGATAGATTCCGGTGCTGCTGAGAATTTTATCGACCAAGCCTTTGCTAGTAAGAACAATTTCCCATCCCAGCTAAGGGAGACACCTTTGGCCGTTGAGGCCATAGATGGTAGACCACTACTAGACCCTGTTATCTTTCGTGAGACCATACCCATTAATTTAAATGTGGGTATCCTACACGTGGAGAATTTATCTCTTCTGCTCATTTCGTCTCCTTCCGTTCCCATAGTTCTGGGGTACCCATGGTTGAAAAAACATAACCCTATTATCGATTGGGAGTTAGGAGAGATACTCTCGTGGGGCCAGGGCTGCCAGGATCGGTGTTTGTGCAAGGTTTCTCCATTAGCTAATATTAACATACCGGAGAATCCTACTCAGTCCACAGAAAGACAAATACCAGACCTTTACCTAGACTTAAGGGCAGTGTTTGACAAGAAGAATGCCGATTCTTTGCCTCTACACAGGTCATTTGACTGTAAGATTAAGCTTCTACCCGGCACTATGCCTCCGAGGGGCCATGTATATCCTTTGTCTGTTCAGGAAAACTCGGTTCTAGAGGAGTATATTCGGGAGAATTTAGAAAAGGGATTCATCAGGAGGTCTTCTTCTCCGGCCGGGGCTGGGTTCTTTTTCATTAAGAAGAAGGATGGCACGCTGAGACCTTGTATCGATTACCGAGGCTTGAATAAAATAACTGTCAGAAATGCCTATCCTATCCCACTGATTACCGAGTTATTTGATCGTCTTAAGGGCTCCAAAATCTTCACCAAGTTAGATCTCAGAGGGGCTTACAATTTGGTGAGAATCCAGCAAGGTCACGAGTGGATGACGGCATTCAATACCCGGTATGGCCATTACGAATACACTGTTATGCCATTTGGACTATGCAATGCTCCTGCAGTATTTCAAGATTTGATTAATGAGGTACTTAGGGAGTTTCAGCATGATTGTGTTATTGTTTACCTAGACGACATACTAATACACTCTAAGGAGATTGAGACTCACCATAGACAGGTCAGAAAGGTATTACACAAGCTGCTGCAACATGGTCTATATTGCAAATTGGAGAAGTGCAGTTTTGATCAGTCTCAGGTAGACTTTCTTGGATACGTGATTTCTGGGGAGGGTTTTAAAATGGATCCTGTAAAACTTCAATCTATTTTAGACTGGCCCTTGCCCAAAGGACTCAAGGCTATCCAAAGGTTTATTGGTTTTTCCAACTACTATAGGCGCTTCATTAAAGGATACTCCTCTATCATTGCGCCTATTACCAATATGACCAAACAAGGGGCTGATACTAAGTTCTGGTCTAAGGAAGCTCTGGGTGCTTTCAAGACTCTCAAGGAACTTTTTGCCTCGGCTCCCATTCTAGTCCATCCTGATACGACTCTGCCTTTCTTGCTCGAGGTCGATGCCTCTGAGACAGCAGTTGGGGCTGTTCTGTCTCAAAGGTTAGGGGTGGATAAACCGTTACACCCTTGTGGTTTCTTCTCTAAGAAATTTTCTGGGCCTGAGAGCAGATATGACATCGGGGAAAGGGAACTGTTAGCAGTCATTAAAGCCTTAAAGGAGTGGAGACATTTGTTGGAGGGGACCCTACACCCTATTACGATTTTGACGGACCACAAAAACTTGTCCTATATTGGGGAGGCTAAGCGCTTATCCTCTAGACAAGCTCGTTGGTCCTTATTCCTGACTCACTTCAATTATGTACTGACTTACAGACCTGGTTCTAAAAACTCTAAAGCCGATGCATTATCTCGCCAATATGAACCTTCTACTGTACCTGAACCAGTTCTTTCTTCTATAGTTCCGAAATGCAATATCATTGCTAATACGAATCTCAGGATTCATTCTCCATTACTGGCCGAGATCATTAAGTTGCAACATCTAGCACCTAAACAGACTCCTGCGGGCCGTCATTTCGTTCCTCCTGCTCTTCAACTGGAACTTTTACAGTGTTTACATAATAGCAAGATGGCGGGACATCCTGGTATCCGCAAAACTTACGCATTGATCTCTAAGGACTTCTGGTGGCCTGCTTTACGGAGGGACATTGAGGAGTTCATCGCTGCATGTGAAGTTTGTACTAAAACCAAACAACCCCATACGCTTCCATGTGGATTCCTGCAACCCTTGGAGGTTCCAGAAAAACCATGGTCCTGTTTGGCCATGGACTTTATTGTCGATCTACCTATCTCTAAAAGACAGACTGTTATCCTCACCGTGGTTGACAGGTTTACTAAGATGGCACACTTCATTCCCCTGCCTAAACTCCCGTCTTCTCCCGAATTGGCAGAGATATTCGCTAAGGAGATTTTTCGCCTACATGGGATACCCTCTCAAATTGTATCGGACAGAGGCTCCCAATTTGTTTCCCGCTTTTGGAGGTCCTTCTGCTCTCAACTTGGTATTAAATTAAACTTTTCTTCTGCCTATCATCCTCAGTCTAACGGAGCTGCTGAACGTACCAACCAGAAAATTGAACAATATTTACGATGCTTTGTTTCTGAACACCAGGATGATTGGGTCGGTTTGATTCCTTGGGCGGAGTTTGCACACAACAATCTCGTTTGCGATTCTACTCATTCAAGCCCCTTCTTCATGAATTATGGTTTTCATCCGTCTATTCTTCCTTCGGATTCCCCTTCCCAGGGGGTGCCGTCGGTTGATGTTCATGTTGCCAATTTGAGGAAGTTGTGGGATCAAACTCGACAAATCCTTGTGCACAACTCTATGTTGGTCAAGAAACACGCTGATAAACGTAGAAGGGCGGCTCCGGTCTTTGTTCCAGGTGATAGGGTATGGCTGAGCACGAGGAACATCCGTTTAAAAGTGCCCTCCATGAAGTTCGCTCCTCGTTATATTGGACCCTACAGGGTGCTGACCCGTATCAATCCAGTTGCGTATCGTTTAGCTCTTCCTAATACCTTACGCATCCCGAACTCGTTTCACGTTTCATTGCTGAAACCACTCATATGTAACAGATTTTCCTCCACAATAGCCCCTCCTCGCCCCGTTCAGGTGGAGGGTCAGGAGGAGTATGAGGTTAACTCTATTATTGATTCTCGAATCTCCCGGGGGAGAGTACAATATCTGGTTGATTGGAAGGGATATGGTCCTGAGGAGAGGAGTTGGGTACCTCAGGAGGATGTTCATGCTCCCCGTCTCCGCAGGGCGTATCACTCTCGCTTCCCATCTCGTCCCGGTTCATTCCGCCCGGTGGGCGTATCTGAGAGGGGGGGTACTGTCAGGGTACCTGTGGTCTCTACCTCCGAAAGAGGTAGAGACTTAGCTGTTCCTCCATCCAGACGGTCTGATGGCTCCCTTCCCCGCGGTCTATCCGGTCATGCTAGGCCGGCCGCGAGGGAGTGACTGCCTTTTACAGCATCTAGGCAGGAAGTAGTCATCAGGACACTCCCCCGGAACAACCTGTCAGTCAATGGCTGCAGGACCAATCAGGACGCCTTGGGGGCGTGGTTACTGCTCTGAACAGGGTATTTAACAGAGCTTCTTTCATTAGCTCATTGCCCTGTCGTGGTTCTAGCTTGTTCTAGTCACTCAGTGCTTGTGTATTCTATTATCCCTTTTGGTTTTGACCCGGCTTGTTTACCTTACTCTGCTTATCTCTGTTACCCTTGATTCGGCTTGTCTCTCGCTTACCTGTCTTCTGTTACCCTCGACCTCGGCTTGTCTTTGACCATTCTATACTGTACTACTTACGTTAGTCCGGCCATTCTAAGGTCCGGTATACGTATCTGGCTACTGTTTGTACTCTGCGTGTTGGATCCCTGTCCCGATCCTGACACTTCCATAATGTTCCCATATCACAGGTGGTGCTAGATTCTTAGAGAGTCCAACTGTGGCATTTGTACGCCTGAAGGAAGCTGTGCGCCTGGAGTCCGTCCTTGAAGTTTCTATACCTATCAGGTTCCTCTTCATCCTTCTGGGACCTGAGCACCCCAATATTAGTTACCAGGATGTGGGGAAAGCTGTATCTAGCATGATGGCAGAGAGGGTAAATACTGGATAGCATTTAATATTTCCTACAATAAGTCTCTGACTCAGCTTCATGCTAATTCCTTATTCTTTCTTATAGTCAAATAACAAAATCCAAGTTACTCCATATAACCTCTCCCTATAACTCCTCCTATTACTCCATATAACCTCTCTCTATAACTCCTCCTATTACTCCATATAACCTCTCCCTATAACTCCTCCTATTACTCCATATAACCTCTCCCTATAACTCCTCCTATTACTCCATATAACCTCTCCCTATAACTCCTCCTATTACTCCATATAACCTCTCCCTATAACTCCTCCTATTACTCCATATAACCTCTCCCTATAACTCCTCCTATTACTCCATATAACCTCTCCCTATAACTCCTCCTATTACTCCATATAACCTCTCCCTATAACTCCTCCTATTACTCCATATAGCCTCTCCCTATAACTCCTCCTATTACTCCATATAACCTCTCCCTATAACTCCTCCTATTACTCCATATAACCTCTCCCTATAACTCCTCCTATTACTCCATATAACCTCTCCCTATAACTCCTATTACTCCATATACCCTCTCCCTATAACTCCTATTACTCCATATACCCTCTCCCTATAACTCATATTACTCCATATAACCTCTCTCTATAACTCCTCCTATTACTCCATATAACCTCTCTATAACTCCTCCTATTACTCCATATAACCTCTCTATAACTCCTCCTATTACTCCATATAACCTCTCTATAACTCCTCCTATTACTCCATATAACCTCTCTCTATAACTCCTCCTATTACTCCATATAACCTCTCTCTATAACTCCTCCTATTACTCCATATAACCTCTCCCTATAACTCCTCCTATTACTCCATATAACCTCTCTCTATAACCCCTCCTATTACTCCATATAACCTCTCTGTAACACCTCCTATTACTCCATATAACCTCTCCCTATAACTCCTCCTATTACTCCATATAACCTCTCCCTATAACTCCTCCTATTACTCCATATAACCTCTCCCTATAACTCCTCCTATTACTCCATATAACCTCTCCCTATAACTCCTCCTATTACTCCATATAACCTCTCCCTATAACTCCTCCTATTACTCCATATAACCTCTCCCTATAACTCCTCCTATTACTCCATATAACCTCTCCCTATAACTCCTATTACTCCATATAACCTCTCCCTTTAACTCCTATTACTCCATATAACCTCTCCCTATAACTCTTATTACTCCATATAACCTATCTCTATAACTCCTCCTATTACTCGATATAACCTCTCTATAACTCCTAATACTCCATATAACCTCTCTATAACTCCTCCTATTACTCCATATAACCTCTCCATAACTCCTCCTATTACTCCATATAACCTCTCCCTATAACTCCCCCTATTACTCCATATAGCCTCTCCCTATAACTCCCCCTATTACTCCATATAGCCTCTCCATATAACTCCTCCTATTACTCCATATAACCTCTCCCTATAACTCCTCCTATTACTCATATAACCTCTCTATAACTCCTCCTATTACTCCCTATAACTCCTCCTATTACTCCATATAACCTCTCTCTATAACTCCTCCTATTACTCCATATAACCTCTCCATATAACTCCTCCTATTACTCCCTATAACTCCTCCTATTACTCCATATAACCTCTCTATAACTCCTCCTATTACTCCATATTTTTATTACTCTTTATAATTGTTTTAATTCCACCTATTACCTGATATCTTTATCTATAATGTATCTTATTTTTTTAATATATTTTCTGCCTGTTGGTCTTTACCTTTCCTCACCTATTTGTCTTTTTTCCCGTTATACTCTGCAGTCACATTTCTTATTACCACCTGTATTTTCTCAGGTCTTCCGTACTGACATGTACCTTGCTGGTGGACGTCAAGATCTTGTTCGTTCTATTGAAGAGTTCTTGGATTGTTGCATAGTTATTCCCCCTACGGACTCTCCTAACGAGCAGCTACTCAAGGAACTGGTGCCATTGCAAACGAACATGCTCAGGAAGCGATACCAAGATATTAAAGTGGTACCAGGTGGACACAAGCAAGGTAGAGTCCATTCTTCATCCCCCTTAATGCCCCATTACTCTTGAGAAAGCAATTCCAAATGATTCTCCTTTTTCTATACAACCTTATTTTCTCCCCTATTTAATTTTGTGTTGTAGGCTGCTGCACTTTCTTTCTCTCCACTTTTTTGTAAATATAGTGGTCAAAGGAGAAACATGTAGAGAACTACAATGCGATGGAGATTAAGGAAGAACACACCGACACACAAAAAAAAAAAATCCAGTTTTAAATTTCACAAACCTTAAGTTAACATCGCCTACCTTAGCTAACAAATATGGGGATTTGGTTACACCATATGGCCGTATTGTGTGGTGTAACTAAATCCTCATATTTGTTTGCTAAAGGATTATTTTAAGTAGCCTTTCAAAATTTAAAACTTGATTTTATTGTGTGCATGCTGTTCCTTAATCTGTATTGTGTATATATTTTGTTTTTTACAACAGCACCACTGCTGAGAAATGCATGTTCTTGCTGTGGCCTCCATTTCTTTTTACCAATGAGATAGAATTAGATTCATGAATAGTAGCTCCAAGTAGAGAATCTGCTCCATTTAAGTGCATGCGGTCTTAACATCCAACCTTCTTCCTGGGTACAATCTGGTCTTTTGCCATTTAATGTCTCCCATTATCGCTATTAAATATATTCTTGTTTGTCTCGCCTTCTTTCACCATTCTCCTCCTCTTCTCGACCTCCCAACTCCCATCCACATTTGCCAATATCTCCTTTCTTTATATTGATCTTTCTCACTTTTCGACATTCATCCATTTCTACCTACTGTGTTTTTGTTGTTGTTGTTCTTGTTTTGTTTACAATTTCTTTTCATTTTAAAAACTGAAACCTTCTCGTAGCTCCAGTTTTCTAACACAGAATTGGATGACTCACCTCCTAATTCATGTCGTTTTCCTTCAAAGATTTAAAGAACAAAGAGGAGCCTCCAGAAGACCCTTTGAAACGAACTGGCAAGCCTTTTGGAGGTCTCGTACGTGACATTCGTCGTCGATACCCAAAATACCTAAGCGATATCCGTGATGCACTTAATCCCCAGTGTCTAGCTGCTTTCATATTTATCTACTTTGCTGCCCTCTCACCCGCCATTACATTTGGAGGTTTAATGGGTAAGTGCTTGGTGTTGATAAAATCTTCACCACTAGTTACTCCTTGCGTTTGGAAGAATATGGACTGTATACACAAATTCCTTTAGAGCTTTGTATGGTTGGTCTATTATAAAGTTGCAGTTATAAGATTAATTTAGATAACATGTATTCCACAAATTAATATCTTTAAAAACATTAGAAGACTGTAAAGTTTCATGAAATGATCATAGATCTTCACTGGATAAGATACAAGATCGTAGGTCAACTGGAGATTTGTAACGATTAGAAGTGCAAAAGACTAGGTGGGCCAAGAAAGTCATATGCTACCTAATTCAATATTCAAATCAGATCCGTTCTCTCAAGTGGACATTTTATTCTTTCTTGAATAAAAGTCAATTTATTTACTAAGCTGGCTGTCCATCTTTCGCTGCTTTTAGAATATAGTACAATTCTTATTTGTTTTTGATTTCAATAGTTTGTCTCACTATTACATTTGGAGGTTTGATATAACCCTGTTTGCCAGTATTTAGTCTTCTCTGTATCTGTTTTTTAGCTCAAAAGACCCAGAACTGGATGGGTGTGTCTGAATTAATGGTGTCCACAGCCGCCCAGGGAATTCTCTTTTGTCTTCTTGGTGCCCAACCTCTTCTCATTCTCGGGTTTTCTGGACCTCTACTTGTTTTTGAAGAAGCTTTTTTCAAGGTATTTAATTGTCTTTTTGTCACTGGGATTGTGCTGAACTTTCCATTTACCTTCAACATAATTTTAATTGACGTTCATTGCAATTATGACCAAAATGATAAAGGAAAGTTAAACTGGGACATTTACAGAGGTAGAAGATTGTGGGGGCAATGTGACACCTGATGGTTTACAGACCAAAGATAGAATAAAGAAGATAGGAGTAATGTGTCTTATTTACCGTTGCTTCTATTCTTTTTCCACAAGTTCTGTGAAAGTCAAGGCATTGAGTACATCGTGGGGCGAGTGTGGATCGGCTATTGGCTAATCTTGATTGTGATAATAGTGGTGGCCTTTGAAGGCAGCTTTTTGGTCCGCTTCATTTCAAGGTTCACGCAGGAGATCTTCTCATTCCTTATCTCACTCATCTTTATCTATGAGACCTTTGCCAACCTCTACAAGGTAAGCATAATTCTAGTGAGCTTAATTAATTTTGAGCGCTGTAAATAGCAGATTCTGCACTGGAGTGTAAGCCTCAAAGAAGAATTAAGATCCCACTGGGTCCTAGCCAGGCTGTCAATTTGGGCACCTTGTTCATTCCTCACTTAGGGACGGTGTATGGGGCCAATCAAATTACTGGTTCTGGGACCCCTGTCTGACTCTTGAGCCAAAGGCAACCCTTTATGTTTGGTTAATCTTGCTCTGGTAACTGCCAACAATCTCTAGCAGACTGGGAGTTTACGAACTGACAATGACAGTAGTCCTAACCCTTATTACAAGAAAAAAAAATACCATATGTAATGAAAAGGGATACACTGAAGTATGAATTCAAGTAAAAAATTCTATCTCAGGGTTCTGAAGATTTTCATAAACGACATAACCTTCTTTGTATATTATGATATTTGCAAAATCTCTCAATGGCATTATTTTCCCATAATACATGGTTTACTGATACATATAAAAAAATGTATAGTATATATTAATATACTTTTTATTGAAATACACAAACCAAATTATGAAAATAAAATAAACATATATAGTTGTTTTAAAAAAAGTTTAGCAGTTTTGGATCCAGTGGCTTTCTTACAATATCAAGTGCACATATGTGCTCGTTAAACAATGTAACTCTGCCATTTAATCTATACATTTACTTATAGCTAATTAGCACAATGTATAGACCAGAGAACTGATCTCACCTGTAGTGGCTATTGTCTTTCCCCCCCACAGCCCTTTGAGGGAAAAATATTCTTTACATCAGCTACCAGTTTAGTAAATTGTTCTCGTGGAGGTGTTTATCACGTGAAAGAAACTGTGACAAAACATTAGAGTTTGTTAAATCTTTAACTTGTCTGTTTCGGTCAAAATGTTAGTTTAGTTTGTCTACATACAAAATTTAGAATGCCTCACAGTCTAGTGAAAAAAAAATCTATTTGGATGTCCTGTAACTAAGCAACATGGGTTTTTCATCTTAACCATGTTATATGTCCTTTTCACACACTGATACATTTTTTCAATTCTCCACAGATCTTCAAGGCCCATCCTTTACAGTCGAACTACAATGGAACGCATCTGGACCCCAATGCTGTCCCTCAGCCGAACACTGCTTTGCTGTCTTTGGTACTGATGTCTGGGGCCTTCTTTATTGCTTTCTTTCTCCGTCAATTCAAAAACAGCAGCTACTTCCCAGGGAAGGTAAAAAAAAAACTTGACAACTGATTTATTAAAAAAATAGAATAATCTATTTCTGAGTAGAGCAAGAGGAGATTAAAGACTACAAAAAGCTAAGCAGAAGTCTGATAACGTATGAAATCAAACTAGCTGCAAGTTTATTTAGTTCATTCGTAATCAGTTGCACCAGCTCAAGCATCAGAGTAGTAGGTCATATTCCTAGCAAGGTGCACTCATCCTTTACAATGTCAATAAAACGAGTCCTAGTGAGTTAGTCTATAATAAGATCTGCACCCCCAAAGCAATAAACTTTCCTAATGTATAATTCCTAGTAAAACACATCCCTTGGTTTAAATGAATGAGACCAAGCAGATCGATATCAAGCTAGATAGAAAATTATAACTAATATTATTAAAAGCTTGACTACAAGTTGATTCCCCAGTATTTCTGTTTAATAATAGTTTAATGGACTATATTAAAGCCTTGCCAGTATTATGATGTGGGTATATTTTCTGCAGTTACGTCGTATTATTGGTGATTTTGGAGTTCCCATTGCAATTCTCATTATGGTCGGGGTTGATTTTTCCATTAAGGACACTTACACAAAGGTAAGGAAATCTTTATATTACATATTCTATATTTCTATGCAAGCTGCCAGGATTCGTAACATTTTTGAGCGGTGAAAGGTAATTTGATCAAGCACATGGTCCATACATGGTAACGAGAAGTTCTTGCAACAATAGCTGCCTCTCCAAACCACAGTAACTGAAATCCTTCTGTACATTTTGGTTTTCACATTAGAAATATTAAAAGGTATGCCAATTTTGTAATATATAGTCATCTGTAAAAGAGCTGTTTTTAGGGTGTTTTTATAGCCTCTATTTAGTATTTTCAGATAAGCTTCTAAAATGTATTTATTTTTTTCAAAATATTAGAAAATTAAAAATGATCAATATATAAAATATATATCAAAAACTACCAAAATATTTTTCAAAATATTAAGTCATTTGAAATTCTATCCAAAAATATTAAATCAAAGCCTATATCTGGAGACGGAGAAGTTCAGAAGTTTGGAGAAGTTCAGCAGCCTGGTTACTGATTTAAACAGGGTCCTATCTCTGATAAATGAGCACTGTTTTCCAATATAGAATTTTTGTCCAGGCAAAGCTACAAAATGTACTCAGGAGCCAACCGCATCTCCAGCAAGTTTCAGGCATAGCATCTGAGTATTTGTAAAAAACTTATGAAGTCTCATATCATCTTGTTAAGCTCTTGTACTTTAGATAAAGTATTTACAAGCTAGTAGAAGTATGTTGGTTGGAGTTGGTTGGAACATTGTAGTCTATTCTTTTGTAAAGACTTGGCCAAGTCATCATCCCTTTTAGAGACAAATCTCATAGGCACATAAATGACCACGGCACTATAAAATGTTCACATAGGGTCAATAGTCTTCTGGGTAACCTCTCGCCCGAGTGTCAATGTTTTTCAAGAGCTGTTATGAAACTATAAAGAATGTGGCTTGAAGTAAGGGCAGTATTAAAGTGGTGGATTTGGGGTATTAGAACAAATCTATTTCTGAGAAGGCCTTATAACCTAACAAGTCTTGCAGGGGGAGTTATTCCCGATCCTGTGTTAATATCTACAAGATCTATCGGACTATAGGACCCTTACCGAGAAAGTTCAGGATTGAGTGTTGGGGAATGGGGATACAGTTATTTTGTGATTTTTATTTGTATTAATACATGGGCTTCATTATCATTTAATAGCATGGGTGTATACATCTACAGTGTATGGGAGTGTATACACAATATATACAGTCAGGTCCATAAATATTAGGACATCGACACAATTCGAATCTTTTTGGCTCTATACACCACCACAATGGGTTTGAAATTAAACAAACAAGATGTGCTTTAACTGCAGACTTTCAGCTTTAATTTAAGGGTATTTACATACAAATCAGGTGAACGGTGTAGGAATTACAGCAGTTTGTATATGTGCCTCCCACTTTTCAAGGGACCAAAAGTAATGGGACAGATTAACAGTCAAAACAAACTTTCACTTTTTAATACATGGTTGCAAATCCTTTGCAGTCAATTACAGCCTGAAGTCTGGAACGCATAGACATCACCAGACGCTGGGTTTCATCCCTGGTGATGCTCTGCCAGGCCTCTACTGCAACTGTCTTCAGATCCTGCTTGTTCTTGGGGCATTTTCCCTTCAGTTTTGTCTTCATCAAGTGAAATGCATGCTCAATCGGATTCAGGTCAGGTGATTGACTTGGCCATTGCATAACATTCAACTTCTTTCCCTTAAAAAACTCTTTGGTTGCTTTTGCAGTATGCTTCGGGTCATTGTCCATCTGCACTGTGAAGCGCCGTCCAATGAACTCTGAAGCATTTGGCTGAATATGAGCAGATAATATTGCCCAAAACACTTCAGAATTCATCCTGCTGCTTTTGTCAGCAGTCACATCATCAATAAATACAAGAGAACCAGTTCCATTGGCAGCCATACATGCCCACGCCATGACACTACCACCACGCTTCACTGATGAGGTGGTATGCTTTGGATCACAAGCAGTTCCTTTCCTTCTCCATACTCTTCTCTTCCCATCACTCTGGTACAAGTTGATCTTGGTCTCATCTGTCCATAGGATGTTGTTCCAGAACTGTGAAGGCTTTTTAAGATGTTGTTTGGCAAACTCTAATCTGGCCTTCCTGTTTTTGAGGCTCACCAATGGTTTACATCTTGTGGTGAACCCTCTGTATTCACTCTGGTGAAGTCTTCTCTTGATTGTTGACTTTGACACACATACACCTACCTCCTGGAGAGTGTTCTTGATCTGGCCAACTGTTGTGAAGGGTGTTTTCTTCACCAGGGAAAGAATATTTCAGTCATCCACCATAGTTGTTTTCCGTGGTCTTCCGGGTCTTTTGGTGTTGCTGAGCTCACTGGTGCGTTCTTTCTTTTTAAGGATGTTCCAAACAGTTGATTTGGCCACACCTAATGTTTTTTGCTATCTCTCTGATGGGTTTGTTTTGTTTCTTCAGCCTAATGATGGCTTGTGGATCTGCTTGTGGCTCTGTGGATCTCATATTTAGAGTTGACCGCAACAGATTCCAAATGAAAATAGCACACTTGAAATGAACTCTGGACCTTTTATCTGCTCCTTGTAAATGGGATAATGAGGGAATAACACACACCTGGCCATGGAACAGCTGAGCAGCCAATTGTCCCATTACTTTTGGTCCCTTAAAAAGTGGGAAGAGTAAGTGATGAGAACCGCACTCAGTCCCAACGGCCAAGGGTGCTCCAGAGCAGGACCAGCAATCCCAGTACAATAATCCAAGAAGAAAAAACTCACAGGCACTCCAACTTCAAGCCGCAGGCAGATTTATTGTGACAGAATGCAACGCAACGTTTCGACTGGAAAGGTCTTTTTCAAGCTGACACCACATGGTGCAGAGTGTACTTATATAACAAACACTGACAAATAGGAAATCAATCAATCAATTACTACTAATTAGTAGAAATTCTTAATTGATGAAAAGGTAATTTAAAAAAAAGGCATTGTAAAAGAAACACATATCAAATGCCAAAAGTGTTACAATATATACATAAATCAAATCAATAATGCACACTATATCAATAACTTCATACACATAAGACATGAATCACTCTACGATCATATTAATGCTAGGAATTCTAGAGTGTATATACATAGGATAACCTGTTATGCCATGAGTATTCCCTGGTTACAAATACTGCGCCCATAGAAGAGAGAAGAGATAAATAAGAAAAAGCAAATAAATAGAGTAAATACATGCAGCGTATCCTCCATGGTATCCAGACGCGACCCACTTCCGGGTCTGTGAACCGCACGTGACGTCATTGGAACGCACGTGCGATATCCTCCTCCGAACGGATTGGCAGGAGAACCAAACATAACATCGTTCTGTATTCAATTCTCCATTGCACAGCCCACATAGTGGAGTGTGTCCACTCTGCCACATCACTATCCCAAAGTAAATCTTCACAGAGCATCCTAATCATTCAGGCATGATATATGGCACACAGGGCCGGTGCAAGGATTTTTGGGTGCATAGGCGAAGATGTATTTTTCCGCCCCCCCCCATTCAAAAATAACATCTTCACCTATGTGCCTCTTAACCAGCCCCTCTCCCCGTCCATTATTGGTCCCCTCCCTTCCCTGTCCCTTAGTGTTCTTCTGACAGTCACACACACTCAATGACAAACACAGAGACTCACTGATCTGACACACACACACTGATTGACACTCATTGACAGACACACTGATAGTCACACACAGACTCAATGACAAAGATACTCTCACTGATTTGACAGACACTCACAAACACACACTGACAGACACACACATACACTGACACACTCACATGCAACACTCACACAATCACTCACAGACACACATACACTCACTCACGCACACACTCAGTCACTCACAGACACACATACACTCACGCACACACTCACAGACACACATACACTCACTCACGCACACACTCAGACACTCACTCACGCACACACTCAGACACACACAGTCACTCACAGACACACAGTCACTCACAGTAACACATACACTCACTCACGCCCACACACAGAGACACATACTCACAGACACTCACTCACACACACACACTGACACTCACACACAGACACTCACACAGACACTCACACACACAGAGACACACACTCAGACACACAGACACTCACTCACTCACACACAGACACATACACACTCACAGACACACAGACACTCACTCACACACACTCTAACACAGACACTCTCACACACAGACACTCTCACACACAGACACATCACATACATTCACAAATTATTTTAATACATAAATAATATCCACCCAGCCTCCCTACCTGGAGAGCTGGTGTGGATCATTCCCTGGGGTCCAGTGGGGCTGCTGGGCGGCGTGCGGCTGTGCTGCGATCAGGCGCTGCGAGGGAGCTCTAACCTCTCTGCTCTGCTCCCTCGTGGGCTGTCTGCTGATGCCGCGGGAGCCGGAATATGACGTCATATTCCGGCTCCCGCAGCATCACTAGACAGCGCGCGAGGGAGCAGAGCAGAGAGGTTAGAGCTCCCTCGCAGCGCCTGATCGCAGCACAGCCGCACTGGGGGCGGAGATGGTGGCCGGCAGGAGGGAGAGCTTCCCTCCTGCCGGTCACTGAAATCTTGCGCCCCCAGAGCCGGTGCGCCCTAAGGCGGCCGCCTGTGCCGCCTTATGGACGCGCCGGCCCTGATGGCACAGATCAGGAAATTAAATCTATTAGGTGTAATATACAACATAAATCAATGTAAATAAACAAGGGTAATAGTTATTCATACAGGAATACCAGAGATGGACACTTAAAGTAATCATTATACCAAATAAGAGCAAACAAGTCAAAAATATAAAAAAATATATATAAAAAAAATATAAAACTATAAAAATAATAAAAATAAAAATAAAAGAAAAAATATATCAAAAACATAAAAATAAAAATAAAGATAAATAAAAAGGAAATAATTATAAAAATAAATAATAATAAAAAAAATCAATAAAAAATAATAAAAGAAATATAAATAATACTACTAAAGTAAATAAATAATACTACAAAAATAAAAATAAAGCCAATTGTCCCATTACTTTTGGTCCCTTAAAAAGTGGGAGGCACATATACAAACTGTTGTAATTCCTACACCGTTTACCTGATTTGGATGTAAATACCCTCAAATTAAAGCTGAAATTCTGCATTTAAAGCACATCTTGTTTGTTTCATTTCAAACCCATTGTGTTGGTGTATAGAGCCAAAAAGATTAGAATTGTGTCGATGTCCCAATATTTATGGACCTGACTGTATAATAACTGAGTGAGCGCAAAAGAGACATATCTATTTAATGTCAAACTCACCATATATATTGGTCAACTTTTAATCATTTTCTGTTGTTTTTGTTAGAAACTCAGCCTACCCAAAGGTCTCAGTGTCTCCTTACCCAGTAATCGCAGCTGGTTTATCCCACCAATGGGGCTAAGCACACCCTTCCCCATTTGGATGATGTTTGCTTCTGTAGTGCCAGCCCTTCTTGTCTTCATCCTGATCTTCATGGAGTCTCAGATCACAACGTAAGTCACTGCAATGCTCTGGTCAAAATCATTTCAGGTTTTCTACAATCTCTTGCATGATTCAGAAAATGGCAAAATCCACTATATGGTTTTATGATCTGAACGTATGTTTTCACCTTGTTCTTAGCTCTCCTAGTGAGCTAAACGGTGTTCTCAACTCTCCTAGTGAGCTGAACAGTGTTCGCAACTCTCATAGTGAGCTAAACAGTGTTCGCAACTCTCATAGTGAGCTAAACAGTGTTCTCAACTCTCATAGTGAGCTTACCTGTGTTCTCGACTCTCCTAGTAAACTGACCAGTGTTCTCGACTCTCCTAGTGAGCTGACAAGTGTTCTCGACTCTCCTAGTGAGCTGACCAGTGTTCTCAACTCTCCTAGTGAGCTGACCAGTGTTCTCGACACTCCTAGTGAGCTGACCAGTGTTCTCGACTCTCCTAGTGAGCTGACCAGTGTTCTCGACTCTGATTGTGACTGATTGCAGGACCCCATTAGTGGGTTCAATAATATTCTGATTGTCGCAATGGAGCCAACCAGTGGCTGCCCATGTTTCTGAATACTGCTTGTCCAAATGATCAATGATTTGAATCTCACTATTGTACCAAGTAATAGTCTGAACCTCAGACTAGAAGAACCTAAACTGGGGTACTTCTAAATGTGGTATTTTTGGAATGGCTGGGTAGGGGGTTAATTTAATGATTTTAATGTCATTTTATTACATGTAGAAGCTCAGTGGATTGTTGATACTTGATTAAAATCTGTAACTAATGATACTTGCCTAGAACAAAGAGTGAGAAGCATTATTTTAATGAACATGCAAAAATATGGCCTGATTTTGATTTTGATGATTTTTCTCATCAGCTGAAAAACTTGTATTAAGCCAGTGGTTCTCAAACAAGTCTTCATGCCTCCCCTACCAGTCCAGGATTTAGGGATTATCCACTTGTGTCTAAAGTGGCTTTAAAAAAACAAAACAACAAAAAAAAAAAAAAACACCTTAGACACAACTGGTTAATCCCTAAATCCTGGACTGGTTTGGGAATCACCGTATTAACCAATAATATAAACCTATTGTGTTCTTGTGTTTTGTATTTTTATTTGGGCGATAAATACCATGTTTTACCCCAAAAGGCTCATTGTCAGCAAACCAGAAAGGAAAACCGTGAAGGGCTCAGGATTCCACTTGGATCTGCTGTTGATCGTGGGCATGGGAGGTGTCTGTGCCTTCTTTGGGATGCCCTGGCTCAGTGCCACCACGGTGCGTACAGTCAGCCACGCCAATGCATTGACCATCATGAGCAAGGGAGACAAGCCTCAAATAGAGAGAGTCATCGAACAGAGGATCAGTGCACTTCTAGTGTCACTTCTTGTCGGTCAGTTTAATAAATGTGTGTGTGTGTGTGTGTGTGCATATATATTTGGGTATAGAAAAATGACTGCTCTGCTTCACCTGCATATCGCAAGTTGTACTTTAAGAAGTCCTTGGGCAAAAGAAACTTGAGAACTCCCGTTTCCACATCTATTCTAGAGTACCCAGCTTGACATGAATACAAAAATAAATACATTTTGATATTGTTGCTGGGTATTATACACTGTCTCACGTCGTATTGGTGGCCCTTCATGTCATTCATAGCAAGAATTGTGTATTTTATTTACACAAACATATTACATATAATATAAAAACATTTCAAATTACAGTTTCTTCATTTATTTTTTTCTGTGAAAAGCTATTATCTGTGCATGCAGACCAAACCTTCTGAGATCCGCTAGAGCAGGGATAGGCAACCTTCGGCACTCCAGATGTGGTGGACTTCTTCCCCTATAATGCTTTTACACCCATAATGCTAACAAAGCATCATGGGAGGTGTAGTCCAACACATCTGGAGTGCTGAAGGTTGCCTATGCTTGCGCTAGAGGATGACAATTGGTTTCCTTGGTGTTTTGGGGAAATTGGGCGTAGAGGTGCAGCAAACTTGCCAAACTGTAACATCCGAGTATGTTTTATCGTAGAAGTTTCATGCGTTCTTTGCTTCTTTAATGAAAACACCTGCAACCATATTTGCCAAGCACTGTGCAGCTTTCTACTGAAAGCAGACCGCGATCCATTAAACCCGAGCATAGTAGGTGTTTATGATATATAGACAACACTCAAGTTGAAACAGTGGAATGCCCATGATCAGTTGAACAATCTCAACGTCCTGGTATCTGCAGATTCTGGGTATTTGCAGCAAATATTTATATATTAAAAAAAAGTTAATATTTATGGGTCAGATCTATTTCTTAATTCCAAGGTCTTGGGTTGATATACTGAAACATTGAGTCTTTCAAGTGGTGCGCTATCGTTTTGGGTTGAAATACTGAAAATGTAAGCCGTGTACATTTACTGTTTGATTAACAACTGAGCTTGCACAAACAAAAATTAAAAAAAATCCACTTCGGTGGGTCTTGTGAGATAATTTGCCATCGACGTTTGCAACTCTGAATCAAACCAAATTCAGAGTTAATGCAAACAAAGATGGTGAGATGACGGGATTAGGATAGGCAGTGGCAGATGCAGTTGAGTTCCAAAAGGTACATCCATCCACAAAGCTCTGTAGAAGACCTCGCAAACAATAGTGTCTTTGTGTATGGCTATCTACACACTTCCTTCTGCAATAAGTATCCATGCCAATGTGTACTACTCTTGACAAAGTTTATTCTTTCTGCCTACATTTTATCTAGAATTTACAAAGTATACGCCTCACTTTTCTTCGTTTCTTCCACCAGGTCTTTCTATCTTGATGGAGCCCGTCCTTACTCTCATTCCATTGGCTGTCCTATTTGGTATATTCCTTTATATGGGGGTGACTTCCCTGAATGGTATACAGCTTTATGACCGCATACTTCTAACCCTTAAACCACCCAAATATCACCCCAAGGAGATCTATGTGACTCGGGTAAGAAGGGAAAGAGTGAAGTGGGGGGTAATCAAAGAAGTAATTTGAAGTGAGAAGTGTATTGGTAAACACTACTGTAAGGGACCAAGAAGAGCAAGGAAGGGACTGTGCAAGCGGAGGTCAAAGAGGCAGAGGTGGAGTTAAAATAATTTAAAAGCCTACTCAAACTAAAAAAAACTGTTTTGGTCACAGTAACCCTTATTATTAGAGGGTTATTCCAAACACCATGACCACTTCTGTGATTTGACGTTGTTATGGTGTTTGGACAGTGGTGTATCCTGGTTTTGTGCTGCCCTAGGCAGGACAAAACTCAGGCGGCCCCCCTCCCCCCGCGCCACCCCCACCCAACCTTTCCCCCCGCCCCGCATTCTAAATACACACACACACATTCACTGACAGATACGCATACACTAGCTAACAGAAATACACACTCGCTAACAGAAACACACTCACACTCAGTAACAGACACACACTAACAGACACACACTAACAGACACAAACTAGCAGACACACACACTCACTAACATACACACACACTCACTAACATACACACACACTAACAGACACACACACACACACACTAACAGACACACACACTAACAGACACACACACTAACAGACACACACACTAACAGACACGGACACACACTAACAGACACACACACTAACAGACACACACACTAACAGACACACACACTAACAGACACAAACACAGACACACTAACAGACACAGACAGAAACACTAACAGACACAGACAGAAACACTAACAGACACACACACTGACACACGCACACACTAACAGACACACACACTAACAGACACAGACACACACTCGCCCACCCACATTAACACATTTTTTTTAAATTTATTTTTAAGACATGACATTTTTTTTTTTTTTTTAACAAATTTTTTTTTAATTTAACACCCCCCCAGCCTCCTTACCTTTGGGAATGCTGGGGAGGGGTGGTCTCTTCCTCCCTGGTGGTCCAGTGGCTGCTGGGCGATCGGGCGGTACTGCCTGCCTGGCGGGCGGCCGGCCGGCCGGCCGGCGAGGGAGCACTTCCCCTGAGCTGTCTGCTCAGCTCCCTCGCCAGCCGCAGAGTGAGGCTGGGAGCCGGAATATGACGTCATATTCCGGCTCCGGCTCCCAGCCTCACTCTGCGGCTGGCGAGGGAGCTGAGCAGACAGCTCAGGGGAAGTGCTCCCTCGCCGCCCGGCCGCCCGCCAGGCAGCGCCGCCCGATCGCCCAGCAGCCCGCCGGCATGTCTGTTAGCCGCAAGGCTAACAAGACATTTGCCCTGGGCATTTGGGGGCGGCTTTTTTTGCCGCCCCCTGGAAAATGCCGCCCAAGGCAAATGCCTTGTTTGCCTCGCGGCTAATACGCCCCTGTGTTTGGAGTCTTCATGTGCAGCTAATGTCAATTCTGTCTATAGTGGACATCTGACGTCAGCATCTTGGCAACAGACGGACAATGTTTTTTTTTTTACTGTACTGGCATTCTTCCGCCCCCCACCCCCCCAAAGAAGAAGAAAAAAAAAAGAATAAAGGTAAAAACATACCTATAATCCAGTGAAAGGCCAAATTCTCCTGGCAGCCCGATCCTCGATTAGTGATGTCACTCCCCTTACCTGGATGGGGAGGGATGTAGCAAGAATGTGCGGAATGGAGGACTTGAGCCGTACGGGGGAAGTGTGGTGAGTTGAGTCCTTGTTGCCAGATGTCCAATGTGCACAAAACTTAAATTAACCACCCCGGGACTATTATTCTGAGCTGGCTATTGACACTGTCAGAGAAGGAGTTACAACTCTGGCAGCAAAGGAGTTAAGCCTTTTACGCGCAGCATTTCATAGTTAAACGCTTTACTGTGGTTATGGTGCTTGAAGTAACCCTTTAATAATGAAAAGGAGAACCATAAAATATCAACAAAAACATGGCAGGCTTGAAGGTACATAAATGAGATATGGGAAGGATGCTGGCCGTTCGTCCGTTTAGCATGTTTCAGGTGGTTCATGATATTGGCATTGGATGTAGGTCATTATGGTAGAAAGATTTAACTTGCGGGCTTATCGGAGAAATGTGGACAATGGTTTAAAAAATTAAATGGAAGATTCTGATGGCTTTTCAAAAATGAGGATATGATTGTCTGAATTCTCTCTCCATAGGTTAAGACGCTGCGCATGCACTTGTTTACGTTGTCCCAAGTACTGTGCTTGGCAGTGCTATGTGTGGTCATCTTCACCCCAGCTTCACTGGCCCTGCCCTTCGTCCTCATTCTTACTGTGCCACTACGAAGGTTCCTACTGCCATGTATCTTCAACAAACTAGAGCTCACTTGTGTAAGTACTCCATAAATGGACCGGTGGGTGGGAAAATAGAGGGGAAACACGGAATGTCTGTGCAAACAAACCACCATGTCAGTGCTCACCGGTGGTTTGTTACCCTACTTTTTAAATAATAGAACATATAAGTAAAACATGGCTCTTTTGTTAAAGTTACACTGTCCCTAATATTTTGTTTCTATAAATGAATTTAAAGGGACACTACAGGCACTAAAACAACTTCAGCTTAATGAATCCGTTTGGGTGCATAGCTCATGTCACTGCTGCTAAATTCTCCAACGTTTATGAGTTAAATCACTTTGTTTATGCACCCTAATCACACCTCCCTGCATATGACTTACACAGCCCTCCTAAACACTTCCTATAAAGAGTCATCTAATGTTTACACTTCCTTTGTTGCAAATGCTGTTTAATTTAGGATTTCTTATCTCGTGGTCTGTTAATAGCTTGCTAGACCCTGCTGGAGCCTCTTCTATGTAATTAAAGCTCAATTTACAGAGCAAGAGATAAAAACTTTCAAAGTAAGTTACATCTGATTAAAAATGAAGCCATTGTGTTTTCATGTAGTCAGTGTCATTTACAGACAGGGGAGGTGTGGCTAGTGCTGCATCAACAGAACTAAAGTGATTTAACTCCTAAATGACAGATAATTGAGCAGTGAGACTTCAGGGGCATGATTTATACACCAAAACTGCTTCATTAAGTTAAAGTTGTTTTGGTGACTATAGTATCCCTTTAAAATAATCCCACCAGTGTAAAGCTATTTACATCTGGCCGAGATGTAGCAAATATTTAGCTGTAATGCACACTTAAAAATAGGACAGTATTTCAGTGTGTCTTCCAAACACAGGTGACCTTTACATTTAACTGTAGATAAACCTAAGGCTGCACAGACTGGTCAGCCAACAGTCAAGATTTGTGGTTTGCTGAGCGTCTCACAGCTTTCTAAAATACAAGTAAAAGTAAAACGGTTTTCAGAATCCTCTGATGATGTATCTGTCATGACAGAAGTTGACCAGACACCTTTTCTTCACTTGCTGAGGAAGAGACTAAAAAATAAGAAACAGAAGGTACAGGACTAGGTTACTGTAGGGGCTATAGGAGCTGAAGCTCCAGGTCCACACATTGCAATCCAGTGATGGCTAACCTGGTCACCATAAATTGTTTCCGGACTACATTTCCCATGATGCTCAGCTAGCTTATAGAGTCTAAGAGCTAGCTGAGCATCATGGGAAATGTAGTCCAGAAACAATTTATGGTGTCAAGGTTAGCCATCATTGCAATAGGCTCAGCTACCAGCTACCATCCCTAGCCTGACTGAGTAACATGGGGAAACACCATCCCTATAGTCGCATCAAGGAACATGAGAAATTTCAACACATGCAGTGCACCAAAGGTAGTTTTAGCATTGTAAATACGATTCTGTACCTGGAATCTTTGCTCCATGCCCGTCCACAATGTCTCAGTGGGCCATTTCCAGTTGGACAGATTCCATGTGCCCCGTGACCCGTTGTAGCCATTGCTCTTCAAACAGATTTCCCTGTCCCTTAGCCTGCTTGTGTGACCACCTAACATTAGCCTGCTTGTGAAGGTGGTTCTAATGTGCTTACAATTTCCAGTTCAGAATTACACGGGGGATGGTTTCATATATGGCTACAAACTCATGAACTTCTAAACCCAAAAATCGAGAATTCAAACTCTGTATTTAGGCTCACATTAATTTTCGGCTCTCGGGCCATAAAGTGTCTAATTTACCACTAATAAAGGAAAAGGTTATTTTAGGGTCCTGTAAAATGATGGTGCATAGTCTATTCCCGCTCCCCATGCCGCTTTTAACTTTGGCTTTCTTGGTCTTGTCTTTTCAATTATCCTTACTTTTTCCAAATAATCTTATGTGTTTTTTTTAGCTGGACGGGGACAATCCTACAGTGAGTCTTGATGAAGATACAGGAAAGGATGAATATGATGAAGTTCAGATGCCAGTATAAAGGAAAAAAAACCTATGGATCCTTTTAGACATCACACGTGAAGTCTATTCCTTGGTATGGTGGAAGCCATCTTGAAAGTATTTGACAAATACTTTGAGGTGCACCTTGTCCACACCTACAATGTTCCAGAACATTCCCAGAACCTCCATTGGATTATAAACTGCGTGCATTTTTAATTTTATAACCTATTTTGTAACTTAGTGACCTGTTTCATTTTCTCCATTTTATATTTTCTGCATACAAAAACAGGTTACCAAATATTTTTTTTTATATTAGATGGGGAAAAAAAATCATGTGAGATTTTTAAAATTAAGAGAATCCAGGAATATATTTGCATATGAGTGATCCTAGATTATTAAATATTTAACATTTAACAATGCTTCAAACAAATCTCATAATGTTCATCTTAAAGGAACATTCATATCTTCATAACAACTTCATCTTAATCTTATCGTTAGGAGTTAAACTGTTTTCCAATGGTTTAACCTCCGTAGTTGGTCCCCCGGTGTTCGACAGCCTCGTCTTTAACTTTTTCAGTCCAGGAAAGCCAACCTTGGCCTATCGCCATCTGGCTAGGCAAGTCTTCCTGGACAAGACGAAACCAGGAGGAAGGAAGAGAGGAACCGGCGCAGTCAAGCACGGGGATGACCAACTTCATAATTAAACCGTTGAAAAACTGTGTAAACCCTGAAGGTAAGAAGGTACTCAGACACTCCTTGAGATGAAATTGTAATGCGGGTCGAAGTTTTCCTTTAATACCATTTCTCTTTTTTTTTTTTTTCCTATTTTAATAATGCTATGCGCTTTGCTCTAACCATTCCTTTGTAAATATGCTTAAAAATTAATATATGTGATCAGAAATATAATATATTTTACAAAACACTCGGGAAAAAAAGTGGAAAAAGTATTTACATAAATATCTGAACTTTATTTAATAGAATTACAAGCTACTTTAATAGGGTATTTAATGCATTGAAAGCATTTCATCTAAGTTGTAGATTGAAATGCATTTGAACCCCTGAGATATTTAGGCAATAAGAGTTTTTAAAGATATTTTTTTGTTGTTGGAAATAAATGAATTATTTGTATTTTTTAATAAGAGTTTTAATGGCAACGTTAATGTAATGCTTTGCTATAAAGAAAGTTTTTTACTGTGACACGATGGAACATTTTATACAAAGAATAAAATCCCTTTTTAAAATGTGCATAATGTGCTTCTATATATGAAATCATTGAATGCGAATGCCAACGTGATCATTTATCGTAAAATTCTGAAGAACAAAAAGACTTCATAGTGAGGAGTTATAATGAAAGTTATGAGACGTGAAGAGGTTTCTTGAACAAAAGGAATCCTAGCAGTGATTGATTTATTGTCATTGGTAACGTCATTAATAAAAACCAAAAACAAGTTATAAAGGCGATTCAAAAAGTGTTACAAAAAAAAGTACAATGAAAAATACTATTGAAATTATTAGCTTAATTTAGCAGCACCTTATTAGTGAATAGCCCAAAAAATTAACTCCACTCTAAAACAGAATAATCTTAAAGTGCGCTGTATATTTAAGAAATGTTACATAAATTGTGTGTATGTGTATATATATATATATATATATTTTATGTAAATTGCAATACAAATTTAAAGTGCACTATTTACAGTAAAGTGCGACCAATTTGCCTATCCCGGGCAAAATGCGTCATCATGCTACTACGCACGGAAGCCGCTAAGCCCTACCTCCCGGAACTTGGAAGGTTGCCAGTGAACGGAAGTCTTAAGTGTTTACATTTAATGTATACTTTCTGGTACCTTTGCCACAAGTGTAAAATACATTACAAAACATATTGCACTTTTTTATTGGTTGCACTTTACCGTAAATAGAGCACTTTATATTTGCATTGCACTTTACATAATGGCACTTTCTATATTATTACATTGGTAACCTCACTGTCTGTGCACCATAATACCCAGGTGTGTATTCTAGTCAGACCACCTAACAAGTAAGTGTCCTTATATGCATTGTGTGCTGTCCGATTCATTGGTTTCTCCATTAAGTGGGTTTGATGCTTGTGTCCTTTTAAAAAAAAAAAAAAAAAATAATAATAATATTAAATAAAAATGGTTGGACTCCATCCTATCCTCCTTCACGAACGTAGGGTTTAATGAAGCAAACATATATGGTCGGTTATGCACTAAAATGAGAATTCAAACTGGATATAAATGATCACTATAGGGTCAGGAACACAAACGTGTATTCCTGACCCTATAGTGCTATAGTGCCCAATACATCTCTATAAGGAAAATTCAGTGTCTTCATGCAGAGCGTGGGGACGCTGAAAGGCAGGGCTGCCTACTGTGCAGCACTGAGCCAGGAAGCACCTCCAGTGGCCATCTAAGGAGTGACCATTTGGAGGTGTCCCTAGGGGAAATGTAAACACTGGATTTTATCTGAAAAGTCAGTGTTTACATGAAAATGCCTGAAGGGAGCCATTATACTCACCAGAACAAATACATTAAGCTGTAGTTGTTCTGGTGACTATAGTGTCCCTTTAACATTTTAGCCCAAAGGGTATGTACTGGAACCATAGCTGACTTGGAGAATTTTACATTTCAGCTATTGTGATTTTAAAATTCACTTTGAATTCTCACTTTAGTGAATACCTTTCTTTGTTTGCATATGTTTCCACTCTGCTTCGTCCCTCCTATCGAAATGGTTCACTTATTTGCCTGTGCTGTACTAATCAAATTCTACGTAGTATACAACTCCCCATCACTCTTACTCCCCAGAAACGTGTATTTTGTTTTGAATTACTTAATCCAACTTGCCTAATACTTTTTTTTTTTTAAAACTGTATAGTATATAGTATAATTTGCTATGAATTATCTTTAGACAAACTCTGGGTTATTGTAAAGTACAGGAAACAAAATATGGATATTTGATTTTAATTTGCTCTTCCAGTGTTCATTTAAGGATGCTTTGGTGACAAATATCCGCTCAACAACTTTTGAGGCACTGCTGAAGTGTCTGCTAATAGCTATCACCAAAAAGTACATGATTCCACACAAAAATATCTACTGATCAGTCACAACATTAAAACCACCTGCCTAATATCGTGTAGATCCTTCTTGTGCTTCCAAAACAGCTCGGATGCGTCTAGGCATGGACTCGTGGTATCTGGCACCAAGACATTAGCGGCAGATCTTACAGTCCTGCAAGTTGTGAGTTGGGGCCTCCACAGATCAGATTTGTTGTTCCAGCACATCCCACAGATGCTCAATCAGATTGAGATCTGGAGAATTTGTAGTCCAAGGCAACACCTTGAACTCATGTTCCTCAAAGCATTCCTGAACAATTTTTGCAGTATGGCAGGGTGTATTATATTGCTGAAGAACCCACTGCTACCAGGGAACACCATAACTATGAAGGGATGTGTGACGGACCGCCGTCACTGAGTACCATGCCTACTTATGCCCACTTGCTTGCCCACATTGTTTCAGATCCTTATGTTGGGGATCTCCCTATCTAAGACGCACTGTATTGTTTGTGGGGTCCCCTTGTTCGCAAATCATGTTTGGGCTGGATTGGAAGATTGTGCTTGTCCCATCCTGGATATGATATTGAAACACAAGGACTTCCTTCTAATAGGCAAACCAAACATCCAGGCCACTTATGTGTGACTTCTCACACCTGACCAAATAACTCTGCTTCAAAGAGGAACTCAGGTTGTAAGCTCTGTCCTTTCATACAATCAATTGACCCCTTTTGTAAAATGTTAAAAATGTGTGTGTTTGATGGTTTGGAACTATTGTAGACTTTTCTGGACCTGAGAGTGAACTTTATTATCTTTCAGGCATAGAGGCATAGATTATGGGAGGGATTACCCTTTGGACCTAAGAGGGAACTTGATTATCTCCCAGACACACAGACGCTGGGGCGGGCTTGTGTTTTGGGTAACTTTGAATGGAGACCTCCTGTGGGGTTCTGTCCATAAATACTGTGTATCTTGCCTTCAATAAACAGATCCTGTTGTACCCTTCATCAAGTCTCGGCTGATGTTTGGAGTAACCAAGAGCTTTAATCACTGCTTCGCTTGGGAAATGGGAGAATCACAACGGATATAGTCTTCCGGAGTATAGGGGATCCGTTACAGGGTGTACGAGCTCTGCAACAATCTCTAGGTAGTTGGTACGTGCAGCATGGTGCTAGACTTTTTTGCACCCTAGGCAAGACCAGCTACTTGCAACCCCCAGATAACAATAAAAAAAAAAAAAGAAGCTGCCATCTTCAGGTTTTTTTTTTAAATACAAATTTGTAGAAAAAAATTAAAAAAGCATAAAACTTTAAACTAATACATTTCATGACATAAGATCACTTCCTCCCAACAGTGCCAGAGAGGAAACCAAACGGAGTGTTGGGGAAAAAGTGGTTGGAGACTGGCTTGTTACAGTATTTTAATGTTTTCTTTTTTAACCAATGATACTTTTTCTATTCCTGCACTGTGTAGGCATAATAAACAAATTAAAAAAAAATAAAACAAATTAAAGAAGAGAGAAATAAATAAAAAATTCCAGGACATCCACATTTTGGGATACACCGACACAATCACAAGCTAAAAACTCATACTAATTTCCAAGTAGCCATTTAATAAATTATAACAAGGCATGATTTAATAACCTGAGCAGGTACGGGGCTCCTTCTCACCTCTCTGCAGTGGCAGCTTTTAGCTCCACGTGTTGGGACTGACTCAGTGGGAGGAAGTGATGTTGCACGGCTTGCGCCTCATTGGCTGGTGACATGAATCCTGTTCACAGATTGGCTGAGGTTCGAGGAGATGACATCAAGCAGGCTGACCGAGGTGAATGTGACGGTCAGCAGACAGGGGATCGTAACGCTGCCTGTAAGATGCACTGCTGTTGGGTGCAGACAGCGTTCAGATTCTCGGTCACACTCCCCTCGCTCAGTCAGTGATTTCAGCCAATCTTAAAGGGACACTACAGGCTCCTAGACCACTTCAGCTCATTGTCCCAGCACCCTTAACCCTGCCATAGTAATTATTGCAGATTTTGAGAAACTGCAATAATTACCTACCAGGGTTAACTCCACCTGACAACCACTAGAGGGACTTCTGGGTGGTTAGGTGACTTTTGGTTAAACTGGTTCATGGATTGCAGGATAAAACTTACCAGGAAAGGTTAAAGGATCTTAACATGTATAGCTTGGAGGAAAGACAAGACAGGGGGGATATGATCGAAACATTCAAATACATAAAGGGAATCAACACAGTAAAGGAGGAGACTATATTTAATAGAAGAAAAACTACCACAACAAGAAGACACAGTCTTAAATTAGAGGGGCAAAGGCAGGGCCGGATTAACATAGGGGCTGATGGAGCTGCAGCTCCAGGCCCAGGCCCATGGAATAGGCCCATTTAAAAAAAAAAAAAAAAAAATAAATTTTTTTTTTTTTTTTACACACGGCTCTTAGGTTTGCCACCTGACTGGTATTTTACTGGCACAGCCGATATTTGAGGCTGCCTGGCCATGCCGGTATTGCAGTAATACCTGCAATACAAACGCAGGTATTTTTCTCAGAATAAATGGAGATTACTCTGCAATACCAGCACCGGCCAGTAGGGGTCACTCTGTGTGGAGAGAGGCAGGGATAGGAAGTTACAGCATATCCCTGACTCTCTACACTACTCACTGATCCGTGGGGGAGCAGCAACACAGCACAGAGTCCAGACAGCAGCTCTACAGCTCAGGTAAGTGAGGGATGGCGGGAAAGCAGCAGGGACACTAGGGGACACATGGGGACATAGACACTAGGGGACACTGAGACACTAGGGGACATGGGGACACAGACACTGGGAGACCTGGGAACACTGAGACACTTGGGGACACTGGAAAACATGGGGACACTGAGACACTAGGGGATACTGAGACACTAGGGGACATATGGGGACACTGAGACACTAGAGGACACAGACACTAGGGGACACATGGGGACGCAGACACTAGGGGACACTGAGACACTAGGACACATGGGGACACAGACACGGAGACCTGGGAACACTAAGACACTTGGGGACACTGGAAAACATGGGGACACAGACACTAGGGGACACTGGGACACATGGGGATGATGAGACACATGGGGATGCTGTGAGACATAGGGACATTGGGAGACACTGAGACATTGGAACACGGAGACACTATGTCCCCATGTCTCCCAATGTCCCCATGTCCCCTAGCCAGTGTCCCTAGTGTCCCCAAGTCTCCCAGTGTCTGTGTCCCATGTCTCTCAGTGTGCCTAGTGTCCCCCTATGTCCCAGTGTCACTATATGTCCCAGTGTCCCCATGTCTATGTCCACAACTGCCCCCATGTCTCCAAGTGTCCCCAAGTGTTGGTCTCCCAGCCAGTGTCCCCTAGTCTCCCAGTGTTCCCATGTCTCTGTGTCCCTAGTGTCTTAGTGTCCTCAAATGTTTCAATGTCCCCATGTCTCCGAGTGTCTGTGTCCCTAGTGTCTCAGTGTCTCCATTTCTCCCAGTTTCCCTAAATGTCTCAGTGTCCCCGGGTCTCTCAGTGTATCCATGTCTCTCAGTGTCCCCATTTCTCTCAGTGTCCCCATGTATCACTGTGTCCCCATCCTAGTGACACTGAGACATTGGGACACTGGGAGAAATGGGGAAACTGAGACACTGAGACTAGAGGACTGGGCAACATGGGGACACTGACACTGTGATACATAGGGACACTGAGACACTGGGTGACTTGCAAGACTGAGACACTGGGAGCCAGGGACACACTGGGAGCCAGGGCCGGACTGGGAAAAAAATTCGGCCCGGGTATTTTTCAATCAAAGCAGCCCCCTAAGAAGGGGGCGGGGCCAGAAAGGGTGTGTTTTGTCATCATTAATGACAAGCACACCCCCTTTCAAAGTTAGCATGTTAGTTCTATGCGCAGAGCCCTGCTGAAGAACTCTAGCATTAGAAAAAGGCCCTGTATTTGGTCTGCGCAGCGCAAGCAAATTTAATAACATGCTTGCGCTGTGTTTGCTTTTCACTTGTCTCTGGTGTCTCAGTAAGTGGGATACCAGAGGACAAAAGGGCCAGGAAAGCGTATCGTGCTAGGGGCTGTAGAGAGTGTGTGTATAGGGGGCATAGTGTGTATTGGGGATGTAGCGAGTGTGGGCATACCGGCTGTAGTGTGTGTAAGGGTTGTACAGAGTGTGTGTTTAGAGAATGTAGCATGTGTTTGTTAGCAAGGAATGTAGTGTGTGCATAGGGGATCCAGAGTTTGTATGTCAGGAATGTAGTGTGTGTAGGTGGTGCAGTGTGTGTGTGTAGGGGATCTAGTGTGTAAAGGACCCAGAGTGTGTATAGGAGATTGTGTGTGTGTGTGTGTAGATGATTTAGAGTGTGTATAGGGATCTACTGTGTGTATGTGTGTGTAGATTAGATGATCCAGAGTTGGGTAAGGGATCTAGCGTGGAGCGTAATGTGTGTAGTGGTGCAGTGTGAGGGGTGCTATAGTGTGTGTGTATATAAATATACACACACACACACACACAGCACCCCCCCCCCCACACACACACAGCACCCCTCACACACACACACACACACACAGCACCCCACACACACACACACACACATACACTGCATCCCTCAATGCAGTATGTGTGTGTGTGTGTATTCTGCAGTCTGTGTGTGTATGTATCCAGCAGTCTGTGTGTGTATTCTGCAGTCTGTGTGTGTATGTATCCAGCAGTCTGTGTGTGTATTCAGCAGTCTGTGTGTGTGTGTGTGTGTCCAGCAGTCTGTGTGTACTCAGCAGTGTGTGTATTCAGTGGACTGTGTGTATGTATTCAGCAGTCTGTATGTATGTGTATTCAGAAGACTGTGTGTGTATGCATTCGGCAGTCTGTTTGTGTGTATTCAGCAGTCTGTGTGTGTGTGTGTATTTAGCAGTCTGTATGTATGTGTATTCAGCAGACTGTGTATTCAGCAGTATGTCTGTGTATGTATTCAGCAGTCTGTGTATGTATGTATTGCATACTAATAAATATAAGCTTACATTTATCTATTTATATCCTTATTTAAAATTTGTATCATTGAACTCTCTGTATTGTTCGTCTTTTAAAACAAAAGTTGTTAATTAGTTCGGACAACTGTACAAATTGTTTTTTCTAAATTTAAACATCAGTATTCAGGTTTAATTGCCGTGTTGGCACTTTGAGGAAACAAAAGTTGGCATGTATTGCGGTTTGGGCACTCAGGCTCAAAAAGGTTCGCCATCACTGCAATAGGGGAAGTCCTAATGCAAGCCAGTGCTTGTTGCACATGCGCGTTAGGTCCTCTCTCTGGCTCACGGCAGGGGAGGAGTGGAGGCGGAGCCTGAACCAGCGCTGAGTGAGATGGGCGCTGGAATCAGGTAAGTGACAGAAGGGGTTTTTAACCCCTTCTGCACAACAGGTGAGGGGGTCATGAGGGAGGGGGGCACTATATGGAGCTATAGTGCCAGGAAAACAACTTTGTCTGCCCTATTCACAACAGTGCATCTTGGGAGTAGTGAGGTGTATGGGGAAGCCGGCCTGGAGGAGAGGCTGCGCCCAGGAGAGTAACTTGGAGTCACACGGCCCGCTGCGAGAATCAAACAAGGCCCACTTACGCTGTCACTGGTGCACATACACACTGACAGTCACGCAGTCATTGGCAAACACATTTTAAATCACAGACTTACACTCTCACTGATACGCATACGCTGTCAGTGGGTATGTGTGTCAATGAGTGTATGTCAGACACACAATCATTGGTGCACACACTGTTTAACCAGCACTCTTTGACTGACAGACACACACACTCACTGACAGACAAACACTCTGAGATACATTTACACTGATACACAGTCACTGACAGATATGCTCTGACATACCTCTCACTGATTTAACACACACACTAACTGACAGACACACTCACTCATTTGACACACACTGACAGACACAGGCTCTGACAAACACACACACACACTCTCACTGATTTGACACTCTTACACATGCACATTCTCTCACACACAAGTAATTTTATTTATACTGATTATTTTTTAGGCCAACCAATCTGCCTAATCTGCTTTAGCGAAAAAAGCCACAAAAAAAACTAGCTGCACCCTGGGTTTTACTAGCAGTAGTGTAGACCCTGGGTACGTGTCAACGTAACATCCATATGAACCCCAGGACAGCGTCGGAACTACCGCTAGGGAAGCTGCACTGGGGCCCGCACGCTAAGGCATGTGTCTTCAGCTGTGGAATCTTGCAATCTAGGCTTATACTAATTAATTAGATAAAGAGTGTATAGAGGGTGTTTAAAACAACCAGAAGTTGTTATTGGAAAGCAGGGCAGGATTATGCAGAGATAAATGGAAATTCATGCTAGAGACTTAAAAAAAAAATTAAAAAAAAAATAAAAGAAAGCTATTGGTCCAAATTCACAGTTTATTTCAGATCCTATTGCAACTAATTTATTTTCTGTCTCGTTGTTAAGAGTCAAACTGTTTACCAGAATCCCACGTGCGCCTGGGGTCTCACCCTCTTCACAGATATTACTGAAGAGCAACTTATGCTTTAACAGCATGAATTCTGTCCAATGTTAGACAAAATTTGCTGATTGCATCAGTTGACACCACTCAGCTAAGGAATTCCATCCACGGTTGGCCAAAATTCATATTACTTAAAGGGACACTATAGTCACTAGAACAACTACAGCTTAACGTATTTGTTCTGGTTAGTAGAATCATTACCTTCAGGCTTTTTGCTGTAAACATTGTCTTTTTGGAGCAAATGCAGTGTTTACATTACAGCCTAGTGATAACTTCCCTTGGCCACTCCTCAGATGGCTGCTATAGGAGCTTCCTGGGGCAGTGCTGCACACTGTGACTGACGTTCAATGTCTCCACCCTCTGCATGCAGACACCGAACTTTCCTCATAGATGTGAAAGCATTGTGATTAACTCAGAAAACCACTCCTGATGATGTCAGCCAAGGAGGCAGACCAAGGGCAGAACCAGCACCAGCAGACTGGAATAAAGGTAAAATTGTACTTTATTTAGGGAAGAGAAGGGGGGGCAGATGATGTTTTTTTACACTTTAGGGTCAGGTGCACATGTTTGTGATCCTGACCCTATAGTGTTCCTTTAAGAAGAATGGATCCTTCCTCTTTAGTGATACCTGTGCAAAGAGGGCTCAGGTGAGTTTCAAACAATTTGAAAACGGTTTGACACTTAACAGTGGGACAGAGTCAGGGGACACATGGCATAATAGCCCATAGGTCTCTCTGGTGGTTATGGTGCTTAGAATGCCCCTTTGGGTAAAACATTTTGACTCCACTTTGGAAGCTCCTGTTAGTAATTGTGTGGCTATTTGATTCCTTTAACCCCTTAAGGACCAAACTTCTGGAATAAAATGGAATCATGACATGTCACACATGTCATGTGTCCTTAAGGGGTTAAACCAGAGAACAAGTTCTAATACACAATGTTTTAAGCTATTCCTTTTTCAGTTCAGAAACGATATCTTACTAGTTTAGTATAATACGCGTTTAATTTTTTTATTTTTTTTTGGGTGACAATTAAATTTGCAGTTTCAACAGAATTGAGTAATTTGGACCATCTTGCATTGGTGGTATTGTTCTGGTAGTTCCTGCTTATATGGATTACTGGACCCAGACATCCAGATCTTACTGAGCTCTGAATATTTACAATAGGCTCACTATGTGAACCACGGTCAACAGAAACCCACCTCTAGAATCGTCAGCACTGATATAGACAACCAGTTCTAGTATTCACTGCATAGATGTCTTTATTAAGTCACCAACAAAGGTGACCCTGCAACAGTTGTGACCCTCTTGGTTTGTTTGTCAGCCTTTTAACGATTTTACATCTTACCTGGGTCCTACCAGGTACCCCGTGCCACCTCCTCTGGTGCTGGAAGCTTCTAATTAGCTCCACTGAGTTAACCCCTGCCGTGCTCGTCAGCATTCAATGGTTGTGCATCAGGTGCGTAACCAGGCTTAGTTCAGTGACAGAAGCTTCCGGCAGCAGGGGAGGTGGTGGAGGGCACCCAGCAGGATCCAGGTAAGTTGTCAAACCATTCTTAAACGGTTTAATTACTTACTCTAGGAGTGCACTAGGGCTCTATTGGCACCATATCCAGCAGGCTGCAGTGATTATGGTACTTGGACTGTGCCTTTAAGCAATGGAAAAAGCTGTATGGAATAAAAAAAAAAAGGAGAAAGTAGTGAGTTTTATAGAGCACTCATTTTATTTAAAAGACATGATAAGCCATTACAGAACACACAAAGCAAGGCTGTCTGTCACACGTGTTCTATTGCACGTTGCAGTACTTCTCTCTATCTGTAGGTGGAACCAAACACCAGGTAATTGATGAATGCTATGATATCATCATCTGGGTTGAGTTTGCTGCAGGAACTGGGCTGTGCTGTCAATTTCACTGGAAAAAAACATATTCTCACTAAGCTCCTCCACCACTCAGTATCCTGCAATGGACTGCACAGCAGTGAGAATCCAGCAGGTCTCTGATTGAGAAGATCTGATCACAGACTTCGGAAATCCTGGGATTCTCAGCCTTATTTGGAAGGAAAATAATTTTTTACAAGAAGGGGTTGGCTTGGGAGCAGTCCTTTGTGAAGGGATTGGTGGGACAGATGGGGCATGGCATTAGTGTGCCAGGGGTCAGTGGGGGCATATCAACGTGTGATTGGTTCATGCAGCCATTTTATGGAAAACATATCGAATTGATTAAATCCTATAAACCTTTTATTATTATTTTTGGACAGATGATAAATATTGTGTAGCACTAGCCAGCTATTTGCTAAGAATGTGTTATTGATTTCCTGATTGTATATCTGGGGCAAGATTCTAAACGTGACACATTTAACATAAACATTCCACTTGTTTCCATGGTGATCATTCGATTTCTACCAGACTGGCACAAAGCTTGCTATGGACCCATTTACTCAATTGAAGGAAGAGAATTCTGCAGAGGCTCTGATCTAACCGGTTATATCATTAAAAACACATTATTTTTTATGTATATGAGTGATGTTCATTTTGTATATTGTAATCAGAGCCTGATCCCTAATATTCTAAGTTAAGGACCCCCCCCCCCCCCTCTCCCTAAATTTATGTTTAAAAAAAAAAAAATGATCTCTTGCACAGTGGACTAGGTAGTGTCTGCTTGTACTAACCACTGGTCCTCCAACTGCTGCGAACTACATCTCCCATGATCCCCAGCCAGCAGTCCATGTCAATCCCTGCAAGATATTCTCAGTTTTTTTTTTTCTAACTCCCTTCCCAAACCTGCCCCTTAAAACCCCACTTCTCTATCCCAGCTCGCTGATGTGTTCACACGATTGGCCCCCTCTCTTTGACGCCTTGAACAACAAAGGTGGAGTCCATCACACACACACACCAAAACAAAAAAACAATAAATACCATTTGAGGAAAGGAAATGTTTTTTTTTTTTAAACATTTTTTTAAAAAGCCATAACATAAAACAGGAAAAGGAAAAAAAAATTATCTCTGGGAGTAAAATCTCCCAAGTGCGTTGTATGTGTTAGATCCTCAGCAAGCAGCCCCAGATCCCAGTCCCCCTTGTTACTAAAAGCTGCTGACTTGCTGTGGAATGGGTTGGGGTTCCAAGTCCTGGCTGGCTCTGCAATGTATCCAGCGGGTTCCAATGGAACTCTCAGGGTTCTGAGTGGAATGTCGGGGCTGGATGGAGGGATGGAAGGGAAGGGAGGGCTGTGGGGACCAGCTGGAGCCTGTTGCAGGGCGAGGATGGAGGGAGCCTGGCTGATTGGAGCGATGGAGGCGGGGGGAAGAGCGAGCGAGCTCTGCGGGGACTGAATGTAGTCCACGCCCGGGGCCAGCGCTGCAGTCCTGGCCGTCATTCAAGCAGAGGACCCCCGGAGGAAGGTGGGTTGTTGCTGGGGCCCCCCTGCCGGGCTGTGTAGGGTGCAGGAGGAGGAGGAGGCGGCTCCCCTCGCTCTGTCTGCCCGCTGCTGCTGCAGCGACGCTGGGCGGGGAGAAGGAGCAGGCAGGCAGCGCCCCCCCTCCCCCGGAGCTCGCCATTACCCAGGGGCTGCTGCAGCTGCTTTGTCTCCGAGATCCGGCCGCTGGAGCCCGGCTGCCTCATTGTCCTTGGGAAGCGGAGAATCCGGGGGAAGGTGAGCGGGGATTGGGGTGAGGGAAGCCGGGGAGCGGGCTGAGCTCCCCCCGGTAACCCGGATCGATTAATCGGATTTATTATTTTTTATTTTATTTTTTTTCCCATCGGGGGATCCGGGGCTGGGGCGGCGGGGAGAGCGGGGCTGGGGGCTCCGAGAAGACTTCCAGCGATGTCACCTCCAAGGACCGGGGAACCTCGACTGCGGCTACCGGGGAGCACGCACCCTATTCCGGTCACTGTGCCCGCCGCGCCCCGGTCTCGCTCCACCCGGAGCCGAACCCACATTTTCATCGAATTCATTTTTATTGAAATTTATCGTCAGATTCACCGATTACTCGACGCAGATCGAGGATTTTTTTTTTTTTTAATTTTTTTCGAACATTTCGGGTGAAATCGGTAAAATGTGATTTAATGATTTTCCGGCTGTTTGGGGGTCCGGGAGCGATGGCCGGGGGCGCTGCCCGGGCTGGGTGCGAGGTTGTCGGTTAGCCCCGGGTCCCCGCTCCCCCTCCTCCCCGGCCAGAGCTTGTTTTCCCGGCCAGGCTGCTAGTTCCGCGCCGGGGCTGGTGAGGTCGCTCTCCCCCTCGAGCTCCTCCTCCTCCAGGCGGCCGGAAGGTGAGGCCGGGCAGCTGGGTGTCCCCTGGGGAGGAAGGTGAGCCGGGCTCCGGGGTGACACGCGGCGCTGCCTGCCCTGCTCTCCCCGTGGTGGGTGAGGGGTTTCCCGGGTAGGTGGGCTGTGATCCCCGGGGGGGGAGCGGTACCACGCGGCATGGCCGGCCCAGCACGGGTGCCTGGCTGGCGGGGAGAGCACGTGGTCCGCTCCCGGGAACCCCCCGGGGTAGGGCGGGGAGAGCAGAGAGCGCGGCCCGGGAGTAGTGGATACATGGAGCGGGGTGCGAGGAGGCCGAGACACGGGAGCCGGGCACGGGGCAAGGTGACCCGGGTGATCGGAGTGCGGGAGACCGGGAACCGGGGGATCCAATACCGATCCGGGACCGGAGTGGGGTGATACCGGTACCAGGGGGGTGGATAGAATACCGGGGAGGGGGGGGTGATACCGGGACCGGGGGGAGTCCCGGGGCTATGGCCAGCTCCCCGGGTAACACCAGCACGCTGCTCGGGGCCGGGGATCCTCGGTACGGGGAGCTCGGGAGGGAGTTCCCGAGTGGAGATGGATTCCCGGTAAGCCGATCGGCCGAGCTCGGTCCCAGTGCCCGGTATCCGGGAGGGAGCCTGGCTGGGGCGGCTCGGCAGGTCTCCCCGTTACCCTGCTTCTCGGTATCGGCAGAGCGCCAGCCCGGAGGGTGTGGGGACCCCCCAAACCACCCCCGGAACCCCCCAATGCCGAGCACCCCGGGAGCTGAACTCGGCCCCCGGTTTCTGTAAGACCCTCCCCATCTCCCCTTCCGGATCCCGTCCCTCCCGGTACTGGGCGGAGAGGGGAGGAGGGGGCCCCCTACAGGCTACAGCAGAAAAAGGGGGGCCAGTGACCTCAGGCTACGATGGGGGGGGGGGGGGGGGATTAGGGAGACTATTTATAACACAGTATGGAAAGGTTTAGCTAGTAAATCCCTCAGTCTGCTACTGGACCACAACTCCCATCAATTCCAGCCAGACCGTTTGTGTCTAATGGGGTGCAATGTGGTGATCCTCCATATGGGGGGGGGGGAGGGAGGGGTACTGGTGTAGAGTGACATGTGACGTTAATATGTGCTATTGGACGATTTCATGGTTGGATCAGATAAGATGTTTTTCTAATCTGCAGATCACTGATTTACAAAGCAGTGACAAGCTGTCTGCCTTAAAACAGACACGGGGGGGGGGGGAATAGCCCATATATCATTTTCACTGAGTTGTAGAAAAATATTTTGCTAAATATTGTTTGTTTTTTTCTTCTACTCATTTTGGAGGTTTGTGAATAAACTAGATTACATCTATCAGCTTCTTACTACCCCCCCCCCCCCCTTAATTTATATATATTTTTTAGTACTGTACAGTTTTAAAACAGTCAAAGGAAACCCTCCTTGACTCTCTCTGGCTGAGTAGAGGCCACAAAGAATATACTGTATATATCACAATGTTTCTGTTTTGAAAATTGGCAAGTCAGCAATTATTGGGCCAATACATTGTACACACACGAGAATACAGTTCAATGTAGCAAAGAAGCTGTGTTCATCTCACACTCCAAGAAAAAATAAAATAAAAGACATAGACATACCTTTATTGGGGTTTATTGCCTAAATGATAACAGTATTTTACCAGGAAAGGTACAATCAGATTACTCTGGTTTCCAAGTACGTCCTGTGGATAATGCCATGGCATTTATAAAAACTATTGGTTTGGCACCCCTAGTGGCTCTCCCAGTATTCAGATACAATGTTGCCTTACAAGAGAAAAATCATTATAAAAAAACTTGTTTGCACTAAACCGTCAAGTCTAATCATGTTGTCCAATTTCACTTTAAAGTATAAAAAAAAAAAAAAAACACTAACAATCTCACCCAAAACAAAGCCAAGAGGCGGTTGGGTGCATCTAAATCCACTACGGGGCTCTGGACTTGAGACCTCGCTGTACTTCTGAGGGCCAAAAATGGTTTCCCCCTTGACAACTAACCCTGGTGGGGGGTGGGGGGGGAGTGGTTGTAAGGGCACTCCTGACACCATATCCACTACAACTGGTTTTTGTTACCACTTGCTTATTTATATTCCCTTATTTGCGCCAGATTTCAATACCTGTGCGCCACTATTTTGTTGTCTTACGTCCGTGGTTCTGCAGTTTCGCCGGTTGTTGGATTAGTTTGACTGATACATTGTGGGTACATATGCTCGTAAACGGAATGTTGCTTCAGCTCCACCCATTGACAAAGATCATAGATGACATAGGAAAAGTAGTCCGTTCTTTAGATTGTTTAACTATAGTGAATTCTAAAAGCAAAGGGAAATAGGACAAAAAAGGGATTTGTTTAACAACAAAACCTGCAAAGTGACCGTGCCACCTTAACCCCACCACTTCTTCTATCCCGAACAGTGTCTCCAAGACTGCTGAGAAAGATTCGCCCAGTGGAGCATGAACGGATCGACAGCCAGACTTAACTCTTCAACCATGACAGCGCCTAAAGATCAAGGTGAGTGTGCCCCATCACTTAATTCACCTTCACTCTCCTACTTTCTTTTCCTTTTATTTCAGTGTTAAAATGCACATTAAGCCATATTTTTCCTACAATTTAAATGATGTATACTAGCAAGCCAATGGCTCACTCTAGTGGTGCTTCTTGGAAATCCAGAAAAATCCATGAGTTACAAGCATGTCACAGTCAGCAATTTTGAAAAAAAAAAACAAGTCTGCCATGTACAATATGATGGCTCCATGTGTGTGTTAAGACTGGGTTATGTTGATAAAGATGACAGTCGTACCTGCATCTTAACAAAATAACAGAATTCACAGTTACTGTCTTTAAACATGGTTCTTTTTGTATCTTCATAACAAGTTCAGTCTGTTTCCTCCATGAATTGTGCGGGCTGACACCGGTTATCCTTCTCGTTCTAGAACCATGGTCACAAGAAGATATGCTTACCCTTCTGAAGGCAATGAAGACCATTCTGCCTCCGCAAGACAACTCCAAGTATAAGACCACCGAGTCCCACTTGGACTGGAGCAAGCTGGCCTTTAAAAATTATTCTGGACCCATGTGTCGAAAAAAATGGATTGACATTTCCATGGAGGTAATGAGATAGAGTTCTGGGTATATTGTGTCGTTGGGTGATATTTCCAAACTTACAGGGCAAGGTCATTTGGGTCAGTCTCGATGACCATGATATGTTTTAATGGGTTTGTGTGGCACCCCAATAGAAGCAAATTTGCATACTGATAAGATTTTGCTTTGCTTGGCCATGTTAGTAGTTATGTACCGTGACCCAGTAGTCAGGACCTATTAGCTAGACTTGCCACCATTTTCAGAGTAATTTGTGGCCTTACTGTTAATTTCTTGGGGTTTTTATTGTCTTCAGTCTAGTTTTTATCTGTACTGACTTGTTGCAAATCCATTTACCTTGTTTATATTTTGTTTTGACATGGTAAAAAAAAATCTCCGACCAGTTCTTTTCTCAGAATGGAGACATTTCATTGAATTGTCTGCAGAGATTAGGATGTTGTCCACATCTTCCGACACTGTATACCATAGAACTCTTACCACAGAAGGCCACCCAGTTTCGAGAATATATAGCGTTTACAAATGTTGCACTCATTACCTCGTTGTTTTTAGGTCAGGAAGTTTCGTACGCTTACAGAACTGATACTGGATGCACAGGAGCATGTTAAAAATCCATACAAAGGCAAAAAGCTCAAGGTAACTACCAGTAAAGGTTTTTTTTCTATCTATCTAACTATCCCCATCAAGATCAACATTTTTATAGATATGTGATAACCGCAGGAGTAGCAACTGCTCAAGTTGGGAAATATTAAAAAGATAATTTGATCTGCTTCACTGAAAACCAAAAAAAGTTTCTCTTTTCTCATATAAATCCATAAAAAGTTAAATGTTAACTATTTTGGTTTCATTTGAAAGTCTTCGTGAAATCGTACTGTCTTATCCAACATCCTTTTTCTGATTCCTGTGGGTCTGGTTTTTATACAGAAACACCCCGAGTTTCCAAAGAAGCCATTGACTCCATATTTTCGCTTCTTCATGGAGAAAAGGGCAAAGTACGCCAAACTGCACCCAGAAATGAGTAACTTGGACTTAACGAAGATCCTGTCGAAGAAGTACAAAGAATTGCCCGAGAAAAAGAAGGTGAGCAGGAATCTTTGTATCATCTGAACAAATTCAACTGTGTACGATAAAATACAGAGACACAGAATGGGCAGGATGGTGGGTATGTACTAGCAGACGTACACTCGGGTGCAACACAAACCATAAAACCGAATGCGTTTTTAGCTATACATTTCCAAAAAATATGGGTAGTACAAGGTACAGATCAAAGTCCAGGCTTGTAGTACATGATTTAAAAGTTAATAACTGACCTTATGAGACCCCTACTTCAGCTTCACTGTGATTTTAACAATTATCTTTTTTTTATTTTTATGTTCCTATACATATTTCCTGGAGACATTATCTTAGTTATGATCTCTCCCTCCAATAAATATGTTTGCCTGTCTGATAGGTATGCAAGGGCGTTCAATGCAGAATTGCATTGGGTGGCTGATGGTAGACATTTTTTTTTTATACGGCTGGGACGTCACTCTGTTGTTAAGCACCACTCGTGATGACTGCAGATATCAACCGTTTTGCCACTGTTACAGTAAGCCGCTGCTTTAAAACACAACTGGGCATGCTCAAACCAGCGGGGGACAATGGCACACTTATTTGGAGTTTCCACCTGCACATGACTAATGGCTGACTGGAAATCATGAGCACTCTTATATGAATACCTAAATTCATGGCAAAAGCTTCCAGGGCAATGGCTAATGATTGACACGAAGGTGGGAAACGTAACAGCGTGAAGTTTGTATTCCTGACGTGTGATGTTAATTCCTATTTTCCTTCTATTTCAGGGGAAATACATCCAGGATTTCCAAAGAGAGAAGGTGGACTTTGAAAGGAACCTGGCCAGGTTCAGGTGAGTGAAAATCGCAAAAATTCATTTTGACCAGTTCATCGATAAATTCTGTGCAACTCAGTTTTGTTCGGGTGTGGATTAGGATTTTGTTTTGGAAGAACTAGCCCAAATACATTCTAGTCGGGTGTTCATTCGTAGTTTAGAAAACACCACTGTAGCAACGAGCCTCACTTTAACTTGCTCACTTTTATCTGCCACAGAGAGGAGCACCCAGACCTCATGCAGACCACAAAGAAGTCGGATGTCCCAGAAAAACCGAAAACTCCACAGCAACTTTGGTACAACCACGAAAGAAAGGTCTACCTCAAGTTGCGACCAGATGTGAGTGTGAATATTGCTTTTAGATGATTGAATAAGTGAACAAACCTTGTGTGTGTAAGATGGTGGATGAGTGGGGACCATCCTTTGTCTGGACAATGTACACACAGGTCTATTGGATGTTCTTGGGTGGAAGGATTTTCATTCCCTGTCTGTTGACTGATTTCAGGCAAGCACAAAGGATGTGAAGGATGCTCTGGGCAAACAGTGGTCTCAACTTACAGATAAGAAGCGTCTAAAGTGGATTCATAAAGCACTTGAGCAACGCAAGCTGTACGAGGTGAGGCCTTTCTCTCTCTACTGATTTTAACGGTCATTGGACCCCATGCTAGGAAATAATCTGATGTTAGCCTGTTTCTATGTTTTAACTATATTGTAGTTGCCTGATAATGGTTGTCTTACTAAGATCGAATGAGATGGGGTACTATTTGGGGCAATTGCTGTAGAAAGATGTTGGTGACTACTGGAATGTACTTTTCTCCAGAATTGCTTCCATTTGGGTATGGTAGGGCCAAGTCTTCAGAATATTGATTTCCGAACACAAGTGCGTAGTGGGGAAAATAAAATGTAATTGCAACGTTATGCTATAGAAACCTGTAAACACTCTGGTATCCCACCATCACAGAACGTAATGCGGGAGTATATGCAGAAGCACCCAGAACTGAATATTACAGAGGAGGGTATCACTCGCTCCACCCTCACCAAGGCAGAGCGTCAGCTGAAGGACAAGTTTGATGGTCGACCAACCAAACCCCCTCCGTAAGTATCTGTACAAGATGCCTAGGCTTTGTATGTGCAAATAAATGCATAGGCCATGCTTTGAGCCTACAGGCCACCATGAATGAGTAAAGGTGGTGGAACTGAAATGAACCGTGAAAATAGATGTAAATTTGTATGAAAAAGTCATGTGGGTTTTTTTTTTTTTATTATTAATTTTTTTTTTTCACAGATGCTGCCAATAACTTCTGAAAGTATAACTCTGCATAGTTCTAGGAAGTTTGTGTATATTTAGTAGTACATTTTAACGCAGGTCCATTATACTTATTGAAAGTGAGAAACAATGGACAATAACTTTTTGCCTAGGTCTTATCCCCACTTGTAGACTTACTTTTTGGGGGGGGAATGGAATCTGCAATAATTTCAGGCCATAAAGCAATTGTGACCCAAAATACTATAAAAAAAAAATCTTTGGTGTTGGGAAGTGGTTATGGTTGGTGTAACAAAGTGTATCCGAGTGGAATAGACACTGGTCTTGTGGGTGGGTGGGGGGAGAACGACAAAAAGGCTTGGTTCCGGTGATGGAGGAGGAGCGAATGTAGCTGGAAATAGTAGATGAGGAGATGCAAAAATTGGTTTACTAGTTGATGTTAAATAGTGTGTAACTTGGTTATAGGAACAGTTACTCCATGTACTGCGCTGAACTCATGGCCAATATGAAGGATGTCCCGAGCACCGAACGCATGGTCCTGTGCAGCCAGCAGTGGAAGTTGCTCTCCCAGAAGGAGAAAGATGCCTATCACAAGAAATGCGAGCAGGTAAAGTTGCGACAATGCGCACTGATCAAAATAAGGGACATATAACAAATCATTTTTTTTTTTTTTTAAGATTTTTAACTATTGGCATAATTGCCCCCTAGTGGAAAATGAAAAATCTTATCAACTTATTTAAATTGAATCCCTTGGACAACCTCTTCTATTACATTTAAACCACAAAACTCCTGTGTCTCCAAACTATCCAGTTTTATCTGAAAGTAAAAAAAATTAAAAAAAATATAGTAACTACAGTCACCAGGGCCCTAGGTAGTAAATCTCACAGGTTTATTAGTGTTATAGTAAAATGTCTCTTCACCTGTGAAGATGGAAGGAGACTTTCCATTGAAAACGGTTTCTCGCACTTTTACGTATGTGCAGTGGGATCAGATCATTCTTGTCCTTGTGATCAGTATTGAGAATCCAAGACTTTGCTGTCTATATGCTATGACTTTTTCATCTTTACGTAACATAAGTGTTTTAAAGGGACCGGACCCTACAAATAGCGCTTGACAGGAGTTCTAGGAAGTGTAATAATATTCTGCATGGGTTTTGGTGCCAGGAGTACCTGGGTGCTGCCCCACACCATTCTAGTAGAGTTTGACAACTTGCCTGGGAGGAGATACCAAACGTCTCTGTAGAATAAAGCACAGTCAATTCAGAATTGCAATTATTGGCTCATTGCTCACCAGGAGCTGTGGTTGTGGGTGCCAACTGTACTAAAACAATGTGACTACTTAAGTTAGGACAGCGCCAGGACACCCCTAGCACCATAACCACTACACTGGGCTTTAGTGGCCAGGGTGCTTGGAGTATTCATTTATTTGCAAATGCACAAATAAAAAAAAATAAAAAAATGTACACAACATTTTAATATTCCAGAAGCAAGAAATTACCTTTTGTGTGTTTGACTTATTCCCCCCCCCCTTTTTTGTTTTTATTTATGCAGAAAAAGAAAGAATATGAAGTGGAATTGCTGCGTTTCCTTGAAGTGAGTATTTTTAAGCCTTTTGATGTACAAAATGCATTGCCATCATAAAATTGTAGAATTGATGAAGATGATACAAACCATGCTAAATTATAATATTCTCTTTACCTGTCTTGCAGAGTCTCCCAGAAGAGGAACAGCAGAGGGTCCTGGCTGAAGAAAAGATGGTGGGTCTCAACAAGAGGGCAGTAGGCAGTCCAGCATCAAAACTGGCGGCCCTGGAAGCTGCAAAGGTGACTTCTTCTAAGTCTCTTTCACCAAGATTGATGTTTTAATTGACATCAAGGGTTCAGCTTCATTAGCAGCTCAGTAGCATGCTGGGGTACACATTTAGATGGTTGAAGGATCAGTCTCATGATTGATTGTGGTTATAATGGCTTTTAATTAAAAATCTCAGTTGTATGAGCAATTTTTTGTTTTAATGGGGCTCTTTTTGGCTGCCTGAAGCAGGGTAAAGGCAAATCGGCGCAAGCCGAAAAAAAGAAGGCAGAAGAGAAAGCTAAACTCCCGGAGACCCCCAAAACAGCCGAAGAGATCTGGCAACAAAGTGTGATCGGGGACTACCTCGCTCGGTTCAAGGTGAGAACAGATACATTATTCGTGATTTGGTGATCTATTAAGGAGGGAGACGGAGAGGAGGGTTTGGTTCTATCACACGTAGAAACTAACTAGGACGTTTTTAATCTTCTCATTCAGAATGACCGAGCTAAAGCCCTGAAGAGCATGGAATCCACTTGGGTAAACATGGAAAAGAAAGAGAAGATTATGTGGATTAAGAAAGCAGCCGAGGACCAGAAGCGATATGAGGTACCTTGTGGCACATAGTATCACTCTACAATGTCCCCACCGCCCACCAATAAAGCCAGCAAACCATAAACAAATGTGGTCGTGTGGGTTTGGTGTTTCATGAAGCTGGCACTCTGAAGCTTCTTCCGTTATCTGGATGTCTCTAGATCTGTGTGTTTTTTTAATTTTTTCATTCTGTCAATAGAGAGAGCTAAGTGACATGAGGTCCGTCCCCGCCACAACCGCACCTGGTAAAAAACTCAAATTCCTAGGAGAACCAAAGAAAGCCCCCATGTAAGTGTCAACATCCTTCGTTTCTCCCTTCTTCTTCCTCTCGACTTCCAATTCTTACCCCTATTTACTCCTATTCGTGTGTCTGTTTAGGAATGGGTACCAAAAGTTCTCCCAGGAACTTCTATCAAATGGAGAGTTGAATCACCTTCCCCTGAAAGAGCGTATGGTGGAGATTGGCAGCCGCTGGCAAAGGATTTCTCCAAGCCAGAAAGAATACTATAAGAAAGTAGCAGAGGAACAGCAAAGGGCTTACCGTTTGCAGCTAGATTCCTGGATGAAGGTGAGCAAGTCTCCTTTTTTTTTTTTTTTAATCTTTCGACTGAAGGATTGGTATTGCCTCGTATAGCCGTTGCTTGATCAGGAACAGTTGGTGGCTGGAGTCTTCTTACATGGATTTGCCTGAAGCCCAAGAAGGGGAATTAAGGGACTTTCAGATAACTGATTTAAAGGGAAACTATAGTGCCAGGAAAACAAACTTGTTTTCCTGGCACTGTAGCTTCCCCTTCTGTCAAGGCCCTCCCCCATGGTGCAAAAGGGGTTAATAACCTGGAAGTAGAGGAGGACTTAACCCTGCATGGTGATTATTGCAGTTTACAAAAACTGAAATGATTATATGCTCAGGGTTAAGGGTGATGGGAGTTGGCACACAGACCACATCAATGAGCTGAAAGGGTCTGGGTGCCTACAGTGTCCCTTTAGTGCCCTAATAGTAGAGTATATATATAGGGGGGGGGGAGGGGGATAAACAAGCAAAATTATAATAATCATTCCAATCATGTGAAATACTGGCTGTAACGGATCGCCTGGCACCCCGACTGGGTACCTCCGTTAAAGGATGCTCCTAGCGCTCCTGAGGACTCCAAGCACTCCACCAGACACCATAACCACTGTAGACTCCCACGAACCGCCGCAGCTTGGTTGGGGTCTCACCACGCTACTCACTCTGGACCCAAGACCAGGGTCTAGCTTCCAGTAGATGAACCTCTCCGAATTCCAGAGAGCAGGAACAGGAACAAGCTCTTAGCAGAGCTCAGCGATTTTACCCTGGGGAGTATAGTGATTATAGCAATCCCCAGAGTGTAGTTCTCCAATCCCCCAAACATGAGCCGAAACTTCATGAAGGTACAAGATGATCTGAGGTGCTAGCACACCCTGTCTGCTTTTATTTCCATCTTACACATAAAAGCCCGCCCACAGGGGCGGGGTAAAACAGCCAATAGCATAACGGTTACAACCCACAAGTTCCCTCCCCTCAGATAACCAGTTAACATAATTATTACAGCCAGGGAAAATACAGTTTTTATACATGTGCTATAACTTTAAAACCGTACATCCAATCTTCCCAAAAACCACATATTTAGAATCAGCACACTTTAAACATACACCCTTCCAAAAATCAGCCAAATCCCCCCAGTGGATCAAAAGTTAGCTGGAAGTCCTTTATGACCGACCGCAAGCACAATTTCCTGCCCAAAACAGTTCCATAGATTTGGGCTGTGCGGCCGGTCAATTTCATGCCGAAAAAACGACTAAGTCCCATTTCGAACGGGACTTAGTCTCTGGAGCTGCAAGTTCCGTATGGGAGAAGGTAAGGGTCAGCGGTGTTCGGCAGAATGTGTAGCCGATTTCAGTTCCACAGAATCTTTAGCATACACCGCTGACCGCGTTCGACTGAACAAAGATGGCCGCCGCCACGTGCAATTAACCGGCAGTAACCTCACAGCCTGGGAGGTAAATTGCCTGCACACTTTAGCTTCTGGGTGGTCCGCCTGTGTGGTACTCGGTTCAGTAAGCCCTATTTACTGAACCAAGTGGGGGAAAGCCAGGAACAAGTTATTTTACAGGTCTGGGGACATAGTCTTAAAGGGGCATTGTTCAGCAAAGTCACAATATGTCCCCAGACGGTTCTTAAAGGGCCATACACACCAATAAAAGTCCATACGTTTTCAGGGGCCATAGTCTTAAAGGGTATTGTTACCCAAAGTCTCAATATGTCCCCAGACAGTTCTTAAAGGGCCAGCAGCAGCACAATAAAATACCATTCACTGTACTTAAAGGGCCAGCAGTCGCACAATAAAATACAATATGCCCCAAATAATCCAGGGGCCATAGTCAGCAGGTAGGAGGCGGGCAAACAAGCTTCTCCAGGGCCCAGTGGCGAGGTTGGTTTCGTCACACTGGCTTTAAGAAAAAGTCACTAGAAGCCAGGATTAGTAGTAGAGAATGTTACTAATTTTTTTTTTTTCTTTTTAAGGGTTTATCATCTCAAGACCGGGCAGCATACATGAAGCAGGCATCTAATGTGAGTGTTTGTTTGTTTTTCATGCCAAGCTAGAAATAAGTCTGATTAGCGCATCTATATTATATCTAAAACGTTCTTCCTTTTTAACAGAAACGCAAGAGCGTAACAAAACTTAAGGGGCCAGTTGCCAAAACCAAAGCTGCTGTATCCTCCAAATCTGTAAGTACTTTTTTTATGTGTGTGTATATAATAATCAGTGTTTTATAGACTTTATTACAGTTGCTGGTATAAGGGACCTTTATAAGCTTTGAAGACTTCCTGGTGGTCCCAGTCGCACCGACTGGAGATGTGGAATAATATGTTTCTGGTTTGACCGCATTAGGTGGACTTGCCAGCAGTTTCAACTTTAAAGTCAACGCACAACCACACACCTACGGTAATTGCCCCTACTGCACACTAATATATTTTATTACGTTTGTTATCATTCTGCAAGATTTCTTACAGCAAATACTAGCCATGCCATCGGAAGTGCAGAAAATATCCCGTCTTAATAGGGGAATTATGGATTTAACAGCAACTGCAACCATGAGAAAACATAGTGTTTTAGATGCAACCACTCCTGTTAACGGCCAACACTGGTGGCTTTTATGGACCTACTCAGAGAGGCCATGCACCAGTCCTGTTGTAGAAAACATTGCGGTGTTCTGTGACTGGAGATTTTCTAGCAGTAAAAATGTTTGTTCTAAGACAAAGACCGTTAGTAGCCAGGTACAAGGGACTTCCTTGCATTTTGTAGGGAGCATAAATGGTATGACCTTTGGGTTTCCATTTTAAACTATTGTTTGAAATGGTTTTGTTAATTTTGTTTGTATTGGATCTTGTTATTGTTGCATCCCTATAAGCAAGTATGGCTTTTACTTGCAGTAAATTTGAGTATTCATTTTATCATTTCACTATTTAGTTAGACTGGCACTGGTCTATTTTTTTTTCCATCCATGCTTGACTGCACATGTGGTCTGATAAACTTTTTTCAGAACAACCAGACTTCCAAAGGCTGGTATTTGTGTCTTGGCAGTCTCTACTCATCCCTTTTTCTTCTTCTTCATAAAGGATGTTTATGGTGGTGGTCCAAGGTTTGGTTCTAACATGTAGACTTCTTTTTAGGAGGATGATGATGATGAGGATGATGATGACGATGATGACGAAGATGATGACGACGATGATGAAGACGATGATGAAGACGAAGATAAGGAGGAATCCTCTGAGGATGGTGACTCGTCTGATTCCAGCAGTGAAGATGATAGTGATGATGCAGAAGAGGTAAGAAGGGACCGTAACAGGGTTAGGGTTTTGGGGACAACCGTTATTTATTTTGTTACTGATTTATATTGCTTTTCTCCTTAAGAATGAAGAGGAAGATGAAGAAGAGGATGATGACGAGTCTGGTTCCAGTTCCTCTTCCTCCTCCTCGGCAGATTCTTCTGACTCGGACTCCAACTGAACAGGGACTGCAGCTCTAATGGGTTGGGTGGGAATAATGAATAGGGAGGTGATATGTTTAACCCTGTCTCGGCTCTTAGGGTCTTATAAGGTGGCATTGGAGCAAGTTTAAGGTCCAATACCACCATATAAGTTAAATAATAAATATATGGGGTTAGTCTGTAAAGTGGGTGATGTCAATGGGATCTTTTTGTGTGTCCCTTCCCACCTCTTGAGGTTGTAACTTCTCCAATGACCTTCTCCCCATTCTAGTGTTCCTGAAGTCGTTCTTCTTAGCATCTACTTTTTATGGTTTACCCTTAGTGGTGTTTGCCTTCTCCAATGACATTCAAGCTCCCTTACTAATGTATCTTGTCTCCCTCTTTCTTCAAGACTTACAGACTTGCCCGTTCCTTCTCTTGTATTTCACAGTTACCCGACCCCATCTCATTCTTGCTTGCTTCTCCTTTTGCTACTAGTTACCTCTTCCACCAGTGGTCTTCTCACTCTCAGACCTACGAATGCCAAGCTTGGCTGCTTCTTCTCTTTTTTCTGTCTGTATCTCCACTGAATACTGTGAAAAACAGGGCTAGCAAAAACCAAGCACACTGCCTTTGTGAAATGTTATTGGTCATGTGGAACAAAAGCATGGCCCTAACTGTAAAATATTTGTTGGATTAGTTTGGGATGGGAGGTTGGTGTTTAATCCCTTCTATACAGGCCGCGACATAACAGAAAGGCACTTAGCCCACTCAAAGTATATACACTTCCCACCACAGACCTCCCCCCCCCCCCTAAACAAAAGAAGCCAGTTGGCTGAATTTTTATTTTTGTTTGTTTTTAATTATTTCTCTTATTTGGGGTGGGTGGATTATATATATCTATATATAATTTTTTTTTATATATATATATTTTTTTTTTCCCGTTTTTGCTTGTACCTGAAATGTGGTATTTTAGCTGGCTTGTTTTAGTATTACATATGTAAGAAATTCACCTTTTTTTTTTTTGTTTGTTTGTTTAATTTCATTTTTTTTTTCTTTTCCTAGTTTTTGTTTTTAAAGGAAAACCCTAAGAGATGTTTTGTTTTTCTTTTATAGTTACGTTGTTTTTTTTTGTTGTTTTTTTTCCTCTTTTGGGGGAAAATGTAGATTCTTGCTGTGCTGTATGCACGCATGGTGAGAGGCAAAACCCTTTTAGTGCATTTTCAGCACTATGAAAAGAAAATAGGATGTGAGCCGCGTTACAAAAATATTTTGTTGTTTTGGTTTTTTTTTTTCTGTATCTACACAATATTTAAAACAAATGCTTTTTTTTTGTAGGTTAAAATTGAAAACAACAAAAAAAAAAATATTAAAAGATCGTGTTTTGTAACAGATCCGTTGGTTTAGTGTAGGCAATTTAAAAATAAAGTGCGTTCTCGTTAATTTTGTTTTGTACAAAGAGGGCGGGGAATGTTGTGTTTTTCGCTTTTTTTTTTTTTTTTTTTTTTGTTCAGTACTCTGATTAAATAAAGAGAAACGTTAGGGACAACTGTGGTGAGTGTCTTTTTTTTCTTAATAATAAAGCTCTGTAATTTGAACTATATTTTGACTATAAATTGTCAAGTTACAATAAAGCACTTGCCTGGATGTGTTTTACTTAGAAAACGTTCATTGGTGTGTTTTTTTTTTTTTGGCCAGACTAGATGGGCCGAATGGTTCTTATCTGCCATCACATTCTATGTTTCTAGGTTATCCATAAAGAACGACCAGTCACTTGAACATTTTTCTTCAGATATATATTTTTTCAGTAAAATTAGTATTGCTTACTTGGTCTTAGACCTTTTTTTACTATGGACATTTTAGTGGTAAAGACGAAGGATAATGCACTTCTAGAATTGAGCTATTTTAGTACCGTGTTTATCCCATTGTACAGCGCTACGGAATTTGCTTGCGCTATATAAATAATATAATAATAATAATAATGGTATTCTGAGTAAGTTATGAGATGAAAGGAAAGGGCATGGCATTTAATAACATATAGCTATTTCATTACCCCTAGTTATACCTTTTGTGTCACTATACCCCACTTCCTCTAGCATGTAAGCTCATTGAGCAGGGCCCTCAACCCCTCTGTTCCTGTGCATCCATTTGTCTGGGTTACAATTACGTGTCTATTAGTCCACCCATTGTACAGCGCTACAGAATGTGATGGTGCTATATGGATAATAAAGCTGGAGGGAGATCATTCTAGGGGAGAAGGCTAGGAGAGAAACACCAGAAGAGAGATTTATATATTGTATAAGAAGGGCAATGAAAAATATACTTGAATGAGTTAATGGAGGTGGGACAATAGTTACTGGGGTGAAGATACAAGACATGTTCAAGTTGATAAGCCACGAAAATGTTGTGTTGATAGCAGCTTAAACTCTCAAATGAAATCAAGCAACTTGTAGAGAAAAGGTTCACGACTTCCTCCCCTATTCAGCCATAGACCTCCTCGAGGATCACAGAAACGTCATCAGAATCTGCTTTGCAACCAGTGTTAATTTTGGCTGCAAATTTCAATTTAGTTTTAGTCATAGTCTTTTGACTAAAAAAAAGTTTTACTTTTAATCGTATATTTAGCTATGTGAATTGTTTTAGTCGACTAAATTTACAGATTTTAATCAACACAACTAAAATGTAATGGGTTTAGTTAAAGCCTCAATCTGTCTCTTTTGCCCCTTCCCGAGCCCCTCTGTGTCTTTGTCTTCCCAGCCCCTCTAGGTGTCTCTCTCGCAAGCCCTGGTCTGACTCTTTTGCCCCTTCCACAGCCCCTCTGTGCAGTGTTAATTGTGGCGGCAAATTTCAATTTACACTGAACAAAATTATAAACGCAACACTTTTGTTTTTGCCCCCATTTTTCATGAGCCTATTTCTTTTCACAAATCTGTCTAAATCTGAGTTAGTGAGAACTTCTCCTTTGCCGAGATAATCCATCCACCGCACAGGTGTGGCATATCAAGATGCTGATTAGACAGCATGATTATTGCAAAGGGGTGCCTTAGGCTGGCCAAAATAAAAGACCACTCTAAAATGTGGTCCACTCCTCTTCAATGGCTGTGCAAAGTTACAGGATATTGGCAGGACCTGGAACACTCTGTCGTATACACCGATCCAGAACATCCCAAACATGCTCAATGGGTGACATGTGCGGTGAGTATGCTGGCCATGCAAGAACTGGGATGTTTTCAGTTTCTAGAAATTGTGTACAGATTAGGATCTCGTCACACTATCTCTGTGCATCCATAAGATACGCCTGCCTATACCATAACCCCACCGCCACCATGGGCCACTTGATCCATAATGTTGACATCAGCAAACCGCTCACCCATACATGCTGTCTGCCATCTGCCCTCTACAGTGAAAACCGGGATTCATCCGTGAAGAGAACACCTCTCAGTTTAGAGCAGTGGGCGGCAGTTAGATAAGGAATGATGCTGCAGCTATATTCTAATCTTTAGACAAGACACCACGCTGTGATTTTAGTATCCAATAATCTATTTACTTTACCAGCTAGCAACAGTTAGCAATCGGTGTGAGGAGAAGGAGTCTTGCTCTCTCTTTCTTTTTGTACGGGCTTTGGGTATTGGAAGTTATGGGAGTCTAGTCTTTTTAAAGGATCACTATAGGGTCAGAAACACAAACATGTATTCCTGACCCTATAGTGTAAAACCACCACCTCATGCCTCCATAAATATAGTAAAAATCTTACTGTATTCAAGCCTGAAGCTGTAACCCTGCATGCTGTTAGATTCAGAAAAACAAGCAGTCTGCTGACATCATCAGATTGATCCATTCACAATGCTTCCCCATAGGATTGGCTGAAACTGACAAAGATGCAGATCAGGGGCAGAGCCAGCATGATTAAAACACAGCCCTGGCCAATCAGCATCTCCTCATAGAGATGAATTGAATCAATGAATCTCTATGAGGAAAGCTCAGTGTCTGCATGCAAAGGGAGGAGACACTGAATGTTTGGATGCATTTTAGGCAGCCATGACACAGGAAGGATCTCTAACAGCCATCTGAGGAGTGGCCAGTGAAGTTATCACTAGGCTGTAATGTAAACACTGCATTTTCTCTGAAAAGACAGTGTTTACAGCAAAAAGCCTGCAGGTAATGATTCTACTCACCAGAACAAATTCAATAAGCTGTACTTGTTCTGGTGACTATAGTGTCCCTTTAAGGGGTGCACACAAAGGCACTTTAGTTGATATTTGGTGTACATCGGTTTCTACTATTGTTAGAGTATACTCCCCTCCCTTTTCCCTGTCATTATTATTCATCCTCTGATTTTTCAAGCCAGTACTCCTTCCCTCTCCTTACTTTCAGCAAAAATAGCTGTGATACATTTAACATAGACCTGTTTTAACATTTAATTTATCAAAGGTTATGTTTTGATCAATTCAATTATTAGAGGGGGTGCAGTGGTTTAGTAGAGGGGGGGTTCTTTATACTGTACTTTTTAAAATAAACCTATGTTTCTATGAAAATGTAAGTTTTTTTTCTTTTCTTTTGTGGCCCACATAAACCTAAACCTTGTTTATGTGGCTCGATCCAGACTGAGTTTGACATGCTTGCTGTACTGCTTTATTTACACAAATCATTGATTAACCCCTTAAGGACACATGACATGTGTGACATGTCATGATTCCCTTTTATTCCAGAAGTTTGGTCTTTAACGGGTTAAACAGTAGTGATGTCACGAACATAAAATTTTCGGTTCGCGAACGGCGAACGCGAACTTCCGCAGATGTTCGCGAACCGGGCGAACCGCCATAGACTTCAATGGGCCGGTGAATTTTAAAACCCACAGGGACTCTTTCTGGCCACAAAAGTGATGGAAAAGTTGTTTAAAGGGGACTAACACCTGGACTGTGGCATGCCAGAGGGGGATCCATGGCAAAACTCCCATGGAAAATTGCACAGTTGATGCAGAGTCTGGTTTTAATCCATAAAGGGCATATATCACCTAACATTCCTAAATTGTTTGGAATAACGTGCTTTAAAACATCAGGTATGATGTTGTATCGATCAGGTAGTGTAAGGGTTACGCCCGCTTCACAGTGACAGACCAAACTCCCCGTTTAACGCACCGCAAACAACCGCAAACAGTCTATTTGCACAACCGCAAACTCCCCATTTGCACAAGGTTGGATACCAAGCTAGCCATGTCCCGTTCCTTGTCCTCACTGATGTCATTGAAGGTCTCTTCCTCCACCCAGCCACGTACAACACCAAGGGTCCCCGAAAGGTGACAACAAGCCCCCTGTACTTTTTTTTTTAAATGTACACTACTGTTACACCAGATATGAGTTGCACTGGTGTGACACTGTGCCCTGGCAGGCCCTGAAACGCACACGTGTGAAGGAAACTGACTACTATTATTTCACAGTCAAATTTCTAGTTTTTTTTTTTAAATGTACACTACTGTTACACCAGTGATTGGCCCACGTCATGCCTACGCCCCCAAAACGTTCGTGTGTGGGGGTGCTGGAATGACGTGGGCCAATGGGAGCCTAAATCAACTTTTGGCTCCCACTGCCCCTTTAACCCCTTAAGGACACATGACGTGTGTGACATGTCATGATTCCCTTTTATTCCAGAAGTTTGGTCCTTAAGGGGTTAAGAGCGAGCTCGTGACTCGAGCCGTGCTCCTAGTGCCAGGCGGGCCACGTGACCGATCACTGCAGTCAGTGCACGCGGCTAAGTGTATATCATATTTTTTTTTATATATCTTTTACTGTGTAGTAAGTAACTGACAAAACCCCAGTTTTGTGGCTACCAGTGCCCTTTTTTTCCGTATGCCGTTCGTGCATTTAGCCCTATTTATTTCCTTTTATTTTACCGAATAAACTGCCGAACGGCCAGACCACACGCAATGGGAGTGTGCAGCCTGTTAACCTCCCAGAAGCTGTGGTTAACCGCAACTAATTGACCTAATTGACGAACGGCTGGGTGGTCGCCGTTCGGTACAGTTCGGCTATTTGGACTCACTCACTGCTATACTGAGCCAATTGCACGAACGGCCCCGTTCGTGCATTCGAATAAGACAATCATTTTTATGCCTGAAATTGACCGATCACAAAGGACTTCCGACTAACTTTTTATCTACTGGAGGGATTTGTATTGTTTTTGAGAGTGTTTATATTTAAGGGATGCTGATTAGTAATATGTTACTTTTAGGAAGATTGGATGTATATTTTTAAAGTTACAGTAACTGTGTAAAAAGTGTATTTTTCCTGCCAGTGATAATTACTTTAACACATTGTGTTCAGTAATTATATCACAGGCAGAGGGGAGGATTTGTGTGTAATTGCTGGGAGTGTTTTACTATAATTTACGTGTTTTATTGGTCGTCTTACAAATCCCTGTGGGGCGGTACTATGGGTAGAAAATGGGCATAAAAGCTGAGTGTTTCATTAAAACTTCAGTTCTACTTCACCCTCAATTTGGAGTCCTGTCTCTTATTGGGGGAATATGCTACAAGGGATTGCTATCCTCCTCATACTCTCGCTATACTACTAAGCTCATTTAAGAGCTTGTTCCTGCTTCGCTCTGTAGGAAGAGAGGTTTGGTCTGCGGTGGTTGTGGTGTCTGCTGAAGTGCTTGGAGCCCTCAGGAAGCGCTAGGAGCATCCTTCTACGGAGGTACCCAGTCGGGGTGCCAGGCGATCCGTTACAGTAATGCTTTCCTATGGACTGATTTAAAGGACCACTCTAGGCACCCAGACCACTTCAGCTTAATGAAGTGGTCTGGGTGCCAGGTCCAGCTAGGGTTAACCCATTTTTTTTTTTATAAACATAGCAGTTTCAGAGAAACTGAGGGTGGGGGGGACCTAAAGATCCTATAGTGCCAGTTTGTTTTCCTGGCACTTTAGTGGTCCTTTAACTCCATGACAATTCGACTGTGTTCATGGGATCAGAGTGCTGTTCGGATATATTGAGCGCTCAGATCCAAGCTATCTGGGGATATGTTTAATGTGGGAGTCCAGTTGTGTGAAATTTGAGTTATGTATTTTAATGTGTTTTTTTACAGTAAAAAATGTGAAATATTTTCTGTAGCTGGAGATGATTAAAGTGACACTATAGTCACCCAGCGCACTCCAGCTCAGTGAAGTGGTCTGGGTGCTAGGTCCCTCAGGTTTGAACTCTTCAGATGTAAACATAGCAGTTTCAGCCTCTAGTGCAGGCATAGGCAACCTTCGGCACTGCAGATGTTTTGGACTACACCTCCCATGATGCTTTGCCAGCATTACGGGTATAAGAGCATTATGGGGCATGTAGTCCAAAACATCGTGAGTCCTGAAGGTTGCCTATCCCTGCTCTAGTTGCTGTCTCCTGGGCAGCCGCTAGAGGCCCATCTGCGACGCTGGATGCAAATTTCGCATCCATCGCGCAGAGCATCCATAGAAAAGCATTGAGAAATGCTTTCCTATGGATGTCAGGGTACCTGAAGTCTCTACCTCCGAGAGAGGTAGAGACTTAGACGTCCATCCGTCCGGACGGGCTGTTTCCTCTGTTCCTCGCAGTCCATCCGGTCACGTAAACGCCGGCCGCGAGGGACTCACTTCCTTTTCTAGCATGAAGTCCGGAAACCGACGTCATGACGCCAACCCGGAACGACCTGTCACTCAATCCTTCAGAGACTAATCAGGACTCGTCGGAGGCGTGTCTACCCTTCCCAGCCAGGGTATTTAAACTTGCTTCTCCCATTTGCTCATTGCCCTGTCGTGGTTCTAGTCTGCCTAGTCACACAGTGCTCTTGTATTTCTGTTATCCCTTTGGTTCTGACCCGCCTTGTTTGACTTACTCTGTTTATCTCTGTTACCCTTGACCCGGCTTGTTCCTCGCTTACCTGTCTTCTCGTTCCCTCGACTTCGGCTTGTCTTTGACTATTCTCTATATTCTCCGTACGTTAGTCCGGCCATTCTAAGGTCCGGTATACGTATCCTGTACCTGTTTGTACTCTGCGTGTTGGATCCCTGTCCCGATCCTGACATTACGACAGGGCCAATGGATCCTGCAAGTACAAACAGTCAGCTTGGTCCTTCTGATCCTAGGTTCGAAGCCATGGAGCACAGAATGGATCAGATGGCGCTAGCACTACAGGCGTTATTGTCTCGTGCTAATAACCCGCCTGAGGAGACGCGTACCACTTCTATTTCTCCTGTGAGCTCAGGTCTAGAGGTAGCCACTGTAGGTGCCTCTTCCCGTATTACACCACCAGTACGTTATGGTGGTTCACCTGAGAAGTGTCGTGGTTTTCTTAACCAGATCAGTATCCACTTTGAATTACAACCTCGCTCCTATCCTACAGATAGGGCGAAGGTTGGATTTATTATCACCTTACTCATTGAGAAAGCTCTGAGATGGGCCAACCCATTATGGGAGAATGATAACCCTTTGGTATATAATTATAATGCCTTTGTAGCTGCCTTTAGAAGAACTTTTGACCCTCCTGGTAGAAAGGTCAATGCAGCTAGATTACTGTTGCGCCTGAGACAAGAGAACCGAACTCTTGTGAATTATGCACTAGAGTTCAGGTCTTTGGCGGCAGAAGTTAAGTGGAACGAGCAGGCATATATAGATGTATTTTTGAATGGGCTATCAGATGTAATCCTCGACGAGGTTGCTACTAGAGAGCTCCCTGAGAATTTGGAGGATTTAATTTCATTCATTTCTCGTATTGATGAGTGTTTAAGAGAGAGACAGAACACTCGAGAGAGGAACCTTAGACCTTCATTTAAATTAGCTCCCGCATTTCAAAGTCCTGATTCCACTACCTCACTATGTCCTGAACCTATGCAGATAGGCAATACTCGCCTCTCAGAGGAGGAGAGGCAGTACAGGAGAAGGGAGGGATTATGCATGTATTGTGGAGTCAGAGGTCACCTACGCCTGAATTGTCCTAATCGTTCGGGAAACGCTCGCACCTAAGTTTCTCTAGAGGACAGGCCTTGGGTGTTTCTATTTTGTCCTCTACGCATAATTATAAAGATCACAGGCTTCTGCTACCAGTTTCTTTAACTTGGGAAAGGGGAGTACTAAGGACCATGGCTTTGATAGATTCCGGTGCTGCTGAGAATTTTATCGATCAAGCCTTTGCTACTAAACACACTATTCCATCCCAGTTAAGGGATACACCCTGGGCCGTTGAGGCCATAGATGGTAGACCTTTACTTGAGCCTGTTATCTCTCGTGAGACCATCCCAGTTAGCTTAACTGTTGGTATCTTACACGAGGAAAACTTATCGCTTATGCTTATTTCATCCCCTTCGGTTCCCATAGTCCTGGGCTACCCAAGGTTAAAAAGACATAACCCTATTATTGATTGGGAGTTAGGGGAGATACTCTCATGGGGCCAGGGTTGCCAGGAGAATTGTTTACGGAGGGTTTCCCCATTGGGTGTAATTAACACACCAGGTAGTTCTACCCAGTCTACAGAGATACAGATACCGCCCCGGTACCTAGACTTAAAAGCAGTATTCGACAAAAAGAATGCTGATACTCTACCTCCACACAGGACCTTTGATTGTAAAATTAACTTACTACCTGGTACCATGCCTCCGAGGGGCAATGTATACCCCCTATCCACTAAAGAGAATTCAGTTCTAGAGGAGTATATTCGGGAGAATCTAGACAAGGGATTCATTAGGAGATCTTCTTCTCCTGCCGGGGCTGTTTTTTTTTTTGTTAAAAAGAAGGATGGTTCACTAAGACCTTGCATTGATTACCGAGGTTTGAATAAGATAACCATCAGAAATGCCTATCCGATTCCCTTGATTACCGAGCTGTTTGATCGTCTGAAAGGCTCTAAAATTTTCACCAAGTTGGACCTCAGAGGGGCATATAACTTGGTGAGAATCCAGCAAGGACACGAGTGGATGACAGCGTTCAATACCCATTATGGGCATTATGAATACACGGTCATGCCTTTTGGTCTTTGTAACGCACCTGCAGTATTTCAGGATTTGATTAATGAGGTTCTTAGGGAATTTCAACATGATTGTGTTATTGTATACCTGGATGACATACTGATACACTCTAGAGAGGTTGAGACCCACCACAGACAGGTCAGAAAGGTATTACACAAACTCTTGCAACATGGCTTGTACTGTAAATTGGAGAAATGTAGCTTTGACCAGTCTCAGATAGACTTTCTTGGATAAGTGATTTCTGGGGAAGGCTTTAAGATGGACCCTGACAAACTCCAGTCCATTTTAGAGTGGCCTTTGCCTAAGGGACTCAAGGCTATTCAGAGGTTTATTGGTTTCTCCAATTATTATAGGCGCTTCATTAAGGGATACTCTTCTATTATTGCACCTATTACCAATATGACCAGACAGGGGGCTGACACTAAGACTTGGTCTAATGAAGCTCTCGCTGCTTTCAAGACTCTCAAGGATCTTTTTGCTTCTGCTCCAATTCTAGTCCATCCTGATACGACTCTGCCATTCCTACTCGAGGTCGATGCCCCTGAGACAGGCGTAGGGGCTGTTCTGTCGCAAAGGTTAGGGGTGGATAAACCACTACACCCTTGTGTTTTTTTTTCTAAGAAACTGTCTGGTCCTGAAAGTAGATATGACATTGGCGATAGGGAACTCTTAGTGGTCATTATGGCCTTAAAGGAGTGGAGACATTTATTGGAGGGGACCTTACATCCTGTTACTATTTTAACGGATCACAAGAACTTGTCCTATATTGGGGAGGCTAAGCGACTGTCCGCCAGACAAGCTCGTTGGTCCTTATTCCTGACCCACTTCAATTATGTGCTTACTTATAGACCTGGTTCTAAGAACTCCAAAGCCGATGCTTTGTCTCGCCAATATGAACCTTCTACTGTATCTGAACCGGTCCTTTCCTCTATAGTTCCGAAATGCAATATTATCGCCAACACGAATCTCAGGATTCACTCTCCGTTACTTGCCGAGATCATGAAACTGCAACACCTAGCTCCTAAACAGACTCCTGAAGGTCGACGTTTCGTTCCTCCTGTTCTACAACTGGAACTGTTGCAATGTTTCCACAACAGCAAGGTGGCTGGACATCCTGGTATTCGCAAGACATGTGCTTTGATCTCTAAGGACTTCTGGTGGCCTGATTTACGGAAGGATATTAAAGATTTCATCGGTGCATGTGAGGTTTGTACTAAGACCAAGCAACCTCATACCCTTCCTTGTGGATTTCTGCACCCCTTAGAGGTTCCAGAGAAGCCATGGTCCTGTTTGGCTATGGACTTTATTGTCGATTTATCTATCTCTAAAAAACAGACTGTTATCCTCACCGTGGTTGACAGATTCACCAAGATGGCTCACTTCGTTCCTCTGCCTAAACTCCCGTCTTCTCCCGAATTGGCGGAGATATTCGCAAGGGAGATTTTTCGATTACATGGGATACCCTCCCAAATTGTATCTGACAGAGGTTCTCAATTTGTTTCCCGTTTTTGGAGGTCCTTCTGCTCTCAACTGGTATCAAATTGAATTTCTCTTCTGCCTATCATCCTCAGTCTAACGGAGCTGCTGAACGCACCAACCAAAAGATTGAACAATATTTACGTTGTTTTGTTTCCGAACACCAGGACGATTGGGTTGGTTTGATTCCTTGGGCGGAGTTTGCACACAACAATCTCGTTTGTGATTCTACTCGTTCAAGCCCCTTCTTCATGAATTATGGCTTTCATCCATCTATTCTCCCTTCGGCTTCTTCTTCCCAGGGGGTGCCGTCGGTTGATGTTCATGTTGCCAATTTGAGGAAGTTGTGGGATCAGACTCGACAGATTCTTCTGCACAATTCTATGCTGGTTAAGAAACACGCTGATAAACGTAGAAGGGCGGCTCCGGTGTTTGTTCCAGGTGATAGAGTATGGTTGAGTACAAGAAACATCCGTTTAAAAGTGCCTTCCATGAAGTTCGCTCCTCGTTATATTGGACCTTACAGGGTGCTAACTCGCATTAACCCAGTTGCGTATCGTCTAGCTCTTCCAACTGCCTTACGCATCCCTAACTCATTTCATGTTTCATTGTTGAAACCACTAGTCTGTAACAGATTTTCCTCCACATTATCCTCTCCTCGCTCTGTTCAGGTGGAGGGTCAGGAGGAGTATGAGGTTAACTCTATTATCGATTCTCGAATCTCCCGGGGGAGAGTACAATATCTGGTCGATTGGAAGGGATATGGTCCTGAGGAGAGGAGTTGGGTACCTCAGGAGGATGTTCATGCTCCTCGCCTCCGCAGGGCGTTTCACTCCCGCTTCCCATCTCGTCCCGGTTCCTTCCGCCCGGTGGGCGTATCTGAGAGGGGGGGTACTGTCAGGGTACCTGAAGTCTCTACCTCCGAGAGAGGTAGAGACTTAGACGTCCATCCGTCCGGATGGACACACAAAGTGAGTTTGCACAGTATATTTTGCAAACCATATGTGTACTACCACTGTATAATACTTCATATGTTGCTCAGCTATGTCTGCTGAGTACAAAAATACCCCCGTATGTTTCCTCTGTTCCTCGCGGTCCATCCGGTCACGTAAACGCCGGCCGCGAGGGACTCACTTCCTTTTCTAGCATGACGTCCGGAAACCGACGTCATGACGCCAACCCGGAACGACCTGTCACTCAATCCTTCAGAGACTAATCAGGACTCGTCGGAGGCGTGTCTACCCTTCCCAGCCAGGGTATTTAAACTTGCTTCTCCCATTTGCTCATTGCCCTGTCGTGGTTCTAGTCTGCCTAGTCACACAGTGCTCTTGTATTTCTGTTATCCCTTTGGTTCTGACCCGGCTTGTTTGACTTACTCTGTTTATCTCTGTTACCCTTGACCCGGCTTGTTCCTCGCTTACCTGTCTTCTCGTTCCCTCGACCTCGGCTTGTCTTTGACTATTCTCTATATTCTCCGTACGTTAGTCCGGCCATTCTAAGGTCCGGTATACGTATCCTGTACCTGTTTGTACTCTGCGTGTTGGATCCCTGTCCCGATCCTGACAATGGGCTCCTCAAATGTGCATTCCGCTCCACTCAGGAGCTGACGTCGGACGGGGAGGAGAGGGGTTTAAACCCCTTCAGCGCCACGGGAGGTGGACCCTGAGGGTGTGGGCGCCCATAGACATAGTATACATAGATGCCGAATTGACTTCTGAGCGGCAAGAAATGCGGGCACCATCTTGGGACGGGCGATGTTGACAGCAGAGGTAAGAGGAATGATAGGACTCAGTGTAGAGCAGGGATAATAGGAATGGTAGTACTTAGTCAGTGCAGGGATAATGAGAATGGTAGTACTCAGTCAGTGCAGGGATAATGAGAATGGTAGTACTCAGTCAGTGCAGGGATAATGAGAATGGTAGTACTCAGTCAGTGCAGGGATAATGAGAATGACAGATGGACTTTCCAAGTGTTCTTCAATACCTTGAGTAGAGTGGTGCCCGTTCCAAGATGGCGGCCCCGCTGCTCCTCAGCGCCAGCAGGCAGTAGCAGTCAATGCGGCATCTATGTATTCTATGTCTATGTGGGCCGGGGCCCCCATCAGGGCACTATAGTGTCAGGAAAACCGCTTTGTTTTCCTGACACTATAGTGATCCTTTACGTTTTCTATGGCTACTTAACCCAATTATCTCCACGATACAGGGGAGGGATTTTACTGAGCGGCGGGTGGGGGCCCTAAATACCAAAAGGGGGGGGACCTATTGTCCTCCCCCCCAGCCCCCACCCCTGAGCGGTGGGTGGGGGCCCTAAATACCAGTGGGGGGGACACCTATTGTCCTCCTCCCCGGCCCCCACCCCTGAGCGGCGGGTGGGGGCCCTAAATACCAAAAGGGGGGGACCTATTGTCCTCCCCCCCACCCCTGAGCGGCGGGTGGGGGCCCTAAAAAAAACAATAAGGGGGGGACCTACTGTCCCTCCCCCCGGCCCCCACCCCTGAGCGGTGGGCGGGGGCCCTAAAAATAACAATAAGGGGGGGACCTACTGTGCCCCCCGGCCCCCACCCTTGAGCGGTGGGTGGAGGCCCTAAAATTAACAATAAGAGGGGACCTACTGTCCCCCGCCGGCCCCCACCTCTGAGCGGTGGGTGGGGGCCCTAAAAATAACAATAAGGGGGGACCTACTGTCCCCCCCGGCCCCCACCCCTGAGCGGTGGGTGGGGGCCCTAAAATTAACAATTAGGGGGGACCTACTGTCCCCGGCCCCCACCCCTGAGCGGTGGGTGTGGGCCCTAAAATTAACAATAAGGGGGGACCTACTGTCCCCCCCGGCCCTGAGCGGTGGGTGGGGGCCCTAAAAATAACAATAAGGGGGGGACCTACTGTCCCCCCCGGCCCCCACCCCTGAGCGGTGGGTGGGGGCCCTAAATACCAATGGGGGGACACCTATTGTCCTCCCCCCCGGCCCCCACCCCTGAGCGGCAGGTGGGGGCCTTAAATACCAATAGGGGGGGACCTATTGTCCTCCCCCCAGCCCCCACCCCTGAGCGGCGGGTGGGGGCCCTAAATACCAGTAGGGGGGGACCTATTGTCCTCCCCCCAGCCCCCACCCCTGAGCGGTGGGTGGGGGCCCTAAATACCAGTAGGGGGGGACACCTATTGTCCTCCTCCCCGGCCCCCACCCCTGAGCGGCAGGTGGGGGCCCTAAATACCAAAGGGGGGGGACCTATTGTCCTCCCCCCCACCCCTGAGCGGCGGGTGGGGGCCCTAAAAAAATCAATAAGGGGGGACCTACTGTCCCTCCCCCCAGCCCCCACCCTTGAGCGGTGGGTGGGGGCCCTAAAAATAACAATAAGGGGGGACCTACTGTCCCCCGCCGGCCCCCACCCCTGAGCGGTGGGTGGGGGCCCTAAAAATAACAATAAGGGGGGACCTACTGTCCCCCCCAGCCCCCACCCCTGAGCGGTGGGTGGGGGCCCTAAAATTAACAATTAGGGGGGACCTACTGTCCCCGGCCCCCACCCCTGAGCGGTGGGTGTGGGCCCTAAAATTAACAATAAGGGGGGGACCTACTGTCCCCCCCCCCGGCCCCCACCCCTGAGCGGTGGGTGGGGGCCCTAAAAATGACAATAAGGGGGGACCTACTGTCCCCCCCCGGCCCTGAGCGGTGGGTGGGGGCCCGAAAAATAACAATAAGGGGGGGACCTACTGTCCCCCCCGGCCCCCACCCCTGAGCGGTGCGTGGGGGCCCTAAAATTAACAATAAGGGGGGGACCTACTGTCCCCCCCGGCCCCCACCCCTGAGCGGTGGGTGGGGGCCCTAAATACCAATGGGGGGACACCTATTGTCCTCCCCCCCGGCCCCCACCCCTGAGCAGCAGGTGGGGGCCCTAAATACCAATAGGGGGGGACCTATTGTCCTCCCCCCAGCCCCCACCCCTGAGCGGCGGGTGGGGGCCCTAAAAACCAGTAGGGGGGACCTATTGTCCTCCCCCCAGCCCCCACCCCTGAGCGGTGGGTGGGGGCCCTAAATACCAGTAGGGGGGACACCTATTGTCCTCCCCCCCACCCCTGAGCGGCGGGTGGGGGCCCTAAAAAACAATAAGGGGGGTACCTACTGTACCTCCCCCCGGCCCCCACCCCTGAGCGGTGGGTGGGGGCCCTAAAAATAACAATAAGGGGGGGACCTACTGTGCCCCCCGGCCCCTACCCTTGAGCGGTGGGTGGAGGCCCTAAAATTAACAATAAGGGGGGACCTACTGTCCCCCCCGGCCCCCACCCCTGAGCGGTGCGTGGGGGCCCTAAAATTAACAATAAGGGGGGGACCTACTGTCCCCCCCGGCCCCCACCCCTGAGCGGTGGGTGGGGGCCCTAAATACCAATGGGGGGACACCTATTGTCCTCCCCCCCGGCCCCCACCCCTGAGCAGCAGGTGGGGGCCCTAAATACCAATAGGGGGGGACCTATTGTCCTCCCCCCAGCCCCCACCCCTGAGCGGCGGGTGGGGGCCCTAAAAACCAGTAGGGGGGACCTATTGTCCTCCCCCCAGCCCCCACCCCTGAGCGGTGGGTGGGGGCCCTAAATACCAGTAGGGGGGACACCTATTGTCCTCCCCCCCACCCCTGAGCGGCGGGTGGGGGCCCTAAAAAACAATAAGGGGGGTACCTACTGTACCTCCCCCCGGCCCCCACCCCTGAGCGGTGGGTGGGGGCCCTAAAAATAACAATAAGGGGGGGACCTACTGTGCCCTCCGGCCCCTACCCTTGAGCGGTGGGTGGAGGCCCTAAAATTAACAATAAGGGGGGACCTACTGTCCCCCGCCGGCCCCCACCCCTGAGCGGTGGGTGGGGGCCCTAAATACCAGTAGGGGGGACACCTATTGTCCTCCCCCCCAACCCTGAGCGGCGGGTGGGGGCCCTAAAAAAAACAATAAGGGGGGGACCTACTGTCCCTCCCCCCGGCCCCCACCCCTGAGCGGTGGGTGGGGGCTCTAAAAATAACAATAAGGGGGGGACCTACTGTGCCCCCCGGCCCCCACCCTTGAGCGGTGGGTGGAGACCCTAAAATTAACAATAAGGGGGGACCTACTGTCCCCCGCCGGCCCCCACCCCTGAGCGGTGGGTGGGGGCCCTAAAAATAACAATAAGGGGGGACCTACTGTCCCCCCCGGGCCCACCACTGAGCGGTGGATGGGGGCCCTAAAATTAACAATTAGGGGGGACCTACTGTCCCCGGCCCCCACCCCTGAGCGGTGGGTGGGGGCCCTAAAAATGACAATAAGGGGGGGACCTACTGTCCCCCCCCGGCCCTGAGCGGTGGGTGGGGGCCCTAAAAATAACAATAAGGGGGGGACCTACTGTCCCCCCCGGCCCCCACCCCTGAGCGGTGGGTGGGGGCCCTAAATACCAATGGGGGGGACACCTATTGTCCTCCCCCCCGGCCCCCACCCCTGAGCGGCAGGTGGGGGCCCTAAATACCAATAGGGGGGGGACCTATTGTCCTCCCCCCAGCCCCCACCCCTGAGCGGCGGGTGGGGGCCCTAAATGCCAGTAGGGGGGACCTATTGTCCTCCCCCCCGGCCCCCACCCCTGAGCGCCGGGTGGGGGCCCTAAATACCAATAGGGGGGGGCTACTGTCCCCCGCCGGCCCCCACCCCTGAGCAGTGGGTGGGGGCCCTAAATACCAGTAGGGGGGGACCTACAGTAGGTGGGGGCCCTAAAAATAACAATAAGGGGGGACCTACTGTCCCCCCCGGCCCCCACCCCTGAGCAGTGGGTGGGGGCCCTAAAATTAACAATAAGGGGGGGGCCTACTGTCCCCCCCGGCCCCCACCCCTGAGCGGTGGGTGGGGGCCCTAAATACCAATGGGGGGGACACCTATTGTCCTCCCCCCCGGCCCCCACCCCTGAGCGGCAGGTGGGGGCCCTAAATACCAATAGGGGGGGGACCTATTGTCCTCCCCCCAGCCCCCACCCCTGAGCGGCGGGTGGGGGCCCTAAATGCCAGTAGGGGGGACCTATTGTCCTCCCCCCCGGCCCCCACCCCTGAGCGCCGGGTGGGGGCCCTAAATACCAATAGGGGGGGCCTACTGTCCCCCGCCGGCCCCCACCCCTGAGCAGTGGGTGGGGGCCCTAAATACCAGTAGGGGGGGACCTACAGTAGGTGGGGGCCCTTAAAATAACAATAAGGGGGGACCTACTGTCCCCCCCGGCCCCCACCCCTGAGCAGTGGGTGGGGGCCCTAAAATTAACAATAAGGGGGGGACCTACTGTCCCCCCCAGCCCCCACCCCTGAGCGGTGGGTGGGGGCCCTAAAATTAACAATAAGGGGGGGACCTACTGTCCCCCCCGGCCCCCACCCCTGAGCGGTGGTTGGGGGTCCTAAATACCAATGGGGGACACACCTATTGTCCTCCCCCCCGGCCCCCACCCCTGAGCGGCAGGTGGGGGCCCTAAATACCAATAGGGGGGGACCTATTGTCCTCCCCCCAGCCCCCACCCCTGAGCGGCGGGTGGGGGCCCTAAATACCAGTAGGGGGGGGACCTATTGTCCTCCCCCCCGGCCCCCACCCCTGAGCGGCGGGTGGGGGCCCTAAATACCAATAGGGGGGGCCTACTGTCCCCCGCCGGCCCCCACCCCTGAGCAGTGGGTGGGGGCCCTAAAAATAACAATAAGGGGGGACCTACTGTCCCCCCCGGCCCCCACCCCTGAGCGGTGGGTGGGGGCTCTAAAATTAACAATTAGGGGGGGACCTACTGTCCCCCCCCCGGCCCCCACCCCTGAGCGGTGCGTGGGGGCCCTAAAATTAGCAATAAGGGGGGGACCTATTGTCCCCCCGGCCCCCAACCCTGAGCGGTGGGTGTGGGCCTTAAAATTAACAATAAGGGGGGGACCTATTGTCCCCCCCTGGCCCCCACCCCTGAGCGGTGGGTGGGGGCCCTAAATACAAAGGGGGGGACCCTAGTCTCCCGGTTCGCGAACCGAAAATTTTATGTTCGCGACATCACTAATTGGGAGCTATAATTCACAGGTATAAAACATGATTTAATATGAATAATATATTAAAGAATGGTAGGAAATAAGATTTATTTTTTTATTTCTGCATGACATTTTAACTGTGAATGTCATAATACGGTTTGCTTTTACTGCAATAAAACATATATATGGGTTGTGTTCTTCAGCGCTAATATTGCTCCACTTCTTAACACTATAATTTCTATTTCTTTTATGTGGTGAAGGGATCACTTTGAAGTGTGGTAGCAGGCAGTCAAAGAGTGTGTAATACACAATTACTAAATAACTCCACTTTGCCCCTGTAGAACTGTGTATACTAAGCGCTCCAGTATTGTAAAGTCTTTTCTGTAGTTATATATGTATTCAGCGATGTCTCACGTGTATAACAGTACCCCCTATGTACAGGTTTTATGGTGTTTTGGGAAGTTACAGAGTCAAATATAGCATGTTACATTTTTCACACTGAAATTCGCAAGATTGGTTATGTTACCGTATGGTAGCCCAGGAATGAAAATTATGGCATAACATTTGCAATAGTAGACAAACCAAGGTATTGCAAATGGGGTATGTCCGGTCTTTTTTAGTAGCCACTTGGTCACAAATACTGGCCAAAGTTATTGTTAATATTTGATTGTGTGTGAAAAATGCAAAAAACTAATCTGAATGCCAATTTTGGCCAGTGCTTGTGAATAAGTGGCTACTAAGAAAGACTGGACATGCCCCTTTTGAAATACCTTGGGTTGTCTACTATTGCAAATTCCTGCGCTACCATATGGTCTCAAAGGCAACGTAACCAATCTGGCTAATTTCAATGTGAAAAAACTGAAACGCAAGCCTTATATTTGACTCAGTAACTTTTGAAAACACCATTGTAGCAAACTCACCCCTTTAAGGGAGTTTGCCATGAGCTTTTGAAGGGGCCTGCTTGCCCGCCTCCTGCCCTGTGACTACGGCACCTGTGATGTATTGCCCTTTAAGAACATATTTGGGCATAATAGATTTTTATTGTGCGGCTACTGGCCCTTTAAGCACAGTGAATGGACTTTTATTGGACTGTGTATGCCCCTTTAAGAACCATCTGGGGACATATTGTGACTTTTGGGAACAATGCCCCTTTAAGACTTTGTCCCCAGACTGTTAAAATCCTTTGTTCATTGCTATTTTCCACTTGGTTCAGTAAATGGGGCTTACTGAACCAGGTACACCACAGGCGGACCACCCAGAAGTGGAAGTGTGCCATCAATTTACCTCCCAGGCTGGGAGCCTGCTGTAGGTAAATTGCCGAACGCTGGGGGGCCGCCGTGCGTGCAAACGAACACGTGGCGGCTACCATCTTTGTTCATTCAATGCGGTCAGCGGTATGTGTAGCCAAATCCATGGAACTGAAATTGGCTATACAGTTCCACGAACACCGCTGAGCATTACCTTCTCCCACAATGATTTTGCAGCAGCAGAGACTAAGTCCCATTCGGCGATGGGACTTAGTCATTTTTTCAGTGTGAAATTGACAGACCGCACAGCCCAAATCTATGGAACTGTTTTGGGCAGGAAAATGTGCTTGCGGTCGGTCATAAAGGGACCTCCAGCTAACTTTTAAACCCCTGGATGTAATTGGCTGAATTTTGACTATGTTTATAATTAAAGTGTGCTGAATAATAATATGTATATATACGTTTTTTACAATAGGTCCCCCCCAATATAAGTTTTTTTGAATATTGAATGTATAGTTTTAAAGTTATAGTACATGTGTAAAATCTTTATTTCTCTGCCAGTGATAATTACATTAACCCATTGTGTAAGGTAATTAAATCACAGGCAGAGAGGAGGATTTTGTCTGCAATCCTGGGAGTGTCTGAGTGTATTGTACGTATTGATTGGTTGTTTTACAAAACCCTGTGGGCAGTACTATGTGTGCAAAATGTGCATAAAAGCAGTGTCTCATTAAAAGCTTCAGCTCTTCTTCACCCTCAATTTGAGTCCTGTCTCTTATTGGGGGAATCTGTTACAAGGGATTGTTATGCTCTGCATATTCCCTTGCTATAATCACTCCTAAACTCTTGCAAGAGCTTGTTCCTGGTTTGCGCTCTGAAGGAGTCTACGGTGGTTATGGTGTCGGCTGGAGTGCTGGAAGCCCTCAGGAAGCGCTAGGAGCATCCTCCAACGAAGGTACCCAGTCAGGGTGCCCGTCGATCAGTTACAACCATAAAACCTGTACATGAGGGGTGCTGTTATACTCAGGAGACTTCGCTGAACACAAAAAATTGTGTTTCAAAACAGTAAAACGTATCACAACAATTATCTCGTCCGGGTAAGTGCCATTTGTGTGTAGAAAAATTTCACTTTCACTGATGATAATATCGTTGTTATACATTTTACTGCTTTGAAACACTAATATTAATATTTGGCTATGGGAGGGATAATGTATAAAAAGCACTGGTTACTGGCTATGGGAGGATAATGTATATTAAACCCAGGTTACTGGCTATGGGAGGATAATGTATAATAAACACAGGTTACTGGCTATGGGAGGATAATGTATAATAAGCACAGGTTACTGGCTATGGGAGTATAATGTATAATAAACACAGGTTACTGGCTATGGGGGGCTAATGTATAATAAACACAGGTTACTGGCTATGGGGAGGATAATGTATAATAAATACAGGTTACTGGCTATGGGGGATAATGTATAATAAACACAGGTTACTGGCTATGGGAGGGATAATGTATTATAAACACAGGTTACTGACTATGGGGGATAATGTATAATAAACACAGGTTACTGGCTATGGGAGGGATAATGTATAATAAACACAGGTTACTGGCTATGGGGGGATAATGTATTATAAACACAGGTTACTGGCTATGGGAGGATAATGTATAATAAACACAGGTTACTGGCTATGGGGGGGCTAATGTATCATAAACACAGGTTACTGGCTATGGGGAGGATAATGTATAATAAATACAGGTTACTGGCTATGGGGGGGATAATGTATTATAAACACAGGTTACTGGCTATGGGGGATAATGTATAATAAACACAGGTTACTGGCTATGGGAGGGATAATGTATAATAAACACAGGTTACTGGCTATGGGAGGGATAATGTATAATAAACACAGGTTACTGGCTATGGGAGGGATAATGTATAATAAACACAGGTTACTGGCTATGGGGGAATAATGTATAATAAACACAGGTTACTGGCTATGGGGGATAATGTATAATAAACACAGGTTACTGGCTATGGGAGGATAATGTATAATAAACACAGGTTACTGGCTATGGGGGATAATGTATAATAAACACAGGTTACTGGCTATGTGGGGGATCATGTATAATAAACACAGGTTACTGGCTATGGGGGGATAATGTATAATAAACAGGTTACTGGCTATGGGGGATAATGTATAATAAACACAGGTTACTGGCTATGGAGGATAATGTATAATAAACACAAACACAACAAAAAAAAAAGAATGCAGCTTCAGAATTAATCTAAATTGTATGCTGTCCAGGAGGTGGGAGGGTCTGGGAGGGAGGGTCTGCTGCTGATTGGCTGGAATGTGTCTGCTGACTGTGAGGTACAGGGTCGAAGTTTACTCAATGATGACAAATAGGGGGCGGACCGAACATCGCATATGTTCGCCGTCTGCAGCAAACGCGAACAAGCTATGTTCGCCAGGAACTATTCGCCAACGAACCGTTCGGGACATCACTATTAAACAGTAAACACAGAGCAACCAATCACATACATCCCTCTCAGATCTTAGAGTTTGATGGGTCATTGTGTGCTGATTTTGCTTTCTGATTGGCCCTCCCCACATTCAGTATAACTGCCACACGAGTTTGGGGGCCAGAGCGACATGAATTTTAGTCTTGTTGACACAATGTATTTTGGCGACAATAACATATATTCCAAGTAGCTGGAAAATGCACTGGAATGGGAGATTTTTGTAGGATAATTAAAGGACAGACTCTGCGAACAAACAGTATCAGTCTTACAGCAATACAATACAGAGTAAAATTGTTTTAAGCACTAGATGTGAAACAAGTTTTTTAATTAATAAAGGAATTAGCAAAAGATTGCATTTTCTAGCATATACTGTACTCCCTAGTCGTGTATATGCCTTGACTACAGCCATGGGCGTAGGAACCCAAAAAAATCTGGGGGGGATAGCATTTTTACTCGCCGGGTATATTCTTATTCCGTAAACTAGGAGTTGTTTATCCCATTGTACAGCGCTACGGAATTTGCAGTCGCTATATAAATGATTAAATAATAACAACATTAAAGGGTCACCACAGGGAAGGGGTTTTACTTACCCGGATACAGCGCCGGGATCCTCCTGATTAGAACCACCCCTACCCTTCCCATGAATATTAGAACCACCCCTACCCCTTCCATGCACAAAAGAACTCCACCTACCCCTTCCACGCACATTAACTCCCTACCCCTTCCATGCATATTAGTACCCCCCTAACCCCTTCCATGCATATTAGAACCCACTCTACCTCTTCCATTCATATTAGTACTCCCCTAACCCCTTCCAATAATTTTTCTACCTACCCCCTCCTCCCATCCATATTAGTAGCCCCCCTAAACCCTTCCAATTATTTTTCTACCTACCCCTCTCCCCTATTCTTATTAGTAGCCCCTCTAACCCTTTCCAATTATTTTTCTGCCATGTTAACTAACGCCAGTGCTGGAGTGCCTACATTAAAAGGCCTGCAGGGACAGGCTATAGACACCAGAACCACTACACTAAGCTGCAGTGCTTCTGGGGACTATAGTGTTTCTTTAATGTGAGGTAAATTAGAGATTAGTGCAACGAATAATATGCTAGATTGCCTACTTACAACCAGATGAGGATGATGATGGGCTCTAGCTGCAGTCTGGCTCCACTGGTCTGGTGTAGAACAGGCTCTCTGGAGGCTGTTTGTAACTGTGGTCACAAAAATCAATGTTCTGTGAGAACGGGAAGCAGCTCCATTTTTTGGGGGTCCTTTACACAGCTCAAGGTCTGGATCCCAGGGTCCACCTTCATGTTCCACCAATGAGTTTGTTCACAGGGGGTGGAGTGTGTAGGGGATGTCCTGATATGTGTGTAAGGAATGCATTGTGTGAATCTGTGTTTGTATGTGTAAGGGCTGCAAGGTGTGATTCTGTGTATGTACGGGATGCAGTGTGTGCGTCTGTAAGGGGTGCATTGAGTGTATGTACGGGGTGCATTGAGTGTGTAAGGTTGCATGATTGTGTGAGTGTGTGTGTGTGTGTGCACGGGGTGCATTGAGTGTGTGTAAGGATGAATTGTGTGTTTCTGTGTGTGTAAGGGTGGTATGATTGTGTGATTGTGTGTGTGTGTGTGTGTGTGTGTGTGGTGGATGTCAATCTCTCTCCCTCCCTTGTCACTCTTTCTCCCCCCCTCCCTGCTTCTTTCTCCCCCCCTCCCTCCCTGCTTCTTTCTCCCCCCCTCCCTCCCTGCTTCTTTCTCCCCCCCCTCCCTCCCTGCTTCTTTCTCCCCCCCTCCCTCCCTGCTTCCTTCTCCCCCCCCTCCCTCCCTGCTTCCTTCTCCCCCCCCTCCCTCCCTGCTTCCTTCTCCCCCCCTCCCTCCCTGCTTCCTTCTCCCCCCCCTCCCTCCCTGCTTCCTTCTCCCCCCCTCCCTCCCTGCTTCTTTCTCCCCCCCCTCCCTCCCTGCTTCTTTCTCCCCCCCCCCTCCCTCCCTGCTTCTTTCTCCCCCCCTCCCTCCCTGCTTCTTTCTCCCCCCCTCCCTCCCTGCTTCTTTCTCCCCCCTCCCTCCCTGCTTCTTTCTCCCCCCCTCCCTGCTTCTTTCTCCCCCCCTCCCTGCTTCTTTCTCCCCCCCTCCCTCCCTGCTTCTTTCTCCCCCCCTCCCTCCCTGCTTCTTTCTCCCCCCCCTCCCTGCTTCTTTCTCCCCCCCCTCCCTGCTTCTTTCTCCCCCCCTCCCTGCTTCTTTCTCCCCCCCCGCTTCTTTCTCCCCCCCCCTCCCTGCTTCTTTCTCCCCCCCTCCCTGCTTCTTTCTCCCCCCCCTCCCTGCTTCTTTCTCCCCCCCCTGCTTCTTTCTCCCCCCCCCCTCCCTGCTTCTTTCCCCCCTCCCTGCTTCTTTCCCCCCCTCCCTGCTTCTTTCTCCCCCCTCCCTGCTTCTTTCCCCCCCCCCCCTGTTTCTTTATTTCCCCACCCTCCCTCCCTGTTTCTTTATTTCCCCTCCCTCCCTGTTTCTTTATTCCCCCCCTTCCCCCCCCTGTTTCTTTATTTCCCCTTCCTCCCTCCCTCCCTGTTTCTTTATTTCCCCTCCCTCCCTGTTTCTTTATTCCCCCCTCCCCCCTCCCTCCCTGCTTCTTTCTCCCCCCCCTCCCTCCCTGCTTCTTTCTCCCCCCCTCCCTGCTTCTTTCTCCCCCCCTCCCTGCTTCTTTCTCCCCCCCTCCCTCCCTGCTTCTTTCTCCCCCCCTCCCTGCTTCTTTCTCCCCCCTCCCTGCTTCTTTCTCCCCCCCCTCCCTGCTTCTTTCTCCCCCCCTCCCTGCTTCTTTCTCCCCCCCCCCTGCTTCTTTCTCCCCCCCTCCCTGCTTCTTTCTCCCCCCCTCCCTGCTTCTTTCTCCCCCCCCTCCCTGCTTCTTTCTCCCCCCCCTGCTTCTTTCTCCCCCCCCCCTGCTTCTTTCCCCCCTCCCTGCTTCTTTCCCCCCCTCCCTGCTTCTTTCTCCCCCCTCCCTGCTTCTTTCCCCCCCCCCTCCCTGTTTATTTATTTCCCCACCCTCCCTCCCTGTTTCTTTATTTCCCCTCCCTCCCTGTTTCTTTATTCCCCCCCCTTCCCCCCCCTGTTTCTTTATTTCCCCTTCCTCCCTCCCTCCCTGTTTCTTTATTTCCCCTCCCTCCCTGTTTCTTTATTCCCCCCTCCCCCCTCCCTCCCTGTTTCTTTATTCCCCCCCCTCCCTGTTTCTTTATTCCCCCCCCCTCCCTGTTTCTTTATTCCCCCCCCCCCTCCCCTCCCTGTTTCTTTATTTCCCCTTCCTCCCTCCCTCCCTGTTTCTTTATTCCCCCCCCCTCCCTCTTCCCCCCTTCCTGTTTCTTTCTCTCCCTCCCTCCCCTACCTATGATGTAGCGTGGCCGAGCGCTGTATAGTCCGCCGGTACAGGTAGCTTTTGTTTCCTGTACCCGGCGGACTAACAGGAAGTGCACACTCAGTGTGCACTTCCTGTTAGTCCGGCCGGGTACAGGAGACAGATGCTCCCTGTACCGGCGGACTATACAGCGCTCGGCTACGCTACAGTGAAGGAGTGACAGGAGGGAGCGCTGAGCGCTTCCCTCCTGTCAGCTCCTCTCTTCATGCTGCGCCCGGGCGGTGCGCTCTCATGGACGCACCAGCCCGGGCAAAGCTGCAGCCGCCTGAGGCTCTCTGCAGAGCGCTCGGGCGGCTGCAGCATCAGGGGGGGGGCGGCGGAGCTGGGGGGGATTTCCCCATACCTGTCCCCCCCGCATGATTTGCTGGGGGGGATGCGTCCCCCCCATTCCCCCCGGTTCCTACGCCCATGACTACAGGCAGCGTAGGCAGGGGGTGCCCAAAGGTTAAATCCCAAGATGTTTTAAAACTACACCTTTAATGATGCCTTGTCATTTTAAAAGTGTCCTGGGAGTTGTAATTCTACAACATCTGGGGATCTATATTTTTGCACCTCTGGAGTAGATACTCCTAGTCTGGGCCAGAAATTATTTAATTTAAAAAAAAAAAAAAAACTTGGTTCAAACCCTTTCCCATTGGCCTATAAAACCATAAACCCAGCTATTGCCTATCATGATAAATAGGTATTTTCCATTTTATGGTGTCATAGCAGAGGTTGTTGTCCACAGTGTCACAGGCTTAGTAGATGGGTGCTATTATGTGTCTCTCCTTCTAAATGACTGCCGGATCCTCTAGAATGTAAGCTCATTGAGCAAGCCTTCAACCCCTCTGTTCCTGTGTGTCCAACTTGTCTGGTTACAACTACACGTCTGTTCGTCCACCCACTGTAAAGCGCTGCGGAATTTTTTTGGTGCTATATAAATAATAACATAATAATAATTCTAGTCCTCTGAGGTGGGAAGGCTAGTGGTGGAAGCCATGCCGATTCTAGAATTTTGCTCTGTAGTTTGTGCAAATAAGGCCAATAGTTATAGGTACTAGAGTTCTGGTGGAATGCATGCACAGCTTGTATTACATTCCACTACAACCTTCAAGCAATTCTGCGCAAGAGTAGGATCACGCTTATTGGGTGCTAAATTTAAAAATATACTTAGATAAGTTCTGGGCTATCTGACTGCAGGATGCATGTCAGTTTAGTCCCCACTGTGTCATACCTGTCCTTCTGCATGGTGAATGATCTTTAAAGGTAGGATTAAAACTTTTTTTGCGTTGCCTTCCTGAAGAAGACATTCACAAACTTAGTTACTAACATCCCGGAAGAAGATGAAGGAAACCCATAATGTCTAAAAGTTTTCCATTCTGCACAAAATTCTTTGCCATATGGCAAAAAGAGTTGAGAAATCCTGATTAGAAGGTTTACATCTCTAAGTATTTTTAAAATAATTTTTCTCCATAAGGCTCAGTTTTCTGAAGACTACCATTCTCATTGGTGAAGTTACCAAGTATTTCAAAACACTCCGTAGAAAGATTTTTCTAAATATGTCTTTAATTACCAGTACGTCTGTAGCTAGAGCAACCGTGTCATTATTCCGCTGTCATCGGCATCATGGATGACACAAGTGTGAGTCAAGATGGCACTGGTACACCTGGCACCCTTTAGTCATCAAAACAACTTTAGCTTAAGGAAGCAGGTTTGGTGTATAGATCATGCCTCTGACGTTTCACTGTTCAATTCACGGCCACTTAGGAGTTAAATTACTTTTGTTTATGCAGCTCTAGCCACACCTCCCCTGGCTGTGACTGACACAGCCTGCAAGAAAGCAAAATGGTTTCATTTTCAATCAGATGTACCTTACTTTGAAAGTGTTTGTTTCCTTCTTGAACTTGTAGTAATCTCCTGTAGTATCTAGCAAACTATTAACAGAGCAGATAATACATTCTAAAGTAAACATAATTTACAGTAAAGGAAGTGTAAACATTAGATCACTCTTTACAGGAAGTGTTTACGAAGGTTATGCACAATACATGCATGGAGGTGTGGCCAGGGCTGCAAAAACAAAGCAATTTAACTCCTAAATGGCAGGTAATTGAGCAATAACACTGCAAGGGCATGATATATACACCAAAACTGCTTCATTAAATTAAAGTTGTTTTGATGACTATAGTGTCCCTTTAAGTCACGTTTCTCCCACATGATCAGGCTGCTTTTATTAAACCCCACAGTGCCCTTATCGCAGTGCTTGGTTAGTCTGACATCCTCCATAGAGAGATGCCCAAAGATTGCTCTCTCTGGTGCTACCACCAGAGAGAAGCGCAAGCTCTAGCCGACCCTCTGGAGCTATGAGGCGGCTATACAGCCGCAGAGTTTCGCTGGCCGCCTGGAGGTCCGTGCCGACAAATAGGAGAAGGAGCTACCATTTAAACTGGTTTACGTCCTTTCTCTCGATTGGCCAGCGAAGCACCTCCCCTCCCCAATCGCTGATTGGTGCAAATTGGCCGCACCATTTCTCTTGATTGGCCTCAGCGTAGTTTAGGCACGAAGTTTGAATCTACCGGCCTAAACCAAGTGATTCTGTGGAACTCTTTTGGGTATGTATAGAGCCTCAAGCCCACACTTTACACAATGATTTCTGGGGTTCTGTACATCAGATAGCTCCGCTATTTGCAGGAATCCTAGCTGGGACCAAGAGCTATTTGGGGATGTATTATGTGTGGGATTATGTTATTTCTTTAGTATGTTTTTTGGGTAGGTTTATGCATTATGTTCCGTATGCTCTGCTAGGTTGGGGGAATGCTATGGGCGGGCTGAGGGAGTGTTCCAGGGTGAGTTTGACTGTGTCCAGATTTTGTATAAATTGGCTGTTCCATGTCCCAATAAAGATATTCCTGTTGTACCCTTCATCAAGTCTCGGCTGATGTTTGGGTAACCAAGAGCTCTAATCAGTGATTCACTTGGGAGTTGGGAGAATTACAATGGATATACTCAGTCGGAGTATAGGGAAACCGTTACAGGCGCTAATGCGCACGTGCAGCAAATGCTGCACGCGCATTAGACCTCCCCATGGGAAACTATTGAATCACTGCTTTCCTATGAGAAAAAATCTAATGCTGGAGGTCCTCATGCAGAGCGTGCGGACATCGAGTGTCAGATACCGCACCAAAGGTTTGTTTTGACCCAGGAAGTGCCCCCAGTGGCTGTCTGGTAGAGAACCACTGGAGGCCGACTTAGTATTGCAATGTAAACATTGCAGTTTCTCTGGAACAAGTGCAAAAGGGACCCTGTACCCAGACCACTTCAATGAGCTGAAGTGGTCTAGGTGTCTATAGTGTCAATTTAATACACAGAGATCCACTAGTAACCACATAATAAAGAGTAACTATCAGTGTTATGCAATGACAATTTGTTCGTTGTCTCACCTTAGTAAATGACTTTAAAGATCTGACTGGCTCACCTATACATCCACCTCTTGAAACACCCATTCACAAAGTTTAAGACCCAGACCCACTCACAACCACACAGGAAAACACAAACTCGCATTCAGACACTCAGTAAAAACCATACTCAGAGCCACACGGGGAAAAGAGGGATAACGTGTGATAGCGTGAGCCAGCCTTTGATATATGCCCGTACAGCAACATAAACACACAAAGGACAGATCACAGTCAGACAGTAAAATGCACAGGTACACTTAATTCACTGAGAGTCGTCAATGGTTAATATTTTCACATGTCCATACCTCCAAAGTGACCCTACTTAGGAAGAGCAGTCCCTGTTTTGGGCCTAAATCCCTATGTTCCTCGTTTCCATCCTAATGTCTCTCTTTAACCCATATTGTTGGTGTGTCTGAGTGTTTAACAGAGCTCCACAGCCATGTGTTTTTAAACAGCAATAAATGTGTTTAGTTAAATAAACCTAAAAGATCTTAGAACAGCCCCCCTCCTGGCCACACCCATACATTTAATGTGTCCCTCTTTGTCCATTTGACATGTTAGGAGGTATGTAAGTGTGCATGTCAATATGCCGTTGTGTGTTTGTGTGTGTGTGTGTGTGTTTGTGTGGAGTGTTGATCTGTGTGAATTAGAATGTGTGTGTGTGTGTGTGTGTGTGTGTTTGTGTGGAGTGTTGATCTGTGTGAATTAGAATGTTAATGTGTGTGTGTGTGTGTGTGTGTGTGAATGTAGCTCTGTTGTGTTTGCTTTAGGATTCCAGGTTTGATATTTTCTGTATCTATTGCAATCTCCCCCTAACATTGTATCTCTCTCCTGCTGCATACTTGTATCTCTTCACCTCCATCCCCCAACCTCTTGACCGAGGTTATTTGTATCTTCCACTAGTTGTATCACTCTCACTATCACCTCATTTGCACCCCTCTCTCGTTTCCCACACGTCTCTTTTTCCATTTCCCTTTAGCATGTCTATCCCCATCTCCTCTCTAAATGAGTCTCTCCTCACCTTTTCCCAAAGGCCTGGGAAGATGTCAGACCTAGGCCCGAGGCGGCTGAATACGGTCAGCCTTATGGTTAATCCTGCTCTGCCTCCTTCTTAATGGAACATTGTAGTGTTAGGAATACAAAGCTCTATTACTAACACCATAGTGTCGTCGTCCCCCTCCTGGTGGCAGTTAAAGGGTTAAAAACAAGTTCAGCACACACATTAGGCCTTCCCTATACGAAAGCATTGATACAATACTTTCCTATGGGGTAGTTCTAATGCGAGCATTAGTTTGCCCCCGCTGGCTAACACTGGCAGAGCCTGACCCAGCGCCGAGAGACATCGAGAGAGACATTGATGCCGGCTTCAGGTAGGTGACAAATGGGGTTTTAACCCTTTCATTACTACGGGGGGGGGTGCGGGGGTGCGAGGTGGGTACTAAAGGGTACTATAGTGCTAGGAATACAACTGTAGTTTCTCTAAAATGACAATGTTTTACATTGTAGGAGTATGGGGGACGGGGACAGTGCACTCCGACCACTTCAATGAGATAAAGTGGTCTGGGTGCCTCCCATGTGTTACTCTCTTAATCTATTTATTACCGTACATATTTTTATATTTACATGGTGCTGACATTGTCAGCCACTAGGGTTTGAGAGTGATAGGTTGTCTTTAACTGCTCTTCCAGACAGACACTAATCAGTTCTGCCACACAGCAATGACATGACACACATTGACGTTGGCACCCTGCCACATCGTCTGGCCTTTGTTCTTCGAGAAGCAGTCACACTACTCGAGCACCATGTAAATAAAACCTTCCTACCATATTAACAAAAAATAGCATCAAGCACCGTACAACACAAGCACTCTGCCACACAACATATAGTAATAGATACTCAACACACAGGAACAGATACACAACACACAGTACAGAACTCAACATATAATAGACAGTTAAACAAACACAGCAAAAACAATAACCACTACAGCACACTGTAGAAATTATGGTGTCAGGAGCGCAAGTCCCAAACTCCATGGAGAAACTTTTGCGATGAGCCGAGCCGGTTCGTTGGTTGGAGTCAAGATGTCTGGGCTGGCGAAGGGAGCCGGCTCCAATGTGTATACTGGGGGTAAATGTAGAATTGGAGCTCTCTGTAACAGGGGGGAGCTCAGCCCTCAATCTAAAATTACCCTTGGACATATTACACCCAGAACTAATTGAACTGCTAAGAGCAAGCCTTCCTGTCAACAGAGGACCAAGGCATACACTCCAGAATATCATCATGAACTCGGGATCTATCTGTCTGGCTCCTACGGTTTGCGGATGGGTAATGCACTCGGGGTAAGTGTAGGTTTACAGGTGTGTGCCAGAAGGGTCTGCGGGGAAAGGTGGTCCCCTACACTCACCAGTCACAGAGTAGAGGAGGCCCAAAGCAGGGTCTATTAGACTAATTTAATGGGGTGCTGCACCAGGGCACTCATTAAACCATAACCACTACAAGGCACAGTCACGTTCACTGACGGCTTCGTGTCGCCTACCTGCCTTTAACATCCTAACAACCTTTAACATAATGCTACCACCTCGTTCCTAATTTTTACCCTTTAGACTATAAGATCACTGACTATCTCACTCTGCACTTTGTATAAATGTGCTATGCATGCCAGGGAGTATTATTGCTGTGGAGCTCTGTTATACACTCAGACACATTACTGGGAGTATTATTGCTGTGGAGCTCTGTTATACACTCAGACACATTACTGGGAGTATTATTGTTGTGGAGCTCTGTTATACACATTTAGACACATTACTGGGAGTATTATTGCTGTGGGGCTCTGTTATACACTCACACACATTACTGGGAGTATTATTGCTGTGGGGCTCTGTTATACACTCAGACACATTACTGGGAGTATTATTGCTGTGGGGCTCTGTTATACACTCAGACACATTATTGGGAGTATTATTGCTGTGGAGCTCTGTTATACACTCAGACACATTACTGGGAGTATTATTGCTGTGGAGCTCTGTTATACACTCAGACACATTACTGGGAGTATTATTGCTGTGGAGCTCTGTTATACACTCAGACACATTACTGGGAGTATTATTGCTGCGGAGCTCTGTTATACACTCAGACACATTACTGGGAGTATTATTGCTGCGGAGCTCTGTTATACACTCAGACACATTACTGGGAGTATTATTGCTTTGGGGCTCTGTTATACACTCAGACACATTAATGGGAGTAATATTGCTGTGGGGCTCTGTTATACACTCAGACACATCACTGGGAGTATTATTGCTGTGGAGCTCTGTTATACACTCAGACACATTACTGGGAGTATTATTGCTGTGGAGCCCTGTTATACACTCAGACACATTACTGGGAGTATTATTACTCTGTTATACACTCAGACACATTACTGGGAGTATTATTGCTGTGGAGCTCTGTTATACACTCAGACACATTACTGGGAGTATTATTGCTGTGGAGCTCTGTTATACACTCAGACACATTACTGGGAGTATTATTGCTGTGGAGCTCTGTTATACACTCAGACACACCAACAATATGGAATTCCTAGAAAATAGGGACATAAGGAAAGAAAATAGGGAACTGTGCCTAAAATAGGGACTGTTCCCGATACATAGGGGCACTTGGTAGGTATGGCACACGGCCGTTAATAACTTCTCACATGAGTGAGCCAGAGCAACAATACTGGCAGTCACGTGCTCTCCTCCTGCTTCGCCCCCCTCTCTCTCTCTCTTTCACAGCTTTGTCTCCATAACAACAGTCCTTTTAACACCATCCCCCCCGCCCCTCGCGCCCATTGGCTTCAACGACCTATTGTCTGGGCGCTCCTCGCCTCCTGATTCGCTGCTGAGATTTCTCCGCCCATAACGGCGGCCGAGCCTTCCCATTGGGCGCCCCCATACCCCCTCCACCCCCACAACCCAACGCCCACTCTCGCGACCAGCCTTGGCACACGCCCCCCCTGTTGCTGCCGCATCCCCAATCGTGTAGTCGAATGCCGAGAAGTGAATTGCGTGAGGCTTTGGCCACACCCACGAAGGAGTAGGCGTGGCCTTGTTTGATCGACGTCCTCCGGCGGTTGATTGAGGCTGCCTGTGTGGGTAAAATGGCGGTGGGTCTTATTGAGAGCTGAGCAAATCGAGCAGAAACAGAGCAGGGGGAATGCATGGATACAGGGAATTAAATAATATGTGTGTCTGGACTGGGATATAACATAAACAGGGCGGCTATCAATGTATGGAGCTGGAAATAGGTGTATTTCATGTGATGCTGTGTTTTTATGCCACATTCCCATTCTGTTACATTGTATTTCTATGGGAAAAGTGCTTTATTTTATTATATGTTTATCCTGTTATCCTCTAAAAACAAGGGATGGGTCCTGCAGGGTGCTATTATTATTATTTATTATTATTATTTATTAATATTTTATTTTTTAAATTCCTGTGTATTTACTGAAATCGTTCCTAGTAAAATGAGGGTTAAACGCTCCGCATTAAAGAGCGACACATTTTATACCCCGGCATTCACCGCCCCGCGAGATCATTTTTAAAGACGTGTGAATTCGTAATCGTCCGTAATGCATTTTATGACATTTTTAATCGTGTGTACAGTCAATGGTCCCTCTAAGAACTTTTTTTTGGGGGGGGGAGACGGGTGAGCGGATCGTCGTCGAATACGTTAAAAAAAGGCATTTAGTTTTTTCGCCACATGGCTGAGTGTGGACGAAAAGCAAGATATTTGATACAAAAAGTACTGTGTTCGTTATACATTGTGCTTGTTGGGGGGGGGGGGGGGCGTTCCCCCGCAGAAAAATGCTTAGAGGGAATGCTCTCGCTAGCCAAAACTTGTGTGTTTTCTTAATTTGTTAGCGGTTTTTATTGCAGGATAACATTTCTAAGTTCACGTAATATATCTATTACACGATATTCACAAATGTTCTCAATGTACATTATTTATTTGTTTTTTTTAAGGTAAGGTAAGAAGTCGCCCAATTGAAAATTTTGTGTTGGCATTTCCTGGATGACAGTGACTGCCAATGAAAATGGAAGACATGTCTCTGTCTGGCCTGGATAACAGTAAACTGGAGGTAAGAATGCCTTTGGGGTGGGTAATATCCAGGTTGTTAAGGTTCCCTAAAGTCTGAATTTTCACCCATTATTTCCTATCACAGATTGACAACGATGTAAACATTGTCAATCTGTGACTCAAGCTGAGTTGAAGAATGTTCCATATTTTTTTTTTAACCTCTGTTGTGCCGTTTGGAATTAATTTGTAAAAAATGAGTTTAACGAATAACTCAATGTGTGTTTATTGGGTTAAATTGGGGGAGATGGGACATTTTTCAAAATTTTGTTTATTTTTCATTTTTTTTAGCTGTGGTTTCATTATCCTGGTATTTTTAAAATAGAGAGAAATGTGTCTGCACTTTGTGAAATCAGATTTTTAGTTTCAGAAGATTGACGGAAAGGGAAAAAACAAAAAGTCCCAAAAGCTCGGTTCATTTTCTTACTTAAAACCACTTCACATGGCATTTAATATTTTTCCATACGAGTAAACAGGTAGTCACAGGGTCCCAAATATTACACACTGAAGCAAATTTACTTAGTGAATCCTCATAAAAACTCTTATAGCAGACTGTAGGATGTAGAATATCAATGCTATATACTGCAATGCAGAATATTGTATTTGCAGCTAATCCTCATAGTAATATATGTCCAGGAAAACATAGGGGATCAAACAGTGATGAAGTTCGAACTTTTGACTTACCAGTTACATTGTTTTCTGACACCATTATTACCTTTGTATGGTAGATGCTCAGACTTTGTGTTTAAGAGATCTCACTCTATCATTCGTATTGGCCAACTTTGGATATAAGGATATAGTTTTTGGAGAGGGAATGTTGGTCAATTGCTGATGGATGCATTGACAACCAGATCTCAACATAGTTGAGTAAAATGGGTATGTGCCTAACATTTTAAAGCACTCTGACATGCGTGGTGCTCTGTGCAAGTTAATATTTATTCCTGCCTTTTGAACTACTACTTGTGTTACTCCTAATGAGAAATCTAATTGCCTTTCATATCCCCTGCCTAGGCCATCGCTCATGAAATTTACAATGATCTGCTGGAAGATACGTGTTTGGGCTTGAGCTTTGAGGTCCATCGTGCAGTTAAATGCGGTTATTTTATGCTTGACGAAACCGATTCTGAAAGCATGAAGGATTTTGGTAAGTATCTATCGTAAACAAAGCCAGACGCCAGCAGTAAGGAGTTAGAACGTTAGTAAGTGTTTTTACAAAATAGACTTAGAATGGCGAACACAAAGGAAATATTCTGTCTTTTTGTGACCTATTTAAATTTAATAAAGGGAACCGTCCATCCACAAATTGTGGACAGTATACAAATATATGCCACATTTATATATACATATGTATAATCGATACACTGTGCTGGAGCAAGTATTAAGATTTAAAAGTTTACCTACCTGAAGATCTCATCCTGGAGATTTCTGTACATACATAGTGGCTGATATCTGTGTAGATCCCCCACACAATATGGGATGATACTGGGGATGGGAGCTCTAACCAAAAACATTCAGTATCCCCTTTACTGAGAGTAAAGTCTTGTACATTCAAAACTGGGCACAATTACTGACGGAACTGTGCTAAGGGAGCATTTTGATCATTCTTTGTGTACTGGGTATAAAGTATTTATTTTTAAAGGAACTACTGCCAACTGTAGTGATTATGGTGCCAGGAGTGTCCTAGCGCCGTCCCACTGTAATTTGTGAAATCGATTTTAGAACAGTTTGACGACTTACATGGGTCACACTGGTCTCCCGCAGCTGCATAGCCTGCTGGGGGATTCCTCTTGCAGGAGAATGTAGTTGACTCCACTAACCTAAGCAGGGCCAAACAGGACCACACTCAGTGTTTGAGAGCATCACCTGAGCGCGTTAAAGACATCCAGCTTCTCCTGCAGGAGATGATCGCATATGGTGCAGGCACCTGGTGGACTCAGGTAAGTTGTCAAACTGTTTAAAAATTGTTTGACAAGTTACACTTGGAGGGCTCCATGGTAGTTCTGGCACCATAACTACATCAGGCTGTTTGCATTCATGTTTATATAGAAGAATTATTTATTTTTTTAGATAAAATAAAGGGTGGTTATACATGATTTCATAATCCACATAAGCAACACGACTTAACGTTTCAAGCATTTGTAAATAAGCAGTTTCTCACAAAAACAAGCACCCTAACAGAATACGATGTGTGACATGTCATGATTCCCTTTTATTCCAGAAGTTTGGTCCATAAGGGGTTAAACAGTAAACCTTTTAGTGTTAACCATTATAATGCATCGACCTGAATTTCAGACCTTGTAGAGTTGCCCTAAAGCTGTCCAAGTCCTCTCTAGCTAGCCCTCTACATCTTTGGGTTTAATTTCCATTCTATGAAACTGCAGAGGCACACCCAAATATATCTCTAAATTCAGGTTTTGTGAGCTGAACCCATTATACAGCACTAGAAATTTGTGGAGCTCTATAAATACAGTAATCATAATGTGAGTTGGGATACATTTGAAAATATAATTTATTTTTCTCATTAATGTACATTATACAAAGTTAACCATGCTCTGCTTGCTGGAGTTTACGTTAACCCTTCCATAGGAAATTATATATCTTTTTTTTCCGATTTACGTTTATTATTTCCCAAGTCACAGTTTAGTAGGACCCCACATTGATATATAAGCTCAATCACAGCTAGACCCCACCATAGTGTAACTATATAAGCAACATATGTTGAATTATTTTAGCCCTAAAATGTGCAATTCTGTTTCCCGTTCATTCCAATTCAGCATTTAGTTAATAAACTCTTTTGTGTAAAAAGCATAATTTTCTTTAAGCCCAACATATTGTTTTACTCTTATTGCTTTAAAAAAAAAAAAAAATTCTCTCTTTATGTTTTTATTTTGCTTTGTGTAATCTGCTTGCCATTCTCTCATTTTGTTTGTATGTTCTTCCTGCAGAAATAATTGACCAGCCAGGAGTAGATATTTTTGGCCAGGTTTATAACCAGTGGAAGAGCAAAGAGTGTGTATGTCCTAACTGCAACCGCAGTATTGCAGCCTCTCGCTTTGCCCCCCATCTCGAGAAATGCTTGGGAATGGGCAGAAACAGCAGCCGTATTGCCAATCGAAGGTAAGTGACGGTGACGGGCAGACGGTGAAGGCATGGCAGTAGTCATATCTACATGTTCCCACTTCTGGACCTATTCTTATTCCGCCAAAAACTCTGTGAGGACATGTAAGTGGGAGCTGTCCAGTTTGCTAATATATTGGCAGACTCCTATGCTGATCTCTTTGTAAGCAAGTACAGTTTCTGTTGACATGCTTTGATCTCAGGGTCTTCGGTGTTGTATACCACTTTTTATTTTGAGACCAAAATCATCATGTATTGACCCAACTAGACCACTTGAAGGGAATGTTTGCTTCCATCAGTACATTGCAAACCATACACTAATCAGCCACAACATTTAAGCCACCTGCCTAATATTGTGTAGGTTCCTCTCTTGCTGTCGATACAGCTCTAAACATTTTAACTTTGTACAAAGATTTTCCATAACATCCGTGAGTGTATGGTGTAAAAGAGTTGAATGATACCCCATGATCTTGAAATTCCATAGAGGCTATTACTAAATCTCTGTTAAGATCCTGCTTGGGTTTTGGCCATTTTGGGGAAAATGTGGCTTTTACTTTTTATTACCCTAAAAATACGACTAGTGGGCTAAATCCTCTTATAGTTTGTAGCTGAGCAGTGGACTTTAGACACTGATTATTTTATAGATGTAAAATAAGCTCTTTATGTGCAGCCCAAACAAATCCAGCCACTGTTCTTTTATGTCCAAACGATCCCTAATGTCCACACACTCAGACCTTAGTAGTACATTCCACTTGACACCAATCTTCTTAGAAAAGGTACATTTATTTGCAAAAAATAGAAAACATGGAAATACATGAAAAAAATTGCATAGAACAGTCCTCATGCGCCAGTCCAATATGATATAGTATTTGAAGGTTGATAACAACATGCTCTGTGATCCTAGCCTGTCATAATATGCAGTAAATCCCACTAGGGAAAAAGAATATGTCAAAAGTACAATAGAAGCTAGGTAAAAAGGATAAAAACCAGCACCTGTAAGAAGGGGGAAGAACCACATAGAAATTACCCAAGGAGGGCCCGGAATGTCCGGAACACGTTTCACACCTGGCATGGCGCTTTCTCAACACAACGTTGACGCATATGAGGACTGTTCTAGGCAATTTTATTGCTTGTATTTCCATGTTTTACCTTTTTATTTATTTATTTTTTCAAACAAATGCATCTTTTCTAAAATAACAAATACAACACCACAGTGTAAATAGTGTAGTGACTTAAAGGGACACTATGGTCACCTGAACAACTTTAGCTTAATGAAGCAGTTTTGGTGTATAGAACATGCCTCTGCAGCCTCACTGCTCAATCCTCTGCCATTTAGGAGTTAAATCCCTTTGTTTATGAACCCTAGTCACACCTCCCTGCATGTGACTTGCACAGCCTTCCATAAACACTTCCTGTAAAGAGAGCCCTATTTAGGCTTTCTTTATTGCAAGTTCTGTTTAATTAAGATGTTCTTATCCCCTGCTATGTTAATAGCTTGCTAGACCCTGCAAGAGCCTCCTGTATGTGTAAAGTTCAATTTAGATATTGAGATACAATTATTAAAGGTAAATTACATCTGTTTGAAAGTGAAACCAGTTTTTTTTTCATGCAGGCTCTGTCAATCATAGCCAGGGGAGGTGTGGCTAGGGCTGCATAAACAGAAACAAAGTGATTTAACTCCTAAATGACAGTGAATTGAGCAGTGAAATTGCAGGGGAATGATCTATACACTAAAACTGCTTTATTTAGCTAAAGTAATTTAGGTGACTATAGTGTTCTTTTAAGTATAAAATATACTTATCTCAGAATTTCAAACAAACAGCCTCCCAAGATCGCAACCCAGAAAACGACCTTATTACAATATGTATAGAAAAACGGAAGACATGTGGGATACGGCTGTACAAAATCTAAAACAAGGAACATAAAACAATATATAGTGTAACACAGATTGGATTGTTTACACCTGAACAGGTACTGCACTTGCACCGATGGGATTTGAGGAGCAACGGCAACACCCACGGATCCACCAATGGACATAGGGATTGGCCCTATAAGTAGACTCATAAAGGGGGGTATCAGATTACTTTTGTTATATTTGGTTTTATTGTTGTAATATCACTGCCATTTGGTCCCTGAGGAAGTTCCCCTGTTGGAATGAAACGCGTAGGACCTATATTCCTCAATTTTATATGTAAAACTGATGGTGATTGTTCACCTTTTTATAATAAAGCTGCTGATACATTTTTTTCAACCTACACCTACTAGAGTCTTACTTTACACCTATTCCGTTGGAGTGGAAGTGGGCGATAAGGCCACCCAATAACATCGGGGGAGGCACCCTTGAGCGCATTATACGTCTCAATCTTGTGAGTGTATACAATTGTGGCGCATTATTATCTTCATTTAACTGTGTTACACTATGTATTGTTTTATGTCCCTTGTTTTAGATTTTGTACAGCCGTATCCCACATGTCTTCCGTTTTTCTATTTAACTTTTCTAAAATGATTGGTGTGCAGTGGAATGGACTACTAAGGTCTGAGTGTACGGACATTAGGGATCGTTTGGGGATACGTTTTTCTATTGGAGTTTTACGAAGTCCAGCACCAAGGATGTGTGTCAAATTGTATCCACATGATATGCATCTAAGAACTGGCAAAGACATTCCATGAGATTGTAGCGGCAGCGATTTGCATCGCTTGACTGTTATTTTTATGTCCAAATCTTTCACCAGAATTGCAAGCAGCAACAACATGAACAAGTCCGAGAGTGACCAGGAAGATAACGATGATGTTAATGATAACGATTGGTCTTACGGCTCAGAGAAGAAAGGTTCCTTTAAACCAGCTGCAGGTAAGTATTCTAAAATGTGTTTTAAAAATGAGCTTTGATTATGGTTTTGAATAATTGTCCATAGCTGACACTCTCTCTTTATATTTTTTTCCTCCCATTTTCCTCCCTTTTTTACGGTTTCTTGCTTGTTTATCTTTTGTCCTTTTCTGGGTTTTTTTTTCTTCTATTTTCTTTCACTCTTACGTGCTCTCATGTCCGTTCCCCCGCATGCTTCTATTCTCTGCTTCTTGGATTTGAAATCCCTTTCTCGTCTCTTGTTCTGCATCCTTTTTATTCATCTCATGTATTGTTTACGGACTGTTCCATTACTGTTCTCGTTTCCCACATTGCTTGATCTCTTGCATGCTCTATATTCTACTTTGTCATACTCCTACCCTTTATAGCAAAGAAGAGAAAATCGGAAAAGGTAAGCACTTTATAGATTTGTAAGGAAAGGCTTTTGGCTCTCTGGACCATACCATTAGCAGTTCCTAAACTGTAGGTCCCAAAAATGAGTTGGTCTTTTTCACAGGCTGACACTAGAGAGAAAAACATGTTTCTCACTTCCTCACCTAAGGCAAGTTTCACAAAAAAAACGTCTTGTTGGCAGTCCCACTTTCTCTTACGTTTCTAAACAAGCAAAAAGATCGCTTCCCCTAGACTGAGCCATAAGTTGGCATGATTTTCTACATAACTAACACAAGGCAGAGTCCAGTGTTGTACTACAATCCTTATAATTGTTTGCAGTCATTCTTAATTCACACCATTTTAGTAGGTTTATTTGATCATTTATGGATATTCATATACCACTTTCCCTCCTTTAAGTATTTTGATCCAAGTTTACATGGACTGTATTTTTGTACTAGTCCCTCTTGCGGATATCCCAAGGCAAGTCTTGTATTGAGGCGAATGAAATGTCACTTGTGAATTGTGTGTGAGCTACATTTCAAGTCAATAAGAAGCCATCATCTACTTAATTATCTATGATCATGCTTCTCCATTGCATTCGTTTGTAAAACGATGTGCTTTGGATTCTGGGAACAGTAGAACAAAGAGTACATTGCGTTCTAGTGTCTCTTTCTTTCATTTAGATGAGCCAAAATGGTGGTGTAATAGTGCTTTGGGTCTTTTCAAAAATCACTCCTCTTAGCACTGAAACAATGTGTCTTATTTACACATTTATTGTAGTTTAAAGACCCATTACTGGGAGTATTATTGCTGTGGAGCTCTGTTATACACTCAGACACGTTACTGGGAGTATTATTGCTGTGGAGCTCTGTTATACTCTCAGACACATTACTGGGAGTATTATTGCTGTGGGGCTTTGTTATACACTCAGACACATTACTGGAGTATTATTGCTGTGGAGCTCTGTTATACTCTCAGACACATTACTGGGAGTATTATTGCTGTGGAGCTCTGTTATACTCTCAGACACATTACTGGGAGTATTATTGCTGTGGAGCTCTGTTATACACTCAGACACGTTACTGGGAGTATTATTGCTGTGGAGCTCTGTTATACACTCAGACACATTACTGGGAGTATTATTGCTGTGGAGCTCTGTTATACACTCAGACACATTACTGGGAGTATTATTGCTGTGGGGCTTTGTTATACACTCAGACACATTACTGGAGTATTATTGCTGTGGGGCTTTGTTATACACTCAGACACATTACTGGAGTATTATTGCTGTGGAGCTCTGTTATACACTCAGACACATTACTGGGAGTATTATTGCTGTGGAGCTCTGTTATACTCTCAGACACATTACTGGGAGTATTATTGCTGTGGAGCTCTGTTATACACTCAGACACACCAACAATATGGAGCTCCTAGAAAAGAGGGACATTAAAATAGAAAAGAGGGATAGAGGGGTTTGGATCCACAATAGGGACTGTCCCTCCTAAATAGGGACACTTGGAAGGTATGATTTTGGCACTTTACATGTCTGGATATCCCTACTAAATACTCCTGCATCTAATGTTCTAGGTCAGAAGTGCGCAAAAGGATTCCCCATGATGCTTTTTTTTGGCATCCCTATTCTAGGTATATCCAGCCCAATATATTTGATTTTTAGGATTTAAAATTTCAAGTCATGTGCTGCTAGCCAGGCCTTAAAATTTCCATGGTGTTGTGGATCCAAATTGTGATCTTTGTTATATTCAGAGGAAGCCCAAATTGTTGTTACAAGTGCACTTGGAGAAGCTAGAATTAGACACCAGACAGTTGTTGGTATTCAAAATAAGCCCCTGACGTTTTATTCATCAGCTGGGTTTTATACATTAAAAAGTAAGTGCTTACGTGCAAATACTCTTAGAACAAAAATAGCAAGGGAATACAGATAAGACATAGGGATGAGCGCCATGTACACATAACAAATAAGTTTCAAGGTAAGAGAGAACAAAAAGATTAGAGTAGAGAGGTGGGGGATCTCTGCTCCCGGAACTTAGACATATATGGTCTTAAGTGTTGTTTAAGCATCAAGCATTTCCTAATTCCAAGTTAGCCAATTTTAATATATGATATCATTATATGACACCTATAAGCTTGAGCCTTGGAATCAAGATAAATTCTATCACAATGGCATACTTCATCTCCAGAAGGATATTGATAATTTAGAGAGAGAGTTCAGAGAAGGTCTACTAAACTGGTTCATGGATTGCAGGATAAACTTACCAGGAAAGGTCAAAGGATCTTAACATGTATAGCTTGGAGGAAAGACGAGACGGGGGGATATGATAGAAACTTTTAAATACATAAAGGGAATCATCACCGTAAAGGAGGAGACCATATTTAAAAGAAGAACTACCACAACCATCAAAAGGGAGGGTTGTGCGTCTTATGGAGCGAATGTGAAGGTTTACTTACCTGTCTTGTAGCGTGGGCCGGCTTAACAGCGCGCACCGCGGTACAGGAACTTCAATTTCAGGTTCCGGTTTCCGGCGGGACTGAAAGGAAGTGCGCACACTGAGTGCGCACTTCCTTTCAGTCCCGCCGGAAACCAGAACCTGAAATTGAAGTTCCTGTACCGCGGTGCGCGCTGTTAAGCCGGCCCATGCTACAAGACACGTAAGTAATTATGAGACGGGGGGGGGGGGGGGAGGGGAGAAGACTATGGGAGGGGCGGGGGGAGAAGAGTGTGGGAGGGGCGGGGGGAGAAGACTGTGGGAGGGGCGGGGGGAGAAGACTGTGGGAGAAGACTATGGGACAGGGGAGAAAAAAAAATATTCTGAACAAACTGTCCCATAGTAAGAAACACTATGGGAAGGAAAATTTGTTCAGAATATTTTTTTTCTGGGTTTCTTCCTCTAAAAACTAAATGCGTCTCATGGTGTGGTGCGTCTTATGGAGCGAAAAATACGGTAGTCTTAAATTAGAGGGGCAAAGGTTTAAAAATAATATCAGGAAGTATTACTTTACTGAGAGGGTAGTGGATGCATGGAATAGCCTTCCAGCTGAAGTGGTAGAGGTTAACACAGTGAAGGAGTTTAAGCATGCGTGGGATAGGCATAAGGCTATCCTAACTATAAGATAAGGCCAGGGACTAATGAAAGTATTTAGAAAATTGGGCACACTGGATGGGCCGAATGGTTCTTATCTGCCGTCACATTCTATGTTTCTATACTTATTTTGAGCAACATTTTTCCAATATATTTGATTTATTCACATTGTGCACTGCAAAACATCACTTGTTCCCTTGAAGCTGCAAGGTGATCAGATTCACAGCAAGGTTTACTTGCTAAATTCTCAAGGTTAGCATCAAGCTTACCATAACCGAGGTACTAATAGCAGCTGTATTAGTTTTCCTGGGCTTCAGATGCTCGCATCTATTGAAATTCTGAAATCGGGGTGGGGAGTGGGATTTGTATTTTTTGTATGACATTTAATTATGTGTCCTTTTAAACTTCTATTTCAGAACCCAAATTCTCCACGAAGGTCAAAGTCCTTAAAACACAAAAATGGTGAGTGGTGTTTTCAAGTTAAAAGATTGGAAACAATTATCTCCTCTTATTTAGTGTTCTTTGTTTTACTTGGCTTTTTCTCCTCAATAAAATATTTCTTCTAAGGAGACTTTTTTGCAGTTAATTTACACAAGGATTTAATTTTTCTTTTTTTATTCTGCTTCGTGACAAAAGTTTATTATGTCGCCTTTTTTTGTTGTTGTTTTGTTTCTATTTTACTTGCCCCATTAACATCTATTAAAGCAGTTATTGTGTTTGAGGTTGGCAATAGAGGTTCGTTAAAACACACTTGTCTCTGCTGGATGTCAAGAGAAGATTTAGCTTCCACGGGGGTTTCTGTTATACTTCGCATATAGATGGGGAATGGGACCAAGACAATTCATGGTTGCTGGGGCTCCTGTCTAATCCCTGGGACCCTTGGCATGTATTTCATGTCACCCTATGGTTAATTCTGCTCAATGGATGTCTGGGTGATTGGCAGCTCATTTGATGCCATGGAAGCTCTACATCATCTTCTCATGATTCATTCAGCATATGTGCACATTACTTTTACATGACATGCCAAGCTCTGCAAATGCCTTGTTTTGTTTTTCATAATACCTGAATTATTATCGCTTCCAAATGGACTGTTTAAATACCTGGCCAAATTTGCCTGGTTGGGGGATGTCACCCTGCAACCTTCAAATGATTTTGCACAGCCTCCCAAAAAATTATTATTCATCAACATCACAGAGGGATAAGGCAGTTGCTGACCAGTTTTTGCAGCTCTTCAATCATGACTGGCGGTTCTAAGTCTTTCGTGCTTCTAAGGTTGTTAAAATGCGTGTGCCATTAAGTTGGACAAAAGTAAAATCAATTAATTGCCTGTCAATTTTGATTAAATCAAAGCACCTCTAGTTACCTTTCATAGGGTTTTCTCCCAAGCTAATGATTCTAAATGGAACTGTTTTCTCTCCCCTAGGAGATCTCTCTACCAATTCAGACCCATCAAAGGTAAGGGGCTCTGTGCTTTTTCCATATTCGATTTCCCTTCTGGTATTGCAAAGCTTGACTGCTTAATTAATACTGTTAATATGAGGGAAAGACGATTAATATGCTCATAACAGAAGTGTTATACATTAAAATAATTTAAGGAAACCTCATTCGGAATAACCGAGGATTGCAGCAAGGGTTGGGCCCAGATATCAGCTGTAAATATATACATTTACGTTCATTATAATTCATGGAGATTGTCTGCAATTGGCCTAGTACCGAAGTCCTTTTAATGAATGCAACGTTATGCTTGAGAGTCACTTACTTGAATTGTTGAGAATTTTACATTTAAAGCATTAATAGCAGAACTGGAAAAATTGCTACTCTGGCCTTAAATTTGAAATGTATTTTGAATTTGCAACGGTTCTCTTCTTTAGTGAAAAGTAAAATACAGATTAATGAAGAGCGCACACACAAAAATGCAGTCGTAAATTTTACAAGCACCGCCGCTGCGAAATGTTTCTGGTTTGTCCCAAATCATCTACCCCACCTCCCTTTTTATTTTTATTTTTTTTGTGAAAAGTAAAGCTGGTCTCAATAATTATATTAATTTTAACAGAAATCACGGTGCACATTAAAATCTGGGACAGAATTGATATTGGCAAATTTGAGATCAGGCGAATTGAACTGAGAGGGACTAATGAGGAGGAGACTGACCTGACCCTCAAATTGCCGAGGAATAACTTCAGACACTGTTTCAGGCCATCGTGTCATAGCTGGACCTACTGGGGATCACATTTAACTATGAATGCTTCTTAACTTGTACGGCTGTGTGGAAGCCTTTGGCAGACAGTTTTATACTTTCATCTGATCTAGCGTAGTTACATAAAGGAAAAGTTATTCACTAAAGTGTGGATTGTCAGGATTTCTTGGGGAAGTTCCACTTTTAGACTAGCACAGACGCCCAGCAAAGATCGCTGGCGTGGAAAATGTCTCCAATTCGACTGTTGTGGCCTAAAATGTAAAATGTACTTTGATTTTCTGAAAAATCTAACTTATGTAAAACCCTGGGGGAATTTTGTATTGCAACAATGTGTGATAGGACATGTTCCTACATTCACCTTATACCTAGTTTGATCAGGGAGCGGAACATACTGCTGCCAAAACTATTTTTACAGTGTCAGGAGATCAGCAGTGAACAGTAATCTGCAACCAAAGGGAAGTAGCACCCTACCCCAAGGCAAGCAGGGACAAAGGGAACATATTGGTTACAAGCTCCTCTAACAATATTACAATATGAAGTTTATTAAACGGCTATAACTGAGCTGCAGATGCTGGTGGTGTGGCTATAAAATGTAGAAAAATTGTTATTGCAAACATTGGCCTGCACATACGGTAATTAGATCCAGTGTATGTTGTACGGAGACCATACCCTCTTGTTATGTGTAGCAAGAATTCTAGAAGTCTATGCATTATTTAGTACATCTCTGCAGACATCCAGTGCAACCCTGTGCCAGGTGAATGCCTCGTTTTTTTTACTGAAGGGAGAATTGTCAAGAATTTAAGGTGAATTTCAAAGTTAAGACTGCAGTAGTCTGACTTGGAGGATTTTTCCACTTCAGTTATTTTGGCCTCAAAGTGACATTATAGTCACCAAAACAACTTTAGCTTAGTGAAGCAGTTGTGGTGTATAGATCATGCCTGTGAAGTTTCACTGCTCAATTCTCTGCCGTTTAGGAGTTAAATCGTTTTAGTCAATGTAGCCCTTGCCACACCTGCCCTGGCTGTGACTGACACACAGCCTGCATGAAAAGAAAATGGTTTCATTTTCAATCAGATGTAACTTTCTTTAAAAGTTTATTTCCTGCTCTATGAATTGAACTTTAATCAGTCACAGAAGTCTCCTGCAGGGTCTAGCAAGCTACTAACAGAGCAGGAGATGATAAATTCTAAATTAAGCAGAATGTGCAATAAAGGAAGTGTAAACATTACATTACTCTTTACAGGAAGTGTTTAGGAAGGCTTTGTCAGTCACATGCAGGGAGGTGTGCCTAGGGCTGCATAAACAAAGACATTTAACTCCTAAATGGCAGAGGATTGAGCAGTGAGCCTGCATGGGCATGGTCTATACACAAAAACTACATCATTAAGCTAAAGTTGCTTTGGTGACTATAGTTTTCATTTAAATTTGAATTCCAGACAATTCTCACTTTTTACTGTATAACCCTGTGGATACTCTGTGGCATTCTAGTACTCTAGAATTTGGAAACCTTGATTTTATTTATTTATTTCTTCTTCATTTTGCAGTACAATAACATTTCAGGAATTAGTTATGAGAATCTTGGGCCTGAAGAGCTTCATACACTTCTAACTACGGTAAGGGAAGGCCTATATGTATATAGATCTCATGTCAAACCAGTTTAGCAGAGATCTTCAACTACTAAGCAAAATGTGTCCAAAGGTGTTGATAAGAAAAATCTCCTCCTAATCATCAGATAAAGCAGTCATTTTATTACAACAATTTCATAAACATATCAAAACCTAATTAAAATGTGCTCTACACATAAATATGCGCACTTGAACAAGGCATTTAAAATAAAACAATAAGTAGTTTTCAAAACTATTTTACCGAGTCCCTAAACTTCTACCTCTTCTGCAATTTGTGCAGATAAGTTGATCTACCCTACATCAGCACTAACCGCTGCGGGTCCGTGTATAATCTAATGTTTCTCATAGAGAAGTATTGTGGATATTTGTGAGCCCATTTGGATTCACCATTGCGGATATACAGTGCACGTTTAACTATCACCATGATCAGTCAGAGCTTCTCTGTAAGAGGCATTAACCATATTCAGCATCATCATCCTTCGAAAATTGAAGGATCTGAAGGAAAGGAAGCAAGCCGCTCAAGTAGCTATCTGTCTGACAGGTAATCAAGGCTTGTTCTCCGGTAAACATCAGTTACAAACTGTTTGAAAATGTTTTGATACTTCCCCACACCACTCAGTCGGGTATATATCAAACCAATTGAAATAGTCTCAGGGTCTTCTGGTACCATAAGTATTACTGAACATGGTTGTTTATGTTGTATCAACAGTGTCCTGTTAATGGTAGGCAAGATTTTCGGTTTTGGGGGGGGTTGTCTCAATGACACCCATTTAGGACCATCATTTGGTTTACTGTAGAGTGAAATAGTTGATGGAGATAGATACGTGCAGAAAGTCCAGTATAGGGCATGAGTCATGTTATGAAGCCTTCTTTACCTATCACTGCTAAATAGTAACATTTTTTTAATGTGTTTTTATTACTCTATCGATTTATCTAATCTATCTATCCATCCATATTCCTGTGGATTAAGGTATTCCCTGACTCTGACTACTAAAATGAAGAGTTGGCTTATAAGTCTGGCTTCTAAAGACCAGACATATTTTGAGTCTAACTCTTAGGTTTGTGATGAAGTCCATCAAAATGTAAATATATTACATTCCAGCAGAATGTTTTCTTTGTTTTGAGAGATTTGTGTTTGATTAAATTCCCCAACAAGTAGGGCAATGTGTCGGTGTGTTTTTGTCTCTATTTACAACCACTTTTCTATCTCCCCCACCCCTCCCAGCAATGTGGTGTCATATCGGAGCATACCAAGAAGATGTGCACCAGGTAGGTGTTTTTCCGTGTTGCGCATTTCACCTTTTGTATGTGGCGAGCTACTAATCTAGAGCAGCAATGACTTACCATTGATTATGTATGGACTAATGTGTTTTGGGAACCAAAGAAAAGACCAGATAGTTATCTTCTGCAAGTTTTTAGACTACAGGTCCAGGAGACCCTACGTAACCATCTGTAATTTCTTTATAGCCTCCGTGTATTGAATTTGGTCTAGATGGGCAGTAATACAGAAGATACATCTGTTCTTGTTTTACTCTGTTAACTTTTCGCCACCGTTTTGATTGTATTTAACATTTTAGTCATTGTTTTGCAGGTCACTTCGATGTCCCCAGCACACAGATGACCAACGCAGATCGGTCCGAATTTACCTCCTTGGTTCCTCTGCGTGAGTGTTTGTATATAAAAGATGGCAGACAGGATGATCAACCTTGCTCCTTCCGAGATTATATAGAGCTATGTTTCTTCCAATTTGCACCTCTTGGATCCCTTATTATGGGACTTCAGAGGGAAGAAACATTCAGTGGTGCCAACTTGCTGAACCACATCGAATAGGAGTCACCATAATGACAAAATACATCCACTTGGGGGAAAAAAATCAGTTATATTACACACTTTCACAGGTTTTCTACTCGAAAAATAAAATAGATGAGTTTTAGCTGCTCATGTCTTAAAGATGCATCTCCACCAGTCTTGAACCTACAGGTCTATACTGGTCAGAGCATTGTCCTTACACGCCCATTCTAAGGTCTATCCAATGATTCACTGCTGACCTATTCTTCCTTGACAGCTCTCTCCCAGAGGCTGACGGCAGTACTGATAATGATTTTGATGTGGTGGAGGGTCAAACTCTGATGAGCCGATTGCAGTGGGATGGATCCTCTGATATTTCCCCTTCGGACTCTGCGTCCTCCAAAGCCAGTAAGAGACTCCATGGGGCAATTGGTGGGCCATTGTGACCTATTCACCTCTTCAGAGCAATTACTTTAAATCTGCTGTGTAGAAAGATCAGAATGTTTACAACCACAATTCATGTTGCTGCGATGTCTGTTACAATGTTTTAAATTACACTAACACTATTCTCTGCTTTTCTTCCCTCTTAAACTGTCTTCCCATATATTCTTGTTTTTATGTGCTTTTTGTCTGTACCATTCTGCATCTATCAACGTATCTGGGCTTTTTTTTGTTTCCCTTTTTTTTTCTGATTAATGCTACTTACCCTCTGTCAATTCTTTTCTTTTCTCATTTCTGTATTTTTTTTTTTTTTTTATCTCTTCTCTGCCCCATCCCATTTTACCTGCTTTGCATGGACCATGTATTCTCCTTTGACATTTGTCCTGCTGCCTTTCTTTTCTTCCATCCATTATTCCTCCTCCTCTTCTTGTCTTCTCCTTTCTGCGTGTGTACTTTTCCATCAACCTCCCCCCCCTCCCCACCACCACCTCTGCTCTTCCTTGTGCACTCCACCTCCCTTCTCTAGGTACAAATAACTCTGACACAAGGAAGCCCAAGAAGAAGAAACCGAGTCACCTGGCCGTGGCAAGTACGGGAGGCAGCAGCAAAAAGAAAAAGCCTAAACCACCTGCTCCCCTGACCCCTGGGATGTACAGTGAACTCAACTGAAAAGGGCCCAGGGGTATAAAACAACATTTAAAAAATACAGAACTTTCTGCATCCGTCTACAAAACGGACTATTACCTCTCAGTATATTTAACCCTCGGGCAGCAAAGCTGCAAGTGGACTGCCCTCCGTGTGTAATAAAGGACGATCAAAATAATGCACTTTAGGCTATGAGGGTTGTTCTTCTGTTGAAAGTTGAATTCTGGAACCTCGCTATTTCCCAATTTGTTAGACTGTCGCATATTGTGATGTCATTTGTGGCTCTTGGGATCATTTAGCGACCACAGGGGATGTGGGGAAAAAAAAGTTACAATGGCAAAAGTGTCTCTTCGTCAGGGAATCCTCTCCAGTGTTAGGTGGAATTCTGCTGCTGGGTCGCATAGTTGCAATGTATTTTCCTTTCACCTGGGGCCAATCTGTGAATTTTTAGTAGGAACTAAATATGCTTTGATTATGCTATTCTTGTGGCGGGGGACTTGCTGAAACTTTGTTTCTGTCTGGAGCCAGGGAGCAGTGTGGCGCTTCTTCACATGAGTAAAAAGTGTTTGCATGTTTTAAGAAAAAAAAAAAAAAATCACACTAAGTATTTCATCAGAAGAAAATGTAATGAATCATGTTTTCAGTGGGTTAAAGGGTCAATCCCATTGGGACGTAGGCACATGGGCTACCAACCAGGCTATACCTGCTTTGGCCATAGATGAATATTAACAACACAACGGGCAATGTCTTAAGAAGCCATCGTCAGACATTGCAGCTTTAATTAAAGTGCCAATACAGATTAGTTTACTTTACTTTTATTTGTTATGGAAGTATTTTAAAATGCACTTTGAAATTCGGAAAAAGAAAATGCCAGGATTCTTTTCAGATACCTGAGCTTGCCTAGCTCATATGAAAGTTTAAAATATCTCCCTTTAAGTTATAGTGAATCAATATACGCCACACTGTATGCGCATGGAGTAATTGTTGATTCCTGTCTGCTTTTGGTTTTAGTCAGCCTTTCAGACAGTTTCACATTTATTGTAATTGAAAAGGAACGATAAACATTCTGGCTGGTATCATGATCGTCATGGTCGTTCCTTCCCCTTGGGTCTAAAAAATAAAATATTAACCACGGCAGTTTTATTCAAAATCTATTTTCATCCCTTTTAGAGATCTATATCGCTTGGTTAAAGAAAAAGTCCTTTAAGCACTTCCAGGAATTTCTGACATCTCCCAGAATGCTTAAAAAGCAATGGGGAGTCTAGTGTACTTCAAACCTGTCCTCAGGCCCCCTTACCTGCTCAAAATTAAATTACATTCCTTGCTATGCATGAGCTGAGCAATGGGACACCCTGTGTAACGATAGTGACTGCTTCAAATTCTGTGAAGTTTGGTGGGAACTTTAAAGGAAAGGTTTGAAAAATGTACGCCTACCCCATTCTAGCTCAGATCAGTTCACAGAGAATACCGAGAGGCCCAGTATTTGAGATTTACTTGAGTTTCTTTCCTATGCGGGTTGCAATAGAAGCTATAGCTTTTTGCAGGGACAGTGGTTGCTTAAAAGCTTCTTCTGATAGGCTGTGCATTCCTTAGTGTATCAGTCCCATGGTAGAATGGATTGACCTAATGACTGTGATACATTTTATGAACAGTGGGCCCCTTGGAGCAAAGTTAGTTGTTTAATCACACTAGGGTATAAAATGACCTGATTGCTACCTCCATTAAACTCCATCATTAATTATCTTTGCTCTGGTGGGCTGGGCACTGTTGTCTTTTGACAATACTTGTTTTGCAAGTAAATGTACAAATTCTCCTAATCGACTTGTCGGGTATGATGTATAGAAAAATATCCACTCACGGTTTTTTTTTTTTGTGTTTTGTTTTGTTTTTTTCTCAAGCTGTAGTAAAATAGAATGTTTCATATACCTCTGTAATATATATATATATATATATGTGTGTGTGTGTATAATAAAATTGTACGGCATTAATGGGTACTTTGTGTGCTTTTCACTTGTTCTCAGACGGCAGTGATCTACTGTGAGTGCATTTTAGATGCTAAATGAAATGGCATATTGGTAGAGGAAAGGCTCAGTGACTTGAGAAGTTTTGCGATCTGGCTGATTGGAGTTTGACCAAATATTTCAGCTAAGATGATTCATGTTTGTAGACCCTGAACATAAGTCCTACATAGCCAGGAAGTCCCTACTGTAGTCTTAGTGACAGCCACTAGATGCGTTACTAGGCAACAATGTAAACACTGCGTTTTCTCTGAAACGGCAGCGTTTACATTGTTTAGACTGTGGAGGCTACAGACACCATAAGAACAACATTATTAGTGGTTGTGGTGACTAATGTCCCTTTAAGTGCACAAGTAGCTGTAGGAAACTATGGTAACTGTCCACCAGTGATGGATCTGTCGACATTTTTATTTGACTTTATTGACTAGACCAGCATACTAATACTAGCCATTATAGTAGCTAATTAGTTTTACTCTAGACGTGATGTGCAATATTTGTTTTTTCCTAAAAATGCTTTGGGAAGATTGCTATATAACACAGGACCTGCATAGTAATGTACAAGATTATTTTCGAATGTGCGAATTGGGAAGTCGAAGTGAATTAAAATGTTTGGCTGAAATAGCGGAATTTGGCAAATCCTTCAATTCCATTATGTCTGCAGTACTGATATTTTGGCCCAAAATTTGAAATTCACTTTAATATCCCAAGATTACACACTTTAGTAAGAAACCCAGTTAGCGTCTAAAGTAAGTGTGTGTCGCAAAGGAGTGTTTTTTTTTTTTTTTAATCAATCTACCCAAAATGCCAGAGGCGGTTCTGGTGTTTGGGTTTGTTTTGTTCCCTGTGATATCCTATCCCTTTGCCTTTTTTTTTTTTTTTTTTTTTAATTCTTTATTTTTTGCTGTGCATGATATGACAATAGGCTCACTCAGCCATGACAGTAGTAATAATCGTTAACAGGTATACCAAGTCAAGCATGGTCTATGCATAGACGGCACAGTTTTTACATTTTATGGAGAGAAAACACAAACAGTAGGTATAGATATCATGTAACATACGAGCTTTCTTGTCTGTCTTGCCCCTTGTGAGATTCTATATTTTGCAACTAGACAGAGTTGGCAAACATAAGCTTAGGAACATGTCATGTGCAAAAGCCACTGTCTGTGTTGATCAAAATGGTAGTTTAGTATACTAACAAGTAATTAACGGTTTTATAACAATGCATAATCTTTACATATGCAAACACAATCTGGCTAGATGACCGGGTGTCTGGAAGTAAATATACCTGCGCTGCCCCACCGGGACCGCTGGCGTACAGCCCTATATTCAGGCATAGCTCTCCAGATTTGTAGTGCGGTACACAGCGTAAGGATGGAGCAGTGTCCCCGGTTTAGGGGTATCCTCATATAGCTCTAATATTTGTGCCCCAGGTAAGTCCTGTGCCAGATATCAAGGTAGTGTCAGCTATCCAGGGTTGGGCTAGGAAAGAGAGAAAAAGAAAGAGGGAACAGCGATTTTGGGGTTGGGACCTGTTTTAAGCAGTTGAGAGAGGGTGGTCGTTATTCATTAATCTTAGTAAAAAGGGGGGGGAGGAGACTGGGGCGAGGGCGGGGACGAGGTTCAAGCGGTCAATGTGTCGGCGTCACTCCCTCCCCATGTCGCTACAATCCCAAGGTTCCCATATTATGGTAAATTTCTGTGTGGAGCCTTGCACGCTAGCCGTCAGTTTATCCATCAAGTGGATCTCCCTGATTCTTGCTATAACCTCCGGCATCTTTGGGGTATCTTGTTGCAGCCATGTGGCTGCCACTGCTTTTCTAGCTGCTAGGGTGAGTTTGTGTATGAGTTTTTGCTCTGCCCTAGTCCATCCCTCGACCGTACGGTTGAGGAGGTAGACCCAGGGGTCTAGGTCAAGGGTTCTGGATAGTACTGCCCGTATCAGTTGCTTAACCGCGGTCCAGAAGAGGACCATTTTTGGGCATTCCCACCACATGTGTAGGTAGGTGCCTCGTTCCCCACAGCCTCTCCAGCACGTGTCAGTGTTGGTTTTACGCATTCTGCATAGCGTCACGGGGGTGGTGTACCACCGGAGCAGTGTTTTAAAGGATTGCTCCTGTAGTGTTACGCACACCGACGTGGTGTTACTCGCCTCCCATATTTCCTGCCATTCTATACCCTCGAGAACTTCCCCTAAGTCCCGTCCCCATAAGTCAGTGTACCTCAGCGGTCCCCAGTCCCCGTTCGCAGAGCAAAGGTGGGCGTATAGCTCCGTTATCATCCCCATGGGTATCGATTCTGCGAGGCACCGTTTTTCAAAGAACATCTTTTGTTGCAGTGCCGCCCTTTGTATAAGGGGTTGTTTCGCGAAATCCCTCAATTGAATATAGCGAAAGTAGTCAGCGGGAGTTAAGTGCCTCCCCTGCGCGAGGTCATTAAAGCCAATAAACTCAGTGCCCTGATACAGTTGGTATATTCTCTGGATACCTGTCCTTTCTATATTCCTAAACTCCCTGGGGGCCATGCCTGGGGGGGAAGGCTCTATTTCGCAAATAGGGCATAAGGGGGGAGGGAGAAGAGGCCAGTTTGTATTTAGAGTAGGTAGAGTCCCATATTCTTAAGGAGGTGAGGATTGTTGGGCATGTAACTCTCAGTATGGATCTATTTTCTTTAGGTATCCACATCGCAAACTGTGGTAAATCGGTCCCTACCATGAGTGATTCTATATCCACCCATTTTCTGTCGCCTGGAGGGGAGTGCCACATTATAACCTGAGCTAGTTGGGCTGCTACGTAGTAATAATGGAGGTAGGGAAGGCCCAATCCGCCTCTATGTTTGGGTCTCAGAGCACCTGCCTCGAGATCCTATGCCTTTTATTCTGCCATATGAAAGCACATATTGCTCTCTGGAGCGGGAGGAGTTGGGATTTGGTGATGTATACGGGTAGTGCCTGGAACAGAAACAGGATACGTGGCAGGACATTCATCTTTGCTGCATGAATTCTTCCTATCCATGATATGGGTTTGTCCTGCCACTTTTCCAGATCCGTCATAAGGGATTTAATCAGGGGGGTATAATTGTGCTGAAAAAGTCTGTCCGGGTCAGCTGTTAGACGTATCCCTAGGTATTTGAGGGATGAGTGCTCTATATGTATGTTGTGCCTATCCCTGATTGCCGCCGTGTCCGCCACCGTCAATCCCAATGGAAGAGCGCTAGTCTTAGTCATGTTTACCATGTACCCTGAGAGTATTCCGTACCTCGTAAGGATCTCACTAACGGCAATCATTGATTCTGTCGGGGTCGTCAGCGTAAGCAGTACGTCGTCCGCATAAGCAGACACGAGAAACTCCTGTCCGCCAACAGGCACTCCTCTCACTCCCGGGTGTCGTCGCAGAGTTTGCAGTAGTGGCTCTAGAGCTAAAACAAAAAGGAGTGGGGATAACGGGTACCCTTGTCTCGTTCCGTTGTGTAAACTAAAAGGTTAGAGGGGGGCTCCCGTAATTTGTATCTGTGCCCGGACGTCCCTGTACATGGCTCTAACGAGTGCAATGTATTCCTGTGGTAACCCGAAGTGCTCCAGTACAGAGAATAGGAATGGCCATTTCACTCTGTCGAAAGCTTTTTTCGCGTCCAGGGAGACAACTAGCGTGGGTGTGCGTGCTGTGGCCTGACGCCAGATCAGGTCGATGTTACGGCGTGTGTTTTCGAACAGCTGTCTCCCCGGGATAAATCTGACCTGGTCGGCATCTATCAGCGTCGTGAGGAAAGGGTTTAGTCTGGTCGCTTGGAGTTTCGCTAAGATTTTCATGTTGTGGTTAATTAATGAGATTGGTCTATAGTTTGCTGGCGTTAGCGGGTCTTTCTCGGGCTTAGGTAGGAGCACAATGGTGGCCAGGGACATATCTCTATCAGGTGTACCCCCGTCCCTCAATTCCTTAAATAAATTAAGTAGGTGGGGAGTGAGGGTTTCCCGTAACGTTTTATAATATCCACCATCAAAGCTGTCCGGCCGGGGGGCCTTATTTCCCTTAAGGGCCGTAATGGCGCGGTCTATTTCGTCTTCTGTGATGTCTGCTGCTAGTGTGTCTATAGCTTCTTGGGATAGCTTGGGCAGTCCTAGGTCATTTAAGTAGTTCTGAATCTGACTCTCTTCCGTGTCTCTGTCTCCCTGTGCGGCGGGTGAGTGGTTATAGAGTTTTTTAAAAAAAAGTAAGTGAATACGAAGGCCACTTCTGTCGGGGTGGTTTTTATAGTGCCGTCGGGGTGCCGAATCGAGGTAATGTGTGTGCGTCGTTGTCTGGGGTTCAGAGTCCTAGCAAGGAAAGTGTCCATTTTATTGGCCTTTTCATAAAATGTCCGTCTCGTGTATGTCATGGCTCTGGCCGTGTCTTCTACCAGTAGGGTTCGGATGTTATGTCTCGCCGTCGCAAGGCGTTGGAACGATTCCCTGTCTGGGGCGGTTTTATGTGACTGCTCTAAATCCCTCACCTCTGTCAAAAGTCGTTCCAGGGTTTGGAATTTCAATTTTTTCTTTCTGGTTGCAAGGCGAATGAAAGCCCCCCTTATGACGGCCTTATGGGCTGCCCAGGTGGTAGTCGCTTTTAGTGCCGGGCTGGTGTTAAGCGTAAAGTACTCTTGGAGCTCTTTATCGATTTGTGTAGTAATGTCCTTGTCTCTAAGCAGGGACGTGTTCAGTTTCCACGTCCATGGGGTCGCGGTGCAAAGGTTTCCCAACGTCAACGTGATGTCCGCATGGTCGGACCATGTTATAGATCCCACGGATGATTTCTGGACCCGGGCCAAACTGCAGTCATTAACTAGGAACAGGTCTATCCTGGAGTACGTGTCGTGTGGTGCAGAGTGAAAGGTGTAGTCGACCTCCCCTGGATGGTGTGCCCTCCATATGTCTATCAGGCCCGTATTCCTTATAAACTCGTGTAGGAGTTTGTCCTGTCCCCCTCTACCCTGGGATCTCGGGATCCCTCTGTGCGCGCTTCTGTCTATGGCGGGGCACGGCACAGTGTTAAAGTCCCACCCCCATTATCACCATGCCACATGGCAGGGCTCACAGCATGTTCTGGAGGTGATCCCAGAATCCCTGTTCCAGTTGGTTAGGTGCGTAGATGTTGATGAGGTGGACCGAGTGCGAGTGGAGGGTGCCAGAGAGGACGATGTATCGCCCGTCCGGGTCTATTACAGTATTCGAGACTTGGAAGGGACAACTATGTCGTATCAGAATCGCTACCCCGTTACGCTTCCTATGTGTCCTGGCTTCAAATGAGATACCGAATGTGTGATCTCGCAGTTTAAATTGGACATGTTTTGGGAGGTGGGTCTCCTGCAAAAAAGCAATATCTGACTTCATTCGCTTCAGCTCATGGAACATTTGGCGTCGCTTTCTAGGGGCATTCAAGCCCTTCACGTTAAGTGATGTAAAGTTTACCGCCATATGTAGTACTGGGTAGGACTGCCGGGCGCTGCGCCCACCTTTGCTCTCCTCGCTCCCCTAGTGTTTCGTTCCCTAGTCAGTCGCCCCCGCACCACCGCCCCGCCCTCCCCATCCCCCCCCACCAGTTTCCAACAATGGTCCCAAAGGGAAAGAGAAGAGGGGGGGAAAGAAGATAAGAAAGAAGAGAAGAGTGTGCCGGAGGCACTCCCTGAATTAGGTAACATCTGCCTGGTCTTAGAACCTGCCAGGTTTTGGTTGGGTACATGGAGCCCTATCTCCACCGCGTCCAGCACAGTATTGAGATGAAGGTCCATGAGCCGTGACCATGTCACACTATACAACATAATGCCAACAACGAAGGGCTTGCCCTTCTCCGTGGGTGTGTGCAGAGTGCACGTCACCTCGGAGAAACCAGGCAATTGAAATCTATACATTTGGACAAAATAAACGGAACATTGCAGTTTCAACTCATACATTTAACCAATCCCACAATTAATCTATGTGAGCGCAATCTTGGGTATTGAGGGGGGTGTAAGGGACAGAGAGCCGCTGTAGCGAGTTGGGCCCAGTGGGAGAGTTGTGTTAGGGTTTGGTGACTTTGTTAATTCTTTATTTACAGTTTTATGTGAGTATTATTTAGATTTATTTTCAATTTAGTTGTTTTTTTGTTTGTTTGTTTTTTCCCTATTTAACCCTTTTTTCTTTTTCGTTCCCTGTGGGGGAGGGGGGAGGGGGGAGGGGGAGGATGCCAAGTCCTGCCCGTGGAGGCACTCGCCGGCTCGCCCCATGGTTTGGGGGGAGGGCCTCGATGTTGTACTAGTTGCGGGCGGGGACCCCTTCACGCACCCAGGAGGCAGGTGAATGTGGATGTGAATGTGCATGAGAGGGGTCATCAAATGAGTCCAATGGGAACCTTGGTGCATGCGGCACAAAGACATCGCGCAGTACAATGCATGGAGATAAGGTTGTGAGAGATGCATTAACCCATTAGTTGCTGCCTATGATTTCGCCGTCCACACTCCGTGAAGGTGGGGCACTAGGGTACTAAACACTAGACACAATATACATATTACAGTCCCGGCCTATCTCGTTTTGTCCCTGTGAGTCACAGTCAGGAAAACAGGCAATGCCAGGTTCTGCCGCTGCGTCTCTTGCAGGGCCCAAAGGCCTCAGAGGAGGTTGCTGGAAGGTTGGACTCGATCCCGCCACCCCATTAAACCCCTCTCAGCCCCCAAAAGTCTCGGAGGTTCCCACCCGTCAGCCACCCCAAAGGGCGCCTTTACCGCCTGGGCGTAAGGTTGGTATATCTGCCCCTCCGGTGCTCAGTAATGCTCCGTACCCCCCACAGCAGCCTAGAAGTCCCCTCTCCCCCCCCAAATCGTCTTGCTAAAGTCCCAGGTGCCAGCAGTTGATCTGTGTAGGCCCTATATGTGCCGCCATCGGTCCCAGTCCCTATTCATACAATACCCTTCACTGATGTCGCCTTCTCCCGTCTCCTACTTCCTGCCACTCAGTAGGAAGGGTCGGCAACTCCTCCGGTGTCGTGGGCACTGTAGGCAAATTGAGAGGAGGTGGAAGTCCCAAGCTCCGGAACAGGAGGTGCGGGTCTTCGCCTAGTGTGAGGACTGTAGTGCGGCCTTCTTTGAAAGCCAGTAGTTTAAACGGGAACCCCCAGGCGTATCGGATTCCGGCCCAGCGCAGTGTTTCTGTCATGGGCTTCCATTCCCGGCGGCTTTGCAGGGTGCTGGGAGCCAAATCCTGGTACATGTGTATTTCAGTACCTCCATATCGAATGGGTCCGTCCCTGCCCCTCCTCAGCAGCGCCTCCTTCGTTTGAAAGTGCAGGAAACGGACAACAATATCTCTCGGGTGGGCAGCCTCCGGTCTTTTGCTGCGCAGGGCTCTGTGTGCCCTCTCTATGGTCCACTGGTCGGCCGGTAAGTCAGGCAGTAATGGCTTCAGGACCTCCAGGACAAGGTCTCGAACAGGGCCCTCATTTTCCGTTTCTGGAAGGCCTCGCAGGCGGAGATTGTTACGCCGCGACCTGTTAGCCATATCCTCCATCTGCAGTTCGGCATCCGCCATGCGGCTCGATAGGGTGTTAACCTGGGACACCAGCGCGTTGTGGGCCGCGGTAGTAGTTTCCAGCCTGGTCTCAAGCCGGTGAGTCCGCGTCCCCAGCGCATGTATCTCAGCCTGCAGGACCGAGGTGGATTTCACTATTTCGCCGGCGAGGTACGCTCTCACCTCCGCCAGCTTTGCCATTATCTGCGTTGTTTCCCCAGAGGTCGCATCTCTGGGCGGGGAGGTGCGCGGAGAAGGAGGCCATGAGGAGAGGCCCTCACCGGCGCCATCTTGGGAGTCATGCTGTCCGGCCTTTTGCGCCGCAAACAGGCCCATAACGGTCTGTCTGCCCTCCTGGCCCTTCTTGGTCGACTTCTTGGGGTTTCTCTTATCCATTTTGTGGGTTTTTGTTCGTCGTTGGTGCTATTGTGGGCTAATTATAGTGGGAATGGAGCGGAGCTCTATTCAGACGCGTCCAGCTTCCATCACGGTCAGGCCACGCCCCCCCATCCCTTTGCCTTTTGAACAGGAGGAGGGCTCCTAGCAGCATTTGCATTTAAAAAGCCAGTATTCTAATCCTTTCTGGAGATTTCCACTTGCCTTGTTTAAAATAAAGTAGCTGGCTCTGATGAGATCCCATTTGAAGTGCAGCACGTAAAAATATTTTTTAAAAAAATGACGATGTTGGTATGCACAAAGCTTGCTATTCAATTTTCACTTTACTGCATTGTTAAGGTAACTTTCAGAGTGTCTCAAAGGAATTGCTATGGCAAGGAATTGGAATATGGTAAACGCAACATGGTGGTAGGTACCAGTGGAGGCAGACGGAAGCATCGTACACCATGGAATATTTCAATTTCTAGCCGCAATAATCTGCCTGTTTGTATTAAAGTTTAATTGCTGATCTTACTGAATGTTACCTACCCCTTTAATGAATGGCTTACAATTGGTTTAAACAGCCAAATTGTAACACAGTACATGTTTATTGGTCCACACCCAAAGGGAATCCCCATGTTGAGAAAGCACCTGGAGTGGTGCGAAACGCGTCTGGGCTTCCCTAATCTATCTTTAGGGCCAGCTTCTTTGGTGGCCCTATGTTCAGCAGCTGCGGGTGGCCCTATGTTCAGGTTTTGGACTTTTTATATTTAGTTAACTCACAACCCTTTTTTTTTTTTTCTCTCTTCCTTTTTCACCAATACAGCATACATGAGGACTGCTGTTTTAGTATCTTGCTATATGTATTTTCTTTTTTGACTTTAATAAATGTGCATTTTTTTTCTAATTTCTTCCTGTTGTATTTTTGGGGATTCCCTATGAGTGCGGATCAACAAACTTGTCCTCTGTGAAGTATCATTTGATTACAGGGAGGATCCCAGCACCGAGAAGGTAACCCTGTTATTGGACCTATTGAACTGCTATAAGTACGATAAAAAACAGTATATCCATGCTTATTTAATTTTGGAGTTGCGGCTACATGTTTTTTGTGAGAGAGATTTTCTTTTTTCTGCCTTTTTACGATTAGCCAAACTGAAAATTATAAACGTAGTCTGTCATTTAGTGAATAGACCGTAATTTGCCTACTTGCAATGTATTTTTCATGTCAGTATCTGTAAATAGCAAAATTCTTAATTACAAAAAAAAAATAATTTATGGTTAAAATAATACCGCAAAAATTAGATGCAAAATTTAGCACCCAAACAGAGCCAAGGTAGGAAGTCAAGCTGGTCTAAAACTGTTACACAACTTACAAGTGGGAGGCACCAGCCATTGCTATTTTAAGATTTCTGAGGTTTGGTTACGGTGCTTGGAGTGATCCATTGAGAATATGTAAAGTCACAAAGCATGCATTTAATATAATATCAATAGTTTATCCTATGCAGAAAAAAAGATAATTCTTTGTGAATTGCTGAAAAGACTCTTCCAAAAACAAACATTAATATTGCATGATGCTAAATTGATACTTAAAGCACCATAACAACAACAGTGCACTGTAATTGATTTATTACCTGGAGTAGCCCTGGTGTCCCACAGTAGGGTGTTCAGTTTGTGAATGCCTTGACACTTTCCAAGCTTTGTTGAGCACCTGTGATCCTTCCAGTCGGCACTAATATACTCATACTTCATATTAGCAACTCAACCTAACCAATGCAGCGGTACTTGCCCTCTCTGGGGGCCAGGTGAGGTCCTCTGTACCCGCCGCACGCGGTCCTGCATCTGCACGAGCCACGCACGGCTTGTTCGGGGAGATCCGGAAGGCGTGCACTGACCGCGAGACGCGGCCACGTGACTCGCCTGGCTCTGGGAGCGCGCAACGCGTATCGGGCGTGCTTTTAAAGGGACAGTGGGAGCCGAAATGCAAAACGGTCTCACATTGGCCCGTGTCATTCCACATTCCCAATACACTCACTTTTTGGGGGCGTGGATATGACAGGGGCCAATCAAATTAAACTCTAAGGTATTTATATTCACCTTTCCCTTAGCTCCCTGCCCTATCGTGGTTTTCTGATTCAGTTCCCTTTAGTGCTTGTTTCGTCCAGTAGTAGTTTTTTCGTGCTTGACCTTGGCTTTGTACCTGACTCCGTTTTTCCTCTTTATCCCTGCTTTGTCTTGTTTGCCGGTTTCCTTACTCCTGTGTACCAGTCCTTGGCTAGTTCTTGTTTTCGCTGTCTCTCTGTTCCCTTGACCTCGGCTCGTTCCTGAGTCCGGCCATTCTAAGACCCGGTAAGACGTATCTTTTTTATCTTGTCTCTCATTGGACTAAATCTTGCGTGTTTGGGTACACTACCGTGACATTACGATAGGGCCATGGACCCCGCAGGTTTAGGACAGCAGATGGTTACTCATGAGGCTAGATTTGCAGAGCAGGATCACCATATGGATCAGATGGCTCAGGCCATCCAGACACTTTTATCCAGAACTGCTTCGGTACCTGTACCAGCTCCTCCTGCACCCCCTGTACCAGACACATCTACTATGCCTAATGCGTCTGCACATCTAACTCCTCCACCTAGGTACGGAGGGGATGCTAAGACATGTAGGGGATTCCTTAATCAAGTGGAATTCAACTTTGAAATGTATTCACGTTCATTTCCCACTGATAGGTCTAAGGTGGGTTTCCTTATGCACCAACTTACAGATAAAGCATTGAGTGGGCAAATCCTATTTGGGAGGCTAATTGATCTATGGTGCATGATTTCAATAGCTTCCTTACAGCTTTTTGGAGAACCTTTGACACAACTGAAAGGTCGAAGAATGCCGCCAGGGCGTTAATGATAATTAAGCAAGGTTCTAAATCTGTTGCTGATTATGCTATTCAGTTCCGTGCCCTTGCTGACCAATGGGCTGACTACTGCATTCATGGAAGGTCTATCTGAAACTATATTGGATAAGGTAGCGGCTAGGGATCTTCCTGTACTCTTAGAAGATCTTATCGACTATCTCATCGATATAGATAATAGGATTCGTGACAGGCTATATACCAAGACTAGGAACAGATGCCTTGTTACACTTAATACACCTAGAGCTGAAACTCCTGAGGGTTCCAAAGTATCAGAGGAGGAACCCATGCAGTTAGGGATTGCTAAACTCACTGATGCTGAGAAACTGTATAGGAGAAAAGAGGGACTTTACCTTTATTGTGGTAGGAAGGGCCATATGTGACAAGAATGTCCCGTGCGTCCGGAAAACTATCGCACCTAAGACCGTATAGGGGACCGGCCTTGGGTGTGACATCAGAGTCCCCACATTTGCCTCTTAATAGATTGCTTCCCTGCATCTTGAGCAGTGGCGTACATACCGGGGTCGCCCTGCGACCCAGGTATGTACCCACAGGGCCAGCCTCTTCTGCTGGGGGGCCCAAGAGCCGGCCACCTCCGGGCACCCCCGAGGCTGGCCCTGCTGTCACCCGGCTGGCGGGCGCGCGAGGGAGCACTGTCCCCTGAGTGCTCCCTCTTCAGCTCCCTCGCGCACCGCACTGAAACCGGAGCCGGAAGATGACGTCATCTTCCGGCTCCGGCATCAGTACGCGGCGCGCGAGGGAGCTGAAGAGGGAGCACTCAGGGGACAGTGCTCCCTCGCGCGCCCACCAGCCAGCCGGGTGACAGCAGGGCCAGCAACACCACTGGACCCCAGGGAATCCCCCCAGCTCTCCCACAGGTAAGGAGGCTGGGGGGATTAAATTAAATTTAAAAAAAACAAAAAACGTGTGAGTGTGTTAGTGTGTTAGTGTGAGTGTGTTAGTGTGAGTGTACATACCGCGGTCGCACGGTTCGCAGCCCTGCGACCAGGTGCCTGCCGCCATGTGTTGCGGCCCCAGCCCGCGCAGAGTAAGCGCGGGGGGGCCCACGGATCAGTTTTCGCACCGGGGCCCCATGGGTTGTGTGTACGCCACTGATCTTGAGAAAAACTGCATAGCAGGGAATATACTAGCCCTGGTTGATTCCGGTGCCACCGAGAACTTTATAGATTCCGGCTTTGTTAAAGAACACAACATACCCACTAGAGAGAAGACACCCTTGGCCGTTGAGGCCATAGATGGTAGACCATTGTGCTCCCCAATTATTACACATGAAACTGAACCATTGCATATGTCTACAGGGTTGTTACACTCAGAAACCATTCGGTTTCAGATCATCACGTCTCCTTCCTCTCACCTTGTGTTAGGGTACCCATGGTTGCGTTCTCATAAGCCCACTATTGACTGGGAGTCAGGACAAATAATATCTTGAGTGATGCGTGCCAAGAGTCTTGTATTGTTAAAATCACCCCTTTGAATTCTATTAACGTTCCTACTACTCCTCCTTTGTCTACTGTTATACCACCTCAGTACATGTCTCAAGTCTGTTTTCGATAAAAGGGAGGCTGAAAAATTGCCACCTCACAGACCCTACGACTGTGCTATTAATCTGCTACCTGGCGCTATGCCTCCCAAAGGGAGAGTGTATACTTTGTCTCCTCAAGAAAACCTTGTTATAGAGGAATATATCAAAGAATCTTTACGAAAGGGATTTATAAGGAGATCCTCTTCTCCGGCAGGGGCTGGTTTCTTCTTCGTATTGAAGAAGGAAGGTGATTTAAGACCCTGTATCGTCTATAGGGGCCTAAATAAAATCACCATAAAAATGCTTACCCTATACCTGTAATCACGGAATTATTTGACAGGCTGAAACAAGCTACTGTGTTTACTAAACTGGACCTTAGGGGTGTATACAATCTCATACGTATCAAAAAGGACCATGAATGGAAGACCGCATTCAATACTAGGAGTGGTCATTACGAATACATTGTGATGCCCTTTGGTCTTTGTAACGCCCCAGCAGTGTTTCAAGAGTTTATTAATGATGTCTTACGAGAGTACATACACACATTTGTAATCGTATACTTGGATGACATATTAATATATTCACCCGATTTGCATACTCATCACATGCATGTTAAATTAGTTTTGAAATCCCTTCTTGTTAATGGTCTATATTGTAAACTCGAAAAATGTTTGTTTGATCAATCCGAAGTCCAGTTCTTGGGCTATCTAATCTCTGCTAAGGGTTTTCGTATGGATCCCAAGAAACTTTCTGCTATCATGGAATGGCCTCTACCTCAGGGTTTGAAAGCCAGTCAGCGTTTTCTTGGTTTTTCAAACTATTATAGGCGGCGCTTTATTAAAGGTTTTTCTTCCATTGTAGCGCCTATAACTAAATTACTTAAAAGGATGGCAATACTCATGTCTGGACCCCGGAAGCGCTTGAGGCTTTTGAATTTCTTAAGACTGCATTCGCTTCTGCTCCTATTTTACAGCATCCTGTCCCTTCTTTGCCTTTTAATCTTGAAGTTGATGCTTCAGATATTGGGGTGGGTGCTATATTGTCTCAAAGAGAATCTCCAGAGAAGCCTTTACATCCTTGATGTTTCTTTTCCAAGCAGATGTCCAAGGCCGAAAATAATTATGACATAGGCAATCGGGAACTCCTTGCCATTGTTGTAGCACTTAAGGAATGGAGACATCTTTTGGAGGGCACTACGGATCCCATCCTCATACTTACCGATCATAAAAACCTTTCCTACCTTAGTGAAGCCAAGAGATTGTCTTCTAGGCAGACCAGGTGGTCTCTGTTTTTATCTCGATTTAATTATATCATCACCTACAGACTGGGTGATCGTAACACTAAAGCTGATGCTCTGTCCAGGCAATTCGAAACAACAGACAAACAGGAGCTTGATGATACCCCTGTCATTCCCCCGGACAGAATAGCTACTACTGTTCTCTCTATTTCTTCGTCCATCTTGCAAGTCATACAGGCTAAACAAAACAAGGCACCTAGAGAGAAACCTGCTAATAAATTGTTCGTTGATGTTCCTGAAAGACAGGAAATCATGTCACTCTATCATGATACCAGAACCGCTGGGCACCCTGGTACCGCTAAAACCTTAACAGCAGTTTCTAGATATTTCTGGTGGACCTCCTTGCGCAAGGACATCACCGATTACGTACGGGCCTGTGTTACTTGTGCCAGTATGAAGTCTTCTCAAAGTGTTCCTTGTGGGTTGTTGCAACTGTTATCCATACCCGAGAGGCCTTGGTCTAATCTCTCCATGGATTTTATTGTTAAGTTGCCCCTTTCCTGATGATCGTGGATAGATTTTCTAAGATGGCTCATTTTGTGTCTCTTGTCAAATTGCCCTCATCCAAGGAACTCGCCTCTGTCTTCGCCAGGGAGGTGTTTAGGTTACACAGTATACCAGAGTCTATAGTGTCCAATAGGGGTAGCCAGTTTATTTCTAGGTTCTGGAGAGCCTTTTGTTCAGAGATGGGTATTTCTCATTCGTTTTCCTGAGCTTACCACCCCCAGTCTAATGGAACTGCTGAACGTGCCAACCAATCCCTAGAGCAGTATCTTTGATGTTTTGTATCCCACCATCAGAACAATTGGGCTGACTTGCTTCCTTGGGCTGAGTTTGCTCGTAATAACGCTACTCATGAATCTTCCGGTCATAGCCCTTTCTACGTTGTTTATCGCCAGCATCCTGTTGTTTTTCTATCTGCATTCTTCTTGCAGGGCATGCCGGTTCTGGATGAGCATTTGGCCGGTTTACGTACTACCTGGGAGCAGGTTCAGCGTTCTTTGGTAGATTCTGCTGCTTCTCAAAAGGTTCAGACTGACAAACATCGCAGGGCGGCTCCATCCTATGTTGTGGGGGATAGGGTTTGGCTTTCCACTCGCAACATCCGCCTTCGTGTGCCTTATATGAAGTTGGCTCCCCGTTTTATCGGTCCTTTTCATATCTTGCATAAAGTTAATCCTGTTTCTTATGCCCTGGATCTTCCCAGAAACCTGCGTATTCCTAACGTCTTTCACACCTCCTTGTTGAAACCGCTCCTGTGTAACCGTTATACCCTGTATGTTCCTCCTCCTCCTGTTTCTTTGGAGGGTCATGAGGAATTTGAGGTGGCTGCCGTGCTTGACTCTCGTTTTCTCCGGGGTCGCCTCCAGTACGTGGTGCATTGGAAGGGATATGGGCTGGAGGAACGCAGTTGTATTTCCGCTGATGCTGTTCACGCTCCTCACCTTCTGCGCTCCTTCGGGGAGATCCGGAAGGCGTACACTGACCGCGAGACGCGGCCACGTGACTCGTCTGGCTCTGGGGGCGCGCTTTTAAAGGGACAGCGGTAGCCGAAATGCAAAACAGTCTCCCATTGGCCTATGTCATTCCACATTCCCCATACATTCACTTTTTGGGGGCGTGGATATGACAGGGGCCAATCAAATTAAACTCTAAGGTATTTATACTCACCTTTCCCTTAGCTCCCTGCCCTATCATGGTTTCTGATTCAGTTCCCTTTAGTGCCTGTTTCGTCCAGTAGTAGTTTTTTCGTGCTTAACCTTGGCTTTGTACCTGACTCCGTTTTTCTCTTTATCCCTGTTTTGTCTTGTTTGCCGGTTTCCTGACTCCTGTGTACTAGTCTTTGGCTAGTTCTTGTTTTCGCTGTCTCTCCATTCCCTTGACCTCAGCTCGTTCCTGACTCTGTCATTTCCCTGTACTACGTCGAGTCTGGCCATTCTAAGGCCCGGTAAGACGTATCTTTTTTTATCTTGTCTCTCGTTGGACTAAATTTTGCGTGTTTGGGGTACACTACCGTGACAACCAATTAATAAATCCACAGTTAAATCTCTGCCAGATCAATTTGTTTGGGCATAGATTAAAAGGAATTTGATTGGTTCGTCCCACATAAAAACATTGATGCAGAAGTCCCTTCATTTTGTTCAGAAACTGGTGGGGCATGGATCCCACTGGGTGCATTTTTAATTCTTTATTTTGGTCGTGCATATAGTAACACAAAGGTTCACACAGCCACAACACCTAGTGCTACCAAGAGGTAAAACATTCAATAACATTTGTATGGCCTGTCATGTCTTGCACATTTTTTTAAGTTTTGGTCGAGTTATACAGAGTAGTACCTATAGCTAGGAGTACGTGTCCAGTGTTTTGTAAAAGCCTATCATCCCTAGTGTGCACCTGGCTAGGAAAAACATGGGTGGGATACGCAGTATGCCTGAAGTGCATGCAGGTAAGCCCATGTCTGGTTCATTAGGTGTGCATAATGTATTCTGGGCAGTACATTATGTGATGTGTTCTAGTGACAAGTTTCCTATAATGTGAGGTCATGTCGAGCTATGCATTGCTTCATATTACGCCTGGCTATGTCGGGTAGGTTGCGTGTTCCTTGCTTAGATTCTGTCAGGCGTTCTTAACCCGTTAAGGACCAAACCTCTGGAATAAAAGGGAATCATGACATGCCACACATGTCATGTGTCCTTAAGGGGTTAAGGTGATGGCCACGCCTGCCAGATTCAGGTTGCTGCAGCTTCAGATTGATCCTGGTTTGGTCCGCATGGGACGAAGGGTGTCACCCGATCAGGGTTCCATTTGTGTGTCGAGGTAGCAGTGCTTCGGGTCGCAGCGGGGTGTAGAGAGTCTCTTGGCAGACCCAGGGTATGTAACAGAGCCCCTGCCTCTGTGAGGGTGCTTACTGTATGCTTGGTTTCTCCCGTCTGGAGCCTCCATTGAAGGCACTTTCGGCAGTGGACAGGGGTCATCATAGGAACTCTGACCAGTCTGTGGCTATGCAGCAAAATGTGCTGCATTGTGGGTTCTGACACCATTCTATCAGGGCCAGCATTAAGCTTTACAGCAATTTGAGTTACATAGCTCTTCTGTGTGTTCAGAATGGACCGTCTATCCTTTTCTCCCCACATGCATTAATGAGCCTTGGGTGCCCATGACCCTGTTGCCAGTTCACCGGTTATCTCAGTACTAATCCCTGCACACAGGAAAAATCCCACCAGACTTGCCATTTTGCAATGATGCTCTGACCCAGTCGTCTAGCCACAACCATTTGTCCCTTGTCAACGTCATTCAGATCTTTTCACTTGCTCATTTTTCCTGCTCCCAACACATGAAAGTCAAGAGCTGACTGTTCACTTGCTGCCAAATATATGCCACCACTCAACAGATGCCATTGTAACGATATGAACAATGTTATTCACTTCACTTGTCAGTAGTTTTAATGTGGTGGCTAGTGATGTCCCGAACTAGTTCCTGGCGAACATAGCATGTTCACGTTCGCCGCCGCGGGCAAACACATGCAATGTTCGATCCGCCCCGCGGACCTACTGTCCTCCCCCCCAGCCCCCACCCCTGAGCGGTGGGTGGGGGCCCTAAAAAAAACAATAAGGGGGGGGACCTACTGGCCCCCACCCCTGCGCGGTGGGTGGGGGCCATAAATCACAATGGGGGGGACCTACTGTCACGCCCCCCCCGGCCCCCACCCCTGGCTCGAAATCCATCCAATCACAGTGCTTTGTGTCATTTTACACAGCGTGGGAAAGTTCTTTGGCATTTTCCCACGCTGTGTAAAATGACAAAGAGCACTTTGATTGGCTTAAACCGTCCAGAGTGTTCTTAGCCTAATTGCAGGGTGTGGCAATGCTTTATAAGCCTTCCCCCGCCCTGCAGAGCTCAGTCTGCGCGGAGCCCTCCATGGGTGAAGATGGATTTTTTTTTTTTGCGCTTTTTTTTTTTTTATTGCGTCGGTTATTATGGATTTTTATTTGCCCTTTTTTGGGGCTGAAAAAAGAAAATTTTAGAAGAATGAAAGTTTTTCTTTTTTTTTTTTTTTGACAGGTTCTTAGTTAAAGGTCCCCCCTTCATTATTTTTAGGGTGAGGGGGGTAGGTAGGGGGATATATATTTTTTTTGGGGGGGTGACTAGGGTCCCCCCCTGCCGCTCATGGGTGGGGGCCCAAGGGGGAGGACATTAGGACCCCCCCTTATTGTTTTGTTAGGGCCCCCACCCACCACTCAGGGGTGGGGGCCAGGGGGGGACAGTAGGTCCCCCCATTGTGATTTATGGCCCCCACCCACCGCGCAGGAGTGGGGGCCAGGGGGGGACAGTAGGTCCCTCCCATTGTGATATATGGCCCCCACCCACCGTGCAGGGGTGGGGGCCGGGGGGGGACAGTAGGTCCCCCCCTTATTTTTTTAGGGCCCCCACCCACCGCTCAGGGGTGGGGGCCGGAGAGGGGGAGGATAGTAGATCCCCCCCTCATTATCTTTATGGCCCCCACCCGCCGCCCAGGGGTGGGGGCCGGGGGGGAGGACAGTAGGTCCCCCCCCTCATTATCATTATGGCCCCCACCCGCCGCCTCATTATCATTATGCCCCCCTCCCCCCTATTGTGGCCACATTATGGCCTCTATTGTGGCCAGAAGCGTCCCTGTGGGTTTTAAAATTCGCCTGCCTATTGTAGTCTATGGCGGTTCGCCCGGTTCGCGAACGTTTGTGGAAATTCGCGTTCGCGATTCGCGAACCGAAAATTTTATGTTCGCGACATCACTAGTGGTGGCTGATCACGTAAAGCCATGTAGAAAGAGGAGCTGTTAAGATCATGGACACAACACTGATTCTAATATTTGTTCTTACAGTTATACCCAGCTTCCAGTAACATTCTGCAATATTGCCAATGCTGTTTCCTCGCTAGTTTGTCTTCTGTCAAGTGTTACACAAATTATATGTGACACTGCCAATCAGCTTGCTCAGATTATTATAACAGCTGTCCTCCCTAAGTCATTCAAGTTTCTGTTCCTTCAGGGCCCCAGACTGTTGGTTCATGACCACTTTTAGTTGGGTTTTTTTTCTTCACCCTTTTGCATTAAAGGGAAACTCCAGTGCCAGGAAAACGATCCGTTTTCCTGGCACTGGAGGGTCCCTCTCCCTCCCACCCCCCAATCCCCAGTTGCTGAAGGGGTGAAAACCCCTTCAGTGACTTACCAGAGGTCGCTGGAGACCTAATGCGCAAGCTCGGCAAGGCCGCGCATGCGCATTAGCGCACCCCATAGGAAAGCATTGAAAATTAATTTCAATGCTTCCCTATGGGGAATAGAGCAACGCTGGAGGTCCTCACACAGCGTGAGGACGTCCAGCGACGCTCTAGCACAGAAAACCTGTGCTAAAGAGCAGGAAGTTCCCTCTAGTGGCTGTCTAATAGACAGCCACTAGGGGAGGACTTAACCCTGCAAGGTAATTATTGCAGTTTTAAAAAAAACTGCAATAATTACACTTGCAGGGTTAAGGGTAGTGGGAGTTGGCACCCAGATCACTCCAATGAGCAGAAGTGGTCTGGGTGCCTGGAGTGTCCCTTTAAGCCTGGACAGTTTATGGACCTCTTCCTGTCCTTTACTGTTTTGCAAATTAGAACAGTTGTATTCTAGATAATCATGCACGGACTGTGGGGTCTATGGAAGACCTACTCATCTATTGTACATCACAGAAGAAGATTCCTTTTTCCATCAGCTGACACTCGTTAAGACTTGTACATGAGACAGGGTAGTCTTTACTTTGTCTCATGGAACTGTAACTGTAGTCTGAATTTTTGCATGAAGATTAAAACAACAAACAAACAAAAAAAAAAAAACTCAAGTGCCAGTGTCGCTATAAAATGTAAAAAAAAAATCAACTAAAGGGAAAAATGTCAATGCTTATGTAGTTCAGGCAAAGTTACATCATTATGGAGTAATTTTTCAGGTAGTAATTTTTATATATACACACACACATATATATATTCATGGAAAAATACCAGCACTCCAGGATTTGGTAAGTAAATTCTTCTTTATTCTTACGAATCACAATAGTCAACATTTCAGCTCTTAATCAGAGCTTTCATCAGGACAGCTCTGATTAAGAGCTGAAATGTTGACTATTGTGATTCGTTAGAATAAAGAAGAATTTACTTACCAAATCCTGGAGTGCTGGTATTTTTCCATGAGTTTATCTATTATGTGACCAGAGCACCAGGTACCAATATTTTTAGTTGGAGTGCAGGAGCTTTAGAGTTATTATTATTATATATATATATATATATATATATATATATATATAGTGTAGATTGGATTAGCCATATTAAAAAAGGTATCATTGCATACTGCCTTACTCTGGTATTTTGGCATTTTTGTAAATATTTTATTATATGTTTTCACGTGACAACACTGAAGAAATGACACTCTGCTACAATGTAAAGTAGTAAGTGTACAGCCTGTATAACAGTGTAAATTTGCTGTGCCCTTAAAATAACTCAACACACAGCCATTAATGTCTAAACCGTTGGCAAAAAAAAGTGAGTACACCCCTGAGTGGAAATGTACAAATTGGGCCAAATTAGCCATTTTTCTTTCCTGGTGTCATGTGACTCGTTAGTGTTACAAGGTCTCAGGTGTGTTTTCAGGTGATACTCATGGCAAAATTGAGAGACCCCAGCAGTGATTGCAGTTCCTTCCGGTTGCAATGACCTTGTGGTAGGTAGTGTTCAATACTTGCCAGGGTACGCTCAATCTTGTCCTGAGGGAGGCTAGCCTGCATGTGTATCGTGTCTAGTTGGATCCCCAAAAATTGCATGCTAGTGTCCAGACCCAAAGTCTTGTGAGGGGAGACTGGGATAGTGAGGGATTCAAACAAAGACAACATGTGTTTCAAACTACTTGAGGGCAGTGTGTTGTTCTCAATCATGAGGAAATCGTCCAGATCGTGAATAACCGAAGGACATTTACACACATTAAGTAATAACCAACACAAAGCTTCTGCAAAAGTGTAAAAAATTTGTGGGCTTCTTTTGGAGCCAAAAGTGAGATGGGTGAAGAAATAATACAACCCCTGCCATTTAATGCCATAGGTAAGGGTGCATGAGTAGTAATTTGAAGGCATTTACCACGATCATTTTTACTTAGCCATGCCCCGTGCCAGCTTTAAGAATGGCCCCTATGGCATGATCGATAGTGGTGTAGTGTAGTGAAAATTCTTCGGAAGGTATGAGTGAATTAAGGCTGGGGACAGTGGAGGAATGTGGTGCAGACAAATCAATAATCAGTCTAGGTTTGAGTGAAGTCTTCCCCGTGACAACCCCTATGGGGTTGGTTCTCCAAGACAGGGGAGGGCTGGCAGCCTTAGGCGTGGGGGGCAAAACCAGTCAAGTGGCCCATTGCGCCACCAAATCAGTTCACCATCCATGCCCACCTTTTTCTGGTTTTATAACGGATATTGATGTTATGCTAATCAGTAGCTCTTTGCCATACCCGCTCCTTCACGGCTCTGACTTTCAATGTTGTCAGAGCACAGGCTGAGAATCTCTGAGCCTGTGCTCTGACTCACTAACTGAGCGCCGGAACCACAAGGGAGAGGATATGATCTGACTGCACCTACTGCTGGTGCGCACCAGTGGAATCGTTTAAATTAAATATGCTGGTGTACCCAACTTGTGAGCTGTGTTGGCCGCCGGGCGCCTCTGTTGTCATGGCACCCTGCGTGACCGCACAGCTTGCCCACCCCAACGGCTGGTCCTGCTGACACACACTGATGTTACTACTTAGACATCCCTCAATATTAATACAGAGATGAGAGTAAACACCAATAAACTGTGGAAACAGAGCTGATCCCCCCAAATTTATAAAGGTTTGCTTAGAGGATTTATTCAAGATTAAATCATGCCTCCTCCTCTCTCCCCCATGCGCTGCTCTGTAGGCTGGGAGGAAGTGAAGAGTAATCACAGTCTCCCAGGACAACGCCACCTGTGGCTGCATGGGGAACAGCTGTTTAATGTGATGCTTGCAGGACGGCCAGCTGCCGCAGAACCTCTTTGTTTCCGTCTCTGCAAAGGGCTCCAGGCACTGCTTGTTGTGAGTGTGAGCCACTGTAAATTAGGGGCAGAGGGCACTTGCACTGCGGTCAAGACGGGTCTGGGCAGGAGGAGAGTGCAGTGCAATCAGTGCACTCCCCTCCTGTGGGTCACCAGTAGACTGGTGCACCTGCCCAGGATCAGAGCCGGTGCAAGGATTTTTGCCGCCCCAGACAAAATATTAATTTGCCGCCCCCCCCCCCCCCCCCATGTGACACTGATGTAGAATTATTAAAATCTTTATTGAACCTGTATTGAATTATTGTACTAACTCCATTTTAACCCACATCACCATGACAGACCCTCCATTTTGTCCACATTACATGACAGAATTTCCTAACAGCATTTAGTGTAATGAATAGAGACTGTATTTTCTATAAAGACATAGCTGACTCCGGAATTATTGAATCTCCTGTAACATGCAACAAAGTATAACCAAGGCCAGAGCCAAGGCCATGTGAAGCAGGCCTAATGAAATGTTCTATTCATAAAAGAACCCTGCACCTGACCACGAGTCTGACATCACTAACTGCCCAAAATGACGCTTGAGCCCCCCTTCCCACCGAGTAAGCCTCATGCATGCGCTTGAGCCATCTGTCCACACGCGTGTCCAGAATAATACCACCTCCCGGTGGGAGGACACCTAGCTAACCACTTAGTTCTTGATCCAATTAATAATATTGATGGGTGGACACTGACATAGCCACTTAACATTTAATCAAATTAATGATGTTTATTTGTTATCTGATATTCAATGATGATGTCATTTTTCTCTTATAAGGGCTTGCAAGCCTGTTTTTTGCCAGATGCCATTAAATTTTCTCGAAGTGCTTTTAACCTGAACTCCATGTGTCAGTGTGAACTTACTTCTGCGTATACGCAATTTAATCATCTCAGATTTGGACAGGTAGACATTTAAACATATTTGTTTATTTCTAAATTAATCTACATCAATTTGGCGCCCAGAACGTGGGGCACCGGGCTATGGCCTCTGGCCGGTAAGCCGTCCTAAGGAAGATGCTGTTGGACGGGGGAATCCTGGGGGAAGGAAAGGAGACTGATCACCTCCCTGTACACGGTAGAGACTTCTGCAGAGCCTAGCCGGTATGTTCCAGCCCCTTTGATTGACCCGTCCACGTGTCTGTGACTGCTGCCGGGAGGACATCAAAGACAGGTAATATCTTGCCCGGTGTCTTGTTACTCACTTGTTTACCTGCATTTAGTCTATCTGTTGCCTGGGTGTGTTTGTATTGGCCTGTTTTAGCTTAAGTGCCCGGGTAGAGTGTTTATCTGTGTACCCCTTTTGGGATAAAGGGGGGTGGACCTGTGGTAGTTTGCCTGGGGGTCCTCTGTTTGTCTGTGTGCCCCTTTTGGGATAAAGGGGGGTGGACCTGTGGTGTTTGCCTGGGGGTCCTCTGTTGCCTGTTTACCCCTTTTAGGAGCCACGTGGCTGTGGCTGTAGGGAAAAAGGGGGGTGGACTTGTGGAAGTTTTCCTGGGGGTCTTCTTTGCCTGTTTACCTCTTTTAGGAGCCTCGTGGCTGTGGCTGTAAGGAAAAAGAGGATGTTGGATCTGTGGAGATTGTGTAGACTCATAATTTCCTGGGGGTCCTTCTGGTGTCACTTTGATAGCCTAGCTAGCCTCATTGTGCACATAACTCTGCTTGCAGAGAGGTGGTACCCTCCAGCTTCGAGCGCTGAGGCTGGTGGCATTCCAATTGTTATTTGTGGTGCGTGGATTCGGGCAGGCATTGCTGTCTCCATCACCACGGGGTAGTGAGACTTATGAGTGGGTTCATAGGGGCGCTACGGGGGTGAGGATAGAGGTGGCCACACTTAGTGGACTGCTGTAACGGGGGAGGCATATGGATTTCGGACCGGTGTTAGCTGTTATCCTTGGCCGCTGGTAGTGAAACTTACGAAAGTTGTTCTCCGAGCGGGGACACTACGAGGTTGAGGGAGGTGACTTTGGTCACACGAGTAAAGGAAAGGGATTACTGTTGATTTTATTTGAACTGTGATGCATGCACTGTATTTCAATTGTATTGTTGTTTTTGTTTAAATTGGGAGTCATTCAAACTCCTGTGTCTGTCTCTAAAATTCCACTTTACTTTTACCTTTTCTATACTTCCTGTGTTATATACACTATCCACTCCTATTTCTCTTGTGAGAGAAGTGATTGGTCACACACTTCTCACCCCGCTCCAATCCGTGGCTACCACCTCGGGTACACGGAATTAGTGACTAGTCTGCGTTTTGGGAAGATGCACTTGGAGGGACCCACCCTTTCAGGTGGCAGCCGACCATTGTAGACACTCTGTTCAAAAACTTTCTTTCCTCTATATCTGGGACGCCTTTATAGAGGAGATGGGTCAAGAATCAGTGGAAGCTAAAGGGAACCTACTTAATAAGCTCAGTGAACTAGAGAAAGCAAATAAATTAAACCCCACAAAAATGCTAACAAAGCAAATAGCAAGTACTAAACAAGCACTGCAAGAGGAGTCTATAAATATAATGGAGAGACAAATGAGAAAACTTAAACAGACCCATTATTTACAGGGTAATAAGGCTGGCAAACTATTAGCGAGTAAATTAAAGACACAATACCTACAGACTAAAATACCATTTTTGTTAGACTCAAATGGTACAAAACTGTATAATCCACAAGAAGTAGTAGATGAGTTGGCTTCTTTTTACCACAAATTATATAATTTAAAATTGGACATAACGTTGCATCAGCCTACAAAAGAGGAAATATCTACCTTTCTTAACGAGGTTAATATGCCTAGATTATCCGACCAACAAATTAGGGTTCTTTGTGAACAAATTTCAGAAAATGAAGTAAGAAAGGCGATATATGCACTTCCTAAAAATAAAGCTCCGGGTCCAGATGGGTTTCCAAACAACTTTTACTTAACGTTTGAAACCCAACTTACACCACACCTTACAAACTTATTTAATCAACTCAAGATCCCTGGGTCTTTACCAGAAGAAATGCTTCTGGCACACATAATCACTTTGCCTAAACCAGGCAAAGTTCCTAACGAGAGTGTTAATTTAAGACCTATATCTTTATTAAACACGGACATTAAAATATATGCAAAGATTTTAGCCATGCGAATCAAGCCTATGTTATTTGATTTGATCTCACCGGAGCAATCGGGGTTTGTCCCATCAAGACAACCAGGAGACAATACTCGCCAATTTCTAAATTTAATCACTTGGGGACAAACTAATAACCAAAAGGGTATATTATTAGCCCTTGACGCTGAGAAAGCGTTTGACCGCCTAAATTGGTCTTACATGCAAGACGTTTTGATAAGAATGGGGTTTCCTATAGCTTTTCTGAGTAATTTAATGACCCTTTATTCTAAACCTACGGCCAAAATATATAATTCTGGCTTTCTGTCCAGATCATTCCAAATAACAAATGGATCTAGGCAAGGTTGCCCATTATCACCATTGATTTTTATTCTTTGTATGGAGCCCTTAATAAGATATATTAAATCTCAGGAAGCTATTAAAGGTGTGATTACGCCAATAGGTGAACAAAAAATTGCTTTATTTGCGGATGATGTCCTTTTATTCTTATCAGATCCAGAATCATCAATTCCACAGTTACTCACCACACTGGAAAGATTTGGACAAATATCATATTACAAAAATAATTCTAAAAAATCACAGGCGTTGGTTCTAGGACTCCCAATAGATATTACACAACGATTAAAAGCGATATATCCGTTTGACTGGCGCAAAACATCTATCTCTTATTTAGGCATTAAACTCCCTACAACACATAAGTTGATAATAAAAGAAAATCATCTACCACTTATACATAAACTGGACTATCAACTTAAAACATGGGAGAATAAAGAAATATCTTGGTTGGGCCGTATACAAACAATAAAAATGATGATTCTGCCACATATTCTTTATCTTTTTCGCACACTGCCAATTACTATCCCAAATACTATACTTCGGAAGTTTCAGCTATTGATTAATGCACATATATGGAAAAGGAAACCACCAAGAATTGCGCAAGACCAACTGTGGCTTCCATTTGTTAAAGGCGGTTTAGGAATCCCAAATGTTAGAATTTATTATAAGGCTACTATACTTGCCCAAGGCCTTTCAACTTTAGAAAGGGCTTCCTGCCCGCTATGGCTACCATTAGAAAGCTTTCAGTTCCCACAAAGCTCACTAACCTCTATTCTCTGGTCGGGGACTAAAGTACATAATAAGGCAGTAGACTTGCTTCCATCTACAAAAATTCTTTTGCATATATGGAGAGAGTCCATCTCTAAATTTTCTTTAGGACAAGACGTATTATTTGCAGCACCCTTGCAGACTCTCTCTGCTTTTACCTCAGACTTGCAGCTAGATTACTGGATACAGTTAGGGGTACGCTATATACGGTTATTATATAATGATTCAGGTATGAAATCATTTCCGGACTTGGTTAAAGAATATTCTTTACCACCTAGGGAAATATTTACATACCTACGAATTAGGAACATTCTGCAAATAAATAAAATTCAAAAAATCGAGCGATTAACACCATTTGCTCTAAAATGTACAGGGAGATTGCCTAATACTAGAGCTTTGTCCTTTTGCTACAATATTCTTTTGACACAAGAGGAACCTAAGAAACAGGAATATGCTCTAAAATGGGAAAGAGATTTGAAGGAATCATTCCCGACAGCAAGTTGGTTTCAGGCATTAAGGATAACTAAAGGGGTTTCTAGTAGTCTTAACCATTGGGAAGCCTATTGCAAGATTATTATGCGATGGTACTGGGTGCCAGCTAAATTAGCATATATTTTCAAGGGGACGAGCAATTTATGTTGGAGATGTTTAAAACACGAGGGGTCTCTATTACATATTTTTTGGTCATGCCCTAGTATTATCAAATTATGGGAGGAGATTGACAATTTTTTTAGGGTAGCATTGAGGGTTAATATTCCATTTAAACCAGAGTGCTTTTTACTTCATATATTTCCCACACAGCTTCGTGAAGAAAAATTTATGATTATTCATTGTCTAACTGCAACAAAAATTTCAATAGCCCATAAATGGAAATACAAACAAGCACCAACAATAGCAGAGGTCTTGTGCAGATTTGATTCCTTTAGCATCTATGAAAAAATGGCAAGCCGATTAAAAGGTAGAGAAGACCTATATAAGCGAAGATGGCACCAGTGGTTGGAGATAAGAGACCAATATGCATCAGTGCTAAATAATGGCAAATAGACCTTACTTTTTACTTTTTGTGTGGTTTTTTTTTTTTTTTTTTTCTCTTTTCTATTTTTTCTTTTTTTTTTTTTTCCTCTGGGAGTGCATTACATTCAGAAGGGTGGAAAAAGGAGAAGGTATAACAGCATAGTAAGATGTTGATATTACTATTACTGTATATGGGCTGTGTTAAATGTTATGCATGTTTCCAATTTTCCCTTGTCTTTTTTCTGTATCCCAGTTTGATGCTTCAGGGTCATATGATAATGACCGTTGTTATCAACATAAAACTTAAATAAAAATAAAAATAAGATATTTTAAAAAAAAAAGAATTAGGGAAGCCCAGTAGGGGCTGGTTAGCATGTGATTTAGTGGAAGACAGAGAGGGTGAGGAGATGGTTAAAGGAGTTGAAAAGATTGCTAAAGTGTGTAAAATTGCTGTGCCTTCATGTGGTAGATTGCAGCCAGAGAGCTGGCGCAGATTGTTAACAGAGAAGAAAGCAAGCTTACAGATAATGATTTGCTTCATACAAGCAGAAGCCTGGTACAGAGTAGCAAGAGCTATTCAGCAGGAAGGTTGGGTTGAGGAAGAACTAGATCACAAAGGGTTAAGAATGTATGTATATTATAATAATTGTGTTACTGGGAAGCTCTCCCAGCCAGAGCCCTGTCATGGCGTCCAGGAGGTGACCACTCCCATCATCCCGTCAGTAATCACCAAAATGTAGCTGACCACGGTCACCATCCCCATCCAATCTTAAATGCTGTGGGGTTTTTGTATTTTTGTGTCAGCCCCCATTGCATTTCTACCTAGTCTTGATTTCTGATGTATCCTCCATTGCTACATCACCTGTCTGCTCCCTTACCTGCCCACCCCCGCTTACTCCTTCCACCGATCCCTCCCCTTCATCTACAGTACTCCACTTTCTCCTCCTACTCCTCCCTCTACTCCACCTTCTCCTCTCTCCTCCTACTTCTCCTCTATTCCTCCTTCTCCTCCTCCTCCTCCTCCTCCTCCTCCTCCTCCTCATTCCTACTCCTCCTTCTACTCTACCTTCTCCTCCTCTTACTCCCCTCCTCCTACTTCTCCCTCTACTCCACCTTCTCCTCCTCCTACTCCTCCCTCCTCCTCTTACTCATTCCTACTCCTCCCTCTACTCTACCTTCTCCTCCTCTTACTCCTCTCCTCTACTCCTCCCTCTACTTCACCTTCTCCTCCTCCTACTCCACCTTCTCCTCCTTCTACTTCTCTCTCCTCCTCCTTCTCCTTCTCCTCCTCCTACTCCTCTCCTTACTCCTCCCTCCTACTTCTCCCTCTACTCCACCTTCTCCTCCCTCTACTCCACCTTCTCCTCCTCCTACTCCTCTCTCTACTCCACCTTGTCCTCTACCTGACAGCATTATATTTTGAAGAAAAAGTTGCTCTGGCCACTCTTCCGCCACTTCCCAGGGGGGAATACCACACTAACGAAAAATTATTCAGACTGGTGGAGTGCACTTCATCATGAAAGACCTGTTTTGGGCACTCTCAAGGAAATAGTGCGGTCCTGACCCAGATTCCCATGGAAGTAAGACACCTGTATCATCACTGGGAGGTGGCTGTCCCTCATGTTTTCTTCACTAAGTCCCCAGAAATCTCATGAAAGGAACCTGACTCATTAGAACAAAAAACATGAAACACTAACAATCGATATCAGCTCTCTACAGAGAGGGGCCAGCAAGAGAACTGTAAATAGAAAGACAAATACCCCCCAATCTCACACAGAAATAGGTGAGGAAACCTCTTCTACTGCTCCTCATGGTTGCTTTGAACAGATGAAAGAAGAAACAAGACACCTTTCAACAGAGCATGCAGTAGCTTTACCAGATCCTGACTCCACTCTGTTTGCGGATAAAGAGGAAAGGTACCATACTGGATTTGCTGTTGCTACAGAAGATCAGGTACGTCAAGCATCTTCACTTTCCTCACCCACATCTGCTCAAGACGCTGAATTGACAGCCTTCTCGGTGGCATGGAAAATGCCTGAAGGAAGACATGCCAATATCTACACTCAAGATATGCCCTGGGTGCAGCACATTATTTTGGATCAATCTGGAAGATAAGAAGCACCACTCAGCTGACCAAGCTGCCAACCAAGCCACAAGTGCACCAAGGGAAGTGGACAGAAGGGTGTCCGCTGAAGAAACTTCTATACTCACCATGTAGATCCTACCCACAGATCTCAAGCTTCTGAAAGAATGACAAGCAGCTGCTGACCCTGAAGAAATACAAAACTGGAAAAACAGAAAGGGGCAACCCTTGACTGGCTGTACTCCAACACTCTCAAGTTCTGTTTACCCAAAAACATGTACTGGACAGTGGGCCCATGGATTTTTTTATACCTATCCAAGACCCTCATGAACTCTTTGATCCCTAAATACTCTGGAGCACCTAGAATTACTCCTCTAATCATCAGTTACTGCCGATCCTGTGTCATTTGTGCCAAGGACAGCTCAGACAGAAGAGAAGGAGAATCCTAAGCACCTAGCTAACTCTCACTATCCCTTTCAAGAATCCAAGTGACTATATCCAGGTGCCAAAGAGCTGCCGGGTCAAATATGCACTAGTTATAATAGACATTTTTGCCAGGATGGCCAGAAGCCTAGCCGGTCATCAATGTGACAACCAAGACCATATACCCAATAGTGCATTGTGAAAGTTGCAGATATCACTCAGTGGATTCACTGTTCCAGATTCAAGACTCTCTCTGCAACATGGGAAGTAACATTTGTTGATTTTGACAAACCTTTGACTCTAAAGGAAAAATTACTTGTTAAAAAAACAAAAAGATACCAACAAGTAGGTGTTTGATGGCCATAATAATGCCTGACCACCTGCCATCGATGGAAAGCCGAGGACCCCAAAAGGAGACCTCGTGAAGCTAAAGAGATCCAAACGCCAAGCTTCCTCAGGATTATTTGCCCATCCTGAGTTTGTAGTGATATTAATATTGACTAAATGATCCGAGTCCACCTACACTGATGTAGCGTGGGACAGGTTTAATACTATGATGAATAAGCAAATGTGCCCTAGCCAAGGTTATTATGTCCATACACATAAAACATGACAAGGTACTCTTGACACACCACATTCATGCTTCAGAACACAAAGAGGAGCACCCCTCTAAAGGGAAGTTTGAGATATATATATATATATATATATATATATATATATATATATATATATATTGATGCCATAGGTGTGCCAAGGGGGGTATCAGATGATTTTGCAGTTAAAGGAAAGTTTGAGTCCATTTTCCAAACAGTCACTGCTAATAATAATATTTTGATTTGCATTTATTATATCTATTGCAACCAACAACGTTTACCTGTCACCATGACTTTTTGTGCCTATACTCCAGATAACACAGGTCCATATGGTAATGTAAGCTTGTCTATTTTATGATGTCCCTCTGAAGAACTAAGAAGACTTTAAGAACCGTTACTTCATAGGGTTTTGTGCCTTTGGGCTAACATGTCTTCTGGAACTAACCAATAAAGTTTATCTTTTAGAATCTAACATTTCATAGGGGGGACTGATGTAGAAGTATTGAAAAATCTTTATTGAACCTGTATTGAATTATTGTACTAACTCTATTTTAACCCACATCACCATGACAGACCCTCCATTTTTTTTTTTTTTTTAATTCTTTATTTTTGTTGTGGAAAATTTCCACGGTTTGTGGTAATAGTATACAATTTCCATTTCAAAAAGAATAAAAGCAAACATATAAATGAATAATACAGACATACGAAACAAGCATCTCTATACTTCAGTGGTATATATTAATCAATTGCGATTGAGCAGGTGGGTCTCCTGTGGTTAGGCCATTGGGTTACTGTATGGATCCCCTTATGTGTCCCCCTGAGGTTCCCTCTTATCTTGTTCTCGTTCCTCAGTCGTGAGTGTCATCCCTATCCCACTATTCGTGAGGTGTCTCTCTTGTTTCATTGGGAGGTACATGTGCCTACCATACGGTGGCAGCTCAGTTGGGGGTTGCAGAGCCCTATAGACATTTACAGCCCTTAAAACATTTGTGGTACCTCCGACTAGTTGCTCTTGTTGGGTTGATTATGAAAAAACAGGTTAAGGACATCCCCCGGGCAGCTCATATAGAGCGATTGGTATACCTGCTAATGTAACATTCTCATAACTACAGTTAAAAATAAAAAAAATTATAAAAATACACATTTTAGAGTAGTATGTTGTCTACAGAGCCCTATAGACATTTACAGCCCTCAAAACATTTGTGGTACCTCACACTGGTTGCCCTTGTGGGGTTAATTAAGAAAAAACAGGTTAGGGACATCCCTCGGACGGCTCATATAGAGCGATTGGTATACCTGCTAGTGTAACATTCTCATAACTACAGTTTAGGAATAAAAAAATTATAGAAATAAGCATTTTCGAGTTGCATGTTATCTACAGAGCCCTATAGATACCCCCAGCCCCCAAGACATTTGTGGTACTTCACCCTAGCTGCTCTTGTGGGGTTAATTAAGAAAAGACAGGTAAGGGACATCCCTCGGACGGCACATATAGAGCGATTGGTATACCTGCTAGAGTAACATTCTCATACCTACAGTTTAGAGATAAAAAACTATAAAAATAAACATTTTAGAGTAGTATGTTATCTACAGAGCCCTATAGACATTTACAGCCCTCAAAACATTTGCGGTACCTCACACTAGCTGCTCTTGTGGGGTTAATTAAGAAAAAACAGGTTAGGGACATCTCTCGGACGGCTCATCTAGAGCGATTGGTATACCTGCTAGTGTAACATTCTCATAACTACAGTTTAGATATAAAAATTATAAAAATAAACATTCTAAAGTAGTATGTTATCTACAGAGCCCTATAGACACCTACAGCCCTCCAAATATTCGTGGTACCTCAGACTAGCTGCTCTTGTGGGGTTAATTAAGAAAAAACAGGTTAGGGACATCCCTCGGACGGCTCATATAGAGCGATTGGTATACCTGCTAGTGTAACAATTCTCATACCTACAGTTTAGATATAAAAATTATAAAAATAAACATTTTAAGGTAGCATGTTATCTACAGAGCCCTCTAGACACCTACAGCCCTCCAAATATTTGTGGTACCTCAGACTAGCTGCTCTTGTGGGGTTAATTAAGAAAAAAAAACAGGTGAGGGACATCCCTCGGACGGCTCATATAGAGCGATTGGTATACCTGCTAGTGTAACCTTCTCATAACTACAGTTTAGAAATAAAAAATTTATAAAAATAAACATTTTAGCGTAGTATGTTATCTACAGAGCCCTATAGCCATTTACAGCCCTCAAAACATTTGCGGTACCTCACACTAGCTGCTCTTGTGGGGTTAATTAAGAAGAAAAAAAAAACAGGTTAGGGACATCCCTCGGACGGCTCATATAGAGCGATTGGTATACCTGCTAGTGTAACCTTCGCATAACTACAGTTTAGAAATAAAAAATTTATAAAAATAAACATTTTAGCGTAGTATGTTATCTACAGAGCCCTATAGACATTTACAGCCCTCAAAATATTCGTGGTACCTCACACTAGTTGCTCTTGTGGGGTTGATTAAGAAAAAAAACAAAAAAACAGGTTAGGGATATCCCTCGGACAGCTCATATAGAGCGATTGGTATACCTGCTAGTGTAACCTTCTCATAACTACAGTTTAGAAATAAAAAATTATAAAAGTAAACATTTTAGAGTAGTATGTTATCTTCTTTGGGGTCACCCTTAGTCAGCTGGTGCAGAGGTAAAGATATGCATATTGGTATAGCTCTCCCGCCTCTCACCTAGAGTTTAACGTGAGCAGTTTAAAGTAGCCCCTTGGTGTCTCATGTAGAGTTTGAAAAACAAAAAGAAGAAAGTGGGAAAAAAGGAAAAGGGCAAACTGTTTGGTATAAACTTGTAACCTCTTGTATAAAGTTTAAGATCTGGTGACCTGTAACGACTCATGTCGAGTTCAAAGTTTCTCAGTCTGGTGGTTTGCGGTAGCGGTTCATATGGGGTATGGACAGTCCTATCGGCTGCGTTCTTTCTTCCGGGCTAGCCGCACTATGGAGGTTGCCCTTGTGTAAATCGACGTTCCGCCGCCATGCCAGTCGTTCCTCCTCTCTCGGTGGTGAGTTTCTCCGCGGGGTGAGTTCGGTTCGCTCCCAGTGGAGCGGGCTGCAGCTGCGGTATCTGAAGTCGCCTCAGAAAGTCCGTGGGGTCATCTGTGACGGAGAGCGATAGTACTGTTTCCCCGTGTGGCACTACCAGGGTACCTGACGCACCCCACCGGTACCTGATTCCGTGGTCTCTAAGCAGTTTGGTGGTTGGCATAAATTTGCGTCTCTCCAACAGGACCGCAAACGGTAAGTCATCGAAGATTCTGACGAGGCAGCTGTCCACCTCGGTGTGGGGTGTATTCCGTGAGCGGGTCAGGATCGCTGTTTTCACCGCTGTGTTCCGAGTGACAGCGATTATGTCCCTGGGAGCGTCCACTGGGGCCGTCGCGGCCTTTCGGATCCGGAACGCCATAGCTATAGGCGGCAGCCCTCCCTCTCCCCTCACCTCCATCACTGTGGCCAGTTTGTTAGCGAACTCCAGCACTGCTTCGGGCCCTACTGTTTCAGGCACCCCGCGGATGCGTATGTTCTTCTTTCGGTGCCTAGCCTCCATGGCCGTGACTGTGCGGGTGAGTCACTGGAGCTGCTGGGAGAGGTCCTCTACATTAGCCTGGGTCTCTGCCAGGGTGTCACTGCGTTCCACTTCTCGGGTCTCTACCGCTCCGATGCGAGCCCTGATGCCGCCCAGTTCTCCGCGGACCTCATCCAGGTCCTTCTTCCAGACTCCTCGGAGCTCGAGCAGGAGCCTTTTGATATCCCCTTTGGTAGAGGGTGATGTATCTAAATCAGAGTCATCTTTTCTGTATATCCCACTAGGGGCTTGTGTTGCTTCTGGTGCCTCCTCGTCCGGGGAAATCTCTGATTCACTGGAGCCTCGAGGCCTGCCAGGCGCCATCTTGGCTGGCTGTTGCGGCCTATCGAACGACCACCTAATGTCTGGCATTTTGGAAGCCTCAGAGGCCAGCAATTTTCTATGTTTGCGCCCCATCTCTCCTTTGGGGGGTTCAGGGTCGCCAAGAGCCCGGTTGTGGCGTTATTCTGCAGGCTTTTCGTGGCCTTTGGAGGTATTTTTTAGCTGATTTTCCAGGAGCTCTCTGTACACACGTCTGCTTAGCTGCTCAGCTCGACAGACCCTCCATTTTGTCCACATTACATGACAGAATTTCCTAACAGCATTTAGTGTAATGAATAGAGACTGTATTTTCTATAAAGACATAGCTGACTCCGGAATTATTGAATCTCCTGTAACATGCAACAAAGTATAACCAAGGCCAGAGCCAAGGCCATGTGAAGCAGGCCTAATGAAATGTTCTATTCATAAAAGAACCCTGCACCTGACCACGAGTCTGACATCACTAACTGCCCAAAAAGACGCTCAAGCCCCCCTTCCCACCGAGTAAGCCTCATGCTGGGAGAGATGGCGCTTGAGCCATCTGTCCACACCCGTGTCCAGAACAATACCACCTCCCGGTGGGAGGACACCTAGCTAACCACTTAGTTCTTGATCCAATTAATAATATTGATGGGTGGACACTGACATAGCCACTTAACATTTAATCAAATTAATGATGTTTATTTGATATCTGATATTCAATGATGATGTCATTTTTCTCTTATAAGGGCTTGCAAGCCTGTTTTTTGCCAGATGCCATTAAATTTTCTCGAAGTGCTTTTAACCTGAACTCCATGTGTCAGTGTGAACTTACTTCTGCGTATACGCAATTTAATCATCTCAGATTTGGACAGGAACAGATAGACATTTAAACATATTTGTTTATTTCTAAATTAATCTACATCAACATCACAATGCCCCACCCATATGATCTGCCATATGAACTAACGCCAGTGCTGCACACAGTGTGTGTTTACATTAAAAAGCCTGCAGGGACCAGCTATAGACACCAGAACCACTTTATTAAGCTATAGTGTCCCTTTAATGTGAGGTAAATGATAGATTAGTGTCACTAATAATATACTAGATTTCCTACTTACAATTAGATGAGGATGATGATGGGCTGCAGTTTGGCTCAACTGGTCTGGTGTAGAACAGGACCTCTGGAGGCTGTTTGCAACTGTGGTCACAAAATTCAACGTTCTGGGAGAATTGGAAGCAGCTCCATTTTTTGGGGGCCTCTTACACAGCTCAAGGTCTGGGCCCCAGTGCCTGACGGTGAGTATGCCCATAAGGCCCACTCATAAGTCCACTTATATGTTCCACCCACCCATGAGCTCGCTCACAGGGAGTGGAGTGTGTAGGGGATGTGTTATGTGTTATCTAATATGTGTGCTTATGGTATGTAGTGTATAGGGATACCAGTTTGTGCAGGTGATGCAGTGTGTTTGTGTGTAGTGGAAGCAGTGTGTATTTGTGTATGAGGGATGTATTATGTGTTTCTGGTTGTGTGTGAGGGATGCATTGTGTGAATATGTGTTTGTATGCATAAGGGATGCAAGGTGTGTGTCTGTATGTGTGTGCATTGAGTGTAAGAGATGCATTGTGTTTCTGTGTGTATGTAAGAAAAACAGTGTGTGTTTGCATGTGTGTGTAAGGGTTTGCATTGTATGTTTCTGTGTATGTGTGCAAATGATGCATTGTCTTTGTGTGTAAGGGTTGCATTGTGTGTGTGTGTAATGGATGCATTGTGTGTTTCTCTGTGTGTAAGGGAAGCATGTTCTGTTTCTGTGTATGTATAGGGATGCATTGTGTGTTTCTGTGTATGTATAGGGATGCATTGTGTGTTTCTGTGTGTGTATGTATAGGGGTGCATTGTGCGTTTCTGTGTATGTATAGGGATGCATTGTGTGTGTGTGTGTGTGTGCGCGCGCGTGTAGTGTTAAAGAGCTCCCTGTCTTGCCCCCTGTCCTGCCCCCTGTCCTATAGAGCTGTCCCTTCTGTCCCTTAGAGCTCTCCCCTGCCCCTTAGTGGTCACTCCTCTCCCCCACCCTCCCCTAGCGGTCTCTTCTCACACTCACCCACCCTCCCTGTGCTCTTCTCATCCCCCCTCCACCCTCCCTGTGCTCTTCTCATCCCCCCTCCACCCTCCCTGTGTTCTTCTCACTCCTCCCTCTGTGTGTTCTCACCCCCCTGTGTTCTTCTTAGCCCCCTCCTCCCTGTGTTCTTCTTACTCCCCCCCTGTTCTTCTTACCCCCTTCTTCTTATTACTCCCCCCTTCTTCTTAACCCTCCTACTTCTTCTTACCCCCTCTTCTTCTTACCCCCTCTTCTTCTTACCCCCTCTTCTTCTTCTTACCCCCTCTTCTTCTTCTTACCCCCTCTTCTTCTTCTTACCCCCTCTTCTTCTTCTTACCCCCTCTTCTTCTTCTTACCCCCTCTTCTTCTTCTTACCCCCTCTTCTTCTTCTTACCCTCTCTTCTTCTTCTTACCCCCTCTTCTTCTTCTTACCCCCTCTTCTTCTTCTTACCCCCTCTTCTTCTTCTTACCCCCTCTTCTTCTTCTTAACCCTCCTACTTCTTCTTCTTAACCCTCCTACTTCTTCTTACCCCCTCTTCTTCTTCTTACCCCCTCTTCTTCTTCTTACCCTCTCTTCTTCTTACCCCCTCTTCTTCTTCTTACCCCCTCTTCTTCTTCTTACCCCCTCTTCTTCTTCTTAACCCTCCTACTTCTTCTTACCCCCTCTTCTTCTTCTTCTTACCCCCTCTTCTTCTTCTTCTTACCCTCTCTTCTTCTTACCCCCTCTTCTTCTTCTTACCCCCTCTTCTTCTTCTTACCCCCTCTTCTTCTTCTTACCCCCTCTTCTTCTTCTTACCCCTTCCTTCTTCTTCTTACCCCTTCCTTCTTCTTCTTACCCCTTCCTTCTTCTTCTTCTTACTCCCCCCTCTTCTTCTTACCCCCTTCTTCTAATTACTCCCCACTCTTGTTCTTATCTCCCCTCCTTCTTACTCCCCCCTCTTATTATCCCCCCTCCCCTCTTCTTACTACCTCTCTTCCCTCTTCTTACTCCCCCCTCTCCCTTCCCTCTTCTTCTTACTCTCCCCCCTCCCCTCTTCTTACTCTCCCCCCTCCCCTCTTCTTACTCTCCCCCCCTCCCCTCTTCTTACTCTCCCCCCCTCCCCTCTTCTTACTCTCCCCCCCTCCCCTCTTCTTACTCTCCCCCCCTCCCCTCTTCTTACTCTCCCCCCCTCCCCTCTTCTTACTCTCCCCCCCTCCCCTCTTCTTACTCTCCCCCCTTCTTACTCTCCCCCCCCTCCCCTCACTCTCCCCCCCCTCCCCTCACTCTCCCCCCCCTCCCCTCACTCTCCCCCCCCTCCCCTCTTCTTACTCTCCCCCCCCTCCCCTCTTCTTACTCTCCCCCCCCTCCCCTCTTCTTACTCTCCCCCCCTCCCCTCTTCTTACTCTCCCCCCCTCCCCTCTTCTTACTCTCCCCCCCCTCCCCTCTTCTTACTCTCCCCCCCCTCCCCTCTTCTTACTCTCCCCCCCCTCCCCTCTTCTTACTCTCCCCCCCCTCCCCTCTTCTTACTCTCCCCCCCCTCCCCTCTTCTTACTCTCCCCCCCCTCCCCTCTTCTTACTCTCCCCCCCCTCCCCTCCCCTCTTTTTACTCCCCCCCCCTGTAGGTGGCCGAGCTGCACTCCAGTCCGCGGTCCCGGCCGGAGTGATAGGAAGGTGCTCAGTGTGCACCTTCCTGTCAGTCCGGCCGGGTACAGGAAACAGAAACTCCTGTTCCGCGCGGAACAGGAGTTTGTTTCCTGTACCCGGCCGGACTGACAGGAAGTGCACACTCAGTGTGCACCTTCCCATCGCTCCGGCCGGGACCGCGGACCGGAGTGCAGCTCGACCACCTACAGGGGAGGGAGGGAAAAGCAGCTGCAGCCGTCTGAGCGCTCGGCGGCTGCAGCATTTAAAGGGCCGGCCTGCCCTAAAATAATTTCGGGCGGCCTGGGGGGCAATTGCCTCCCTGCCCCCCGGCCCAGCCCGCCCCTGCTCCAAGATGTGAAAGGTGGGGAAAAGAATGGGCCCAACAGAAACCCTTGTGTCACCTCGGTCATGATAAGTGTGTTTCTCAACTGTGAATCATCTAATGTGGATTGTAGGTTGTCGCATTCCAGCGTGCCGGTAGGTAAATGTACCAACCCGGTGTGAAATCCCTCAGTCAGTCCCGTGATAAGGTAGTCAACAAAATGGTGTGATGGGTGTTGTCATAACAGTGTGGTCACTATTGTGAGGTTCACGCACGTTTGATACAGTTTGGAAAAAGCTTTATTTGGGCACATTGTTTTAGAATGGGCCCTGAAACAGTGGGAACATACATGCATCAACCTGCAAGAGCTGAAACCACAATTACCCGCATTAAAATTGTTACAAATCTGGGATTTGCCTAGAAATACAATATCTCTACCCAGTTTGTCTTTTAGGCCTCTAGTAGGTCTTTGGAAATTAGAGGGAGTTTGGCCTTGTTCAATTTCCGACGTATTTGGGCAGAAATTGGTGCTATGTGCAGTAGATTCACGCACTGCACAAGACGGGGGCCTGAGGCCTGCAAAGTGCCTGCAGAATAACTCGGTGTCCAATTTGCTCCAATTTATGCTTAAATTGAACTGAGTCAGAGCGGCAGCCACCTTTGCAGAAAAGGAACGGTGGTAATCGTAAAAAGCGGTACCACCGTCTTTGTGCCCCAGATCCACCATCTTGTACATGTATGCATCCAACTCTGCTCTTTTCTCTGGGTAAACTGAGCAGTAGATATCTCTATAAATTCCAAAACCCAGCACAAATTCAGGGATAGACAATTTCTTGTTCAGCCGGGGGTCTCTTGCTCTTAGAACCACTGAGATATTCCCGTATGCAAAGGTCCTGTTCTCTAGGACATCCTGGGAGGCAATGAGCAATGAAAGCAGGTTTACATCCTTGCCCTCCAGAATGTCCTTTTTAAGGCGAGATGGGACCATGTGCGAGGGGTTAATTGATTCAATAACTGAAATCGATTCCAAGGTATTACCGGGCATAATATCAGCGAGTGGGTGACTGGTAACAGTTGGATTTGCAGCGGTCTGGTTGGCACCACCTGCTTCCAATTTATCCAGTCTATTGCTTATTGTGCCGATGGATGACATAAGTGAAGTCATCATAGCGTGAAAAGCTGGCAACTGAGTCCCACTAAGGCCTTCCCCTGCAGTTGTCAGTAGTAGTGTTTAATAATCTGAACAACTCTGCTTTCCTAGCGGTAGCTGGGAAAGGGATGCAGCGTCTTCTTAGTGCTGCAGTAAGAGGTGGGATGGTCCATGATCTTAGGGACCAAGGACTATTAACATCCATTGCAGGAACAGGGGTACCAGGCCTAGTGGGCATGCTGGATAGCAAAAGTTCCTCAGGGATATCAGGAGTTTGTGACATAACTGAAAAATATAAAGTACCGTATATACTCGAGTATAAGACGAGTTTTTCAGCACATTTTTTGTGCTGAAAAACTCCCACTCGTCTTATACTCGAGTGAGTGTCTGTATTATGGCAATTTTCATTGCCATAATACAGACTGGGGGGAGAGGGGGGCTGGCAGAGCTGTAACTTACCTTCACAGCAGCTCCTGTCAGCTCCCTTCTCTCTCCTCCGTCCGTGCAGCTACCAGGTCGGCTTCCTCTGCAACTCTCGCGAGAGCCGCGGGGTCAGAGCGTTGCCACGGGTTACCGTGGCAACGCTCCGCGCGGCCGCGAGAGTTGCAGAGGAAGCTGACCTGGGAGCTGCACGGACGGAGGAGAGAGAAGGGAGCTGACAGGAGCTGCTGTGAAGGTAAGTTACAGCTTCCTGCCAGCCCCCCTCCTATAGCCCATCCACTGGACCACCAGGGAGTGAGAGCCCCCCTCCCTGGCCAGCTAACAGGCAGGGAGGGGGGACGAAAAAATAAAAATAAAACAAATAATAAGAAAAAAAAATATTAAAATAATAATAATAAAAAAAATAATACAATTAATAATAAAATAAAAAAATAATTACCTAAAAAAAATAAAAATAAAAAATATTAAGATAATAATTAAATAATAATTAATAAAATGCCCAACCCCCACCAATGCTCTGCACACACACACACACACACACACACTGCACTCACACATACACACACTGCATTCATACACACTGCACTGCATTCATTATATACACACTGCACTCATACACACACACTGCACTGCATTCATTATACACACACTGCATACACACTGCACTTGATGTAGAATTATTAAAAATCTTATTGTATTTATATTGAATTGCTGCTCTAACTCTGTATTAACCTGATACTGTGACAAATCCTCCATTTTGTCCTCATAACCTGACTTCTTCATATGAAAACTACATTACATGACAGTATTTCTCAGCACATTTAATACAATGGACAAGGACAGTATTCTCCATAAGGATATGACTAACCCAGGAACTGTTGAATTTCCCCTAACTCGCAACATAATATAATTTAAAGGCCATGAGAACACAGTAGTAATGAAATGTTCTATTCATAAGAGACCTTGCACCTAACCACGAGATTTGACATCACCGACCGAGTAAAATGACGCTCAAGACCCCTTGTCCCCCACCCGTGTCCGGAAAAGTACCACCTCTTGGTGGGTGGACACGGAACTAACCACTTAGCTTTTGATCCAATTAATTATACTGATAGGTGGACACTAACCCAGACACTTAACAATTAATCCAATTAATGATGTTTATTCACTGATATCTTGATAATCAATGATGACGAAAATGTCTCTTAAAAGGGCCTGCGCGCCCGCTGATTCTGCACTTGCCAATAAATTTCCTCGAAGTTATTTTAACCTGAACTCCGTGTGTCAGACTGAATTACTTCAGCGTATATACGCAATTCAATTCTCTTTAATTTGGACAGGAACAGATAGACACTTAAACATTTTGGTTTACTGAAAAAGTACCATAACAACTTTGGCGCCCGAACAGGGACTCCGGGCTATGTCTGGCCGGTGAGCCGTCCTAAGGAAGACAAGGGTGGACGGAGGAATCCAGGGGGAAGGAAAGGGAGACTGATCACCTCCAGTTACACGGTAGAGACTTCTGCAGAGCCACCGGTACGTTCCGGCCCCTTTGATTGACCCGTCCACGTGTCTGTGACTGCTTCCCGGGAGGACATCAAAGACAGGTAATATCTTGCCCGGAGTCTTATTACCCATTTGTTACCTGCATTTAGTCTATCTGTTGCCTGGGTGTGTCTAGTTTGGTTGCCCGGGCTGAATGTTTATTTGTTTCCCCTTTTTGGGATAAAGGGGGGGGTGGACCCGAGGGATTTGCCTGAAGTCCTGTTGCCTGTTTTACTCCTTTTAGGAGCCACGTGTTTGTGGCTGTAGGGAAAAAGGGGGGTTGACCTGTGGATGTGTTCCTGGGGGTCTTCTTTGCCTGTTTACTTCTTTTAGGAGCCTCGTGGCTGTGGCTGTAAGGAAAAAGGAGTTTGTGGAATTGTGGGATCTGTGTAGAATCATAGTTTCCTGTGATCCAATTTTGTGTCACTTTGATAGCCTAGCTAGCTTCACTGTGCGCTTTCGGACCATCCAGCTCTAGTTGAGTTGGGGACGTCCTGACCCGGACCATCCAGCTCTAGTTGAGTTGGGGACGTCCTGACCCGGACCCTTCGGCTCTAGTTGAGTTGAAAGGTCCACTGATTATTTTAACTGTGATAGGAGACTTAGCCTTGTGGCAGGGGACTCAGTTTCCTGGGGGGATTCAGGCAGGCATTGCTTGTTTTCCGCATCACGTGGTAGTGAGACTTATAGAGTGGGTTTTATAAGGGCACTACGGGAGTGAGGGTGGCGTGGCCACTTTAAGTGGACTGCTGTAACGAGGGAGGCTAGAAAGGATTTCGGACCGGTGTTAGCTGTTATCCTTGGCCGCTGGTAGTGAGACTTGAGGAAGTCATTCTCCGAGCGGGGACACTACGAGGTTGAGAAAGGTGACTTTGGAGTAAGCACATGTAGAAGGAAAGGGATTACTGTTGATTTCATTTGAACTGTGATGCATGCACTGTATTTCAATTGTATTGTTGTTTTGTTTGTTTAATGTGGAGTCATTTAAACTCCTGTATCTGTCTCTAAGGATTTTCCTTCCCTTACTCTTTACCTTTTCTACACTTCCTGTACTATTGTACTATCCACTCCCATTCCTCTTAATAGAGAAGTGATTGGTCACACACTTCTCACCTCGCTCCAATCCGTGTCTACCACCCCGGGTAGGCGGATTCAGTGACTAGTCTACGTTTTGGGAAGACGCACTTGAGAAAGACCCACGATTCTCAGGTGGCAGTCGAGCATTGTAGACGTTCTGGTTCAATTTTCCTTATCTTTCCCTATATCTGGGACGCTGGTGTAGGGGAAAAGGGATCATGGGGCAGGATTTAGGTAAGCCCAGTAAGGGCTGGTTAGCATGTGATTTAGTTGATGACAGAGAGGGTGAGGAGATGGTTAAAGGTGTTGAAAAGATTGCAAAAGTTTGTAAAATTGCTGTGCCGACATGTGGTAGATTACAACCAGAAAGTTGGCGTAGATTGTTGATGGAAAAGAAAGGCAAGCTTGCAAATTATAATTTATTAAAAACAGCTGAAGCATGGTACAGAGTAGCAAAGGCTATTCAGCAAGAAGGTTGGGTTGAGGAAGAAATAATTCACAAGGGTGTGAAATTGTTTGTGTACCATAATAATTGTGTTGCTGGGGCTCTTCCTCAGCCAGCGCCCCAAAATGGCGCCCGGGGGATGTCTATCCCAAAGGTCCAGTCAGCAATGGGAGATTGCCAGCTGACTATGTATCCCACTCCCAATCCTCCCAATCCCCATCCCGTCACCTCTCCCGTCTGCCCGGTCCTAAATTCTGATGGATCCTACTTTTCCCCTTCTCCCTCCCTAACATTCCCATCATCCTCATCCATCCCCAAGCCACCTTCTGAGTCTAATGCTAACATCTCATCTGCCATTCCTTCCTCACACTTTGTCTCCGTAGATAATCCTACCCTCCCATCTGCATCTGCCCAGTTCTCTAACCCCTCCTCTCCTGCCACTGTCAATCTTGCTGATCCCACTCCGGCTCCTCCTTCTTCACCCGCCTCTACTGACTCTTCCCCACCCTCTCCCTCGCCCGCCCCGACCACAGCCCAGTTTCCCACCCCCTCTGCTAATCCCTCCCCAACCTCACTGCCCACTCCAGGTTCCGCCCCAACTCCCACCCAAATGGCCTGGCCATACCCCTTCCCATACCCCTATCCTCACTGGCCATACCCCTTTCCCCAAGCCACTCCCCAGGTTCCGGTCATGCCCAGTCCGGTTCAGTCTGCCCCGGATGTGCCCACATCCAACATGGCCGCCACATCTTCCCTTAACCCCAATGCAACTTCCTTCCCCGCCTCCAATATGGCGGCCCCCAGCCATTCAGCACCCCTGATGCCGGTGCTTCCCGGTGATTACCGGTCCCAAGATTATGACCCAATGGCAACTCCCGCCTCCGGAGCTCCCTCCTATCCCCCGGCCCTGTCTCCTCAGGTGATCCCCTCACGCAGAAGGTCCCAGATAATAGAACTAGATGAGGGAGAGGATGACAGGCTGTCCCAGGTTTCAATGGAGGCTGCGAGAGCCCACCGTTCTATTGAAGATCCCTTCGGCCATCAGGGTCGGGGAGAACAGGCCCCTCCTAAATATGTCGCTTTTAACCCCACACAAGCTAGTGCTTTAATGAAATCTCTCCCTGACCCAGAGAAACAGCCTATGCCTTTTTACCGAGGGATAGTTCAGATACAAAAGACTTATTCCGCCGCCTGGCGTGACCTACTGAGCATTTGTGCTATTAAAGCAGGGGATGCATACTGGCCCAGCATGGCCCGCCACCTCAGTACAGATCTGCTTACAAGTGATGTTGATTATCCCTCCGGAGTAACCTTTTGCAATCAATTGAGAGATTGGGCTAAGGATAAACTTGCAGATCAAGCTGCTGGCCTTACTGATGTTGTGCAAGACAAAGGAGAATCAGTGGAAAGGTTTCATGCAAGATTATATCAAATGTTTACAGATTTGGGATTTGATCTCACTGACAAAATTCATTCACAAATGCTATCAGGTGCGTTTGTCCAAGGTGTTAAAGATTCCATACGCAAGGGAATCATTGCTGCACGCCCTGAATACAAGGTTGTTCCCCTAGATACGTTACTCCTAGTTGCTAGAGGTTTGGAATCTGCCCAAACCCCCAGAAGACCCAATTCAGCTCCTCTCATGGTGGCCCGTGCCACCCCCATCACCCCTGGCACCAAGGGAGTCAAGTTAGAGGACGTATCATGTTTTAATTGTGGGGCTAAGGGACACTACAGAAGTGACTGTCCAGAACCCAAAAGGGAACCGGGGGAGCCCAAAAAGTTTCCTACAGGGGAGCCCAAAAAGTTTCCCAAGCCTGCCCCGGCCCCTAAGACCATGAAAACGGTTCCAATTGTTGAGGAACCAGATGATGATTAGGAAATTGGCAAACCTGTGTCATTAACCCCTGTCATGGCAGTGTTTACAGGGGATAAGGGAGGGGGGCCACTTGCCACAGTAACTTTACCCATTGAAGGCCAACCTACCACATTTCTTATTGACACAGGCGCAGCCCGAAGTGTTCTCAGAGAACAAGACCTGCCAGACCCATCTTTCTTGTCAAGTATTGATGTCTCCTGTGTTGGAGTGGATGGCCAACCGAGACACAGTCCTCTAACAACCCCTCTGCGGGTTGGCACAAGCTTACTTGCTCGTTTTGTAGTTTCCTCCACATGCCCAATTAACCTGTTAGGCGCTGATGTCCTTTCACGCCTACAGGCGTCTATAACCTTCACTCCAGATGGACAGGTAGAAATGTCTACACCTCTATCTGTTTCTGACACTTCAGCCCTGTGCTCCATACCTTTGATGCTGCAATTAGATATATCCAATGAGCAAGCAGCAGAACCTAGGTCCAATTTCCCAGATGAGTTAAAAACTCAGGTGCCTGCTAAGTTATGGTCCTCAGGCCCAGAGGATATAGGTCATCTAAATGTCCCACCTGTGGTGGTTAAGCTTATCCCAGGAGCTAAGTTACCAAGGAAACCACAATATCCTCTAAAACCAGCACAGGCTGCAGCCATTTCTATTCACATCAAAGCGCTCCTGGAAAAGGGTGCTTTAGTGGAGTGTAAATCAGAATGTAATACTCCATTATTTCCTGTGAAGAAAAAGACTCTAAAAGGTGAGCCAGTAAAGTACAGGATGGTTCAGGATCTCCGTGCAGTCAATGAAGCCACTGTCCTGGACACTCCTCTTGTACCAAACCCCCATACCCTGCTCTCTGGCGTCCCACCTTCTGCAAAATACTTCACAGTCATTGATCTAGCTAATGCCTTTTTCAGTGTTCCACTAGATCCATCCTGTCAATACCTGTTCGCTTTCACCCATGAAATGCAACAATATACATGGACTGTCATGCCCCAAGGGGCACAAAATTCTCCAAGTCAATTTGCCAAAGCCATGTGTACTATTCTTGACCCATGGCAAGCTGAACATCCAGAAGTTGTTTTACTCCAGTATGTGGATGATTTGTTGCTCTGTGGAGATGATATACCCACTACTGAAAAATGTTCAATCAGTCTGCTTTGCTATTTGGCAGAACAAGGATGCAAAGCTTCACTTCTCAAGCTGCAATTCTGTCAACCTTCTGTGATTTTCCTTGGACATTGCCTATCTCAAGGTACCAGACATCTCACTCGGGACCGAGTCAGAACAATTCTGGACATTCAACCCCCAAGGACTTCAAAATCTCTTCATGCCTTCTTAGGCCTCATTTCCTACTGCAGAGCATGGATCCCAGAGGCCTCTCTGCTTATGCAACCTCTCTACGATGCACTCAAGTCAGATCCATTCGGCCTGACCAACGAAGCTCTGGACAATTTCAAATCTCTTAAGCGTGCCATTGCTTCTGCTCCTGCCTTGGGCCTACCTGATTACTCCAAACCTTTCAAATTATTTGTCTCTGAAAGACAAGGCCACGCAACAGGAGTTCTCACCCAAACTAATGACTTAAGAGGCCGCCAGAGGCCTATTGGATATTTCTCATGTCAACTGGACATTGTGGCCAGAGGGACCCCTTCCTGTCTCAGGGCTGTTTTTGCTGCAAGAGAGCTCATAGAAAGAACCTCAGACCTGGTCCTTGGCCACCCCCTGGTTGTTTTGGCCCCTCATGACATTTCTGCCATCATCAACCAAGTCCAGCTCAAGCACGTGTCTCCAGCCAGACACCTACGCCTGCAGTGCCATCTTCTTCTACCTGACAACATTTCCATCCAAAGATGTCAAGTTCTTAACCCATCCACTCTTCTTCCACTCCCTGAGGGGGGTATCTATTATGGATTTATCACAGATGAAACCTACATTTACCTGCTTTGTGGATGTATCAAGAAAGTCATGCATCCACATTTGACATTTTATGAAGATGAAAAGCCTCTCTGTGAAGGCCCAGATTACGCCTTCTGTACCATGTGGTACAAACCAGACATTACTCCCGAGCCTTGCTATGAAGATGAGCTCTACCATTGGACTGATGTTAAGCTCACTGCTCAAGATTTCTATTGTGACTCTGAAGGCAATAGCATGGTCTTGGTCCAATTACCTCAACAACTTAACTACCTTTACCGCCATTGGGATACTGCTATCCCACATATTCCTGTTACCAAATTGAAGACAAAGTCATGGAATGATCTTGGGCCCATGGCAAAGTTATGGGCCACCATGGATGAAGAACAGCTACAGGAAAATGGTATTGTCAAATACCCAACAACTGACCTTCTGGAAGCATGGCCACGCCACTTCCTGGAAAAAGAATTTAAAGACCTAGTTATAACAAATGACTATGACCCAGAAACTCCTCATGACTGTTTCGAACAGATGAAAATGGAAACAGTACACTTACCAACTGTGCATGAGAATCCATTACCGGATCCGGATTTTACTCTGTTTGTGGACGGTTCAAGGTATGCTGATGAAGAAGGAAAATACCATACAGGATATGCCGTAACCACAACAGGGGAAGTTCTCAAGTCATCACCTCTACCGCCAGCAATGTCTGCGCAAGAAGCTGAATTGCAAGCCCTGACTTCAGCATGCAAGATTTCCAAGGGAAAGCGTGCCAACATCTATACAGATTCAAGATATGCTCTGGGTGTGGCACATGACTTCGGCCTCATTTGGAAGACAAGAGGATTTCTTACCACTGCCGGTACACCAGTCAAACACAGCTCTGCAATCAAGGAACTAATGGATGCCCTCCTACTCCCTGAAGAAGTGGCCGTTTTGAAAGTAAAGGCACATGGGAAATTGGATTCAGATGAAGCAAAGGGCAACCATTTGGCTGATCAGGCTGCTAAGCAAGCAGCCAGAGATTTGCAGGAAGTGGACGAAGAAGTGTCCGGTCAAGAAGAAGAAGTTCCTATCTTTACCTTACAAACTCTTCCTACTGACCTAAGAATTCTACGAGAACAACAAGCTACAATTACCCCTGAAGAAATCCAGAAATGGAAGAAGAAAGGAGCTGTCCTAAAGGACGGAATTTACTACAACAATTCTAAATTTTGCCTTCCAAGAAGCTTATACCCAGCAGTTGTCCAATGGGCCCATGGGCCTGCACATCTGTCAAAAGACCTAATGGCCGCCCTCATTCAAAAATATTATGAAGCACCTGGAATCACAACCCTGATCAACAGCTTCTGCAGGGCCTGTGTCATTTGTGCAAAATGTAATCCAGGAAGACCAATCAAGGTGCCTGCAAAGCACCTAGCAAAACCCATGTACCCATTCCAGAGAATTCAAATTGATCATATCCAAATGCCCAAGAGTGGGTCTCATGAATATGCACTAGTAATGGTGGATATGTTCTCAGGCTGGCCAGAAGCCTACCCTGTAGCCAATATCACTGCAAAAACAACCGCAAGACGCCTACTTACAGACATTGTATGTAGATTTGGACTTCCAGAAGTCATTGAAAGTGATCAAGGCCCAGCCTTTACAGCAACAGTGACTAAAGAAATTTGGACTGCTCTGGGAGTGACCCTAGCCTTCCACACCCCTTACCACCCACAAAGTAGTGGTAAAGTAGAGCGCATGAATGGCACTCTAAAAGCCAGAATGTTAAAAATGTCACAAGAAACAAAAATGCCCTGGCCAGAAAGTCTGTCAATAGCTTTGTTCAGCGTTAGGCACACACCTAGAGGGAAACACTCGTTATCCCCATATGAAATTCTATTTGGGACAGCACCCAGGCTAGGTTGTTATTATCCACAGCAGTTACAGCTTCAATCAGATGTTTTAGTAGACTATGTAACTGAACTTGCAAGTGCCTTGAACAAAATACATGCCCAAGTTTTCTCTTCAATTCCAGATCCTGATCTGAACACAGGTACCCATAACCTGCTTCCCGGAGATTGGGTTCTGGTTAAGAAGTTCGTGCGGAAAAGCTCCCTGGAACCAAGATTTGACGGGCCATTCCAAGTTCTCTTGATCACCGCAACTTCCGTCAAATTGGCCGGCAGGCCACATTGGATCCACGCTTCCCACTGCAAGAAGTCTCCTGCCCCAGAGGAAGCAGATACCGCACAACCATGTACCTCTGGTACATTGTCTCCTTAATTAGTTTAATTAAGGCCCAGCAAGTAGCCATCACTAAAGATGCTAGTGGGTACACCTTCTGGTATAATTCATCATGTACCCGTGTGGCTACCTATACCTTTGATTATTGTGACATCGTAGAATGCCCATTCACTACAACACAGATCCAGAATATCTATAGAGATATCCCTCATGTAAAAGATCCATATGTTTGTGTAGTTGACAAACAATGGGGGCATGATTGTGGCCATTGGGGGGCGGCGGGATGGAATGCCGGACCTTCCTGGGGCTACAAGCCAAAAAGTGCCTTATCTAAAGTAGATGATCATGGTAGGTCCCTCCTTCAAAGAATGACTCTGAGAAAGCCTGGAGGAGGCACACCAATGAAATTAATTCTTAATGTTGAGCATCCAAGCCCAACAGATGCAGACCAGTATGTATTGGGAATGTACTGGAAAAAGGGTTCCTATACTAAATTAGGGCATTTCTACCTTAAAGATATGTGTAATTCCCCTGAGTGGCGAGGAGCTACTCATATGGTCACAAACCCATTAAAACCACACATCCAGTCCTTTAAGGACATGATGGCCATTGCTAACCCCACCTTTGAAGATACTATGGCCGCTGAAACAGGTTTTAATGATGTTAACCTATGGTTAGAATGGATGAAATATAATGCCAACAAGCATAACCGAACCGCATGCTATGTGTGTGGTGGTGCCCGGCCTCATCTGGGCACTGTACCTTTAACCCTGCCAGCAAATGATGAAAATTGCATTTTAAGTCTTTTTGCCTACCAATATAATTTCAACAGGTCCCAATGTCAAGCATGGACAGCGGAGTATCCTCTTATAGCCAAAAATGTAAGACCTCCTCATGGTGTTACCGTATATAAAGGTAATTACACTTGCTATGTCAAACATGATGGGATTGGTAAATTTGTGGGTAACTTTCCCGCAGGTTATTGTACTACGTATAGAACTGTTCCTGTACGCTTGCTGCAGCAGCACACTAGGTCACTGGGAGATATTTACTGGTTGTGTGGGGATTTACAGTTAAGATCCAGAATGGACACAGAGTGGTGGGGGGAGTGTACATTGGCCAAGGCCATTATGCCTATACACATTATTTCTGACACACACACCAACACCCATGAGTCCAGCCACACTAAGGCCAAGCGTGAAGCCCCAGTAAAAGGAAGTTTTGACCCTCACATTTACATTGATGCCATTGGGGTGCCTAGGGGGGTACCCAATGAATTTAAAGCAAGAGATGAAGTTGCTGCAGGATTTGAATCAATTTTTACCATAGTTACTGCAAACAAGAACTTAAATTGGATAAACTACATTTATTACAATCAACAGCGTTTCGTTAATTACACCAGAGATGCCCTCCAGGGATTAGCCGAACAGGTGCAGGCAACATCCCAAATGGCCTTCCAAAATAGAATAGCCCTGGATATGATCCTAGCCGAAAAAGGAGGGGTATGTAAAATTTTGCCCGACACCATGACATGTTGTACCTACATCCCAGAAAACACAGGTCCTAATGGTAAAGTTACATTAGCCATAGCAAAATTAAATGACCTCTCAGAAGAATTAAAAAAGAATTCTGGGATAAAAGATCCCTGGGACAGATGGTTTGGTTGGATGACGGGTTGGAAAAAGGCTTTAATGCATATTGGTATGGCAATACTAATTTCTCTTTTTATCTTTGCTCTTCTCTTTTGTTGTGTCTTCCCCTGCCTGAGGAAAGCTCTCACGAAGACTATTGACCAAGCGGCACCCACTTTCACACTACTTGATGTTGATGACCAAGATTTCCAGGATCTCAACTCACCCTGTTTGCCGCTGCAATCCATCCCTTTTGATGATAAAGTGCGAGAGTTCTAGGAAGGGACCACCTTAGGGACAGCATCTGTCGGTGAATGGTAAAGGCCCCATGTGGAGAAGTGGTGGGTTAGCTGCCATGGGATACCCTTGGGTGTGAAGTGTTCGAGAGCCATACTGACAGATGAGCTAGCCTAATAGGGTCAGAAAATAGGGACAGACTTGCACTTTGCATTAACACCTAGCTAGCGGCCACGGGGTTTCTATGCCTTTGGGCTAACACGTCTTCTGGTATTAACAAATAAAGTTTTTATCTCTTAGAATCTAACATTTCATAGGGGGGACTGATGTAGAATTATTAAAAATCTTATTGTATTTATATTGAATTGCTGCTCTAACTCTGTATTAACCTGATACTGTGACAAATCCTCCATTTTGTCCTCATAACCTGACTTCTTCATATGAAAACTACATTACATGACAGTATTTCTCAGCACATTTAATACAATGGACAAGGACAGTATTCTCCATAAGGATATGACTAACCCAGGAACTGTTGAATTTCCCCTAACTCGCAACATAATATAATTTAAAGGCCATGAGAACACAGTAGTAATGAAATGTTCTATTCATAAGAGACCTTGCACCTAACCACGAGATTTGACATCACCGACCGAGTAAAATGACGCTCAAGACCCCTTGTCCCCCACCCGTGTCCGGAAAAGTACCACCTCTTGGTGGGTGGACACGGAACTAACCACTTAGCTTTTGATCCAATTAATTATACTGATAGGTGGACACTAACCCAGACACTTAACAATTAATCCAATTAATGATGTTTATTCACTGATATCTTGATAATCAATGATGACGAAAATGTCTCTTAAAAGGGCCTGCGCGCCCGCTGATTCTGCACTTGCCAATAAATTTCCTCGAAGTTATTTTAACCTGAACTCCGTGTGTCAGACTGAATTACTTCAGCGTATATACGCAATTCAATTCTCTTTAATTTGGACAGGAACAGATAGACACTTAAACATTTTGGTTTACTGAAAAAGTACCATAACACACTCATACACATACACTGCACTCACACATACACACTGCATTCATCATTCATTATATACACACTGCACTCATATACACACTGCACTCATATACACACACTGCACTGCATTCATTATACACACTCATATACACTGCACTCATATACACACACTACACTCATACACACACTGCATACACACTGCACTCATACACACACTGCACTGCATTCATTATATACACACTGCACTCATACACACACACACTGCACTCATACACACACACACTGCACTCATATACACACTGCACTCATACATACACTGCATTCATACACACACTGCACTCATACACACACTGCACTCATACACACACTGCACTCATACACACACTGCACTGCATTCATTATACACACACTGCACTCCATTCATTATACACACACTGCACTCCATTCATTATATACACACTGCACTCACACACTGCATACACACACACTGCATTCATATACACACTGCATTCATTATATACACACGCTGTAAATAAATATTCAGTTAATATAATTTTTTTAGGATCTAATTTATTTAGAAATTTACCAGTAGCTGCTTCATTTCCCACCCTAGTCTTATACTCGAGTCAATACGTTTTCCCAATTTTTGGGGGTAAAATTAGGGGCCTCGGCTTATATTCGGGTCGGCTTATACTCGAGTATATACGGTAACTTAATCAATCATTCTGTAATGAATTGCGTGGGTACTGGTGAGGCTAGCTAGATACCAAGCGGTGAAATAATTATGCTTTGTGATAGTGACAGGTGAGTCCCTGCTAATTGCCAAGCGGCCTGAGAGGCACTAGCTATGCGTGGGCCCGAGGGGGAAGTATGAGGCCACCGAACGTTGTGGCGGGGTGTTGGCCTCTCAGTGGCAATTAAAGCATAAGATAGAATGGGAGTGACAGGTGAGGCCCTCTCTATGCGACAGTGCAAGGCGGCTAGCTATGATTTGGCCCGAGGGACGTATACCTCTGAGTATGAGGATGAGGGTGTTGGCCTCGCGGGACCACTAGCCTATGGATTAAGACCAGAAGATTATTCCTAGTTGGGCTACATAATCAAAATTTCAACCAACCTAGAAAACACAATTTGACACAAATGTCAGTAATCACAATTTTTTAGACCGTAAGTATGCATAGGTATGGACCTGTGGAAAAAGGTCAGGAATATTTGTTTCTAACTTTCAGATTTCATCAACCATATTTTAACCCCTAAGTGGAATTTTAGAAGACTGTAGTATAATTTGTTATCAGCAGGGGCAGAAGTATAATAACAAACTAGGTGAAATTCATGCCTATGTCGGGAGTTTGGCCGTAATTACCGAAAGGAAAAGAAATGCATGAACAGCTGAATCATACGAATGAATGCGTCCCCTAAGTGCCATTCGAATACTGAAAAGATTAATACAGTAGAAAGTTAACGAACGGTCGCGTTCGTATAAATAAACAAAGTAAACATGCGACGCATAGGTGGATATGTGTACCGGAATTAGCCGAACGGCTTGAGTGTTTGAAATACATGAAAGAAAAACCTAACACTAGGTTTAACCCCTTAAGGACCAAACTTCTGGAATAAAATGGAATCATGACATGTCACACATGTCATGTGTCCTTAAGGAGTTAAACAAACGGAGCCCCGCCGTGAAAGGTAGCAATGTTGCAGCTGTTGCTTTACGGCGGGGTCAGACTTACAGTTAAGCCCGGTGTTGGAGCTGAGAACCGGCTGCGTGTTACGAAAGCCATCTATTTTATAAATATTTCAAGTTCTGAAGCTTTTTTTTTTTTTTTAAAGTATGGGTGGGGTGTCTTTCTTTCAGCCCTGAGGTTCAGGGCATTGGTCGCTCAGAGTATGTTTTGAGCAAGTTATGGTGTTTCAAACAGACAATGAAAAACACTTTTAGGAATGTCTAAAATAAACAGACACAAGAGAAGGTGTTCTGCTATGTGTACTGACCAGTTTCCCAATTTGTCTAATGTTGGCAGCTCACTTATTCACAGAATATCTTATACAAAACACAAACAATAATATTAGTAGTAGCAACAGTTTGTTTAAATAAAAGTGTCAGTCTGAGCACCATAACTAGATGGTACCGGGTATACCTTCTACCTCCTCTCATAAGTAAAAGTGCCCTATAACTGCACCAAAAACACTGCAGTAGTAAGCCTGCCCAACAGAGCTAAACAATCCACCACATAGTCAGGATATCCCAAACATGGTCCCCTCCAGACACACGATGCTCCAAGTGGAAGACCACAAACTGCCAATGGAATTTGTTTTATTGTGAGAAAGGCACCACATGTAGGGCAACGTTTTCGCTATGAACCCTTAACCGTGCATGAATAAAGCTGCTTAGCCGAAACATTGCAATTTTGGGGTCCTCCACATTAAAATAAAATCTATTGTAAGTTAATGTTGCCCAGCTTTCTTTTAATTCTGGTTAGCCCTACAGAGCTGTCAGTCAGGCAGTGAGAACTCTTAATTCTGGGCCGCCTATATTAATTTTTTTCCCCATGCATAACTTGGAGTGAGTCGTCGAGCGGAAAACCAGTTCTAGATATTGCAGTACACAGTCTGTTCACTAAATGACTTCAGAGCAATTAGACCAAAAAAATAAATAAAAAATGGCTGCCTCCATTGCTCAGTGCGGAAGTCCACCCAAACTGTATGGAATTTATAATGGAGAAACGAATTGTAGGAATCCCAGCATTGGTCATTCTGATGGACGTTGCTAGAATCGGTAGATCCACAAATATTCAAAAAATAATAATGATGATGTAATTGACCTTTAAATGTGCTGAATATATACAGCTTTGTGTCAACATCTAACCCACACTACTTTGTAGGTGTATTGCTGTTAATACACCCAACATCCTCACAGTTTCAGTTACGGTATTGGGGTGGCTCTTCTCTGGGGGTTCCCCTTAGACAAATTAGAGACAAATACAGACTGCTGCAAGGTATAGTAATAGAGCTATTAAAGGCTGCTTCACACACATTGGAGAGTTGGTCAATCATGACATTGTCCCATGTGTTTACTAAATGGTTATTTATTATGCTCTCCTTAACCCCTTAATGACAACTTCTGGAATAAAAGGGAATCATGACGGAATATATCCGTTGTCTGTCCTTAAGGGGTTAACGGACCTTCCATTGCTTCATGTTGATAATTTTAAAGGGTTTACCTTTACATTATGTACAACCTATAATTACATCTAATCATTTTTTTTTTTAAATGTTCCTGACTTTGTGTTAAAGACATTTCACAATGGCCCATTATCTCCTGGTGAGCAGTGCAGTAAGGAATGTTATCTAACAGGAAGGACATCATTTACTGACACTCTCAGCCAATTAATTCAGTCCTAATCAGAGCAACATTTTTGATGCTAAAGTGGAATGGGAAAAATACAGAAGGGACGAGTTACCCAGGAAGTGTCAAACCATTCAAAACTTTTAGACTGCTTACCATGGGACAACAAAAAGGAGACTCCTGGCACGGACTACCACGCACTGCAGTGGTACTCACACTGCCAACGCATACTGCGCCTTATAAACTCCCCTGCATACCGACAATAATAGAATTCCAAATTGATCACTCCAGCTTCAGCCTTTAGATATAAAAAAGTCCAGTGGGACATATTGTACTGACCGACATGGGGATAAAATGTTGATTGTTCAGTTTGTATGTCTAACTATTTGCAAACCAGCGAGCCATTGGACACAAAGTCTGTGTGTGAATTCTGACCAGTCTTTAGCATTGTTTTATCTTAACCCAAGTTCAAGACAATACATACCCTGGTTTCTATACTAGGACTACAATCACTTGCTTTTAATTCCCAGCCTGATAGCAAGTCTGGTAAATATGCCTATTGTTACTTGAATAAAAAAAAAAAAAATTTCATGACCGAGATTTTGGGCAAATATCAGTGTCCCAAAATCATCATACAAGAAAACAGGTAAAATCACAAACTTTAAACATGGCATTAACACCGGAGTACTGAGATTGAGGATTTGTGTGCCATTATGGAACACACACACACATATAGCAAAACACGGCCCTTTGCTTAGACTGAAATGCATTTCACTTCCAAAAGTTGAGATCTCCAAACCGTGCCTTAAATTGCATCTTACTATCAACTCTACCTTAGTGTTTGGGTCTTCTTCCATCCTATATTGCCCTTTTCATACCTTATTTCCCTCATTCTCCTCTCCCAGTTCTTCACATTTTCTAGCTGCCTGTGGCTATGGTAAAATGTGGTTTGATCGCAACATTTGGCATTGGAATAGCATTTCTACTACTTAAAAAGGGACACTATAGTCACCAGAACAAGTACAGCTTATTGAATTTGTTCTGGTGCGTAGAATCATTACGTTTAGGCTTTTTGCTGTAAACACTGTCTTTTCAGAGAAAATGCAGTGTTTACATTACAGCCTAGTGATAACTTCCCTGGCCACTCCTCAGATAGCGGTCAGAAATCCTTCCTGGGTCGTGGCTACCTAAAATGCATCCAAACATTCAGTATCTCCTCCCTCTGCATGCAGACACTGAACTTTCCTCATAGAGATTCATTGATTCAATTCATCTCTATGAGGAGATGCTGATTGGCCAGGGCTGTGTTTGAATTGTGCTGGCTCTGCCCCTGATCTGCCTCTTTGTCAGTCTCAAACAATCCTATGGGGGAGCACTGTGATTGGATCAGACTACCACTTCTAATGAGGTCAGCAGACTGCTGTTTTTCTGAGTCTAACAGCATGCAGAGTTACAACTTCAGGCTTGAATACAGTAAGATCTTTGACTATATTTATGGGGGCATGAGGGGCCAAGAGGGCTAGATGGTGGTGTTAACACTATAGGGTCAGAAATACATGTTTGTGTTCCTGACCCTATAGTGATCCTTTACTTCTGTAGCAAACACTTTTTTTTTTTTTTAAAAATGAAAAAAATTACAAATGAGAAAAACTTTATAATGTTTTTAATTTGCACTCAAATATATCAATTTACCCCACACTTTCAGCAAACCATATCTGCTATGCTAAAAGAAAAAACCCTCTTTATGTCCTGTTGCTAGGGACCTTGCAGTTACTTTAAATTTCCCCCCATCCCATATTCAATAAAATCTATTTTATGTCCATCTCTTATCGCACAATGCAGAGATCATTCTTATGTAACATTAGAAACACAAACAAGTTTCAAATTATAGATTCATTTTAAGGAGCACCATCACCAAGATATCGCTATGTACCTCCAGTTGGGACGTTCTTGGTCTGCAAGGCATAATTATAGGATGGTGTGGGTCCCCATGCTTGAGCTCAGAGTGTACCCCAAATGGAATGCAGGGGTTCAATCACATGTGTACCCCCTCTAACACTTATTGTTGTGCCAAATCAACAATATACTTCCATGTTATCATTCTGTTATTTTCCCCATTCAAATTATCTATAGCATAAAGCAAATTACTTCAACATAAACAGGATTTAAAGTGGTGCAAATGGTTCATGAATAAAGTGAGCTTCATCATCCCTAAGTTTAGTTCATCAAGCAAAAGGATTTAATCATTCATATATTAACTATATAGGTATAGGGAATTTATGACACCAATGCAATCCCTTTCTTCCCTATCACAGCCGATAGTTGGGTAATAAGATGAGCCTGTATCCCGCTGCAATGTTGATTTGTAAATAGTACAGCCCATTCTTTGAGCACAGTAGAAAGTAGATGACTTCATAGTTCAAACCGTTGCAATTCCTTTGTCTACAGTTCATTCCACCCCTATCAGGTCCTAAAAAAAATAGACTGTAGGAGAGATTTTTGTTAAAGTATAGTCCTTTGCTGGCCTGTTTGAAAGTAGCAGACTTTGTGATGTCATTTCCAATTTTTGGGATCAAACCGTTGTAGAGTTAATATATGACTCAACCAATCCTTTAAGATTCAGTCTACAGCAAAAATAAGGTAAGCAAAGGACACGTGGTGGAGAAGCTTGCATACTTCTCAGGTGGGCCTCCAGCTTTAGGGAGTAAAGGAAATGTATTATTTTTGATGGGTATCTATGCATATACCACCATGTGCAAATCAATACTAAATTGTCAGGAGTCAGTGAACCATAAAATACATATTGGCCTGATATGATGTTCTCATATAGCCATATTGTCCTTGTTAAAAGAGGTAATATTTTGAATTCAGTCAAGACCTAATAGATGAAGATTTAAAAAAAAAAAAAAAAAAAAAAAAACACACACACAACCCCAATCATATACACATTTTTAAAACCAAATGGCAAAATATTGTGCGTGAAGCTCACATGGTACAACGAGGACCTTCAATGTTACCAATGACCGGAAAACAAAATGACTAGGTGTAGGAATTAACATTGTATTTATAAATTACTATCCCGGTATTACAGGAAACCTCATAAAATGTATTATCCTGAAATAGAATGGCGTGCCTCATCCTATGAAATCACTGCATGAAACAGAGGAAAATGGCCATTTCCACACCTAGTGTCACTCTGTGCCACCAAACATAGAATCTCCGATGGGAAATGTGACCCCTGTTAACTTCTAGTGGTGCCACTGTGAACGAAGTACTAGTGCTTGCTCATGACCGCAATGCCAGCATTGTGTCCTACAATTAACAGGGTGAAGATACATTTGTATCATTCACACATGTGATGTCATCCAACATATAGACGTAGTTTGAGAAGCTTATTCCATAAACTAAAATGAACTTGCAGGACTAAGCGTAGTTAATCCCATAGAGCATTGGTGATCTGATACAGAATACAGAATTAATGTTTCTTAAGTTCCCCCCCATATAGTACTGAAATTGCACCAGTCCTAAAGGTCCTGCGTGACTCTCCACCTGAATTGAACAACTCTTCATTTTATCGCCCATACATGCCAAAAACCAAGAAGCTGAAGAACACTGTCACACCAACCAATGAGACTGTGGCAGGCGCAGTGAAAAACTGACGGTAGTTGATCCGGAAATACCAGATCAGAGCCAACATAACCACAAAGACTGGGATCATCAGGTTCCCGATGGGGGGTGCAAGGCCAGCATGTTCTGGAGAGGACCCCCCTGACTCAGGGCCAGCTGGGTTGGACTGGACGGTAGCCTGAGAACGGTGGCAGTGAATAACACAGTTGTCTGTAATATGGAGGGAGCGAAGGGTTTGAGAGGAGTCGTGGAGAAGTTGTCCCTGGTAGATAAGCTTCATCAGTGACTCCTGACCGGGAAAATATTTACTGTAATGGTAAAATAAAGGGAAAATGCATTAGGAGACAAAGGGTAAAGAAAAAGTAAAACAGGAAATTATAGAAAAGAAACTGCTCTACTTCAGACGTTTCTAGAGCTTCCCAAGTCAACCTTCCAATAAGTTCATTATTTTATATTAAAGATCTACGACATCTTCCTAAGTAACATGGATACATCAGAGTTTTATTAAGTCTCATATGTTTCAGTTTATTTGGAGGCTGACCTGAAGCACCAACATTCATATTCAAAAGCCCCCCTTCCCAAACACAATATACACAGAGAAAAGAATTGTCACATATATAGATTACAAAAATGCATTACTTGCAAATCTAGTTATCGTTAATTATATACATTTTACAGTTGCTTAAGTGTGTTCAGAGTGGCTCTGTCCCTGTCTGGGGGTCTAAAAAAACCCCAATAGTGATTGCTCCACTTTGCAGTGACCGGTGGGTGCACAGGAAACCGTTTTACTGACCCAAAGCGGTCCCTCGTGGCCACCTCCATTAAGTCCAGTGGGTCCTCCATGTCAGTCTTGTACTCTTGTGCATGAGCAGAGTACAACACAGAGGTCTATGCAGGGGCCTCCATAGACTATGCTTACCCCCTCCTCCCCCACCCCTAGCCATCACTGAGATTCTAATACAGTTAATACAAGTATTTCATAAAAGAATTTATGAATTGACAGAACTGCTAATCACAATGGATGTATTCTTAAGTTATCTCCTCTTCCATCCAACCCCAGCACATCATCCAAGTTTACCTTTTCAGAGTTCCAATTGTGTCATCGGGTCTCACCAGGGCCACCTCTTCAGAGTCATTCAAGAACTTGAGTCTAACTGAGATAAGTCCTTCTTCCGGTTGGGGCTCTTCTATGCGCTCTTTTGTAAGTTCCTGTCCCCTGGCAATTTCTTGCACTGTCTGCTCTTCCACGCCAAGTTCTTGCATACAGCTTTCATCCTCCTCTTTGCCAAGATCCTGTCCACTCTCTTGGTCTCTGCCATGTTCTAGCCCCTCATCTTGCCCAACTCTGTTCTCATGAGTTTGTTGAGGCACAGAACGGTCACGGTTTGGCACTGCCTGGATATCCAGCATCTCGTCCAGGTTGGCACTATCATTGCCTGCACCCTGTTCGTCCCCTGAACCTTGCTCTCCTTCTTCTGGTTTTTCCACTTGAGGCTCTGGAGAACGTTGAGGTTCAGGCGTGGGAGGAGTTGAGTTACTTAGTCCTAGGACAGGCTCCCTGCGCCCACTAGGCATTAGGCTACCCAGAAGTGGATCATTCCCTTCTGCCACGTAGGTGGACAACCATGCTAGGATAAGTGCCAAGAATAAGATGAAAATCCCAACTGCTACAGTCACCTCATCACCGAGGCCCTCTATCATGGTGGGAGGGGGCAACTCCATCCCCATTTCCTGTGGCAAAAAAAAAAGGGGGGACAAAAAGGTGAACATTGTATTGTAAACAACCAAGCATACACCAAAAGACTAGCAATAAAGTCAAAACCTCTGCCCTGGCCCATATTTATAAAGTGCTATGTCCAGGACTGTACCCCTCTATACAATAACGGACATATCTACCGGATTAGTTAGTTCTATATTAAGAATGGTACTCTCCAATTCATCACACACACACTAGACTCCCCTTTAATGGAATACAGTTTTGACAACAAGCCAAAATAAATTGAAATGAAAGGACCAACTTGACATAAATTGGGTCTCTCCCAGGAGACCACTTACTATCCTATATTAAGCCGCTTCAGTAATGCAGAATTTATGCTACTGCCATATTGTACATTTTATCCAACTTTAAAGGTAAATTTAGGCTAAACACACAGATGACCGATGCGTTAGTGACCAAAGAATGAACAAATTTATTTTAACGCGGATCTGTTAACCCACCTGCCCAAAAAATAAATAAATAAAATTTCATAAAGATAATATGCTTATGAAATACTTAACGGTGTTGGATTTTCACTGAAATTCCAACGCAGCCAAAGAACATCATAAAACAAAATAGGGTCTAATTGGTCTTAAGTATTTTCCTTCACAGCTGTCAAGTTTTGTCATCGTTAGTGACTGTTGAGAGAATAAGGCATTTTCTTGCTGATAGCGAGACAAGAAGACAATGTCTATGGAGGCGCCCGCAGTCTCACTGGATCTTCCATAGATATCAGTATTGTACTCTCATACATGCGCAAGAGTACAGCACTGAGGTGGGCCCCTGGCAAACAAAGCACCAGGAGCATTAAAATAAATAAAATAAAAAATTTAAAGCGCAGCGCCCACAGGGGACTACATCACGCAAACATTGCATCCCCAGGCCACCGCACACCAAAACATGCAAAGATGCCAAAAAGTGACAGAGCAGATTTAAACAGACAAACTTTGTGTCAATTTTTTTTTTATTTTTTTTTTTTAAAGCATTACCTTTAATCTATACAGTACTGGACTTTGTCTTTTTGGCAAATGCACATTTAGCTTAGATAATAGCTAACTTTACAACTGTAAAATCTCTTGCTCTCTCCAGGAGAGAACAAACATAAAATTCTTTGCCAATGGTTTGACAACGGTTCTTACCTGGAGTTGGCTGCTCCATGTCTCCATTACAGTTGGAAGCTCTCATCACTGACCTAAGCCCAGCAGCACAAAGCTTAGCTTATTGTAAGGCTTAGCTCAGGAAAGCTAACCGGAGCACCTAGTAGGACTTCTTTTAATAGGACTTAGATTGGGGAGGGTGTCAGGGCACCATAACAACTACAGCACACTTTGAATGTTCCATTAAAGGGGATCCATAACTTCTCTGAAAATTACACAACTGTAACTTTATATTCTTTTGTGTAATGCTGTATTTTTATTTTAAACACTCGGTTGGGACTGACTTGCTCCCATAACTTCATCTCAATGAAGTTAGGTGGGCTGGAGTCATTTGGCACGGTATTCCTTTTGAGAGTTAAGCTGTTTTTAAAAAGTTTTTATTAACCTCAAAGTTAACCTCTTTGCATCCTCCAACACCATTAAGTCCAGGAAAGTTTGCCTTTGCAGCCGGTGACAACCTGAGACCGTCAGCCTGTCACTACAACAGCAAACATTCCTGAATTAAACAATGTCCAGAGGAGGACTGAGGGAGGCAGTGCAGACAGGGGATCAACTTCAAACTTTAACTGAAGCGGCAGCCATGCATTACATTCCACATAACTTCACAGAGATAAGTTGTCATGGGGTGGGAGAGTTACTTTACATTTATATTAACAGTTGGGCAATTGACATTATAAGCCAGTTCAGACCAAAAACATTCAGGGCAAACAATGCAAATGAGCATAGAAACATTGCTTCGATTTATCCTCAACCACCAACCTCAATGGCAGACAAAGGGCAAATTTTATAATGTTAAGTGACAGTGTGCCAAGATTGAATCGTCCAGTTCCAGTATGCAAGGAGTGAAATACAGCAGTGTGGAAGTAAGCAAATACATATTTGCTTAGAGGGACACTGTAGTCACCAGAACAACTACAGCTTAGCTTAATGTAGTTGTTCTGGTGGGTATAGCCTGCAGGATTTTTGCTGTAAACAATGCCACTGCTGCCTAGGGACACCTCAAGTAGCAGTCATTCAAACGGCCACTAGAGGTGCTTCTTGGGTCAGTGCTGCACAATGGTGACATCCACCTAGTAAGTTTGTATTCCTGACCCTATAATGTATTTTTATAATAGGTGATAAGTGAAAATAATACAAAAAATCCTGGGACATGACAGATCCCTTTAAAGGACCACTATAGTGCCAGGAAAACAAACAAACATACTCGTTTTCCTGGCTCTATAGGGTCCTTGGGTCCCCCTCACCCACTCCTGCCGGGTTCTAGGGGGAGGAAGGGGTTAAATTCCTACCTTTTTCCAGCGCCGGGCTCCCTCAGCGCTGGGGACTCTCCTCCTCCTTCCGACGTCATCGGCTGAATGCGCATGCGCGGCAAGAGCTGCGCGCACATTCAGACAGTCTGATAGGAAAGCATTCTCAATGCTTTCCTATGGACACTGGCGTCTACTCACTGTGAAAAATCACAGTGAGAAGCGCGTTAGTGCCTCGAGCGGCTGTCAATGAGACAGCCACTAGAGGCTGGATTAACCCTAAAGTAAACATAGCAGTTTCTCTGAAACTGCTATGTTTACAGCAGAAAGGGTTAATCCTAGATGGACCTGGCACCCAGACCACTTCATTAAGCTAAAGTGGTCTGGGTGCCTATAGTGGTCCTTTAAGTTTACGGAGCAGTAGACACCAACATTTGATTTAGCCCTCTCTGGTTAGGGAATGTCGTAGCCAATGAGAAAGAAAGAACGCAATTCTGTCTCTCCACCTCCTCTTCCAACATATCAGGAGAAAGACAATACTTCTGTCCGACAGTGTAACCTTCACCAACCTCAGGCAGACTTACTGGCTTGCCCTGGTGCTGTCAATTTAAGGGAAATCTAACTTCCAAGCATCAGTCTTATGGTTTATTGTGACTTATTCAAAACTCTGAGATTGTATTATCTGCCTAGTCCCACAAGACACAGCTGACCTTTATGTATTTTCAGATTACAGACATAGTTAGTATAGCCAGGACTCATTAGCATGCACCCCCTTGGGACTCCTCAAACACACCACCATAGATACAAACAAGCAATCAATCTACTGGAGACACACAGTGCATCCTCTCCTAATTATATATTGTACAGCGCTGCGGAATATGTTGGTGCCTTATAAAACCATAATATAGGACACTAAGAAACAAAACATTACAATATTCACAAGACATATAAACAGGTAACCATAACTAGGCTGGCCAAGGCATGTGAGGTCACTTGGAGGTCCATGACGTCACACACCCCCTGTCCCATTGGCCAGCATTGCATGGCAGCTGTATACAGGCAGCATGTCAAGGGGGAGGGGGACACAATGCTGCATGACGTCATCCAGTATGACGTCACTAGTGTCCAGGCATTGGGGTGCCCTGTACCCCCACATTCAGCACTGTGCTGACCTCCTCCCCCCATATCACAGCCCATGCAATGCCAATGCAGCTTCACTGGAGAAGAGGGGTTCACCCTGCCTCTGTGACGTCACACCCTCCACGTCACAGCAGGAAGAGCGGGGGGCGCGGGTGACGTCACAGGTAAGGAAGGCAACGATGTCACTTACCGCCGGCCACCTCGGGGGGGGGATAGAGGGCGGGGGGTCCTGTCAGACCAGGGGGCCCAGCCCGACACAGGAAGGCGTTGCGTCACGCCAGACACGACTGGAGAAGGTTTTACAGCGTGACGTCAGAGAGCGGCGCCGGAAGTAGGGGCGAGCCAAACCGGAAACGAGGCGGAGGAGGAGGGGAGAGGTGGGTGGAGGGAGGGAAGTTCATTATCTTATTTATAGTCACTGGGTGAGCATGGAGTGTGATTGGCTGGAGGAGCCAGCTAACCTGCCATGGCAACACCACTGACATCCATACAGTGCTCTAATAGCCACTGAGGCATCATGGGAGTTGTAGTTCTACAATGGTTGAGTTCCCTCACTGTCCTTCCTACTGAAAGGGGAGAGTGTGCTGCAGGGGGAGAGTGTGCTGCAGGGGGGGAGAGTGTGCTGCAGGGGGGAGAGTGCTGCAGGGGGAGAGTGTGCTGCAGGGGGGGGAATGTGCAGCAGGGAGAGAGTGTGCTGGGGGGGAATGTGCTGCAGGGAGAGGGTGTGCTGCAGGGGGAGAGTGTGCTGGGGAGGGGGGGATGTGCTGCAGGGGGAGAATGTGCTGATGTTATAAGTCAGTGCCCCCCCCCCCATGTCCCACAGGTGACATGTTAATTATATAGAGGGGGTATTAGTTATGGAGATAAACCTACCAATAAAAAGGTAAACTCTGAGCAACATAACTCCATCTCAATAAAGTTGTTATGGTGTCTGGAGACCCTGTGCATCGTTTTACCGTAGCATTTCGCTCATGGAAAGCCAGTGACTGGCTGTGAGTATCTAAGAACTCTCACCAGCGCCACACAGAAAGGCTACCACATGGGTCCTCAAACTCCACCCCCCGCCCCGATGTTGCAGAACTACAACTCCCATGATTCTTTGAATTACATAGATAGCCAGAGAATCATGGGAGTTGTAGTTCAGCAACATCTGGGGGGCCGGAGTTGGAGGACCCATGGGCTACCACATTGGAGAAGAGGGACCCGGAAGATGGACACTTGTGAGCACTTTGGGGTTAAACTATTAGAAATTGTTTAATCGTGTAAGGTACGACCATGCTCAGGACCACCAGACACCATAAGTTAATTATTCAACTCCCCGTGGCTTTAACTACCACTTGATGTTGTGGTTATGGTATTAGGAGTACCCTGACAGCCTCTTTGTGTAATGTGTCAAACCATTCTACAGCACTGACTGATCCAGGACCACTCTCATTGGTTGGCAGTGCTCAATGGATACTCTTAGACAATAAGCATGGCCCTGCTTAGCTCAGTGGCCACATTCTTATAGTAGAATTGTAAAGTAGGCAATGCCTGCAGGCAACAAGCAGGGCCCAGTTAAAGGGACACGCAGACCACTTCAACCTTATTGAGTGTCCCTGTCGCCTCTCATTATTGCAGTTTCGGAGAAACTGCAATAAATGCCTTGCAGGTTAAGACTGTCTCTAGTGGCTGTCAGTCAGACAGCCAGTAGAATCACTTCCTGGTGGATAGGCAACTTTTGGTTGCCTAACTGACGCTGGACGTCCTCACTGTAGTGGAGCTCCCTGTACCCCGGCTGGGTACCTCCGCCAAGGACAGCTTCCTAGCTGAAACGGGAAAAACCTCAGCGCTTCTGCCCCAGTCGCCGTGGTTTGGCTGGGGTCCTCCTGGAGCCTCTCCGTCTTGGAGCAGGATAGGGGACTAGCTTTATTCCCTCCTAGGGACTGGACGACACACAATCCTGGGAGCTCTAGTCCTTACAAGGACTTTCCCCGCCGAATCCTTCCAGTAACTAGACGACACATAGTTCTGGGAGTACAACTGGTTTAATGCATCCAAAAACAGCATTTTTATACACAAACCCCAGCAAGGGGTCTCCATTTTCTTCACCACAACCCCTCCCAGGAATCTCTGGACCTGGAAAATAATTGTGTTAAAGACCAGTAAGCTAATTATCTCCCAGTACAGAGAGGCAAACATAAAAATATAAAACATAAAAATACTATTAGCCGCGAGGCTAACAAGGCATTTGCCTTGGGCGGCATTTTCCAGGGGGCGGCAAAAAACGCCGCCCCCAAATGCCCAGGGAAAATGCCTTGTTAGCCTCGTGGCTAACAGACATGCCGGTCGAGCGGGCGGCTGGTGAGGGAGCACTTCCTCTGAGCTGTCTGCTCAGCTCCCTCGCGTGCTGCAGAGTGAGGCTGGGAGCCGGAATATGACATCATATTCCGGCTCCCAGCTTCACTTTGCGGCACGCGAGGGAGCTGAGCAGACAGCTCAGGGGGAGCTCTCCCTCGCCAGCCGCCCGCCAGCAACCAGCCCAGCAGCCAGTGCCGCCCGCCCAGCAGCCACTGGACCACCAGGGAGAAAGAGACCCCCCCCAGCATTCCCAAAGGTAAGGAGGCTGGGGGGGAGGTTAAATAAAAAAAAAATGTGTTAGTGTGTGTGTGTGTGTGTGTGTGTCTCTGACTGCGTGTGTGTTTGCCTGTTCGTGTGAGTGTGTGTGTCTGTTAGTGACTGTGTGTGTGTCTCTGACTGTGTGAGTGTGTGTGTGTCTGTTAGTGAGTGTGTGTGTGTGTCTGCTAGTGAGTGAGTGTGTGTCTGTTAGTGTGTGTGTGTGTCTGTTAGTGTGTGTGTGTGTGTGTGTCTCTGACTGTGTGTGTGTTTGCCTGTTAGTGTGAGTGTGTGTCTTTTAGTGAGTGTGTGTGTCTGCTAGTGAGTGTGTGTGCCTGCTAGTGAGTGAGTGTGTCAGTGTGTGTGTGTCTGTTGGTGTGTGTGTCTGTTAATGTGTGTGTGTGTGTGTGTGTGTGTCTGTTAGTGTGTGTCTCTGACTGTGTGTATGTTTGCCTGTTAGTGTGAGTGTGTGTGTCTGTAAGTGTGAGTGTGTTTGCCTGTGAGTGTGTGTGTGTCTGTTAGTGAGTGTGTGTTTTTGTTAGCTAGTGTATGCGTATCTGTCAGTAAATTTGTGTGTATTAAGAAGGCGGGGCGGGGGGAAGGGTTGGGTGAGGGTGGCGGGGGGGAGGGCCTAGGGCAGCACAAAACCAGGATACACCACTGAATACAGGTGCTTTGGGTAATAGTCTGCCTTGAGTCTAGCTCCACTGAGAAAAACAAACCAGGAAGTAACAAGACAAATTGTCTGATGGACAGTCATGGGGTGTAACAAAGTTAATTTATAAAAGTGTACATTTCTACAGTGTCTCTTTAGGTCAAATTTCCTGTTGGTGTTAGTAAACAATCACAAAATGTACTAAGACAAAGTTTTACATTTAATTTTGGGTGGATTACTCAAGACAAGTTAAGTCCCACCATCCAATCATCATTAGAATTTGTTTTATCAGTTAGGAAGAAACCTATTTTAAACAATTGACTAATTCACTGCACAGAAAAAAGAGATAGGGTCCCAAAGTGAAACACCCAGAAAAAAAAAAAGATACATTTTTTTTTCCTCTTGTCCGGTGCATGTATAATGTTGATGGGTTTGAATTATTATTTCTCACACTTTTACTATAATTAAAGGGAAATGATGAAATATGGTAAATGCTTCTAAGGAGGAATTGCGATAGCGATTATACAGTTTTTACTCCTCATTTTGCCTATTTATAGGCAAACTAGTAGTTATAATACAGACAAACAAAGTCAAATCAGTGTTTAGTATGTCAGGGTTATTCACTAAAAAGAGAATTCAAAGTGAATTTTTTTATTTTTTTTTAATTCTTTATTTTTGCTGTGCATAAATTAACATTCGCATATCAAAAATGCCACAACAGCATTCACAAACAATTTTCCAACTCTTATTCATCTACTGTTGAACAGCATCCAGAGGAAATGCACAAATTTTAGGTTATTAATACAAGCAACGTTAGTAGAGTATATCAATCAATTAACTGTAAATGGGACAACTTTGTGACGCGCATGGCAGAATTAATTCAGGCTAATATGTCGAAGTTTGAGGTACCAGCAAGGCAGTATAACTGAAAGATACTAGACAAGATTGGTATTTGAATATTACATGTTAGGAATAACGGGCTAGGCAGCTCAAAAGGGCACAGGGATAAAAGGAGTAAAGGCAAACAGGCTTTCTTCTGCAATATTACACAGCAGTAGGCTGCCGAAACAAAGCTGCTATGTGGTAGCTTACGTGGCTTAGAAAACATGTGGGGGTATCAGTAAAGAGGGAACCGGGTCATTCGTACCCCCTTCCACCATGAGGCATCCTGCCTTCATCCAATGCCCATGCTGACTATCAGGGTCTGATATTGGGACATAGTCCCGGCAGCGAAAAGGTCAGTGCAACAATAGTGAGATTGCAATGCTACCTTGCTTAATTTGAAATGCATGACATATATGGTGAAGCTAAAACATTACATTATTTCGTGCTTAAGTATATGATTGAAGCAAAATGGCTAAAGCATACAATTTAAAAACAGACAGGATGTGTTACTGCATTCACATGAAACAAGGCTCCATTGGGTGTTCAGGCAGATGTCTAAATATCCAGCAAGATTCACAATTGGCACGAGTTCTGCACAATTTGGTCAGTAACATTTAAGTACTAGTCATACACAATTAAAATATATATGTAAATCGTTGGTCTGCTAACGTATTAAATGAGGAGAAACATAGATAAAAAAAAAAAATGAGTATATAAACAGGACCCATAAGCAAAATTAAAGTAGATTAATCTATCTATGCCCACTGCGTTAGCCAACTGAGGTAACAATAAGTAAGGGCACAGTGTACCAGCAATAGCCTATATGGTGAGCTTATGCCTTCTCACCGCTTGTAAGCAAAGACATGTAGAAGCAGACTTTTCAACAACTTAGACAGATTCAGATGCTCATAAGATGTAATCTATATGGGTTACGTAGACATGGGTGATAAACTAGCAGAATCAAGTTGTGTCAGAAAGGGGGTAACAGTTAGTGCATTTTAGACACTTTAGACATGAGTGAGCTGGTAGTAACGCTATGTATGAAGAGATCTCATGTCATGCTCAACTATAATTTTCCCTACTGTAGCTTGGTGGACGCTGGGCGTCATTTGTGAGGTTACTGCATATTTTGCAATGGTATTGGATTTTGTTAGTGTGCCCCTCTTAAGCTAGTAATTAGACAGCTTCTATGTTTGGGATACCCTAGCTTGTCAACTAAGGGGCAAAACAGAACGGTCATATAACAGGACCTGCTATTTGTTGCATTATACAGGCAAGAGCATCTGTTGGCATGCTGGAGCAGCTTGACTGGCATACAAACATTAAGGCTGCTGTAAATTAAGTGATAGAGTCGTGTGTGAGCATGAAGGGGATGGGCCCTCAGTGTATATATCTTAACTCGTAGCGTCCATGGCAGGTGATGTAGCGGTCTACCGATTAGGTCCGGCTAAGTAACTGGTGGGGTATTAAAAGTAAATAAAACAGGATGAGCGTATGCAAGTTGGTTAATAGGGCAAGCCAAAATAATACTGAACGAGTCAATGCAAAACTGAAGTAGGGTGGCTCCTTGGTGATCGAGGCCAAGGGCCCGGTGACAGACCTGGTCCGGTAGTTTGACAGAAAGTCTATCCATGGATTTGCCGCGGATGGTGTAGGACCGGCCTTGATCCTTTGCATACCGGTATTTGCTGGGGCCATGGAGTGTCAGGTTGTTTTGTGCCTATCTTTTGCTGAGGGTGTTTCTCCTGAGCGGTGTGAGCATGGTATTAGGGGTCTAGTGTCCGTGTCCATGTGAGATGGGGGGTGAAATATTAACTAAATGCCTTAAGTCATTTTTGCGGTAGTCCTGCCTGGTGGTTCGGTGCTGTTCGGGTACCTGTCTTCTCAAGTGTCCGCCAGATGCCGGTTTGCTCGTTGCGCCTTGTAGGTGGTGGAGGGCGAGGCACTGGTGGTGGCCGGATGGAACGGTCTGACGTTCGCCACATCCCAGGTGTGCTGGACTCTTGGCCTCTGGTCGGTAGTAGCTTGTTCCTGTCTCGGTGGTAGGCCCAGCGCTGTCAGTACTGAGTCTATTTCCGATGGGTCAGTGACCCGTGTGGATGCGCCTTTATGTGTAATAAGCAGGCTTCTGGGGAATGCCCAACGGTATGGGACCGAGGCTTGGCGGAGAGCGGTCGTCAGGGGTTTGAGGAGGCTTCTCCACAGCAACGTAGGCCTGGATAGGTCTTGAAAGAACGACAGGCTAGCTGTCTCGAAGAGGTGGGATGTCTTTCCTCTCACCGCCGCCATAAAGGTTGCTTGACCCGTCCTCGTTTGAAATTGGAGGATGATGTCTCTCGGGGTGTCTGCTGGGGCTCTCGCGGCTCTTGGTATTCTGTAAGACCCGTCTGTAAGGGCCGTCTTTAACTGCTGTGATGTAAGCAGGGAGGTGAGGAGTTGCCCAAGATATCCATGCAGGCCTTCCTGGGTCACTGTTTCTGGGACCTCTCTGATCTTCACATTGCGGCTTTTATGTCTGTCCTCCATTGTGTCCAGGCGGGTGGTGAGCAGGGTTTGGGTGCGCTGTAGCTCCGTGTTTTGAGCCTCTAATTGTGTACAGCGTGCGGTTAGGCCCTGCGAGTCTGCCTCTGTCTTCCGCACTCGCCCCTCCACGGTGTGGATCTCTTCCCTCAGGACCGCTATATCTGCTGCGAAGAGGGAGCGTATATTGCATAGGAGGGCTGTGGCGAAACCAACTTCGCCACTGTGAACTGGAGAAGCCTGGTTGCTAGCCTCCTGCCCTGCGACTATGGCCCCTGGAAAAATTTGGGGCATATTGTATTTTATTGTGCGACTGCTGGCCCTTTAAGTACAGTGAATGGTATTTTATTGTACTGCTGCTGGCCCTTTAAGAACTGTCTGGGGACATATTGAGACTTTGGGTAACAATACCCTTTAAGACTATGGCCCCTGAAAACGTATGGACTTTTATTGGTGTGTATGGCCCTTTAAGAACCGTCTGGGGACATCTTATAACTGTGGTGAACAATGCTCCTTTAAGACTATGTCCCCAGACCTGTAAAATAACTTGTTCCTGGCTTTCCCCCACTTGGTTCAGTAAATAGGGCTTACTGAACCAAGTACCACACAGGCGGACCACCCAGAAGCTAAAGTGTGCAGGCAATTTACCTCCCAGGCTGTGAGGTTACTGCCGGTTAATTGCACGTGGCGGCGGCCATCTTTGTTCAGTCGAACGCGGTCAGCGGTATATGCTAAAGATTCTGTGGAATTGAAATCGGCTACACATTTTGCCGAACACCGCTGACCCTTACCTTCTCCCATACGGAACTTGCAGCTCCAGAGACTAAGTCCCGTTCGTTTTTTCGGCATGAAATTGACCGACCGCACAGCCCAAATCTATGGAACTGTTTTGGGCAGGAAATTGTGCTTGCGGTCGGTCATAAAGGACTTCCAGCTAACTTTTGATCCACTGGGGGGATTTGGCTGATTTTTGGAAGGGTTTATGTTTGATGTATGCTGAGTCTGAATATGCAACTTTTATTGAAATTGAATGTATGGTTTTAAAGTTACAGTGTGTGTGTAAAAACTGTATTTTTATTGTATGTAATAATTGGTTTAACTGTTAAAGGACCACTCTAGTGCCAGGAAAGCATACTCGTTTTCCTGGTACTAGAGTGCCCTGAGGGTGCCCCCACCCTCAGGGACCCCCTCCCGCCCGGCTCTGGAAAGGGGAAAGGGATTAAATCTTACCTTTTTCCAGCGCTGGGCGGAGAGATCTCCTCCTGCTCTCCTCCTCCGATCCTCCTCTTCTCCTCCCCGTCGGCTGAATGCGCACGCGCGGCAAGAGCTGCGCGCGCATTCAGCCGGTCACATAGGAAAGCATTCATAATGCTTTCCTATGGACGCTGGCGTGCTCTCACTGTGAAAATCACAGTGAGAAGCACGCAAGCGCCTCTAGTGGCTGTCAATGAGACAGCCACTAGAGGACATAGGGGGAAGGCTTAACCCATTCATAAACATAGCAGTTTCTCTGAAACTGCTATGTTTATGAAAAAATGGGTTAACCCTAGAAGGACCTGGCACCCAGACCACCTCATTAAGCTGAAGTGGTCCGGGTGCCTAGAGTGGTCCTTTAATCTAAGGGGAGGAAATGTGTGGGAGGTACATCCCTGTGATTGGTTAATTTCATCCTCCCCCTGGGAGTGTCCTGTATGTACTTGTTTGTAATAAAAGCCAGACTGGGTGTCCCAGTCCTCAGTTCCTGCTTAACCCTCAAAATGAAGTGTCGTCTCGTTCTTGGGGGGAATTGGATTGTAAGCTGACTGCCAAGAGTGTAAGCGGATTGTATGCTTTTCTTGTTCAGCTGTTCCAGTTCGGAGTGTTATTTCGTATCCAGATCGGGAGTTTGGTGTTCTGCAGTAGCTGTGCCTGTCTCTAGAAAAGGGGATTATCGCCTAAACGGATTTTTCCCCTTTTATGCTGAAACGGTCCGTTACAAGGGCTTTTATGTCCCCCTTGGTGGAGGGCAGGTCGTTCTCCTCATCTGAGGACACGCTGTGTAATCCCCCTGTGCCGGGGAAGTCGTCCAGCTCATCGAGGAGCTGTTCTGCTGAGGACGCCGAGGCATAGTCGCCATCTTGGTTCGTCGCGGGAGTTACTGCGGCCTTAGCGGGTCGGAGGAGAAGTGCTCCGATATCGCGAGCCCCCGCCAGTTTTGCGACCCCCTGGTGTCTGGACTTCTTTCCCATCTCGGGATGCGGTAATGTGGTGGAATCTCGGTAAAAATAAATTTAGTAGGCCGAGATTACCACGTGGCATGTGTACGTGCATATGCTGACGTATCGATCAGTTGGTTGCACGAGGCAAGATACGATCAGTAGTGTACGGAGCATGTGCAAGAATACAGGATGTAGTATTCCCCTCCTCCATTGTGCTGGACAAGCCATGCGGTCAAGCAGGAAGTTAATTCTTATTTGTGTTGATTGGTCAAGAGAATGTGCGGGTGGAGCTTAATATGGGAGGAGTTATGTGCCTATATAAGGAGCCTGCACTATTGTCCGGGGCTCAGAACTTGTTGTATTTTGGTGACGTTAGTCCCTCTGAGTCCCGATCGGTGATCCAATAAAGAATCTCTTCCTTCCTGAAGAAACCTGTGTCCATCTCTCTGTGCTTGGCTTCCGTCAGTTTCTCCGGTATCATTTGGTGCATTGGCCGGGAAGCTCATCGTTCAACGGTAGCTGAGAGGCAGAGGCGTGAGACGGTCTATCTTTGCCCACGTTCTCTACGGCTGCACCCCTGAACTTCTGCGTGGACCTCCCTTCGTCTCGGCGCCACTGGTCTGTTGTCCAGGAGATCATCGGCCTCTACGTAAGAAGTGCTGGGGTGTCCCCGTCGATGAGTGTGAACTCAGGTTCAGGAACGAGGAGGTAAGACAACTGCTGTTTTAGACGGCAGACCCACTAGGGGTATACCGATTGTGCGGTAGGCCCAAAAGGGGTTTAAATCTGTGTATGGAATCTGCCCCCTCTGTCGGAGGGAAGGAGCGAAGGCGCACCGCTCGATCGAACGCTCTTTAGTCAGACCGTTTGATTTTGTTAGTCAGGCGGGGCTCTGGTGTAAATAGCCCTAGCCGGACACCGGTGTCTTGTCTAGACTAGCGTTCTAGGGTGTATATTTTGTTCGCTAGGTCGGAGGGACCGGGAGACTAAGCGGCGTCTGTGTAAATTCGGTTCGCTAGCTCTCAACCTATCTTGGCTAAGTGGGAAGGCGTGTAAATTTGGAACCCACTAGATTTTTGATAGTTATCGACTAAGAGGCGTCTGTGTAAATTCGGTCCTCTAGCTCGCTATATGTGGTGCTTGGGCAGTGTGGCTAACCAAAACGTATGTAGATTGTTTTTGGTAGTCCATTCAAGGTACTGGCCAATCAGGGCCGTCTTTAACAAGGGGCAAAAGGGGCAGCTGCCCCGGGCCCAATTACTCCTGGGGGGCCCAAAGCAGCTTCCTGGGGGGCCTCCTGCCTGCAACCAGGACCTGAGAGCCCACTGGGATCCTGAGAAATTTTCCGGTGGGCTGCAACATGTGATGTAACCAGGGGCCCCTGGCCCTTTAAGTGTGCTCCATACCTGGCCCTGTCTTCCTGCTTGCTGGGAGGAAGTGATGTCAGACCACGTCCTCAAAAGTAACAGAGTGCCGCTGGGGTGGAGGAGGCACAAATGTAGGAAGAAAAGGAGGAGGAGAGGGACTGAGATAGCAGGTTCCTCAGACTACCATCAACCTCAGCCATCCAGCTCCAACTAGCTACCCTTCTGTAAAGGTAAGGAGAAAGGAGGGTGGCTAAACTATGTAAAATGATAGTACCTGGGTCTGGGTCAGTGTCTGTATCTGGCTGTGTATGTATCTGACTATGAGTGTGTACCTGGCTATGTTTTTGTCAGTGTGTGTATCTGGCTGTGTGTCTATCTGGCTTTGTGTGTCAGTGTATGTATCTGACTGTATGTGTGTATCTGGTTGTGTGCGTGTCAGTGTGTGTATCTGGCTGTTTGTGTATATCTGGCTGTGTTTTTGTCAGTGTGTGTATCAGGCTGTGTTTGTGTCACTGTGTGTATCTGACAGTGTGTGTGTATCTGGCTGTGTTTGTGTCAGTGCATGTGTACCTGTGTGTCTGTATTTGTATCTGGGTGTATGTAAACCTGTGTATGTATATGTGTACTTGTGTGTGTGTGTGTGTGTGTGTATGTGTGTCAGTGTGTGTATCTATGCATACGGCAATGCATACATCCCATCATACTGCACACAAAAACACTACTACATTCCAACGCTAACATTGCACTCAAATACACCACTTCATGTGTATCTGTGTTCCTGTGTCTGCATGTATCTCAGTGTTTGTGTAAGTGTGTGTGGCAATGCATACATACCAGCATTCCTACGCTAACACTGCACACAAATACACCCCTGCATGTGTACCTCTGTGTATGTGTACCTGTCTGTGTGTATCTGAATGTGTGTGTCTCTGTATGTGGGTGTGCCAGTGTTTTTATATCTGTGTGTATCAAAGTGTGTATCTGAGTGTGTGTGTATGTATGTGACCGTATCTGTGTGTATCCTAGTGTATGCGCTAGTGTGTGTGTAAACGCCAGTGTGTTTGTGTCAGTATGTGCATGTGTCTAGGTGTGTTCAGGTATCAGTGTGTTTGTGTGTATCTGCGTGCTAATGTGTATGTATGTCTGTGAATGTATAGAATGCATGTGCTTACATCCCAGCGATCAAACACAACATGCAAACACAAACATTACATGCAAAACCACCCCTGAATTCAAACTCAAAAGTATATAAAAATACACCTCTTCAATCAAACACCAATACTACACCCTACATGCACACACATACTCTATACAAAAACATGCTCACATTCAAATGCACAAACACTGCTCTCAAAGACAGCCCTGCTAGAATGTCCAAATTGTAGATCCCCAGCTGGCATTGCATTGTGGGAATTATTTTCTCCACTCTTGCCCTAGAGCGGAGGCCCAAAAACTTTCTTGCACCAGAGCCCTCTCTACATTCGTTCTACCACTGTTGGGGTGGAGGGCATGATTACATGCCCTGCGGGTGCAAGTGTAGGGGGAGGCAGGCTCCAGGGGGCCCAAGCAAATGCTTGCCCAGGGTCAATTTAATGTTAAAGACGGCCCTGTGGCCAATAGTTTAGTTGGGAATTGTAAATGTGTTAAAGATTGTTTAGTAAAGTGTATATCTTGTTAGATAGCGCGAGCTCAGCCGTCTAGCGAGAGTGTTAATAGTGTGTTGCTGTATCATAGTGCACGGTACCATAACCCTGTATATTTACTGACACTGTATATAAGTACTAATCATTGTCGTCCATTGCATGTTTAACACCATAACCACTAATAATTGTATTGTGACCTTAAATTGTGCTTTGACCTATGCTAACCGTACTGTAACCGCTATTTGTAAAAGACGATGTTACTGGGGTGTGTTATAGACGGGTAATTCATATATAGAGAATTATAGCGTGGGTGACTGTATAGTTTCGCCAAAGGGCATAATATTGATTATATAGTGACTGGTGTAACAGCTGTGTGTGTACGGGAATTCCCTGAGTGTTTATTGTGTTATTGTGAACGTTTCACTTAGTAACCGTACCACGTGGTGCTGTTGCCAGAGGAAACGGGTGTGACTGTTGAATAGTACGCGTGCATAGTATTCGTTGTCAACGACGTTCCATTGATAAGTATGGGCGCGTCGCAGTCAACGATTCCGGATCCCTTAGGTTGTATGGTGAAGAATTTTAAAAAGGGATTCAAAACCTGTGATTTTGGGGTTAAAATGTCTCCTGTACGTTTGGTCACTTTGTGTACTAGGGAGTGGCCTACTTTGGTTGCGGCATGGCCGCCACGTGGCAGTTTGGATCCAACTCTGGTACAGCGCTTACACGTGGCTGTATCAGGTAGGCCTGAACTTTACGGGCAGTTTCCTTATATTGATTGTTGGAGACAGGCCGTAAACGACTCGCCAAAATGGATCCAGACGTGCCACGAGGAGCAATGTCGCCTCATGGTGGCTAGGACTTGTTTGTCCACTAGGACTGGTGTTAGGCCCATTTTGGACACGCCCCCTGAGTCCGAGATCCCTTTGCCGCCCCCTTACTTTCCTTTAAGAGGAAGTGACACAAATGCAGGAAGTCCTGCAACCCTTCCCTCATTGCCCTCATCCATTTCCGCTTCCTCCTCCAGTACAGAATCCACCCCCCCTCGTACTAAATCTCCCCTTCCGGAATCAGAGCCAACCCCCATTAGATCTGAATATCCTGATTTGGCGCCACTTCAGACTTCCGGTCAAGCTTCTTCTAGCTCGGCTCGAAGTGTTTTATTTACTACCTTTTCCCAAAACCAAGCTCCCACATCCTCATACCCTATTTCTCCCCGACTGGAACCCATAACTGACGCCCCTCCACGTAGCCCCATACAAACCCGACAACTGACCGGTACCCAACAATTAAAACATTATCAGATGCCTCTTCGTCTGAATCCCGGGTCAGCCTATATCGATGCCGCAGGTCAAATGGCACATGCTGACCCAGTCTTTGTATATGTCCCGTTCACTACAACCGATCTCTTAAATTGGAAGACCCACAATTCCTCGTATACTGAGAAACCACAAGCCATGACTGATCTGTTCACCTCGATAGTTCAGACACATAACCCGACATGGGCTGATTGCCAGCAGTTATTAATGACTTTGTTTAACAATGAGGAAAGGACAAGAATTAATCAAGCGGCCATTAAAGCGCTAGAGGATAGAGCCCGTGCTTTAAATCAAGCCAATCCAGCAGCATGGGCCGCAACACATTATCCTAACACCGATCCCGATTGGAATGTAAATGGTGCTGATATGGTTCAACTCAGAGCCTATAGAGACGCTATAATTGCTGGCATGAAAGCCGGAGGAAAGAAAGCCATTAATATGTCGAAGACAGTTGAGGTGATTCAGAAAAGTGATGAAGCGCCCAGTGTCTTTTATGACCGATTATTGGAGGCATACCGCTTGTATACCCCCTTTAATCCGGAAGACGCAGATAATTCCCGAATGGTGAACTCCGCCTTTGTCAGCCAAGCTTACGGAGATATTAAGCGCAAGCTACAGAAGTTAGAAGGGTTTGCAGGAATGTCTATCACCCAACTAATGGAGGTAGCGAATAAAGTATATATGAATAGGGAAACAGAAAGTAAGAAAGAGGAAGAGCGCAAGATGCGTAGAAAGGCAGATATGCTAGCGGTAGCGATCGCAGGCGTAGATAGACGGGGCCCAGATAGAGGCGATAGTAAGTGGAATGAGGAACCTTTAAGTAGAAATCAGTGCGCATACTGTAGGGAAGAAGGGCATTGGAGAAATGAGTGTCCGCGAAGAGAACAGTCTGAGAGAGACAGACCTAGGACAGGTTATGGAAACTTTAGAGGCAGAGCGAGAGGTAGAGGAGGCCCCGGAGGGAGTAATGGTAATAGAGGGAGCAATGGGAACAGAGGAAGTGTTAGGGAAGATAGGTATTTCCCAGCAGCGCAAAGGTCCCGCGATAGAGAAGGTAGGGACTTCGTAGGATTGGAGGACTATTGATACCGACCGGGCTCCATCCCCCTTGGTCGAGCGGAGCCTATGGTCGATGTATCAATAGGGGGAAAAAGGAGTGCGTTCATGATCGACACTGGTGCTGAACATTCAGTGGTGACTAATCTAGTTGCTCCTCCATCTGGAAGGACTATTACTGTGATAGGAGCAACTGGAAGAAGTGCTGAAAAACCGGTTCTTAAAAGTCGACTCTGTACATTGGGAGGCCACATAGTAAAACATCAATTCCTTTATATGCCTGAATGTCCAGTCCAATTGCTGGGACGTGATATGCTATCTAAATTACAAGCACAGATTACGTTCCTACCAAATGGAACAACATCCTTAAAGTTTAATGGACCTTCAGGTATTATGACATTATCCGTACCAAAGGAAGAAGAGTGGCGACTTTATACAGCGTTGACTAGCCAAAACCCTAGGAGTGATGAGTCCTTATTCAACATACCAGGAGTTTGGGCAGAGAATAACCCACCAGGACTGGCCCGCAATATTCCACCTATTAAAATTGAACTAAAACTTGGGGTTTATCCAGTGAGCCTAAGACAATATCACATCCCGCAGAAGGCTAAGAAGAACATCCAATCTTATCTGGATAAGTTCATACGGTATGGTATCCTAAAATTCTGTACTTCCCCCTGGAACACCCCATTGCTGCCTGTTCAAAAGCCCGGTACAGATGAGTATCGACCTGTGCAGGACTTGAGAGCAGTCAATGATGTGGTTGTTAGTATACATCCAGTTGTACCCAATCCATATAACCTGCTTGCTTTAATTCCGGGCGGGGCTACTTACTTTACAGTCTTAGACCGCAAAGATGCCTTCTTTTGCCTCCGAATTGCCGCAGAAAGTCAATGTATTTTCGCTTTCCAATGGGAGAACGCTGTAACGGGCTCAAAACGCCAAATGACCTGGACAAGACTGCCCCAAGGGTTTAAAAATTCACCTACCCTATTTGGTTCAGCTCTAAGTCAAGATCTACTGGATTTCGAGTCCATCCCAGGAGAGTGTGTATTGTTACAGTATGTAGATGACTTGTTGATAGCAGCAGTTACAAAAGAAATATGTCAGCAAGCAACGCACGATCTACTACACATTCTCTGGAAGGCAGGATACAAGGTGTCTAGAAAGAAGGCTCAGTTGTGTTTGCCAACTGTCAAATATCTGGGATTCCATATCTCTGAAGGTCAAAGAATTATGGGGCCAGAGAGAAAAGAAGCTGTGTGCCAAATACCGATACCCAAGAATAGAAGACAAGTGCGAGAATTCTTGGGGGCAGCAGGCTTCTGTAGGATATGGATTCCCAGCTACGCGATACTGGCAAAACCTCTGTATGCAGCTATCAAAGGTACAGAGCACGACCCCTTCTTATGGACTCAAGAACAGCAAACGGCATTTGAAGATGTGAAGAAGGCTTTGATGAGTGCCCCAGCATTAGGTCTACCTGATCACACACGACCATTCTACCTGTATGTACATGAGCAAAGAAGAAATGGCTGTGGGAGTATTGACACAGTACTTGGGATCATGGCAAAGACCTGTTGCCTACATGTCTAAGCAACTGGATGCAGTGGCCAGCGGACTTCCACCTTGTCTAAGAGCCGTAGCTGCAGCCGCCCTGCTAGTAGCTGAAGCCGATAAACTCACTCTGGGTCAAGAACTTTATGTACGAGTCCCACATGCAGTACAGACGTTGTTGGATTACAAAGGAAATCATTGGTTTAGTAACAGCCGTATGACCAAGTATCAAGCAATGTTGTGTGAAAACCCAAGAGTGCATTTAGAGACTGTAAACACCTTAAATCCAGCTACCCTTTTGCCACAACCTACTGAAAGTCAACATGATTGTTTGGAAGTAATGGATGAAGTATTTTCAAGTAGACCAGATCTTCGTGATTTTCCCATCCAGAACCCCGATGTTCAATATTATACCGACGGCAGTAGTTATGTGAAAGAAGGGATCCGCTATGCAGGATATGCAGTAACAACAATAGACAAGGTGATAGAAGCTCGGCCACTGGCGAAAGGAACATCAGCACAAAAGGCAGAATTGATAGCACTGACACGAGCGTTACAATTGGCTGAAGGTTTAAGAGTGAACATCTACACGGACTCCAAGTATGCGTTTTTAACCACTCATGCCCACGGAGCTTTGTATAAAGAAAGAGGACTATTGAATTCAGAAGGCAAAGAAATCAAATATGCAGCTGAAATCCTACAACTATTGGAAGCAGTGTGGGAGCCGAAAGAAGTCGGTATTATACATTGTCGAGCGCATCTGAGAGGAGATGGTGATGTAACCAAGGAAAATCGGATGGCAGACAGTACAGCTAAGCGTGCCGCTGAATCGGGAAGACAGGAATATGTGGGGCATATAGCTGCTCTTATACCAACTCCACTGTCTCAATGGACTCCAGTTTATACAGCTCAAGAAGAGGAGTGGTTAAAGACTGAACCTGGAAAGTATTTGGAGAACAAATGGTATCAGTTAGAAGATGGAAGAATAGTCATTCCAGCATCACTAGCGGTAGAAATTGTCCAAAATTATCACAACGGGACACATTCTGGGAGAGACAGTACAGAAGAATCTCTCAGAAAATATTTCTACATACCAAGATTGTCCAACTTGACTCAGGCCATTGTACGAAGATGTGTAACGTGTGCTAAAAATAATGCAAGACAAGGACCAGTAAAGCCACCAGGAGTCCAGTTTATGGGGGGACTCCCCATGTCCGATTTACAAATTGACTTTACAGTGATGCCTAAGTCAGGTGGACATCGTTACCTGCTGGTAATTGTGTGCACCTATTCAGGCTGGGTAGAAGCATGTCCTACTCGTACAGAGAAAGCAGGAGAAGTTGTGAGATTCCTGCTACGAGAAATAATACCCCGATATGGACTACCCTGCTCTATAGGATCGGACAATGGTCCAGCTTTTGTTCATCAGTGCCTACAGCAACTGACTCATATGCTTGGTATAAAGTGGAGGCTTCATACTGCATATAGACCCCAGAGTTCTGGTAAGGTAGAGAGAATGAATAGAACTATTAAGAATCAGTTGGCTAAAATGTGTCAGGAAACCCAACTTAAGTGGAACGTTCTCTTACCCATAGCTCTATTGCGAATTCGCAGTACCCCTACCAGAAGGATGGGCCTCTCTCCTTTTGAAATCATGTATGGGCGACCACCTCCCGTACTTGGTAACTTAAGGGGGGATTTGAGTCAGTTGGGAGAAGGAATTACCCGGCAGCAGGTTGTAGAGTTGGGTAAGACTATGGAGGAGGTACAGAAATGGGTACAAGATAGATTACCTGTGAATATTTATCCCCCAGTTCATAGTTACCACCCAGGAGACCAAGTGTGGATTAAAGAGTGGAATAATGTACCGTTAGGGCCCAAGTGGAGAGGTCCTTATGTTGTTCTTTTGTCTACCCCTACAGCGATAAAAGTAGCCGAAGTGACTCCGTGGATACATCACTCCAGGGTTAAACCAGCAGCAGTCGATTCTTGGCAAGTTACAGCAGATCCAGAGAATCCCTGCAAGATCCGGTTAAAACGCACGACTCAGTCGGAGTAACGAGGAACTTTGTGGATTACAAATTTTATTGTTACAGAGATTTGGTGAAGTGAGTGTTTAGACGGCCATAATAAAGCCTGTCCGCTCACCGACGTATAGTGTATAAGCCAGGGAAAGTCTCGAAGGGACTCCTGTGAAGACGAGCAGAACTCCATTCCCTGCAGCCCTTACATCCTGGAAGCTGAGGTGCCTTCGCACGGACGAAGACTGAGGATGACGGCGAAAGATGTGTTATATTCAGGAAGGTAGAGGTACCGACACTCCTAGCTGTGAGGTATGCATTAAGACTACAAGAACAGGTAACCATATTTCCCAAACCCTAATTTGGCATTCACAATACGAGTGTAAAGGAGATGTATCAAGATGTAGATACCTTAATATAGAATATAGTGTGTGCCATTTAGGAGTAGGAGAACCTAAGTGCTTCAGTCCAGAGTATCAACCTCGTACAATTTGGTTGACTCTCAGGAATGGAGATCCTCAGGGGACCCTAATTAACAAGACAGTATTAGAATCCGTATATTCTTCGGGTGTTCTGCTATTTGATGCATGTAAGGCGATATCAAGTGGTAGAAAGCCGTGGAATGTATGTGGGGATCTTAGATGGGAGAGGACGTATGGGTCTAATGATAAATATATTTGTCCCAGTAGTAAAAATAAATATGTGAGTCCTAGATGCCCAAATAGAGATTATAACTTTTGCCCATATTGGTCTTGTGTGGGGTGGGCAACTTGGGGACAGACAGTAGACAAGGACATGATAGTGACTAAGTTGCCTACCAGCCCATATTGTAAGTCTATGGAATGCAATCCAGTCCATATACTTATAAATAACCCCGACAAGTTCTTAGACAAGTATGGTAATTTATTTGGGTTTCAAATATATGGGACGGGTTTAGATCCTGGGACAGTATTGTTTATAGGGATAGAGACAGATACGGTATCCTCCCAGACTCATCAAGTATACCATTCCTTTTATGAAGAGATGAGTATAGATAATAAGATCCCCCATAATGCTAAAAACCTGTTCATTGATTTAGCTGAAAGTATTGCCGGTAGTCTTAATGTTACCAACTGCTATGTGTGTGGAGGTACTAACATGGGAGACCAATGGCCTTGGGAAGCAAAGGAGGTAATGTCCGGTTCTGAGGCAGTTGACCAATTAATATCTACACAAGCCGATTATCATATGAGTGTTAGAGGTAAATCTGAGTGGAGATTAAAGACCTCCATCATAGGTTATGTTTGCATAGCAAGGAAAGGAATGATGTATAATACTTCTGTAGGAGAATTAACTTGTCTAGGGCAAAAAGCTTATGATGATGATACAAAGAATACAACTTGGTGGTCGGCTTCAAATGTCTCAGAACCATCTAACCCGTTTGCTAGATACGCCAATTTAAAGGATGTGTGGTTTGACCTATCTATCACATCTACCTGGAGAGCCCCAGCAAATTTGTACTGGATCTGTGGTAAGAAAGCCTATTCGGAGTTGCCACAGGACTGGGAAGGGGCATGTGTGTTGGGTATGCTCAAGCCATCCTTCTTCTAGTTACCTATTGAAACAGGTGAGACTTTAGGTGTTAAAGTGTATGATGTGAATCATAGGAAGAAAAGGGGACCCATAGAGATAGGCGCCTGGGAAGATAATGAATGGCCTCCCCAGCGTATTATAGATTATTATGGGCCAGCCACGTGGGCAGAAGATGGTACCTTTGGTTATAGAACCCCTATTTATATGCTCAACCGTATTATAAGATTACAGGCGGTGGTTGAGATCATTACTAACGAGACATCACAAGCGCTCAATCTTCTAGCGAAGCATAATACCAGGATGAGGACAGCAGTCTACCAAAATAGATTAGCCTTGGATTACCTTTTGGCAGTAGAGGGAGGTGTATGTGGGAAGTTTAACCTGAGCAATTGCTGTCTTCAAATAGATGACGAAGGGCAAGCAATAGCTGAGCTTACTAGCCATATGGTTAAACTAGCGCATGTGCCTACTCAGGTATGGAAAGGGTATAATCCAAGTAGTTGGTTTGGTAGCTGGTATGAGTGGTTTGGAGGGCTTAAGGCAGTGGTAGGTGGAGTCCTACTGATTTTAATGTTGTGTCTACTCCTGCCGTGTCTTATACCCTTAGTAGTTAGGTCTGTGCAAAGCCTGATAGAAAATATAGCAGAGAGGAAGGCTGCTGCACAGATAATGGCAATTTATAAATATAAGGCTCTAGATCAAGGAGAACCAATGCAGGAAGATGAGTGTTGAAGATTCACATCATAAGTTAAGTCTGGTCTGGTTCAGGGTAACTTGCGGTGTATGCAAACTAAGGTTAAGTGATGCCTCAAGTAATTGTGAAATATCAAGAGGCATCAAAGGGGGGAATGTGGTGGAATCTCGGTAAAAATAAATTTAGTAGGCCGAGATTACCACGTGGCATGTGTACGTGCATATGCTGACGTATCGATCAGTTGGTTGCACGAGGCAAGATACGATCAGTAGTGTACGGAGCATGTGCAAGAATACAGGATGTAGTATTCCCCTCCTCCATTGTGCTGGACAAGCCATGCGGTCAAGCAGGAAGTTAATTCTTATTTGTGTTGATTGGTCAAGAGAATGTGCGGGTGGAGCTTAATATGGGAGGAGTTATGTGCCTATATAAGGAGCCTGCACTATTGTCCGGGGCTCAGAACTTGTTGTATTTTGGTGACGTTAGTCCCTCTGAGTCCCGATCGGTGATCCAATAAAGAATCTCTTCCTTCCTGAAGAAACCTGTGTCCATCTCTCTGTGCTTGGCTTCCGTCAGTTTCTCCGGTATCAGTAATATGGTTAGTTATGTCGCTTTTTGATCCGTTATTTTGCGGTTTTGCAGGCTGTCGGCTACGGAGCTCTGAGGCTGCACGTCTGCTGCGGTCGGCTGCTGGCTCCGCCCCCCCTCAAAGTGAATTTTAAATGTAATGCCAACGCATTTTGAACTGGAGGCATAGCTAGAATTTTTCCATTTGTCTATTTTTTTTTAATCTTTCAGTTTATAATTCACTTTGAATTATCACTTAAATTACAAATTGTCTAACAGCAAAATAAAACTTTTCTTCAGAAGAAAGAGTATCCCACCAAAAGTGGGACAGTTGGGAGCCTTGTCATTAGGAATCAAAACAGTGCCTGCGGCATTTTAATGCTAGCAGAATGCTTGGTTGTATAGGGAGAGGTATTAGCAGTAGAAAGAGGGAAGTGCTCATGCCATTATACAGAACACTGGTGAGACCTCACTTGGAGTATTGGAGACTGTATCTTCAGAAGGATATTGATACTTTAGAGAGAGTTCAGAGAAGGGCTACTAAACTGGTTCATGGATTGCAGGAAAAAACTTACCAGGAAAGGTTAAAGGATCTTAACATGTATAGCTTGGAGGAAAGACGAGATAGGGGCGATATGATAGAAACATTTAAATACTACCACAACAAGAGGACATAGTCTTAAATTAGAGGGACAAAGGTTTAAAAATAAAATCAGGAAGTATTACTTTACTGAGAGGGTAGTGGATGCATGGAATAGCCTTCCAGCTAAAGTAGTAGAGGTTAACACAGCAAGGGAGTTTAAGCATGCGTGGGATAGGCATAAGGCTATTTTAGATATAAGATAAGGTCTGGACCTAATGAGAGTATTTAAAAAATTGGGAAGACTAGATGGGCCGTATCGTTCTTATATGCCGTCACATTCTATGTTCAATTGTTACACATATCTATAGTCATTATCCACACTGAGCATGGAGACAGAGACTTGGGTACACTGCACTCTATAACCTATTTGTGGAACATAAGTTGTTATGGTGCTTAGTGAGATCCCTTAAGAATATTGTTGAAATAGAATATTTGAAAAAGTGACCATTGTCTAACATTTCAATGCTGCATAACCTACTGTCACAGTCAGAAAATTAAAACATGTACAGTATTTGTTAGAGTTGATAGATTTATTTTTTAAGAAATTAATCACAGCTATGCTGTTTACATTTTTATTATGAAGATCTGTTTTAAGACAAAATTGTTTAACAAATGAAAAAGCCAGTTCAACATTTGTCAATTTTTTGGCAGTTCAAATTAGATGATCCAATTAAATTTAAACCATTGTAAGTATTGCTAAATAAAAGCCCTAAGTTGGGTGTTTGGGTAAAAAAAGCAATTCTGGGGTCAAAGTTCTAAGCAATCGTTGTGGAAACCAATGGAATATACTTGTAGCTGATGTGTAATGTACTGTACTAGCCTATGTTCAGAGACAGGACAAATTAGAATGTAAGATAAAATATGGGAGATGATCAGCACAAAAGGTAAACTAGAATATACATACGGTACAAAGGCAGTATCAAGTATAGAAATCTATGAATACATCCATATAGGACATAGTGGGCAGAGCTTTGCGGCAGTGGGTGTGAATTGCGTTAATGTGTGCGGCAGTGGGTGTGAATTGCGTTAGCAAATGATTTCCCTAAAAAGCAGACTCTGAGAAGCAGCTTTCTAGCTCTATATTGGGTGGGGATTATTCCACCTGACGCTCTTTATAACAGAGCAGGACGTGGCTCTGGGTTACGTGAGTAGGATTATCTCCTCCGTTTATATAATTTCTCAGTATGTACCATACCATTGGAATTTTTCCTGTGTTTTTTTCCAAATGATGTCTCCATAACTTTGGAATCAACCTTGGAAGCCCTTCTACATATATCCATAGACGGGGATTATTCCGCCCAGACCTTCAAAACAGAGCTGGTACATCTCCAAAACGTGTGAGTGGGCACTTGACCTATACATATCCCCCTTAGCCTACCAATTGTACTGCACCATCATTTGTCTTTTGCTTTGTATTCATAGAATTCTATACTTGATACTGCCTTTGTACCGTATATATATATTCTATTTTACCTTTTGCGCTGAGTGTTAATGTGTTAATTATTGTTCCCATTGGTTTGTGTCCCTTTTGTACCAGTTTACCACTAGGTCCAGGGGGTGTGCCTCTGTCCTGAAAATGTGTATAAAAGGAATGCCTTTGTGCTCATTAAACAGATCATCTTGCACCTTCATGAAGTTTCGGCTCATATTTGAGGGGTTGGAGAACTACCTACACTCTGGGGATTGCTATAATCACTATACTCCCCAGTGTATAATCACTAAACTCTGGTAGGAGCTTGTTCCTGTTCCTGCTCTCTGGATTTAAGAGAGGTCTACCTACTGGGAGCTGAAGTGGTCTGGGTGCCTATAGTGTCCCAAACTATAACATAAATAACATCCCATATATGTGATTTTGGTGCATGATATTTGCTACACTCATATCACCAATAAGCACGTCAGCTCTGTGCGTATAAATACCAGCTCTGGCGTGCATTCTGTCTGCGAGGAAGCCATTAAAGTGCACGCCTTGTGCCCAGTAAAACACCAAATTGTGACATGAAAACCGAAATGTTACATTTTGGCTAACATAGTCAAGCTGGGACAATAGCTCACTTAAATATTTTTCTCACAATTTCTGTGATTAGTAAATAACCCCAGAAAGTCTGTGTGATCCATGTGTGATCACCCCCTGCGTTTTAACTGGTTGCTTTTTCCCTGGTGCAATATATGAGTTTTTTTTTCTTTTCACCAAACTCCAAATTATAGCAGTTTTATACAGATTTTAATTTCCTGCAGATCAGAGTTTATTGAATCGACATCTTTGTGTGTGCATTTACAGTGGTTAAAGTAATTAGCTTTCTTTTCTGTTGAGGCATTGCATTTTCTTTAAACATTGCATTTTTTTAATATTAAAATGACAAAGATTATAAAGCTGAGACTCACCCTGTTTTTAGTTTAGTTTTCTTACATAGGAGAAATAATAAAATAATTAATGAGTTCTCACAGTTATTTCCACCGACTAAAACTTTTAGAGGACTACAAATTGAACAGGGGACTACAAACATGTTATAACTAAGAGCCTCAGCCATGAAATATATGATCACTCATTAACTGCAAGTGTTCTATGTGACATATATACTCTAATTGCAAAGTAATACTCGTCTAGATAGTAACATGCAAATTATTTCTCTATATTTAATGGATGGTGCCTTCGGGCTGCAGAAGAAGGTAAGCAGTGAGGCAAGGGGGTAAACCGAGGTCTGGGAATGCCTTGTGGCACTGTCCAGCAAACTGCTTTCTTAGTGCGCAGCGGGCAAGATGCTGTAAAGGACGCGGTTGATTTGAAGCCTTCAAGACAGACTCATAAAACGTACGATGCTCCTGCAAATAAAGAAGATGAACAGATCCTGAATTAGAGGGCATTCGTGGCTAGGAGAGAAAGAGTGATACTGGATATAGAAGTTGATGTTAATGTAGTTGTTCTGGTGTCTGTAGTGTCTAAAGCATTACTGCCTAGGGACACCTCTTTTTGCCAGCCATGCACAATAATCTCCCAGTGCTTTCACATGGGATTGGCTGAAGTCATCAAGTTTGACGATCTCAGCCAGAGGGGTGGTGCCAGCCACGAGAAGATCCACATGCGGCTGGAGAAAGTTAAGTAAAATCACCTTTTCAACCAGGGGAGTTAAATCATTTTTGTTTCTCTTACGCAGCCCTGATGACAATCCCCTGGCTGTGACTGACACAGCCTGCAAGCAAAAAAAATAAATGGTTTCATTTTCAATCAGATAGGAGCCTTTAAAGTTTTTTCTCCTTCTCTCTAAATTGAACTTTAATCACATACAGCAGACTCCTGCAGGGTCTAGCTATTAGTAGAGCAGGAGATAAAACATTCTAAATTAAACACAATTTGCAATAAAGGAAGTGTAAACATTAGATTACTCTTCACAGGAAGTGTTTAGGAAGGCTATGCAAGTCACATGCAAGGAGGTGTGCCTAGGGCTGCATAAACAAAACAAAGTGATTTAACTCCTAAATGGCAAAAAATTGAACAGTGAGAGCGACTTTAATAAGAGTGACCGCAACTTTCCACCCAGCACTGTGGAACTATATGCTGGATCAGAGGATGCTCACGGCCTGTTCAAAACTTTACATCCGGACTGCTAGGGCTAGGCACCTGCGAACCAGGCCCTTTTTGGGCAAAGTAGACGCTCCGGGAGAGCTATCCGGGGATGGCACTGGTTTGTGTATACGTGCACGGTAACCCAGTTTGTATGTTAAAATTGTTATTCCGCATTGAGGTATGTGGCTGCTAATAAAATTATCTAATCAAGTACTTACACCTAGGTGCCAGGTATTGTGAAATAGCTATTGTTCTCCTGGGGACCTCTTGTAGGGGACCTAAGTGTAAAGGTGTGCCATTCGGGTCCCATGTGTGTAGGCTGCCACAATCATTTAAGAGTAAGTTGTATTTGTCATGACAGATACCATTTAAGGTGAAGGTTAGTAGGATTCAGTGCAGTAGCAAAATAGGTGCCATGAATTACCTCCCAAATTTCAGCAGGCACAGCTTCCACCCATGCATCTCCAAGAGGAATCCGGTCATAGGAGTTTAGGAGAATCTCAAAAGCTTGAGGGGAGGCAGCACAGAATTTCCACATCTAAATCAAATTATACACGCACATCAGACATATTGAATAATTAATTTTAATTGCAACTATTCATTTCTTACATATGTCTCGATGTAATATTTTTGCATAAACATTTCAAATAACTTTAACATTTTGAAAACTATCTTATCTATTTTGATATTTTTTGCTATACTGATTATATATATATATATATATATATATAAAATCAGTATATATATATATAAAATCAGTATAGCAAATATATTTTAATAAGTTTTTCCAAAAATAATAAATTATTTGAAAATAGCTTCTTGATCCAAGGAGAGATCTGACTGCCATTCTGGGGTCAGGAAGGATTTCCCCCCCCCTAGTTTGATGCAAAATTGGAAAGTGCTTCAAACTGGGTTAGGTTTTTTTACAATTAATCCAGTTGCTGTTTAAACATCTGTACAGACTCTGTTAAAACCCACTTCTTCAGGCAGAGAATTCCACTTCATTTTTGTTTTTACTGTAAAAAACCCTTTCCTTTGCCTTAGACTAAATCTCCTTTCTTCCAGTCTATGTATAGTCCAGTTTATAAAGAAATTTCCAGGCCAATGGTTTGTATGAAGTCATCTAAATATTAATTTCATACAAACAGTTTGGAAGATGAATGCCCACTTGTTGCCTTCTCTAGCTATTACTCTTTTAAAAATTTCCGCTATGCGCACTAGCAAGCCTCTCCATCATCTATTCTAGCTTTAAAAGGGAGCTATTACAGAAAATATATTTAGTGAATAGCACTGTAAATGTAGATGTAGACACATCTGTCTTTGAACTTTGCGCCTACACATTGTCTTCATTGTTATTCATGTTGCCCTTTTCTGCAGTTGAACATAGTTAGTGGAAGAGGAGAAACTGAAACAAAAAAAAACTATTCACCTCCTCATTTGCATTGTGTGCCATACCTGTGCCTCCACTGAACTGGATTGAGATGTTCCTTGCTAAATCTTCAATATACATTTTAAAAGATAACCGATCATCACACACTCACAAAAAATATATATATATAACACGTTATAGGTTATTTTCAATGATTATTCATTCATATAATTTCCAGAGAAGTGACAGTTCTAAAGAAGGAATGCATCCTACGGTCTTCTTCCCTCTAAGTTTCATATGGAAGTCCTAGGCCTCTGTCTGCTCTACATCTCATGTACCAACAAGCCAACTTTTTGTTTCAGATGTGGCGTAGAACAATATTCTCAACATTCCATTGGCAAGTAAGAGATCAGTACAGGAATTGTTCACCTTCCCACTATTTATTTAAAGGACAACTAAAATCACCCAGGCTACTTAATCTCACCGATGTGGCCTGGGTGCAGTGGTCCTGTCAATTTAACCCTCCAAGGTAAAACACTGCCATAAGCCACTGTCAGGTGCATTGTATTGGACCATGCCAGGGAAGGCCATGCCTAGTCCATGATGTCGTAGGAGGCAGAGCGGTGGGCAGTGCCGAGGGAGCCTCAGTGCTGTAAACCAGTAAGTAAATCTTAGATTCTTAGATATCTTAGATTCACCAAACTGTGTATAAGTGACCCTCAAATAGCCCAAGATGTTGAAATTATCTTGAGGACACACTTGGAAATGTTTCCTTTTGGTCATGGAATTATCTGTGCCCCGATTAGTAGATATGGGTAATTTTTGGCCACAAATAAAAATCCTTTAACTTATTAATAACGAGTTCACTGACATGTGGGTTGAACATCATTATCAGTTAAACCAAAGTCAAACCGAGGCCTCTACTAACCTTAGAACCTGGAGGATTGGCTCCATGGTTAAGCAGCGTTCTTACTAGCTGGTGGGGCTGGCATTCTGGATAATCAGTGCATACTTGTAGGGCACAGTCCAGGGGATTGTACCCAGCACTGTTGGTGACATTCGCAGATGCCCCATGGTCTAATAGCATTTGTGCCAGTCTAAAATGACAGTTGGCACTGGCATTGTGTAAAGGTCCGTGTCCTTTCTTTCCTGGGGTACCAGGATTTCCACCGGATTTGAGAAGCATTTCCGCCACTCTGTAATAACGACCAAAGTGCTGTGGAGAATCTGAGGCGGCACAAGCGGCGTTAAGTGGTGTTTCGCCTTCCCTGTTGAGGGCCGAAGGATTAGCACCAAGGCTCAGATAGAGAGAAACGTGTTGTTCTAGGCCTCTTGCAGACGCTATGTGCAGTGGGGTGACTCGCGTGTAGTGACAAGGAAGATTCACATAGGCCCCATACTCCAGTAGTAGCTTTGCACATCTGAAATTTTGCAGGAAATGGTGAGTTAGATCCAGATGTACATACATTACAGAGCTCACATTTATTTATCATTTTTATATAGCTGGCCTTCAAATGTACAACAGGGAGTAATCAAATGACTCCATGAATTGTCGATTATTGAACACAGAACAAGTCATCTATAATATCACTCAATTTTTAGTCTAGTGAGTTAATTTAGGAACAGTACCAGCCTAACTAACTTTCAACTTCTTAGATTTTGCTTTGCCAATGCTATAATGCCATCCATGGTCAACTATGTCTAATATCTCAACATTTAGATAGCATTCTACAAACTAATCAAGGATAATAGTCATTTGGCTGAGTACCTACTCAAATGTCTCCGGGGTAGTACAGAGATGGAGGGGTGCTCGACCATCTTCATCCATAAGATTGGGATCAGCCCCACGGCTCAGTAAAAGACGCGTACACTCAGCATGGTGACTCTCAGAGGAGTCATGTAGTGCCCCCCGACCTCCTGCTTTAGAGTTAGGGTCAGCTCCTCGATTCACTAGAAGGGGAACACAATCGGCGTATCCTCGTCCAGCAGTGATACGTAGGGGGGAAGTGTGATACTTTTTGGGGGTCAGAGTCCAGACTCCTGTAGGAATAAGTTGCAGTTACTCTCACATTCAGGGATAAATATTTGCCAGCAACCGTAAGTACTACTAGGAATTCCTATTACTTACACCAGGACTATAATGTGGATTTTTTTAGAATCCTAAAAATATTAGTTTATTATTAAATATAATAATAAAATGTAAAGTTATATAGTAATAAATAAGTTCTCACAGATATATTAATAAATACAAACATACATAAGTTCATAAATAGCACGAGGCCCCACAATATGCTCCCTTTTATTTTTATGATTCTGTATGGAGGAGGTGAGATGCTAAATACATTTGTGGAGGTCTCTAAAACCATCTCAATACCAGTATAGTACTGAGAAAACATCTCCTCACATCAAACAGCCAATGAGCACATTTCTTCTGACCTTATAGAGTTAAAAACACAATCTAGGGGGGCGGGGCCTGGCAGCCAAGATGGCCGGTTGTGCTCTCTGAGTGCTCCTGCACTAGCTGGCACATAAACGCGAATCTCATCGAAAATAATAATGCCAGCAGCACACGATGCCCAGAGAGTGATGCAGGTCCACAAGAGGAACAGACAGATACCCGTCTGGCACCGATGCGCAATGAAACCATCTGTTCCGGGCATGAGGCCTACACTGGAGCGGAGCCTGCAGCCTGGGGGAAGCGGCCGATCTCCTGGCGCGGGAGCCGCTCACAAGCGTGAAAATAACACAGCCCTGCTACCCCCCCCTCTGGACCGGTGGGGGTCATCCCGGTCCTCGCTGGGGGCAAACACCCCCGCAACACAGCCTGAAACCCAGCGGTCTTGTTGTGCCCCTGGGTCTGCCGCTATGACAGCACTCGAGCAACCCGGGGATAGCACGGAGTTAATGAACGCAAGCCTTACCGACGAAGCTGATTACAAAACACGGCTGGACGCAATATTCGCAGCATTCTGGCTCAGGCTGGAGAGGCGCCTGCAACCACACGCAGAAATTAAGCATGGCACCCCCTCACAACCACAGCCACGAGGACGGCACAAAATGGCCACTGCGAAACAACAGCGACGCACGCGAGGCCAACGAAACCGCCCAACCCAACATAACCGACGAAGATTCCACCTCCCCACTCGGTACAACAAACCTCCTTCTGGGCAGGGAGGCATACCGGAACAAAATCCGACCCACAGTCCACACACCCAAAGGGGCTTCGGGAGAGCGAGGTTCTGGAGGGCTGGAGGATCTGAGTGGGTGCAGCCCCGATGCAACAACCTCCCGGGATACGATCGTCCAAAAAGCTCTGAAATAGACGACGGCTGCCACACGGCAACAACACCGGCATGGCCCGCAAGAGGGGTCGGTTGAATGAGGGTGAGATACACGCCCTACAGCACGAACTGGGCACCAGGACACTCTATACATGGCCAAACCGAGCAGCAGGACAAAGCTTACAACGAGACAGGTCTCCGCAAGTGGTTCATTGATATGGGACTGTAACACTTCTATGCTAGTGGTAACCAGACTGACCCGACATGAAACAAACAGGACTCGCTGGCATATTAATCGGAATCAGCACAGCACTCCCTCATAGAGGTTACATGCCTGAATTGCTTATTATTTATAGATGCTCGGTGGTGCAGGGTAGGCTAGCTGGGGGGTAAATCTCACATGTTCTGACTTAAGGCTGCTGACAAAAAGCCCAACACCACTAGTTTTGACTGCTTACTTAACAGATACCTGTAATACTCAAGCTGTTCTTAACCTAAAGCCTTCTAGCCTGTATATAGTTTACACATACGGCCACAACCAATGTTATGCAGTAGGGCCCGCTTATAACGTAAACACACTTGACCGATACTTGTGTTACAATGACTCACAAGACCTGGCCTGTAAACCACTTACAATTCAAACGCGATAGCCTGTATAAATAACTACTATTATATGTACGAAAACCCTGTGTTATCCATTGCTTAGTTTCAACAATGTATACTGCCTGGCAATTTCTTGGTATTTCCTTCCTCTCCCTCACTGTAACTCTGCTATGGTGCCTTACTTTTATATAGTGCAGCACCGTCTTCAGCCTGAGTTTAACAATTGCCACATGTATGGGTATGTTCATGATATGACAGGATGTACTCATCCGTGCCTATGATTGCTCCGAGTGACAACCTAGCCCGTGAAAAAGCATAATGTACAATAAGCGTACCGCTGATATACGAGTAACCTACCCTTAACCTGTAACTAGTTTTCTTTAACATGTGAGCGGAACACGGCGCAGCTTGGTAATACTCACTGTTTAATGTTTACCATGTTCCATAATCGGATTCTCATAACAAAAATGTGCAAAGTTTCTTAATACCACACTGTTATACTTGTCTGCATATTAGCTTACATTTGCTGTTGTGGCAGTGCAAGCATGTTTGTTATCTCAATGCACAAATAAAATAAAGATTGACAAAAAAAAAACACAATCTAGCCCCCCTGATCCCCATAAATATAGTAAAATCTTACTTTTATCCCAGTCTGCTGCTGCTGGCTCCATCCCTGATCTGCCTGCTTGGCTGACTATGGGAAAGCAGTGTGATTGGCTTTGATCTACACTTGTGATGAAGTGTTGACAATCAGAAGTGTTGATCAAAGCCAATCACAATGCTTTCCCATAGTCCTCGATTTATATATTTGGCTAAACATTTTAAATGATTTAATAATTTTTGATAAACTTTTAAAATATATATATATTTTTTTAAGTAATAAAGTATCCAAAAATTGAAGCCCCCATACGATTTTTATTTATTGTTTTATTCTTTTTCCATGTGGTAGCCGGCTAGCAAACGCTGACTAGCCACCACATAATTAACCCTTGCGCTGCCGAGGGTGTTTCACTATTTGCTGTCAGTGGGCAAGCAGTTATTCAAATTATCTTTCACTGGAAAATAACAAGTAAATTATCATTTGTGAACAGGAAAGCTGTCGGACGCATGCGGCTTATCGCCGGCCACCATGCTGTCATTGATAAATGTGCAATTCCGACACTGTAGGTTTTTCGAACTCATCTGGCCCAATGTTACAAAACAACCGAATCCTGGCCCTAGTATGTATTCAAATTGCCAATGTGGCCAGGATTCCGTCATTTTCACCAGATTTGTGAAAGGGAATAACCTTGCTACAACTTTGTGTAGAAGAGTACACAGGGCATGGAGTGAAGCAGGAGCCTAACGGTCAGATTCTATCTCAGTCTGACCAAAGGTGTATCAATATGGCAGAGGGATCTAGTGAAAGTAGGGGCAAGATTATCAGGTATTTAAAAAAAAAAACACATTTCTTTTCTGATGATAGTTGCCCTTTAACTTACAGTAAAGAATAAATCAATATATTGTCTGAAACTGCAAGCAGGAAGAGAAACACAAAAAAATCAGTAATATTGACAATAATATGAAAATAAACCAAAAACAGGCAAATTACAATCAAAGAACCTACCCTGATAACACATCATTTAAGGTAATAATAATTCGAAAAATAAATGTTCTACCAGGAAGAATACATTGGTAATTATCTAACTAATTTAATTCTTTCAGTTAGGTGCTATTACCCAGCTCAATTGTACTTTTTTTTAAACCAACATAAGAAAGATGAAGAGCTCAGATGACTCCGCCAGAAATGAAAAAGGAGTATCTAAGCCTTGAGCAGACTCTGCCCCTATCTCACCAGCCCACTGGCGGAGGTACTGCAGTCGTAGGGGTCACAGCTGCGACCGGGCCCGTCACTCCAGGGGGAGTGCCCACCAGCATTTTGGTGCAGCCCCGACTGCGCGGAAAAACCACCGGGGCCACAATGAAGGCGCCCATCGGTTGGCCCATGCTTTTGGGGCCACACGATGGCAATGGATTTCCATTGCCATCGGGTGGCCCCAGAAGCATGGACCACCCGATGGGCGCCTTCATTCTGGCCCCGACTCTGACATCTTCACTGGGAGGAAGCCATCACTTCCTCACAGCCAACAGAGTGCCACGCACGAGGAGAGGAGGGAGTCAGAGTGGGAGCTCTGACTCCCATCAGCATGAGGCAGCCACTAGACCCCATGTAAGTCACTAATTTTTTTTAACAGTTTGTGTGTGTGATAGAGAATATCTGTATCAGTATATCTTTGTGTGTTTCTGTATGACTGTGTATGTCTGTATGTGTGTGTCTGTATGTATTTGTATGTAGGTGTCTGTGTGTGTGTGATAGAGAATATCTGTATCAGTATATCTGTGTGTGTTTCTGTATATCTGTATGTGTGTGTATGTCTGTATGTGTGTGTCTGTATGTATGTGTGTGTGTTTGTATGTAGGTGTCTGTGTGTGTATGTATGTGCATCTGTATGTATGTGCCTCTGTGTGTGGGTGTGTGTTCGTGTCTGTATGTATGGGTCTCTGTGTGTATGTGTGTCTGTATTTATGTGTATGTGTGTCTACATGTATGTGTGTGTCTGCGTGTGTATCTGTTTGTCTGCATGTGTGGGGGGAAGGGAACAGGGATGTGTGGGGTGGGGTGTTGATGTATGGAGGGCGGGGACATTTGGGGTGGGAGGTAGATGTATGGGCGCGGGAATGTATGGGGTGAAGGGTAGACGTATGTGGGTGGAGTCCAGGACAATTTTTGCACCAGGGCCCCGTGGTTTCTAGTTACGCCTCTGCACCAGCCCACTGACTGGGTATAATACACTATAGAGGCCAGAGGCAGTGTTCGGTTCTGCTCCGGGTTAATGAAGATTCAGAACATTCTGGATCCATCTGCAAGTTACATTAGCAGACAATCTTCATCTCTCTGACCTTAAGTATGAGGTCACGTTCCCACAGCCCATCCAATGCATTTCACAGACAAGCTGCCAAAGAGGATTATTCTCAAGCTGTGTGTCTAATGCATTTTTTTTTAACCTGGCCCAATCATTTATCATTTAATTTACCATCAACAAATAAGTTTGTTGTAATTTTTAAAATACTAATAATTTTGAAAATACTATATTTACAGTGTAGACCAAGACTCGGAAATTACCATTCGCCAACTGGCAAGTGAAAATTCAGCCCTGGCAACTTGGCAAGTAAAAAATTCACCCTGATGGGTGTTCCATGGTCCCTCTAAGCTTGTAATAGCGAGTAACCCTTATGCCTGTCTAATAGTGTAGGACTTGCAATTTAGAACTCTGGTGTACACTGGTTTCTCTCAGTAAAGTAAACATTCCGGGAATGGACAGGATAATTTGTTGACACTATGACGTTTTTGCTGAAGAGGTATGTAACAGTTTTACAGTTCATGACGCTATGACTGGGTTTGCCAATGTCTCCAGAAAAGTCTTATTGAGAAGCGTGTCCTTATCAAGTTCATTAGGTCCCACCAGGTTTGAACTGGCTTCAACTTAGTAACGAGCAACTAAATAAACATGAATTATCTTGTGCAAATTCAGGCTTTAGTTGAGGACCTCAAGCCAAGTGTAACAGTTTGAAACCATTATATTCAACTGTATGCAGTTGCGAAAGGCAGTACTGACAAATTTTATTTTTCTTGGAAAGGTCAACAGCCTTAGAGCTTCAACTGCATACAGTAAAAATATATAGAAACAATATATAAAATATAGATTCATATCATTTTAAATCTCATCAAGGCCTCAAGTTAATCATTTTGGATACGCTTTTTAAATATTTTGATTTTTTTTTATATATATATATATATATATTTATCTATATATGATTCGTTTTATATTTTGATATTTTGAAACCATTTCTAAAAAAAAGTTTATCCAAAAATATAAAATTATTTGAAAGATAATAAAACCGAGGACTAAGTAAAATAAAGCCAGGGTTTTATGAAAACTTCTCAATAGTGACTGACTTGTGGGTTTCAGTACCAAACATTGAATGCCAAAACCACTTGGAGAATTTCACTTCTTACCCACATCTGGAGACCATTGTAGCTCCTCGCTGACTGTCTCTACCAGGACTTCTGCTGATCCGTCCTCCCTGAATATCCCCTTAAGCCTTTCAATATCTCCTGTGTAAAGGGCATTGTGAATGGCAGCATCTCTACAGTACAGGTGTCTCCGAGACATCGAGGGACGGACTGCCCGGCTAGGAGTCAGAACTTTACGGGTAAGATACTCCCTGCTGACGGCTCTTTGACGATCTTGACATTCTAATTGTTCCTTCTGTCTTTCAAGAGATCGTAAAGTTCCAGAAGTGAAGGGGAAAGTATCCCTAGACATCTTACGTGGGACGGGGGGAGTATAAGGGTTGTATAAAATAAATTGTAGGGTCTACAGCAAATCTCTCTGCCAAAGTGAAGGAAGCCGTGTGTCCTATTTATAACACAACCATCTGATACTCAGCATGGTAAACATACTTTTGCAGTGTCATGTTCGCCCAGTAATAAAGTGCTGGTTTTGTCCCCCACAGGCCGGTCTGCTTTTTAACGTAGAGAGTTCCTGATATTAAAAGTTTGTTTCCTTTAGAAAATATGGGGCGCAGCAGATCAATTTCTGTGAAATTAGAGCACCTGATATCTAAATATATATAAATCGGGAACCCTCTGATAATAAAGGATTGTATTGAATTTAAAAAAGAAAATGCATATAAACATATATCACGTTTTAAATCTGTTAAGATGCTGTACAGGAGTATAAACTGGGTACTCAAAAACGTTATTTAAAAAAAAAAAAGAAAGAAAATCAAGCAGATAGTTTAACGTATTTTTCAATACCAGCTTTAAAATATAAACCAATAATTATTATATAATAACTATTTGCCCCTGGTGGAATCTGATCACCAAGCCTTTTATTTGGATATTGAAATGTGTGATGGTCTGGGACTCACTCACTCAATGGGACTTCTTGCCTATCACATACAGAATGTTCAATACTATTTGACTCCCCCATTTTGTCAAGGCCTATTAAATCAACTAAATTTGTTGTAGCATAAAGTCAATTTGAGCCTATTTGCTGGGTGTGAAGAAATTACAGTGTTATTTCGGTTATTTAACTTTTTTGCAGATGGTAGCTGTAACTAATGAACAGCGACCAGCCCCCTGGCTCATTATCTTCAAAGAGAACAGGCAATTAAGTGCTCTCCCTGGGTGGCCACCATTCGTATAGTCGAACGCCACGTGCAGGAGAAAATGGTGGCCATCTTGTTCACACGAAAGGAGGCAGCAGGACTTGGTCGTTGAGTGTCTAGAACTAAAGTCGGACACTCGACTTCCCGAACACCGGTCAAACTGTACGAACGCCTGCTTCCTTTTCCCGAAACAGCCAGGAGTGCGCAGTTTGGTAGTTTTGTTCCCACAAACCAGGGGAACAATCGCTGCTATGAGCCAGGGGGTGCAGTTCATGCATTTATTCGTTTTTAAGACTTGTTGAAATAAACCGGCCGCACAACCTAAACTCATGGAACTGTTTCTGGGCAGGAGCCTTGTGTGCGGACGGTCAAAACTTGGACTTCCATAAAATTCCAAAACCCCTGAACTGATCTGGATGATTTTTGGATATGTTGGTCGCCCAGATCAGGGGATGTAAGATTTATGGGGATTTTGTGTGTTTTGGGGTGATTTTCAAGTTTTATGAAAAAATTGTGTTTTTTCTGCCTGGAGATAAGTGAGTTATTACATTATCTGACTCAATTATCTCACAGGCGGAGAGGAGGGAATTATTTGTTTGTACTGGGAGTGTCACACTTTGTGACTGTAATATTATTGGCTGTAACCTTTATGTCACTGTCCCCCACAAGGTCCATGTGGGAGTGCCCCTTGCATGGGGACTTGCATAAAAGCCTGTGTGGCACCCATTAAAATTATTCCTGTTACACCCTTCATCAAGTTTCGGCTGATGTTTGGGTACCTGTCTATTTTACTGAGAGAATACATTTGGAAGACTGCCATTCGGATGGAGAATGGTTCGACTCAGCACCCAAACTGTGAGCTATAATCACTCAGGCAGTTCGAGAGGAAATGGACGAACGGGTAGCTGTTATACCAGCGTTCGTTACACTGGGTATCTGTTAAACACGCTGGGATAATTCACTTCTTCTCACATGGTAGGAGAAACATTGGATTTGGAATATGGTAAAACAGCCCTACTAACACCAGGTTACGACTTATAACTTATTCAAATTAAATGGCGTTTGTCTTCTTGTGGTGCTGGTACCGCAGTGGTTTAACACATATTTATGCTACCTCTACTAATTTTACCTTGAATGGATGTGGGAGGTCATTGGGACCATCATTCTCACTTTGGATAGCTCTCCTCAATAAAATGTATCAGCCAAGAGTAACTTAGTAACTGGTTAATACAACTAATTTTAGGGTTTGGAAAGCTTGTTGGGCTTAATTTTGCACCCAATTGGAACAATATCTCCTTATGTTCCTCAAATGGATGCCAGCATGTAATGCTCTCATTATGAAAACAGTCATAGATTGCCATCATAATACCACTAGCACTTGTTTGGAAAATTGTATGGAATGGCCTGACAACGGCATATTTTTTCTGCACCACTTGGAAAACTCCATATTCTTTAATGGACAACCCTTGTTATATCTCCTCCACAAACCTATTTAAAAAAACAGGTGGTTTGAAAGATTGTTTTTTTAAAAAGAAACAAAAATAGCTTTAAAAAATTATTTCCTGTGCAGACACACGGTTAGATCCTCTGGTTTAATCTCCATACTCTTTGACCACCTTTTAAGTATGTTATTCCCCAATCCAACTCCCTATGTCTTACACTGAGAAACCGACTCAAAGGAATATTTGGATCCAAAGAACTGGTCAATGTTTTTTTAAAAAGCATCCAATGTAATGGTCTTCCAAGCTAGACGGTATCTATCTCCTACTAGACATCCTTCATATTCTCACTCATCCCTGTGCTTCCGTAGCTACCGAGAGGAAGGTTCCTACCTACACATGTGGTGGACCTGTCCGCTGGTGGATCATCTCTAAAGATGAATATTTAGTGAGATTAGTGTCTCTCTCACAGTGGATTTTGAGCCAAACCTTTGGTTTGTCCTTCTCTGTTGCCCATCCACTCTCAAGGTTGTAAATTGATTACACACACAAATATATAGCAACAAGAAAGTGTATAAATAAAAACCCGAAGGTTACTCCAAGATATTACACAAGGAACAGTACATTTTGACAACAGATAAAATGATTGCCTATCTGCAGGGTACCTCAGTCAATTTCTAGAAGATTATTGGATTGAGGTGCAGTTAGGTGTTCCTCACCCTCTCTTTTTCCCCTTAGGGATCCCTGTTTATTGAATCAGGAACTTGTTCAGCTCCCAACTCCTGTTCCTTTTTGGCCTGCACCTCATTTACAATGTGAGAACTCCATGTTTAACTATCATACAACCTTTAGTTTGTGCTTACTATTCATTGTATTGGTATTTTGCAATAAACTTCTACTTGCAAAAAGAGATGCGTTCTATTACGTAACTCAAAGTTAGTTTTAACTCTGCGTATAGTTCTGGGTATTTATGATCTTCTTATAGCCAAGAGGAATTGAAATATTGAAGTTAGACACCCAACGACATGTAGTGTAATTGGAACATTGGGAAATCCAACCCATATTAATTATTGTAACCTGGTTTCAAGCAAGTTAATTATATACAAATAACTTCGATATTAACGTCATTGTTATGAGAAATTGGTCACGGTATCTTCAAGTTGAAATCCTGGACTGATTAACAGGTAAAATAAATGTTTACCTTACTTGCGGATATAGGGGTTGTTACCATTTCTCATATCTAATGATTCACATGTCTTTCAAGGTGTAATTCAAGGCAAGAGAACAGTTTAGGTCCACGTAATGTAGAAATTCATTCCATAGCTTTCCCAAATTACCAGTATTTTTTTTTTTTTACAGGAGTACCCAAGGTTGGCCTATGCCTGGTCTAGAGGTTTAGTTTGGCGCTAGAGGTTTAGTTTGTTGCCATGGCCTTGTTAACAGGTTACAGCTCGAAAAGAAAAGGATGTAGCTCCTCAGTCATTATAGAATTATGCCATCTACAGTGCCCACATTCCATTATTCCAAACAAGCCCTGAAAAAGCATCACCAATCAAGGAATTAAAAAGCTTGAGCGCTAACTGTTGAATTAAACAGGCAGTCCCAGCTACAGTTAAAGAAACACTGTAGGCACTATAACAACTTAACCTTATAGTGCCTTCAGTTCTACCCCTCCCCAAATCCTTTATTTAATAGTTGGAAGTACAGCATCTAAGCCCTCTGGGTATGAGAGCCTGAGAGACTATTACCGTATGCTCTTATTCTGTAACATAATGTGAGGTCACGGCTTAGAATCGAGAATCAGGTATTCAATGATTATCTATGGCAGAATCATTGGTGCATCGCGGTGAGCTAATGTGCTTACAGTCCCCAATGTTCCTCCCGGATGACATCAGCCAAGGAGGAGGAAGCGGCAGCACTAAGGGAGACTTGGCACTGGAGAAAAACACAGAGGAACGGGGGCTCTGAACTAATTAGCCACCTCAGGACTTTAACATTAGGAATTCATGTATTCCTAACGCTATTGTGTTCCTTTAAAAGTGGTTCGAACACAGTGACCGTTTTATGAGAATAAAAGATCAGCCCCATATAGGAGCAAACAAACCCCTTAATGACAGTGACCTGTTTCATGCTTTCAATATTAAGTCCCATGTAGGAAAAAAGTGAGAGGACAGGAAAGGCATATTTAACATGGAGTGGCAAGCTGAACCATTGGTAGAATTAAATAGTGAGTCCTGTGCCCTAGACAGATCAGAAACCAATCAATTAATTCAACACGTTCTACACAAACCTCAGATGTGAGAAAATCAAAATATGCAATTAAAAAAACGCACACATCAACTTAGTGTTCAGCTTCGCATTCTTAAAGTACCACTCTAGTGCCAGGAAAACACTCGTTTTCCTGGCACTAGAGTGCCCTGAGGGTGCCCCCACCCTCAGGGTCCCCCTCCCGTCCGGCTCTGGAAAGGGGAAAAGGGGTAAAATTTACCTTTTTCCAGCGCTGGGCGGGGAGATCTCTGCCTCCGATCCTCCTCCGTTCCGCCCCGTCGGCTGAATGCTACGCGCGGCAAGAGCTGCGTGCGCATTCAGCCGGTCGCATAGGAAAGCATTTACAATGCTTTCCTATGGACGCTTGCGTGCTCTCACTGTGATTTTCACAGTGAGAATCACGCAAGCGCCTCTAGCGACTGTCAATGAGACAGCCACTAGAGGATTTGGGGGAAGGCTTAACCCATTAATAAACATAGCAGTTTCTCTGAAACTGCTATGTTTATAAAAAAATGGGTTAACCCTATCTGGACCTGGCACCCAGACCACTTCATTAAGCTGAAGTGGTCTGGGTGCCTAGAGTGGTCCTTTAATGTAGAATTGTATGTATCCATGCTGCTCACAGTTAGTGAATTATGTGGTAAAGATGAATTTTTCACCTCCTTGTGTCACTTGAACAGTGCAAATAAATGTATCTGCTCCATGTAATAAGCCATGAGTACAATACATCTCCTTTTAATGTATCTTGAAATGTGGGTAACAAACGCCCACCCCCCTGGACAGCTTACTGCCCTCAGAGACATGTTAAACTAAACAAAATCAAAAAACAAGAAGACAAAATTAAACGAATAGAGCGGGTAAAATAAAAACGACTAGGAGATCTAGAAATATCTGTTGTGCTGTGATAACATCCAGTTTCGGTAACTAATAAGCAGGGATGGGTCTGGGCTTCGATTGCACCAGAGCAGGGCTTTCCATATACTGTTGCTGTAGCTGGATAGGACACTCAGAGCATTCCATGCCTTACCCTGCATTTGAATTCTATAATAATTGCAAATACTTTTATTTTTAAACACCAATACCATTTAGAAAACGTCTGCCTTGTAGCACCAGGCAGTACAAGGAATGACATGGTATCACACTAGGCAAAGGATGGCAAAACGAAAGTCCGAAGTTGGGTAAGGTGCTCAAAATGATTCATCTTGATGGCCAGTCAGGCAACATATACAAATGCTGTCCTTTAAATCCATCCCAATCTTCACCAAATGGCCTGAAGTCGGCTTTCACAAACTGCAGCAATATTGTCTGGTTCTGATGACCCAATATTTCAAACCCAATTGCCATCATTTAGAGAAAACCCAATCCAGCACGGACTCTGCAGCAGGTGGGGGAAGGTTAGCATCTGATATTTGGAAGATCCTAAAGTAACCTCTTCTCCAGCTGGGAGAGTCTTAGAAAGAGTAACAGATCCCGTTGTTGCAGTCAGGGTTTAAGGATGAGTTGGTCTAGAGATGTCAGTCCCCTGGATCTTCAGACATGTCCCATAAGAGAGCATCAAGGTCATCTGCATAGACAGATAAAACAACAAAGAAGTTCAGACAGTTGGAAAGGTTAGCCGAAAGCAGGTCAAGGAAGAAGGGCATGCTGAAAGAATCTGTTTGACAATTCCGGGATCCAGGGAAATACTTTTTGTACAAGAATATTCTAGCAAATTATGAGAAATCAAAGAGATGATCTCCAGCTACACCTGTAGGGTTATTTACTAACATGAGAATTCAAAGTGAATTTCAAATTCAAGTTAAAAATAGCTGAACTGAAAACATTCTCTAACTTAGATATGCTACCAGTTTGACTACTTGGGTCTCGGATTTGACATTCAATTTGAATTTGCACTTTAATCTATAATCCCGCTGACCGAAATCAGGAAAGCAGACAGGTCGAAAATACTATATCTGGCCGCACTCACCCTCTCCCCAGTCTTCAGGGGCGGATATTTGGGGAGCTTTATTCAGTGTTGTGCTTGAAGATGGCTGAGGTCGTGATGGGGTTCTGTTAGAGTTTACATCAATCTTGCCATCAGACGCTGGTGGTACTGTAAGCTAAGAGGACAATGGCAAAATATTTCTACTTCATGTTGAAAGGAGAGCAGATGGTAAGTGCAAAATAAAAACAGAACATCTTTATTTCCCCAACCCATGGTGCGGTCTTATTACTACTAAACAACAATGGTACTCCAATACAACAGCTCATTATTGTATTGTTTATGTAGTAAAACAAGTTTCCTTTTAGTCATTTTTTTGACAAACAAAAGATGAGCAACCCATTGCACTATTCAACACATTTTAAGTGCTGCACCATATCACTACTTACCCTCGTATAGCCGCCTTCCTGACCCGGAGGGTAGATTTTCACAATGTTGCTGGGGGTCACATTGAGATAGTGGTTACGATGAGATGGAGAAAAGACACCAACCTGAGGACAGAAGGATCCGTTAAGTAAATCATATTCCTTTGATTAGGGCATCTGGGGATACGCTTCTGTGATCCAGTATTTGTGGGGTACATTACATGCAGTGTCCAGGCAACCGTGTTGTTGGCAAGACATCTTTATCAAATGTCAACTAGAACTGGCTAAACGTAACCTTAGAATGTTATAAAATAATAATGTTAACTAAAGGGTAACTTTTTAGACATAGCACCCATACAAGATCTACGTACATATTAAAAAAAAAAAAAAAAAAAAAAAAATCACTGTGCTGGAAATGGTGTCAAATTATTTAGGAATTGACACATTTCTAAGAGGCAACATTTCCACAAATCACGGAACACGGTTAGTCTTTGAATCAATATACTAGCGGATCTATGCTGTAAGTTACCAGTGCGATGACTAGTAAAAACACAAAATCGATTGAGCCATTTAGCTCCCAGTTATATGAAGTGGGATTGGGAGGATTTTCATTGGTTATCATACATTGCCTATGTATACTTGTACAGCGATCTAGAACCAGCCTATCGATAGGTTTCTTCCGCATTGAGTTGTTTGTTGGCTGTACCTGTTGTAAGAGAAGCACGCTGCCAATCTTTAACTCACTCTCCCGCTCCTCCAGCAGCATGTGATGAATTGTTCCTTGAATGTCTCCTGGAGAAGAATTAGTAAAGAAGACATAGAGAACAGTTACTATTTCTCACCAAGTGCATATCCCAAGAAGCCACGTCCTGAAACCGAAAAATAACCTCATCTATGTACCATCTCATTCCACACAGGCACTACGGAGAAACCAAGAGGGAGAGGAGAGGACGTGTACAAAGATAGGAGAGCTGGTAAACTTGGTGATGCAACACATAAGCCAAGTACAGTCTTCCTCTCGCGTCATCCTTACCTGTGGGGTCTCTGAATACTGCGCTTGCGTCTCCGTTAGCTGGGGTCAGGGATTTAAGAGTCACTGCCATTCGGGGAACCTTGTTTTTTTGGAGCTGCTTCAGGGCTGCCTGCCAGGGGATACAGGGCAATGAGTCTAATAGATCTCTAAGAGACCTGATTTTTGTCAAACTGCTTTGAAACAGTTTGGAAAAAATAAATAAAAATACAGAGCACAGTTCCTGGAGACTCTGGACAGGTTTACCATTACACAGAACTGTAGTGATTATAGTGAGTAAAATATCCACTTAAAATCTGAATCACCCCAAAGAGAACCAAATCTGCAACCTTGAGAGTTTAATGGGTTCAGCCAAGTTTTTCCGTGTATTAGTAGGCAGTTATTTGTATATTTCAATGCTACCCATCATGTGCTAAGACAGTAATGAGAAAGAATGGAATCCTAGTGAGATCTATTTAAAATGCCAATTCCATAATCTTTTACATGAATTCAAAGTGTCACAGGAAGAAATTATGGTTCTTATGTAAATAGTGAGCGGTCATTTGCCAAGGAAAATAAAATACTGCCCCGAGGATTTTTACCTTCCGCAACACCATGATCACACTGTACGTCCGCAGGAAGCAGTTGGGATCATTCTCATCCACAGCCAATTCCGCTTTCATGGTCGCCCACGGACCTTTAATAAAATCCTCTTCCACTGGCTGTTGGGACGTCACCTCTTCCTGCAAACAAAAATGTCTTTAAAGAAAATAACCACTCCTAGCCTTACGCAGAGCTATTCTATGGACAGGTTAAAGGCAAGACAACAGATGAGAGTGTAAGCTCATTTGGCCAGGACCCTCTTCACCTATTGCTGCCGTATGAAATAAACATGCTTTGTTAGAAATAAATGTTTGCCTTGCTTACTTATTGCACAAGGGCTGCGGTATAGGTTGGCGCTACATAAATAACTATAACTGCATGAACACAGAAGCAATAGAAGTCGTAAAAGTCTATAGGTCTATTAACCAAGGGGAATCAACACAGTAAAGGAGGAGACTATATTTAAAAGGTGAAAAAACTACCCCAACAAGAGAACATAGTCCTAAATTAGATGGGCAAAGGTTTAAAAATAATATCAGGAAGTATTACTTTACTGAGAGGGTAGTGGATGCATGGAATAGCCTTCCAGCTGAAGTGGTAGAAGTTAACACAGTAAAGGAGTTTAAGCATGCGTGGGATAGGCATTAGGCTATCCTAACTATAAGATAAGGCCAGAGACTAATGAAAGTATTTAGAAAATTGGGCAGACTAGATGGGCCGAATGGTTCTTATCTGCCGTCACATTCTATGTTTCTATGAAAGCAGACAAGTTATTCTCTGTAAATTAATTAGGTGGTAATTCTAGGTTAAAAGGGGAACGATCTACCTAGCCTGCGACCCATTACCTCTACTAAATATAAAAAACTGTGCAAGAACTATCGCATACCCCAATGTTACTAATGTTAAAAAAAAGCATAAGGATTGCCGTTGGGGTACCTCATGCAAGTTTGTTATGTTCATATGTACTGCAAAAAAAAAAGAAAAAAAAAAAAAAAGAAGGGAAACCATTGCTTCCCCGTAGTTTTAATCATTTGTTTATGTATCCCCTATATGTTACATATTTGTGACTGTGAGGTCTGAAACAAAGTTAAATGTAGAATTTCACACTTCTGTTTTTACCTCTATCTTGAAATTGTGTGACACCATCTTGGCCCTCTGTCAATCACTGTATACGCTCTGCTCCTGTCAGTCAACGTTGAGTAAGGAGAAACAGAAAAATGTTTCTCCTCCTTCAATGCAATGTGTGCCCTGGCTGTGCCTGGACTGACAGATCCTTAATATACATTTAAAAGGAAATGGAACTTCACGTTAGAAAAAGGCTAACACAAGTCAAGAAGTGAAGTATTAGCACAGCGTAGCCAGGTTTGTAAGTGATCTCACCAGGGACCATCACTACTATGGACCCTGCGCATGTTAATTATTTCCAGGACTGAGGACTGTGTACCCGTCAGATGAGTGCGTGGCTCTATTTTAATTTAGGGAATGTATGAGAAGTTTAACGGAGATTGAATTCCAGGTGAACATCTGAGACCAAGAGTCCTTGTTGGCAGGATCTTCACAGAATTTTAGGCACCCACCTTAGCGAATACTTCAAAATGTACAGAAAAGAACAGTGCGGAAGAAGTTAAGCAGAAACTGGAAATACCTTGCTGCAGAGCTTCGATCTTGCTCCGTGGTTTGGTGTGTGAGGAGCAGACACCATGATCTCTTCCAACATGTGGCCACTGGCCTGGGGACAATAGTGAGAACATGTTAGACCAAGGATAAAACATTGTGCAAAGAATTGCTCCTGAAATCATAGTATCCATGTGTGTTATCGTCATTCTACAGGAAACTCTACGTCTAGAATTCAATTTTTTAGCAGGAAAAGAGTGCTCGTGGTAACCTGTTGGAAAATGACATTTGAGAGGACATGTATTTAAAGGAGCAGCTTATGGTGTGCCGCTCCATCAGGTACAGAGCACGGTAATCCTCACTGTCCTGCCGTCACTAATGAGCACTGGAATGTGAGCGAGCAATTACTGTGCTTTGCACCCTGTAGAGCTGCCAACCACAGGCTCCACAGAGCGGTGTCTGGGCTGCGCCGCCTTCCACCTGGGCTGCCCTTCTCCACCTAATGTCAGCTCGGCATCTGCTTTCCAATCTAATCACTGCTGTAATTTTAACCTCTGCTGGACCACCAGGGATCATAGCCTCACCTCTCTGCAAGAAAGGTATGCACTAAGGGGGGAGGGGGCACAACACAGATCACCATTACACACATATTACATACAGCCAGGGCACACCACACACACACACACACATACTAAACACAGCTAGGACAAAGACACCGAGCAGACTAAACACTGTAGGGGCCCCAGTATTGCCAACTAAAATTATTTTTGTAGCATGTCATGAGGGACAAGTGGATTGGGTTTCCACTTTAGTCCCATGGATAAGTATTTTATTTTTTTTTAACATTTCCACACACTTGCACAATAGGGTTTTGTTACACCATATGACCATATAGTGTTAAAGGGACACTATAGACACCCCAAACCACTTCAATTCATTGAAATGGACTGGGTGCAATGGCACTGTCTCCTTAACCCTGCAATGATAATTATTGCAGTTTCTGAGAAACTAAAATAATTATACTGCAGTGTTAAGACTGCCTCTCGTGGCTGTCAATCAAACAGCCACTAGAGACACTTCCTGCTTGTTAGGAGACCTAGGTCACCTAACTGATGTTGGACGTCCTCACGCTCTGCATGAGGACATCCAGCGTTGGTAAAGGGAGGGAGATCAGAGCTGGATATAGTTAAGAACAGTAAGAGTTGATTAACCCTTACAGTACGGGGAGGGGCGGGGGCACGAGAGAGATATAGTGCCAGGAAAACATTTGTATTCCTAGCACTATAGTATCCCTTTAAGCCAATTCCAAATATACAAACATGTTCTTTCATCTGGTTTTCAGAATTGACATTAGTCAACACAGAACTCTTGTTCTGAGCTTTTAGAGGTGACATTACACTTCCAGGAGCAAAGGAGTTAAAGTTTTTGCAGTACTTTATAGATAATCACTGCACATACAAACTCTAGACAAAATCACTGAAGTGGTCATTGTGCTTGGAGTAATCCTTTAAATATATATTTTTTCTAATATTGAAGGTTTTAAGCAGCAACATTTTAAATGTAATCATTCTACCCTAATGAAATAACTACAGACTGAGTCACAGGATTGTCACCTGTTGTGGGAGAAGACCTGCAGGACCAGGGAACTTTCTCTCCTTTGGGGAAGCAGTCTCCCAAGATAACCTCCGTGAAGTCTGATTAGCTGCTGTCACCAACTGCACCAAGTGATTGGTGACTAAGGGTGTCTGCAGAGAGTTCGGTGTGGTCACATTTGGAGAGGAAAACATTGTCCTTGACATTTGGGGTGTTCCATGTACATGCTTAATTGGAGTGACATGCTGACCAGCCTGGCCATTAACATTTAGTAACGTGCAGCCAGTTAGAACCTTACGATTCCTGTGTTGCTCAGATAGCTGCATTTGCAGGTGTGGCGAAGAATGGGTAACAGCTGGAGCTGGGCCTTTTGCTGAGGTCTCTGGGATGATCCTAAAACAGGGTCTCTTAGCTGAGGGTTCCACTGAAGAAGTGTGTACACTTTGTCCAAATCTTCCCCCAACACAATGCTCCTGTAGAATATGCGGGGAACTGGTATGAATATTGAAACTTTTAACCATGCCAGGCTGAGCCCCAGGTATATCCCGCAAACATGGTCGTGGACTCTGGAAGTGTGTATTTTCATTTGGACACCATTGGTTGGTAGAGGAGACATTTGAAAAAGAGTTTTGCTTAGACACACCAACAGGCATCTCCGTGAAACTCCTAGATTGTGAAAGCTGTCCAGGTTCTGCTCTTACCTCCTCCAACTCACTGCACATAGACAACAGTTCTTCATCATCAACATCCTGAGCAACAGGCGACGCAGTGTGAGTAGAGGAGCAAGGTTGAAGCCCACCGCCGTGAGGGTTCTCAAGGGCCTGACCGGCATTATGAGAGATGGGTCTTAGAAGTTTGATGTTAGGGGGCACAAAGGTGGGGGTTTTGCTCTCTGCATCCTCCAAAACAGAAACAAAGTCCTACCAAAAAAAAAAAAAAAAGGAACCATCCATACATTAATTTAAAGCGGAGACATATACAATTGAAAGACGTCATCATACTTTGTACGGTTTAAATAATTCATGGAGACAGGCCAAATGTTGCAAATAGTGGCAGCATATAATTTAGAATCCTAACAAGACATCTGGAGGCATTCAGCTTAAAGAGACACTAAAGGCACCTAGACCACTTTATCTGATTGATGTGATCTGGGTCAAGTTCCAGTACACTCTGGGTGCAGTGTCCACTGGAAGTCCTCATGCGTTGCACGAGGGCAACAAGCGTCTTGAAAATCCCCATAGAAAAGTATCGATTCAATGCTTTCCTATGGAGAAGGTCTAAAACACACAAGGTGCTTGCTGTGCATGCGCATTCGGCCTTCCATCGCATTAGGTCTTCCATTGACGTTGCGGGAGGAGTAGACAAGTCCCTCGGAGCTGAAATGTTTTTTACCGCACTCATGGGACTGGAGGGAGGGGGCTGCACAGAGGCACTTTAGTGTTAGGAATACAAGACTGTTTGTTACTTTAAATTTAGACTTGGGAGGATTAAAGGGACACATTGGGGGTGGAGATGGGGGGTTGGTTTACATGCTCAAATCTTTATAGTTTTTACATAAAATAAATAATTTTTTGCAGAATTCTGCACCATACAGCTGCTTTATTAGCTACAGGAGGTTTTTCTGGCATGAGGGCGTGTGGCTAAAGAGGAAGGCTTATTGTACAGAATTCTGCTAAACATTTATTGTGTGCAAAAACTATAGAGATTTCAGCATGCATAAAACCCCCAAAAAACAGGATTATAATAAGGAACAAAATCTATGAAATGCAATAAAGCTGTATTGGTGCCGGGAGTGTCCCTTTAAGCTATGTATATCAAATGTAAATCTAAATACACCTTGTTAACAACCCTGAGTGAACTTATAACCTAAAGGTCTACTTCAGGCACATACATGTTTGCTGCAAAGTGATTAGAACCCCCACAAATATCAGATTCAAATGAAGCCTAGCCTTAAACATCAAACTATACTATATTTAGCTATATAATGCATTTAAATGGGTCAAATTCAGTGTGGAGCTTCCCATTAATTTATGAAAATTAAGTTAGTATCCTTTAACCCCTTAAGGACACATGACATGTGTGACATGTCATGATTTCCTTTTATTCCAGAAGTTTGGTCCTTAAGGGGTTAATAATGAACGTGGGCACAGTATAAATTGCAATTCACCTACTGAAAATAACAAGACAGGTGTGTCTTGATTAACACTGGGGCTCTTCCTATGCTCATTTATAATTGACTATCACCTGTGCTCACAGGATTACATTCCACAAAGTGAAGTATGCTCGTGTAACAACGATTTTTATTATTTCAATGATAGTAAAATAAAGCACATTTCATATAATTTTGAGTATTTGTGAAATCATTATACTATCGTGAGCTTACCTCATCATCAAATTCTTCAGATTCTAATGAAAAGAGGTTTTGGTAACTCATAGCCTAGAAAAGGAGGGAGAAAAAACCATTAAACTTTTTTTAAGTCAAAGAGAGGGTGTAAAACAACATGGGGTGAAGGTAAAGCAAGGCAGGATGAGAAAGTTGTGAGGAGGTATAGGAAGCTCACAGTGCATAAAGTGTGTGTGTGTGGGAAACACTTGGCACAATGAAAAAGACAGGATAGGCACTGGGTACAGAGCAAAAAGAGGGTAACACTGGGAACAGAGCAGAAAAAGGGAGCTGTGGGCACAGAGCAGAAAAAGGGAGCTGTGGGCACAGAGCAGAAAAAGGGAGCTGTGGGCACAGAGCAGAAAAAGGGAGCTGTGGGCACAGAGCAGAAAAGGGGAGCTGTGGGCACAGAGCAGAAAAGGGGAGCTGTGGGCACAGAGCAGAAAAAGGGGGATGTGGGCACAGAGCAGAAAGAGGGAGCAGTGGGCACAGAGCAGACAGAAGGGGCAGTGGGTACAGAGGGGGCAGTGGGTACAGAGCAGACAGAAGGGGCAGTGGGTACAGATCAGACAGAAGGGGCAGTGGGTACAGAGCAGACAGAAGGGGCAGTGGGTACAGAACAGACAGAAGGGGCAGTGGGTACAGAACAGACAGAAGGGGCAGTGGGTACAGAACAGACAGAAGGGGCAGTGGGCACAGAACAGACAGAAGGGGCAGTGGGCACAGAACAGACAGAAGGGGCAGTGGGCACAGAGCAGACAGAGGGGCAATGGGTACACAGCAGACAGAGGGGGCAGTGGGTACAGAGCAGACAGAGGGGGCAGTGGGTACAGAACAGACAGAGGGGGCAGTGGGTACAGAGCAAACAGAGGGGGCAGTGGGTACAGAGCAGGCAGAGGGGGCAGTGGGTACAGAGCAGGCAGAGGGTGTAGAGCAGGCAGAGGGGGCAGTGGGTGTAGAGCAAGCAGAGGGGGCAGTGGGTGTAGAGCAGGCAGAGGGGGCAGTGGGTGTAGAGCAGGCAGAGGGGGCAGTGGGTGTAGAGCAGGCAGAGGGGGCAGTGGGTGTAGAGCAGGCAGATGGGGCAGTGGGTATAGAGCATGCAGAGGGGGCAGTGGGTGTAGAGCAAGCAGAGGGGGCAGTGGGTGTAGAGCAGGCAGAGGGGGCAGTGGGTGTAGAGCAGGCAGATGGGGCAGTGGGTATAGAGCAGACAGAGGGGGCAGTGGGTATAAAGCAGGCAGAGGGGGCAGTGGGTATAGAGCAGGCAGAGGGGGCAGTGGGTATAGAGCAGGCAGTGGGCACAGAGCAGACAGAAGGGGCAGTGGCAACAGAGCAGACAGAGGGGGCAGTGGGTACAGAGCAGACAGAGGGGGAGTGGGTACAGAGGGGGCAGTGGGTACAGAGGGGGCAGTGGGTACAGAGCAGAAAGAGGGGAGACAGAGGGAGCACTGGGTACAGAGCAGACAGAGGGGCGTCAGTGGGTACAGAGGGGGCAGTGGGTACAGAGCAGAAAGAGGGGAGACAGAGGGGGCACTGGGTACAGAGCAGACAGAGGGGCGTCAGTGGGTACAGAGGGGGCAGTGGGTACAGAGGGGGCACTGGGTACAGAGCAGACAGAGGGGAGACAGAGGGGGCACTGGGTACAGAGCAGACAGAGGGGAGACAGAGGGGGCACTGGGTACAGAGCAGACAGAGGGGAGACAGAGGGGGCACTGGGTACAGAGGGGGCAGTACTAAGTTAATTGATCACACAGTTGGAGAACTGAGATGAGATTCTGCTCAGCTACAACAGATAAGGCACGAGATCCCCATTCCCAGGATCTCACCATATTCTCTCAATGAGGCTGGGATGGAGACACTGCACCAAAACTACCTGCAGCACATCCTGAGCCACACAGAGCAGCAACTCTGCCAAACTTCAGCACTTCCGGTTAGCCACTTCCGGTATTTGGAATGCACGGATTCAACGTGCGTTTCAAAACTTCGCGGCACGCCCCCTATGAGACACGCCCCCTTCTGAGACACGCCCCTCTGACTGCTGCTCAGCTGGACCTGTCAGTGAGTGACAGGAACACCATCATTAATATTAATATATAGGGCCCCCACAGAGTGCACAAACCATAGGATAATGTACAAACCGCATTAGGGTCAGTTTAATGACATGCTTATTAAACCAACTGTTCCTGGAATGATTACCATCAGGTTAATTACTGAAATGAGAAATTTGGGGAATTAACAGTCAATTTAAGACCAATGTAGCTGAACTGGAAGTATAGTTGACTTGGAGAATTTTTACCAAGTTTGAAACGGTCACTATTGCGACCTGGCTTGGAGTGGTTGCGACGGTCACTATTGCGACCTGGCTTGGAGTGGTTGCGACGGTCACTATTGCGACCTGGCTTGGAGTGGTTGCGACGGTCACTATTGCGACCTGGCTTTGGAGTGGTTGTGATGGTCACTATTGCGACTTGGCTTGGAGTGGTTGCGACGGTCACTATTGCGACCTGGCTTTGGAGTGGTTGCAAAGGTCACTATTGCGACCTGGCTTTGGAGTGGTTGCAAAGGTCACTATTGCGACCTGGCTTTGGAGTGGTTTTGACGGTCAGTATTACGATCAGGCCCTGGAGTGGTTGCGACGGTCACTAGCAATTTGGGGAATTAATAGATAATTTAAGACCAATGTAGTTGAAGTATAGTTATCTTGGAGAATTTTTACCAAGTTTGAAACGGTCACTATTGCAACCTGGCTTTGGAGTGGTTGCGACGGTCACTATTGAGACCTGGCTTTGGAGTGGTTGTGACGGTCACTATTGCGACCTGGCTTTGGAGTGGTTGTGATGGTCACTTTGCGACCAGACCCTGGAGTTGTGCTGGTGAAGGTTGGGCGTTCAAGGCCAGGCTGCCCCCCAGCAGAACCATTATTCAGTATTATAGTAATTTCTCAGGATTGTTACCTAAAAGATCTCAAGGTAAAAAGGACAGGATCACATTGCTCTGGACTGTTCCCTGGTAATGGTAATTTAGCAATAGTTTGATCTCCTCAATGCTCCTAGGCGGTGGTCCAGGGAAGCACTTCTCGGTTCTGCAGGGCTGTAGAAGCTATTCAAGTGGCTGAGAGTTGCACAGAATTGACATTAGCCAACGTGGAAAGTTCTGAGCTGGCTGATGACACCTAAATAATACTGCCACCGCAGCAGAGAGGTTAATCTCTGATCACAGATTGCTGAAGTGGTCATGGTACTTGGAGAAACCCTTTACGTAATAAACAGTGCCTAAAAAAAATGACTATACGGATAAATATGATCAGAGATATGCCACATGTTAATATTCGGAACTGCATAGAATACCAAAACTAGTGGCCCAATTTTCTAAAAAAAAATAAATGAGTAGCCATGTGAATAATTCCTCTCATGTTCTCCTCTCGCAAGCCTTCCTGTGGATGAAAGAGTTTGGGATGCAGTTAACTATTATGCAAAGTAAGTGTTAGCAAAAGTATATTAAAATATGGTTGTTGTTCAATGTTACAATATATGGCACGTTTGGGGGGGGGGACTATGGAAAATAAATAACTTGTGCTACACTGCTACGTGAGGCGAATTGTGAAAATGAGGGATACAATATGACAAGATGAGAGTGAGTGAAGTATTATGTGTGAAAAATAGAGAATGAAATTGCTTTATCATTGGATAATCCTGCATTATCGATAGTCTGAGGATATCAATTATTCACAGTTTATACTCCTCTGACTAGCAGATAATTACATAATCAATTACCTGATGGATGGGTAGACCTCTATGGGTTTCTGTACATATGTCATGATTCTAGTCTGCCGCTAGGTAGTGCTATTGTCTACTGGAAGACACATGACAGCAGACACAAAGCTTTGGGATGGAAGACATTCGGAGATCCTGCAGATGAAGATGCTGTGGCCGGCTATAAAGTATTGAAAATCTTTAATGTCCAATGTTACTGTTATTATGAGCTGGTTGAAGTTGTCTCCACTGGTTGAAGTTGTCTCCCCCTCCGCATGCACACACTATCACACACACATCTTTTTTTTTATTTTCTATGACACTTTAAAAAAAAAAAATGTATCATTTAATTTTTTTTTTGGTTACGTTTCAGGGAGTCTGATATCTGCATGTCCACCCTCTCTTCCCTTCAGATTCAACATAGCGATATCCTGCAGAGAGGATGGAGAGGTCTGGGGTAAAAATGGCGACTTCCTATAGCACCTTGCAGTTACATACGCACAGTGCTATCCACACTATTACACACAACTAGCTAAACACTACTACACTCACTGCTACACTTACTCAGGGCTGCCTTTAGAACACTTAGGGCCACTTACAAAGAAATAGGCTTGGACCCCCAACATATATTAGCCAACACAAATGCGCCACGCACACACCCATACACAGAGACACACATACAGAAATGCATTTCTAGACACACGCAAACATACAGATACACACTTGCACAAACAGACAAAAACCTCACAGATATACATTGCCACATACATACAACACATACATACAGAAAGATACAGAATGCCACAAACACAGATACACAAATATACGCAGATACATATCGATACACACAGACAAACATTCATACACAGACACACACACTGCCATACAACTAAAAAGACAGGTATGTGGGTATTAGTGAATAACCCTGCATGATTTCAATTGAGACTTTGCGACTGTAAAGCAAAAGGACTTAGACTTGACAGACATGACTGAATTGGAGTGGGCCGCCAAACTTGATGCCATTCTCCATCTCTATGCTAAGATTGAATGGGCACCCCAAACTAGTAGGCTGCCTAGGGCCATGTGCGATCTTAATAATGCTCTGATTTTAACACAGTAGAACTTGAACCAGTATTTAACTGGATGGCTCCAGACAGAGCCGAGGTAGAGAGGGCAGAGAATTGTACTTGGCAGTAATAAGACGGTCCAGGCTGGCATCTCCGGGTGCCATTGCTAGAATGAGCAGAGATCTGAAAAGAATTTAGAGTGCAGTAAGGCAGCAACATTTCAAATGTCACATTCTGTAGATATAGATTGTAAGCTCCTTTGAGCAGGGTCCCCTAAAACCTATCGTTCCTGTAAGTTTTCTTGTAATTGTCCTATTTATAGTTAAATCCCCCCTCTCATAATATTGTAAAGCACTATGGAATCTGTTGGCGCTATATAAAGGGCAATAATAAGAATAAGAATAATAATAATATAACCATTGCATTCTTAGCGATGGTGTGCTGGGCACCACCTGTGGTTACTTTGGTAAATGATATTTATACATCTGGCAATGTCATTGTTTAAGTGATTCCCTTTAAATATATGTTTGACTAGGATGGGAGAGGAGAACACAGCCTTTTGCTCTCCAACTTTCCTGCCTTCCCCTCTATTTTTTTCCAGAAAGCCTATTTTGTTTTCTAAAAAAAATAAAATAAAAACTATTATAACCACATTTAAAAAAAAAAAAAAGGCCAGCTGTTACCATGGAAACAGATTCTGTGACCCAGCAAAGCAATCCCCCCTAGGACCCTAAATAAATGGACAAGGGGAATAAGGGAGATCACTGAGTCATGATGAAGGTGTGATAAAGTGTAAATCTGAATTATTTATTGACAGTGCTATAGTAATAGGCATACAGGTGTGTGTTTGTACAAAAAAAACCCAAAAAAAACATGCTCCATTTTAAATATTTTATTGTTGAGCTGAATTGGAATCTTGAAATAATACTTTTTAGGCTTATGGAGCTTATTTACAAAAAAATAATAATTAAGGAATAAATAATAATAATTATTATAATTTGACAGTTCAGACACATCAAGGGTTTAAAAGGGACGCGGCTCCTTTAAAAGGGGCGTTGCTACCTCTCGGACCCGCCCACTAGTGCCGGACGGCACGCCCACCCACTAGCAGAGGCTATTTTTAGGCTTTGCGGGTCACGTGGTCGGTGGGTGACGTCACTGAATGTTGTTGTTGGTGGAGAAAGAGACTGCTCTGAGGAGAAGAGAGTGCACGAAAGAGACGGCGAGGAGAAGGAGAGTGCGAGCAGCAGGGAGGAAGGAGACCATGCACTTAGATTTGAAATGAGAGGGGCTTGTAGGAAGGGAGCCAAATAGTCGTTTGCAAGGAGGGAGATGACAGATTGCTGCATGTAGGCATGGACACTCCCCCTTGAGAGACTGCCAGGGAGACAGACAGACAGTCTTCCACTGTGAGACAGCAATCAACTGGAAGAGACCAGCATTCATTAACTGACAGAAAAGAATACACTACAGGAGGGGAATACATCCATCCATTCACACAGCCACTGAGAGAGTCCATCATTTACTGAGAGAGTCCATCATTTACTGAGAGTCCATCATTTACTGAGAGAAGAGATCATCAGTGAAAGAAAAGAGATATCCAAAGAGTGCTTCATCCACAGAGAGAGTCCACCATCCAGTAAGAAAAACAGGAGAGACACTGAGAGACTGCCATCAACTGAGAGAGTCCACAATCCACAGCCAAGAGCGAAGTGACACACACTGAAAGAAAGAAATGACATACTGAGAGCCCACTATCCACTGAAAGAGTCCACCATCCACTGAGAGATACAAGAACTATACTGAGTGAGTCCACCATCCACTGAGAGAGTCCACCATCCACTGAGAGAGTGAGGAATTATACTGAGCGAGTCCACCATCCACTGAGAGAGTGAGGAATTATACTGAGTGAGTCCACCATCCACTGAGATACAAGAACTATACTGAGTGAGTCCACCATCCACTGAGAGAGTGAGGAATTATACTGAGTGAGTCCACCATCCACTGAGGGATACAAGAACTATACTGAGTGAGTCCACCATCTACTCAGAGATACAAGAACTATACTGAGAGAGTCCACCATCCACTGAGATACAAGAACTATACTGAGTGAGTCCACCATCCACTGAGAGAGTGAGGAATTATACTGAGTGAGTCCACCATCCACTGAGATACAAGAACTATACTGAGTGAGTCCACCATCCACTGAGAGTGAGGAATTATACTGAGTGAGTCCACCATCCACTGAGAGAGTGAGGAATTATACTGAGTGAGTCCACCATCCACTGAGAGATACAAGAACTATACTGAGTGAGTCCACCATCCATTCAGAGATACAAGAACTATACTGAGAGAGTCCACCATCCACTGAGAGAGTGAGGAATTATACTGAGTGAGTCCACCATCCACTGAGAGAGTGAGGAATTATACTGAGTGAGTCCACCATCCACTGAGATATACAAGAACTATACTGAGTGAGTCCACCATCCACTGAGATATACAAGAACTATACTGAGTGAGTCCACCATCCACTGAGAGAGTTCACTATCCACTGAGAGAGTCCCCCATCCACTGAGAGAGTGAAGAAATGTACTGAGAGTCCATCATTTACTGAGAGGTGCAAGAAACATACTAAGAGAGTCCATCATTCATTTAGAGAAACAAAAAAACATACGGTCAGTGAGAGAGTTCACCATCCACAGAGAAACGTCATGTACACCGTGAGAGAGCCCATCAGCCATTGAGAAAAAGAGGGTACTTACAGAGCCCACCATCCACTGGATTAAACCAGAGACACACACTGAGAGAAACGAGATTCACTCTGAGATACTTACTGAGAGTCCACCATTCAGGGTGACAGTCAAAAAAAAAAAAACAAGCAAAAACAAAGTCTACCTTTCACTGAGAGAAAAGAGACATGCACCGAGTAGCTATCATCCATTGAGAGAAATGAGAGACAACCACTGAGAGAGAGTACCTAGTTATCAGAGACAAACAGGAGACACTCAACTAAGAGTTCACCATCCAACAAAACGAGAGGTGAATTACATCACTGATAACTAAACTCCCCAAAGGTAATACAAATTACAGCATCCACTGTATGCAATAAGTGATACCCAGGGACCAAGAGAGACCATCTTTTATAAAGAGCACAATATACCTAGCCACTGAGACACAGTGAATAGTGGTATCATCTACTATAAAAAAACAAAACAAAAAACAACCCTAAATCCCACAGACAGAGACTATTGGCATCACACACTTTACGGAATTCAATAAAGGCTAGTGGCATCACCCACTGTTCCAAACACAAGCTATTCACAAGTGAGAAACACTAGTGGCACCATCCACTGTTAAAAAAGGAGACATCCAGCCACTGACATATCAGTGGGATCATCCACTGTAAGGAAGAAGAGACATCTAGCCAATGGGAGACCAGTGGCATCATTCATATTAAGGAACACTAAGTATCCAACCACTGAGAGAACAGTGACTTCATCAGCTGTGAGGAACAAGAAACATTTAAGCACTGAGAGACCAGTGACATCATCTTTTGTAAGGAAATACAAGGCATCCAGACACTGAGAGACCAGTGACATCATCCACTCTAAGGGACAGCCACCGAGAGCGGCGAAAAGAGATAACTAGCCACAAACAGAGAGAGAGATCATCAGTCATCCTGAGAAACAGGAGATACATCTAGACACAAACTGAGACAAGTGATAACACAGCAACTGAGTGAGGCAGGGTACCAAACCTCCAGGAGAAACCAATAACAGCGCTGAAGAAGAATCAGAGTGACAAGTGACACATGGACTGAGAGAGACATCTAGCTGCTGAGTTTCAAAACAAATCAGCCTTGTATAGGTAGTCAGAGACACCTGAGACACCCCTTGCATATACAAGAGACACCTCCTGGAAGAGACACTACAGATTGGACCAGAGAGAGATATCCAAGAGGAGTAACCAGGTAACATGGGGTGGTGGGGTGTTGACATTAATCCATATATATATATATATATATATATATATATATATATATATATATATATATATACACACACATACATGCTTTCATAAATACACATGGGGTAAGACATTTGGGGTTAAATTCTGTGTTTCTAGTGGACTATATTGCTGTAATGATTTATATGATTCTCCCCCCCAAAAATGACCAAAAATAAAATGTGTTCGTATTAGAGTTAAATTAAATAATAGCATCAGCAGGTGCATATGACTGTCCTATGGAGATTGAGGATTAGGGATAGATGGGTGTATTTAATATAAAACTACAACTTCGGTAATTTTTTGCTAGTCTGGTAAAGCATCATGGGAGTTGTAGTTCTTCTGGAGTGATACCCCTGTGCTAGATAGATGTCAGTGAGGTTTACGCACGCTATATTGATTTGACTATTGAGATTTGCGTCATTTGAATAGGTATATTGGAAATGGGGGAGGGGTTTATTGATAGTTGGTTATATTGATGGCTTGGTTAAAGGGGCTGTTTTTGAAATTGAGCTGGCTATTTGTGGGTCATACCAGCATATATACTCTGGTTGGATAGTTCCTATTGACTTATTATGGAAATGTTCAATAGGTGTTGTGTGGATGGGAGGAATAGTATTAATGGGATTTTACAGATGGAGTAATACTGGTGCAGGGTTTATATAAATGGTATTAGTATTGCTGAATGGATAGTATTTGTTATAATGTTGAGAGTATCAGTGCTGGATTTGTTATATGGGTGGGAGTATTAGTGCTGGATGGGGGTGTATTGATGTAAAATTAGTGCTGGATGGGGTGTATTGATGTAAAATTAGTGCTGGGTGGGGTGTATGGGTAGGGGTAGTTTTGTTGTATGGGTTTGTGTTGTGTGGGAGTATTAGTGCTGGGTGGGTTGTTTAGGTGGACATAGATTTGCAGTGCTGAATGGATTGTATTGTGGGGTAGTAGTGCTTGATGGATTGTATGGCAGGAGTAGCAGTGCTGGGTGGATTGTATGGTTGGGAGTAGCAGTGCTGGATGGATTGTATGGGTGGGAGTAGCAGTGCTGGATGGATTGTAGGGTTGGGAGTAGCAGTGTTGGATCTGGGTTCAATGGGCGGGAGTAGCAGTGCTGAATGCATTGTATGGCAGGAGTAGCAGTGCTGAATGCATTGTATGGCGGGAGTAGCAGTGCTGAATGCATTGTATGGCGGGAGTAGCAGTGCTGAATGCATTGTATGGCAGGAGTAGCAGTGCTGGATGGATTGTATGGGGGCAGTAACTGTGCTGGATGGATTGTATGCTTGGGAGTAGCAGTGCTGGATGGATTGTATGGTTGGGAGTAGCAGTGCTGGATCTGGGTTCTATGGGCGGGAGTAGCAGTGCTGGATGGATTGTATGGGTGGGAGTAGCAGTGCTGGATGGATTGTAGGGTTGGGAGTAGCAGTGCTGGATCTGGGTTCTATGGGCGGGAGTAGCAGTGCTGGATCGATTGTATGGTGGGAATAGCAGTGCTGGATCGATTGTATGGTGGGAGTAGCAGTGCTGGATCGACTGTATGGTGGGAGTAGCAGTGCTGAATGGATTGTATGGGGGCAGTAACAGTGCTGGATGGATTGTATGGTTGGGAGTAGCAGTGCTGGATGGATTGTATGGGTGGGAGTAGCAGTGCTGGATGGATTGTATGGGCGGGAGCGCTAGTGTTGGATTCATCCGAATGTGCATAGGGATTTTGGATAGTGCACAGGATACTGTAGCCATTGCTGACACCCAGGAGCAGTGGGAGTTTGAGCGCTGGGCTTAATTTTGTATGTTTGTAATTTGTTTTTGTATTACACAGCCATGTTACAGGCTGCCGCCCACCCCAACCCTAAAAGTGTGGAGGGATTCATAAAAATAACCCTTTTTGTCTCATTAGAGATTTTGCCTTTTAGCTGAAAGCAGCACGGTATATTGTTAATGTAGGACTCCTCTAAGAGATTTGTCTTGACTGGGCAAATGGGCTTACACTTTTATGGCCTTTTGAGTGGTAGCAAAAAACTTCCATTATTTAAACGTGCATAGGGATTTAGGATCGAGCGCAGGTAACTTAAAAAAAAAAACCTGCAAAAAACTATAATAAATATATATATATATATTTTTAAAACTACAATATAGTATGGGTGATAAATGCTATAGCCATTGCTGCCGCCCAGGAGTAATGGGAGTTTGAGTGTAGTGCATAAATTACCACTCCACACCCCAAAAGCACTTCAGGTTGCTTTAGGGGTGAGGAGAATTCTAGTTTAACCCAAATTTATGAGAAAACAGCTCTTTTATAAATTAACTAGAAAACACCCCCCCCTGCTGTCAATCAGACTTGATGGTGCCTGCCTCCTCCCACAGAGACCTCAGATCAGACATGCGCACGTGCGTAAACCAGCTCGCTGTTGTGCGCACCAGTTCACGCATGATCAAGGGCACCAATTCAGAGGATTCTTAATGAGCACGAATAAAAGTCTATTCCCGCAATAAAGTATGGATGACAATATTGGTAACCACGTTTACTTATAGATAGCGTTACAGTGTAGAATTATCTTACTGATTTATGTGCACGTGTTCGAGATTTTATACGTGATATGGTTGCTTTTATTCTGTGGATGCGAATACCGGGTTTAGCGCTGCCATTTGGATAGAAACATAAGGGCAAGAATTGTTATGTTGATACAACTACAGCACTAAATTGAATGACATAACCGAATGTCATCAATAAAATAAAAATGTAAATTGCTGTAAATAATTATTGTGGCTTTTCCCTAATTTCAGTGACAGGTTCTGAGACTCAAAAATTAAGCAAGATTATTGCTGCGTTCTATGGACTGACAAGTGTGAATGACTGAGTTAATGCCCATAAATTGTGATCAGTAAAATACAAAATGAAAATGCTGAGGATTAAAAAAAATAAAAATCACAAAACAAACAACATAAATAATAACCATGGGCATTCCGTGACTACAATGACACATGCTAAAATGTGGATTAAGTCAGATTATTGGTGTATTCTCTGGAATTACAAGGGATATTGTAAAAAGTGAAAAGCCACTGGGCATCTGTTCAAATTTTCACAAAACCTTTTACCTGTACTTTAGCTATAGAAATATTTTTTAAAGGTATCATAGAATTTAAGAAACAGTAACAAAGTGATATTATCTTTGGAAAATGTAAGTTTATGCATACACACAGTTTCTAAGGGAGTTTAGAGTAAACTAGGTCAGGGGGTGTTCATTAGGCTTGTGAGCAATGAGTGAGTTTGCATGTAAGAGGAAAATTTTGTAGGGGTCAGTTTGTATCGGGGAAAGATATTCTAAATGCACTGAGTCTCCCTTTACAAAGATATGGCATGCATAAGTAATTAATGTCTTAGTCCAGGGGCAATCTTCGGCACTTTGTTATGCAACATAGTCCAAACCAGTCCTAATGGACCACCAACAGTCCAGGTTTTGTCAGTATCTCCATTGGAATAAAAAAGGGAAATACATAAATCCTAAATTGTTGGTGGGCCATGAGGGCTTGTTTTGGGAACAACTACTCCCAAGGCAGGGAGGTGAGACGGTGCATATTCTACTAAGCTGTCTGCCTTAAAGTGATAGGTGCTTGACAGCAGTCTCACTCTTATCAGTAACAGCACTGCACATGCTGAGATCTCAGTGATTCCAGCATATACTGGCAGTCTGACAGTGATAGGCATGTGATTGCTCTAAACATGTTCAGTTAATACCAGATTTGTGTAGAAATAGTGTTGCTTTTTCACAACTTTAAATGTACAGAATATCTACACTGGTTATTGGCAATCGGCCCAAAAGGCGATCAATAATCTGTATCTGCATCGGAAAAATGTCAATCCATATACCATATCTCTCCTGATGCTTTGCCAGCATTATGGCTGTACGAGCATTATGGGAGATGTAGTCTGCAATAACTTTAATGGCGACGGCTGCCTGCTTCTGCCTTAGTTCATGGGATTGACTTAATCCCAAATCCAAATAAAATTCAAATTACTTTTTAATAGATTGAACCCTAATGAAACCTATATGCATTTAGTTATGCATTTTTTTTTTCCATTGGGGGTATGTCTAAAAACCGCTTGCAAAGGCTGCAGATCTCTTGTCTGAAGCCTTTGCATTCCCGCCCCCAGACTTTCTGTGGCTGTCCAATCACAGACTTCTCAATGAGAAGTCTTTGCAAGGCAGGTGCTCTTGATAACTGCTGCCTCCTGAGTTTAGCTTTACTGAGCGAACCAAACCAAGAAAGCACCATGAGTGTCTGACATGCGGTCTGCCTCCCCAATTTCTGTTGAAATCTGCACTTTTTGTAAATAAAATGTAAAAAAAAAAGACACGCTGCATAAAAAAATAACTTCACAAGCCGAAGTGCTTTAGGGGTCTGGAGTATCCATTTAAGTTTATGAAAGTGCATCACCGTTCTTTGTAAACAGAAAACCAGCTCCAAAGGGGTTTGGTTTACTTTCCATGTTCCCAATCGAATTATCATATACTGTATATCCGGGTGGTACCTAATTTCCTGTCCAAGGGGCTTGAAGGTGAGTATATATAGAAGTAGGGACAGGGGACAACCCTGCTGTGTTCCAACTTTAGTGACGAATGTCCAATCCAATTCATCTTGAATATAACTATTGCCCATTAAAATGCTTCTCATATACAAGTACTTGGGGCACAGAGCACAAAGTAATATAAACCTTGGTATTAGAATGGATTACAATTAAATGTTGCCTCAAATCCCTCTCCAGTTTATCTATGTCCTCGTTTGTATCATTCTCTGTAGCTATTGTCAGTCTGTGTTTGTATCTGTTTTATGTCTGTATACAGGGTGATAGGTTTTATGTCTGATGTTACATTTTCTTTCTATCTGTGCAGTTATCTGACTGTTTACTTATCTGTCTCACCTGCCAAACAGGTTGGAAAACAGCAGATGGTAAGGAGATATATGGACAGACGGACAGACAGACAGACAGACAATTATGAGCATATAAAGTTATGCAGATTCTAGCAGATATAGGGAAAGGCATTTACAGAGAATTTGGATTGTAGGACATAAACGGATTAATACATGGACATCTAACGATGGCATATATTTAGTGATTAAAGGGACACTATATAATAAAAACAAAAAACATTGCTGTTCTTTAATCTTACTACAGAGAGAGCGTTAACACATGACTCTGAAAAGAGGCTCACACTGAGATCTGTCTTTGCAATGCCATGACCCAGGTCATTCCATGCTCAGCAGTTTCTTTATACTTTGTACTCTGGTGGCCCTCTGGTTTCCTCGTTACAGAATAGCATCTTCTCCATGGACAATGGCGTTCTGAGACTCCCATAGTTAGCAGCGATTCCCAACTTAGTTCTCGACACAAACAGTCCAGGATTTAGGCATGTGCCAGTTCTTTTCTAATGGGAATACTGAAAAGGCCTGGACTGTTTGTGTGCTTTGAGAACTGGGTTAGGAACCACTGCCAGAACATGACATTGTCAACAAATGTATCGAAAAGATACCTTCAAATTCTCTTTGCAATCATCAAGATGGCGATATGAAATGAACAAAAAGACTTATAGTTATGAAATGTTTTCATGTTCAGTCCTTCTTGACCTTAAATTTAATTCAGTCATTCGTTTTGTACAATTACTTCAATTATAAATATGGCATTTTTCTAACTCCCTTTCTCAGTTGTCTTTTTTCTTTCTGTCTTGTAGCCCCTAACCTTTTTATTTTTGTCCATCCTCCCTTATTTCTTTTGTCTTCAATATGTTATTTTATACACTAAATGCTATAGGATTCTTGTAATAATTTTATCTGTAAGCTTCAGCAACTAGATTTATTTGCTACTTTTTTGGGGCATCCCCACCACCTTTTTTTTTTTTTTTAAATATCCAAGGCTCAACCCATCACCAGAGTTCGTCTCCACTTCTGCCCTATTGATATTGTAGAATTTACACGGTCGCATTATCAGGTTTAATATGGTTTAACCTGGACAGCTGTGATTGTCCGAGAGTGCTGGGGATGTATTCAGCCTTTCACTGTTAGTAGGGATGCTGCTAAGGATTGAGAAATCCACGAATCTGCCATTAGAGACTGGTTGGGAGAGATCATAAGATCTTTAATGACCAACAGGTAGACGTTACCAAGTCCCATTTCTGTGTTGCCATAACAACCTTGTTCGATGGATTTTGCAAAGCTCTGCTAGGAAGTGTTGCTAGTTTTTAGTTTCTAGTAAGTTATATAAGCAGCGATTTCGTGCTCTAAATAACTAGAAATACACACTATTCAGAAGTGAAAATGATATTTAGATGCGTTATGTAATGATTGTAATTATTATTTAAAAAAAGACACTTTTGATACCTGTTATGTGTTTATTGGGGGATTTCTCATTCAGCTGTCAGATTTCTATTTTTATTTTCATTGTTTTTTTTTTTTTTTTACAGTTTTTATGTTAAACGGACACTATAGTCACCAGAACAAGTACAGCTTAATGGAGTTGTTCTGGTAAGTATAGAGAAAAGGCAGTGTTTACATTACAGCCTAGGGACACCTCCACTGGCCACTCCTCATATGTGCTTCCTGGGGCAGTGCTTGTGCAGCACTGACAATCAGAGAAGATTCAGTGCATCTCTATGAAGAGTTGCTAATTGGCCATGGTGGCGTTTGGCCCCTTCCCGGTCCCACCTCCTTGGCTGAAATCATCAGAATTGACAATCTTTCATCCGTGTAAGTCATGTACTGACAACACATGATAACACAATGTGTAGGTAATTAACATGAACTCTAAAAGTTTGCATTGCTTGGCAAAATGTGGAAATTACAATAAAGCAAAATATAAAGAACTTTAGCACAATCAGTAGCTAACTTTTAGATCCCTATTAGAGTGCGCTAAAATGGAATACATGATAGCTCCTGTTCAAGTTATAATTTTGTATCTAGAGATTCCAAAGTAGTGAAATCATATTTATTTATTCTTAAATATTGATTAAACACGTTATCAGGAAGTTGTATAGGTTAAAATGATAAGAGTTAGCACCATGACCACTTCAGTGATTTGAAGTGATCATGGAGCCTGGAACTAGAGTTCAGGCTAACTAATGTCAATTCCATGCATATTCCTATGCACAGACTTGTGCTCATTGGCTGAGAGCAGCCAGCTGATGCTCTCAGCCAATGAATGCACGTCACAGCCAGCATTAAAGAAGATCCGGGGCTTGGCAGGAGTAGCTAAGAGGGCAAACTGCTGCAAAACAGTTTGTGCCATTATTGGGAAATGAGGCCAGGGTACCTATCACATCATAGCCACTAAAGCAAGCTTTACCCTTTATTTATGTCAAATTGATGTCTGCACAATTTGAAAAGGAATGAATACCAAAACAACCCCCAAGAAAACAAAAAAACTGCAACAAACTGGTATTGTAACGTCCTGTATTAACTCTTGTCACAGATCGTCTACTGGTGCGAAAGACTAGCAGAGAGAGAAGTTTTACTGGTACTATACATGGCTGTGCTTGGTGGAAAACCTCAAATAAGGCAGAAAGAGTAGGACCCCCAAGGAGGGTAAAGAGTAGACCTAGTACAAACAAAGATTGGGGAACAAGGTATACTCATGTAGTTGTCACTACTAGCCAAAGCCAGAAACTCTGGGCTAGCAAAGGTCTAAATGCTGAATCAGATAATGAATAATCAAAAATGAAAAAGCACACCAAACTGACAAAAATATTAAAGGGCTAATGATGACCACAAAAAGGGTAGTGTAGGAATGAGCTGAGGAATTAAATAGTTAATCAGTGCTGTTCTGAAAACATGTCGTGACTGCTTCTCCATTGGTAGTTTTTATATTTCAGATACAAATCAAGATCCCATGGGGCTGAGTAACCTCTGTGATACTGCTGCAGGTAATTAGGATAGCAGGAAACACAGTGATGGAGATAGTGTATCAGCTGTGCTTATTAGTAAGGACCCATGGATTGCAGAACATGTTGACAAGAGAAGGCATTAGGTTGCTAGAGTAGGACCTGCCAAGAATGGGGTACATTGGCGTTGTGGCAGGCTTATGCAATGTCTAATCATATGCTGTAACTAAAACCCCTACTATGTTTGCTTAGATGAAGTGCTTAAAAAAAACAACAAAACAATTACATTCTGTGAGCTTTGAAAAGGCTGTTTAGTAAATAAGTGAGTGCATTGGATCTTGTATACCATATTGACAAAGCTAACTTACAACCAGTGGTGTATTTTGGATTTGTGCTGCCCTAGGCACGACTTAATTTGGGCACCCCAAAAATGTAAATTCCTCCCCCCAATTGTCAAGGCCATTTTTTTGTGACTGACAGACACATGCCCTCATTGATACATGCACTGATATACACAGTCATTGGCACACACTGTTTAACCAACACACACTTTCACTGACAGACACACACTGACACACCCACTCACTGACAGGCACACACTCTCAGATACACATAAAATGACACACACACACTGACACACACTCACAGGCACACCCATTCTCACTCACAGACACACACTGACAGCTACATTCACTCACTCACTCACTCACTCACTCACTCACTCACTCACTCACTCACTCACAGTAAGGTGGATAGCCCCAGAACACGAGGCAAGCAAGGCATTTGTCTGGGAGCTTGGTGTGTCATTTTTTGGTGGCCCCCCCCCCCCCCCCCTGAAAGTGCCAGCCAAGGCAAATGCCTTGTTTGCCTTGTGGTAAATATATCCCTGCTTACAACGGCATGTAAAATGATTTCCAGACCTGTACCATCCTATCCTTTTTTTTTTTTTTTTTTCTTTGTTTATAAGATTGTTTACCATGTGACTGTAAATACAATCAGAGTCGTTTGGCTGGGAAAGGTCCATTCACTGTTTCAGTAAGTTGTAAAAATGCCAAGTCTTAACAGGTGACTCTACATAGTTACATAGGCTGCAGAGATCTATGCACCCATCAAGTTCAGACTTTCTCACATCTGTTTCTGCTGTTCATTCAAAACAATTCCTTCTTGCCCCTTAGAATGGCAGTCAGATCTCTCCTTGGATCAAGAAGCTGGTACCACGCATATTAAAAATTATATCCCCGAATATGTGTTTTTGCAAGTATTCACCCATTGGCTGTTTAGACATCTGCGCAGACTCTGCTAAAACCACCTCTTCAGGCAGAGAATTCCACTTCCTTATTGTTCTTTCTTTTGCCTTAGACTAAATCTCCTTTCTTCTAGTCTAAATGCGTGGCATCATGTCCTATGTATAGTCCTGTTTATCAATGTCTGGTTACGAGACAATGGTTTGTACTGGCCTCGAATATACTTGTATAATAATATTTAAATATGATAATACTATCATATGCCCTCTGAGGTGCCGTTTTTCTAAACCAAACAGAATTCATTTTGTTAACCTTTCTTTATAACTAATAATCTGATTAACAAATGTGATGCAACTACTGGCGTAGTTGAAGTAATAAAGGAAAAATATTGGAATGCCAAGGGGCAGATTGAACAAAGGGCTTGATACACCTACACAGTCTGCCTGCAGTTGAACTAGAACAAACACTCCTACTGCACTCAAGACAATTGTTCCTCAGCACGGTATCACACAATCATTCAGAGGTAAACATAGAAGTATGAAAATGCTTCCACACGCGCATGCATAATTGGAAGAGAGGATACACAAAAGATTGTTTACTGCTTGGTGGTACACTAAAACATAAGCTAGTTGCATTTGGGTCAATGTACAACCATCAGGTCTCCAAATATACTGTCATTGGAAAAGGTTCCACATAGCCTAAATTACAATTTGTTCTTTGTACCAGGAAAAGGGACCAGAACCCAACACCAGCACAATCTGTGTGTTTGTATAGTGTGTGTATATAATGCAGTGTGTGTGTGTTTGTGTAGTGCGTGTTTCTGAAGGGATGTGATTTGTGTAAAATGGGGGGGTGGTAGGGGGCATTATATATTTGAATTTTATTTTTTAATATTTGTTTTATTTATTTTTAGTCCCCCCTCCCTGCTTGTTACCTGGCCAGGAATGGGGGCTATGTGGTGGTCCAGTGGCATGTACTGAGCAGTGGGGGGGCCCGCAGCAAGCTGTTACTTACCTTCCCAGCAGCTCCCCAGTGTAAATCTCGCGGTCTGCTTGCCGCGCGGAGCGTTCCCATGGTAAACCGTGGCAACGCTCTGCGGCTGCGGGTCTCGCGAGATTTGCACTGGGGAGCTGAAGGGAGCTGCTGGCGAGGTAAGTAACAGCTTGCTGCGGGACCTCCAGGACCGCCGGGCTTGTAATGAGCCCGGCGGTCCTGGTCTGTATTATCGGCAATATCGGTATCTTTATTGGCCGATACCGATATTGCCGAAAATACTGAGTATCGGCCGATAATATCGGTAAAACCGATAATCGGTCGATCCCTAATCAGAAATATGCTCAATATCTGCTCGAATAACTGGTGGAACCGATAATTAGTCTATCCGTATAATGTGTGTACGTAAATCCCCCTTTTTTTTCTCAGCTTGACGTTTCTTACCTTAAAGGGACTCTCCAGTGCCAGGAAAACATATCCCTTTTTACTGGCACTGCAGGTTCTTGCAGTGCCCCTCTTCCTCCCACCCCCCATCCCATGTTGCTGAAGGGGTTAAAACCCCTTCAGTGACTTACCAGAATCCAGCGCCGATGTCCCTAAGCTCTGGGTCAGGCTCCGCACACGTGCATTAGACCGCCCCATCGGAAAGCATTATTCAATGCTTTCCTATGGGGATTTCAGCAACGCTTGAGGTCCTCATGCATAGCATGAGGACGTCCAGCGTTGTTTAAAACACTTTTTGTGTTTTAAGAACCCAGAAATCTCTCTAGTGACTGTCTGACGGTAACTAGAGGAGCACTTAAAGGGACACTATAGTCACCCAGACCACTTCAGCTCAACGAAGTGGTCTGGGTGCCAGTTCCCTCAGGTTTTAACCCTTTACATGTAAACATAACAGTTTCAGAGAAACTGTTATATTTACATTTGGGGTTAATCCAGCCTATAGTGGCAGTCTTCCAGACAGCCACTAGAGGCGCATGCTTTCCTATGGACCCTTTGAATGCGTGCGCGGTACTTGCGGCGCATGCGCATTCGGCTCCAGTGTCGTCGGACGGGGGAGGAGAGGTCACCCCTTCAGCGCCACGGGAGGGGGGCCCTGAGGGTGGGGGCACCGTCAGGGCACTATAGTGTCAGGAAAACCGCTTTTATTGTCAGGAGTAAAAAATCAAGTAGTGTTCATATAAAGTGCTTCAAATCTTCTGGGAACTGCAGCTGTTTTTTAATAGTCCCTCCCGCCGTTCTATTCATCCAATCCGCTGCTTTCAATTAGCTAAGCTTGCTCGTTCTCTGTTTCCTTTTATGGAGTTCCGGAAAAGCGTCCGTGGAAAGCATTTGGGCGTTCCACTGATTCGGACGTGTTCTCACTTCATTGTTCCGACGGGCTAGGCGGAAGTTCTGTATATAGCTAGAACGCATATGCGTTCCATTTCGTCCTTGTGCGATCCTCATATAGATTAGACAGTCCCAGAGTTTCTAGAATGAGATAACAATGTGTTAGTCACTAATTGAAAATAATCTTTAAACAGCATTTGTTACTGTAGCATTCATATGGGTATACAATCACTTTTATACCATTTATAATTACAATCGTAAAAAGTTTTGAAAAAAAAAACCAATATAAAACTTAAAACATGCATCATTCTTATAATTGAGGGAATAACCCTGTTACAGCCCGGCTGCTAGCTTGAGCTCTTAATATTAAATAAATCTGTACATTTCTGCTTGTTGGCTTGTTTGGCATAGGACTTTGTGTTTAAATAGTCTAGGTTTTCTAACGGACATATTTCCAGTAGTTTCATGTGTTAAATCACTCCAACTTCACATGATTTATCTCATAAAACTACTGGTAATATGTAAATAGAAAAACCATAGTATTGAAAGAAATTAAACATATAATGCAAGACCGAACAATCTGAAAATCATCAGTGAGAAATCATTGTATATTATAGACCTGCTTTAAACAGAAAGGCTGCGTAGAAAGGACCAGGCACACTATGTACCAGTGTTCATTTTTGCGGCAATTTTCAATTTAGTTTTAGTCATTTTAGTTTTTTAGTCGTATTTTAGTCATCTGAATTGCCTTCGTTTTAGTCTAGTTTTAGTCTACTAAATTTCCAGTAGATTTCAGCCGACACAACTAAAATGTAATGGATTTAGTTAAAGCCTCAATCTGTCTCTTTTGCCCCTTCCCCAGCCCCTCTGTGTCTCTTTCTGTCCTCCCAGCTCCTCTAGGTGCTTCTCTCCCACGCACTGGTCTGTCTCTTTTGCCCCTTACCCAGTCCCTCTGTATCTCTTTCTGTCCTCCTAGCCCCTCTAGGTGCCTCTCTCCCAAGCACTGGTCTGTCTCTTTTGCCCCTTCCACAGCCCCTCTGTGCAGTGTTAATTTTGACGGCAAATTTCAGTTTAGTTTTAGTCATAGACTTTTGACTAAAAAGCCATTTTAGTTTGTCGTATTTTTGTCATCTGATTCGTTTTAGTTTTAGTCTAGTCTTAGTCGACTAAATCTACAGTAGATTTTAGTCAACATGACGAAAATGTAATAGGTTTAGTTAAAACCTCAATCTGTCTCTTTTTCCCCTTCCCCAACCCACCTGTGTCTCTTTGTGTCCCCCCCCCCCCCAGTCCCTCTAGGTGTCTCTCTCACAAGCACTGGTCTGTCTTTTTTGCCCCTTTCCCAGCCCCTCTGTGTCTATTTGTTTCCCCCCAGCCTCTAGGTGTCTCTCTCCCAAGCCCTGGTCTGTCTCATTTGCCCCTTCCACAGCCCCTCTGTGTCTCTTTGTGTGTGTGTGTCCCCAGTCCCTCTAGGTGTCTCTCTTCCAAGTACTGGTCTGTCTTTTTTATGGCCCTTGCCCAGCCTCTCTGTGTCTCTTTGTGTGTGTCCCCGCCCACTCTAGGTGTCTCTCTCTCCCAAGCCCTGGTCTGTCTTTTTGCCCCTTCCCCAGCCTCTCTGTGTCTCTTTGTGTGTGTCCCCAGCCCCTCTAGGTGTCTCTCTTCCAAGTACTGGTCTGTCTTTTTTATGGCCCTTCCCCAGCCCCTCTGTGTCTCTTTGTGTGTGTCCCCGCCCCTCTAGGTGTCTCTCTCTCCCAAGCCCGGGTCTGTCTTTTTTGCCCCTTCAATATGCCCTCTATTCTCTATTTATTTTTGGTGGCAAATTTCAAGTTAGTTTTAGTCATAGTTTTCTGACTAAAAAGCAATTTTAGTTTTTGTTGTATTTTAGTCATCTGCATTGTTTTAGTTTCAGTCTAGTTTCAGTCGACTAAATCTCAAAAATGTTAGTCGAAAGAATTAACCCTGCAGCAGCTCTGCTTAGAAGAGCACACAGGGCAATGATTGATGACATCACCGCTCTGTGCAGGAGCCAAACGGTCAGATTCTACCTCAGTCTGTCTGAAGGTGTATCAATATGGCTGAGGGATCTAGTGTTCTGTGAAAGTAAGGACCAGATTTTCAAATATTTTTACATATACGTAATTTAAAGGGACACTATAGTCACCCAGACCACTTCCGCTCAATGAAGTGGTCTGGGTGCCAGGTCCCTCAGGTTTTAACCTTTCAGATGCAAACATAGCAGTTTTAGAGAAACTGCTATGTTTACATTCGGGGTTAATCCAACCTCTAGTGGCTGTCTTCCGGACAGCCACTAGAGCCGCATCTGCGACGCTGTTGGCATATTATGCCTCCATCGCGCAGAGCGTCCATAGGAAAGCATTGAGAAATGCTTTCCTATTGACACTTTGAATGCGCGAGCGGCAATTGCCCCGCATGCGCATTCGGCTCCTGTGACGTCAGCCGGGGGAGCTGACGTCGGCGGGGAGGAGAGGTCACCAGCGCCGAGGGAGCCCGGCACTGGATTAAGATAAGCTGCTGAAGGGGTTTAACTTCTTTAGCGCCACGGGAGGGGGACCCTGAGGGTGGGGGCGCACTATAGTGCCAGGAAAACCGCTTTGTTTTTCTGACACTATAGTGATCCTTTAAAAAAAAAAAAAAAAAAAAAAAAAGTCATATGTTTTAATTACATACTGCAAGGATTCTTATAATAATAATAATAATAATAAAATATCTGGGGACAGTTGTCCTTTGAGTTTTACTTTTCTATTCTTTTGACATGGCACCATCTGCCTTAAACCTTGCCCACTCCAAGAAGGAACTTGGCTAATCAGGAGTAATGTATTCTCAAAGGAATGTGGGCCACTAAGTGTCTTTTGTGTTCTTTGTCCTTTTCTAGTACATGAACTCCGGTCATTGCCATGGCCACTGGCAACAGACACACAACCCATCAGTTTTTTACAGCAAAGTGAGCTTAATTAATTATAGTTTGTATGCCTAGTGGGTATTGAAACATCCTAACTCAAAGTACTGAACCGACATAAACTTTCTATGGTGAGTTGCAACTGTTTTCCATCTTCCTCTGCTTGCACCTTTTTTATTGAAAGTTTTGTTTGAGCTCCATGCACAATGCTAAACGTGGCTCTAATGGTGTTAAAACGCGCCAGTAATGGGCCGTAATGGCTAATTTTTCTCTGGTGTGATAAGACATGCTTTGTCATCTGGCAATCTGATGCAGAATTCTGTTTCTGCAAATGGTAACTTCCATGACAGTGTGAAAGTGTATACTTTTTTTTTTAACCCCTTAAGGACCAAACTTCTGGAATAAAAGGGAATCATGACATGTCACACATGTCATGTGTCCTTAAGGGGTTAAATTGATTGTGGAATATTAAGGGAACACTCCGGGAAACCATAATAGCATCATTGGAATTCAGTTGTTATGGTGCCAGGAGCTTACCAAGTAGTTTAACCCCAATATCTTGTATCCAGCACTGTTTAGCTCTTCCCCATTATCCTTCCACTGCTGTTGGATTCTTGAAAGAGGAAGCCTCGCAGAGCCGTGGAAAGTGGCGCAAATGATTGGCGATGGCCTCAGCTGACGCTCTTTAAGCCAATCAGTAGCTCCCCATTAATAAAAGTGGCTTGAGAATTTTTTTACGTTTCGCAAGCCATTTTGTTAATGGGGAGCTGCTGATTGGTGTAGTGCGTCAACGTCTTATCCAATCAGCAGCATCTTGGCTGTCCGAGACTTCCTATATCTGAGTGAAATGGAAGAACAGGGGGCAGAGCTAAACGGCACTAGATACAAGACTTTGGTTTTTATTAACCCCTAAAGCTGGTGCCAGGGGCATCCTAACACCATAACAACATAATTCTGATAAAGTTGTTATGGTGGCCAGAGTGTTCCTTGAATAGTCTTGGTCCCGTTTTCATTGTTCAGGATAGACTGCTTCATTCCAGCAATAGGAGATCCAAGTGCTTCCTAGTTAGTGATATCAATTGTTTCAGTTTTACAGTGGCCTCATTTACTACAATCAGGAAGAAACTCATTAATCATTATCCTCTCATTCTGGTCTATTGTGTCTGATCTTATTTCGTAATATCTTACAGTCCCAGCATTTTTTGTAAACAATCTGCTGTAGTTATAAGCCAGTCTGCGCAGTGAGAATTGGGTGCAGGGTGTATCTACACCATAACCTTCAAAGCATCAATCCAACCATAACAGTGATGCATAGAGTGAGCATTCAATGCTCATGAGTTTGGAGCGAAATATTAAATGAGTATATTTTTGACCTAGTATATTCGTGAAATGTAGGTACGCCTGGTGGTCTTCAGCCATTTCAGACCAAACAAAATATCCCCATGTATTTATTAAATACTCTGCTGATAAAATCTGTCCGCCCCACCCCCTTCTTCAACCTTTAACTTTTCAATGCAGTATTGTCAAACGTGCTGGTATCATACTGCCCCCTGTCAGTCTGTCTAGTGTGAACATGTGGTTCTATGTGTTAACCCACAAGGGTCTACGTATACCAGTTTCAGCAGGTATAATAGGTTAGTCACACACAATGGTTTTCTTTCCATTAACGTAAAACTGGACAGTGATTTTTGGAGACATATATCCAAACTTCAGATAGTCACAAAAATAGCTCTGAGTGTTGCTCGCTTCCTGGCATGCAAATGTCCACCCTTAGAGTGCCAGAGCAATGCTGTGGACATGCCTCTGGCATGGTTTAAATATACAGGGGCTTCGTTTTAGGACAGGTTCTGTGTGCCTTTATTTATTTTTTTTACATTGCCGGGGTGACCAATACTGCACTGCAAGCAAACTAAGGACTGTAACATAAATGTGTGAGTGTGCTATCTATTTATATGCAGCATTGACGTTCATAGAGCGGGTTCCAGTGACTGGAGATGTAACTGCCTGGACCCCCTCCCCCTTGCTATGTACGTGTGTTACAGTGAAGCCAATATTTTCTATTGCATTTGTACATCTCTCCTGCTGACTCTACACTCGCCCCCCCATCCCCACCACCACTCGTCTGATTTTTCTTTTTTCTTTCTTCCATACTATCCACCTTATTCTCCTCTATCTCTTCTTCTGCCCGTTCCAATTTTCATTCATGCTTTGCGTTCCCTCTCCATCTTTCTCCCTCTCTGTCTCCATTCATGCTTTTTTTTTCTAGCCTTCTGTGTATCCATTCATATTCCCCCCTCCCTATTTTTATCTCTCTTTTTTGCTCTCTGCCTCTTTGCGTCTCCATTCATACACCCCCTCCCCTCTCTGCGTCTCCATTCATACTCCCCCCCCCCCCTCTCTCTGTGTATCCATTCATACTGCTGTTTTCCACCCACACTCTTCTCCGCTCTCTGAATGTTAATGACTGTGGTGGAGCTGAGGGTCATAGACGCATGAAGACGTGATCTCCCTACATTATGGCTGGAAGGGGGAGGGCAGACGGCCTGCACCAGCCTATTCCATTTTTATAAAAATTGGTGCAGAGAGAAATGTGTAATAGCTAAAATGTGCTCTATGGTACACGTTTCTGTAATTCCACCTGTTGATTTATATAACCTCATTATATAACTCCTCATATTGGGCTCTATTACTCCTCCTATTACTCTCTATAACTTCTCCATATAACTCCTCCTATTACTCCATATAACCTCTCCACATAACTCCTCCTATTACTCCATATAACCTCTCCATATAACTCCTCCTATTACTCCATATAACTTCTCCATATAACTCCTCCTATTACTCCATATAACCTCTCCCTATAACTCCTCCTATTACTCCATATAACCTCTCCCTATAACTCCTCCTATTACTCCATATAACCTCTCCACATAACTCATCCTATTACTCCATATAACCTCTCCATATAACTCCTCCTATTACTCCATATAACTTCTCCATATAACTCCTCCTATTACTCCATATAACCTCTCCCTATAACTCCTCCTATTACTCCATATAACCTCTCCCTATAACTCCTCCTATTACTCCATATAACCTCTCCCTATAACTCCTCCTATTACTCCATATAACCTCTCTCTATAACTCCCCCTATTACTTCATATAACCTCTCTCTATAACTCCCCCTATTACTCCATATAACCTCTCTCTATAACTCCTCCTATTACTCCATATAACCTCTCTCTATAACTCCTCCTATTACTCTATATAACCTCTCCCTATAACTCATCCTATTACTCCATATAACCTTTCTCTATAACTCCTCCTATTACTCCATATACCCTCCCTCTATAACTCATCCTATTACTCCATATAACCTCTCTCTATAACTCCTCCTATTACTCCATATAACCTCTCTCTATAACTCCTCCTATTACTCTATATAACCTCTCCCTATAACTCATCCTATTACTCCATATAACCTCTCTCTATAACTCCTCTTATTACTCCATATACCCTCCCTCTATAACTCCTCCTATTACTCCATATAACCTCTCCCTATAACTCTTCCTATTACTCCATATAACCTCTCCCTATAACTCCCCCTATTAATCCATATAAACTCTCTCTATAACTCCTCCTATTACTCCATATAACCTCTCTCTATAACTCCTCCTATTACTCCATATATCCTCCCTCTATAACTCCTCCTATTACTCCATATAACCTCTCGCTATAACTCCTCCTATTACTCCATATAACCTCCCCCTTTAACTCCTCCTATTTCTCCATATAACCTCTCTCTATAACTCCTCCTATGACTCCATATAACCTCTCCTTATAACTCATCCTATTACTCTAGATAACCTCTCCCTATAACTACTCCTATTACTCCATATAACCTCTCCCTATAACTCCTCCTATTACTCCATATAACCTCTCCCTATAACTCCTCCTATTACTCCATATAACCTCTCCCTATAACTCCTCCTATTACTCCATATAACCTCTCTCTATAACTCCCCCTATTACTTCATATAACCTCTCTCTATAACTCCCCCTATTACTCCATATAACCTCTCTCTATAACTCCTCCTATTACTCCATATAACCTCTCTCTATAACTCCTCCTATTACTCTATATAACCTCTCCCTATAACTCATCCTATTACTCCATATAACCTTTCTCTATAACTCCTCCTATTACTCCATATACCCTCCCTCTATAACTCATCCTATTACTCCATATAACCTCTCTCTATAACTCCTCCTATTACTCCATATAACCTCTCTCTATAACTCCTCCTATTACTCTATATAACCTCTCCCTATAACTCATCCTATTACTCCATATAACCTCTCTCTATAACTCCTCTTATTACTCCATATACCCTCCCTCTATAACTCCTCCTATTACTCCATATAACCTCTCCCTATAACTCTTCCTATTACTCCATATAACCTCTCCCTATAACTCCCCCTATTAATCCATATAAACTCTCTCTATAACTCCTCCTATTACTCCATATAACCTCTCTCTATAACTCCTCCTATTACTCCATATATCCTCCCTCTATAACTCCTCCTATTACTCCATATAACCTCTCGCTATAACTCCTCCTATTACTCCATATAACCTCCCCCTTTAACTCCTCCTATTTCTCCATATAACCTCTCTCTATAACTCCTCCTATGACTCCATATAACCTCTCCTTATAACTCATCCTATTACTCTAGATAACCTCTCCCTATAACTACTCCTATTACTCCATATAACCTCTCCCTATAACTCCTCCTATTACTCCATATGACCTCTCCTTATAACTCCTCCTATTACTCCATATGACCTCTCCTTATAACTCCTCCTATTACTCTATATAACTTCTCCATATAACTCCTCCTATTACTCTACAGGGAGTGCAGAATTATTAGGCAAATGAGTATTTTGACCACATCATCCTCTTTATGCATGTTGTCTTACTGCAAGCTGTATAGGCTTGAAAGCCTACTACCAATTAAGCATATTAGGTGATGTGCATCTCTGTAATGAGAAGGGGTTTGGTCTAATGACATCAACACCCTATATCAGGTGTGCATAATTATTAGGCAACTTCCTTTCCTTTGGAAAAATGGGTCAAAAGGAGGACTTGACAGGCCCAGAAAAGTAAAAAATAGTGAGATATCTTGCAGAGGGATGCAGCACTCTTAAAATTGCAAAGCTTCTGAAGCGTGATCATCGAACAATCAAGCCTTTCATTCAAAATAGTCAACAGGGTCGCAAGAAGCGTGTGGAAAAACCAAGGCGCAAAATAACTGCCCATGAACTGAGAAAAGTCAAGCGTGCAGCTGCCAAGATGCCACTTGCCACCAGTTTGGCCATATTTCAGAGCTGCAACATCACTGGAGTGCCCAAAAGCACAAGGTGTGCAATACTCAGAGACATGGCCAAGGTAAGAAAGGCTGAAAGACGACCACCACTGAACAAGACACACAAGCTGAAACGTCAAGACTGGGCCAAGAAATATCTCAAGACTGATTTTTCTAAGGTTTTATGGACTGATGAAATGAGAGTGAGTCTTGATGGGCCGGATGGATGAGCCCGTGGCTGGATTGGTAAAGGGCAGAGAGCTCCAGTCCGACTCAGACACCAGCAAGGTGGAGGTGGAGTACTGGTTTGGGCTGGTATCATCAAAGACGAGCTTGTGGGGCCTTTTCGGGTTGAGGATGGAGTCAAGCTCAACTCCCAGTCCTACTGCCAGTTTCTGGAAGACACCTTCTTCAAGCAGTGGTACAGGAAGAAGTCTGCATCCTTCAAGAAAAACATGATTTTCATGCAGGACAATGCTCCATCACACGCGTCCAAGTACTCCACAGCGTGGCTGGCAAGAAAGGGTATAAAAGAAGAAAATCTAATGACATGGCCTCCTTGTTCACCTGATCTGAACCCCATTGAGAACCTGTGGTCCATCATCAAATGTGAGATTTACAAGGAGGGAAAACAGTACACCTCTCTGAACAGTGTCTGGGAGGCTGTGGTTGCTGCTGCAGGCAATGTTGATGGTGAACAGATCAAAACACTGACAGAATCCATGGATGGCAGGCTTTTGAGTGTCCTTGCAAAGAAAGGTGGCTATATTGGTCACTGATTTGTTTTTGTTTTGTTTTTGAATGTCAGAAATGTATATTTGTGAATGTTGAGATGTTATATTGGTTTCACTGGTAAAAATAAATAATTGAAATGGGTATATATTTGTTTTTTGTTAAGTTGCCTAATAATTATGCACAGTAATAGTCACCTGCACACACAGATATCCCCCTAAAATAGCTATAACTAAAAACAAACTAAAAACTACTTCCAAAACTATTCAGCTTTGATATTAATGAGTTTTTTGGGTTAATTGAGAACATGGTTGTTGTTCAATAATAAAATTAATCTTCAAAAATACAACTTGCCTAATAATTCTGCACTCCCTGTATATAACTTCTCCATATAACTCCTCCTATTACTCCATATAACTCCTCCTATTACTCCATATAACTCCTCCTATTACTTTATATAACCTCTCTCTATATCTCCTCCTATTACTCTTCTACCCTCTCCCTATAACTCCTCCTATTACTCCATATAACCTCTCCCAATAACTCCTCCTATTACTCAATATAACCTCTCCTATTACTCCATATAACCTCTCTCTATAACTCCTCCTATTACTCCATATAAACTCTCACTATAACTCATCCTATTACTCCATATCCCCTCTCCCTATAACTCCTCCTATTACTCCATGTACCCTCTCCATATAACTCCTCCCATTACTCCATATAACCTCTCCCTATAACTCCTCCCATTACTCCATATAACCTCTCTCTATAACTCCTCCCATTACTCCATATAACCTCTCTCTATAACTCCTCCTATTACTCCTTATAACCTCTCCCTATAACTCCTCCTATTACTCCATAAAACCTCTCTCTATAACTCCTCCTATTACTCCATATAACCTCTCCCAATAACTCCAACTATTACTCCATATAACCTCTCTCTATAACTCCTCCTAATACTCCATATAACCTCTCTCTATAACTCCTCCTATTACTCCATATAACCTCTCTCTATAACTCCTCCTATTACTCCATATAACCTCTCTATAACTCCTCCTATTACTCCATATAACCTCTCTATAACTCCTCCTATTACTCCATATAACATCTCTCTATAACTCCATATAACCTCTCTCTATAACTCCTCCTATTACTCCATATAACCTCTCTCTATAACTCCTCCTATTACTCCATATAACCTCTCACTATAACTCCTCCTATTACTCCATATAACCTCTCTATAACTCCTCCTATTACTCCATATAACATCTCTCTATAACTCCTCCTATTACTCCTTATAACCTCTCCCTATAACTCCATATAACCTCTCTCTATAACTCCTCCTATTACTCCATATAACCTCTCCCTATAACTCCTCCTATTACTCCATATAACATCTCTCTATAACTCCATATAACTTCTCTCTATAACTCCTCCTATTACTCCATATAACCTCTCTCTATAACTCCTCCTATTACTCCATATAACCTCTCACTATAACTCCTCCTATTACTCCATATAACCTCTCTATAACTCCTCCTATTACTCCATATAACCTCTCTCTATAACTCCTCCTATTACTCCTTATAACCTCTCCCTATAACTCCTCCTATAACTCCATATAACCTCTCTCTAAAACTCCTCCTATTACTCCATATAAACTCTCTCTATAACTCCTCCTATTACTCCATATAACCTCTCCCTATAACTCCTCCTATTACTCCTTATAACCTCTCCCTATAACTCATCCTATTACTCCATATAACCTCTCCCTATAACTCCTTATATTACTCCATATAACCTCCCCCTATAACTCCCCCTATTACTCCATATAACCTCTCTCGATAACTCCTCCAATTACTCCATATAACCTGTCTCTATAACTCCTCCTATTACTCCTTATAACCTCTTCCTATAACTCCTCCTATTACTCCATATAACCTCTCCCTATAACTCCTCCTATTACTCCATATAACCTCTCTCTATAACTCCTCCTATTACTCCATATAACCTCTCCCTATAACTCATCCTATTACTCCATATACCCTCTCCCTATAACTCCTCCTATTACTCCATATAACCTCTCTCTATAACTCCTCCTAGTACTCCATATAACCTCTCCCTATAACTCCTCCTATTACTCCATATAACCTCTCCCTATAACTCCTCCTATTACTCCATATAACCTCTCTCTATAACTCCTCCTAGTACTCCATATAACCTCTCCCTATAACTCCTCCTATTACTCCATATAACCTCTCTCTATAACTCCTCCTATTACTCCATATAACCTCTCCCTATAACTCCTCCTATTACTCCATATAACCTCTCTCGATTACTCCTCCTATTACTCCATATAACCTCTCCCTATAACTCCTCCTATTACTCCTATTATTATTATGTTGTTGGTCAGTTACCCAGTATAGATGCTGTAATTCCTTTATATTCCCTCAATGTACTAACATGCCTCTCATTTTAACAGGACAATAGCAACCAAGAGATGTACTCAGTAGACCCACAGCGCTAACGTCACCTTACTCGTGTTCCTGTCTACAGAGCATCCTGGGGCCTTGCTGTGCAGGGTGGGGGTCCACTTCCCATCTTCATGTCTGTCCAACCTTTGGACACCGGAATGAGCTTGCCTACCCAATCTGGTGAGTGATAGCTCATTAAAGGGGTACTGTCACTTTTATTATTACATAATATTTTGGGATATTGTGTTGTATTTTCCCCCCATATTTAACAGATATGTGTTTGCAAAGTCTTAAAGAATAAGTTAAAATGGCTCTGTCACCTTTTCTTATTATTTCCTCTTCTCTTCCTCTTTCAGAATCTGTTCTTCTTTCCTTCATTTATGATTTGTTTCTTTTTTTAAATAGAAAGGTAGGGACTTTATTTTACGTACGCGTGACAATTGTGACAAAAGGGTGGCGTTTAAAGCGATACCGGCATCCCTCCCTCCCCAAAAAAATCAGTGTTTCATTAAGATAGATTCTTTATAAAATACTCATTATAACTGTGTTGGAATTAACAATTCAACCCATATGGTAACAGCAAAGTAGCCCAGACACTCAAGGTCTTCATACATGCAAGCTAGTCATCCAACCCAGTCAAGAGGTATACAGAGATAAAGTAGGGACTACTTTGTCTCTGTAGTTCTTTTCCGCCTGACTTTCTTTGACACAAGATGGAGGCTAAGTGTAAATTCCTGCAGTTCTCAACAGTGATCGCTGCAGGGAATTGGCTGTGTTTATGGAGGATACCGCAGTCTTGCGGGATCACCCATAGACCTCAATGCAGTATGCTCACACATGCGTACAGCTTACAGCAGTGACGTCAGCGCCAAGGATCACCACGCCGGACCAAGATGGTGGGGTCCACAAGGGAATGGTTTAAGTAAGAAATCTCATCTTTACCTACCCCCACTTTCTCCTTGGACCATCAGCGGCGATGTCACCGTCGGGAGACTTTGCAAACTCTCCAAATGGTGACAGTGTCGCTTTAACCCCTTAAGGACACATGACATGTGTGACATGTCATGATTCCCTTTTATTCCAGAAGTTTGGTCCTTAAGGGGTTAAGGCAAGCTCCACTTCATTTGTCAAGCTAACAAATGCCTTAAGTGTAGGAAAAAGACAAAGTAGTCCCTAAAAAGTTTTAAAGAGAAATAGATCAGAAAGGAAGAACAGGTTCTGAAACAGAAGAGAAGAGGAAGCTATGGGAGAAAGGCAAGTTTCAGGTGACACTGCTACTTTAAATATAGCAATCCACATCTATTGCTCCTGCAGCTGGGAGCCTCCACCTTTGCTCCCTGTCAGTCATTGTTATAGGCTTTGTGTTTTGCATTGGCAGTCTGCACAGTGGAGGAGAAACAGGAACAATGTATCTCTTTCTGTATCTCTTTCTCTGATGCAATATGCGCCCTGGTTGTGCCAGGGCTGACATATTTTGATGTCATATACTAAATCATTACAGTACATTTCAAAAACAAGTTTAACACTTTGTTTAAAAGCGTCATTTTCATAGAAGTGACAATTCAGTCTAGGAAAGTCTATATTATGGTTTACGTATCATTCGTTTATAATAGTTAGTCTTTCTTTCATGAAATTATTATGGTGGGATTTGACTGAGCTCAATGTTTTATGCACACGAGACATGCAAGATATATACCGGTATATATAATTTTATCTAAGTGGCCATTGTGGCATCCCATAATTACTAGCAGTAGGTGACATGCTAGTTATTGTGCACATGTGGGTGGATACGAGCAGGCGGGTGTGGCAGCCATATTGTTACTAAACTTCATGTCACATGAATTATAATCTGTTCCTATGTTGATAATTTTGCTAGTGCAATATATGTGTTACATTGTATAATTTACCAGAAACAATCATTGTTATCCATACAGCTCTGTATGACATTATAAAGGGTTACTCCAAGCACCATGACCACTCTAGTGATTTGAAGTGGTCATGCTTCTTGGAGTCTTTATTCGCAGTGTTTCGCTATGATTGGTTTATTCTTGGCTATGAAAAATTATGAGCTTTGAACTTTTTTTAGGATTATCTTCTAAGTTTTTTTTTTTTTTTGCTAGATCTTAATCCAAAGAACTAGGTGGTGGTGGTGGTTCCATTTTAAATCATTAAAATGAACCATATTATTTAAGAAACCGTACTTTTAAAAAAAAAAATCTTTATTTTTCATGTAATGCAAGGCAAAAATTCACAGTAAAACCGGCAGGGTATATGCGTTGTCAATTGTACAGGTATTCGTTGTAAGGTATACACACATGTTATGTTGTTTTTACACAAAGTTACAGTGCAATGGTAAGTACTAACAATTCACAATTTTCGTCACAAATTACCCCGTGGGTATTTAGGTCTATAGGACCCGCCATAGGTAGGTTCGGAATCGCAAGCATTGCGTGAGGTCGGGGTGTAATAGGCGCTCAGACCTACGTGTCTCTCAGAGTTCGAATGACCATTCAGTCCATATATGCGTGCCTCGGATTGGGCACATATACCCTTTGTAGTCATGAAGAAACCGTAGTTTATTTGTATTTTTTTGTCTTGAGAAATTGCATTTTAATTTTTTCATATCTGTGTAATTAGTGGTAAGTTATATGGACTTGGATTGCAGCTGTATTCTGATTGGTTGCTTAATGCTTACAGCCAGTAAGAATACAGCTCTGATTCTTCCTCTCTCTACCTGCAAACGTTTTATTTAAATGCGTGTTTTCTTGCAATAGTAGAATGTATAACAGACAAAATCATTAACTTTTACATTTATATTTATTTTATACCTTTTTAATACCTCATAGACTTGGGTATCACTGATCCTTTAAAGGACCACTATAGAGCCAGGAAAACATACTCGTTTTCCTGGCACTATAGGGTCTCTAGGTCCCCCCCACCTTTAGGGTCCCCCTCCCGCCGTGCTCTAGGGTGAGGAAGGGGTTAAACACTCACCTTTTCTCCACCGCCAGGCTCCCTCTGTGGTGGGGACTCTCCGCCTCCTTTCCCTATCATCGGCTGAATGCGCATGTGCGGCAAGAGCTGCGCGCGCATTCAGCCAGTCTCATAGGAAAGCATTCTCAATGCTTTCCTATGGATGTTGGCGTCTTCTCACTGTGCGCGGAAGCGCCTCTAGCGGCTGTCAATGAGACAGCCACTAGAGGCTGGATTAACCCATAGGTAAACATAGCAGTTTCTCTGAAACTGCTATGTTTACAGCAGAAAGGGTTAATCCTAGATGGACCTGGCACCCAGACCACTTCATTGAGCTGAAGTGGTCTGGGTGCCTATAGCGGTCCTATAATTCTCTCACTATCTAGCAGGTTTTGTTTGCAGAACTATAAGAACATTTATTTGAAACAACGTAGCTACCAAATAACATGTTGAAACAGAATTGTGTATAGATTCCTGTTCTGAAAAAAAACAAAACATACACAATTAGATTATGTCAAAATGACACGTTTTTATTTTTCATTTATTTGTTGATCCTTTATATAATGGCAATCAAAAACCTTTCACACAAACTCTGAAATATTTGCATAAACGCTAAACTCAGATTTTTCTCACTTACAGTACGTATTACAAAAATAGATAAATAGAAATGTCTAATACTGTACTTCTGTGCTTTTTAATGACCCTGGAGGTATTGCTAGCAGTTCAGTTTACTAAAATTGGCTATAACGTAAAAGGAATGCCTGAATTTGAGGATAATGCCCTCATACAATAGTGTCTCTGTAACACTAATAGGGATGTGACAGATCTCATTCACTCCTTCTGTAGGTTTGGAAGGTGGTGAGGTTTATAGCCTTTTTGTAGACAGTGAATGCGTTTACCGGCAGTGAATTTTACTCGTCTACGTCAGGGGTGTCAAAAAGGCAGATCCCCAGTTGTTTAAAAACTACAATTTCCTTGATGCCTTGTCGTTCTAAAGGCATGCAAAGCATCATGGGAGTTGTAGTTCTACAACATCTGGGGATCTGCCTTTTTGGAAACACTGGTCTACATGTTCTGCAAAGCTAATGAAAGTTAAAATATTTCCACATACAGTAGTTTTGAAGGGAGAAGGGGTTAAGGTCAGTCTTCACAAAAAGATTTTTGAAGATTTCTATTTGTCGTTTTTACATGTCACTATGCTCATCTTCCTCCGCAAGCCAGCTTGTAGCTCCCCAGTTGTTTTAGTGGTTATGGTGCTTAGAGTGCACCATTTACATCTCGTTGTAGTGGCTATGGTGGAATAAGTCTCAAACTCTGTCCCTCTGTTTTTTTTGTTGTTTTTTTTTTTTCTCAAACTATTTTGGAGTAGTTTGCCAAAACCAGGGCTTCTTACCAGTACCTACACAGTCCAACCGATACTGGAGTGAAAGACTGGGGTGTGTTGGCCCTGTGAAACTAAGGCTTTTAACCCCTTAAGGACACACGACATGTGTGACATGTCATGATTCCCTTTTTTTTTTTTTTTTTTTTTATTCTTTATTTTGTTGTGCGTAAGAAAATAACAGTAGCCTGTGAGGTACCCCAAAGGTAGTCCTCCAGCATAATACAAACATCTGAACAGTGGGGTACAGGGTAAATCCAGCACATTTTTATATTACAATGGGGGTGGTCTAGCTTGATGTTGTTTAGCGTGACGTAACATATTTTACTCATATGGTTTGCATTTAACGCTTGCATAAAATGGTCGCACGGAACAGGTGCTTACATCAGTTGCATTAGGACGGTTGCATAGTTTAGTAACAGAAAGATAACATAAAAATGAATAATAATTACGTTTACTTGTGACAGTTGCCCACCACTGAGTGCCGAGGTTTAGGTACCATCAATTAGTGTTAGGCTGCCAGTGGTTAACCGAGCAGGAGTGAGAGCTTTCGGAGGAAAACAACAGTAATAATAAACATGTGGCTTATATCTAAGGTGACCTACATGTCTAATGGTGAGCACGGCATGGTGTCGAGCCATTCTCGGCAGCTTCCTGTGTTACACAGTATATTAGACGTTAGGTTAAAGGTTTTTGCGGCATATTAAAACAACAAAAGAGACATGAAACAAAACAAAACAACAAATTAAAGTCATAATTACAATGTTCAATAGATTGCTTGGCTGGGGAGCACAGCCTGCTTGTGGGGTTAGCGGAGGTTATCATGCTATTCTCATATCTTGGCAGGAACTGGTAGTATGCCACTAGGGACGAGTGCATTCAGACATATCATGATGAACATTTCTGTGGCATAGGAGGTTGTACCTTCTATATATGTACATCTATATCTAGGTAACAAGCTTGGCTGGCCCTTTATATTATTAAAGTAATCTTGTAAGTAAGTCACATTTAATAGTGCTAAATTGGCTATGCCATTGTGGTTATGTAGAGAGTAAACTGTTGTGTCAAGGGTTAACTGAGGCATTAAGTCACTGGTGATTGGTGTCGATATATATTCAGCTTTACCATACCGGTAAGGTGAGGGTGAGGGTGCATTATACATATACTCATAGGGGGGAGGGTTTTCATGTTTACGTGCATGGTGTAAATCGACTGAGCACTACCACCATACAGTATTGCCCCTAACCGTTGCACCCCAGTGTAACATGCTTGACATTGCCCAAACAAGCCCAAAAGACGCTTGCTTAAAAACACGCTTTAAATTAAAATAAAATAAAGTATAAAGTAAAGATAAACAATAACGCTTTGAGAATTGCCTGGCATATAGTGATGCGTTCCAATAACAGGGTATCTAATGATGCTAAGGCTAACATACTATGTAGTGAGTAGTCCAGCGCTTAGGCTTGCTTAGCCGATGCCTAATGATGGCAGGCTGCCAGTCCCAGGTATCGTAAGTCCACCTGTCAGAGTACGGTGTCGCCGCCATTTTTGCTTGCCTGCATGCTCCTGCATCTCCTCCACGGACAAGTAGCAATGTCTCTTAACCGGACCCGGGCCTCTCGATATTTCAGGTGCTCGTGAGTGTTGCCTCCAGGGATATGCCATTCGATCGGACGGCTTGCGAGTACGGACTTGTCTTCTTCCAGTGAGTTCTCGCTGTGGACTGCTTTCTGCAGGAGTGTATGGCTCTACCGCCGCTAGGTGCTGGTTGTTTGTTGGTGGGGCAGCTGAGTGCTGGGCAAGTTGGGTTTTGTTGCGCGGTTTGAAATCTTCTGTTCCTTCGTGTGGGAGACCCGTTGCTTGTGCCCGCCCTTTAGAGTTTCGGCTCTGCTGCATCCTGGAGGCCGCTCTGGAGGCATGGTGTGGGATCCCTTGCAGACTCCTCCGAGCAGCCGGTCGGAGCCACGCCGTCACCTCTCTCATAGCTGCGTGGTAGAACTGTCTCTGGGTCTTGAGTTTTGCCCATAGGTAAGTACTGAGACGGTTGATGTACTCCAGTGCGTGCTTGGGCGGTTCAATTAGTGAGGGCCTGGGCCTTTGCTGCGTCTGCGCCGCCATTTTGGTTGGGCCCAGTAAGTCTCGTTTGGTCGTAGGTTTCTTCATCCCCATGTGGGTTCTACTTGTGTGTTTGTCGTTTGGTCGGTTGCGTGTGCCGGGATATCCCTCACCGGCAGGGGGGGGGTAATCAGGTTCTGTAGCGTTGCAGTTTCTTCCCGCTGGTCCGTCGGCGGGGAGGTCGGCCGCCTCTCCCACACCAGCGTGCACTGGTAGGCCGCAGATCTAATTCTGCTTCAGAGTGCCACTTTGAGTCCGGTGAACCGGTCAGATAAGTCCCCTGTTGCCACCGTTGCTCTGCTGTGTCTGGTTATGAGTCTCACTGTGAGTTTGTGGTTAAAAGTCGCTTGTTTGCAGGGCTTTCTCACGGAGCTCCTGTTCAGTGCGACCAGTCTGCTCAGCGGTCAGGCCCCGCCCCCCGTCATGATTCCCTTTTATTCCAGAAGTTTGGTCCTTTTTAAGGCCATTTGGTTGAAATATCTTTGTTCTATACTGCTATGAATGTTAGATGATTCAATTGATGAGAATTTGTACCTCCTCTCTCTTTTATTTCTGTGTGTGTGTGAGATGCATTTTTACTTACTACATTAAGTGTGACATTGCTGGCAGCTTACATCAGTTGAAGTTTTGTATTATTCCTAATCTTTCTAAAACTTACTTGATTAGTCTAGATTTGTATAGCCCCAGTCCTTTCAGATGGGAATCTGCAATTGCAGATAAGCAAATAGAATGAGGGTTACAAGTATTTAATGGGTGCTGAACAAGCACTTTAATGAGTTTAATGAAACGGTTTCTTTTGTTTTATCATATATTCCTTTGTTATGGCAGAATGACTGTTAATCAGAAACCGAAAGTGGCCATAACCACTGAAGTTTATTGTAGTAGTTATGGTGTGAGGAGCTTATTTGGTTCGATTAAAAACAGGGCACGACTTCTGCATGGGATGTTATAGTGAACATCATCCCTTCTAATGTGGCGATATTGCCATTGACCTTTTCATCATGGACATAGGCCACCTATATCATTGTAACATAGCTTTTGATATTGGGAAAATTATGTATCTTTAAAAAAAATAAAATCATTTAAAAAAAAAAAAAAACCATTGGCATTGATAGGGGGTGGGTAGAGAAAAATACATACAGTTCTCAAGCCATTTTGTAAATGGGGACCTACTCAGACTCAAAACTTCATCTTGATTAAGTTGCCAAGTGTTCCTATAGCTGTTGATGGATCCAGAGCACAGAGTTTTTAAGAACATGAACATAGATGATGGTTTGGGAACAGGGAAACCTGTAAAATTGAGAAAAGGGGAATTCTATAACGGTAACTCCCCAGAAATATTTGCAAGAAATTCCTGCATGTAAGAAGAAAACTATGTGTACCAGTGTACATAACTCATAGTATGTAATGACATGAACGGGACAAAAGGCTCAACAAATCGATGGTGCCAGGTTGCTATGGTTACACGGAAATGGATTTTACCTGGCTGTGCCCACTGGCTGCAAAGCAGTGGGTTTGCTATGGCAAACATGAGCGTGTGCGTTCAGACAGAGTAAAGACACAATGCAATATATGAGGTCACATCCTCCCAGGACTCTTAAGTCTGTACACTGCAAAGCAGTGTAAGGTAGACCTGAAGCAGTCACTGGTGCAGAAAGAGACAGGTCCTCCTCTGCTGGATACCAGGACAACTACCCTCTCACAGCAACAAGACACATGGGAGGGTAAATAGGGAGGAGGGGTAGTTCTATGTTTAGGAGTTACAGTCCTTATCTGAGATCTATAGATCCAATCTCAGCATTAATTGACAGGTGGGAAAGGGACCAAACTCTTAAAGGGCCTTAAATAAAAATCTATAGGTTTGCATTTTTACTAGTACAGTGTACAGATGGAACTAGTTGCCGTTTAATTTAAACCGATGTTGTGCTTGGCATGACAGGCGCACTTCCTTTTTTGTTGTTGTTTGTTTTGTTTAGATTACACTCCCCCCCCCCCCCCCCCCTTTAAAGTTAGAAAAATAGAAGTAAAATAAGAAAAAAGCCATTAAATTGATTTGTAATCCATAATGGGACATTCTGCATTGTAGGAACGTTAAATTCAGTGCTTCTCTGTGAGAGGCATTAACAGAATTCGACTTCATCAAACTGTTCAGAATAACGCAGAATATGAAACATATTTAATTTTCGAAGATCTGTATTTTTTCTGTAAACCTGTGAGACCTGTTAGCTCCTGCTAGAAGCCTTCATAAGCTTTCCTGAGCTAAGCCCTGCAGTGCACAACGAGAGCATCAGCTGCAGTGGCTATGGTGCTTGGAGTGGTCCTTTATGATGTGAGGGTTTTGGTCCTTAGAATATTCCTTTAAACTTACTACTGGCAATATCAACAATACTTTCATCTTGCTAAATTGTCATAATTTTTGCTAAAGTCATACAATATTTTCGCCTTCATGTGAAACTCCAAGTCTGTAGAAAACACCCTATATCCCAACCTCTAATGGCCAGCAGGGTGAGGGTGTGTGGATCGGGGTTATTCTGGGAATTAAACAAACACATTTCTAAATACAGTGTACAGCTTTGTAATATCCTCCTATATACATAAAGGTCTGAACACCCAAGCAAGAGAAAGAGACCTATATCAGAGATATATTAGGATCCTGAGGACATAAACCTGGACGTTTTGTGAGTAAATAACCAATTATTAATGTTTTCTACATTTTCATGTATGGATATATAATAATAAATCTCTCTAACCGGTATCGTAAGCTATGTAAGTTCAAACACAGAAATGAAAGATATACAATAAACAAACTCTTTTAATAATAGCGTCAAATAAGAATATAGATTGCAAAACAATCCGTTCAAAAATAAATAAGTACAACAAACAAAGCAACTCTGTCACCTTCTGGGGTCATTGGATATTTTGCAAAGACCCCAATGATGATATTGCCCCTTGCTTCTCAGTGGTCCGAGAGCCTTCATCTGCCAAGAGTCCACAACAGCGCGCATGCATAGCTATCATTAGTGACACATGGAATTGACAAAACTTGACAGTGAAAACTCTGCGTTTGTCAGCTTTTGTCAAGTGTAGGAAACATGCATAAAACACAGTAGTCCATACTTTGTCTCATGATTTGACTGTTTTTAAATTATGGTGTTAAAGTTACAGGGAACCCGCACTCGTCTTAAGGTGCAAAACCAGAACTGAGGCTGGCAGACCCAATACATAAGTAGAAAATGCAATATGGTCCAGGCACTCAAGGGTAATAAGGAGGCAGATTTATTGAACATTCGGTGCAAGCTTGATAAAGACCTAATTTGAGGTCAAAACGTTGCTGTTGGTTAACGCACTGAATCTTTATTAAAACTGTATTACCCTTGAGTGCCTGCATCATATTGCATTTTCCACCTATTTCTGAATGCCCCTTTCCTAGCTGCTTGAGACTATTCCAGCTTTTTACTAAATTAATTTAAATAAAAAAAGGTTTAAGATACTCTGATCTAGAATGGATAGCTTTCCCAATGAGTAAATATAGCGTAGACCATCACTTTGTCCCTTACAGACATCTCTAAGCACAGCTATCACGGAGTTAATGCCTGGCTGTCAATAAGTTAGGAAGACCCACTCAAGCCTATTCTTTTAGCATATCGGACTGATCCCACACACGGACAGTCCACAAGTTATGTGCATACAGATCAGCAGAGCTAAAGTGTCCTCAGACCGTGTAGGCTTCCTTTGTGAAGCCACAAGTTGAGACCTCTTTAGTGGGTTACTCGCTATAGGATATACTATTAAGGTTTTGTATGTTCATGGTGAAGGTCTTCCAAATTGACGAAGATTATATGACTGATATAGTATGAACTTTTAACATTGAGAGCTCCACACTTGCCCCTACATATACAGTGAAATATTTGGCATGATAATCAGCCACTTGGGTTTAAATTTGAGATCAGGTTTTAATGGCTAAAGCAGTCCCGTTGTCTTAGTTGCATCCTTAACGCAAAGCTATAAAGCATCTCATTGTAACTGTGCTGACAGTGGCTGTCCGTTACGGAGGATATGCTGTTTGCTTCAGATGCTAAATATAATTCCCAGAGCTGAGTTATGTGTTAAATAACAGGGTTCAGCTAATCATATAAACACAGTTTACACCACCTTTGTTGCAGGTCTTAATTATCTTAATGAGTATTTGTATCCGCATTTGTCATAAGAAATTGCTTTAATGCTAATAGAACAGCATTTATCAAACCGCAACTAGCCTTGTATGTTACCTACCATGGCTGCTCGCAAACTAATGCCAATGTCCAGCCAAATGCACTAAACTGGATCGGCATAGTCTTGAGCCAAGATAGTCAAGTACAAATAAGCTGTGCTATTTATGAGCATAGGGAACATTCGGCACTCCAGATGTTGTGGACTACATCCCCCATAATGCTCTTACACCCATTGTGCTGGCAAAGCATCATGGGAGGTGTAGTCCAAAACATTTGCAGTGCAGAAGGTTGCCTATGCCTGGTCTAGGTCATTGCCTGCGTAATCTTAACCGTCTTGTAGATTTGATGCTGGGTTTCTACTCCCATAACCTGGAACTTTGAAAAGTTAACTCTAAAACAGGAATGACTCATTTGGTGTTTACTAACCATAACAATCTTTGTTTCGATGTGAACTCTCTTAGCCAAATGAGTATCGTCCATCTAAAACAGCATTGTGGGGAGAGCTTACATTTTGGTTGGGTTTAAAAAGTTGTGCATGCATTTGGTAGATGGTGGGCTAAGGGAATTACTGGAGTGGGATAATATGCATGGTCATGTATTTTGGCAATGCCGAATTCAGCCTCTGGTAAGCATTTACTCTGGATTTCTGTAGTGCTCCTACTTCGCTGTCTTTAGATGAAGTTCTGTTTTTGAAATGTCACCATGTGCCTATCTACACATATACAATTTTTAAAGTACACTTAAAATAACCCATTGTTGGCAGGCAGGGGAGGGCTGCCAGCCTTAGGCCTGGATGGCAAAACCAGCCAAGTGGCCCATTGCACCACCAAATCAGTTCACCATCCATGCCCACCTTTTCCTGATTTTATAACGGATATTGATGTTATGCTAATCAGTAGCTCTTTGCCATACCCGCTCCTTCACGGCTCTGACTTTCAATGTTGTTAGAGCGCAGGCTGAGAATCTCTGAGCCTGTGCTCTGATTTACTAACTGTGCGCCGGAACCACGAGGGAGAGGATATAATCTGACTGCACCTACTGCTGGTACGCACCAGTGGACCACCAGCGAATCGTTTAAATTGAATATGCTGGTGTACCCAACTTGTGAGCTGTTGTCTCTGTTGTCATGGCACCCTGCGTGACTGCACAGCTTGCACACCCCAACGGCTGGCCCTGCTGACACACACTGATGTTACTACTTAGAAATCCCTCAATATTAATACAGACATCAGAGTAAACACCAATAAACTGTGGAAACAGAGCTGACCCCCCCCCCCCAAATTTATAAAGATTTGCTTAGAGGATTTGTTGTAAGATTAAATCATGCCTCCTCCTCTCTCTCTCCCATGCGCTGCTCTGTAGGCTGGGAGGAGGTGAAGAGTAATCACAATCTCCCAGCACAGCGGCACCTGTGGCTGCAAGGGGAACAGCTGAATTTGCCACCCCCCATGTGACATCACAATGCCCCACCCATATGATCTGCCATATGAACTAACGCCAGTGCTGCACACAGTGTGTGTTTACATTAAAAAGCCTAAAGGGACTGGCTATAGACACCAGAACCACTTCATTAAGCTGAAGTGGTTCTGGGGACTATAGTGTCCCTTTAATGTGAGGTAAATTAGAGATTAGTGTCACTAATAATATACTAGATTGCCTACTTACAACCAGATGAGGATGATGATGGGCTGCAGTTTGGCTCCACTGGTCTGGTGTAGAACACGATCTCTGGAGGCTGTTTGCAACTGTGGTCACAAAATTCAATGTTCTGGGAGAATTGGAAGCAGCTCCATTTTTTGGGGGGCCCCTTACACAGCTCAAGGTCTGGGCCCCAGGGCCTGACTGTGAGTATGCCCACAAGGCCCACTCATAAGTCCACTTATATGTTCCACCCACCCATGAGTTCGCTCGCAGGGAGTGGAGTGTGTAGGGGATGTGTTATGTGTTATTGTAGAGGATCTAATATGTGTGCTTATGGTATGTAGTGTATAGGGATACCAGTTTGTGTAGGTGATGCAGTGTGTTTGTGTGTAGTGGAAGCAGTGTGTATTTGTGTATAAGGGATGTATTGTGTGTTTCTTGTTTGTTTGTAAGGGATGCATTGCGTGAATCTGTGTTTGTATGTATAAGGGATGCAAGGTGTGTGTCTGTATGTATGTGCATTGAGTGTGTGTAAGAGATGCATTGTGTTTCTGTGTGTATGTAAGAAAAGCAGTGTGTGTGTTTGCATGAGTGTGTAAGGGTTTGCATTGTGTGTTTCTGCGTATGTGTGCAAAGGATGCATTATCTTTGTGTGTAAGGGTTGCATTGTGTGTGTAATGGATGCATTGTGTGTTTCTCTGTGTGTAAGGGAAGCATGTTGTGTTTCTCTGTGTGCAGGGATGCATTGTGTGATTCTGTGTGTGTAGGGATGCATTGTGTGTTTCTGTGTATGTATAGGGATGCATTTTGTGTTTCTGTGTATGTATAGGGATGCATTTTGTGTGTGCGTGTGCGTAGTGTGAAAGAGCTCCCTGTCTTGCCCCCTGTCCCTTCTGTCTCTTAGAGCTCTCCCCTGCCCCTTAGTGGTCTCTCCTCTCCCCTAGCGGTCTCTTCTCACACTCACCCCCCCTCCCTGTGTTCTCCTCACCTCCCCCCTCCCTGTGTTCTCCTCACCTCCCCCTTCCCTGTGTTCTTCTCACTACCCCCCTCCCTGTGTTCTTCTTACCCCCTCTCCTCCCTGTGTTCTTCTTACCCCCTCTCCTCCCTGTGTCCTCCTCATCTCCCCTTCTCCTCACCCCCCTCCCTGTGTTCTTCTTACCCCCTCTCCTCCCTGTGTCCTCCTCATCTCCCCTTCTCCTCACCCCCCTCCCTGTGTTCTTCTTACCCCCTCTCCTCCCTGTGTCCTCCTCATCTCCCCTTCTCCTCACCCCCTCCCTGTGTGCTTCTTACACCTCTCCTGACTGTGTCCTCCTCACCTCCCTCTCCCTGTGTTCTCACCACCCACCCTCCCTGTGTTCTTCTCAGTCCCCCCTCCTCATCTCCCCTTCTCCTCACCCTTACTCTCCCCCTCCTCCTTGTGTTCTTCTTACTCCTCCCCGTTCTTCTTCTTACTCCCCCCTCCTTCTTCTTACTCCCCCCTCCTTCTGTTACTCCCCCACCTCCTTCTGTTACTTCCCCCTTCTCCTTCTGTTACTCCCCCCTTCCTTCTGTTACCCCTTCCTTCTGTTACTCCCCTCCTTCAGTTACTCCCCCCTCCCCTCCTTCAGTTACTCCCCCCCTCCTTCAGTTACTCCCCCCCCTCACCTCCCCTCCCCTCTTTCAGTTACTCCCCCCGTCACCTCCCCTCCCCACTTTCAGTTACTCCCCCCCTCACCTCCCCTCCCCACTTTCAGTTACTCCCCCCCTCACCTCCCCCCCCTCTTTCAGTTACTCCCCCCCTCCCCTCCTTCAGTTACTCCCCCCCCTCACCTCCCCTCTCCTGTATCGTCCCCTCCCCTGTAGCGTGTGCACTTCCTGTCAGTCCGGCCGAGTACAGGAAATAGAAACTCCTGTTCCGCACTGAGTGTGCACCTTCCTATCCGTCTGGCCCTGCAGCGGCCGGTTTTAAAAGAATTTAGGGCGGCCTGGGGGGCAGTTGCCTCTCTGCCCCCCGGCCCAGCCCGCCCCTGTTGGCAGGGTTTGGTGGTGTTTGCACATGTAGCAGGGTTACAGGAGGATAATGTGCTGTTTCCAAATAGCCTCTTGCTTCTAGCTCATCTATTGCACAACTTAAAGGGAAATTCATTCCACTGCCCAAATTAAAATAAAAAAAATCACTATTTCATAGATATACCCCCAATGTAAACTTGCATGCATTTAACCATGCACTTTTTTCAGTTGGGGTAATATCTCAATACAGTTTGCAAAAGCTGCAGGTCTCTTGTCTGCAGCCTTTTCAAGCCCTCCCCCTTTTCCCCCGCATAGACTTTCTGTGGCTGTCCAATCACAGACCTCCCAATGCAGCTCAACGAGAAGTCTTTGCAAGATAGGTGCTCTGAGCAATTGCAACAAGGTTGATTTATAAATGTGTCCATCTCTACTTTTTATAAAATGAAAATGAGGACTCCGTCTTAATACATGAAGCAGGGGTAAAGATGAGTATTTGAACCTTTAAGAAGTTTTAATGTAAGTTTTGCTTATTTTAGATTATTTTGATAATATGCACAATGTGGAGATCACAATGTTACATAGTTACATAGGCTGAAAAGACACATCCATCAAGTTCAGCTTTTCTCATATCTGTTTTTGCTGTGGATGAAAAAGAAAACAATAATGTCCCTTTAATGTATACGGATAACCTGCATGCTTTATGAATGAAAGTGTCCCTTCATTTTTCTATTCAACAAGTAGAAAAACACCAACTTCCCTTTAAAATACCAATAATTTGTGATTTCAAAATGGCACATATACTCCACATTGGGTACCAGTCTTTTGCTATCTCCCCATCTTACTTAAACTCGCTTGTCTTTCCTATTTTTATCTTACATTTGGTCTCAGATCCACATAAGCCTTTTGGACATTTTTATTTTAATTTTCTTCCTTTTTCCTGCTTCACTTTCACCCTTTATCCATATTCCTGTCTTATCACACAGGTTTATACACTGAACTTTGAATTGTAATGAACTGAATAACAAAATCCAGGTTAAAATAGATGTCTTTGAGAATTCTTTTAGCCAAACTCAAAGCTTGACTCTACTAGATTAAATGGTTCCATTCAGATTTCAATTTGGTGCAATATGAAGCTTAGTTAATAAACCCAAAAGTATATACAACGTCTTGGCCTTCTGGCCGGGATTAAAGGAACACTATAGTCACCTAAATTACTTTAGCTAAATAAAGCAGTTTTAGTGTATAGATCATTCCCCTGCAATTTCACTGCTCAATTCACTGTCATTTAGGAGTTAAATCACTTTGTTTCTGTTTATGCAGCCCTAGCCACACCTCCCCTGGCTATGATTGACAGAGCCTGCATGAAAAAAAAAAACTGGTTTCACTTTCAAACAGATGTAATTTACCTTAAATAATTGTATCTCAATCTCTAAATTGTACTTTAATCACATACAGGAGGCTCTTGCAAGGTCTAGCAAGCTATTAACATAGCAGGGGATAAGAAAATCTTAATTAAACAGAACTTGCAATAAAGAAAGCCTAAATAGGACTCTCTTTACAGGAAGTGTTTATGGAGGGCTGTGCAAGTCACATGCAGGGAGGTGTGACTAGGGTTCATAAACAAAGGGATTTAACTCCTAAATAACAGAGGATTGAGCAGTGAGGCTGCAGGGGCATGTTCTATACACCAAAACTGCTTCATTAAGCTAAAGTTGTTCAGGTGACTATAGTGTCCCTTTAAAGGATGCATCAAAATTTGAGATTTTTTCCCCCCGTATTATATCTTTTTTTTTTTCTTTTTTTTTTTAATCTTTATGCGTTAATCTTTCTGGTATACCTTCTCTCCATTTCTCCTCTAACCACATTGCTCACAGTCTCGCCTCATTAGCAATTGATGTATTTTGCTCAACTCTCCTTTTCTTCTCTGCTTTCATCTTGCTTCAATCTATCATTCTCATTTTTATTTCATTCACCTGTTACTTTATGTATTTGTGCTGTGAATTCCCCTCTCTTGCCTTCACATTGTGTCTTTAACTCCATATTCTTCTCCATACTGGGCTCTTGGGAAGCGTTCACCCCTTGCAAGTCCTTTATTTAGTCATACACCACGGTGAACATGAGATCTGTGTCCCGAATGGCACAGATCTTCCTCCACTGCTCTTTCTGTTAGTTATGATGCCATATCCATAGCCTGACTTTCTAACAGAGCAGGATGGCACAGAGATCTCCGAGATCTCTCCTTCTCTGCGTTCACAGAACTCCAAGTGATAGACCAAGGGCACCAGGACATTTATCAGGCTTCCTACCCAAGAAATAGAGTAATAAAAGAGAGGTCAAGAGGCAAATATAAACATACAAGGTGTGTATCTTCCACCTTGTTGCCTGATGTTGTAATAAATATATCCGCGTGCCTATTACTCGGACTCTAGTTTTTATTTCACCAATAAAGTTCCATGAAATTCCATTGTAATGACCTGGTTCCGTCACCATTTCCATGCCCCATGTAGATTTTATCACCACATTTAACAGCTGGATGTGTGGATAATTCCCCTGCATTTCCCACTCTTCTCACTAGAGGCCAGCACTTGAAGGGAAAACTGCATTTGAGTTTATATATGGATGTCACTGTAAGTGTATGTGTGTGATTGATAGGGTTCGTAGTGTCTACTATTATGTAGAACCACCTGATATCTCAATGTTATTGGGAAATAAGCAATTTAACTATATTTAACAGAATTGCTAGCAAATACAGACTCATTGTACAGCGCTGGTTAAAGGGACACTACCGGGATCCTTAATGGGTTCTTTGTTTGTTTGTTTGTTTGTTTGTTTGTTTGTTTGTTTTTAGAAACCAAAGTATTTACAATACAGTGTTAAGTCCACCTCTAGTGGCTGTCTTACTGACAGACACTAGAGGTGCTTCTCCTGCTCTGACCATGTAAAACTCGGTCAAGTGATGCAGAGGCCCATAGGAAAGCGTTGAATACAATTTTTTTCTATGGGGAAGCTTGATTGTGCGCATGGTGCTCACTGCGCGCGCAGGTTAGGTCCCCAGTGCGCAGAGAGGTGTGCAGCACTGAACGAGCCTCAGCGCTTGGAAAAAGGTGAGTAAATCCTGTATATAATTAAAATGTAACATTTTTATTGCAAACTGAGCGGGACCTTCATAGATCTATGGACAAGGACATTGTAGCATTAGGAAATACAGGTTTGTGCTCCTAATGCTGTAGTGTTCCTTTAATAAGCTAATGGGAAAAACGAAATTTTCCGGGATATCACATTCTTATGTGGTGCTCAACAGTATGCATACCTGATGTGAGTCCATGAAAACCTAGTGGAACTGGAACCTTTAAAGGAAACCTACTGGACAGAGGTCAGAGAAACAGACGGCACTTATAGTCCTTCAAAAAGATTACTATTTTATTTGTTGTTAAAGTTAAGTTTAATAAAGTTAACTTGCCTAGTTTCCAGCGCCCAGACTTCTCTGCTGCTGCCGTCCGCTTAGCCTGTCTTCATCAGCAAGCCAGCTGACGTCTCCCGTATTCTTGTCCAATAGACCAGAGAAGCATAGGGGAAGATATATGCATGCGCGGCAAAAAGCAATGCTTGCCCAATCAAATGCTCTCATGCTCTGATCAGCAATTGATTGAAAAAACAATTCTGACTTGGTTCTCACAGAGGAAGCTTCACTGGTGACCGTCAGGAAGATAGCCACTAGAGGTGTGTTTAACCTTGCAATGAAAACATTGAGGTTTCTATAAAACCGCAATTTTTTACATTGCAAAGTTTTAACACAGGTGCACTGCACCCAGCCCACTTCATTGAAATGATGTGGTCTGAGTGCCTATAGTGTCCCCTTAACGTTTCTTCGATTACATCTCCCATAAACATCCACCAATCAATTTGCTTTCCTTGTGGCTGGGCTAGGTTTATGCAAAAGATAGACATCACTTTGGACTAATTCTGCCCCCTAGTTTTCTTGTAATAATTTGAGTCATAACATGACATGATATTGCAGCAATAAACGGGCTCAGATGTCTGCCTATTGGATTTATATGATTGGGAGGTATTGCCATTAGAAACTCAGCCTCGTAGTCAAGAATGCTTGAATCCCAATAAATGTGTGTTAAAGTGTATTACAAAACGGTGTGTTCCACTGAGAATTTAGGACAACGTAGCCAACTGAAAAAAGATTCTGTTCATCATATATCCAGAGACACTGTCACAAGTGGGTTTCAGCACAACCTGTTCACTAACTAAAAAGTTAGCGAACTGTTGATCCATTTTCCTTTTTAAATACTGTTTATTCGTTTTTAATTCATGCCATGATGTCAGGCGTGTGGGAGCCGTGAGGTCACATGTGTGCCTACACAACTTTTGAAAGCATGCCCATTTTTTTTCACTCAAGAAATAATCTCAAAGCCCTCGAAGTGTTTAAACTACAGGCAGGTTCGTTGGATCAAAAGTGGCAGAGCAACAACGTTCCTCTCAGGTCCTCTCAGGTCGAAACGTTGTTGCTTTGCCACTTTTGATCCAATAAACCTGCCTGCACTTTGAACACTTTGAGTGCCTGGAGATTCTTTCTTCTCTTGCCTTATCGTTGTGGGATTTGCTGGTCCTGCTTCAGTGCACCTAATGTAAACTGGAATTAAGTGCGGTTCCTTTTTGATTTTGATAAAAAAAATTTTTTTTTTACTGAAGTCTCATTGGAAAACCTCTTTTTTGAAGAGTCCTGTTAATAGAAAACTTAAGCGCCAAAGCCACTACAGTGCACTGGAGTGCCCCATTGTAAGTATTCTATACGTTTTAGAAAGGGCACCGTGACCCGTCTCCTTTACAGCTCAGTGAGAGACAGAAACCTCTTTTCACTGAATTGGTTAGGAGCTATCGGCTAATGCCGTCAGGTGGTTTAGAAGCGTCTGGTCATTTCGCCACACTGACCAGTAAGTCTGTGCCGGGGAAGAAGAGGGGACTTGCAGTAGCTGGGAATTTCCAAAGCTGGTCTTGTCAACCATGTGTATCCGAATGACATTTCCTTTGAAGAAACAATTATAGAATAGATATCCAATGCTGCTTTTTTTGTTTTGTGTTTTGGTGACAAAATATTGATTTCATATATTTCGAACCCTGCTTTGAATATTTGGCTATGAGACATCATTGTTCCTGAATTGTGGTAAAACGCCATATTGTGTTTATAGCACGTACCCAAGTGCCAGTGATTCTCATTGATTTTGTGCTTTTCCCCTTGACAATCTGAATTCACTTGGGACCTGTACACATTGTACAGCATATGTAATATGTATAAGGCTGTTATAGGATTACCCAAAAAAGTACTTTAAGTAGAATAGAACTGAGTGGAGCCCAGTAAGTGGCCATTATTCTCCCAGGAAGGGATTGCTGTTGCCATGGAGGTTTGCAGAACATGTTGGAGTTCCGTTGGCTCTCACTCAAAATAAATCACAGATTGCTACTGGCTTCAAGGATTTAGAAACCGTATCCCTAGTTGGAATCCTATGATTTATATAATTATCCCATCTTAAAAGTGAGCTGGTTGTCCATATCAGTTCTGTAGGCAATTTGCCATAATGCCTTAGTTCCATGCCCCATGCTTGTATGAATTTCTTCTCATATTTGTCGTGCATGGCACGATTTGTAAAATAAAGAATAAGTAAAGAGGAGAAAAGGGGGGAAACGAAAAGCTCTTCTCGACTACAACCATCTCCCAACTGTCTAGCAGTGAGATTGTAATGATGGCAAGTATGTCTGTTTGACGAGTACCAAAGCCCAGGGTGGGAGCTTCAGGTAACCAATTTAGGAAGGATAGTCCCTATTTTAGGCCCAAATCATTTTGTACCTCTTTTGTGCCTTAAAGAACCACTATAGTGCCAGGAAAACATACTCGTTTTCCTGGCACTATAGTGCCCTGAGGGTGCCCCTCCCGCCGGGCTGGATGGAGAGGAAGGGGTTAAACACTTACCTTTCTCCAGCGCTGGGCGGAAGAGCCGCGCGCATTCAGCCAGTCCATAGGAAAGCATTCTCAATGCTTTCCTATGGACGCTTGGTCTTCTCACTGTGCGCGGACGCGCCTCTAGCGGCTGTCAATGAGACAGCCACTAGAGGCTGGATCAACCCATTTATAAACATAGCAGTTTCTCTGAAACTGCTATGTTTACAGCAGGCAGGGTTAATCCTAGGTGGACCTGGCACCCAGACCACTTCATTGAGCTGAAGTGGTCTGGGTGCCTAGAGTGGTCCTTTAAGGTACCTCTTTTCTAGACAGATCATAAACTCCTCATAATGTTTTGAACCTACAGTAAATGTGTTTCGAAATCAGTCGGTGTCAATACGATACATTGCTCCTGTTCTAAATTACATTTTAGTTGCAGAAATTGTTATTAGTAAATCACCTAAAATGTCTCAGAACAGCCCCAAATGAAAGTGTCCCTCTTTGTCCATTTGAAATGTTGGGACGTGTGGTGTTGGTATAATTTTGATGGAGTCCCTTCACTTTTGGTCAAATAGTTTGTCAAAAATAGTCTCTCCTAACACCCAAAATCTGGCCTCTCTGCGAGGACAGGTACAATAAGGAACTTCATTAATATTTGTACAAATCGGTGTGCATTCTCCCAAATTCCTTCTAACAAACAACTCTAGGGCCTTTGGACGATTTTAAAAGTGCATGTATGATCTTAAATGGCTATTTTAAACATGTAGCATTTGCCCTAGTTGTTCCCAATATATCTTACGTTACACATTTTATATAGTGTTTAAAGCCTGTTATATTTAGTTTTAGTGACAGGTTCACTTTAAGATGCAAAGTTTACACAATCCCAACAGAGACACTATCCAAGCATAAATTCAACCCTTCTCATCCCAAAATAGCACTTACACAACATCGAGAATAGAGATTTACAGGCAGAATTCTTCCTATGCAGCCATTACCGTGGTAAAGAAGTGTGCTGAGTGCTGATTAACTCATTTCCTCGCATGACGCGTTGTTGAAGTGAAAACCCACTGCCCTGATAAAAGTGCAAATTTGTACTGACCCCTTCCCTGAAAGAGACAGGCAAAGGTGTTAAGGTTGGTCTGATTAACATGTCATTAACAACTTAAAGGTGAAATTCCGTCCATTAACTGAGCACTCTACTGCGTTAACAAAAAGATCTGTCATTTCATTTCCTCTCCAGTAATTCTAAGTATGGTGAAAGCCACAAAAAAAAACATTCCTGTAATCAATGCAGTCTCCCTGTGTCACATGATCACAGGCTCTTATTATTCAGACCCGTAAAAAAATAAGAAAGGGGAGAAATGTCATGTGATTTTAACATTGCAATCAGGAAGGGAAAATCGTTTCTACATTTACACAATAATTTGAAAACGGGTTTATATTTGAAGCCTCGCCCCAGCATATAAACAGAACTAAGAACGTTCTGCTTTAAATTGTCTTAGCATCGTGGGAGATGGAGTCCACATCAGCTGGCGTGAAAAAGTTAAAGGGCTACCCAACCACCATGACCACTTCTGCTTTTAGGGAGTCTGTATGTTTCTGTTTTAAAATGCTGCACTTACTGAGATATTTACATTTGTGTGCCTGGGGTTAGTTGCATGTAGGCAGCTGGTAATTCTGTTCCGGGCTACATAATGTCAGTTCTGTGCAAAAAAAACACATCTGTTTTCAACACGCCGGCAAATGGGGGCAATTTTCTTCTCCCCTCTCAGCGCTTGCAAGGTAAAACCGTGAATATTCTATCTTTTCTCCCTCTGCGTGCTACCTCCATGCCGCCCTGCATTGATCATAGTTTAATTATTTTTTTTTATTCCCTCGCCTACCCGGCTCAGAGGGTGTGAATGTGCTCCGAGCCGGTGGAACGGTCCAATTAAATGTTGACGCTACTCTCAACATTTTTTTTCTTACTTTTGAGATTTTGGTGTGCCTTTTGACCTTGGATGGATTCGGATAGCCCTGTTGTAACATACTTCAATCCGCTTTCTTGGTGAGAAAGCCTTGCATGCTGCTCATTCCACACATTCTTCAATGCCTAATGAGACTGATCTTGTGTGCGGCGGAGGTAACACAGAGGTAAAAATATAAATGATGAAAATGAGCTCAGTGTGAGCAAGGAAACAAAACGATAAAACAGTTATTTCATGTTTGGGTTTTCTCAACACATTTTATAAAATTGTCATTTACAAAAACTTAAAACAAATAATAATTTGTACTGTAGAGCAGCAATGTTTTCAGTAGCGTGTTAAAAAAAGGTTCGACATGGCACTCAGATCACTTCATTTTGATGAAGTGGTCTGGGTGCCTATTGTGTCTCTTTAAGACGAAGGGTTAAATACCTGTCTGCATATGCTATAGTGATATTTTTATTATTATACATGGAATTTACTGCAAGTTCTAAAGTAGACCTATCTGCTTCCAGTAGTAGAAAACCAGGCAAAGATCTCATCTCAATATACTGCTGAGACAGCTCTAAACAAACTGACCAACAATTTGACTGATTACTCTACTCTAATTCTTCTTGATTTTTCTGCTGCTGTCGACATTGAGGAATATCAGCTTCTTTTTCTCGCCCTCTGTAATCGGAGTTGACACGACTCTACTTTTCCATATTTCTTATCTTACTTCTACCAATACTTATTTAGTGTATTTTTTTTTCTTTCTGGTAAATCCACCTCACCCTACCTCTTTCAATCGGCATTCCCAAGGATCTGTTCTGTTTTCACTACGCACAACTTCTCTGGGTGATCTGATCATTTACTTTGGATTCCAGTGTTACGTTTCTGATTGCTTACACCCAGACCTACCACATTTCTCTTGACCTCTCTCTGTTCCTCCTGTAACATGCCACCAGTTGTGACTGGAAGAGTGGCCGTTTTCTGAAACTCATCTTTTTTTAAAAAGTATAAAATCTCTTCCTGCAAATTCTTTCTGCACCTTTCCCTTCAGGTCTGTGGAAAAATGGATACAAGGTGTATTAAACAACAAATATTAAGGGCTGGCAGCTACATACATCACAAGCGTCTAAAATTGAGTGGTAGCTCAAAAGAATATAAAAAAGTATGTGCGCTCAGGAATAGATGTTTGGAAAAATATAATTACTATATTTATTGAGATACAACTCCTATACAATAAATATATTTAAAATAAATCAAAGGAAACATTAAATGAATAAAGAATCACAATGTGTGCAAGGACCCACTATAATAAATGATGTACCAATGAACTCTCTATTGCGGATATGTAATACAATATAGAGTAAAATGTAAATTATTTATCACCTGACTATATTGTGGGTACAAAGTATGAAATAAAGTATCAAAACAGCTGCCCAAAAGATCAAACAATAACATAAAAAAGCAATCACAAAAAACAGTATCTATAAACAATTGAAGAGTAACAAATATATAGAAAATATATAAAAAATAAATAAACAATAATGGAAGTACCTGCCTCGGTGTGGGCCCCCCACCGAGGTAATAGAAGAAAAAAACCCCAAAAAGGGGGGAGAGAGGGAGTTCTATGCCGCCAGCATCCGACCCACTTCAAAAGGGATCTGTCGAGAAACGATGATATGCACCGCGGTCGGGATCTTCAAAAAAGACCGCGGTGAAAGTTGTGGCAGACCACCCACAGACACAGCTGGTGAATCACTCACAAGTAGGAAATATATACCGCGGTCGGTATCTTCTCAAAAGACGGTCTGTATATATACCGCGGTCGGTATCTTCTCAAAAGTATAGTTAGATAAAACAGCCTTGGATGGATACCCGCCAGTCCTCAACTTCCCAGTGTCAGGAGTCTATAGGCACAACACCCCTCACTCACCTCAAAGAAAAATATGTGATAAGAGGCACAAGAAATGAAAAATAAAAAATGAATAAAAAATCGATTAAATAAACAAAGGCAGCCGAAAAGGATCAAGCGGGACCAGCAACACATGCAGTCACGTCTACGCGTTTCGTCCCGCCCACGGGACTTTCTCAAGGTCTGTGGTACTGACATTAATTCTTCCTTAGACTCACTGCCTCGTTACCAGGGTTGCCGTCCTGCAATCCATAATGAATGCAACTGCCCAACTTCTCTTCCCACTGTCCGTCATTACATTGGTCCCTCTTTACTTTGTATTTACAGGTAACGGTCTCCATGACAGTTTTCCGAACTACCTGTCTTCACAAATATATTTCATCACATCCTCTCCACCCTACTCATGGATTGAATACCTACTTCTTTAAGAAGGTATATCAACTAGCAAGTTGAAGGAACACATGAAACCCCTAAAACACTTCAGCTTGCTAAATATGTTTAGGAGTTCACAGTGTTTCCTCTTTGTCATTAATCAGCACTTTTTTGTAAAGTGGCAAGATTGCAGCCGCTTGGCTTTCACTCAGACAGCACAATCAGAAGACAATACTACTAATCGAGTATAATGCATCCTGCGTCCCAGTGCTTCATTTTGAGAAGCATCAGATTGCCCGTGGGGATCGTCAGTACTGATGACCTCCCAGTGGGTGTCGGGAAACTGGGACAAGAGACCTTCTCACCACTGGATTAAGAGAAGTTAACTCTATTTACATGTTTTGGGGTATAAGTTTGCCCAAGAGACTACGTAACTCTTCAACGTTTTAAAGAAATATAGTCTATATAGTATAGGTAACTTCTTTACCTGACGCATGTTCTTCGTTTTCACTAATCCTAGCTTTTCCTTTTTTTCATATAATCTTTACAGACGTATGTAATTAATACACGTACAATCAATTTTCGCTTTAATTAGCATGTACTTTGCCATTATCTTTTTTTTTTTTTTGTATTTCCCCCCCCTCTTTTTTCGTTTACAACATAAGCTCATTAGAGCAATGCCGTCGTCGCCACTTTTTTATTTGTCTTTTCGAACCTACTTGTGTTTCTTATCCACCCATTGTACAGCTTACATTCACATGTATTTGCAGGTATATTGCACCCATCATCCATTTATGCCAGTGATGTGTTCTTTAGGATAATACGGCAATGTTACTGCTTTTGATTTCTCATTTTAGCTACAAGGTCTAAATACACAACCATACATCATACCTGTTTTGGAAAACGGTCCATTGCCAACACAAAGGTCCTGGTAATACTCCTTATATAGGAACTGGATGTGAGATCAGAGTATTTTTACAGCCAGCGGATTGATACTGTAATCAAAACTGGAAAAGGTCTCTAAGCTGCCTATGCTTTCATTCCTCCTACCTTGGCTTTAAAGTTTAAATTCACCTAAATTCTCACTTCAGTGAATAACCCTGGAGGTCTCCTAACATTGTACAAATCCTGCCTCAACTGGGCTGCGGTCAGTGAAATGTGTTACAAGATCCACCATGTTTTCAGGGACACCTATCAAATATACATATTGATGGGCAGCACATGAAAAGGGTGGCCCTGTAGTATGTAGAATTCAGAAGAAGGTGTGTAAGATTAATTAAGAGTAATTAGGCAATGAAGAATTCTGCGATCATGGTGGATCTGGTAACTCTAGCTATGCCACAAAAGAACACGGTGCTGTGTGGCAAAAAATAATATAAAAATAGTAGATGTGGCGGCCACCCGGATGGGAATACTGGTTTCGCTGCCAGAGATGTCTTTTTCACCCTAGTAACAAACTCTGCTGTAGCAAACCTGGACCCAGTAGCAATCACGAGTAGTCTTTCCCATTAGTGATAATCCAAAGCAGGTATAGTAGTGATATAGCCAGTACAGCTTTCCCCCACAGACATTTGTCGACACTAAATGCTTGGGGTGAACTGGTTTATTGGAGGCCACACACTGCCTTTTATGCAACAGCCCCTGCAAGTGGTTTCTGACTCAACTTTACAGGGTAATCCCTCCCATAATCCTCTGTACTATTGGTTAAATTAAATTATCTCTCAGGTATATAACATGTACAATTTTTATACACCCCAAAATACACACAACACAGTCAGGTACCACCTCAAGTCTTATATCCCGGATAGCCTGAATCTGAGCGCCCAACATATCCAAAAAGCGTTCAGATCCCACAAACGCAGCCAAAATGCCACCAGGGTAAAGTTCTGACCGACCGAACACGAGGCTCCTGCCCAAAATAGTTCCATGGAATCGGTGTTAGCAGTCGATGTCTTTCGGGGGTATGAAAACACACAGAATACCAAACGTAGTTCTTAGCCCGTATGCAGATTATGTGTCCCTCATTCGTGGGGATGCTCCCACTGAAACGCAGGCGAGAATGGAAGTTCAGCGGTGTTCGGGAAGTCAAGTGTCCGATTTTAGCTCCATGCACTCGACAACCCAACACCGCTGCCTGCGTTCGCAGCACAAAATGGCCTCCACCACGTGTTCGTAAATACGAATGGTGATCACCCAGCAGACTGTTTAGAACACTTCGGTTACAATCCTTATTGAGATGTTGATAGGAGTGATGGAGGTTAACAAGCAGCATACGGGTGGTCTGGTAGTTCGTGGTTTTGTTCCTTATCCGAAAAAACACGAATAAAATTTGGGTGAACACAGTTTACCCAACGAACCGGAGAATAAAAAGGGGATTTAGTAATCCAGTGACAGGGTGTTCTGTCACAGTAACAAATGCTAGATCAGTTAGGTTCCTAGAAGTTGTAGACGGCTGGCACGGCATCATGAGAGTTGTAGTTTTTATTCCACAAACAATGGAACAATAATAATACAAATACACACGCGGTGAAGGGGCTGGAAGAAAAACAGCTTAACACGTTTTGGACATAGAGTCCTTGCTTCGTAAGCTCCCTGACATTTCCTTGTATCTGTTGGTTACTGGGTTCTTAAGTGCCAGGAGTTTGCACCTTGCCATAATAACTTGCTTCCAACGTGAGGTAACACGCTATATATACCCGCAGTCCAATAATAAACACCAGCCTGCTATTTATGTGTGGAATGCAGAGCAGCAAATGGCTGTCAAGCTGCAGAGCAGCACAGTGTGTCTCTACCTGTGTATGTTTCTGTGACTCTGTGTATATTTTTATATATGTTGTGGTGGCATTATTTTTCCACAATACACGTTTTAAAATTTTTCAGATTTTTAGGCAAGGTTAGTGTTTGTCCTAGGGGTATTGTGTTAGGGTTGTGCGAAGATAGGTTTAGAGGCAGACATTTACTGTTCGGACAGCAGTAAGGAATTCATGTCCTCGAACTGTCTGTGATTAGTGGGAGCTACAGTCCAGGGTGGTATGGAACGAGCTGGATTAAAATAGAAGTTGGTGTCGCTTGTAGTATTACTCCCACTAAGCTCGAGCGAATGTCCCAGTTCTGGTGAAGATTTGGGCCCCCAAAATGCACAGAGGTGAACCGGGCATTATTACCCATTCGTTATGGCAAATAATTATATGGGTAACGTCACCATCCATTTCGCATACAGGATTCTAAGGATTCTAAAACATTATATGCAGATCATGTTATTTATATTTCCGTGTGTTTATAGATGGATACTATTTGTGTAATACAGAGAGAGAGAAACGTTCTCATTCATGATAAACCAAGAGCAGAGATATCTAAATACGGTAATTAATTATGCCTAATATACTCTTTTAAATCAGATTTTTGGGGCAGCGTTTAGTGTGTTAACATTAGATCTAAATTTAGAGTCCTTGTCTTTCTTAAATCTTAGGGGCAGTGCTGGCACAACCAGGAACTGGTGTGCTGAGATTAGTGGGAGTTAATCTCGGACAGCATCGGTTATTGCATTTAATATATTTATATACACATACGTGTATATACATTACATTGTAGTCTATCTCTTTAAAGCACTGTGTGTGTGTGTGTATGCGTGTCTGGCTGTCTGCTCTGTTCCTCCCTGTTAGTATAGGTTCTCACTCTCCATCCTATAGTTATTTCTGTCTGTTCCTGCGTGGATTTTATCTCTATAAGAATACAAAAATTAGATCGATTTTTTTTTTTTTTTTTTTTTAAATAAATCACTTAATCTGAAATTTATTATTTTTAATCTAATTTTGTTTATTTATTTTTTCTTTTCCTCCTGGGGAATTCATATATTTGTGTTCCCTGTCCATCTATCTCTACATCTATGTATTATTTTGGAGTACATGTCTATATGACACTGTTACATTGCCTGTATTTTTGGTTGGGTATCGGATGTATATAATGTATACTGTGTACCGCAGTCTGGTAGCCGTTCTTCTTAATCCCTTGGCACTGGCAGCCTTTGTCCGCATGTATACACACCCTCCGTCTCAGTATAGAATTATATGGGGGGGGGGGGGGGTTATTGCTGAGTTCCAGGGGCTCAGGGCAGTAAATCCTGACCCACCAAATTGTATATATGTAAATAACCAATTCACTCTTCATTATTGATATAATTTTTTAGACTATATTCCGTATGTAGCTTGTATCTGCCTCTTTCCTCCCCCCCCCCCCGCCCCCCGTCCTGTAAAGATGGTTCTATTGTTTGTGTCTTTGCTGCATCCAGTCATCCAGCTTCTGACCTCAACTCCCAGCATCCTCAGTGCTGTATTTAGACAGATAGAGCAACTGTAACTGGTCTCAGCTCCACATTCCCTCCATGCATGCAACATTCACACTGAACTTCACGCAGACACACAAACATACACAATCTGCGCCCCATGTGTTTGATGGTCCCCCCCACCTCCCCAGTTTATTTGTCTCTTGTGTGACAGCCAGGCTGTGTTATTCCTGAGCAGTCCTTATCCCCCAGAGCTCTCTCTTCTCTCCCTCTCGCTCTCTCCTGTCTATTTTTATCTGGCTCCTCCTTTCAGTTCTATTTCAGTCTCTGTGCTGCAGAACCTTCCACTTGCAGCCCAGCGTTCACTAAGCAGGAGGGGGAGGGAAGGGTGCAGGCCTAACGAAACCTCTACTCACCTTCTAAACACCCTGGACACTGCCACCCCGACTTCGGACATGGATTAACTGTCCTCTGTGGGCGCCCTGAGCCTCTCTTGAAGAAGACACAAAAGTTGTGGGCTTGTTGGAAGTAGGGTGGACTTTTTAAATTTTTTATTTTTGTGGTGGGGGGGGTGGGGGGGAGACGGTTGGTTGCTGGTGGAGGACAGGATTGGGAGAGTTGGGGAATGTTGCTGGTTCCCAGGGCCCTGGCGCTGCCTGATATGCTGCAGACTATCTATGAGACAGAGCCCTGTATGTCCTCTGCAGATGGAGTGAAGGGGCGAGAGCCAGCGCTGGAGCTCCTGAGCCGGGCACAGGGACACACACTGCCTGCTGCAGGTGAGTAGAACCCCACCTCTGCTTCCATCATTCCTTTCATCCACGGGGAATTACTCCTGTTACAAACAGAAAGTCTCCCGTCACTCTACATCCATCTCTACAGAGAACAGAGTCCACGTCTCCCTTGATTGAGAGAATCCAGCTCCCCTCTCACAAATAAACATGCTGATCTGCAGGAGACTTTAACTCTCTCTCTCTGTGCTCTATCCATTAAACTGTTCTCTTTCCTCATTTGTTACCACTTTCACTTCTCCACCTGTTATACAAGCATGTTTTCTTAGCCCCTCTCACCAATTCTCTCAGGTCCACTCGGTTCTTGATGATCAAGGACTGTCCTAGACACTTGTGAGCCTTTTGTGTTCTGCCCGATATTTCTAGTAATTTGCAGGTATTGGCTCATCCTTTGCTTATAATTCAGGACCTCTGTTTTCCATATGTTGAACATTATGTCTAAGTAATTCACACTGTATGTTACCCTGTCTGTAATAACATCATAACCTTTATTCCTGAAGCAACATTTGAACTCCATACAGTCCCACAAATCTATCTGCCCTACTCCCCATCTCTAGTACTGAAAGGTGTCCAGAAATTACCCTCACATACTATGTTTTAGTGCTTGAACAGGTTACACAATCAGGGACCGACTTGTTCATGAACACATCATATTTCTCTTACACCCTGTGGATACCCCCTGTTTTCCCTCATGCGTACCCTGTGACTGTGCTCACCTGAGTACTATTACAAACCCCCAGTTCTTCCTCACTGTGTATTTTCTGGGTTCCCTTGGTTCCCCCCGTGAATCCTCTGTGCTTCCTCTGGGCTCCCTCGGTCCACCCCATGCTTCCTCTGGGCTCCCTTGGTTCCCCCCGTGCTTCCTGTAGGCTCCCTCGGTTACCCCCATGAATCCTCTGGGCTCCCTCGGTTCCAACTTTTCGTCCTCTGGGCTGCTTCAGTTCCCCCTGTGCATCCTTTGGGGTTCCCCCTGGATGTACTTTGGGATCCCTCGATTCACCCTGTGCATCCTCTGGGCTTCCTTGATCCCCCTTTGGATCCTCTGGGCTCCCTCAGTCTCCCCTGTGCATCCGCTGGGCTCCCTCTGTCTCCCCTGTGCATCCGCTGGGCTCCCTCTGTCTCCCCTGTGCATCCCCTGGGCTCTCTCTGTCTCCCCTGTGCATCCCCTGGGCTCTCTCTGTCTCCCCTGTGCATACTCTGGGCTCCCTCTGTCTCCCGTGTGCATCCTCGGGGCTCCCTCTGTCTCCCGTGTGCATCCTCGGGGCTCCCTCTGTCTCCCCTGTGCATACTCTGGGCTCCCTCTGTCTCCCCTGTGCATTCTCTGGGCTCCCTCTGTTTCCCCTGTGCATTCCCTGGGCTCCCTTGTATCCCCCTGTGCATCCCTTGGGCTCCCTTGTATTCCCCTGTGCATCATCTGGGCTTCCTTTTATCCCCCCTGTGCTTCCTTTTGGCTGCCTCAGTTCACCCTGTGCATCTGCTGCAGTCCCTCTATTCCCCCTGTGCATCCTCTGTGCTTCCTTAGTTCCACCTGCCCATCCTTTGGGGCTCACCTATATGTACTTTGGGCTCCTTTGGTTTCCCCTGTGAATCTGTTGGGGTTCCCCCGTATGTAGTTTGGGCTACCTCAGTTTCATGTTTATCTTCTGGGTTGCTTTAGTTCCCTCTGTGCATCCTCTGGGCTCCTTCAGTTCCCATGTCATTGTCTGGGCTTCCTTTATTCACCCGGTGCATTGTCTGGGCTCCCTGAATTCCTTCCTTTGGGGTTCCCCCAGCATGTACTTTTGGTTCCACCTGGGCATCCTCTGGGCTGCTGCATTTCTGACTGTGCATCCCCTGGGCTCCCTCTGTTCCCCCCTGTGAATTCTCTGGGCTCCCTCGGTTTCCCCTGTGAATTCTCTGTGCTGCTCTGGTTCCTCATGTGAATCCTCTGGGCTCCTTAGTTTCCTCCTGTGTATCCTTTGAGGTTCCCTCTGTATGTAGTTTGGGCTACCTCAGTTTTCCTGTTCATCTTTTGGGCTCCTTCAGTTCCTCCTGTGCATCCTTTGGGCTGCTTCAGTTCCCCCTATGCATTGTCTGAGCTCCCTGAATACCCTCTGCATCCTTTGGGGTTCCCCCTGTATGTACTTTCGGCTCACTCAGTTCCCCCTGAACATCCTCTGGGTTGCATCAATTCTGACTGTGCAGCCCCTGGGCTCTCTCTGTTCCCCCCTGTCAATTCTCTGGGCTCCCTCGTTTTCCCCTGTGCATACTTTGGGCTACCTCAGTTCCTCCTATGCATCCTTGGGCTCACTCAGACCCTCTGTGCATCTTCTGGGTCTCTCGGTTCACCCTGTGCAACCCACGGGCTCCCCAGTACCCCCTGTGCATGCTCTGGGGTTCCCCCTGTATGTACTTTGGGCTATCTCAGTTACCCCGTGCATTCTCTGGGCTACCTCGGTTTCCCCTATGCATTCTTCATTTCCCTCTGGGCTGCTTTAGTTTTGACTGCGCATTCTCTTGGCTTCCTCAGTTATCCCTGTGCATCCTTTGTTGTCCCCCCTATATGTACTTTGGGCTATCTCAGTTACCCTGTGCATCTTCTGGGGTCCCTCAGTTCACCCTTTGTATTCTTTGGGGTTCCCCCTGTATGTACTTTGGACTTCCTCAGTTCCCCCTGTGCATCCCCTGGGATCCTTAGATTTCCCCATGTATTCAATGTATTTCCCAGTTCCCTTGTGCATCCTCCAGTTCTCCCTCTCAGAGTATCCCTTGGGCTTCCTCACATCCTTCTGTGCTTTGCGCCTATTCTGGGCTCTCTCATTTCCCCACTCCTTTTATCCACTGGGCTTCCCCAATTCCTTTCTGTGCATCCTCTACACCACCAGCTCTCCCCCCTGACATCCTTTGGGCTTCCTGATACCTTTCCCAGTCTGTTGACTCTCCCGATCCCCAATCCCCACTGTGCTTCTTATGATCTCCCTCGTTTTCATGTGTTTACTTTGGAGCCCCAACCCCATGCTTACCCTTGATCCCCAAGTCTTTCCTTATTTTCCATCAGCTTCTCTCAATTTCAATTGTACTATATTTGAGCTCCCTGAATTTCTTCACCCATTCTTCCTTTGGATTTCCCAATTAACCTCCTTGGTCAATTTGAGCTCCCCGATTTCCTCCAGTGCACCCCAATTTCCTCACGTGCTACCTATGGGATTCTTCTGATCACCCCAACTGCCCTCTCCCTATGCTCATCACCACCATGCCCTGCTTATTCCTTTATTTTTTATTTATTTTTTTATACTCTGGGCTCTCCTGGATTAAAACTAATTTAAAGTCCCACTACATTATCTCTCCTCCCCTAAATCTGCTTTGGGTCACTACTCATCCCTCGTTTGCAGGTTATATTGAGTCTTAATCCCCTCCCAAATTTGGAGATTGAAATGCTATGCATTCACCTCCCCAACACTAGTAACACTTTTGCCTTCAAACATTCACTATTATTCATTTCACAAACCAAATACTCACTGAATTTCAATGACAGACACACTTCTCATTCCATAGGGTCTAGATGTCCACATCAGACCTGAATTGCTGTCTGTGTACCTCCATTTACAGGTTTGTTTTCAGACATATTCAGCCTCTCTTCTGACCTTATCTAATCATTCTTTATCATGTCGCTGTACCACATAACCATCTAATACACAATCATCATGCTTCTCACCACCTAATATAAAGGCAACAGGACACATGACATACCCCTCACAACCTTCTTAAACATAAACACATCAGCACACTTTATCATTATATGCAGTTATCAGGATACTTATATCTCACCGCTGGCTAATCCAAACATAGATATCTCTCACCTCCTCCTGATAACACGTATCAGAGCATGAACTGCTTGCATTCTCCCAATACACCATCGCCAAGAAACATCTCTCATGTCTTCCTAATACACAGACATAGGGGTGGTTACCTTTCACCTCCTAATCCAGAGACCTCACGATACATTGCCTCTAACCTCCTAATCCACTGACTCCAGCACACATCACCTCTCACCACCTAATCCAGACCCCGGTACACCTCACCACCTAATCCAGACCCCGGTACACCTCACCACCTAATCCAGACCCCGGTACACCTCACCACCTAATCCAGACCCCGGTACACCTCACCACCTAATCCAGACCCCGGTACACCTCACCTCTTAATCCACAGACCCCAGGTTACATCACCTCCTAATCCATACCCCGGCACACATTACCTCTCACCTCCTAATCCATACCCCGGCACACATAACCTCTCACCTCCTAATCCATACCCCGGCACACATTACCTCTCACCATCTTAATCCAGATCCCAGCACACATTACCTCTCACTTCCTAATTCAAAGACCTTACGATACATCACCTCTCACCTTCTAATCCAGACCCCAGCACACCTCACCTACTAATCCAGATCCCAGCACACATCACCTCTCACCTCCTAGTCCAGACCCCAGCACACATCACCTCTCACCTTCTAATCCAGACCCCAGCACACCTCACCTACTAATCCAGATCCCAGCACACATCACCTCTCACCTCCTAATTCACAGACCTTACAACACATTACCTCTTGCCTCCTAATCCAAACCCAGCACACATTACCTCTCATTTCTTAATCCAGACCCCAGCACACATCACCTCTCATCTACTAATTCACAGACTTTACAATACATCACCTCTCACCTCCTAATCCAGACCCCAGCACACATCACCTCTCATCTCCTAATCCAGATCCCAGCACACATCACCTCTCACCTCCTAATTCACAGACCTTACGATACATTACCTCTCATCTCCTAATCCAGACCCCAGCACACATTACCTCTCATTTCTTAATCCAGACCCCAGCACACATCACCTCTCATCTACTAATTCACAGACTTTACAATGCATCACCTCTCACCTCCTAATCCAGACCCCAGCACACATCACCTCTCACCTCCTAATCCAGACCCCAGCACACATCACCTCTCATCTACTAATCCAGATCCCAGCACACATCACCTCTCACCTCCTAGTCCAGACCCCAGCACACATCACCTCTCACCTCCTAGTCCAGACCCCAGCACACCTAACCTCTCACCTCCTAATTCACAGACCTTACAATACATTACCTCTTACCTCCTAATCCAGACCACAGCACACATTACCTCTAACCTCCTAATCCAAACCCCAGCACACATACCCTCTCACCTCATAATTCACAGAATTTAAGATACATCACCTCTCACCTCCTAATCCAGACCCTAGCACACATTACCTTTCACCTCCTAATCCAGACCCCAGCACACATAAAATCTAACCTCCTAATCCAGACCCCAGGGTACATAAACTCTCACCTCCTAATCTAGAAACCTAGCACACCCCACTCTCACCTCTTAATCTAGACCCCTGCACACATAAAATCTAACCTCTTAATCTAGACCCCAGGGTACATTACCTCTCACCTCCTAATCCAGACACCAAGGTACATTACCTCTCACCTCCTAATCCAGACCCCAGTTAACATTACCTCTCACCTCCAAATCCAGACCCCAGCACACATTACCTCTCCCCTCCTAATCCAGACCCCAGCGCACATTACCTCTCCCCTCCTAATCCAGACCCCAGCACACATTACCTCTCCCCTCCTAATCCAGACCCCAGCACACATCACCTCTTACCTCCTAATCCAGACCCAAGTACACATTACCTCTCACCTCCTAATTCAGACCTCAACACAGATTACCTCTCCCCTCCTAATCCAGACCCCAGCACACATCACCTCTCATCTACTAATCCAGATCCCAGCACACATCACCTCTCACCTCCTAGTCCAGACCCCAGCACACATCACCTCTCACCTCCTAGTCCAGACCCCAGCACACATCACCTCCTAATCCAGATACCAGCACACCTAACCTCTCACCTCCTAATTCACAGACCTTACAATACATTACCTCTTACCTCCTAATCCAAACCCCAGCACACATACCCTCTCACCTCATAATTCACAGAATTTAAGATACATCCCCTCTCACCTCCTAATCCAGACCCCAGCACACATTAAATCTAACCTCCTAATCCAGACCCCAGGGTACATTACCTCTCACCTCCTAATCCAGACACCAAGGTACATTACCTCTCACCTCCTAATCCAGACCCCAGTTAACATTACCTCTCACCTCCAAATCCAGACCCCAGCACACATCACCTCTCATTTCCTAATCCAGACCCCAGCGCACATTACCTCTCCCCTCCTAATCCAGACCCCAGCACACATTACCTCTCCCCTCGTAATCCAGACCCCAGCACACATCACCTCTTACCTCCTAATCCAGACCCAAGTACACATTACCTCTCACCTCCTAATTCAGACCTCAACACAGATTACCTCTCCCCTCCTAATCCAGACCCCAACACACATTTCCTCTCACCTCCTAATCCAGCGCACACCTCACCTCTCACCTCCTAATCCAGACCCCAGCACACATCACCTCCTAATCCAGATACCAGCACACCTAACCTTTCACCTCCTAATTCACAGACCTTACGATACATTACCTCTTACCTCCTAATCCAAACCCCAGCACACATCACCTCTCACCTCCTAATCCAGACCCTAGTACACATTACCTTTCACCTCCTAATCTAGAACCTAGCACATGTCACCTCTCACCTCCTAATCCAGACCCCAGCACCCATAAAATCTAACCTCCTAATCCAGACCCCAGGGTACATAAACTCTCACCTCCTAATCTAGAAACCTAGCACACCCCACTCTCACCTCTTAATCTAGACCCCTGCACACATAAAATCTAACCTCTTAATCTAGACCCCAGGGTACATTACCTCTCACCTCCTAATCCAGACACCAAGGTACATTACCTCTCACCTCCTAATCCAGACCCCAGTTAACATTACCTCTTACCTCCTAATCCAGACCCCAGTTAACATTACCTCTCACCTCCAAATCCAGACCCCAGCACACATCACCTCTCACTTCCTAATCCAGACCCCAGCGCACATTACCTCTCCCCTCCTAATCACGACCCCAGCGCACATCACCTCTCACCTCCTAATCCAGACCCCAGCACACATTACCTCTCACCTCCAAATCCAGACCCCTGTACACATTACCTCTCACCTCTTTGCAATATACATGCCACAGGACCAAAACCTCTCACGTCCTCCTAATACAGACGCCAAATCACATCCCTCTCATATACCCCAATATTTAGCCATTTGCAGATAGATTCAGTGTGTGCTATTAACTGGTGAGATATATATATATATATATATATTTTTGGGTGCATGAAATCCCAGAATTGTTGTTTGTTTATTTTTTTATTTTTTTGTTATCCCACACATATAGTGTGTGTTAATATTCAGACTTAATACAAACCCATAGTAACAGATAGTGCTCGGTATAATAGGGTGTTTCTCTTGGTAATGAATCCACTGCACAGTATACGCTAAAGGCAGACCAAAACCAAAGGGAAATTTAGGGGCAGCTGGTAGCTAATCAAATTGTTATAGGGCTCCCCAGGAATCCTGTAGTAAAAACAGGGAGAAATGTATTTTCCCCCTGTTATTAAAAAAAATGGGGGCCCTTTGGACCCTTAGTAGCTAGTGAGGGTCCTATATTGTGCTCCTATACTTTAAAAAAAATGTTGTGGGCTCTTTGGCTTTGTCAATAGCTCCCTTCCTTCAACCCATGTCTTGTGGACAGTAATTTTACCTGACTGGAGGCAGCGAATACACTTCTGTGTGATGAACATGTAGGGCCGTGGTGGCCCATATTTTATTAGAAATACAGCCCAATTCTCCCATAGGTGAGGCCCTCCGAATTTCCCTAGCCTTAATACCACGACACACCAGTAATCCACCGTTAAGCGCATTCCTTTGGTCGTATGAGTCTACCCCCACCCCCAACACATTCTAGTGGCCTGAACACCTGGTTACTTAGTTGTTTACTACCCTAGAAATGGGAAGGTTGTTTTGATCCGCTATAACTGTAATTAAAATAATAAATTAATAAAACAAATAAAGAACAACAATAGCTTCATACTTAAAGGGGAACTGCCATTGTTTTGCTATTAACAAGTCTGTTTCACTTATCCCATTAAACTTTATTGTATCGTCATCATTAACTGTGATGTTGTGTGCAGCAGTAGAACAGTATTCTGTGTGCACGCAGAAGTGTTAAAAGGACATGCACATGCTGCATCATGGGATATCTGTGAATTGCATCATATACTAACGTGTGCGTTGACAGCTTTTAATATGATGTAAACACAATGTAAAAACAAAAAAAAATAACAAAATTGATAACTGGCATTTACTTCGTTCTCAGTTTATGCAAAAATATTTAGGATGAACCTTGTTTAGAATATTCAGCCCTTGCATCTTCATCTTATGGCCGTGGAAAGAAGCCCTCTCATGACTCTCTTCCCATGTGCAATGAAGGTTTTACATTGGGTAGAGTCTAATAAAGTTGCTTTGCATTATCAGTTTTGTTAGGTATTGCATTATAATGGGAACAAATGGGTGGCCAAGTTATACGGAATCTATAGTCCTGAAAATAACAACTGTTATTTCAAGACTGTTCTCTCCCTTCTGCTAATACACGGACAATAGAACTCCACTCTCACTTTCTATTACAGAGATACCAGAACTAATCCCTCTCACTTTTTGCTAATACACAGACACTAGGACTCACCCTTCTTACCTTCTCATAATACACGGACACTAGAAATCCTCCTTCTTACCTTCTCATAATACACGGACACTAGAACTCACCCTTCTTACCTTCTCATAATACACAGACACTAGGACTCACCCTTCTTACCTTCTCATAATACACGGACACTAGAAATCCTCCTTCTTACCTTCTCATAATACACGGACACTAGAACTCACCCTTCTTACCTTCTCATAATACACAGACACTAGGACTCACCCTTCTTACCTTCTCATAATACACAGACATTAGAACTCACCCTTCTTACCTTCTCGTTATACACGGACAATAGAACTCACCCTTCTTACCTTCTCATAATACACGGACAATAGAAATCCTCCTTCTTACCTTCTCATAATACACGGACACTAGAACTCATCCTTCTTACCTTCTCATAATACACAGACATTAGAACTCACCCTTCTTACCTTCTCGTTATACACGGACAATAGAACTCACCCTTCTTACCTTCTCATAATACACGGACACTAGAAATCCTCCTTCTTACCTTCTCATAATACACGGACACTAGAACTCACCCTTCTTACCTTCTCATAATACACAGACACTAGGACTCACCCTTCTTACCTTCTCATAATACACAGACATTAGAACTCACCCTTCTTACCTTCTCGTTATACACGGACAATAGAACTCACCCTTCTTACCTTCTCATAATACACGGACAATAGAAATCCTCCTTCTTACCTTCTCATAATACACGGACACTAGAACTCATCCTTCTTACCTTCTCATAATACACAGACATTAGAACTCACCCTTCTTACCTTCTCGTTATACACGGACAATAGAACTCACCCTTCTTACCTTCTCATAATACACGGACACTAGAAATCCTCCTTCTTACCTTCTCATAATACACGGACACTAGAACTCACCCTTCTTACCTTCTCATAATACACGGACAATAGAACTCACCCTTCTTACCTTCTCATAATAAACGGACACTAGAACTCATCCTTCTTACCTTCTCATAATACACAGACATTAGAACTCACCCTTCTTACCTTCTCGTTATACACGGACAATAGAACTCACCCTTCTTACCTTCTCATAATACATGGACAATAGAACTCATCCTTCTTACCTTCTCATAATACACGGATACTAGAAATCCTCCTTCTTACCTTCTCATAATACACGGACACTAGAACTCACCCTTCTTGCCTTCTCATAATACACAGACACTAGAACTCATCCTTCTTACCTTCTCCTAATACACAGACACTAGGACTCACCCTTCTTACCTTCTCATATTACACAGACACTAGAACTCAGCCTTCTTACCTTCTCATAATACACGGACACTAGAACTCATCCTTCTTACCTTCTCCTAATACACAGACACTAGGACTCACCCTTCTTACCTTCTCATATTACACGGACACTAGAACTCAGCCTTCTTACCTTCTCATAATATGGAGATACCAGAAATGTTACCACTCATCTCATCCTAATACAAAGCCACAGGGACATATACCTCATATATCCTAATACAAGGAATAGAAACCAGGACGCCTACCTTAGTTGCTCTCAATATAAGAAATACCTGTGTATACACTGATCAGCCACAAAATGAAAAGCACCTGCCTAATATCATGCTGTGCCCCTTGTGCTGCCAGAACAACTGATGCGACAAGGCATGGACTCCACAAGACCTCTGAACATGTCCTGTGGTATGTGCACCAAGACATTAGCAACAGATCCTTTAAGTCCTGCATGCTGCGAGGTATGGCCCCCAAGGATTAGATTTGTTGAAAATGTTCAATCAGATTGAGATCTTGGGAATTTGGAACCAAGGCAACTCTTAAACTCTTTGTCATGTTCCTTTAAACCACTCCTGAACAATTTTTGCTGGCAGGGTGCACTATCCTGCTGAAAGAGGCCACTGCCATCAGGGAACATCATTGCCATGAAGTAGTGTACATGGTCTGCAACAATCTCTAAGTTAGTGGTACGTCTCAAAGTAACATCCACATGAATGCCAGAACCCAAACTTTCCCAGTAGAACATTGCCCAGAGTATAACACTGCCTCTGCCAGTCTGCGTTCTTCCCATAACGCTTCTTGCTGCCAACTCTTACCCAGGTAAACAACGCAGACCCACCTGACCATCCACCTGATCTAAAAGAAATTGTGATTCATCAGACCAAGCAACCTTCTTCCATTGCTCTATGGTCCAGTTCTAATGTTCATGTCCACATTTAAGGCGCTGTCTGCCGTGTATAGGGGTTACCATGGACACTCTGACGGGCCTTCGGCTACGCAGCCCCTTACACAGCAAGCTGCTGTGTTCGGACACCTTTCTATCATGGCCAGCATTAAGTTTTTCAGGAATTTAAGCTACAGTAGCTCTTCTGTGTGATCGGTCCAGACTGGCTAGCCTTCGCTCCCCATGTGCATCAATGAACCTAAGGTGCCCATAACCCTGACTCCTGTTCACCGCTTGTCTTTCCTTGCACCACTTTTGAAACCACTGCAACCAGGAACACCCCACAAGACTTGCAGTTGTGGAGATGCTCTCACCCAGCTGTCTAGCCATCACTGTTGGCTGGATCAACCACATAAACAGATGTGAGAAAGATTGAACTTGATGGACGCATGTCTCTTTCCAGCCTATGTAACTATGTAAAGTCACTCAGATCTTTTCGCTTGCCCTTTTTCCTGCTTCCAACACATGACATTCAAGAACTGACTATTCACTTGCTGCATGATGTATCCCACCTGTTGACGAGCCATTGTAACCAGAATATAATACTGTCAGTGGTTTTAATGTTGTGGCTGATCAGTGTGTATGTACATACACAATTTCCTGTAGAATTTCAAGCTCTACACCTTGTCCTATAGATACCGTCTTTCCCTGAAAATAAGACCCCCACCCTCTCCTGAAAAACACACTAGGGCTTATTTTCGGGGGATGTCTTATTTTCGGGGAAACACGGCAAGTCGAATTCCAGGAAACACTTTTACCCCTGAATTATTTACTTTTTCCTTACTTCTTAAGTGTATAATATAGTTTATAATGACATATTAACAGTGCTAGAAATTTTGTATAATCCGCTATTATTGCAGTATAATTTTTTTCCGAGTATATACGTGTATGTTTTGCCCTGTTTTTTTTCCCCCAATATGTTTGTATGAATAACAAATACATTGTAGCTACCATACACACAGTGTGATGTATCTTTTTGTCTATATATAATTCCAATCTGTATATTTTTAGCTTCAGTGATGTCTGCAGACTGTTGGAATGCTTCTCATGAACACTATCCCCCACTACCCCCCCCTGCTGTGTATGTGTGTGTCTTATATTCTCAGCCGTTTCTGTCTTTCTAGATCTTATTTATCATACACATTCTGTCTTATCTATATAGCTATCTGCTCATATTCCAGATTACGCCGTCTGTCTATCAAAAGCCACGTTACCGAGCATTTTTTTCTCTCCTCCCGTTTCTAAATCACTGTCTCTTTCTTTCACTCTTTTGATGCAACTGTTTTCTCTGTTTGTCTATATTTAGCTGTGTTAATCACAATAAAAGCACTAAATGGTGTTTAGCACGCACCCCACAGGCTCTTTTTATCATACATTCCCCTTTTTATTTTACTGAAAAACTCTCTTACTCTGTATCTGGCTGCCTCCGTCCGTTCTCCAACTCATGCTATCGGACTGCTCCCTCGCTAATGCTCTTCCATGCCTTCTAAGCTTTTGGTCCATGATTCCTATCTACATCCCACTGCCCGTCCACCACTGTTTATATCTCCGATATCCCTCTAAATCTTGCCCCCCTTCTCCCCGCATCAAGTTCCACTATTCCTATTTCTCCCATATCCTTTACACTGTTACCTATTTCTCTTTAGCTTACACTCTTTTATCTCTCCCTTTGATATATTTCCATCCCCTTTTAATTGTGCTTTCCCACCCCTCTCTAAAAACGCTTTGCCATCATTTAGGAGTTCACACTGTCCCCCCTTTTCCATCATTTTGGTTCCCCCACTTGGGATTACAATCTGCCATACTTTTCAACCTCACACTTTGTTGTCCTTCTTAAGTTCCCCATTCTAACCCTTCAGGATCCCACTCTTTGCCATCTTCTCTCAATCAAAAGGTCCACCATCCACCCTACAACCCATGCTCTATCAATCTATCAATCTATCAAGCTCATGCGCCATCAACCCCCTTAGACGCACGTTCTCCCAGTGTCCCCCTTGAGTTTCCTATCTTTCCTATGCTTTCCTACCCCTCTCTACATCACACACTCCCAATCTCTCTACCTCATCCTTCCTATCTGTTTCTACCTAGCCCCATCTATTTCTCTCTCTGCCACCTTGTACTCTGTCCCTCTCTATTTAACATGCTCATGTTCTTCTCTGTTTCTCTCACATACTGTCATACCTCTCTCTCACATTCTCTCCTACCCTTCTGCAGCTCGCAGTGTGCCTGTCTCTCTAGAGCACACAATGCCTGTCCCTCTAGCTCCCAGTGTGCCTGTCTCTATAGAGCACACAATGCCTGTCCCTGTAGCTCGCAGTGTGCCTGTCCCTGTAGCTCGCAGTGTGCCTGTCCCTCTCACTCACAGTGTGCCTGTCTCTCTCACTCGCAGTGTGCCTGTCTCTCTCACTCGCAGTGTGCCTTTCCCTCCCTCTTGCTCGCAGTGTGCCTGTCCCTCCCTCTTGCTCGCAGTGTGCCTGTCCCTCCCTCTTGCTCGCAGTGTGCCTGTCCCTCCCTCTTGCTCGCAGTGTGCCTGTCTTTCCCTCTTGCTCGCAGTGTGCCTGTCCCTCCCTCTTCCTCGGGGTGTGCCTGTCCCTCCCTCTTCCTCGGGGTGTGCCTCACCCTCCCTCTTGCTCGCAGTGTGCCTTTCCCTCCCTCTTGCTCGCAGTGTGCCTGTCCCTCCCTCTTGCTCGCAGTGTGCCTGTCCCTCCCTCTTGCTCGCAGTGTGCCTGTCCCTCCCTCTTGCTCGCAGTGTGCCTGTCCCTCCCTCTTGCTCGCAGTGTGCCTGTCCCTCCCTCTTGCACGCAGTGTGCCTGTCCCTCCCTCTTGCATGCAGTGTGCCTGTCCCTCCCTCTTGCTCGCAGTGTGCCTGTCCCTCCCTCTTGCACGCAGTGTGCCTGTCCCTCCCTCTTGCACGCAGTGTGCCTGTCCCTCCCTCTTGCTCGCAGTGTGCCTGTCCCTCCCTCTTGCTCGCAGTGTGCCTGTCCCTCCCTCTTGCTCGCAGTGTGCCTGTCCCTCCCTCTTGCTCGCAGTGTGCCTGTCCCTCCCTCTTGCTCGCAGTGTGCCTGTCCCTTCCTCTTGCTCGCAGTGTGCCTGTCCCTCCCTCTTTCACGCAGTGTGCCTGTCCCTCCCTCCCTCTTGCTCGTAGTGTGCCTGTCCCTCCCTCTTGCTCGCAGTGTGCCTGTCCCTCCCTCTTCCTCGGGGTGTGCCTGTCCCTCCCTCTTCCCAGGGGTGTGCCTGTCCCTCCCTCTTCCTCGGGGTGTGCCTGTCCCTCCCTCTTGCTCGCAGTGTGCCTCTCTCTCCCTCTTGCTCGCAGTTTGCCTCTCCCTCCCTCTTGCTCGCAGTGTGCATGTCCCTCCCTCTTGCTCGCAGTGTGCCTGTCCCTCCCTCTTGCTCGCAGTGGGCCTGTCCCTCTCTCTTGCTCGCAGTGTGCCTGTCCCTCCCTCTTGCTCGCAGTGTGCCTGTCCCTCCCTCTTCCTCGCAGTGTGCCTCACCCTCCCTCTTGCTCGCAGTGAGCCTCTCCCTCCCTCTTGCTCGCAGTGTGCCTGTCCCTCCCTCTTGCTCGCAGTGGGCCTGTCCCTCCCTCTTGCTCACAGTGTGCCTGTCCCTCCCTCTTGCTCGCAGTGTGCTTGTCCCTCCCTCTTGCTCGCAGTGTGCCTGTCTCTCTAGCACACACAAAACCTGTCTCTCTAGCACACAGTACTCCTCTTTCTCGTGCTTTAATGCTCCATCCGCTGTCTAGCTGAGACTCTCCCATCTCTCTATTTTTTCCCTCCCTAGCTAGTTTGTGTCAGTCTTAGTCGCTCTCCCTTCTGTCTTTTGATCACACTCTCCTTCCATCTTTTGCTCACAGCCTTCCATCACTTTTTAGCTTGCGCTCCCCTCTCCCCCCCCCACTGCATTTTACCATCTCCTTTGTACCCCGCACTCCCCTGTCCCTCAATTCTCTATCCCTATAGCTTACTCTCTCTTATTGTCCTAGTTCACACGGTCCTATTCCTTTGTAGGTCACAATTCTTCATCTGTATATCTCCTATTCCTTTACAGCCCACACTCACCCCCCTGTATATACCATCTTTATACCGTAGCTCATACTCCTTCATCCTACTACCCACAATGCCCCTTAAGCTCAAATGCTCCTGGTTTTATTCTTCAACTCTTCCTTGAAGAGTTTTTTTTTTTCCTTTAGTTTTAAGTACACAGAACTCTTATTGTATTTAATACATGTTTGCCATTACATAACATTCCGATAAACGTCTTCATTCAGCCTATGAGTTCACTTTGTTTCTACATGAAACTCACCCTTTAACCTAATTAGGTTGTTACCACTGTGGATAAAATACATGAATCACCTTATTGTTTCGTGTAAGTTGAAATTCAGGGGATTAGATCACTCTTCTTGGCCTTCTTGTGTAAAATTTCCAAGTCGGAGTTTGAAAAATACCATAGGACTTGTCAGGCAATTTGCCCAACCCACTGGAAGACCCCAGAATCTCCTTTCTTCTCTGCGGTCAGAGAGACCGTCCGCCATACAGCACTAGAGAAAAGACTGTAAATCGAGATACTGGGCTTAGTCTCTCTGTAAAACCCCTCTTTTCAATATGATGGTTAATTAAGGTGTACTGCAGGTGAATTCAATGACATTAGTCTCTAAATGCTATATTCCCCAGAGGCAGAATGTGTTGGTGTGCTATAAAAAATGAATAGCTAGGAAAGTTTGGTTGACAGTAACTAGGTGTCATGTTCTTCCCTAATTAGACTCCTGCTAACAACCTCTTTCTTTATTTTAAACAGTAGAGGTTAGCCCTCTGCTCTCAGCAGCGGTGCCATCTCCCAGCAGTCTCCCCCAAAGTCCTGGGGAGCTGAGGACAGAGCCAAGAGTAGGTGGCGCACCTGGAGGAACCTTGGATGCTGTGACACGGGAACAGCAACTCCAACAGCAGCTACTTCTCCTCAAACAGCAGCAGCAGCTACAGAAACAGCTCTTATTTGCAGAATTCCAGAAACAGCACGAGAATCTGACCAGGCAGCATGAGGTCCAAATCCAGAAGCACCTCAAGGTGGGGAACGTTGCCAAATGGCAGATCTTCAGATGTTGCAGCACTGCATATTCTACCTTGCTTTACTAGCTGTAAGGCTGGCAAAGCATCATGGTAGTTGTAGTTCTACAACAGCTGGGCATCTGATTCCTGGCCTACACAGCTTTGAACCATTGCTTGTGCCTCACTCCATCTTTGCTTCCACTGCAACCACTACTTCTGTGTCCACGTCACTGTAAAGACAGTTCGACATTTTTCTTTAAGTTTTCTTCAACACTGCTCCACACAAAGAAACATCCTTCTCACCAATTGTTAAGAGTCCAGAGTTGGTTCCCAATGCGCCTCAGTATCTTTGCTTGGGACAGCTTATTGGCCCATCCAACCTAAGATTTGTTCTTCTTCTCATCAGAACCTTACCACTGCCTCTTGCTTCCATCAGAGAGAATGCAATAGTTTTCCTTCAACCATAAGAAACTTTTACAACCTGTATCCAACACATGGACTCCGTCTCCCCCCTCTCTCCTGGAAGAGACTTTCTCTCTGCAAGGAGTGGTCTTTCTCCCCCCACTACATGAACCCTCCCTCACTTCCCGGCAAAAGAGCCTATGCCTATCTCTTCTGTGACTGTTCCTATCCTCTGCCTCTCTCTCCTGCAAAGAATACACGTTCTCTCTCCAACCAGGTACTACTGTCCCCATTCCAAATAAATGAGTTGTTTTTATTACATGTTTATTAAATGGACACTATAGGCATTAAAACCACTTTAGCTTAATGAAGTAGTTTTGGTGTGTGGATCATGCCCCTGCAGTCTCACTGCTCAGTTCTTTGCCATCTAAGAGTTAAATCACTTTTATTTCTGTTTATGCAGCCCTATCCACATCTCACCTGTCTGTGACTCACACAGCCTGCATGAAAAAAAAATGGTTTCACTTTCAATCAGATGTTAAACATGCTTTAGACGTTTTTACCTCCTGTTCTGTTAATTGAACTTTAATCTCACACCGTGTCTACCTGCTGGATCTAGAAGGCTATCAACAGAGCAGAGGATAAGAAATTCTAAATAAAACCAAATGTGCTATAAAGGAGGAAGTTTAGACCTCACTTTACAGGAAATGTTTAGGAAAGAAGTGTAAGTCACAAGAAGGGAGGAGTGACTAGGGCAGTATAAACAAAGTGATTTAACTCTTAAATGGCAGAGAATGGAGCTGCGAGACTGCAGCGGTGTAATCTATACACCGAAACTGCTTCATTAAGCTAAAGATGTTTTGGTGCCTATAGTGTCCCTTTAAATCGTAGTATGCAAATGCTTTCTCTCTCCAAGACCAAATACCACTCCTCTTCTCTCCTCCAACCCAGATACTATCACTTCTCTCCTCCAACCCAGATACTGACACTTCACTTCTCTTCTCTAACCCACATACTGCCACTTCACTTATCTCCTCCAACCCAGATACTGACACTAAACTTCTCTCCTCCAACCCAGATACTGACACTTCACTTCTCTCCTCCAACCCAGATACTGACACTTCACTTCTCTTCTCTAACCCACATACTGACACTTCACTTCTCTCCTCCAACCCAGATACTGACACTTTACTTCTCTTCTCTAACCCACATACTGGCACTTCACTTCTCTTCTCTAACCCACATACTGACACTTCACTTCTCTTCTCTAACCCAGATAATGCCACTTCACTTCTCTTCTCTAACCCAGATAATTTCACTTCTCTTCTCTAACCCAGATAATGCCACTTCACTTCTCTTCTCTAACCCAGATAATGCCACTTCACTTCTCTTCTCTAACCAAGATACTGCCACTTCACTTCTCTTCTCTAACCCACATACTGACACTTCACTTCTCTCCTCCAACCCAGATCCTGACACTTCACTTCTCTTCTCTAACCCAGATAATGCCACTTCACTTCTCTTCTCTAACCCAGATAATGCCACTTCACTTCTCTTCTCTAACCCAGATAATGCCACTTCACTTCTCTTCTCTAACCCAGATAATGCCACTTCACTTCTCTTCTCTAACCAAGATACTGCCACTTCACTTCTCTTCTCTAACCCACATACTTTCACTTCTCTCCTCCAACCCACAAACTGACACTTCACTTCTCTTCTCTAACCCACATACTCCACTTCACTTCTCTCCTCCAACCCAGATACTGCCGCTTCACTTCTCTCCTACAACCCAGATACTGCCACTTCACTTCTCTCCTCCAACCCACATACTGCCACTTCACTTCTCTCCTCCAACCCAGATACTGCCACTTCACTTCTCTTCTCTAACCCACATACTGCCACTTCACTTCTCTTCTCTAACCCAGATACTGCCACTTCACTTCTCTTCTCTAACCCAGATACTTACACTTCACTTCTCTCCTCCAACTTAGATACTTACACTTCACTTCTCTCCTCCAACCCAGATACTGACACTTCACTTCTCTCCTCCAACTTAGATACTTACACTTCACTTCTCTCCTCCAACCCAGATACTGACACTTCAATTCTCTCCTCCAACCCAGATACCGTCACTTCACTTCTCTCCTCCAACCCACATACTGCCACTTCACTTCTCTCCTCCAACCCAGATACTGACACTTCAATTCTCTCCTCCAACCCAGATACCGTCACTTCACTTCTCTCCTCCAACCCACATACTGCCACTTCACTTCTCTTCTCTAACCCACATACTGCCACTTCACTTCTCTTCTCCAACCCAGATACTGACACTTCACTTCTCTTCTCTAACCCACATACTGCCACTTCACTTCTCTTCTCTAACCCAGATACTGCCACTTCACTTCTCTTCTCTAACCCAGATACTTACACTTCACTTCTCTCCTCCAACTTAGATACTTACACTTCACTTCTCTCCTCCAACCCAGATACTGACACTTCACTTCTCTCCTCCAACCCACAAACTTACACTTCACTTCTCTCCTCCAACCCAGATACTGACACTTCAATTCTCTCCTCCAACCCAGATACCATCACTTCACTTCTCTCCTCCAACCCACATACTGCCACTTCACTTCTCTCCTCCAACCCAGATACTGACACTTCACTTCTCTCCTCCAACCAAGATACTGCCACTTCACTTCTCTTCTCCAACCCAGATACTGACACTTCACTTCTCTTCTCTAACCCACATACTTTCACTTCTCTCCTCCAACCCACAAACTGACACTTCACTTCTCTTCTCTAACCCACATACTGCCACTTCACTTCTCTCCTCCAACCCAGATACTGCCGCTTCACTTCTCTCCTCCAACCCAGATACTGCCGCTTCACTTCTCTCCTACATCCCAGATACTGCCACTTCACTTCTCTCCTCCAACCCACATACTGCCACTTCACTTCTCTCCTCCAACCCACATACTGCCACTTCACTTCTCTTCTCTAACCCACATACTGCCACTTCACTTCTCTTCTCCAACCCAGATACTGACACTTCACTTCTCTTCTCTAACCCACATACTGCCACTTCACTTCTCTTCTCTAACCCACATACTGCCACTTCACTTCTCTTCTCTAACCCAGATACTTACACTTCACTTCTCTCCTCCAACTTAGATACTTACACTTCACTTCTCTCCTCCAACCCAGATACTGACACTTCACTTCTCTCCTCCAACTTAGATACTTACACTTCACTTCTCTCCTCCAACCCAGATACTGACACTTCACTTCTCTCCTCCAACCCAGATACCGTCACTTCACTTCTCTCCTCCAACCCACATACTGCCACTTCACTTCTCTCCTCCAACCCAGATACTGACACTTCACTTCTCTTCTCCAACCCAGATACTGACACGTCACTTCTCTTCTCTAACCCACATACTGCCACTTCACTTCTCTTCTCCAACCCAGATACTGACACTTCACTTCTCTTCTCTAACCCACATACTGCCACTTCACTTCTCTTCTCTAACCCAGATACTGCCACTTCACTTCTCTTCTCTAACCCAGATACTTACACTTCACTTCTCTCCTCCAACTTAGATACTTACACTTCACTTCTCTCCTCCAACCCAGATACTAACACTTCACTTCTCTCCTCCAACCCAGATACTAACACTTCACTTCTCTCCTCCAACCCACAAACTTACACTTCACTTCTCTCCTCCAACCCAGATACTGACACTTCACTTCTCTCCTCCAACCCAGATACCATCACTTCACTTTTCTCCTCCAACCCACATACTGCCACTTCACTTCTCTCCTCCAACCCAGATACTGACACTTCACTTCTCTCCTCCAACCCAGATACTAACACTTCACTTCTCTCCTCCAACCCAGATACTAACACTTCACTTCTCTCCTCCAACCCACAAACTTACACTTCACTTCTCTCCTCCAACCCAGATACCATCACTTCACTTTTCTCCTCCAACCCACATACTGCCACTTCACTTCTCTCCTCCAACCCAGATACTGACACTTCACTTCTCTCCTCCAACCCAGATACTGACACTTCTCCAACTCTGCTGCTTTTCCCAGTTTTTTTTCTATCCAGTGACTGCTTCCTCTCCCCATTGACTGCTTCCTCTCCCAATGACAGGCTATTTTTTGCACTACACACCATTGGTTGCTTCCACTCTCATAGTCTGTATCTTTCAAGTGACTGCTTTCCCCCTCTTTAATGATGGCTTCTGCTAACCAATGAGTACTTTCACTCTACTTACTGACTGGCTCACATTAGTTCTTGTCTGCTTACATTGCTTTCTGTCTTATCCATTCCAGGAACAGCTCTATACCCACTACTCAGGTTTCCTCTATATAATATGCTGCCCTAATCTCCCAGTTCAGATCCCCTGACCCCCACTCCACACTCCCTACTCAGGATATGTTCGCTTACTCAGTACATGATGTATGTTTATCTATTCCATTGACATAATTCTGCGACGCCTCAATCCAACGACCCTTCGAACATCTTCTATTTCCCTGCTCTGCCCTCACTTACCAAGATACTCACACCAAACCACATGCTTCTTTTTCCCATATGTATTTCTTTCTCTCTTTTCTTTTCTAAACACCTTGCTTTATCTTTATTTCTTGTGCCTGTCTTCCTGTCTGCAGCAACAGCAGGAAATTCTGGCCGCAAAGAGGCAGCAGGAACTGGAACAGCAGAGAAAACGTGAGCGACAGAGACAGGAGGAGGCCGAGAAGCAGAGACTGGAGCAACAGCTGCTGATACTGAGGAACAAAGAGAAGAGCAAAGAAAGTAAGAACACACTGGAAACCAGGAAAGGTCAGGAAACGGTGACCCGCCTGTCATGCTAAGCTGTAACCAGCGTCTGTTAGTGAGCCTCGAAAGAGACCAACAGAATCTTACTGGCTTATACTGGCCAAACGTTTGTTTGATCTTTGCTGTATGCTAAACGTCGTCCTTAACCTGCAATATCATTTTAAGGTGCCATTGCCAGTACAGAAGTGAAGTTGAAGCTCCAGGAGTTCTTGCTGAGTAAATCTAAGGAGATGCCGGGGAACCATTCCATCTTGCAGCACCCAAAATGCTGGTAAGAGTGGGTTCTGCTGCTGCTTCTTCTTCCCAAAGCAACTTCTCTGATCGTTATTCTTCTCTTTGCTGGTCCTTGTGCTCAGTGTTCCCCAGTTCCTTGGAAAGTCCACTGTCACCTGTCCCTCTGCTTCTCTCCCTTTTCTTTCTCCTGCCATAGTGCCCTCATCATTCTCTAAAAATACAATCTCTGTTAACGCTCCATCTTTGCTTCTAGGGGCACCCACCATACCTCACTGGACCACAGTTCCCCTCCTCAAGCTGGCTCACCCGCCACTCCTCCCTCCTACAAGCTGCCTCTTATGGGGAACTGCGACGGGCGAGATGACTTTCCACTCCGCAAGACTGGTAACTATGAAATGTAGGGATAAAGGGGCGGTGGATGCAAATACACAAGGCACGAAAAAACTTGCAAAGATAACCGAGAGGACCGTAGGAGGAGTAGGAGAAGTAAATAGTTTTCTGGATGGCCAATACTAAAATGAGTTAACCAATAAGTGCTACTCGCACGTGATGTGTTGTGCGGTTTAATTTAGAATACCAAGGTGCACGTACTATTCTACCCATTGTTCTTTTTCTCCATTTACAGCCTCTGAACCCAACCTTAAGGTACGCTCACGGTTAAAGCAAAAGGTTGCAGAAAGACGTAGTAGCCCTTTGCTTCGCAGAAAAGATGGGACCGTTATCAGTGCATTCAAGAAGAGAGCCATTGAGATCCAGGGTATGAATGATACTCTCTACTGTAGCCCTCACTTCCCTTCCATGCCCCTTTATTCTGCATTCAGCATCTAACTCCTGTTCCCCCATGCTCCTTCAACTCCAGAATGCTTTGCGCCCTGTTCATGTTGCCTTGCACCATCTGTCATCAACCTTATGCTAGTATCCTACTGCAGAACGTTCCTTGCCCTCCACCCTTCATTCTTCTTGTAAAACCCTCTGTTCTGCTGCTTTCATTACCCATCCTGCTCCGTCCCTACACCCCCAGTCTCATCGCTGAGGTGTTGGTGCTCACCCTCCCTGCAGTGTCATCGGTGTGTAACAGTGCTCCAGGATCCGGGCCCAGCTCTCCAAACAGCTCGAATAGTGCCATCTGCGAGAACGGACTGACTGGGAGTGTGCCCAATATTCCCAGCGAGGTAAAGAGTTTTATAGAAAGGGGCATACAAAAGGGGGCTGGTAAAAATTATTCATTATCCTGATGAAAATCCATAGACTTCTAGAAGTAAAATGTGGTTTTCAAAGAAAAATAAAGTCATGAGAGCAACTTAGAGACAAAAGAAGCTTTTACTCTTAGCTGCTGGGGGAATAGTTGTGATGGTAAAGCTTTTGAGTAACTGGACTTTGTATGGCCACAGACTGGCAGCTAAGCTCTATTTGTTCCTCCATTCTTTGTAGATGCTTCCCCAGCAGAGAGTTCTCACCCTGGAAGGGACAGGCGGCCCTCTAGGACTATACACCTCTCCCTCCCTGCCCAACATATGCTTGCAAGGGAGTGCCAGCAACCTCAGCGTAAGTACCTGTACAATTTAATGGAATTGATAACCGCCATCGTAACTTGACTGTTTTATTCCTGTAGTACAGCTGTGTTACCTTTAGGGCTCTCTCTCCAGGGCCAGTTCACCCCCCAGGAGGGGGCAGAGCGGCAGAGCCTGCGCCCAGGTGGCCCCTTCCTCAGTACTGCGCAGCTGCCCAGCCTGGACGGAGGGGAGATAAGCGGCCTAGGAGCTCCTTCACTTCTTCAGCATGTTCTATTATTAGAGCAAGCAAGACAACAAAGCGCCCTTATTACAGGTGAATCTGCGTATAATCATTATTTTCGTTCATGGTTTTATTTTATTGTTTATTTCTGTTTCTCTTTTTTTTTTTTTTTTTTATTATTCTTCTCTAAATCCATGTTTCTCCCCTTTTAGTCCCTTTTCTCACCTTCTCTCTAACATCAACTATTGAACTATGTCTGTAATCTTTCCTTTATTTCTCTGTATATTTTTGCTTTGCAGTTCCCCTGCATGGTCAGTCCCCCCTGGTGGGTGGGGAACGTGTCTCCAGTTCTCTCCGGTCTGTCAGTAAGGGCCAACGGCATCGACCGCTGAGCCGCACACAGTCTTCTCCCCTCCCACAAAGCCCTCAGGCCCTCCAGCAGCTGGTTCTCCAGCACCAGCACTATCTGGACCAACAACAACTCAGCAAGGTGAGTGTAGATGTTAATGTGTCTGTACCGTTTGCTCCATTCTAGGGTAAGATGACACACACAGTATGTCCCGTCTCTCCCCCCCCCCCCCACAGGGTGCAGAGAGTATTCGTCAGCCACCTATACACCCCGAGGAGACAGAAGAAGAGTTGACAGAACAAGATGGAGGAGACAGGTGTCGTGCCATATTCACCTTAGACGGAGGTACAGAGAGTGAAGAAACACTAGATGATGAAGATGGAGGAGAGGATGAGGAGGAAGAAGAAGAGGAACGGACCAATGGTTCTGAACATGCACTAAAAAAGGTTAGGATAGGTTAGGGAAGGCACATGTGGCTGGAGTTGGGAATCGTGCTGTTGAGTGAATGAGAAGATCCATATGTTGGTTTTTCAGTAAGTGTTTGGAATGGTTTTATTAAGGATATTGAAGTAAAGACAAATTGCTTATGGTTTGACAGGGAAAGGGATTTATTTAGGTAAAAGGAGGAGTGGAGAGTTAGCATGATCAGAGAGGCATTAATTTTCACTGCTGTAAGGATAGGAGGCCATTATGGAGAGCAGTAATAAAGTGAGGTGTAGATAAAAAGTAATAATATGGAGGAGCAAGGATGCTATTCTGTGAGAATTGCATTGCGTCCTGTATGGGTGATGAAAGGTGGTACAGGTGTGTGCGGTGTCATGTCAATAAAGAGGAGAGATGGATGCTGGGAGGGAAAGAGATGAGCAAAATGTTTGACATGGAAAGGAGCAATGGATGCTGTGTGGAGAAGAAAGGATCGAAGGATTCTGTGTCTGAGGAGAGAATACTGAGTGATATGCTGTGCGGGAGAGATGGTGTGCAGGAGAGAGGGATGCTGGGGGCAAGACAGGAGCAAGGGATTCTGTGCAGGGAGGGATGAGGGAGGTTACTGTATGTTTGGGGAGGGAGGAATGGAATAATAAAAGATATAGAGTGGGGAGAGGAGGAAACAGGTATATTGTGCTGGGAAAGACAAGATTGCAGGATGCTGTCTGAGGAGACAGGAGTAAAGGAGGCTGTACAGATGGAGAGGAGGGATACTGCAATAGGGGGTGAGGAGGGAGAACCGGTGTGGGGGATTAATAATAAATAGGGATGCTATGCAGGGTAGAGGGAGGAAAGGGCAGGAAATGTGCAGGTAAGCAAAGCCACATGGGATATGGGACTCCGTACTGGGAATAAATGACTGACATGTCTAGTGACATATACTCCACTATGAGAAGAAGAACTAGTAATATTCTGCAGGTGGAGATGGCAGAAAGGAGGAGTGATACTCTGCAGTGTGTACACTTTGTGCTTGATGTAGAAGCATAGTTCATTGATGAGCAGTGTGTGAGTCACTCTCTTATGACTCATTTCCCCTCTGGTGACTGTGCTGTGTTATGGCACCTCCCCTTTGACCTGCTCATAGAGGGGCTGCAGGTAGTGGGAGGGAAGTGGGACCTGTCTGAAGAATTGACTGTGAGACGAGGTGACAATGCCTGCGTCTGCTCTTCCCTCAACCTCCCTCCTTTCTGTACCATTAATATGTCTGCCGCTCTCTTCTCCCATCTAATTTACTCTCTTTCTCCCTATCTCAGCTGTTCCCGGACACCTTGCCCCTATACCAGGGCTCGCTCTCCCACACGGCACTGAGTCGCACCCAGTCCTCCCCTGCAGCTCCACTCAGCGCCTGCAGTACAGAGCCACGTCGCAGAGTGCTTTCCACCACTGGTGAGACAATATAACGAACACCTTCAATCACACACAAATTATGTACGCACATTCACATGTCTATTCATGCTCGTGTACTATGTGGGGGCTGCTGTCGAGTAAGTAAAGATTCACCTACACTTTTAGCATACTACAGATCATTAAAAAAAAACGTTATGTTATAGACTGAGTGGCGATACAGAGGCAGATCTTTTAATTTAATTTATCTAATTTATGTCAAAAAGGAGGAATAGCTCATATTTTCCAGGAGATTTTGGGGCAATTAGTCCTCTTTATGAGAAAATTGACCGCCCACTAACTGGTTGTAATAGGTGACAGCAAGTGACAGTGGAGTGGAGGTTATAGGAGGTAGTGCATGAGTGCTTTGAGAAAAATGAGTATGAATCAGAGAAAGTCAAATATTATGTTAGCCAAATTTCATCTTTTACCATCCTACTTTTTATTTCTAAACCATTCTTATCGAGGGCTGTTATCCTGAGCACTTTACAGAATATAGCTACTGATGGGAATCCAGAGAGGACAGTGTATCATTAGACACTCTGGTAGGATGTGAGCGGAGAAGCCTGTCTGTGGTTAGCAAAATGGGCATTCCAATCATATTACAGAAACTTCTGGACAATAATTGATCAGATTATCAATCAGTAAAATCTCAACTGTAGCCTGCTTGCCCGCAACTAAGTAATAGCTTACAAATAAAATTGAAATGCCCTTATATTCCGTAACCTTACCAATCATTTGTGTCACAGAATGTGCCCTGTAAAAGCAATTTAGAATAAAGTACATGTTGTAAATGTTATTTTATTTTCGTGTGTGTGTTTATTGCCACATCCTCTGACTGCCCTTAGAATTTGCAAAGCAGGTTTGGAGCATGTGGAGAGAAAGTACTTCAAACTAAGCATTTCAATAAAGAAGCTGTACTCCTTTCACCTTTGCAATGAGAGAGAGAGATTAAATTCTAGAGTATTTACAACATACTATAATTCCCAATTTTCTTTCTTTTTTTTTTTTTTTTTTTTTTCATTCTTTAGTTTTGCTGTGCAAAAGAAAAATACAAGCAGGAATGAGGTGCCCCAAAGGCAGTCCTCAGGCGTACATCTCGTTTGACATTTGAGGCAAATTTGACAATTTTTATAGGATATACAAGTGTTAGGTAATTGTGTCTTTAAAGCTTAGGTAGGAGTGAGACGTGCACCTGTTATCCAAACATCTATTATTAAAGGCATGTCATGAAGAGCAGTCGAGTAGGTGTCGATTGTTTGAGTCTGGTGCAATCGGTGGAGTGAGTCAGTGCTTTAAGTTTGTCACCCCAGGGCATCAGAGACAAGAGCCCCGTGTGTGCAAAGCAATGAGTGGTCAAGGCTTGTGCTGTGTCGTGTGCCTGTGTAAGACCTCGTGTAGGTGTTTTGGTGCAAGCGTGACCCCCCAGGTTGTGTGTATGTGAGAAGGCATGTTTGTTGCATGAGGGTATGGCAGAGGTAGTCAGAAGCCAGCAATATCAGTCCTCGAGTGCTCAGTAACCCCAACACAGCATGGGAGACATAAACACTGTAGCGATGAAAGTGCGGATAGTGTCTCTGAGTGTCTCTTAGCCAGCCCATGACCGCCGGTGTCGGTAGATACAACCTCAGGGTCTCGGTCGGGCGTGGGGAAGTCCTTAAGATTGAGCTGGTATGCTGCCGTAACATGGGTATGCTCCGAGTGGTTGGTATGCAGGTGGTGTATAGTGCTCTGTTGTTCCATCTTGCAGTGACAGTTGCTTGCGTGAGTGGGGCAAGTCTGCCCATTGTCCCTTTGAGCTGCAGCTCGTTGTGCTTCTTTTATGAGCTTTTCACTGTCTTGCTGTTTATTCTGCTGTGTGGCGTGTGGCTGGTCTTGGGTTGCTGCTGGGCAACAGGTGCTGGTAGATTGTCTAAGTGGTTGGGGGGGATGCAGCATTTTGTCTAGGGCTCCGGCCCCTAGGCTGTGATAAAAGGGGTGGTAGCTCGGCGCCGGTGGCGGTAGTTGTGGTGCCTCTATGTGCTGTGCATCTCCACCCTCTCCCCCCCTTCCTCCCATCTGCCACTTGGGGTAGGTGTCTCTCGAGGGCCACTCACTGATTACTCACTGTTAGGTGCCTGGCATGTCTGTCCGGCGGGGATCAGCGGTCTGTGTCAGGCTCCGTGAGTCCACTCCACTCACTGCCAAGAAAGATCCCGCCCGTTGTGGCTGGGACTAAAACTCAGGGAGCAAGCCTCTCCCCGGTTCCGGAAGTCCTCTTCCATCGAGGGTCTAATTTTCATTTTTTATGATGTATTCTCACCCTAAAGATTTTTGGTAGTCTGAGCTTGCAATACGTGCAAACCATTCCAATACCAATCTGTGTGTCTAATATTGCAGAGAATATAGGGACATATCTCTTCTCTGGAAATTGCACTGGTGACTATAGATGAGAATCACGTAAAAATGTGTTAACCTTTTTTTTATTTGGTGTTTGTTGTTTTTGCTTGTTTTTTTTTTTTTATTGGATTTTAAAGGGGGCCTGTCATGCCCAAGATCAATAATGCTGTTTTGCATAAACGTTTGTGCACATGCTGTGGTTGCTATGGTAACTCCATAGCGGGTGCTATTAGCAGTGCATGTCCAATGTAGGGGACTGCACTAATTTCAGTAGGACATGTCCTTAAAGGGTTACTATAACTCTTTGGAGCGGGGGGACCTTTTCTTTGTAGTATGCCCTATTGGGTACTATGCATAAGGTCCCCATGCTCTGATTCTAGTAAAATCTGTTTTAAAAAAAATAAAAATTAGGTTTACTTGCGTTGAATCCAGTGCCAGAACAGAGCTCCCAGTGCTGCCTCCACCTTACATCAATGTGGTTGGACTAATTGCTGGCTTAGAGCACATGCGCGCACTCCGGGCCAGCTAGGGAAAGGAAGGTCTTCTTTTTTAACACAAAAAAAACCCATGCAAGGAAGGAGGCAGGAGGGTTCGCGCACAGGGTGGGGAGAGCTAGCTTACTTTTGCAGGTGCTCTACCTAAAAGTGGAATATTTTCACGTCTGTCTGAAACATGCAGTGTACGCTAACGACAGATGTAATATATGTACAGGATTGACAGTTCTGCGCTACTAGTGTAACGTGTAGTGGGGGTACAACTAGCAAACAACTACAAGTAAAGTGATCATGGTGGTTGCAGTATTCCTTTAAGTAAAAAAAATTTTTTAAAAATCAAATAGAGGTATAAACGTGATGCTATAGACCCTGGGCTTGGCCTTAACCCCATAGTCACAGTATTCAAACGAAAAAAAGAAGGGTGGTCCAGTCATTTAACTTTTTAAAGTTCAACAGCCGTTTAATGTAGCCGCTTCACAGGGCATCATTTTGGTCACAAACTGTCATGGTTTAAAAGTTGAGTGCCTGGACCCCTCCTTTTTTTTCTCGTTTGGATATGGTTCTACCTGCAATCACTAAAGAGTATAGGAACGCAGTGACTCCATTCTGACATGGAGTGCTGGCAACGAAGCCAGTGAGGTTTGCCCTGCTTGGGGAAGCGACCCCAAGTGGGACGAATTAAAGAAGAGCGGAAGAGATCATCAGTTGCAGGATAAAAAAGTGTTACTATAATTTGTCACACCTTATAAATACATTACAAATACTTAAAAAGGGCAGTTTCCCTTTAAAATTCTTTTAGACTGTCTCTGAGCTGCAGTTGATCATATTACCACCGGGGGCATCTGAGAGCACCCTTTCAAATGGAAAGATTTGCTTCCCATACAGCCACTTTTAATTACAACTAGAGGACTATATTTATTGGATTGGCTATCTTTGGATAGCCTGTGTGTGCCAGAAGTATTTTTAGCATGCCATGTCCCTGGGCTATTGGATATAATGACCTTATTGAACCAAAGATATTATCAAGGTGAGAGAAAACAAGATGGCTGCTTATACCAGGCGATGATCAGACCAAAACATCTTTAGTTTAGTTGGTTTGTTTAGATTGCAATGTATAACGCTGGACAGTGGGTTTTGTTGTTTACGAGTAGTTAAACCGTAAAAGGGTGCTACATGTATTTAAATTCTTTATTTTATTTGTGCATGGAGAAAAAACATATAGCATGTCATGCCACAACAGCTTGAGCATGCGAGGTCACACAAGACTTTGCGTTAATTAGGCAGTGGATAAAACTGTGCACATTTTTTGAAGATTATGAGCGTTTGACACAAATGTACATATACAAGCTTAATATGAGTAGAGTGGACATAAGCGATTTTCGACTGCATTGCCTTAGGTTACTGTATATTCATAAATGGCTAAGCTATCATGTCAGCTAGAAAGGTTCAGCCGTATGTCGAAATAAGAGTTATAGGGTTAAACTAGGAGTTATAATATGTCGCGCGCGTATTGATTATGAGCCGTTTCATTAAGATTAATAGCCTTAGTATCGGGCTTGTAACATAAACAAGGTAGGTTAACTATGCAGCTGTGGTGCTATAAGGTATGTAAAGTAACTGTGGCTAAGACATATCTTAGTACTAGGCAGCATTAGCTGAGTGAGTGCTAGGGGAGATGTTGACAGGGTTACACATGGCTGCGCTAGAATGATAGTCAGGCCTCTGGTAGCATACAAATGAGCAGTAATTGAGGCAAATAAAACAAACAGAAAAAATAAGCATAAAGGAAGAACCAAACGTTGTAATAGAGGGTCGTGTGGGTCCATTAGAGGCACATGAGGCTAGGTTACAGCAAATACTATGCCTGGAATTGAGTCCAAGTCCCTGTTGGGTCAGCCGATGCCGTGTTGGGGCTGAGTGCGTGCCACCTGTATTGGTCGGTGCACTCTATCCCCTGTGGGACGCTGGGGGGAACTCCGCTTGAGTGCAGGCTGCCGTGCAGGCTTGGGTACAGGGCGTCGTGCAGGCTTGGGTGCAGGCCGCTGTGCAGGCTTGGGTGCAGGCTGCTGTGCAGGCCACTCTGCCGGGCGCTGTGCATGCTTGGAACTCCGCTTGAGTGCAGGCTTTCGTGCAGGCTTGGGTACAGGGCTTTGTGCAGGCCGCTGTGCAGGCTTGGGTGCAGGCCGCTGTGCAGGCTTGGGTGCAGGCCGCTGTGAAGGCTTGGGTGCAGGCCGCCGTGAAGGCTTGGGTGCAGGCCGCCGTGAAGGCTTGGGTGCAGGCCGCCGTGAAGGCTTGGGTGCAGGCCGCCGTGAAGGCTTGGGTGCAGGCCGCCGTGAAGGCTTGGGTGCAGGCCGCCGTGAAGGCATGGGTGCAGGCCGCTGTGTAGGCTTGAATGCAGGCCGCTGTGCAGGCTTGAGTGGAGGCCACTCTGCATGGCGCTGTGCATGCTTGGATGCAGGCTTGTGTGCAGGCCGCTGTGCAGGCTTGTGTGCAGGCCGCTGTGCAGGCTTGTGTGCAGGCCGCTGTGCAGGCTTGAGTGCAGGCCGCTGTGCAGGCTTGGGTGCCGGCTGCTGTGCAGGCCTTTGTGTAGAGTGTTGGCTACATGTATTTAATACAACATTGAGGCTTCCCGAAACTTCAGTTATAATGCATTTTATATAAGTGCCAGAGGGCCGAATCACACGTTTCATTTGTTGCTGTGTAATGTTTCAGTGCTGGCAATAATCTTTCCTTTTAACCCCTTAAGGACACATGACGTGTGTGACATGTCATGATTCCCTTTTATTCCAGAAGTTTGGTCCTTAAGGGGTTAAAGGGTAACTGTCACTCCCGTTAATTTAAATATAATCTTTATGTTCACCCAGTATTTAACAAAAAAATAAAATTGCATCCGGGAACTGTGTGCCTCCATTTTGGATTTGAAAATCGTAAGTGGAAGAGGTGAAATAGAAGCTGTGTTTCTAATTCTCACCCCTTTCAATGCAATGCCTTGTTTGTGCCAGGACTGAACTGGATTGTGATGTCCGTTGCTAAATCCTTAATTTAAAAGAAAATCGAGCGTCTCGTGAAAAAAGGTGACTTGTAGGTGAGAATTGATGGTTCCTCTAAAAATAAATGAAACTTTGTAGTGTTTCGATCTTGTCTCGAGGTAATATGACAATGTAGGAGAGGTTTTTTTTTTTAAATGGGTTTACTTGTTTGTCTAAAGCAAAAACCTAAATTTAGCGAATCTAGTTGCTGACTGCACTCATGATCAATTTGGGAGACCTGTAAATGATTCATTTAGCTGGTTTGGCGCAGGCTTAGGCTGTCTCTGAATGGGCAGCAAGTGATAGGGGATGATTTGCTAAACTGTGAATTGTAGTAAGCTGAAAATCACGTTTGTAAGCTAAGCCTGATTTGGAAATATTCTCCAACCAGTAGAATATTTTAGCCTGAATTTGCAATTCTGTTTCAATTCACTTCCGTTGACTGATTAGTAAATAAATCCTATGGGCCGAAACGGTTGAAACAGCTAGATGATTATTGACTGAAGATATTTGTAGCTTCCTGCTGGTGGTCATGTGAGCAGCTCTCTGAGGTGAAGGAATTGCACAAGAATTTTGGAGTTTTCTTAAAGGGGAACAGTCTCTTCTCAGAATGTTTATTATTATGTTGATTTATCCCCTACATTGAACAAACATCTGTTTGTTAGGTTAAAAAAAATAAAATGCATAAATCTACACTGCGGTATTGAAGCTATCATGGAACTGAGCGCCTCCATCTTGGCTCCCTGTCAGTTATCTGCCCTTTGCACCGTAGAAAAAGGAGGAGAATTAGAACCTTTCCGTTTCTCCTCCTCTGATACAATCTCGATTGTGACATGAATTGTTAAATACATTTACTTGGGCTCTCTGAGTACTATAATAACCGCAGTCTACTAGTGGTCATGATGGTAGGAGCCCCCTGGCACAGTCTCACTGTTTTTGAGAGTTTGAACACATAACTGGATCGTATGGGTGTCCGTAGTTCAGCCCCTCCTCACAGATTTCACTAAAGCAAAAATTCTCCTTCCACTCTAGATACATAAAGATTGTCAATATTTGGACGGAATTAATTGGTTGAGAGAGTAACAGCTGACTCTCCTCAACCAATGACCTCTGGCCAATACAAACAGTATTGGTATCTCTACAGCAGACATAGAAACTACGGCTTTTGAAATATTTGCAAAGAAGGACCTGACCACTGGCACCAAGGGTACCCAGGTCAGTGGAATGGTGCCATGGAACTCCTGCCACCATATCAACTAAAGCTGTTTATGGTGCATAAACCGAGCCCCATGTGGAAAAAAACGGTTAACAAAGTTATTGGTTTTGGTTTTTATTCAGTGGTGTATATTCAGGAGACAGTTTCTCTTCAAAGAAGTTATAAAGACTGCTTAAGAATATTGTTGCGAAACAAATACCCTCAAATTAATCATCATGTTTCATCTCAAAACATCCCCTCTCTCTTCTAGTTTTTTTTTAGTTTTTTTTTTTTTTTATCACTTCTTCCATGTTGTCTAATGCCCTTTTCCATCACAGGCCTTGTCTATGATACCCTGATGCTAAAACATCAGTGCACATGTGGGGACACCAACAACCATCCAGAGCATGCTGGGAGAATACAAAGTATCTGGTCCCGCCTGCAGGAAACTGGTCTTTTGGGCAAGTGTCAGGTGGGTTTATGAATATCCACAGAACATTGAGTGATTGGGGTTCATTAACGATTCAGTGGGATAAAAATACCAACAGAAAATGGGGAAGACATGGGGAAAAATAGGGGAAACACAAGTCACTAAGGAAAGATACATATATCATAGTCCAGACATGTTTGTTTGCTAACAGAAGCCAAACACATATTTTTGTTATTTTTTTTGGAGGGACATATCGGGGTGGTTTTTGTTTTGGGTGGTGGGGGACGGATCACCCAGGAGGGACAATAGGAATGACGTGATGTTCTTGTCACAGCGCGTGCGGGGCAGGAAGGCCACGTTGGACGAGATTCAGACGGTACACACAGAACATCACACCCTTCTGTACGGGACCAGCCCACAGAGCCGTCACAAGCTGGAGAGCAAGAACCTGCTGGGTGAGGGTGGAGGAAAACAAGGGGGTTGTGGCAGAAGACAATTGGGATTGAAAATGTATCCTTAAGATAGGGTTCTGGAAAGGGTTTTAGAGCTTTGGGAAATTAGCTGGTCAAAAAGATAGTAGAGAAGTAAGCGTAGGAAATGTAGCGTGTTATATGATAGATGGCATTTAAAGGCCGTGTAATGTTTGCCCAAGAAAAGGGTGGAGCAGCAAGGCACATGGGAGAAAAAGAGTGGACAATTAGGTAGAGCTATTGCCCGTCCTCTAAGCATACACACCATATTAAAGGATCAACCATGCTTTAATGTGAATGCCTTTTATATAAATTGCCATGCTGAGACAAATTCAGAGACACGAGAGAAAGGTGTGAACCAGACAGAGAGAGAAACAGGAAGATAAAAACTGACCCATTTGAAATCAAAGTTGGATTCTTGTAAGCTGAAAGCACTAAGCACGTTCTCGGTCTGGAGCTGGGATTCCAATCTTAGCTAGTGACCAGCGCATCAACACATGAGTCTAAATCCGGGATAGGCAACCTTTGGCACTCCAGATGTTGTGCACTACATCCCCCATAATGCTCTGACACCCATAATGCTGGAAAAGCATCATGGGAGGTGTAGTCTAAAACATCTGGAGTGCCGAAGGTTGCCTACGCCTGGTCTAAATTAATGGCAGTTTGCAGGCTGCTGTAAAGTGCAGATTTTCTGCCATAAAAGTATAACTTAGCACATTTAATGACGCTAATATACCTCTTAATGTTCAGCATAAACTGAAGCGTTGCTGTTCCTTAAATTAAGACGTACCATTATGTAGCGCAGGCAGGTTACCCTGTCCCTCTATCTACACTTAAAATATTGGTGACTGCGTGTGATTTTTTAAAATTTTGTTTTGTCTTGTCTTCTTTTATGAAACCTTTTTGCAGGACCTTTGTCTCAGAAGCTTTATGCGGTTCTACCCTGCGGGGGGATTGGGGTAAGACTGCATCCATAATTCTATCTATGGCATTTGTCACACTATAATTCATATACGTTTCATTTAGAAAGTGCTTCTGAATGTCATAGTTTGTGTTTTAGTTGATCAGTTACTACTTTGTACTAATGAGCTTGCTGCAACCTAAATACATCCTCATCTAAAGGGACACTAGTCACCAAAACCACTTTAGCTTAAGGAAACCGGTTTAATGTATAGAACATGTCTCTTAAGTTTCACTGCTCAAACCACTGTCATTTAGGAGTTAAAACACTTTTGTTTCTGTTTATGCAGCTCTAGCCACACCTCCACTGACTGTGACTGACACAGCCTGCATGAAAACAAAATGCCTTCATTTTCAATCAGATGTCAACTTAATTCAAAGGTTTTTAATCTCCTGCTCTGTATATTGAACTTTAATTACATACAGGAGCTCCTGCAGGGCCTAGCAAGCTAATAATAGAGCAGGTGATAAGAAATTCTAAATTAAACAGAATTTACAATAACTTAGGTTTAACCCCTTAAGGACCAAACTTCTGGAATAAAAGGGAATCATTACATGTCACACATGTCATGTGTCCTTAAGGGGTTAAACATTAGATCAGGGGTAGGCAACCTTTTGGTAGTACTATGCCAAAACATGAATTTGGAAGTCCCTTGGTGTGCCGATCCAATTTTTTAATTTGAGGTGTTTCTGCTTGTGTTATTTATGGGTGCTGCAGTTGCTTTGTAACATACTATTTGTGCGTATGTGGGCTATTGTATTGTATATGTTCATGAGTAGTTTGTGTTGTTGTATATGATACCTATGAATGTGGGCTGTGTATGGGGGTTGTTTGAGGAATTGTGTGTCTGGATGATATGTCACATTTTGTGGGGCTGCTTGTGGTATTGCATGAGCAGCTACTTGTGTGCTTGTGTGCTTGTATGTGGATTGTCAGTGGTGTTGTGTTTGTGGGCACTGTTTGTGTGTGGGCACTGTTTGTATTTGTATAAGAAGGAGGCTTCTTCTGCAGCTCTGTGTATATCTACCAGTGTGGATGGCTTTGCTGGGGGTCCAGGGAGGACCGGGTTGGCAAGGTACCAGTCAAGTGCAGGAGCTGCGATAGCTGCTGCAGGCTGCTCTACTCAAGTGCATTCACAAGTGCTGGGAGGAAGTGATCACTTCCTCTTTGTGCTGCCATGCGTGAATTGAGTGTCTGACATCATGCAATCACTGCTCGGTTTGCAGTAGCAAATATCTGAAGTCCCACTGGGACTTCTGATAGGCCAGAGCCTTTTTGTCTCTGGCCACCTCGAGTGCCGTGCAAGGACGCCTCGAGTGCCATGCATGACACACATGCCATAGGTTGCTGACCCCTGCATTAGATGGCTCTTTACAGGAAGTGTTTAAGAAGGCTGAGCAAGTCATATGCAGTGAAGTGGGACTAGGGCTGTATAAACAGAGTGATTTAACTCCTAAATGGCAGAGGATTAAGCAGTAACACTGCAGGGGCATGATCTATAGACCACAATTGCTTTTTAAGCTAAGTTGTGTTGGTGACTATGGGTCCCTTTATTAACATTCAGAGGATCAGTGGATGGAGACGAGTTTCTGCATACTTGCCACACAATGACCCGTCCAGCTTGCATTTAGAGATCTATTCTTGCGCTCTCCATAAGAACTTCCTTCCTTTCCACATAAGGTTTCCTTAGTTCCCGAAAGTGTTTTTTAATTGTTGGGGATCTTCGTTCTAACGTTGCACGGGTTCTACCCATAAAGGACCCTCACCCAGTACTTGCAGTGTTTTCTACTATTGGACATTGTTCCACTACTCAAATAGTTTTCTACCCGCCTAGGCTTTTCTCCCAGTTTTCTACAGTGTTGTACGTTTAGACTAGACTCCTTTGGGAAACTAATATGTTTATACCTCCAGTGTGTTGCAGTGGTTTCAACTTGAACAGATATGATAGGACCCAGTTTTTCCTTTGCAAGGTTGCCTTTCCAGGTGACCCAAATCTTTTCCTTCGGCTAAATAATGCATCTCTAATGGCAGGTGGACAGTGACACGGTATGGAATGAACTACACTCTCCACCTGCAGTGCGGACAGCTGTGGGCTCTCTCCTCGAGCTGACTTTCAAAGTGGCATCTGGAGAGTTGAAGGTATGTCCCCATAATGGATTGAAACCAATCAGGCAGGTTAGAGTCATTGTGAAGTGCTGACACTAATTCCCCCGTCTATGCTTCTTCCTAATGTTCTTTCTTTACTATTCTTTTCCACCTTACCCTTGTTTGTCCACATCTACCCTTTCCCATTATTGTCCTCCTCCTTTATATTACTTTCTATGTACAATCCATCCTCCTGAAGAATGGCTTTGCAGTTATCCGTCCACCAGGACATCATGCCGAGGAGTCCGTTGCCATGTGAGTATTGTGACAGTATTCTCTTTTTAGCAGTTCTTCTCCATGTACTAAATGAGTGTTCTTTGCTTTATTCTGTCCAGCATCTGTCATTCTAATCTTCAGTATGTTCTCTCTCTCATAACATGCTTCTCCATCTTGTTTCATTCAGACATGTCTGTCTTTCAACCAACCCTATCATCCTACCTTCTCTTGAATGGTCTATCTCACGTACCATACATATCCATCTTATCTTCTGGATGTTCTTCCTCTTCATAACTCACATCCATTTCTGGTTCCTCTTAGAACTTTTTTGTCTTGACCTTCTAATACCTTGTATTTCCTTGAGAACTTTCTAGTGACATATCTATTCAAAAATTTTTTTTTTTTAGCTTTATCTCTCTTGACATTAGTATTAATGCAGTCTTATTCAGAAGTGTATCTTTCTCTTCATACACATATATTCATATTTTCTTCACAACCCTTTCCATAACTACTGATTTACATATCCATCTAATTTTCTTCAGAAATGTGTCTTCCCGTGCTCCCCAACTCTTTGTGGCACCCTCACTTTATACTATATTATATTTTTATCGATATACCAGCTGTTCTATCTGATTTGTGTCAATCAGTGAACTTTTCCCCATTCTTTCACTTCTAGGGGTTTCTGTTTTTTTAACTCTGTTGCTATTGCGGCCAAACTACTGCGTCAGAAGATGAACGTGGGCCGGATACTGATAGTGGACTGGGTGAGTTACTGTAGGTTCATGACTAATATACGAAATTATGGGACTCTGAAGTTGGGCTGATCCTTTAGCCAAGGGAGTTTGGACTTTCAGAATGACCAACAACTTCCATTAAATCTCATAGGCCAAACATAATCGTACTACAATGAGATTATTAAAGGTATATACCGTATTTATCGGCGTATAACACGCACCGGCGTATAACACGCACCTCATTTTAAGAAGGAAATTCCAGGAAATTTCCCCCCCTCCCATAGTATCCCCCCCCCCCCTCATCCCATAGTGTCCCCCCCCTTTCCATAGTATTCTCCCCCCCCTCCCATAGTGTTCCCCCCTCATCCCATAGTGTCCCCCCCTCATCCCATAGTGTCCCCCCTCATCCCATAGTGTCCCCCCTCATCCCAGAGTGTCCCCCCCTCATCCCATAGTGTCCTCATCCCATAGTGTCCCCCCCTCCCTAGTATTCTCCCCCCCTCCCATAGTATTCTCCCCCCCCATAGTATTCTACCCCCCCTCCCATAGTATTCTCCCCCCACTCCCATAGTATTCTTCCCCCCCCCCCCCCACATACTGTCCCCCCCCCCTCCCATAGTGTCCCCTAGTGCACGTTCCCTTGTCCCATAATTACTTACCTGTCTTGAAGCGTGGGCCGGCTTCACAGCGCGCACAGCGGTACAGGAACTTCAATTTCAGGTTCCGGTTTCCGGCGGGACTGAACGGAAGTGTGCACACTTCCTTTCAGTCCCGCCGGAAACCGGAACCTGAAATTGAAGTTCCTGTACCGCGGTGCGCGCTGAACACCGGCCCACGCTTCAAGACAGGTAAGTAATTATGGGATATCGGCGTATAACACGCACCCACGATTTTCCCCCTATTTTCAGGGACAAAAAGTGCGTGTTATACGCTGATAAATACGGTATTTGAATATTAACTGCACATCCTTATTGCAGTACCCCTGTGTTTTTGTCATTCTAAATATATGGTAATCCTACTTAGTTCTGTAAATAAAAAAAATGTTGTTTAAATGTTAATTTGGAAAACTGTATATTAAAATAAATTTGATTTGCCTTGTACAAATCCATAAAATATGTCCCTGTCATTTAACACATTTTGGTACTACATGTGACTAACCCTTTCAGTCACTGCTATTGAGTCACTTTGCTGCCACATGGGCTGATTCTGGCATTAGCGTGTCACTGTTAATTGGGCTCCATTTTGTTTCGTGTGACACTAACTCTCAATCATTGTGGTTGTCTTTCCACTCCAGGATATTCACCATGGCAATGGCACTCAACAAGCATTCTACAGTGACCCAAATGTTCTCTATATGTCTCTCCATCGTTACGATGATGGTAACTTCTTTCCAGGCAGTGGCTCTCCAGAAGAGGTGTGTTGGGTAGTGGGGATGAGGAAGACTAGGACAGTGTTGGGTGGGTAACTAAAGAGGGCACCATTCACCAGAAGGTGTATTTTTTATGTCACAGGTGGGCGCTGGCTGTGGAGTGGGGTTTAATGTGAACATTGCGTGGACAGGTGGTGTGGACCCCCCAGTGGGTGATGCTGAATATCTTGCTGCTTTCAGGTATGTCCCAATGTTTCATCACATCACTATTTGTTGCTTCTTTTCATTTCTCACCATTGATGCTTTCCCATAATTCCAAACAACGCAACGAACATAAGTACAAATGTAGAATCTATAAACTTTAATGGCATATGTCGGTTTGGGTTTGTAACAAAAAAGACTTTGTCCCTCTTAGCTCAGCAGAAGTTTAGTTTATTTCCTCTTTTCACTCTGTACCTGCTGCCCTTCATGCATTCTCATTGCTTGTCGCCAAAATCTGTTTTCCTTCACATCCCCAATCAGTACTCCAATGGGGCCTATCCTCATTCACGTAGATGGCTCCTCCAGATTTTATTTAACCACACCGGCCTTTATAAGGAAATGCTAGAGGTGTTTTTCAAAATCCTTATCAAAGCTGAAGTATTGGCTTGTAAAAATAGTATACAATATACTGTAATACTCTTTAGACATTAATTCCAAGTGCCCCAATGCCGAGGCCGAGGCCAGAGCTATAGAGTAGGACAATAAGTATTTTGTTATGAACTGCACGCTGGTTTATAACAGCATATACAAAGGGGTTGGACCACAATGAGAAATACACATTTGCAAACAATGTACAACCCACCTACAGCTTGGTATAGGTAATTAACACAGGTAAATGTCCAGTAGTTGGTAATACAAATAGGTATGTCACGATAACACAGGTGTAAATGCAGATTAGATTGAAATGGCAATTTAATACATATCATTGTTTAAGAAAGAGGGAGTAGCTCCTCAAAGTGTTCTCAGGTGGTATATATAACAAAACAGAAGGCATAAGCTTGAAATATATATATGTATTTTTAAATATTTATTTTAACTCTATTAATACTTTAGTTTAAAGACTTTGCTAGATCACATTGGTGTACTGCAAGCATGTCAAACTTGCGGCCCACATTGAACATATTTGCGGCCCACATTGAACATCTTTGCGGCCTGCCTGCCCTGGGGCTGCTTTGTGCTGTGGCTGCGACCAGCCGCAAGACAGGAAAGATATTTCCTGTCTGATCATTGTCTTCCCTCCGGCGGCCACAGTAGCGCAGAGTGGCTGACTGTCTGCAGAGCAGGCAAACCACTCCCCCTTCCCTCCTGCTCGCAGTGCAGGCCACTTCCCCTTCCCTCCTGCTCGCAGTGCCAGAGGAGCGTCTGGCCTGCTTGAGCAGCGCTGGAACTGGAGGATGGGCATCTCATCTTAAGGTAGGAGAAGAGGGGCTTGTGGGGGACCTTACTGTGTAATGTAGTGTAATTTGGGATAAGGAAGTGCAGTGTATTAATTTAATAAAGGCAGGGGGTCAGTGTATTTTAATTTGGGGGAGGGAGGGAGCCAGTGTATTAAGGGAGGGGGCCAGTGTATTTTAATTTGGAGGAGGGAAGGGGGCAGTGTATTTTAATTTGAGGGAGGGCGGGGGCCAGTGTATTAATTTGAGGGAGGGCGGGGGCCAGTGTATTAATTTAAAGGGAGGGCGGGGGCCAGTGTATTAATTTAATGAAGGGAGGGGGCCAGTGTATTAATTTAATGAAGGGAGGGGGCCAGTGTATTAATTTAATGAAGGGAGGGGGCCAGTGTATTTATTTAATGAAGGGAGGGGGCCAGTGTATTAATTTAATGAAGGGAGGGGGCCAGTGTATTTTAATTTGAGGGAGGGAGGGGACAGTGTATTAATTAGAGAGAGGGAGGGGACAGTGTATTAATTTGAAGGATTGAGGGGGCCAGTGTATTAATTTGAGGGAGGGAGGGGGCCAGTGTATTAATTTGAGGGAGGGAGGGGGCCAGTGTATTAATTTGAGTGAGGGAGGGGACAGTGTATTAATTTGAGGGAGTTGGCAGTATATTTGGGGGCCAGTGTATTAAATTGGGGAAGAGAGTAGGCACTGTGTTTATTTGAGGTAGGGAAGAGTCCAGTGTATTAAATTGGGAGAGGGCCTGTGTATTAAATTAGGGAGGGGGAGCAGTGTATTCATTCGAGGGAAGGAGGTGGCAGTGTATTAATTTTGGGGAGGGTGTGGGGCTGTGTATTAGAGTGGTGGGAGGGGGCAGTGTGTTAAATTAGGGGGAGGGGCAGTGTGTTAAAATGGGGGAGGGGCAGTGTATTAAATTAGGGGAGGGAGAGGTGCAGTGTATTAAATTGGGGTAGGGGGTGGGGCTGTGTATTAGAGTGGTGGGAGGGGTGCAGTGTGTTAAATTAGGGGGAGGGGCAGTGTGTTAAAATGGGGGAGGGGCAGTGTATTAAATTAGGGGAGGGAGAGGTGCAGTGTATTAAATTGGGGAGGGGGGCAGTGTTTTAAATTAGAGTGGAAGTGGGGGCAGTGTGTTAAATTGGGGGGGGGGAGGAGGACAGTGTATAAAATTAGTGGTGGGAATGGGGGCAGTGTATTCAACTAGAGTGGAGGGAGGAGAGGGCAGTGTATCAGATTGGATTTGGGGGCAATGTATTAAAATGGGGGGGGAGCAGTGTATTAGATTGGGTCTGCATGGAGACGCTGAACGTTCCCCATGGAGATGCTGATTGGCCGTGCAGCTTTTTGCCACACATGCACAATAGCCTCCCATTGCCAAAGTGCAGAACACACTCTTAAGACTTCAAAATCAACCAGATAACGTCATTTGTTTTTTTACAGCTGTGCAACAACATACATTCACCATTTCAGTCCCATTACCAAACTTTTCTTAATATATCAAGGTAGTTGGACTGAAACGTTGGTCTTTTGAAATGCAGGTCTGATTAAAATAAATCCGCTCTTTTATTTACTTTGAAGCCTTACGAGCGTGACAACATCCAGTGTCAGGCAACTTTTTTTAAACTGTACTTTTGGAAATAAACTTACGTTTTTCGCGGGCCACATAAACTTAAACCTTTGTTTATTTGGCCCGTGTTAGCCCCTGAGTTTGACATGCTTGGTGTACTGCGTAGAGAAGTGAAGGATAATGCGAAGAGTCCTGTTTTTGTCCGTCTCTAAACACAATTAGAGTAATTTATTACTGTTATGGGAACAGATAGCGACAGCGTTTTTTTCGGAGATTTCATCCTACAATCATAAACTTGGTAATGAATTAAATGCAACTCAGTAGCACTTAGAATCTGCACGAGTGTCTTGAGCGTGTGGATGCGCCCTGGTACGATTTACATTTTTTAGACTGCTGGCATTTGAAGTTAAATTTCATAGACACTGTACGACCAAACTTCTGTTATTATATTTAAAAATTGTATTAAAAACTAGAAAACCCAACAGCGCTTTTACAGTGATAGAATCTAATGAGTTGAAGCTGTTGAGTTCCAATAGAAAACAACTTTTAAGTAGAGCGCCTAATTTAGGAACCATTTTGGGGCTTAGAGTTTGGAGAATCTTGGTCTATGCACTGACCCCCCAGATGTTGCTGAATTACAACTCCCATGATTTTCTGTCTATTTAATTTAAAGAATCATAGGAGTTGTAGTTCAACATTTGGAGGGCCAGAGTTTGGAGAACCCTGGCATAGACCATAAAATCATCATTTCCCCCTTCTATTACTCTGTTTGTCTCCATTGTCCCACCACCCTTAGTCCTTCATTTGTCTTATGGAAATGTTTCCCTTTACAGAATGGTGGTCATGCCCATAGCCCAGGAGTTTGCCCCAGACTTTGTCCTGGTTTCAGCTGGATTTGATGCAGTTGAAGGACACCAGAGTCCACTTGGGGGCTACTCGGTGACCGCAAAGTGTAAGTTTGAGTGAAACTGCTATATTGTTTTTTTTGTTTAGTTTTGTTTGTTCCTGTATGTCAATATACTATTCTCCTACCTGTTACTAATTGTCTGTATCCACCTTCACCAACTCATTTCACGCTTATCTACCCTTTATTGATTAATTGAACATTCCTCAACTATTCACACGTTCCTTTCTTGACATATACAAGTAAACATCTATTTTCTATAATCCTTCCCCTTATTTATTGAGCCCCTAACATAAATCCTCCCAACCACTAACCTATCATGATCCCTTCAAGGTTTTGGACACCTCACAAAGCAGTTAATGACTCTATCTGGAGGACGGGTGGTCCTGGCGCTAGAGGGAGGTCATGATCTAACTGCCATCTGTGATGCCTCTGAGGCCTGTGTGTCGGCTTTGCTGGGCATGGAGGTGAGGGCAGAAGGGGGGCACTCACCATCTGGGAGGGGACACTCAGCTGTTTTCTTCTGCCTTTTGCCCTCTTCTATAACCTTCTCATTTTGTCTTTAGCCTGCACCACTTGATAACAGTGTCCTCCAACAGAGGCCTAGTGACAACGCATTGACCACTCTAGAGAGAGTCATCGCTATCCAGAGTGAGTTGGAGAGGTCCTTAAGAGAATTAAATAAGGAATAATATGAATGTTTATGTTGTACTGAATCAGGGGCTGTTATATGAGGTGTGTATAGTAATAAATTAAAATAATGGGTGATAAGTTAATGAGGAATTGTTAGATTTTAATATAGTTTATAAATTTATGCACCAGTGCTTTGTATGCAAAATACTGCCGAACCCAGTTGCAATCATTTTGATATTAGAGGCCGATATAAAACTAATTCAATTATTTGGTATTTACACTAAGTCATCAATTATAATATGTGTTGGAGACTTACAGGAAGCACGGGAGAGAAGTTATAGAGCGTTTAGTGGGTTAACAAGGAACCTGTGAGAGGAGTTATAGAGCGGTTTGCAGTTTGAGGGCATGGTGGGTTTGAGGACACATGAGGGCCTAATTGGAGGAGTTGCAGAGAAATTGAAAGTCATGTAGGGAGTTTATGGGAGGAGTTATACCGCTGTTTGAGGACACAAAGAGAACGCATGGGAGGCATTATAGAGCAGTTAACGGACACAGAGAGAACTCATGGGAGGAGTTACACAGTTTTTTGAGGACATAGAAAACTCATGGGAGGAGTTACACAGTTTTTTGAGGACATAGAAAACTCGTGGGAGGAGTTATAGAGCTGTTTGATGACACCGAAAGAACGTGTAAGAGGAGTTACACAGCTTTTTAAGGACATAGGAAACTCATGGGAGGAGTATACAGCTGTCTGCAGACATACAGTATGCGTGTGGGAGACATTGTATAGCTATTAGAAGGTGTACACGGAGCCCATGAGAACAGATATAGACAGCTAAACGATATGCAGAGGGTCTATGGGAAGTTAAATGCAAAGGAAGCATGTGGGATGAGTTAAAGAGCTATTCGATAATTCACACTGGGCAGCCTATTTGAAGATTCCTAGAAGTAAGAGGACTTACAATGTGTGCATGTGACGGAGCTAAGTGCTCTAAATGAATGAAAGGTGTAGGAACTATAGGGCAGTTAAGGAATCCCTAATTCAATGTATATCTTTATTTCTCCCACAGGCAAACACTGGAGCTCATTAAAGAGCATTGCTCTGGGACGATCCCTCCTGGAAGTGCAGCAGGGAGAGGTGGAGGAAGCAGAAACAGTCACTGCAATGGCTTCACTATCCGTTGATACAGACCAGAACCCTACAGACTCCAGGTTACTTGTCCCACTCTCCCACCCCCCACCCCCCACCCCACCCCCCCCCACCCCTTCCCCTTTCACACTCACCACATACGTGTTACTGGCTTCCATGTGAATGGCCTGTTGAACCATCAAGCTGTCTCCTTTCCTCATTTCAGCTGGATGCCTGGTAAAAGACACTATCTCACATACACCCAACTAAAACAATTGCTACGAGTTTACTACTGGTTAGTCACATAGAGTGTGTGCAAATTTGAGGAAAAAGTCGGCATGCAGGATCCACCACTTTTTGTCAACAATTCTAGATCCTGCACAGATCTTTCTGAAGACCATTTAAAGGTCGAAAAGTAGATTGTTTTTTTTTTTAATGCAAACTTCAATACATTCATTTGATTTATTTAAAAATCCAGTGAAGGCTCAGTTTCTCATTGGTCTATAAATACAAACATCGTCAAAAAAAGCATTCTGTGGAACCATTATATTTCCTTTTTTACTTGGCATGTTGCAAACATATCATCATCAGCGAATTGAAAGAACCATTGCTCGATTCTTGTACAATGGGAATATCAGGGGCTGCTTTGCATTCTGATTGGCTGCTGACATTACTCACCGGTTTCTTTTTTTTTTTTTCAGTAAATGTCAGTGTGAAGGTGGAAATTGTTAAACATTTATAAAATGACCAAACAAACTTTAAACTCTACAAAATAATTCCAGCAAAATTTACAGTAACTATTTTTTTTTTTAGTCCAGAAAAATAATCTATTAAGGTTATTGTTAGGAGTTGAATTCTAAATAAATAAAAAAAAATTGTGCTGGTGGCATTTTAAATGGATGTCTGGAAGACCCATGCCTCACATGCCTGTACTCCCTCGAGAGGTGAGACAGTTCACTGTGGAACATTGGTCACCAAAAACACATTGGTTTTGTTCAGTGACACTTGTCCTGACACTTCCTTATTTGCGTTGGCAGGTCATGGCAAAGAGCCCACATGCAGGGTTTTGTCTCCTGGGACCCCCTGTGGAGACTGAAAATGATCTTCCCTGCTCTAGAGTTCTGATGTGCTTACTGGGTTAGAGATTGATTGGCTTACAGTCAAATCTTAAGAACAAAACCAGACCATTGTTTTTTTTTTTTTGTTTTTTTTTTAATCACACTGTGATTCTTCACACTTGTGATGCTCGGTCCGTTATTAAACAAAAGATATAGGTTCCATAACGTACACGAGAAGGGTACTCTTAAGTACCATATCCACTATAGCTCATTGTAGTGGTTATGGTGCAAAGAGTCTTTGGGTGACATCCCGTTGTTTTGCATTAAACCAAAAGCTGTTTGCAAAAACTGGGGCTGTCCAGACATCTAATGCCCATCCACTCTGCCACCACTGCGATAATATGTACATGACAATTATATATTCAGTGCATGGTGGCTGGGTGACTTTGGGCAGTCATTCTTTTTCAATATGTTTGTAGACCCAGTGTGGAATGTGTATAAGCCTTGCAGTTTTCCTCTAAGTTCAGTTTAATGATGTCAGCAAATTCACATTATGAATCTAATTTTTATTCTATCTTTGATTAATGTTCCATTTTTAAGTGCCAATAAGAATGCGTTATAGCTCATTACTATACTGTATAGTACAATACATCGTCACTAAAAGTGTGAATTGCTGGGAATTCATAGCAAATTTTTAGGCCATAAATTAGAAATCAACTTTGAATTCACATTTCCTTGAAATACCCTGTAAAACTTTCATAGTCTGAACCTTGGTGACACAGGATGTTTTATCTTGAATTTCTGGCTCCTGTTTGCTATATTGTTGTTTGTTCTCCGATCTGTGGCGTTTACTCTTTTTCTATCTCCTTCTAGATCCACAGAAGAGCCAATGGAAGACGAACCAGTGCCGTGAGACCCTCTCCCCTACTCACCCCAGAATCCAACACACCACAGTTCTTTTTTTCTTATTTTATTTTTTTATTTTATTTTTTCTTAGTTTTTGTTATGGTGATCTTTTATTTTTTCTATTAAAACCGAAAAACAGGAAAGAAAAACAAAAAAAACAAAAAAATAATATTACTAAATGGGTCCGATGTCCAGAGTCCTCACAGCCGAAGTTAGCACACTTACTACCCCAAACTAGGACCTCTCTCTCGTTAAGTCGCTCCCCATTTCTGCTGCTGTGCTGAATCTGGTCTCACTGCTGCCCTCAATGGGTGGAAACAACGTAAAGACAACTGCCAACTTCTCATCATTCTGTGCCTGATAAAACACTAATATATAAACATATATATAACTCTATATGGACACACACATTAATGCACACACATGCCTTATATTTATGTAGCACTTGATAACTGGCCCAGAACAAGTGAATTTGAATTCAGATTTCAAAGAAAGCTGGTCTGTATTCATCAAAGGCCATATTTATTTGCTGTTTTTCCCACTAGCCAAAAAAATGGGAGTTGAAACCGTCGATATAGTCCATATTCACAGCTTACTGATAATGCTGTGAATGTGAGATGCCTGGCAACTATTTAAATTGAGGAATTTTGCACAATAAAATAATTTCAGGCAGCAGTTACCAATTCAGTTTAAACTCAGGGGACTGTTCACTAAACTTAACTGGCTTTTAAAATGTAGACCGAAATCGCTGAGTTGTAAAATAAAATAATTAAAATAAAATAAATTCTGATTTTTTTAAATTTAATATTATCTAAACTCAGTTTAGTTTTTAATGAGCCATGATAGTCCCGTGGCACTCAGATTATTGTTTGTAGAAGAACAATATGAAATAAACTAGGTATGGTTTAACCTTTTTATGAACCAGTGATGTTCTGCGTTGTGCATTGCATTATCAGACTGTCCCAGAGCTATATTGCCCCCGCTGAATTCTGTAGAGCAAATCGGCTCATCTTGGGAAACCCCAGCTTCGTTGACTGCTAGATCAGCTTTCTTTCGATAACTAATCAAGGCACTTTGAATGAACAAACTACTGTTTGAATTGGTCCTTAAAACAATAAATCTATCACCAGAAGATTTAAAAAATATATATTAAATTGTTTCTAACCGCTAACCTAAAGCTACAGTTTATTCGACTGTGATTACCAGTTAAGGATAAAACAGTTTTTCAGCTTGAAATTGATTTATGGGTTTTAAAGCCTTTGTCAAACTGCAGTTTGTCACCGATGACTTTCGAAGAGACCGATATCACTGAAAAAACTTCCTTAAGTATGTGCTGTTAGCATCCAATCAGAACCTGCGATTTTATGAGTACTGCTGATTAGTTTCCTAAAATTCCATTCTATTAGGGTAAATAAATAAAATGCTAGAATGGTCTAATGATGCTGTATGACCACTATACCAAGTGGTAAATAACCAAAATCTACCAGTAACCAGGTACAAACTGTTTCCAAAGTCAAAAATGACACTTCTGAATAAGTACCCTCTTCAAATAACTTTTCCAGCATCAGATGCTTGCCAGACTAATGTCAGCAGCTCACAGCAACCACTGGGAATTTGATTGATTTTCCACGCTAAACACATTTTTAAAAAAAAAATTAAATTGTGATTACATTGAAACATCATTGGTTTCTAATAGGTTAAATGTTTCGTTTAATCAGAAATCTGGTTACACCAGCAATCTCGAACCCCCAAAGTAAATACCGCTTTGATAAAGGGCCAGTCTCATTACTTCATAACAAAAGTCATTTTACAATTTGCATTTAAAATGCTGCATTGAAAAAAAAAAAAATCTATATATTTTGTTTGTTTTTTCCTTTTTCTCCAGTATGTCATTTGATACATTCTACAAACACCAAAGAAAATATGGCAAAAAAAATTATTACAAAAAAAAACAAAAAACAGACAAATCTCAGCCTTTGATAAACTTGCAACTATATGTGTGTGTTTATATATATTTATATATATCTTAACACGTGCGTAAATTGCATATTTTATCCTTCTGTAGCACTCAACTGTCCCGGACTATTGACATTATATGTACTTAATATTTTATAACACTATGTGTATGTAAATGAGTATATATATGTAATCGCACGTGTGTGTATTCTATATATTGTGTAGTTGGAGAGGCAGTCCCACCAAGGACCAAATAAAAATAAATCATAATCTTGGATTTGAAACATTTCAAATAAAAAGTAAAATAACCCAGGGGAATGGTATATATTGGCGGTATTCAACACAGGGCTGGGAGCAGAATTTACTATTCATATATATAGATTTTCCTGCCACGTGGGACTGCCCCTTTATACTTTCATCATGGGTTGGGCAAATGTTTTGTGAAGAAACATTGAAAATGTAAAGAAATTATATGTTACACTGACAGAATGGAGTTTCTTTTGGCAATTGGGTCCATTTTTAATACGTTGAGATCTGTTAATTGACTTTAAAAAAAAAAAAAAAAACACAAAAAATCCATAGTTTTAGAGCTTAAAGGAAAGGAGCGCTTTTGCTTTGTTTGTTTTTTTACAATTAAAAATGAAAGATTGATGTATATAGCAGGGCTCCGAATTTTCCACTAGCCTTTGGCGAGTAGAAATGTATCTCTAGTTACTGTGCCATGGACTCAGTAGACTTGAAGTGAAGAACAACATATTATTGTAATTCAAACATAAAAAGAAATGTGTTTTTAGTGTGTTTCCTGGCTTACTCTTGCACTATGGGGGCAGCCATCTTTAAGTCCTCACACTGGCAATTCAGAGCTGTCATGCCGAAGCTCTAGGCAACTCAAAAATGCAGTCTTAGCCAGTTTCCAAATAATTGTCTGTTGGATAAGCTGTGCTTCTGAACAAAGAGGACTTAAAGATGGCTGCCCCCATAGTGCACGAGTTAAGGAAGGAAATTCACAAAACAATAGATATTTACAGATATATACGTATTACAATATAAACAGAAACCGGCTATATTAAATGCAATCACTTTTTTTAATATAGAAAATAAAGATTTTCCTTTAAGTCTAAAATAATTAGCCTACCTAGAAACATTTTACATTATTCTTATTGCTAAATAGGCCTCACAATCTTTCAATCCGTTGTAGGAAAAGAGAAATCATTTTGGTTTTAAGATTTTTCCTACAGGCATTTTACTATTAATCCTAACTTTATAACATGGGAAATTGGGGGGGGGGGGAAGTAAAAAAAAAAAAAAATAGCTTCAGCATAGGTGTTCTCTTTTTTGACATGTATAACATTGTATTCTATGCTGTGTACGTTTTCTATTTGAAGTTTAATACACAGCATTATGGCCATATTGCCAAATTCTAAATCAGATATTGTTTAATAGAGGAGGATTAAAAATCACAGATTTTATAAGCTAAAAGGGATGTTGAATGATTTACTTAATACGTTGTTAATTTAACAAGGAAAGCTTGTTTATGTTCAGTTTTATGAACCGACCCCTCCAGAAAGGTGTCTATAATCTATAGCAACAATAATGCAATTTGTACCTAAACTTAAAGAGACACTCTAAGCACAATAAACACTACTTATTTTGCAGTGGTTATGGTGCAAGGCATCTTTGGTTGGTGCCCCCATTTTTAGCCTCTTGCCGGCCACTGATAAAATGCGAACATTTCAGATAAGCAGTATAATGTGAGTAGCAGGCAAGGCCTACATGTGGGTGCCAGGAGAACGAAACCTTTTCTCCAACTGTTCAAAAACACTTTGACAGGAAATGAGTGGGCAGCAGCCAGAGACTCGTAGCGCCATAACCATTACAATACGTTGTAGTAGTTATGGTGTTTTAAAGTAGCCCTTTTAAATACATTTTGTTCAGTTTACAAAGGTATGAAGTGGCATTTATCCGCCTACTCAGTGGTTTTAACTTAGACTACCTAAAGCTTGCAGGGTACCACTTACTGTTAAAATCCTCGACAATACGTTTTTCCCATAAAGAAATTACTTGCTTTAGAGTAGATTTTGCACATTAATTTCTCCGCGATGTTCAGTTCCTTCTTTATATTTATATTAGGACTTAAAAGGCTGTAGTGAAGCGCCCACGACATCTCCTACAACTGTAATCATAATCCTTTTCCCATCAACATATTAGGCATAATGACCTTTTTGACATCTTGTAAATTTAATAGTTTAGTTTTATTTTCAAAACAAGTTATGTAAGTTGTTTTTATACTAGTAAAAAAATAATAATGTTGATTCCAGGGCATACAATTAATTAATTAATGGATTCTCAACGTATTAAATGAGGGAATTTGGTTTCTAACATTGTTTACAATTTCTTTTCCCCCTTGTGTTAAAGACCAGAATGAATCCGGCAGGGAAGATAACGGGAAGGTATGTGGTGGGTTCACCTTGTGGTGTACATACCTGCACATTATTATAAGATGCAAAGCAAAAAAAGAGAGAGAAAATGCATAGTGCAGAGTAACAATGTAGACCCTGCCTATGTTTTGAAGGTCTTCTCTTATTAAAGCAGGGTTAGCAATCTCTGTCACTCCATCTGTTATGATTTCTATAAAGTCCACGTCCTCTGACGCTAAACCAACATTGTGGAGTGCAAGACGTTGTCGAACTTGATATCCAATGATAGGTCTCGCCATTCTATTTCACCTTTTAAATGATGTCTTAAGGCTTAAACCCCTCTCACCATCACATGCAGTGGACTTGTGCAACTGTCTCGTAATTTGTTGTGTAAATAAATATATATATTTTTTTCTAAATTAATAAAAAACCTCACATGTTGTTCGACAGTATTATGTGCAGAGTTAGGGAACAGGGTGGACACATTGAAAGGCAGGTCCGCTGTAAGCTCCCCTTTTGTGCGTCTGTGTCTCCCTCACACGCTGTGGGTATGAATTTTCATCTGAGTATTTTGTAATATGTCCTGTTTGTCCTTGTGTAAATAAAAATGTGCTCAGACTTGCGAAAACCTCTTGGTGTTTGTGGTATGGGGAATTGGTATTGAAGCTTGGAAACAAAAAAAACATTAATATGCTGGTTGACTTACAAAACACATGCCCCTTGTTGAAATGATTTGATAGTGAAATAGACTGTTCAGTTTTTTCTTTTTTTTTCTTTTACTATTGAGAACTTTGTCCCACATTCATTGCTTCCATTTACAAATGTGCCAATTACTAGCACCCTTTACAACAGTGAGACTTTTCTCGGCCCTGACCTAAAGTATATATATTTCACTGAAATTCAAACCCGGTCAAAAGCTATAAGACAAAATGGGGACTTCTGTGTCTTACGTATTTTTAGATTAAAGTGGCACATTCCCCTGGAACCTATACACATCCAACAGTAAGCATGTCAAATACAGCACAATGCAAACTTAGAGGGATACTCAAAGTACCAAAACAACTGGTATAGATTATGCCCTTTTTTATAGATTATCCCCATTTTTCTGCCACTTAGAAGTTACCAACGTTCACCTACTCATCCAAAATGAGGATTTCATAAAGATAAAATCTTTGAATGAAGTACTCGCATTGACTGTGTTGGAAGTCCACTGAAATTTTTACGCAGTCAAAAGATATACTGAGACAGAGTAGGGACTACTTTGTGTTAGTATGTTTTCTAACCTTGAGAAAAGGCAGAGATACTGCTGTCACTATAGTTGGCTGAGGGGGGGAGCTTTGTCTATGGCGGATATTGCGGTATCCTCCATAGACATCAGTAATGCATGTGCGAGAATACAGCACTGACGTCGGCCCCTGGCGGAGGAAATGTCAGGAGCTGAAGCGGACCCCGTAGTAGAAGATGACAGCGGCCACGAGGGACAGGTTCAGTTAAGTAGAACTTTACCTGTAGCCGTCTCACCTCCCTGCAAGCAGCAACGTCACCATCTGGGGTGTTTGTAACATATGCAAAGACCCCAGAAATTGACTGTCGCTTTAAGACCAAACCCTTACCTTAACCCCTTAAGGACACATGACGTGTGACATGTCATGATTCCCTTTTATTCCAGAAGTTTGGTCCTTAAGGGGTTAAAGGGGACCCGTCACTTGTCTGGTAATTACACCACTGAATTAAACCCTAAAACGTTATTGTATTAACAACACTGACTGACGGAGAGCCAAGATGGTGGAACTTGGTTCCTTTAAATAATAGAGGTGTGTGGATTTCTACAATTAATTTTAGTCTTCAGCCCACACACACACATATATATATATATATATATATATATATAGTGAGAAGGGTTGGTTCCCCTTTAACTAGTGTAATTAAATGTCACCTTGTCTAGAAAAATCGCAGTGAAACACATGACATGACTTGACACATGGTTTGATGCACTCGTAAAACAAACGAGAAAATCTAAACCTCTGATACATAAGAAGCAGATAGTTTGGAATGAAGTTTAGAGTGAAACACAATTCATTTTTTTTTTATCTTTTATTTTTGCTGTGTGTAAGAGTACAAAATATCTTGCGAAATACGACAGCTAACACAAGATTGACAAACATAAGGAAACACATAGCATGACGACATCAGACATTAATACATCATGTGTCAAGGCGATGGTGCAGCACAGTTTTGTAACATTTAGATTAAGTAGCATCAGGCATGTGCTTAGCAGGGGTTAATTCAGACTGACACATAATAACAGCAAGTAATACATAACATAGTAAGGCACAGAAACATAATAAAACACCACTCATATGTGTGCTGAAAAGGCCATGGTCTTTTATTTAGTTTACAAATTATACAGACGTAACTTATTACTTTAAAACACGTAATTTGTAACCAAACATCTCCGGTCTTTAAACCCCCAGAGATTTAACACATAACTCACCAGAGTTCCGCCCTATTAGCCAGAACTTAAACAAAATGATAATGACACTCAGCTAGTTCACCTCCCCCCCTTTAAATTACGCACGTGACCTCAACCCCAATAACAGACCACGACAATTGAACTATAGGGAGGAAGGCGGAGAAAACAGCTTTACAATTAACTTTTTCTTCTTTTTTTCTTGGCGCCAAATATCACCTCAGGGCGGCTAATATATATCCCGTTTTTTCCCCGCTACAGAGCACCCTCGCGGACAAGCACTCCAATCCGTGCACTGTCCGTGCGGACCCCTTCAAGGAAAGTTCACAAGGGCATCGCAACAGCATTGGTGATGCCCTCACGAATAATAGCTATGCGCGCCACACCTTGACCCTTGAATAACCCCGCGACACATGTGTACCTATTCAATTGACTAGTGATCATTCAATCATCATTGAGTGATTAAAGGTAAACAGAATATGCAATCAAAAAGGATAAGTGCTAGACGTGACTGTCGGCATGTAAGAATAGGCAACGCAGGAATCTGGGGTAAACTTATAGGAGACTATCATGCCTGTGTGTTTGGCATCCACTGAAATCTGTGCCATGAGACATTACTGCACTACACAGTGTTAACTATAAGTAAACAGGCATAGGGAAACCAGGCAATAACAAAACGTCCCTTAACCTCGATTGTGATAGGACAGAATATCAGGAGACAGCTCTTTAATGGCGATAGATCTGCAGGTGAGTCACCCGATCCCCAGAAGCAGCAGTTTTGGTGAGTATCGAGGAGTGTGCACCCCGGCAGCATCATAGTGCCAGCGCAGAGCCTCCCTCCAGCCCCAGGCCTGTAAGAGGGCCAGCATCATCAGTCCACAGACTCAGTGATTCTCAAGTGCCAAGTCTTTCCCCGCGGATATTCTTCGGCCTGTGTGGTCAATGCAAAGAAGTGATGCCTCGGTAGGCTCTCATCCCAGGTGGGTGAACAATAGGGAATTTAGATTCTCAGAGATTTGGTTTGCCCCGAGGGGGTCTGCTTTTCCCCGGCTTGACACTTCCCTGCGCATCTCCTTCTGGCGTAGTTACAGGGACTCTTGCACGATCTTGCAACCTGTGCCAGAAGGCCTTGTTCCTCCAGCCTTTGCAAGATGTCTGAAGTGGAACTGCTAAGAGGCTGCCGTGAGGGTCGCAGGCCAGGCAGGGTAGGTCGTGGTGCAGTCACCATCTTATGTGGTTGTTACAGTCAAAGCAATGTTGGAGTGTAACTCAGTTCAAAAGGTAAATGCAGCAAGGTACTCAGTGGGGATCGGGATAACCCTGCCAGTCCTGGGTGGGGGGGGAGAGGAGTGTAGCGGGACCACACCGCAGACTGAAGAGTGGGCTCTCTCCCCAGCCCTGACCTTGAAGGTGCACGTTAGTCAAGTAAATTAGCCGATCGGCCAGCATTAGCACCCCAAAAGCGGCTGAAAAATCAGGAACTTATGCACCACATATCTGCTCTGGTTGACAGTTAACCTCCGTCCCCGAAACCCCATTTTTTTATGTCAATGTGATGATGTTAATATAAGAAATGCAGTGGTAAATTTAGTGGTATTTGTTTATTATTTTTGTTTAAATATTCTTTATTCTTTTTTGTCATACAAAAAAATAAAGTACAAAATACACATACAACATTGACATACAAAGACTTAATATTTACTCATGCATATTTCACACAACCTGTGAGGGAAAAGGCTGAGTTGGGGGAGAGCAAAACTTATCTTTTCCATATATACCTTATCTTTTGATAATTTGAAAGTGTTTATTTTACTCAGACTATAATAAATGCCGACGCTACGTCAAGACATTTCTCTCTTATAATTTTATTCCTGACCAAATAATTATTTCTCCAGCATATACCCGATTCCATCTTTAGTTGGAGCGTTAGTTGTTTTGCCCATTGATTATAACTAACTTCTATAGATTGTTTCCAGTTTCTTGCTATGAGAATTTTCACAGCCAAGAAACCGTTTGTAACCAAATAATATTTTGATGCTGTTATATTCGGCCAACCCATATATAGTAATGCTGTCATCGGACTTTTATCTATTTTGATTTTATCCACATTCTAAAGTATTTTATAGACCTGGTGCCATAGCGTTTAAATTTTTGGACAACGCCACCATATGTGCAGGTAGCTTCCAACCGCCCTCAAGCATCTCCAACATACGTTTGGAGCACTAGAGTCCATTTTGTTTAATCTGGTTTGTTTGTACTAAGAACCACCTAATTGAGTTTCGAGCAGAATTATATTATGGACGTTTTTCTTTACTAGGGTTTTACCCCACACATCAAATCAATGTTAATATTACACTCTGTTTCCTATTTTTAAGTGGTTTTGTTGTTGTGGTGTGAGACATTGTTTGAATAAACATATAGCATTTTGATAAAAGTTTTGAGGCTCTCATCGTTGCAAATATTTGTTTCATATAATTAGCGTTTTTACTTTATCCCTCGTCAAAATTTCTAGAAACGAGTGATTTAACTTTTAAGTAGTTTAACGTTCTGGATTTTGATAAATTATATTCTGATATTAGTGATGCGAGAGTTTTAATTTTTCCCTCCTTCGTAATATTATTTACATCTTTAATTTTCTTTTCTCTCCACCGGTCTAACTTTAGATCACCTATAAGCAATTCTTTTATCTCCAACTCAATAAAACCATATATTTTCCCTGCCTTTTTTTATCTTTTTTTCTTAATTTAAACCATACCGAGAAAATTTGGGATAGAATTTTATTTTATTTTTAACCGCTTTTAATATCCGGTATCCTTTTTCATGCCAAACAAGTTTATTTATGTCATTCTTATTCAATAACTGAGTTTCTAATATAAACCATCCTGTTTCCCTCCCTTCTTTTTTGGTTAAGATTTGAATACGGTGGATTATACTGGCCTCATAATGTTTTTTAATATTGGCGGAAATTCATGCCACCTTGACTGGGGCTATTTGTCAACTGATCAAGATTAATGGGTGTTCTCTTCCCTCTCCACACAAAGTTCTTAAAACTTCTCTGAACAATCTCTAACCAACTGTCTGGTATTTTTAAAGGAATCATTTTGAAAAATAGATGTCCGCTTGGGGAGTATATAAGCATTAATAATATAAATTCTGCCTAACCAGCCCAAAAGCAAAGTATTCCACTTTTTTAGCATTAGGCTTGTTTATCTAATCAAGTTCAAAACTTTATCTTCTATAATTCTATTTGTATTGTCTGAAAGCGTAACACCTAAATACTCAAAACTCCCCTTAGCCTCTTTCAAACTATACATTTCCAATATTTGTTTTAAATAGACATCACAATTTTTAAACATAACTACAGATTATCATGTTTATCTTATTAGATACCTCACTGTACTGGGCAATCTCATTCATTAAATGTGAAATGGAAATAATAGGGTCAGTCAGGGTTACGACTGTATCATCAGCATACATGCAAATCTTCAGATCTTTTAGAGTTACTGGGATCCCACCAATAAATGGGTTTGACCTTATTCTGCTTGCTAAAGGCTCTATAGATATTATGTAAAGAATTGGTGAAAGCGGGCACCCCTGACGGGTGCCATTACCCAAAGTAAACCAATCGCAACACAAGTCCGCACCCACCATGCTGGCCATAGGATCTTGGTATATGGTTTTAATTGCTGCATTTATCCATCCACAAAAGCCCATAGACTCCAAGACCCCGAACATATATCCCCATTCGACCCTGTCAAAGGCCTTTCCTGCATCCAATGACAGATATCCTGTATACCAGAATTTGATATCTTCCTTCGCTATCCAGCTTGGAGTATAGTATTTCTTTATTAAGCCATTTTGGAAAAAAATAATAGCAGCGACTCTTTTTTTTTCCCCTCAAAAGATGCCTAAATGACGTCTTCATACAACTCATATTTCCATCTAACTTTCTCTTCCCTTTTCCAGTGAGTCTCTTGTATCATGGCTATGTCTACTTGTTCCTTTCTTAGTAATTCATATAACAATTTCCTTTTAAATGGGGTATTCAGCCCCTGTATCTTCATGGAAATGCTCTTCAGAATTCTATCCTATTCTCATATGCTCCCTACCCTGTATCGGTGCTCCTCACAGGATCAAAAAAAAAAAAAAAAACTACACAACATGGCAATCCAAGCAGTGGTATTCTTAGGGGGTACACATGGGCCAGCGATTTAAATAAAAATGATTCATAAACCTTTTACCACCCTTTATGGCCAAAGAAAGAGGAAAAAAAAATATATAAAGAGAAACCAAACATCTGCAGGTCTGGACAAAAAAAACACCAACAGGAGGGGAAGCATATAAAAGCGGACTTAACACTTCTATAAATTTATAATCACCCCTTAATTAACCACACCCATTCGTGACACACATTATTATTTCTCAAACTTATTCCGTATTGCGTTTGGTGTTGTGTACCTTTCTTGGTTTTTATCCATTATTATCTTTAAAACACAAGATGTTTAAAACATTTAATTTTCTACCTCAAACAACCTTTAAATAAAAAAAATCATAATATAGTTTTTATCGTGTCTCATATTTGTGAACACTTTGTGCCCTTATCTATTGTCTTTTTCTTCCCTTCCCAGCTCCCTCTTATCCCTTAAAGTCTATTTTAGTTATCTTTGTGATCCATGTTTGATTTATATCATATATCTTGCGTGTTCCTTACTCACTATTTACCCTATCCCTACGTATATATATAAAAGAAACCAAGAGGGCTGCACTCACCTGAACATGCATACATTATAGGGTGCTGCTGGGGCCAAAATATACAAAATACAGAATCCAGCGCAATCGCTTATTAACTAAACAGTGATTTCAAATCTTAGAGATTGTAATAGTTTTATTTAAAAACACCTCACCTAGGCAAAAAATGATGGGGCTTTAGTTACATTATATGATCATACATTGCATAAGCCTGCCAACTACGTCAAAGTACCCCATATTCGGCAGGTCCTATCCTAGTAGCAGCCTAATGCTTGCTCTTATGAGATTAATCCACTTACTTGGGAAATACTTCCTTACTGGGACTCTCTGCAAGTCAAGGCTAAATAGGGTCCTGGAATGAGGCACCTGTAACAGGGAGGGGTGCAAAACCAAGGAGTGGCCTGGGACTTCCAAATATATAAAAGAAAAGTACTTTGACGTAGTTGGCAGGCTTATGCAATGTATGATCATATAATGTAACTAAACCCCCATCGTTTTTTTGCCTAGGTGAGGTGTTTTTAAATAAAACTATTCCAATCTCTAAGATTTGAAATCACTGTTTAGTTAATAAGCGAATGCGCTGGATTCTGTATTATATATATATATATATATATATATATATATATATATATAGAGAGAGAGAGAGAGAGAGAGAGAGAGAGAGAGAGAGAGAGAGAGAGAGCGAGAGAAAACATATAAATTAGGTTTCCTCTTTCTTTTTCCTCTTCTTCTCATATAGTCCTCCATATTTTTCTTCATACTCTTTTAACTCCGTAGTTGTGAAAACTTTCTCTCTTTCCCGTTTCTCTGTCCCTTTGACCATTCCTCCAACTCCCTTGGTTCCACGAACATCTTCTTAGTGTCTTTCCAGAACACTGTTATTGATTGGTTTGGCCCCCAGCGGTATCTTCTATTGTGCTGTTTGAGTGGTGTCAGGGCTGAGAAGTAGGCTGATACTCCTTTATCTTGTTTGATTTTCTTTTTTAAATTCTTTTTTTTTTCTTGGGATCTTTGCTGCAGCCATTTATTTCACTACTTAATTTATTAGTCCTTTTTGTCTCAAGTCCTAAAGTTATGGGTTTTATTTTTTTTTCCCTTTTCTCTTTTCTTTTCCCTTTTTTATGTCAATGTGATGATGTTAATATAAGAAATACAAACCGTACAGTTAATTTAGTGGTATTTAGGGGGGCGTGGTTAGCGGCCGAGCGAGCTGGACGTGTCTGGGTAGAGCTCCGCTGCAACCACGGTGCCAACGGCATACACTAGCAGAGACAAACCACAAAATATCACTTACCCGCGGGGGACCGAAGATGGATAAGAGGGCCCCGAGGAAACAGACTAAAAAGGTGATTGAACTGGCTACAACAGTGTCCGAGTTATTTGCGGCCTCTCGCGCCATGCGACTAAGCACACAAGATGGCGGACGGGACGGCCAGGGAACACCACGTTCGCCCTCCAGCCCGGGAACTGGGGCATTGGGGGGCTCAGACTCCGACACTGGCCAAATACTGGCTAAATTAGCCGAAGTTAAGTCTTACCTGGCCACAGAAATGGTCCGCAACACTGACGCTGAGGTAAAGGCGGAAATCCAGGCCTTGGGCGTCAGGACGGCGGCGTTGGAACAATGAGTTGAATTCACGGTATTGGCCCATAATGAAGCTGCTGCGCAGATCAACCTCCTGACTACCCAGCTCCTCACGGCTACATCGGCAATTGAGGATCTCGGGAATAGATCACGGCGCAACAATGTTCGCCTCCGCGGGCTGCCGGAGCAGGAAGGGGAAGGCACTCTTGCTGAGGTGGTCCTGGGCATTTTCCGTCCGCTTCTCTCCGACATACCGGACCAATTATGGCACATTGAGCGGGCACATCGGGCCCTCAGAGCTAAGAGGGCGGATGACAGATGGCCCAGAGATGTCATCGTGAAGTTCCTCTCTTTTCAAACGAAGGAAGCCGTGATGAGATCCGGCAGGGACCGCCCGATCACCTACAAAGGGGTGGACATAGCCCTATACCAGGATCTGACCCCAACGACTCTGCAACGGCGGCGTTAGTGGCGCCCAATAACCGAGCTCCTACAAAGTCACTCGATAAGATATGCCTGGGGTCACCCCTTTCGCCTGCTGGCATTTAAGGATGGACGCACCAAAATTCTGTTCCCAGATGGCGACCCAACATCTTTTCTTGGTGAACTCGCATTCAGCATCATGGGTTTCAGGGTCTGCGATAGGCTCTATCACGTGGTCAGACCACGCTGAGGTCTCGCTGACCTTGGATAATTTATGCGTCGCAACTCTGTGGTCTTGGAAGCTAAATACTTCGCTACTGCAAGACCCGACGGTGGTAGAGATTGTTCGGAAGGAATTGATTGAATATTTCGCTAGGGAAACGGAATCTGATCTCCGCCCAGCGACGGTGTGGGCAGCCCATAAAGCAGTTATACGTGGCATACTGATCCGCGAAGCCTCCCTGAAAAAGAAACGTAAATCTCAACTGTTGTCATCCCTCCTGGAGGCATTGGGTAAGGCAGAGGAGAAACACAAGGCTGCCCCATCACCCGCTACGTTGGCAGGTGTACGGGAGATACGGACATCGGTTCACGAGGCCCTTCTCGATGATACCGCCAGAGCCATCGTGTGGTCCAAGAGGACGTATTATGAAAAATCCAACAAAATGGATTCACTATTGGCCAGATCGTTACGCCCGAGACAGGGCCATTCACATATAGTAAGAATTAAAGACGCAACGGGTAAGTATCGTACAGATCACACCGACATTGCTAAGGTTTTCACGGATTACTTCTCCGATTTATACAATCACTCTAGAGGCGACGATGCGACAAGACAACGTGAAGTCGATGATACTAGGACATTTCTGTCACATTTGTCTCTGCCGACGTTAAGAGGGGAGGATTCTGCTGCCCTGGGAACGCGAATCACTGCCGATGAGATTGATACAGCGATATCCTCACTGAAAGGTCATAAAGCTCCCGGTCCAGATGGCTTTGAAGGTAGCTATTATAAAATCTTTCGCGAAGAAATCACGCCCCATTTGGAAACCTTGTTCAACGACCTCATGGAGGGTGGTGCCCCGGATAGGGACATGTCTCTTGCAGACGTGGTGCTTTTACCAAAACCTGGCAGGGAAGATTCGGCCCCTGAAAACTTCCGCCCGATCTCATTGATAAACCATGATTCCAAAATTTTGGCAAAGATCCTGGCTACCCGACTGAACCCTTTCCTCACAAGTTTAATTCACCCAGACCAGGTGGGATTTATACCTAGTAGACAATTATTTGAAAACACTAGACGTAACATAGATCTTATTTGGAGGCAGGTAGACAAAGGGATACCGACGTTAATCTTGTCTCTTGACGCGGAAAAGGCCTTCGATAGAGTTAAATGGCCCTACTTATTCGAAGTTCTCAAACACTTTGGCCTTCCGGCTTCGTATGTGACCGCAGTTAGGGCAATGTACACCGATGTACAGGCAAGGATCCGGATAGCGGGATCGAAAATCACCCCCTTCCGCTTGGGTAATGGAACAAGACAGGGCTGTCCTCTATCGCCTTTGCTGTTCGCCCTATCGTTGGAACCCCTCTTACAACAGATACGCAATACCCAGGAGATTAGAGGGATCCAGATCAGAGGTCAACGATTCGTAGTATCCGGCTATGCCGATGACGTGCTACTGACCCTGACGGACCCAAAGGCATCAATGGCAGCGTTGATGACTGTATTAGAGGCTTATAGTGAGATAGCAGGGTATAAGGTGAACCTATCCAAGTCGAGCGCTCTCCCACTCTGTATGCTGGGTTCGGATATAGCCCACATAGGGGAGACTTATAACATACGTGTCACTAGAGACCATATCAAATACCTAGGGATTCAACTGACGGCGGACCCGGCCCAACTCCACCAACAAAATGATGTGTCCCTTATTCGCACTTTAATAGCGGATATGGAAAGATGGCAGGATAAGCCGATCTCTTGGATCGGCAGGATCCACACGGTAAAAATGAATGTCCTCCCTAGGATCTTGTTTTTGTTTCAGGCTCTCCCTACTCGGCTGACTAAATCTGACCTGGGCACGCTCCAGCAGGCTATCGGCAAGTTTATTTGGCAGAATAAAAAACACAGCGTTTCACGAAATATCTTATACAGAGCAAAATCGAGAGGCGGTTTAGTTCTGCCGAATTTGTATTTTTATTATCTAGCAGCCCAGCTCACGCAAATAGCACTTTGGCACTCCCCCCCGGATGAAAGGAGGTGGGTAGATTTGGAAGCTTCCCTCATGGGGCCTGACATCCCCCAATTCTTCATGTGGATACCTAAGGCTAATAGACCGTCATCACACATCACATGCCCAGCGATAGCGAACTCTATAAAGATTTGGGATACCACGGCAGTTAAATATGGTCTATCCCCGCAGCTATCCCCGCTAGCTCCGTACCTGAGAAACACAGCCTTTAGCCCAGGATTAGATGCTAGAGATTTTACGGGTGTAGAAAAAAAATGGTGTACAACGTCTATGCCATCTATATGAAGGCGGTTCACTTCTTCAGTTTGAGGACTTGAAGATCAGGGCTAATCTACGCCCTTCCGATTTCTTTCGGTACCTACAGCTTCGAGCTTACGCCCTGACGCCGGCAGTTGAAGCTGCCGCGTTGACACCGCTTACTTTTTTTGAAAGCTTGTGCCTCAAAGAGCGTTTCCCAAGGGGTCTTATTACCGCTATGTACTCGCATCTAAGTACATCCACGTTAGAATGGGGAGCGCTCACCTACACGTCCCAATGGGAATCTGACCTTGATGAGGAACTTGAAGGGGTAGACTGGCAAGACATTTGGGAGGCCGCGGGGACTTCGTCCATATGTGTATCCATACAGGAACAGGCCTACAAGACCATGTTTAGGTGGTACACGACCCCGGTGAAACTATGTAGAATGCACAGAATGTCTACGGATTTGTGCTGGAGAGGTTGTGGCTACAAGGGCACTTATTTACACATGTGGTGGGACTGCCCGGAAGCTCAGAAGTTCTGGAAACAGGTAGCAGGGTTACTGAAAGATATCTTTGATAGAGAGGTTAAGCTAGATCCTTGGGTGTCCCTCCTGGCCAGGCCTATGGAGGATTGGTCGAGGACCGAACAGAAGTTGATACATAAAGTGAATTTGGCTGCTAGGAGAGCCCTGGCACAAGTGTGGCTACAGAGCGAAACCCCTCCTCTGGAAGTTGTGGTACGAAAGATCAAAGATGCTTTTACTATGGATAAGTTGACGGCTAAGGTCAGAGGCACGATTGCGACGTTTGAGAGGATCTGAGGATCTGGGCTCCATGGGTAGACAGCGGAGTGGGCGACTAGGGGATAGGGAGGGGTTCATTCCCCCCCCCCCCCGTACCCCTGTCTTTTGGGACTTCCTCCTGTCTGTTATATATACTCCACGTTACCTCACTTAGTGGGACTTTGAGGATCCCGCTGGGAGGTCTGGGTTGTGCAACTGCTCACGTGGAGGCCGTACGACTCGATGCAGCCTAATACCACGCACCGGCATGATAATGCCCGCTTATTGCCATATATGTGGATGGGTACTCGCGTCCCCTATTCAAACTCTCCCCCTTCCCCCCCCCTTCTAGATCTATTTCTTTAATCTTTTTCGGTTTCTATTTTTTATCTTCTCTCCCATCTATTCTCTTCTCTCGCTTATTATTTTTTTCTTTCTAATATGACTGGATCTTCTCTCATCCTCCGTCTGCCAGTACCTCATTAGCTTTGATTGCACAGAGCTACGACCCCTTAGAGTTTCTCCTGAGTCCTACACTGCATTTATTGAGGCGAACTCATGCTAAGGGCTGGAGATGGGAGATGTAGACGAATAGCACATAGGCACACTGGAGTCGCGAAACTACTCAACCTATTGACACGATTCACATGATAAAGCCAGTCATGTTAATGTTATTTTTTACTTTGTTTTACATTTATACCAAAAATGGGTGGATCACCGTAAATATACGTGGGCCTTCATGACCGATATGTATTCATCATACTTGAAGGAACCAAATGTTTTTATTGTACTCTTATATTTGCTTCCTTTACGTGCCACTGCCTGAAGGTGTCCATATAACTTTTTGTATGAGAATGTAACTGTTGATTATGGTGTTTAACCTTGTAATAAATAAAGAATTTAAAAAAAATAAAAATTTTGTGGTATTTAATAGGAATTCTAAATGAAGATAAAAATACAGAACTGTAAAAGTTTTCATAAACCATAAACTCTATGTACAAATTATCGTTAAATGTATGTTCCCTTTAAATGTGTGACGATTCTCATTGTTAAAGGGGCGCTCCAGACTGCAATGGACTCATCCCTTCCGTTTACACATCCCCTGGCTTTGCATCTTCTGTAATAATCCAGGTAGTAGTGCTCCTACAACATTCTGTAACACTGCACGGCTGATCTAATAAATCCCAGCACAACAGTGATTTATGGGCACATGTTAAAGGATCACTATAGGGTCAGGAACACAAACATGTATTCCTGACCCTATAGCGTTAACACCACCATCTAGCCCCCCTGGGCCCCTCTTGCCTCCATAAATATAGCAAAATCTTACTGTATTCAAGCCTGAAGCTGTAGCTCTGCATGCTGTTTGCCTAAAAAAAAAAAGCTTTCTGCTGACATCATCAGAAGTGGTGGCCTGATCCAATCACAATGCTTCCCCATAGGATTGGCTGAGACTGACCAGTTGGCAGATTAGGGGCAGAGCCAGCATGATTCAAACACAGCCCTGGCCAATCAGTATCTCCTCATAGAGATGAATTGAATCAATGAATCTCTATGAGTAAAGTTCAGTGTCCGCATGCAGAGGGAGGAGATACTGAATGTTTGGATGCATTTTAGGCAGCCATGACCCAGGAAGGATCTCTAACAGCCATCTGAGGAGTGGCCAGTGAACTAACCCCCCCCCCGCCCCCCCCCCCCCAATTATTTCACAGACCCCATCCCCATGAGATGGGGCCTTTTCTAGCAACTGGGCAGCAATGGCTTTACACTCATTAGTTTTTAAACATTTAGGAGACATGGCCTTTTAGTAACATGGAGATTATTGCTTATTTTCCAAACATTTCCAAATGAATGACAGAGAATCGGTCAGGCTGGCCGAATCCTGACCAGATTTGGATTTTTTAAATCTGCAAATTGGCAATGAATAACCCTGTTAGTTACCCTTACCCACTGTCCTTACTTCCTTTAAGTGGTACAACAAAATAAGCGCCACAACCATAAATGTGGGTGCATTCTAAATTGTAGTGGTTGTGGTGTAATGAATCTTTACATAACATGCCCTGGTTTTCTGTCAATATATATTTGGGTAGGCAAGTTCAGTCCGCTCATTATTTCAATGCTTTTCAAGGCTGGACATTTATGGACGGATAGCAGGCAAGTGAATCTCATTACTGAGAGGCTACAGAGGAACCAAGCTTTCTGTGCTGGCAAAAGCCCTATTCAAAAACAGTTTGGCAGAAAACCAGATGAAAGCACTCAAAGCATAATAACCACGACAAGGTGTACTGGTTATGACACTTACTGCACCCCTTTAAATATACAACAAGAAAACCAAACGTGGGCTTAGCTACCAAAAAAAAGTTTTTGCTTAAAAGGAACACAAAACTATATTCCTAACAGTAAAGTGTCCCTCTGGTATACAGCCACTAGAGGCCGTCTTAACCCTGCAATGTAAACATTGCCGTTTCTCTAAAATGACAAGGTTTTACATTGCTGGGTTAAGTGAACAGGGACACTGCACCCAGACCATTTCAATGAGATGACGTGGTCTGGGTGCCTATAGTGTCCCTTTAACAGTACACTACGTAACATTTCCATGTGGTCTTAACAGTACCAACTATGTAATAAGCAGCCAGAACAGTGCTATATCGGGTATTTGACACGTGGTCCAAGGCACAAGGGGGGCCCTTCTGTCATTCAATGCCATATTCTAATTCTTGCTTTCAACTTCAAAAGAGGGTACAGCGTGCACAACGTTTAACTGGGTGGCCAACTTTAGTGTTAAACCATTGAAAAATGGTTAATCCCTGAAGGTATAATGGAAAACAGGCACGCATGCTCCCATACCAGCTTCATTGATATTGAGAGCATTCCTTTAATGGGGGGTGAGGGTAGAGGATGCACACAGAGGATTAACGAAATGTTGATCGAAAGGAGACACAAAGCAACAGAGCATACTAGGATGACGAAGACGGGCACAAAAGGAAGGACCCCCAAAAAAGATACCCTGAGATATAAGTGACAACAGACAACCGGCTAGAGACATAATAAGGAGTACATGAAGAACATAGGACACAAGGACCATAAACAACAGAGGACACTAGAAATGACAGAAGTCTAAATTTTACTGAAACCATCACTTTCAGATGGAGGCACTGGACATATCTGGCTTTTCTAATGTTTTTTTTTTTTCTTTGAAATATAAAAAAAAAAAAAAAAAAAAAACTTGACTGTTTTTTAACCCCTTAAGGACGCTGGATGGAAAATTTCCGTCATAAATGAAAATTAGCCCCTGATTGCCACAATCGCGGCAATCGTGGGGTTAATCTTCCTGTAGTGTGTCTCCCTATCGGAGGCACACTACCATGGGCAGTTTCACTGATTCAGCCCATGTGATCGCTCTGACCGGGAGTCAGAACGATCACACATGCTGCAGTGAAACCCGATCTGTTTCCCTGCAGCTCTGTGTGAGCTGTGAACAGCAGAGAGACAGATCGGTGCTGATCTGTCTCTGGCTGTAAAAAAAAAAAAAAGAGTTAGTAACAAAATCCCACCCCCCCCCCCCCCCCCCCCCCCCCCCCCTCTTTCAAATAAAATGACACCCCTTCCCCGCCCTTTGATCACTGTATTTCAATGTGATCTGATTTTTTTCTATTAACCCCTGAGGGTTAACTTTTATTTTTTTTAATCCTCAGGGGTTAAATGTATTTAATTAATTATTTTAAATATTTTAAAATATGTATTTATTTAGCTAAGGTGGGTAGAAGTTAGTGGGGAAATTTGGGGATTTACGGTTAGGCTAGCTAGGGGTTAAAAGTAAAAAAAAAACAATAAAAAGTTAAAAAAAAGTTTTTAAAAGTTTAAACAAAGTCTTAAAATAGTAAAATAAGTTGTTAAATGCTAAATAAAACTTTTTAAAAGTTAAAAAAACTTTTAAAAAGTTAAAAAAAATGTTTAAAAAAGGGGGAAAATGCGTATTACCGCTACAATCGGTACAGGCTAGCGAAAAAATGATACCACGTTAAGGTTTCAAATATGCCTTTTGAAACACCCTGGGGTGACTTATTTAGGAAATGGTATGCCTTTATGGGGTAGCTGGAATAATTAACCTATAAACAAATCTCCAAAGTGGGGTATGGACACAGCGTAAAAATGTAAAGTTTGAAAAAACTTAAATGGCTGTGTCTCAAATGTGCCCCTTTAATGTCCGCATATACCTGGCAAAGGTACATATGGGGGTATTGCTGTGCTCAGATGACACAGCTGAGCAAGATAGGAAGTATTATATAGCTGTAGCACACATAAGGTTTGCAAAATACACAGTACAAACTCATGGTGTGTGTCAAAAAAGCAGAAAAAATGCTTGTTACCACTACACTTGGTACAAGCTAGCAGAAAAATGATCCCCCACTAAGGTTCAAAATATGCCTTTTGAAATACCCTGGGATGTCTTCTTTAAGAAATAGTATGCTTTTATGGGATAGTTGGAATATATAGCCTGCTAAAAAACTTCAAAGTGGGGTAACAACACAGCGTAAAAATTCAAAGTTTGACAAAACCTGCAATGGCTGTGTCTGAAATGTGCCCCTTCAACGTCCCCATATAACTGGCAAAGGTACATACGGGGGTATTGCTGTACTCAGACAACATAGCTGAGCAACATATAAAATATTATAAAGCCGTAGCACACATAAGGTTTGCAAAATATACAGTACAAACTCACTGTGTGTCAAAAAGGCAGAAAAAAATGCTTTTTACCACTGCACTTGATACAAGCTAACGGGAAAAATATCCCACGCTAAGGTTCAAAATTTGCCATTTGAAATACCCTTGGGCATCTTCTTTAAGAAATAGTATGCCTTTTTGGGGTAATTGGAAAAAGCAGCCTGCTAACATATTTAAAAATAGAATGGGGGCGTGGCCTAGCAACGGAGCGGAATGGCTGCCTAATCTCTGAGCTCCTCCGTACTCGCCCTGCAAATCGCTAGAAAGCTGCCCCAAACGCAAATATGGGGAAACACACTAAGGCTGGGGGTACCCCCAAACCAGCGGCCACCCGCCCACCTGCAATCCTGGCATCGGTCAGGCAATACATGACCACACAGCCGGACCCATCATCCCAGGCCTCCGCTGAGGCCTTCCTGTACTCGGAGGCCTCATCCTTGAGCCCGAACTCCCAGGCCGGTGACGCGAGTGGAGAACCCACAGAACACCCGCCGGCAGACTGGATGGCCCTGCTGAGAGCACTGCCTACCAGAGCTGACCTGACCCAAGCCACATCAGCCCTCCATGCCTCGATCCGGGCCGACCTCCAACTGATGAGAGCAGACATGCAGGGTATGGCGGACCGCATGGCGCGGCTGGAAGAGGAACAGGACAACCTCACTGTGGCCCACACCACCACAGAGTCCACGCTTCACAGCCACACTACCCACTTGCAAGCCATGGCGCGCCATGTAGAAGATCTCGACAACAGGGGCCGCAGAAATAACCTGCGGATCCGAGGCCTACCTGAAGGCGAAGAACCCTCAACCCGGCTCACTGACACACTTACCATCTTATTTAACGACCTTCTAGGCCGTCCTACGGACACGCCGATTGACTTTGTCCGTGCACACAGGGCACTAAGACCCAGAGGCCCTGAAGGAGCGCCGCCGAGAGATGTAATATGCTGCTTAACTATCTTCTCCCTCAAAGAAGACATACTACAGGCGGCTCGCAATGCGGGATCCATCACCCATGAGGATCGCCCTATCCAGATATTTCCTGATCTTTGCCCGGCCACATTGGGCTACCGCAGGGCCCTGAAACCCCTCACTCGAGCCCTGACGGCTCAGAAGGTGAGATACCGATGGACTTTCCCGACCGGCCTAATTGCTCACACTCCTAACGGTCCCATGCCGGTACGCAACCAACAGGACCTGCAAGATCTCACTATCGAGCTCCAGCTACCACCCTTAAACATGCCTTGGCCGGACCCGCTAGACTTCTACGTTGGCCCACCGAGGCCGGCACGAGACGACCCGCTGCCACAAAGAAGAACCAGATCCAGAATGGAGACGGCGCGACCAGCCGGCAACACTCGTTGAGTTCCGCGGCTCCCGAGAGACTCTGAGACCCACAGTTTGAAGTACCTGCCTATGAACTATGACCCGCTGGGGAGCTTCCCATAAGGTATCTCACACACCACACTGAACTGCCGGACTCCCTCTCTTGTTTCACTTTTGGGTGGGGGGCTGAAACGGGGGATTTGACGACTCTGCGGCTCACGCTATGCCCCGACTACCACTCGGATGGGGAACATTCTTTCCACCAGCTGCGCTGCCATGGAGGGATTGACATTGCCACACCACCAACCACGAGCCGCAGAGACGTGGAGACTCGGTGCCACCGACACATTTTGTGACTACCAGTAACGGAGATATAGGGTCTTTTTCGGAGGGCCCAACCTCCCCCTCTATTGAAGTAGATGGGTATATACCATGAGGAAGGGTAGGCAGGAAGGGGTCACAGCCACCACACACACGCCTGCCGCTAGAGCCCAAGGCCACACCACGACACGCCACACAACCTGACACGCCATGATGCACACACACACACACACGACTCACAAGGCTCGAAGCCTGGTCCATACAACACACACAATCTTTAAGATACCCCACTCACAAGATCACGGATAACCTAGGGGCTAGAGTATATTTTTTGGGCGGGGCGGGTAGGGGGTAGCCAGAGAGGCCTTCCACGTGGGAGTTTTTCTTTTTTCGTTGTCACCGCTATAGGTGACCCCACGGGGAAACACCTCGTTTCTTTTCTCTTTTTTATCCTTTCCTCTCACCTCTCTGAACCGGGACCCCGGAGAGGGACCGGGTATATCCGAGAGGCATTTGGTAACCAGTAGGCCACGTTCCCACCTGGTCGGGGTGTCAGGAAGAAAGGCAAGGGGACTCGACCGCACCGCTAGTACGGACGGGACGACTCCACCTCGGCCTACACCCGAGCCATTACTTTGTATATTGTTGTTAATTGTTTATTGTTTACTTATTGTTTACATAGTGTTTATTTTATTTTGTCTCTGTACCTACTCCTAGGCACTCAAAGTCCGGCTGCGGTGCCCGCGTGGGGACTCGGGAAGGGGCTTCATCAAGGACCACCCGTCCAGGTAACACCCTCTCCCTGTACCTCCGACACGCTCCTCCCCTGAACCCACCCAACACCTGAGTAGTACTGCAACCCGTAGGCCCACCACTTATCTGCCCACACTACCCCTCCCGGAGTGGTCCACAGGAACTCCGTCATGCAGACCCCGAAACCGCTAGCCAGAGCAGACATTAACATTATCTCTATTAACGCCAAGGGCCTTAACCAACCTGAGAAATGATCACAGGCGCTCCGCCACTTTCACAGCCAAAGAGCCCACATAGTATTCATACAGGAGACACACTTCAAGGAAGGTCTGACACCTAGAATGACTGACAAAAGGTTCGCCCAATGCTACCTCAGCAACAACCCCTTAGGGAAATCCAAAGGCACGGCCATCCTCCTTCATAAATCCCTACATTTCACTCCCACAGCAACCCTGAAAGATGACTGGGGAAGGTATATATGCATTAAGGGAACGATAGCTGACCGTACGTACACGCTAGCCAACCTGTATGCTCCTAACACTGCGCAACACCGCTTTATAACTAAATCACTGAAAGCCATCATGGCCTTTACGGAGGGTTGTCTGATCATGGGAGGAGACCTTAATGTGGCCCTACAACCGAGCCTAGACACCTCTACGGGCACCTCGACGATACCCAGACATGTGTTGACTACTATCAACAAAACCCTTAGAGACCAACGCCTGACCGACTGTTGGAGAGCGACACACCCTGACGACAGAGACTTCACCTTCTATTCTAATCCGAACAAGACGTACTCCAGACTGGACTACTTTTTCCTACAACACTACTACCTGACAGATGTTAAGTCTGTGACGATCGGAACCGCGACATGGTCAGACCACGCACCACTCACCATGACGCTGACGTCACCCCTCTATAAGCCGACGTGCAGCAACTGGCGACTGAACGAAGCCCTACTTAACGACCTAACAGTAACCACGGAATCCCGAACCACACTTACTCAATACTTCACTGACAATGTTACCCCAGATGTGACACCCCTCTGCGTGTGGGAGGCCCACAAATGCGTTATACGAGGCTACTTCATAGCTAAAAGCGCAGCCATGAAAAAAGCAAAGGCTGCCAGACTGGCGACCATAATCACGGAGATACAGGTGGTGGAAGCCAGGCACAAACTTACACGGCTCCAGAGCGATGGTGCCAAGCTACTGACACTACGCAGGGAACTGGCATCCATAATGAATGCCTACCACCAAAGGGCACACCTGCGCACCAAAGCCTTCTTTCACACACACGCCAACAAATGCGGGACCTTGCTGGCCCGTATGATTGCCAAAAAGAGAGCAGAATCCTACATACCTAAAATTCGCGACAAAGACGGACGACTGAAACAACTCCCGGGAGACATGGCGGAGGCTATACGGGAATACTATGCGGAGCTTTATGCCATACACCCCGACAGGGAGCCACCGCGCCAAGGTGACGCCTTACCAGAGACTAGACAATACCTACACACACGCATACATAACCGACTTCCCAGGGAAGCTACGAATGCCCTTGACGAACCGATCACACCTCGCGAGCTAGCCTGGGCCATAAAAGAGTCGAAATTGGGCAAATGCCCGGGCCCTGACGGTCTCCCCTCTAGATACTATAAAAAATTTGCTGACGTATTATCCCCACATCTCCTGACTGCCCTTAACACCTTACGTGACGGAGCCAGCCTACCTACACAGACTCTAGAGGCCAACATCTCCCTAATCCCAAAGGAAGGTAAAAACCCGGAACTCTGTGCAAGCTACAGACCTATCTCCCTACTAAATTGTGACCTTAAACTCTTCACAAAAATACTGGCCCGCAGACTACAAAACTACCTCCCTGATCTCATACATAGGGACCAGGCAGGGTTCACGCCCCAGAGAGAAGCAAGAGACAACACCATCAGGACACTAGATCTCATCCACAGGGCACAAGACGGTCGGGAAGGCCTCCTCTTGCTCTCCACAGACGCGGAGAAGGCCTTCGACCGCATAGATTGGGGCTACATGCTGGCGGTATTGGAAGCGATAGGTCTGGGCCCGCACATGATGAGCTGGATACGAGCACTGTACTCTAAACCCACAGCAAGGGTATGCGTGAACGGGTTGTTCACAAACCCGTTCCCCATCCGGAACGGCACAAGACAGGGATGCCCCTTGTCCCCATTGCTGTTTGTACTGGCACTGGAGCCCTTTCTTAACTCTGTCCGGGACAACCAAGCCATAAGTGGGATACAGATAGGACGGACGAGACACGTAGTGGCTGCCTTTGCAGATGACCTGCTGTTTTATGTCACTCAGCCTGAAACATCAATGCCAGCAATCATGGCAGAGTTCCAGCTCTACGGCCAATTATCGAATTTCAAGGTTAACCTCGCCAAATCTTCGGTTCTGAATGTCTCGATCCCACCCAATAGAGTTGAAGCCCTGAAACACACGCTCCCATTCCAATGGTCTGACACTACTATAAGATACTTAGGCACCTCCATACCAAGAGACCTGTCACAAATATACACCGCTAATTTTCAACCCCTCCTAACCACAATACGCAGAGACCTGGAGGAATGGACCAAAGTCCGTCTTTCCTGGTTTGGACGCATTGGAGTGTTAAAAATGAACATTCTACCCAGGCTGCTCTACTTGTTCCAGACACTACCAATCCACATACCTGAGGCATACTTCTCAACACTGCGCTCCATGGCACTCAGATTCACATGGCACAACCTACAGGCACGGGTCAAACACGACACTCTCACATTACCAAAACGGAAGGGCGGCCTGGCCCTCCCAGACTTCCAGGTCTATTACAAAGCAACCCATCTCCAGAGGGTGATGGAATGGTCCAAATCGGAGGTCCACAAGTTATGGAAAGAAATAGAGTCAGACCAAATATCCAGACCAATAGGGCTCCTACAGTGGCTAGACCACCACCAAGGCAGACAGCTGGCTAACCCACACCCGCTAATTAGAGCGACCTTAATGGTTTGGCATAAAGTGGGGACACCCTCCTCCCTCACCACGCCCATTTCACCACTCTTACCCCTGACACATAATGACGCCTTCCCCCCTGGACTGGACGCAGGCCCGTTCCAACAAATGTTAGGAAACTCGCTACCTAGACTCTGCCACGCTACCACCAATGGCACGATACGGACTCTTGAGTCCCTGATGCCCGTAGAGAGACCGACGTTCATGGTACAGTTCAGGTACAAACAACTATCCGCCTACCTACTAACGATCACCAAAGACATCCATGCTCACAGGACGCTCACAGACTTTGAAAGGCTCTGCCATGACCCAAGCCCACTGGCCAGGGGACTGTCCACTCTTTACAGCCTCCTCATGGACGCAAGGAGACTTCCCCCACCGAGCTTCATGAGTAAATGGGAAACCGACCTGGGAATTACACTCTCGCCAGCCCAATGGGAAAAGATCTGTACCCTGTCCCTTCACTGTTCAACATCCAGTAGCATACAAGAAACGGCCTATAAAGTACTGTCTCGCTGGTACCGCACGCCACTGGTCACCCATTCCTACGATCCAACCGCCACCAACAACTGTTGGAGATGTGAGAAAGCCCTAGGCACTCTCTTCCATATCTGGTGGACATGCCCCTTGATAAGACCCTACTGGGCAGCGATCCACACGATCATCACCAAATTTTCTGACACTCCCCCCCACTTAGACCCAGCAGCCTTCCTCCTACACCACACCTCCACCCGTAGCTCAGCTTACAAAAAATCCCTGACGATCAGGATCTTAAACACAGCCAAGAGCCTCATTCCCTTATACTGGAAACAAAAGACCCCACCACCTGTGTCGGCCTGGTTTAAGCGCATGGAAGAGCTCAGGGCGCTAGAGGAACTCACCTCACACGCAGAGGGGAGGGAACAGTCGTATATGACGACCTGGACACACTGGATACTGACCACGACGAAACCCGACTTCCAGACACTTATCACAGACTGAGTAGACACCAATGGGAACATGACCCGAGACAATGGGTAGGGGTGACAAGGAATGACCGAAAAGACAGCGCACGTCATACATAAAGCTACCACTGACAGAAGTTAACATGACAATTCTAGCCCTGACAGAGACGAAGGACCACATAAACCTATAGGGCAGGGAAGACGCTCTCTCAAACGCTGAGGAATCCCCCCCCCCAATTTTTTCTCCCATCCCCCCCCCCCCCCCCTTCCCGGGTGGACCTGCGGGCCACGCAGCCGGACCAGGATACAGCAGACTTCAGGTATGCCATTGAAAGCTTAACTACACATGTTTCGACCTGGAAACCTGCGCGTTTCCCTGCTTTATTATACCGACACTTCAGATTCGCTAACAATGTGCTCCATAACCTGTATCTGCCATTTGTTGGAAACCTGCGTGTTTCACCGAACCACACTTGAGACGTTTACTTTTATTGTTGTTTGCAAATTTATTCTTGAAAATCTGAATAAAACTTAATTCACAAAAAAAAAAAAAAAAAAAATAGAATACGGGGGGGGGCGGGGCCTGACAGCCAAGATGGCCGGTCATGATTGTTGAGAGCTCCAGCACCGACAAGCAAAATACGCTAAATATAAACAAAAGGCACTATGCAAGCTCCACACGGTGCTCGGAGAGAGACATTAGATCGAACGGGGAACAAGTTGATACCTGTCTGGACCCGAAAAGCCGCGCAAACACCTGAACCGGCCATGCGGCCTACTCAAGAGCGGCACCCGATGTCTGGGGGAGGCGGCCGATCCCCCGACTGGGGACACGCTCACAAGCGACAACCCGAAGCAGCCCTGCGACCCCCCCCTATGGACCGGCGGGGGATATCCCGGTCCCCGATGGGGACGGAAAACCCTGTAATAAAGCGTAGAACCCAGCAGCTTCGGAGTGCCCCTGGGCCTTCAGTAGGCACAGAACCTAAGCAGACCAGGGTGAGCACGGAGAAGCCAGCCGAGAGCCACACAGACCACGCTGACTACACAGCAAGGCTGGATGCAATCTTCACAGCATTTTGGCATAAGATCGAACGACGCCTGCAACAACAGGCTGAAAAGGCTAGAACCAGTCCACCAAAGCAAACACGAGGAGGACATAAAATGGCCGCTGCAAAGCAACCCAGCGCCCACAGCACCAAAGATGTCGTGCAACCTTACACGCGAAGCAGAGATCACAAGCAACTGCTCAGACCCACAAACCTCCTTCTGGGCAGGGAGTCACACGGAACCAAAATCCGACCCACCGTCCTCATACCCGCGGGGGCTTCGGGAGAGCGGAGCCCCGGAGGGCCCACGGCCCCGCCAAAACAGGCCAGGGGACCCGAAGACACCGGGGAGTGACCCCCGTGACAACCCGGGCTGGAGGATCTGAGCGGCCCCAGCGCCACCACGCCAACCTTCCAACGCACCCACTGGGACACAAGCTACAGCAGGCCCTTGAACTGGAAGGCAGAAGCCACGCAGAGATAACCCCGGCGTGGCCCGCGAGAGGAGTTGGTTGAACGACCTGGGAAGAAACCGCTAGCCTAGCGGGCAGAGCACAGGGACACTCGGTGCACGAGAGAGACTTGAAACACACCACAGGGAGATATGTTCCCACACCCACTAAATGCCGATAAGTGAAATGTGCTCATGCTTTGATATGTGCCCATAGCTGATACTAATGTGCAACCTTTGTTAACTAACATGTTTTGTTTGCTTTTACGCTGTTCTTTTCTACAACTACAAACTGGGCTACTAATTGAAAGCCTGTATCCTACTTGTATTCTGCAACCTAATATATTCACCACTACCCATATACCGCGGGTTCTCAAGCTTGAGTGCCAAATTACCTCTGAACCCACTTATTAGTCATATAGGCATGCTAAACTCCAGCTACTACAATCTCCACACTCTAATAACCGTAATGTTTATTTTTATTTTTTTTTAAATATATCTTATATTTGATTTTAAAAAACATTTTCTCATCATATCAAAACATTATTTCATATAAACATGTAGACAGTTTCCACAATATTAGTAGACATCCAGTCCTCCAAACTGAATCATAAGACATATATCACAATTCATTCATACATCATACCTCATACATTCTTACATTTGTGGGAGTAGGCAGCAAGTTACAATAGAATTTAAACATACAAAGTCATTTTTATCTGTTAACATTTCTGTGTATACATCACAAAAGATTACTATTGTTGCTCATTAGTTTCTAAGAGTTTTAAGCACTTTTTCCCCATTTCATATTTATGTACACTATCCTTCCTCTTAAAAAGCCCTATCTCATTATTAATCTGAAGTTTTAATTGTTTCTCCCAATGTTTGAACTCAATTGTCACGGAGCTCTTCCACCCCCTTGCTATCAATATCTTTACTGCCATAAAAGAATGGCAGACCAGAAATTGTTGGTATTTTAATAACTCAGGCCATTGAAGGTGTAAGAGGGCCCTTACTGAAGATTTTTCTATAAGAATTCTGTCCCAAACATACAATTTTCTAAAAACCTCATCCCATAACCTCTTAATTAGTCCACAACTCCACCAAATATGGACAAAACTTCCCAAATTACTTCCACATCTCCAGCATATTTTAGATTCATTGTGATCAATTCTGTTTAGTCTCATTGGCACTAAATACCAACGATAGCAAACTTTATACTGAGTCTCAAACAATATATCGTTGTGAACATTTCTTTTTAACTGTATCAACATATCCCCCCACTTTGTTGGGTCTATTTTTATATTACATTCTTTTTCCCAACTTTTTATTTGTTTAGACCTTATATTTTTGGGGGTCGCTCTTATAAGGGCGTAGCATTTTGCCATGTTTTTTCGAGTACTATTATTTCCAAAGATCTGTTTTATGAGGATACTACTGCTTATATTACTCTTAGCAAGTGATTTATCCATAAAGGATTTTATTCTTAAATATCGAAAAGCCTCATCCTGAAGAAGACCAAATTCCCCAGACAGAGTTACAAAATCTTTGATTCTATCTCCTATTATTATATCATCCAAAGTTTCAATTTTCCTATCCTTCCAAGAGTCTATTTTTAAGTCTGGCAATAGGGCTTCTAATATTTCTATTCTCATAAACCCAAAAATGTTTCCCAGGATATTTAATTTTTTTCTAATCTTATTCCATTCATTCAACAGATATTCTAGAATTACACTGCTGACTTCTTTTTCAGTTTTTTTGGGTTGCCAAATGTACCTAGTCAGTTCTTTACCATTTAGGGCTCGGGTCTCTAAGCGAAACCAGCCCGTTTTTTCAGAATCTTTTTTATTTAATAACTGAGTGTGGAATATAATAGAGGCCTCATAGTGGCTTATTATGTTCGGGAAGTTTACCCCTCCCTGCTCTGTATTATTTGTTAATTGGTCTAATCCAATCCGTGGTTTTTTCCCCTTCCAAATAAAGTTTTTAATAAGCCTCTGTGTTATCTCCAACCATGGTAGAGGGATTTTTAACGGAACCATTCTAAAAAAGTATGTCCATCTAGGCACTATGTACGCATTAATTACTTTTATCCTTCCTAACCAACTCAGAAACAAGGGGTTCCATTTTTTTAACGATATCCCAGTGGATTTCAAAAGCCTAGTAAAGTTGATCTCCACCATTTTATCCAAATTCTCCGATATTATTACCCCAAGATATTCAAAACTCCCCTTCGCATCCACAAAGCTATAAGTTTTCAAAAATTCACTTTTCCACTCTTTGCTACAGTTTTTAAATAAAACAATCGTTTTATCTGAGTTTATTTTGTAATTTGAGATAATGCTAAACATTTCTATTTCTTTTATCAAATTATCAATATATTTAATTGGGTCTATTAGAGTCAAAATGGTATCGTCAGCGTACATACTTATTTTTAGTTCTCTATCCGTAGTTGGTACTCCCCGGATATCCGGGTTCTCTCTTATTCTGATTGCAAAGGGTTCCATTGAGAGAATGTATAAAATAGGTGAGAGTGGACACCCTTGCCGTGTGCCATTTTTCAATGGAAACCAGTCTGAACATAAGTCTATGCCCACTACCCTCGCCATAGGATTTTGATAAATAGAGCCTATTGCCGACAGCATCCATCCATCTATGCCCATTGCCCTCAGTACTCCCATCATATATCCCCACCCGACCCTGTCAAAGGCCTTTTCTGCATCCAATGACAGGGTCAGGAGGGGAGTTCGCATTCTATCACTCCAATCCAGAACATTAATCATTCTTCTTATATTAGTGCTAGCTTGTCTGGTTGGGACAAACCCTATCTGATCTCTGTCTACCAATTCCATAATTATCCTTTTCAACCTATCTGCCAATATAGATGAAAATAATTTTGAATCAACGTTGATAAGTGATATCGGGCGATAATTCTTTAGATCTTGCGGATCCTTATCTTTTTTATGGATAGGGATTATATTTGCTTGTAATAGTTCTCTAGGGCCTGTACCTTTCAGAGAGATTTCATTATATGTTCTAGTCAAGTAATCTGCCAATATATCTCCATAGACCTTATAAAATCTATTAGTCAGACCATCTGGGCCGGGAGTCTTATAGTTCACAAGTTTTTTAATTGCACCTGTAAATTCCACAATTTGTAGAGGGGCATTAAGCATTATTTTCTGTTCTTCCGAAATCCTAGGGAACCTAATCTCCCTCAGATAATCGTTTATAGCTGCTTCTTTTGATTGATTTGGTAAATTATACAGCTTTTCATAGTATTTTTGAAACGCCTTAGCTATTGATTCTGGTTTTCTACAGATTCCTGATTCGGTTCTAATACAACTAATCCTATTTTTACCATTTTTTGTATTTTTAAGTTTTTTTGTTAACCACTTATTAATCTTATTATTATCATAATAAAAATTGGATTTCATCCTCTCCAGATTTTTCTCTATTCTTTCTTTCTCCATTTTTTCTATTTTCATTTTAATCTCAGAGAGTTGCTTGAAAGATTCATTACTTAAAGATCTTTTGTTTCTTCTGGCCAACTTATAGTACTCTATATATAGTTTTTCTCTGGTCAGACCTCTATCTCTTTGAATCCTTTTCTTAAGTTTAATCAGATACCCCCGTACCACTGCTTTGAATGCGCACCAAATAGTGGTTATCGGGAGTTCTTCTGAGATATTCTCGCTAAAGTACAGTTGAATCAGTTCTCTAATTTGTAACTGATCTTTACTATTCTTCAAAATACTGTCGTCTAAACGCCAGGTCGTCTTAGATCTGTACTTTTTAACGTCGGTTATAGAAAAAATTATATAGCTATGATCTGACCAGACATTCTCTTCTATATATATACTTTTTATTTGTTCCACTAAATTAGCTTCTCCCAACACAAGATCAATTCTGGAAAGTGAAGAGTGTACCCTTGAGAAATGTGTATATTCTCTTCCCTCTGTGTTATATACTCTCCATATATCCAATAAGTTATTTTCTAAAAGTGAGTTTCTCAAAATCCTAGCTTGATTTATCAAATGTTTAGTTATGGGTTTATTATTTTTTGTTTTTTTATCCAAAGCTGTATCCACCACACAGTTAAAGTCTCCTGCAATAACTAATAATCCTGTCTTGACCCTTTCTACCTTTTCCATAATCTCTTTAAAACATTTAGTGGGTAGTACATTTGGGAGGTATACATTTACCAAAGTGTAAACTTTCTCCTCCAACTTGCATATTAATATCTGGTACCGTCCTTCTATATCTATATCTTCATATATGATTTCTCTATTTATTCTTTTTGAAAGGATTATGGCCACTCCTCTTTTCTTTTTCTTAATCAAGGCTGCTTGTGAGATTATCTCATATCCTTCATCGTTCCATCTAGTCCTATCTTCCCGTATCCAATGTGTCTCTTGCACCATCGCTAAATCTATTCCTTTTTTTTTTAGCAATCCTCTCATCATAGCTCTTTTATATGGGGTATTTAGCCCCTGTACATTTAGTGAGATACACTTCATGGTTTATGTTTTCCTGTAACACCTATTCCTGCTGCCCTCTCTCCCATTTCATTCACACACATCTGAGCTCTCATAGTACAGAGTAACCCATTCCCAAACATTCTTACTTGTTGTTTCAAGAGATAATAAAAATTAATCATCTCTTCAACCTGTAAGCCTTGACAATATCTTATGTCTAGGGCTAAGGTCTATCTCTGACCTTAAAGTGGTAGCTACTCAGGGGGAATCCGAGCAAAAGCAGCCAATCTTTCTCCTTCCTTCTGTCTGTCCCTCATACTGGGCAGAGAGAGAAGGAGGAAGAGAGGGAAGAAAAAAAAAAAAAAGAGACCCTACCTCTCATTCCCCCCCCCCCATTCTAATTATTTATACTCTTCCATAAATCACTGATTCTTCTCACAGGGCTTTTAGTGAAACTGTATATTTTCCCTTGGTAATTAAGTGTTCGTATTATTTTACCCTTAATCCCTTATTTCACCTTATCCATGCGAATTTTTTTTTTCTCGTGTTCATTTATATCCCCTACACAGCACTCCATCTATTCTATATTATATTTAAACAAATCTCTTACTAATTTATCTATTTTTTATGTATCCCATATCAAAATATCACGAACAGACACCCCTCCGTGTTATACAGTATCATTATAACCTTCAGATTATTTATGATATCTCCTGTGCAAACATCTTCCCTTAATCCCGGAATGCATCTTCCCACTCCATTAGTGAAAACATACTGTAAATCTTAATATTTAAGTGCTCACATTTTTTTATATTACTCCCTTGTTACCTCTTATACTTATAAAGATTACCTCTCATATTTTATCCGTAAACAAAATTCATTCATTTCTATCCCCTGTACCAAACTCTATCTATTGTGTAGTTATGTTTAACCAAGCTCTTATTAATTTATCTCTTTGTGTATCCCTTATCAAAGTATCACACTCAAATTCGCACCCCTCCGTATATACAATATCATTTTATCCTTCTGATTTTATACCCCCTGTACAAAGCCCCTTCCCTTAGTCTTGAAATGCATCTCCCACCTCCATTAATGATTTATACTGTTATTCCCAAAAAATTCCTTTTAAATTATATCCCATCATTCATCTATTATATGTACATTAAAAATCTCATATTAATTTATCCATGGGATAACATATTCCATACACAATTTCATATTCAGCACTCTTGTCGGGGGAGAGAAAAAAAAAAAAAAAAAAAAAAAAATCCTTCCTCTCTCCCATCTCTTATCTCTTTCTCCCCTCCTCTTCCCCTTTTTTGCCAAAGTTCTTGCGTTTTCTCTCCTTATCACTTAAATTGTTGAGCTGTCCATTCTTCTAATTCTTTTGGGTTCAGAAGGACTTTCCTTGTATCGTTCCAATTTATTGTAATGGCCTTGCCTGGTCCCCATCGATATCCGATATTTCTTTCTTTCAGTGGTTTTAATTTTTCAAAATATCTTTTTCTCTCCATTCTTACTGCTCTGGGTAGATCTTGATAAATTTGGATATCTTTAAATTTATCCTCTTCTGAGAATTTTTTATTTCTTATTGCATTTATTATTTGCTGCTTGGCAATCAGGGAGTGGAGAGTAACCATCGTATCTCTAGGAAAAGCATTCTGGATTCCCTGTGGCTTCTTAATTCTGTATATGTTTTCCATACACACTGCCGAAACTTGAGTTTGTAAGTTTAGTGCTGCAAACAGCCCATTCAAATAGTCCTTGATTTTATCATGAGAGATATCTTCTGGAATATTTTTTATCCGTATATTTTTAGCTCTCATTCTTTCTTCCATCATATTTACTCGATCTTCTAAACTGTTTATTTCCACCTTTATTTTGGTTTGTTCTTCTGTGATTAGATTATAATGGTTAGTTATTTGTTCTTGAAATTCTTCCACTTTTACTATTTTTCTGTTAATTTCTTCCATTTGTCTTGTCATTTGAGCTGTGCTATTTTCTAATTCTTTTTTAAAAATTTCAGTTTGATTGTCCAGGCTTGTTTTTATAAAATCTTGAAAATTGGTTATTGAAACTCTTTTATCTTCAAATGTTGATTCATCCAGAAAGGATAGTTCCTCATTCTGTTTATTATGTGGTGAGAAAAAGTTAGAAACCACTTTTTCATTTTTATTATCTTTTTTGACCTCCTTGGTTTTTTTTGAGATCTTTGGCATCGCCATCTTTATTTACTTATTGTGTCAAGGGACCCTTATCCTTTCCACTTTCACTTTCTCACCAGCTTTCTCACCAGCTTCTCCTTTTCTTTATCTTATCTTGAAAACAATCTGTCTTTGTAGTCAATGTCTCTGGTCTTGGTCTTGGCTTTATTGTGTTTTGACCTTTATGACCTTTATGCTGTTTTTTCTCCCCCCAATTTCTTGGTCTTATTATCTTCACGTTTTGCAAGAAGTTTATTGGTCCAATGATCCAATTAGGGATCCAATTAAAGGTCCAAAGATACCATTGATGTCGGTCAGGGAAATCAAGCGTTATAAAATTCACATCTATGATCTTGCAGTTCCAACATATATATTTTAAGTGGTATCAGCCACCTAAACAAGAACAAACCAAACTGAAACACCAAAAAATAGTACCAAAATAGTAAATTATTTACCAACTGAAAGTCAAGCTATAAGCTGTTAAATTTCTCCTCATCTGTTTCTCAGACAGTTAGCCATCAAATCTTGTGGTCATAACCTTTCCATTCTGTTAAACCACTTTATTAAGCCACTGATTATATATTTGATTATATATTTGATTATATATTTGATCTTTGTACTGTCTTTCTCATCCAAATTTTATATATTGCTATTATCTAATAAGTTGTTTGTAGCAAAAAAAAAAAAAAAAGAACAAACCAAAAAAAAAAAAAAAAAAAAAAAAAAAATTCAAGGTTATTGAATTTGGTCTATATTTGCAGTTTCCAGATTTGCAGTTTCCAACAGTTATATCATTAAATGGTATCGGCCACGTTACAAAGTAAACCGAGCCACATAGAAATCGCTGCAATTATTTACCAGCTACTGCTCCAGTATACGTCTGGCTGTCCGGTTATAAATCCACATAACATTGGTTGGAAAAAATTAGTATATACCCCGATTCTTCCTCTCCTTGTAGTTATGTGTCCGCATTTCTCCGAACAGATACCAGGCAGCTGCTGTTTCTCAGTTCCCCGACGGGCTCAGCACGGGCTCAGCACAAACGCCATTTCCTCGTGGCTGCACCTTCCTCCGATACCCCCATTGAGCTCCACCTCCTGGTGCGTGCGTACGCTTACGTCCCGCCGCACTCCGTCATTCCCTAATAACCGTAATGTTTAACCGAAATGAAGCATAGTTATACCCTTAAACGTTTAGTGTTTGATACTGTTCCAATGCATAAATAACTAAAAATGTGCAAGAAATTTGAATGCCATGTCATTGTCATAAAATGTATGCTAGCATTTGCTTTGTCCCGCTGTCGTGGCGTGGCAAAAGTACTCTGTACACCAACTGCACAATAAAATAAAGAATTTAAAAAAAAAAAAAAAAAAAATAGAATACGGACCCATTAAAACTCTCCATGTAAATTCACACTTAAAAAACCTGAACTTATCACATCTCTTTCACAGCACTGTAACTTCACAAAATAGTGTCTGGGTCATATATTGGGCATATTGTTTTACTCAGAAGAGGTAACTGAGCATACTTAGGGGGAATTTATGACAGTGGCACTTATCAAATGTAAGAAATACTCAGCGAAAATGCAACATGTATGTAAAAAAAAAATAATTTTTTTTTCTTACCACAAAATTTGAAATAAATTGGTGAAAACATGGTGGCAAGTTAAGGTATAATATTTGCCTAATAACATACCCTTGGGTGTCTGCTTTCTCAAATGGAAGGCCTTTATGGGGTTATTTGAACAGTCAAATGGCTATAATGCCACAAATTCAGACATATGACCATCTATGAAAATTCCAACTATAGAAACTGAAATAGCATGGTCTCCTATATGGCACTGTAGCTTCACAGAATAGGGGCAAAGGTATACAATGGGGGTATCGTTGTACTCAGCAGATGTAGCTGAACACAATATGGGGTACAGGGATAGCACACACTAGATTTACGAAATACACATTACAAAAACACAATTTTACTCCAATATTTAGCAGAGATTGGCGGTGAAATAACTACGCAAAAAGTGTCAAACTAACCTTAGGTAAATAGCCTGTGATGTCTACTTTATATAAATATATACTTTTGTGTGGCAATTTTGTTTCCTGTAATGGGTATTAAACTTCCAAGACAAACATACCAACTTCTAAAATTGTTTCACATTGAAATTTTATTTTAGACCTTGTAGTTTGTGACCTGTAACTTTCAAAATAAACTGGAATCCTACACATATTATGTACTTTGTAAATCAAGACACATAAATTAATTGATTTTGAATTACTTTTCCTAAGCTGTACATATTATGCACACATTATTATTGCCAAAACGTGGGGGGGAAAGCGTTTTTTTTATTTTTTCCACATTATTTAGCATTTTTTTTTTTAATAACTGAGAATTTATACATGTATAAGTCACATCAAATTAAAGCCCTTTTTGTTGTCTAAAAAACGGTATATAATATGTGTTGGTACAATAAATGAGAGAGATGCAAATTGCAGTTGAACACAAACAGCAAAAAATGCAAAAATTGCTTGTGTCCTTAAGGGTATGTCCAGCTTCTGAAGCTGTGTCCTTAAGGAGTTAAATAAGGCGGAGCAGGAAGATTCCTTGTAAATGTCAGATCAAAACCAACAAACCTGAATAAACGACTACTCAGAATGTGATGTCTGCAGAACTTTAGTCTCTCTTGGATGTGTTTCCAAAGCAAATCTTCTTCTTTATAAATGGGGCCAAAATAATGACTGCCAAAGGGCACAGAGAGTGGCACAAAAAGTTGGATGCATAGAAGACCGCTGGGGATGAGGCTGGTAATGGGACAATGTGCAGAATTTTTAGGAGCAAGATGGAGAACAGCAGGTCAACGCCTCTCTCAAGCCATCGTGTATTGTCACCCTGCAGACTGCGGTACAATGGACAATGCAGAGCCAGTCCTAGTCCTAAAGCGTTCCCAGCACTCCTGGTCACAGAGGAGAAGGGTTTTGTTTCTGGGTGAACCCATTCTGGTTTGGAACACCACTTTGTGGCCAGGTGGATCGACCTAGACAAATGTATGTGTGATCAGTAAAATGCAATGTTCTAGATCTCTCTTGACCACCAACAATGAAGTATAGAATGGCCGAACATGAAGTTAGCCCACGTTAGTGGGATATAAGGCTATGTAGAGGCAGAACACAATCACAAATGTTTGATCCTCTCATGTTACATTGTCTCTCACATATGCCCAACTCAAATTAAAGGGACATTATCTTGCATCCCCCCCCCCCCCCCTCAGCCCCCTAAGCTTCTTGATAGCATTTACATGGTTGAAATTCTAAAGATTTATTCACATTAAGATGGAGTGAATACCCATTCTCACATGTTTTACAAATAGTGTTATAGCACAATCCTTCTCCTGAGAAAAAGATGCATCTCTAAGAAGAGTAAAGTTCAGTGTCTCCATGCAGAGGGTGGAGACACTGAATGGCAGTGCTGCCTACTGTGCCACTGGAGGTTTCCCTAGGCTGTAATGTAAACACTGCATTTTTTTCTGAAAACTTCACTTTACTGCAAAAAGCCTGCAGGGCCTGACTATACTCACCAGAGCAAATGCAATAAACTGTAGTTGTTCTGGTGACTATAGAGTCCCTTTAACCCCTTAAGGACCAAACTTCTGGAATAAAAGGGAATCATGACATGTCACACATGTCATGTGTCCTTAAGGGGTTAAACGCGTGCCCACCTAGTCTGACCTTTTCTAGATTGAAAAGCTTTATGCTAACTTATTATCCTAACTGTAATCTGCTGGTTAGCTATTCCCAGTATCTACTACAATGTCTGCAAGATTGATTTGTATATTACCAGTCTTTCATGCTGAATTGAGTTCACCTTCTTGTTTTGTACTGATCATACTCACCATGAGAGGTCCACTCCGGATACCGTCATCACCCAGTTTATAAAAACAGCACCAAACAGGAGGAGCAGAGAAGCCAGTGCAAAAAAGACAAAACTGCGATTTCTGGGTACGGTACGTTCCAACACCTGACCCAAGAAAACACCTAGTGCGGAAACCGAAAAAGGGTTACTTCAGGTTACTTATGTCTGCTGCCTTCAGATTATCAGGACAGGCTCAGACAGCGCTGGGTTTCTATATAATGTACAGTGACCTCCTGACTGCAGATTATCAGGACAGGCTCAGACAGCGCTGGGTTTATATATAATGTACAGTGACCTCCTGACTGCAGATTATCAGGACAGGCTCAGACAGCGCTGGGTTTATATATAATGTATAGCGACCTCCTGACTGCAGATTATCAGGACAGGCTCAGACAGCGCTGGGTTTATATATAATGTACACTGGAGTCCTGAATGTAGATTATCAGGACAGGCTCAGACAGCGCTGGGTTTCTATATAATGTACAGTGACCTCCTGACTGCAGATTATCAGGACAGGCTTAGACAGCGCTGGGTTTCTATATAATGTACACTGGAGTCCTGCCTTCAGATTATCAGGACAGGCTCAGACAGCGCTGGGTTTCTATATAATGTACAGTGACCTCCTGACTGCAGATTATCAGGACAGGCTCAGACAGCGCTGGGTTTATATATAATGTATAGCGACCTCCTGACTGCAGATTATCAGGACAGGCTCAGACAGCGCTGGGTTTATATATAATGTACAGTGACCTCCTGACTGCAGATTATCAGGACAGGCTCAGACAGCGCTGGGTTTCTATATAATGTACAGTGACCTCCTGACTGCAGATTATCAGGACAGGCTTAGACAGCGCTGGGTTTCTATATAATGTACACTGGAGTCCTGACTATAGATTATCAGGACAGGCTCAGACAGCGCTGGGTTTATATATAATGTACACTGGAGTCCTGACTGTAGATTATCAGGACAGGCTCAGACAGCGCTGGGTTTCTATATAATGTACAGTGACCTCCTGACTGCAGATTATCAGGACAGGCTTAGACAGCGCTGGGTTTCTATATAATGTACACTGGAGTCCTGACTATAGATTATCAGGACAGGCTCAGACAGCGCTGGGTTTCTATATAATGTACAGTGACCTCCTGACTGCAGATTATCAGGACAGGCTTAGACAGCGCTGGGTTTCTATATAATTTACAGTGACCTCCTGACTGCAGATTATCAGGACAGGCTCAGACAGCGCTGGGTTTCTATATAATGTACAGTGACCTTCTGACTGTAGATTATCAGGACAGGCTCAGACAGCGCTGGGTTTCTATATAATGTACAGTGACCTCCTGACTGCAGATTATCAGGACAGGCTCAGACAGCGCTGGGTTTCTATATAATGTACAGTGACCTCCTGACTGCAGATTATCAGGACAGGCTTAGACAGCGCTGGGTTTCTATATAATGTACACTGGAGTCCTGACTGTAGATTATCAGGACAGGCTCAGACAGCGCTGGGTTTCTATATAATGTACAGCGACCTCCTGACTGCAGATTATCAAGACAGGCTCAGACAGCACTGGGTTTATATATAATGTACAGCGACCTCCTGACTGCAGATTATCAGGACAGGCTCAGACAGCGCTGGTTTATATATGTATAATGTACAGCGACCTCCTGACTGCAGATGATCAGGACAGGCTCAGACAGCGCTGGTTTATATATGTATAATGTACAGCGACCTCCTGACTGCAGATTATCAGGACAGGCTCAGACAGACAGTCTAGATGACAGAATAGATATAATGTTACTTTGACCACTTACCAGTAATAATACCAGCCAAAACTTGGTGAGGAAAGTGTGCCAGGATAAGGACTCTGGAGACTGCTATCCCCATCATAAGCAGAGAATAGAGAAATATTGGAATAAAGCGATATGTTCCCCTGGAAATATACATATTCACTTGTTCAGTAACCATGTCAAATACAGCAGCAATGCAAAATTCTTAAAGGGATACTTTAACCCCCTTAAGGACACATGACATGTGTGACATGTCATGATTCCCTTTTATTCCAGAAGTTTGGTCCTTAAGGGGTTAAGCACCAAAACAACTTTAGCTCAATGAAGGGGTTATAGATCATTCCTATGCAGTCTCACTGCTCAATTCTAAACTAAACGGACTGTGCAATAAAGGAAGTTTAAAAATTAGATCTCTGTTTACAGGAAATGCGTAAGGAGAGTTTGCACGTTTACGCCAGGAGAGGTGTGGCTAGAACTGCAGAAACAAAGTGCTTTAAATGGTAGAGAATTGATCAGTGAGACTGCAGGGGCAGGATCTATACACATCATTATATTAAAGTTGAGGGTTTTTGGGACATGATGATGTTCACAGCTGAACTGCATACCGACATAAAATATAAAGTCAAATAATGCTGTTTGCTGTGCAGACATGTGGTACAGTAGTTTTACATTATACAAAAGGAAAAAAAAAAAAGACCTGGACGAGATCTTTACCTTTGTGACCATTGCTTAGTTAAGAAAATTACTACTGGCAAAAGAGCCGATCCGGTGATCATGCAGTGTCCTGAAGGGCTCCCTAGAAAGAAAAAATACAGATTAAACGAATGCAGAGCTGATTCGCTCGGCCACTGAGCACTGTCCTCCTGGCCCAGCTTAACTCAATATTGCTAACTGGATGTTCTAAGTGAGAAAACCAAGAAGCTGGGGTTGTCGCGCCCGGCAGGACCGAGGTAAATTGTCAAACAGTACTAAAATGATTTGACTACTTACAGTGGGGTGGTTCCAGGGCACCATAACCACTACAGTGGTCTGCGGTTATTATGGTGCTTTTAAATTTGAATTTTGACACATTACATCTGTATAGCAATAATAAAGTTCTTCTTTCGTTTTAGAGACGTTTAATAGGTAGACTATATGACAACAACGGGAATTGAAAGGCAGTACAGAAACCAACACGACTTGAGTGCACATGACAGGTTTTGGCTCCTTAGCCATGCAGTGATTCTATCACTCAGTGTACGTACTCAGCAAATAAGAGATCAGTGTTAGTTGAGCCTCTGACATGACTCCACCTCACTACTAATCACTGTCCTACTATCTACTCCCTTTTCCCCGAGCATGGTGTATGAAGATAATATGAGGACAGTGATTGGCCGGGAGGCAAAATCAAGTCAGCTCTCCGCTCACACTGATCTGTCATTGGTTGAGCTGCGCAATTTCATAGTCACTTGTTTAAATTGTAGAACATTCACTGGGATTCAGGGCTGGTGATTCCATAGGAGAACCACACATTTGCCTGGTGTGCTGGATCAGAGAGGACACCTACCACTGCACAAGCTGGTAGGGAGTTCCAGATATCTCCCTGAGAGGCCAAGTTCCCCTTACTGAATACCTCGAGGCATCCCCCACTTTTATTTTTCTAAATTGTTTTGATATTTTTGCTCATACATTTTTATTAGACAAGGGATTATCCCCATAGTCAAAATGTTGAAAAATACAAGACATATGCTATGTGCATTGTATTTTCCTGCCAAACAAAAGGACCAAATGTTGTCTATTTCATATTTATGTAAACAGTCTGTTTCTAAATAAATAATATTAAAAAAAAAAAAAAAATTAAATTGAATGATTGATGCATGGAATATCCACTGTATAAATTGCTCTGTTCTGTATTACGAGCTTTGTAACATGGGTGCAAAGTCACCAGCTTATGACAGGGTTCCAACTTACTTATGTTATTAGTTTTGATGCCATTGTACTGATAACATGGATGGATTTTTTTTTTTACTAAATGTTGACTTAGAAGAGAATGTTGATATGTTCCTAAATGTTGACCTCAAAGGGGATGAAGACTTGTTCCTAAACGCTAAGTTAGAAGATTAATCTGACCATGAGGTTGCTCAACCAGATAAAGTCACATATGTGACCCCAGGTGAATCCAGAGCTGGTGTGATGGGGAAAAAATGCAAGATCTAAGGTTGTCCCAAGGTGGGAATCAACAGATCGCAACAAAGACTTTCAGACCATATTTTCTCAATTTAACATTATGTTATTTTGGAGAGTGTGGACTGGAATAGAGGTTAAATGGAGTAAAATGATGACTATGACTACTGGGCTTTGTGATATAAAAGATTTGATTATTCTTGCTCGATATACCTTAGCAAACCACTCCTGAAATATAAAAAAGGAAAAGACCTGGCTGACACACTTCTCCATGAAATGGTTCATGTCCTTTAATATCTAACACATCAACAAGATTGTGAGTCTCACTGGCCAAAGTTCTATAAGCACATGAAATGAAGAAACAGTCTTACCAGTTCCAGTATTCCAATTTAACATAGTTTTTATCAAGAAGTTGAGGAATGCAAATTCACTAGTTCATGGCAGTGTTATGAATCCTGTGTCAAGGCAAGTATACACCATCATGCAAACCCAGGGCAAACCGTACCAGAAAAGCATATTACCGGTCCTTAGAGTGGCTGAGCTTAACGTTAATAGAGGGAGAATAGTCAAAGTTAGGCCATAGTCAAGGATTACAGAAGAGCACAAGATCGAGAATCAAGCAAAAGGAGAACAGAAATCCGGATAAATGCTAAAACAGAATTGAGGCAAAACTAAAATAACCACAAACATAAACAGAACATACCTAAGTAACCAAGATCACGACAAGACAAAGAACAAACCAAGCCATGGTCTTATCTATTACTAGTGTTGACACCATTGGCTATCATCAAAAAATGATGCAAAGCCATAAAAAAGTGGGGTCACTAGAATGGCATGAACTTCTACAGTGCCAGAATATGACATGGATCTGTGTAGAAACTGAAGCTAGGTTGATAAATGGTGGTAATTCAAGTCTCGCTGCAACCTCCAAATTAGTTACAAAACCCTGCCTTTCAGGTACGTCCATCGGGCAGGAAACAGCATGGCAGGAACCTGGCATGGAAGGCACGGACAAGCCTGAGAATATGCACATCTGTAGAAGAATGTTCCTCAGGCCCAAAACCCTTCTAGTGCTCAAAGTATTGTGAAGAATCCAAGTAAATCCAGAAGTGTATGATAGCCGGGATATCTAATTTCTCTTGCCATCTACTAGTACTGAGAAAGGAGATGCCATGCTGGATCAATGTGTTGCATAGTAAAGGCTTCAAAATGGACAAATGGAATATGTGTGTTACCCTGAGGTTCTTGGGGAGCTCATGGTCTAAGATATGGGATTAATCTTATTTAGAATCTTATATAAGCCTATGTATCTAGGTGCAAATTTCTTGGACAGAACACAGAGAACAATATTTTGTGTGGATAGCCAGACCTATCACTTGGTAAGTGGAGGCTGTCCCATGATGACAGTCAGCATTACGATTTTAGGTAAGAACATTCCACTTCCACAGAATGGCTTGGAACTGCTTCATGGTGTTCTGTAGTTCAGCCAGGTGTTGATCCAAAGCTAATGTGATTGATACACTCTGCTGCCCCATTAGTTTGAGGGAAATATGCAGTGGAAAAGGACAGAGAGATGTCCACCTCTGCACAACTTAGATACATATTGGGAACCTCTACCAGAATCAATAGCCTCAGGAATACCCTGAATATCTTGGCCAGTTCAACAGAAGAAGGAAGCTTTGTTAAGGGTACACAATAGGCCATTTTAGAAAAGCCATCAGAGAAATTTGACCAAGAAAAAGACAGCACAGGAAGAGACTGTAGCAGACCACAAGGGGGTTGATGTGAGGATATAGATTGCATACAAACTAGACATGCATTAATATACTTCCTCAAGTCTTTCTCAATGAGGGCCACCAAATGTCGTGGTCTTGGTGACAATGACGTGACGGGCTGCCTTGCTATCATGAAAGGAAAATGATATTACATGAGTTTCTGTTTTAAGGGTGAACATTGAACATGTTTGTAGGGTTAATAGAAATTGTCTGTACAATCTGGATAGAACAATCCCCAATCACTGCTCTACTTCATTTACATTGGCCGGACCTTTGTTTATACCAACAATATTTAGTGAACCATGCTTTTGTAGCAGTTAAAATACTAATAGCCAGAAAATGGAAAAATCCCACAACAATTGAGTATAAAAACTGGGAAAACCAATTGGTTTTACAGCTTAAAAACGAGAAAACACTATTTAGAACTAAGGAGAATGTACGAAAATATGAAATGAGTAAAAAATGTCTACAGCTGTTAGAAAGGAATCAGTAGCTCCCAAAGACCCTAATTTAAGGCTTCATCATATTGAATTGCTATATACATAATCATATTCAAAGCAACTCAACTAGGTTGTTACCCTATCCCACTATGTCTTGTGTGTGTGTATGTGTGAGGTTCTAGTATGTACAAATGAGAATCTGTAAAATGGAAGAATTATATATGTGTATATTTTCTATATATGTATTAATATTTTTTATATGAGATATTTGTATGTTATATGTTATATGTTAAAAATCAAATAAAGAAATTTTAAGAATAAAAAAAAAAAAAAAAAAGAAATTGTCTGTGCTTGTTTCTTTTGTATGTATTTCACAATATCAGAGGAGACAATGGTATGGGTGAATGTGACTATCCTTTCAGAAGGAACAATGGGTAGACTCTCGTCCTCCTCAAAGTCTCAAACTGTCTGGAAAGGGAATTTGCTTTGACATTATGAATGCCTGGGTGATATGCACTCAGAAAGTTGAAATGATAGAGGAAGAGAGAACACTTAGCTTGTCTAGAGGATAGTCACTTGGCATCACTTACTGACTTGTAGTCAGTAAATAAATAATGCTATCTTGTGGTCCAATAAATGACACCACTTTTAAAAGGCAGCAATTATAGATAACATTTCTCTAGTGCCAATATCATAGTTGTGCTCTGCTGGGGACAACGTCCAAGCGAATAAAACCACTAGGATGCACGTTAACCTCAGGATGTTTTGATGTGGTATGGCACCCAGACCGGGTTTAGATGCATCTAACTGAAGTATGAGCTTATGCAAAAGCCTTTTTTAAAGGTCTCCAAACCAAGGCTTCAGCAGTCCAGTTGTGGGCTTTAGCCGTCTTCTTTTTTTTTGTCATGGCTGATTTGGCTGACACGTTTTTGGGAATAGAATTGAACAAATTTACAATAATAATTGGCAATTCCCAACAAGTCGCTGTATAGGCTTAAGACCTTGTGGCAGTGGCCAGCTTTTTGGGATCCACTGGAAACCAGAGAGGATATATCCCAAGAAGTGTAAAAAGGATTGGCCAAACAAACAGTTCTCCAGTTTATAGTACAAACCATTAGAAAGAAATGGAAGCCAGGTATCTTAAAGCTGTAGCGATGGTGTTTGGAGTGTTCCCTTAAATGTTCTGAAACAAATGTTCCATGGAGAAATCAAATGGCCATATTTGAGTAAAGGATGATATTTGTTTCCTATTTTGTGGCACGATTGAAAATTGCTTTGAAATAGTTTTTTTTTTTGTTTTTTGGTTCAACAGAATTTAACTATGTAGCATCAATGAGCACTTGGGATTTCTGTGTGACAGTGTGCTATCTTTATTCACTATTAAAATTAAAATTCCATTTCAAATATAATGTATTGTTTTACAGGAGCCATTAATTCAAGTAGCCAATATAGATTTGTTATTGTTCTTTAAAAGTATGTTTTTGCCTTTTTTGTAGTGTGCTCAGCTGATGTTCTCAGTCAATGAATGAACAGTTGGATTGGCATCTAGCTAGCTGGCACTAGATAAGGCTTGGCAGGAATCAGTTAAGAATGCAGAAAGATAAGTCCTGCGCTCACTCCCATCACTACTGGGTGGCAGCAATGACTACAGTACAAATCAGCCCCAATATATAGTAAAAAACAAAGAAAATCAAGTTACCTGTGCTCTCTCCTTAATCCCTATGTATATTTAGACAAATGGAGGTAATTTGGTTACTCTAATGGCCATTAGAGGGAATGCCAGCCTGCCAACGTCAAGGCAGTCCCCCCCTAAGCGCTGACCCTTCACCTTGCTTCTTTGAGCTTCTGGCAAAGATCTCTAATGAGACAGAAAGGTGCCAGAAGCTCAAAGAAGCAAGGCTTAGGGTGTCTGCTTTGACGTTGGCAGGCGGGCATTCCCTCCAATGGCCATTGGAGTAACTACATGGCCTCCGTTTGTCAAAATATATATAGGGATTAAGGAGAGAGCGCAGGTAACTTGTTTTTCTTAGGAATCAGGTAAGAGACAAACGGTTGAAAAACAAAGTTTGGAGTGACCATCTGAGCTGACTTGATGCCCAAAATGTTCCTCTAAGAGGATTGCAGTCCAACTATAGCAGGGTGGCCAAGGCTGGACAACCAAAATGCAGCCCATTGTACTTCAGATACATATCCACACTCACCAGGTCCTGTCTCACATGTTGAAGAGAATTGCTTCAGTTTTACATCACTGTCTTTTCCTGATTCAAATATCCACCAAAATGGACGTTCACCAAACAGGAACCTTCGACAAAAATGGAAAAGTTAAGGCAGATGGACATATATATCATGCAATTTGTTGTCATTAGGTCATTAGCTCGGTCTTCTCCTGTGTTTTCCACAAGTATTATGAAATTCTGCATGCACCTACCAATAAAGATGTTCACAGTTCTTGAGGACAGATAGACAGACAGATTATCTCATTACTCATTTAGAATCCTGTGGTCTCTCCTATAGATATACTGGAAGATAGAGGCATGAGATGCAGCAAGCAGGGAAGTATGTCTCAATTCTCACTCTTCTCCAGACCCCAATATAAAAATATCACCAGGAGAGGGGATATTGGAGAGGGTAACTCTGACACTTAAAGACCAAGCTGTACTCTGACTATTTAAAACCATTTAAACCAACATTTTACATATTCATTTGTTATCAACAGAGGGTGGGGGAGAGAATAAAAAAAAAAAATATCTCTTTTCAACTAAATAGTTCGGATATTTTGCCACATCATATTAATATTGGCTGAGGATAGTGAGCAGGGACACAGGTGGGTGAGGAAGAAAAGACAAGAGCACAAAACACAAGGGACATAAGTGATTAAAAGAACACTCCAAGCACCATAACCACAACAGCACGCTGTAAGTATTCAAACTGTTTAAGAATGGTTTTACATCGTACCTGGCGTCTGTCGGTAGTTGCTCCCCACTAGACTACTTCTGACCGAGAGTTGGATGGAGAGCTTTTGTTAGCCTTACAGAGCTAAGCCCTGCCTTGCATGGTTAGTTTATTGGTTGAGAGTATCAGCTGATCATTCTCAGCCAATTAACTGCGCCCTGCCCCATCATGCTTAAAGGATTACTCCATCCACCATGACCATTTCTGCTTTTTGAAGTGGTAACGGTGGTAGGAGTCTGGATGTGCAGCGTTATTTGCATGTGTGTGCCGTGGGAATTCACCCCCCCCCACCTAGTGACTTATGCAGACTCTGTTGCAGACTGCCTAATCTCAGTTATGTGCATATTCTGTGCAAGGGGAGGCTTGTGTCTCCCCCCCTCCCTATACCCTCCAATATTTTTTTTATTTTTTTTGTCTCTCGCCCTCCCTCCTTTCCTCCTCTCTCCTCCCCTCAAATAATTCAATAAAAAGCATGTCTAAGAGAAGCCTTTGATTAAATCTCCACACAGGTCCCAGTGACATCAAACAGGGGGCTGTCAAGTAGAACCAGGAGCTTCGCCAGGCGTTGGATTAATGTATGTGAAAACTTCTTTTAAACCTATTTTTTAGCATTTTGAAAGTAGTAGATGTCCGGTGGATCCCAGGTAAGAAATCAAACCATTCTAAACCGATTTGACTACTCGCAATGGGTTCCGGGGGGCGCTAGGGCACACTTGGCACTTTAACCACTACAGCATGCTTTTAGGAAGAAAAGGCCACGACAGTGGTGGATGAGGGGTATTAGATACAAAGGCAGTGGTGGATGAGGGGGAATAGATAAAAATGCAGTGGTGGATAAGGTGAAAAAGATACAAAGGTGGTAGTGGATGAGGGGGAATAGATACAAAGGCGGTAGTGGATGAGGTGGAATAGATAAAAATGCAGTGGTGGATGAGGTGAAAAAGATACAAAGGTGGTGGTGGATGAGGGGGAATAGATAAAAAGGCAGTGGTGGATGAGGTGAAAAAGATACAAAGGTGGTGGTGGATGAGGGGGAATAGATAAAAAGGCAGTGGTGGATGAGGTGGAATAGATACGAAGGCGGTAGTGGATGAGGTGGAATAGATAAAAATGCAGTGGTGGATGAGGTGAAAAAGATACAAAGGTGGTAGTGGATGAGGGGGAATAGATAAAAAAAAGGCAGTGGTGGATGAGGTGGAATAGATACAAAGGTGGTGGTGGATCAGCACAGACAAAAAGGCAGAGGTGGGTGACAGCTGAGAAGAGGTTAAGGTGGACAATTCCAGGAGACAGCAAAGCGCGAGGAGGTAAAAAAAAAAAAAATAATAAACTAGATGAAAGTGGAAGCAGAAACAATTACAGATGAATGAGAAAAAAATGATAGAGACAAAAAAAAAAACAACACTTTAAGATTGAGAAAGAGAGAAGAGTTGCCAGAAGAGAAACTTAGCGGAGAAAGAGATCAGAAAAGTAGACTAGAAAGGAAGAGGGAGTACCCATGAATGGTTGGTAGAATAAGTACATCATCGCCTGGGGGCACTCAACATATCTACTATCAACATATTAAATTAACAAGAACAAATGCGTTACAGATTACATTGAATTATTCACAAATTTTGCTTAGAATTTAGTTAGAACAAAGATGATATTAAGTGAGCCTCACCATTTTAAGACAAGATTGAGCCATTCAGAAATTAAAGCCAGCCAAAGGACAGTCACTCCGAGTCTGCGCTTGTATGAATAAACCAGAGGGAAGTATATAAGGAAGACACAGGCAGGGTCCCCGAGATATGTCACCCACAGCCAGAATTCCTCAGAACCGCGGAGGTGTGTCTGGAGCACATTGGCAACGGCAATACCTGCAACATGTACCTCGTCCATCTCTAAAAGGGGAGAGCACGTTTACAGACACAAAAGCGAATGAGATTGGATTTAAGGGACCTGACCACAGACATGTTAAAAAGGCCCGTCAGAAATTCATGTAGGAGCTCTTCAAGAAGGTAACACGGTGTGATGGTTGCCGAACACATGTACTTCAAAATAATGTGACATTCAGAGAAGATCTCCAAACACAGAGTATGTTGTTATAGTCTTATCTATCTACAACTTCGTGTCCAAATAATAGTGATCCTGATAGAGCTCTGGACATGCGTAGGTCTCGCTATCAAATTAAATACAATAAGCAGACAGGCAATCACCTGAGTGGGCATTAGATACAGACATGCGAAGACCTTGATAGCAAATTACATACATTGGGCGAAGAGGCAATCACCTGAGTGGGCTTTAGATACTGTCTCCATCCAAAAGCAAACTTGTCTTTTTTAAACATAAATGCTCCATCCCTTAATGATCTTCTACTCGACCAACCACACAAGTGTTTTAAATGCTCCATCACTCAATGGTCTTCTACTCGGCCCACCACACAAGTGTTTTAAATGCTTCATCCCTCAATGATCTGCTACTCAACCCACCACACAAGTGTTTTAAATGCTCCATCCCTCAATGATCTGCTACTCGGCCCACCACACAAGTGTTTTAAATGTTCCATCCCTCAATGATCTTCTACTCAACCCACCACACAAGTGTTTTAAATGCTCCATCACTCAATGATCTTCTACTCGGCCCACGACACAAGTGTTTTAACACCTTGTGGGTTCTTTGTCGAGTGGGTGAAACTCTGTCGGGTAAGTTGTATGGTAGCTGAACAAAAGTATCTCAAAACAGATCCTTGAGTGGTAAAGCGTCTTTTTGTGTATACGGTACTGGTTGGCCGGCAAGGCACATGTTGGCTTTGTCAATACAGGTATAATTTTTAAAAGCTAGTTTGGTCACCCCACTGCATTTCAACATGTCACAGCGTGCTTGAAACCCCGACTTTTGGAGCTACACCCTTTCCATCACGATTTCATACCTCCCAGTGTTGGAGCATTCACCTTTAGCAAGTTTAGGGAAGCTTCTGTGAAGCAATGACAAAGGTCATGGCTCGGCCAATTCTGGCAAGTGTAAGTCTTGAGAACAATCTTTTGGTTTATAACATTGTCTTGCTACTATGGTAAAATAGTCTTCCTTACAGAATCCTCTCTGCCATTTTGCCAATCGCTAGTATTGAGTGGGAACTGTTGGTAACCCAATTGGTGGCATTGCTGCGTGGACGTTTGACTGCGGAAGACTTTTCCCACTATCCCAGAACTAATTTTAGATTTTAAGGACTAGTGACCTAATGACTGTGACATGTTTTATGCACTGGAGGGCCAGCTCAGTGTAGGAACTACGTGACTTAGCAGTTACATATACAATATAAGCTCAATTTCCACTGACGTGTTATTACATTGCTTTAAAATCGAGTTAAGGGACCTAATGACAAATACATATTTAATATATTAAATGGCCAGCAGTAAATAGGATCAAGGTGACAGCCTAATGACAATGATATGTTAAATGCACTAAAAGGGATACAGCCCTCTCTTGAAGCACTTTCTGGTATAAATAATGCAGCTGAATTTAAAGTAAGACCGTCTTCCTAAATTGCACAGGGTACACACATATGTGTGCATTAGATACCTTCTTCCATAATGTAATGCTGTATAAGTGCATGATTGTTCAGGTATTCCTCCATTTTATGATTATTTGACAACCTCCTAGTTAGAGGTTTAGGCAACCTTTTTCGGCACTGCAGGTGTTGTGGTCTATATTATCCTCAATGCTCTTGCAGACGTAGTATTAGAAAAGCATCAATGGTGATGTAGTCCACAACATCTGGAGTGCCTAGTGTATATACTATGAGATGCAACAATAACACAGCTAACGTCTGATTAAGAAATAGTCTAGGAGGCGACAGTTCCTCTTTAACCCCTTAAGGACCAAACTTCTGGAATAAAAGGGAATCATGACATGTCACACATGTCATGTGTCCTTAAGGGGTTAAAGGGCCCTGTCTGTGTGTGATGGTGTTGATCTAATTACAATGAAGCGTCTAGTGTATTAGATTGTCATTTCTGTAAAGATCAGAGTAAACTAATTAAGGAAATATATATTAACTGTTAATGACAGTTAAACTGCAGGCTCTTCATATGATTAAAGTGATCTAACAACGTCAAATTTTGGACATGTGAATGCGCCAACCAAATGTGGGATCAGGGTGAAGGATAGCAATATTTATAAACGCTTCTAGCAACTTATTTTTCCCGTACATGAAATAAATTTTTCTCTTACCTTTTGAGTCACTTTACCCCAGTCCCCTTGGAATGTAAGCTCATTTGAGCAGGGCCCTGAATCCCTCTCTTCCTGTGCGTCCTTGTCTGGCTACAAATACGTGTCGGTTAGTCCATCTATTGTACAGCGTTGCGGAATCTGTTGGCACTTTATAAATATTAATAATGTACAAATGTGTCAGCTCTGTCTAGATTCAGATTTACCGATTACCCACATGTTTAATAAATGCTTTCTGGCGAGGGGCATTGTCAATTAATTTTATCTCTAGAAGGTGTTTTTATGCGTGTTGGCGATTATTATTATTATGATATTTATATAGCGCCATCAAATTCCGCAGCGCTTGGGCGATATCCCTTACTTAACGTAGCCAGATAATGTTCATATTTGTATCTCTTAATCGGGTGAGGATCGGGTTATTTATATAATAATGTGCAATGTAGCAGGATTTTTTTTTTTTTTTTAAAAGCTAAAATTTTAGACCAAAACAGAAAAATTAAAACATAGCAAGCAGACTAGGAGAATTTTTTTTTTTTTTTACCAATTCTTCTATTTTTGGCCTAAAATGTGTAATTCATTTTGGAGTTCCAGAAAATTTACTCTACAGATTGAAACCCTGGTTGTTTCACTTTCAAATCATCAGCACAATTATCAATAAAAAAAGGAACTACAACTCCCATGATGCTTTGTCATCCTAATGACATGTAGAGCATCATGGGAGATGTAGTTCCAAAGAGGTTTGGCCAGCCCAATGTGACCTCTTGGCTAGCAGTCGGCTAGTTAGGGTTTATTCAGGGGCTGAAGTCGTAATGGGCTATCCTGTGGAACTCCAGCTATGGTGGACTACGTTTCCCACAATGCTTAGCCAGCTATGGTTTTAGCTTAGCCCCGCCCACCAGCCGCTCACCGGTCAGACGGAGAAAGTAACTGTGTCAATGAAGCCGGCTGGAGGAACGTCACCGGCAACGCCCCCTTTCGAGCCCTGGCCCCGCCCACCTCAGATTTATACTCTCGCGAGCTGCTGCTGGTCATGTGACTTGGCTCTCCCCAGTCAGTATTGCTAGCTGCTCTCTAGCACTGCCTGGCTGTATATAGTGTAAGTGTAATTAATCACACATTGCTCCTCACTACATTTATATTACAGACAGAGGAAGGATTTATTGAGTTTTAATTACATTTAAAAAAAAAAAAAAAATTCTCCTTTCATGTATTTTGTAATTTATTGCTTTTTCAGATATTGTCATATTAATTTTTTTTATTTTACATTTTTTTTTTTTTTTTTACAATATAATGAACCATAATAATGACACATAAAATGTTACAATATTATATAAACAAAAATAAAACTGGGGAATAATTCCACGAAATATTGTCATATTAATCTTAATTTTTCATTACATTAAAAAATGTGTTTTGTTTTTTTTTCCTTTCATGTATTTTGTAATTTATTGTTTTTTTCAGATATTGTCATAATATATATATATATATATATATATATATATATATATTTACAATATAATGAACCATAATAATGACACATAAAAATGTTACAATATTATATAAACAAAAATAAAACTGGGGAATAATTCCACGAAATATTGTCATATTAATTTGGGGGCTGATTGCAGAGCTGTTCGTGTTGTCAATGCTCTGGTTTGGTTTTTTTTCTCATGATATATCGTTTAGGATGCAGATCTCTCTGTCCCTCTGTTTTACCCTACTATCACTATTCTAGGTGGGATAATAAACAATCTAATAATAATAAAATAATCAGTGGCGTCGCTAGGGTTGGTGCGGTAACTTATGGTATAATCCCCTTAGCTATTTGTTTGGCTAAAATATTATGTACCAGTGCAGGATGGTCAATACTATGCTATGAAGAAGTGTACAAAATTCTCTGGTCACCAAATCTATTTGAAAGATGGGGCACTAACAAGCTAACTTGGTTGCTTGGTTGCTTTTAGAGATATCATATGAAGAATTCGTAATACAATCTGACTGCCCCACCACATAATCAACTACCACCACCAATACCTGCTGTTACCTTATGTATCAAAAATCTAATATTGGCTTTAATATTTTCATTGGATGAGTTATTTGTACGTCCGACACTTTAAAATTCTCCTTGAAACATCTCTTGTATTGTGTTGTTTAAATGTAATGGTCTTGTTCTGTTTTATTCTTTTTCAACTTGATACTTTACACACAGATACAGTTTCATGTCTTAACTGTCTACTTAAAGCAGATCTGTCTCTCTTGGGGGGGACTTTGTATATTTTGCAAACACGCTCAAAGGTGAACGTGACATCTACAGTTAGGGACCGATGGCTGCAGGGTTCAATGAAAGGTAGATTTACCTACCTGAAGCTGTCGCTCGTGACTGCCTAAATCCTCTTCTTGGAGACCTTCTCCAGCTCTTTGCTCTACCTGTCAGGAGCTGTGACAGTGAAAACAGGTGTAATTTAGGAGGAGCAATCCATATTTTGGTCACAAATCTCTCTGTCCCTCTTTTCTATCCTAATGTCCCTCTTTTCTAGACGCTTCTTATTGTTGGTGTGCAGTGGGATAACTACCACAGTCGGAGGGGTCGAATTTGTGAATGGGCCCATCATTCCAGGGTGCCCGGCCGCCCTATCAAACCTTGCAACCAGGGGCCGGCTTTACTTCAGGGCTGGTGCTGGTGCATGGACACACTGGGGCTCGCAGTGGCCAACAGGAAAGGGAACGCACAACACAGTACCCCCTCCTGCCAATTTCTGCATGTTTCGTGGCCGAGCTGACAGGAAGTGCTCACTGAGAGTACTTCCTGTCAGATCAGGTATCCCGGTCTGCTCAACCCTGGAGTCAGCAGGTATAGTAGGAGAGACACATGGAGAGGCTGGTGGGGGTATGGGAGAGACACATGGAGGCAGGGCCGGTGCTTGGATTTTTATGTACATAGGCGAAGAGGCATTCTTCCACCTCCCCCTCCTCCCCCCCCAAAAAAAATCCTCTTAACCAGCCCCTCTCCCCTTCCCGACCATTAGTGGTCCCTTCCCTGTCCCTTAGTGTTCTTCTCCCCTCCCCCCTCTTTTTCCTGTCTCTTGGTGTTTCTCTCCCATTCCCTCCCTGTCCCTTGGTGCACCCCACACCCCTTTAGTGGTCACACTCCTCTTCCTGGTGTGCCTCCTACCTCTATTGTTGCATTGCCTAGCGGAGCAGATCCCCTAAAGGAGCTTCAGTTTTCTGTACCCGGCCGAACTGACAGGGAGTGCTCTCTCTGTGAGCACCTCCTGTCAGTCTGGCCAGGTACAGGAAACAGAAGCTCCTGTACCGCGCTCCGCTCCGCTCCGCACTGTACACACTGACAGTCACACACTCAATGACAAACACACAGACGTCACTGACAGACACAGACTCATTGAAACTCATTGACAGACACACTGATAGTCACACACAGACTCAATGACAAACATACTCTCACTGACTTGACAGACACACACTCTTACACTGACAAACACACTCATCATACACTGACAGACACACTGATACACTCGCATGCACACACACAGACGCACTCACTCACTCACACACACATGCTGTCACTCACACACACACTCTGTCACTCACAGACGCAGACACTGTCACTGACAGACGCACACTCTGTCACTCACAGACGCACACTCTGTCACTCACAGACGCACACACTGTCACTGACAGACACACACACTGTCACTCACAGATGCACACACTCTGTTACTCACAGACGCACACACTGTCACTCACAGACGCACACACTGTCACTCACAGACGCACACTCTGTCACTCACAGACGCACACTCTGTCACTCACAGACACACACGCTGTCACTCACAGACGTATACGCTGTCACTCACAGACGCACACACTCTGTCACTCATAGACGCACACGCTGTCACTCACAGATGCACACACTGTCACTCACAGACGCACACACACTCTGTCACTCACAGACGCACACACTGTCACTCACAGACACACACACTGTCATTCACAGACACACACTGTCACTCACAGACGCACACGCTGTCACTCACAGACACACACTCTGTCACTCACAGACACAGACACTCACACACAGACACTCACACACAGACACAGACACTCACACACAGACACATGACATACATTCACTAATTATTTTAGAAATAAAAAATTTCCACCCAGCCTCCCTACCTGGAGAGCTGGTGTGGATGAGTAATTATTCCCTGGGGTCCAGTAGGGCTGCTGGGCGCGTGCGGCAGTGCTGTGATCAGGCGCGGCAAAGGGAGCTCTAACCTCACCGCTCTGCTCCCTTGCGCGCTGTCTGCTGATGCTGCGGGAGCCAGAATATGATGTCATATTCCGGCTCCCGCGGTATCAGCAGACAGCGCGAGGGAGCAGAGCGATGAGATTAGAGCTCCGTCGTCGCGCCTGATCACAGCACTGCCGCCCACCGCGCCGGGGGCCGAGATGGTGGCCTGGCAGGAGGGAGTCACTGAAATCTTGCACCCCCAGAGCCCGTGCGCCCTAAGGCGGCCACCTGTGCCGCCTTATGGACGCGCCTGGCCTGCATGGAGGGGCTGGGGAAGAGGGGTAATGAGACATATGGGGGGGGCCCAGGGTAATTTTTGCATCGCAGACCAGTGACTTTTAGTTGTGCCTCTATAGGTGCGTATGACAGAAATAATACTCACAGTAATGTATCTTTAAACGGCAATAAATGTGTTTAGAAATCAGTCTGTGTAAATAAGATACATTGTTCTTGTTCCATATTGCATTTTAGTTACATACATACAGCCATCAGGCAATGGCTGCAGGGTTTGGAAAAAAAGTAGATGATGGAACTCATCTGTTTGTCATCCTCTGACTTGCCAATAAGACAAAGTGCGTTTCTCAAGCCATATTTTATAAATGGGGAACTACTGATTGGCTTAGAGCGTCAGCTGACCACCAATCAGCGGCACCCTTGCCCAGGGCAGGCCAAGACTTCTGTTTTGAAGATTTTGAAAAAGTGAATGTTGGAGGAGTTTGTTTAAAAGAGCGCTTGTGAGGACTTAAAATGTAAGCTAGTGCCAGGCACCTTCTGGCCTCATAACAACTTGATTTCACTTAAGTTGTTATTGTGTCGGAGGGGCCCTTTAAGATAACAAATCGCCCAGGGTCAGTATTGTAACTACAGGGAGAGACCATGGTGCAGCTGCCCTACTTGCAAAAAACGGTGGGGCGCCGAGAGAAGCAGCCCAATGGCCTTTCACAGGGGCCCAGGAGGTAGCCAGCTGGTCACCTTATGACACTCCTGTTGCGGGTTCTTATTAGCTAAAGCAGAGTAGGCAGCTGCTTACCTGGAGAGCAGTTGCATACTCTGCTGAAATATACTGGGGAGAGAGGAGGCAGGTGGCAGCGCTGATGTTCTTCCAGTTCCTTGCTGCTCCCTCGCGCCATGCGGTGATGCCAGGAGCCGGAATATGATGTGACACCGGCCCCAGCAATCCTACAGAGGGTGCGCGAGGGAGCAGTGAGGAACTGGAAGATTACAGGAGCTATTGGACTGCAGGGAGAAAATCCACACTTGACCCCAGGGAGAGGATCCCTACTAAACCCCAGGGAAATAGACCCACACCAGCTCTCCCAACGGAAGAGAAGATGGAAGGGGCTAAAAAAAATAAAACCATGGGAAATAAAATTAATTTGTGAGTGTGTGTGAAAGAATGTATAAATGTGTGAATGTGTGATACTTTATCAAAACTTAATTTGGAACACAACTGCAGATAAATAATACATTTGATACTGTCACTTTAAGAATCTATAATTTATTGAGATTAAGTAATTTAACTTTAGCAATCTTTTGTAGAAATAGGATTTAAAAATAATGAAGCATAAGCAAAGTTAAATCCTGCTTGGAATTGCTTTAACAGAGATAGAATTCGGTAGAAATAAATAAACAAGGTAACTCCTTAATTAGGAAAATATAATACAGTCCATTAGACATCAATTAAGGGATGGGAGAAAGGCAATTCTTCTTTTAGAAATATATCAGAAACTGAATTAGATTTGGAAAGTATAATTAGCTGAAGAGTAACTGAATCCCAGAGGGCCGGCAAGTATTCCATTTATCCTACCTAGTAACTTCAGGTATCATCCATTAGTATATCTCCTTAACTGAAGAACTTAACTGTATTCCCGTGGATATTGAGAATGGAAGTGCTTTGCAAGTGTTAATAAAGATTTAGGATGCCGGCAGTATACTGAGGATTTGCAGGATTTCGTCGTCAAGTCTGTTCCAAGTTTGGGAGTGGAGAAGTCAGCATAGCCAGGATCAGGTAGAAGAGGTTCGGAACACAGGTGATCAATAGAAGGTGCACTCTCAGATAGCAAGCAAGTATCTGTCAGGATCGGGACAGGGATCCAACACGCAGAGTACAAACAGTAGCCAGATACGTATACCGGACCTTAGAATGGCCGGACTAACGTAAGTAGTACAGTATAGAATGGTCAAAGACAAGCCGAGGTCGAGGGTAACAGAAGACAGGTAAGCAAGAGACAAGCCGAATCAAGGGTAACAGAGATAAGCAGAGTAAGGTAAACAAGCCGGGTCAAAACCAAAAGGGATAATAGAATACACAAGCACCGAGTGACTAGAACAAGCTAGAACCACGACAGGGCAATGAGCTAATGAAAGAAGCTCTGTTAAATACCCTGTTCAGAGCAGTAACCACGCCTCCAAGGCGTCCTGATTGGTCCTGCAGCAATTGACTGACAGGTCGTTCCGGGGGAGTGTCCTGATGACTACTTCCTGCCTAGATGCTGTAAAAGGCAGTCACTCCCTCGCGCCGGCCTAGCATGACCGGATAGACCGCAGGGAAGGGAGCCATCAGACCGTCTGGATGGAGGAACAGCTAAGTCTCTACCTCTTTCGGAGGTAGAGACCACAGGTACCCTGACAGTACCCCCCCCTCAGATACGCCCACCGGGCGGAATGAACCGGGACGAGATGGGAAGCGAGAGTGATACGCCCTGCGGAGACGGGGAGCATGAACATCCTCCTGAGGTACCCAACTCCTCTCCTCAGGACCATATCCCTTCCAATCAACCAGATATTGTACTCTCCCCCGGGAGATTCGAGAATCAATAATAGAGTTAACCTCATACTCCTCCTGACCCTCCACCTGAACGGAGCGAGGAGGGGCTATTGTGGAGGAAAATCTGTTACATATGAGTGGTTTCAGCAATGAAACGTGAAACGAGTTCGGGATGCGTAAGGTATTAGGAAGAGCTAAACGATACGCAACTGGATTGATACGGGTCAGCACCCTGTAGGGTCCAATATAACGAGGAGCGAACTTCATGGAGGGCACTTTTAAACGGATGTTCCTCGTGCTCAGCCATACCCTATCACCTGGAACAAAGACCGGAGCCGCCCTTCTACGTTTATCAGCGTGTTTCTTGACTAACATAGAGTTGTGCACAAGGATTTGTCGAGTTTGATCCCACAACTTCCTCAAATTGGCAACATGAACATCAACCGACGGCACCCCCTGGGAAGGAGAATCCGAAGGAAGAATAGACGGATGAAAGCCATAATTCATGAAGAAGGGGCTTGAATGAGTAGAATCGCAAACGAGATTGTTGTGTGCAAACTCCGCCCAAGGAATCAAACCGACCCATCCTGGTGTTCTGAAACAAAGCATCGTAAATATTGTTCAATTTTCTGGTTGGTACGTTCAGCAGCTCCGTTAGACTGAGGATGATAGGCAGAAGAAAAGTTTAATTTAATACCAAGTTGAGAGCAGAAGGACCTCCAAAGCGGGAAACAAATTGGGAGCCTCTGTCCGATACAATTTGAGAGGGTATCCCATGTAGGCGAAAAATCTCCTTAGCGAATATCTCTGCCAATTCGGGAGAAGACGGGAGTTTAGGCAGGGGAATGAAGTGTGCCATCTTAGTAAACCTGTCAACCACGGTGAGGATAACAGTCTGTCTTTTAGAGATAGGTAGATCGACAATAAAGTCCATGGCCAAACAGGACCATGGTTTTTCTGGAACCTCCAAGGGGTGCAGGAATCCACATGGAAGCGTATGGGGTTGTTTGGTTTTAATACAAACTTCACATGCAGCGATGAACTCCTCAATATCCCTCCGTAAAGCAGGCCACCAGAAGTCCTTAGAGATCAACGCGTAAGTTTTGCGAATACCAGGATGTCCCGCCATCTTGCTATTATGTAAACACTGTAAAAGTTCCAGTTGAAGAGCAGGAGGAACGAAATGACGGCCCGCAGGAGTCTGTTTAGGTGCTAGATGTTGCAACTTAATGATCTCGGCCAGTAATGGAGAATGAATCCTGAGATTCGTATTAGCAATGATATTGCATTTCGGAACTATAGAAGAAAGAACTGGTTCAGGTACAGTAGAAGGTTCATATTGGCGAGATAATGCATCGGCTTTAGAGTTTTTAGAACCAGGTCTGTACGTCAGTACATAATTGAAGTGAGTCAGGAATAAGGACCAATGAGCTTGTCTAGAGGATAAGCGCTTAGCCTCCCCAATATAGGACAAGTTTTTGTGGTCCGTCAAAATCGTAATAGGGTGTAGGGTCCCCTCCAACAAATGTCTCCACTCCTTTAAGGCTTTAATGACTGCTAACAGTTCCCTTTCCCTGATGTCATATCTGCTCTCAGGCCCAGAAAATTTCTTAGAGAAGAAACCACAAGGGTGTAACGGTTTATCCACCCCTAACCTTTGAGACAGAACAGCCCCAACTGCTGTCTCAGAGGCATCGACCTCAAGCAAGAAAGGCAGGGTCGTATCAGGATGGACTAGAATGGGAGCCGAGGCAAAAAGTTCCTTGAGAGTCTTGAAAGCACCAAGAGCTTCCTTAGACCATAACTTAGTATCAGCCCCTTGTTTGGTCATATTGGTAATAGGCGCAATGATAGAGGAGTATCCTTTAATGAAGCGCCTATAGTAGTTGGAAAAACCAATAAACCTTTGGATAGCCTTGAGTCCTTTGGGCAAGGGCCAGTCTAAAATAGATTGGAGTTTTACAGGATCCATTTTAAAACCTTCCCCAGAAATCACGTATCCAAGAAAGTCTACCTGAGACTGATCAAAACTGCACTTCTCCAATTTGCAATATAGACCATGTTGCAGCAGCTTGTGTAATACCTTTCTGACCTGTCTATGGTGAGTCTCAATCTCCTTAGAGTGTATTAGTATGTCGTCCAGGTAAACAATAACACAATCATGCTGAAACTCCCTAAGTACCTCATTAATCAAATCTTGAAATACTGCAGGAGCATTGCATAGTCCAAATGGCATAACAGTGTATTCGTAATGGCCATACCGGGTATTGAATGCCGTCATCCACTCGTGACCTTGCTGGATTCTCACCAAATTGTAAGCCCCTCTGAGATCTAACTTGGTGAAGATTTTGGAGCCCTTAAGACGATCAAATAACTCGGTAATTAGTGGGATAGGATAGGCATTTCTGACAGTTATTTTATTCAAGCCTCGGTAATCGATACAAGGTCTCAGCGTGCCATCCTTTTTCTTAATGAAAAAGAACCCAGCCCCGGCCGGAGAAGAAGACCTCCTGATGAATCCCTTTTCTAAATTCTCCCGAATATACTCCTCTAGAACCGAGTTTTCCTGAACAGACAAAGGATATACATGGCCCCTCGGAGGCATAGTGCCGGGTAGAAGCTTAATCTTACAGTCAAATGACCTGTGTGGAGGCAAAGAATCGGCATTCTTCTTGTCAAACACTGCCCTTAAGTCTAGGTAAAGGTCTGGTATTTGTCTTTCTGTGGACTGAGTAGGATTCTCCGGTATGTTAATATTAGCTAATGGAGAAACCTTGCACAAACACCGATCCTGGCAGCCCTGGCCCCACGAGAGTATCTCTCCTAACTCCCAATCGATAATAGGGTTATGTTTTTTCAACCATGGGTACCCCAGAACTATGGGAACGGAAGGAGACGAAATGAGCATAAGAGATAATTTCTCCACGTGTAGGATACCAACATTTAAATCAATGGGTATGGTCTCACGAAAGATAACAGGGTCTAGTAGTGGTCTACCATCTATGGCCTCAACGGCCAAAGGTGTCTCCGTTAGCTGGGATGGGAAATTGTTCTTACTAGCAAAGGCTTGGTCGATAAAATTCTCAGCAGCACCGGAATCTATCAATGCCATAGCCCTTACTACTTCCTTCCCCCAAGTTAAGGAAACTGGAAGCAGAAGCCTGTGATCTTTATAATTAGGAGTAGAGGACAAAATAGAAACACCCAAGGCCTGTCCTCTAGAGAGACTTAGGTGCGAGCGTTTCCCGGGCGGTTAGAACAGTTCGAGAGTAAATGACCCTTGGCTCCACAATACATACACAAACCCTCTCTTCTCCTGTGCTGTCTTTCCTCCTCAGAGAGGCGGGTATACCCTATCTGCATAGGTTCAGTAAGCAAAGATATCGTGGAGTCAGGACTTGGAAAAGCGGGAGCTAACCTAAAAGAAGGTCTCTGGTTCCTCTCTCGAGTGTTCTGTCTCTCTCTTAGACGTTCATCTATACGAGAGATAAACGAAATTAAATCCTCTAAATTCTCAGGGAGTTCTCTGGTAGCAACCTCATCAAGGATTACATCAGATAGGCCATTCAAAAATACATCCATATACGCCTGCTCATTCCACTTGATTTCTGCCGCCAGAGACCTGAACTCTAGTGCATAATCCACCAGTGTTCGGTTCTCCTGTCTCAGGCGCAACAGTAATCTGGCTGCATTAACCTTTCTACCTGGAGGGTCAAATGTTCTTCTAAAAGCAGCTACAAATGCGTTATAGTTATAAACTAATGGGTTATCGTTCTCCCATAGTGGGTTGGCCCTTCTCAGAGCTTTCTCAATGAGTAGGGTGATAATAAATCCTACTTTTGCCCTATCTGTAGGATAAGAGCGAGGTTGCAATTCAAAGTGGATACTAATTTGGTTTAAAAAACCACGACACTTCTCAGGAGCCCCACCATAGCGTACCGGGGGGGTAATGTGAGAAGAAGCACCCACTGTGGCTACCTCTAGACCTGAACCGACAGGAGAAACAGGGATATTACGTATCTCCTCTGGTGGGTTATTGGCACAAGCTAATAGAGCCTGTAGCGCAAGCGCCATCTGATCCATTCTGTGATCCATGGCTTCAAACCTAGGATCAGGAGCAGCCAGCTTACTGTTTGTACTTGCAGGATCCATTGGCCCTGTCGTAATGTCAGGATCGGGACAGGGATCCAACACGCAGAGTACAAACAGTAGCCAGATACGTATACCGGACCTTAGAATGGCCGGACTAACGTAAGTAGTACAGTATAGAATGGTCAAAGACAAGCCGAGGTCGAGGGTAACAGAAGACAGGTAAGCGAGAGACAAGCCGAATCAAGGGTAACAGAGATAAGCAGAGTAAGGTAAACAAGCCGGGTCAAAACCAAAAGGGATAATAGAATACACAAGCACTGAGTGACTAGAACAAGCTAGAACCACGACAGGGCAATGAGCTAATGAAAGAAGCTCTGTTAAATACCCTGTTCAGAGCAGTAACCACGCCTCCGAGGCGTCCTGATTGGTCCTGCAGCAATTGACTGACAGGTCGTTCCGGGGGAGTGTCCTGATGACTACTTCCTGCCTAGATGCTGTAAAAGGCAGTCACTCCCTCGCGGCCGGCCTAGCATGACCGGATAGACCGCAGGGAAGGGAGCCATCAGACCGTCTGGATGGAGGAACAGCTAAGTCTCTACCTCTTTCGGAGGTAGAGACCACAGGTACCCTGACAGTATCAAAGTGGCAAATTGATTGAGCACCTGAGATCAGGTGCAGCTTTCTTTTAACACAGGAATGAATGACACCACAAGCTTAGGTGGAGCCTCATCGGCGAACCAGGAAGTACTGCAGAGTGTGATATGGGGGAACCCTGACAGAATGTCTGTCAGTGTGTGCGTCAGTGTCTGTCTGTGTTTGTGTGGCTATCATTGTCTATCAGTGTATGTGTGTGTGTTTCTGTCACTGAGTGTGTTTCAAATCCATGAGAGTGTGTGTCAGTCTGCCTGTCTGTGAGTGTGTTTCAAATCAGTGAGACTGTGTGTCTGTCATTGAGAGTGTGTGTCAGTGTGTCTGTCAGTGAATGTGTTTGTTAGTGTGTACGTGTGTGTCAGTCAGTCAGTGAGTGTGTCTGTTAGTGAGTGTGTCTGTCAGTGTATGTGTGTGTCAGCATATGTGTGTGTCTGTCAGCAGTGGCGTACACACAATCCATGGAGCCTCGGTGCGAAACTGATCCGTGGGCCCCCCCACCTCCCCTCTCTCCCCCGATCCGTGCCCCCCCACCCATACCCTCCGACACATACATACAGACACACACACAAACATACACACAGACAGACACACACACATACCCCCCAACAGACACATACAGACACACACATATATACACAGACAGACACACACAGACACATACATACACACACATACAGAGACACAGACAAACACACATACACACACATACAGAGACACAGACACACACAGAGACACACATACAGAGACACACATACAGAGACACAGACACACACATACATAGAGACACACACATACAGAGAGACACACACACAGAGACACACACATACATACAGAGACACACACACACACATACATACAGAGACACAGACACACACATACAGAGAGACACAGACACATACAGAGACACAGAAACACACACATACATACAGAGACACAGACACACACATACAGAGACACAGACACACACACATACATACAGAGACACAGACACACACACATACAGAGACACAGACACACACATACAGAGAGACACAGACAGAGACACACACACATACAGAGACACAGACACATACAGAGACATACATATACAAAATGTTTCCTACCTTGTGACTTTCCCTGGGGGCTCAGCCTGATGGGAGTCAGAGTTCCCACTCTGACTCCCTCCTCCCGCGTGGGTCCTGATAGCTGGGAGGAGTGACCGGGGAATCACATCCTTCTAGCTTGTGATGTAATCCGCCCAGCGCTGACCGGGCCCCCTGATAATCCATATCCATCTGGTGGCCCTGACAGCATGGGCCACCCAATGGACCCCTCCATATGTAGCCTTGGCGGTTTGCCGCGCGGGCCGGGGCCGCAAAACGTGGCAGCTGGTACCCGGTTGCGGGGGTCCGCAGGGCGGCCAGGCCCCCTGGAGTGCCAGGCCCGGTCGCAGATCGACCCCTGCGACCGTGGTATGTTCGCTGCTGTCTGTCAGTCAGTGTGTTTCAAATCAGTGAGAGTGTCTGTCTATCTTTGAGAGTGTGTCTGTCAGTGAGTGAATGTCTGTCAGTATGTATCTATGTGTGTACGAGTTAGTATGTATCTGTGTGTGTCAGTGTGTATCTGCTTCGCTGCTTCGTTAAACTAAAGTTGTTTGGGTGACTATAGTGTCCCTTTAAATTCATCACCAGTTATTTTTTTTCTATTGCATCAATAACTGTTTATTTATAGAAAATTGTAATGCGCTTTATCAACAAATACTATAATCTTTACATGTGTTAAATTAGCCTTACAACCAGAGGGACAGGGTTTTGTTCTGCCCCGGGCAACAGTTCCTCTGGTTACTCCACTGCCCAGACCTCAAAGCCCCCTTATTGAGATGAAGTTGTTTTGAAGGAAGAGAGCCCCCTTGTTATTTAAAGTGCCAATATATTGCACAGCTCTGTGCAACAGGTGAACAGACAAGCCCCTATTTGTAAGTAGACAAGTTGGTCATACATCAACAAAAGGCATTGAAGGCTCTGTTCAAATAAGCTTACCCTTTAAAGCCCCCTATCGATTTCGGTCTGTATAGCACCTTTATGGAAATGTAGTATCTGCAGGTAACCCAGGTAGTTAACAACATACAGTATGTACACCTGCAAGAAGTATGGTGCTCCACGCCAAACTCATTCGATTTGTTATTTTTATTTTTGTGATACATTTTCTTATTTTGGTTTTATATCTGTCTAAGCACTTAAATGTGAATTTAGTCCTATGAAGACCCTGATTATGTGGTTCTATGTGTTCTTGAGAAATTTAGACTCGTTTTGAGAGTGTTAGGACATACATAGAGGGAGGAAACCACTATTTATAATAATTGTACTTACACAACGTACTATTGGATTTTAAACTTTCCCCAAGCTAAGCTGCTTACGTACATTTTTACCAATACATTCTTTCTTTTCTAAAGCATTTTTCATAATGGCCAGGCTAGTGATAACGGAGGATCTCTGCCTCTCACTGGCATCCAAGGGAAAGGCCTCTACTTTGGTGCTGAGGCCAGGTTTGGAGGCCATGGGACTGAGAGGATGGGCTTTGTTAAGAGGACTTTGGAGTTAAAGTTAAAATCCAAGCACCATAACCACTACAGCGCTGGCAGTAATACCCAATAAGCTATGTCTGCTTCAAGCATGAGCTTCCACCTCTACTCTATTTGTGCCTGAGACGTAGGAGGGAGTAGCAGGGAGCAGACACCAGATAAGAAGTCTATTGGCTATAAAACTTGCTGTCGAGGTTATGGTGATTTGAATCATCGTTTAACCATTCGAAGATTGTTAAACCCTATACAAAAACAACAATAATTGAGATTATATCATGATATAACACAAGGATTAGAGTGCAAAAAAAACAAACAAAAACATTAGGAGCTCAATTCAAAAAGCCCGGAAAAGGGCAAAATGCATTTCGAAGACAGGACTGCACTTTAGTCTTATTTATATTCTGATTTCTTTTATTCTATTTTGCTTTTTAAATATTCTTTAAATAAAAGTTATTTGATATATATATATATATATATATATATATATATATATATATATATATATATATATATATATATATACTACAAGTGACTACTGCCTGCTACTCTGCATCCAGGGTCTTAAAGAGGGTTTTGCCACTCTATATTTGGCAAAAAATCTACAAACTTGGAGCCAGTCTTTTATGGGCTCCAGGGAAAGGTGAGCATATTAACACAATGTTAAAAATTTGAGATACTGCACCATATTGTCCTCCATTTCTCTCCCATCTTATATATAAATTATCGGAGGATAACTGGTTTGTCCCCAAAGAGGTATTGCTGCCGCCAAAAAGGCACAGAGACTTATACATTCAGAGCCAAACCGTATAAAAGGCTATTTTTAATGTGAGCGCATCTATACCCACTCCCCCCCCCCCCACTATATTGTATTTAGACTATATTGCACTATTGTGTTCTTTCTCATTGCATATGTACTGACTGCCACAATTTGCACTAAGGGGTAAGTTATTATAGTATATTTTTAGCACTATACTCTCACGTTAGTGCTTAATGTGGTGGGGTTCATCACCTAAACACTGACTATTTTTTCTGTTTTTAGTTGTACATTTGCTCAATGAAACTATGCAGTACTTTATACTTTATTTATTTAGTAGTTTCCTTAAAGGAACACTATAATGTCAGGAATACAAAAATTTATATTCCTGACACTATAGGTGTGAAAACACCATTTAGGTGGCCAGCCCCATTGCACCCCTTCATAAAAAAGGGTATTTTAAACACCTTTTCCCCATGCTGTGCCATGTCTCGTTGCGGCTGGCACCGCCCATGCTCTGCCTCCTTCTCTGAAAAGGCAGTGTTTAACTTAAAAGGCCTACAGGGACAGGCTATGGACACTAAAACCACTACATTAAGCTGTAGACGTTTTGGTGACTACAGTGTCCCTTTAAATGTTTCTTTGATTAAACCATTTACGCATTACAAAGGAACATGCTTGAACTGTGGAGATCAATTTGCACAACTAAATTATTACTGTGATGAGTTTAGTAAATTGGATTAAATCAAATTTGGGATAGACCCCATTGTGTGGCTATAATTTCCATATGCAAATATACAAGGACTCCTGTGTGGATATCTTGAAGCAATTACCATACAGTAGAAAACATAGGTGCCTAAAGTTTAGTGGAACAGAAATACCATGATAAAGGAACACTCCATGCACTATAACCACTACAGCTCAATGTAGCAAGGAGTGCGCTGGAGCAACCCATTGTAAGGAATGAAACCATTTTTGAACAGTTTTACTTTTTACCTGGGGTTTTCCAGGTGCCACTCCCCACCTCTACTTTTTTGAAAATTTTTTTTTTTTTTTATAAAAGTTATTTGGCAGATATATCTACTGCAAGTGACTGCTGCCTGGTACTGTGCCCCCCTGCGTCCTAAAGAGTGTTTTTCCACCCTATGTAGGAACTTCCGTTAGCTCTCCTGGCCTAAAGCAATCCCTAATGGCTGCAATCTGATTCCCTCACTGAGTGCCTGAACCACAAGAGAGCGATTAACAGACGCAGACCAGGCACTCCACCACCTGGGACTATATAAATATATTTTGTATTTAATCTATCGCGGGTTTTGCAATATATTAAATATAAATTGCTGTATTAATGTGTGGTGGCAGTATCCTCAGACATCCCCCCCCCCCCCTGCAAATGTGCCCTAAGATGGGCTCCTGTACTGCCTTAGAGTGGCATTGCCGAGTACCCGTGCCGTGGGAAACCTTTGGCTGGCATGCCAGGAAAGAGGGCTCTGCGCAACTATTGTGGACCGTGCGCCATAGGCTCGCCATCACCGGCATAGCGCAACAGGACAGCGGCAACCGGAAACGAACGCTGTTTTTCAATAAACTAAAATTCAAAGCTCATTGAGCAGGGCCCTCCACCTTTCTCTTCTTGTACGTCCAGTTGTCTGGTTACAATTACATGTCTGTTAGTACACCCATTGTACAGCGCTACGGAGTCTGATGGCGCTATATAAATATCATAATAATAATAATAATTCGTAACGATTCTCAGACAGCCAAACTGGAGACACAGCTGACTTTTCCCATTTTGTGTTTTGCCCCAAATTTTTATTTTTTTTCTTAGAAGCCACTAAGAATTCCCAGCAATTCCCATTTTAGTGAATAACCCTTGGCAGGACTGTCAATGATAACATATAGAAATAAACATGACTCTCTCTATATATATATACATGATACTCAGGTCTGTGCTAAGAAGGACATGTACTGCCCCATGACATAAATATATAAATAAAGTTTATTTGATTGAAAGTGTGTCCCTGTTTCAATATGGCCGATTCAGCCAATGTCCTCCTCAATGTGGCTGACCAAAAATCAAGATGGCGGCCCCTGGCTCTAGGGGAACATAAAAAAACCTTGCCCCATCCAATATGGCCGCCGGAACGTGTCTGCCAGAGGGGCGTGGCTACGCCCCCGTCGCCTAGGTGATTCCCCCACAATGCCCCGGTTCCAACGCTGGCTGTTTAAAGCTGCGTGCTGAGGTCGCTGCTGCTAAAGCACGTCACGCAGCCCGGCAGGAAGATGGCGGCTCCGGGGGAATACTTCAGCGTCGGCTCCCAGGTCTCATGCCGGACCTGCCAAGAGACACGGCTGCAGGGGGAGGTGGTGGCCTTCGACCATCAGAGCAAAATGCTGGCGCTCAGTATCCTTCACCGGAGGGTGACCTACGTGGGGCGGTGTGGGGGGTGGAGGAGGGCTGCCTGGGGTGGGGGGAGGGGGCAAGGTGCTGGGTCTGGGGATTCTGACAGCGTGGGGAGTGCAGGTGTGAGCCAGGCCCAGATTAGCAGAGCCACACTCAACCCCACACTCTCTAGACACAGGAGCTGACACTTTGTGGGGGGAGGGGGCAAGGTGCTGGGTCTAGGGATTCTGACAGCGTGGGGCAAGGCCACACTCAGCTCTCCACTCTCTAGACACAGGAGCTGACACTCTATGGGGAGGGCAGTCTTGGCTCATTGATGTCTAACCTTTTAGCTCCCCACTGTGAACCCCACGCTCACTATGCTCAGCCAGACAATATCTGGGCTCACATAGATGTGCCCTTATAGAACTAGTGATTGCTGGGGGTGGGGGGGGGGGGTCTGTGTATCCTGACAAAGAGGGGAGTGCAGGTGTAATGGCCAGTCTCTAGCCATAGGAGCTCACACTCTATATCAGGCTTCCCCAAATTCTGGCCCTTCAGATGTTGCAGAACTACAACTCCCTTGATTCTATGAATGAAATAGATGGGCTGAGAATCATAGGAGTTACAGTTCAGCAACATCTTGTGGACCAGAGTTTGGGGAAGCCTGCTCTATATGCTGGGCTGTACTAGTTCATTGATGTCTAACATTTAGATCTCCACTGGTCACAATGTTCAGCCAGCCAGAATCTGGTGTGCCATTATATACCTATAAATTGCTGTTATGTGTTTAATAAAAAAAAATATTTATTTATTTTTGTTTATAGGGAGGGATTGGTGTGGGTGACCTGGGGGAAGGGAAGCTAGGATTGGTTAAAAAAAAAAAAAAAAAAACAGAATTCACAGTTCACCTTAGAATAAAACAGAACTTGAAATTTGGTGCAGAGTTGCTGGTTACAGTATTCAGCAGGAGTTTTTATGGTTTTTTTTTTTTCCTCCAGTGGAGTATATTTATTGTGTTAGGTAAGCGTTTAAGAACTTGTATGTGTTTTTGTATTTTACCAAATTTTTTTATTTTTTTTTTAGTAGGTTAGTGTAGCACAGTGTCCCATGTGCTTCATGGGTACAGTATTGTGAAATTATTTGCATTGTTGCTCCGTGAAACTACACTTTTTTTTTTTTTTTTTTGTCGTCTTGGGTGTATATCCCATTTAAAATTCAGGAGTCCTGTTGTGGAGCTTGTTTACTTTCAGATTTGGATTCTTTCTAATAGTCTAGCAGTAGGCCACTGATTTTGATTGTCCAGTTAGGAAACTAATTACAATTAAACAAGGTTTCTGTGTAGTAGTTTGATAATGTAAATGTACAATTTCCATATTCTAAAAGGCTTGTTTACACTTTCAGCTTTGTCTGAATAGAGGAATGTGTATGCTGATTAGGGCTAGGCATTGAAGATTGTATTATCAAGCCAGTTGATGGGACATATAGATTGTTGCAAATGAGTTGTGTATTTTCTTTCTATCAAGAATAGAAAAACCAACAAAACTCTAACATACATGCGTTCTCATTGTTCTAAACAGCATTTCTGAGCTTAACACTATTTATTGTACATGATGACACTACTCCAAATAGTTATGAATGGTTAAAGTCGAGGATTGAGTACTTGAGACTGTAAGCTCTTGAGCCATCTATCTTCGTAATTTTTATTACATCTCTTCTATTCCTTTTTCTATTGGTATCTCTATGCTGTACTGTCAATTTTCCTCGAATGTACAACGCTTCAGTATGTTGGTGCTTTATAAATACCAGTAATAACTCCCCTTAAGCGCTCACTGTATTCCGTTTTGTTCCAAAGTTATTGATGGGCAGAGTTGAATGGAGCATAGTTAGATGGGGTTTAATTGACTATTATTCTCTTAATGATTGTCTAATTGTTTAAAATTGGTGATCTGATGTTTTTGATGCATTGGTGTTTACGTTCACATTTGTGTTTATTTACTTTTGTGTGTGTGTATAGCAGTTCAGTGTAGCTTTAAATAATTGCTTAGTTCGTAATTTTTCCTTTAAACTTGAAAGCAAGCAGAGGTTAATGTTGGCTATCTGCCACTCCTGTTCCCAAACCTTGCTTTGCAGGTTTCTTTATGGCTGAGATTACCTTGCAAAGTCCTTTCGTTTAGTCCTCTAACTTGTATAGAGCTAGCTTCCCAGAATGGATTTTGGGAAAACTCCTTACAATCTTAATGCTAAACAGGCTTCCTGGGGCACTGAATGGACTTTTCAGACACCTGGACAGCATTTACGCATATGAAAGCTTCACTGTGTTACAGTGCATAGATAGCTATTTGTGGATGAATGTCCTTTCCACCTAACTCCACTTCCCTGATCTAAATGTTAAAGTAAGAAACCTTGAATAGAGTAACTTACTCATAATATCTTGTAGTAAATATTTCCTGAGCATGTCTAATGCATCTCTTGGAGTTAATATTAGTCTCCAAACCTCACCTCCAGTCCTTCAAGCATCTTGGTGCTGATTATATTAATAGGTTTTTTTTATTTTATTTTTAGCTGTAAATTAGGCTTTAGAATTAACCCCTTAAGGACACATGACATGTTTGACATGTCATGATTCCCTTTTATTCCAGAAGTTTGGTCCTTAAGGGGTTAATTACAGGGCATTACATTAGCGTGTTCCATAATGCTGTGTGAACAGCAAGATTGGCTGGGAGACCTCAGCCATTTCTGCACAACGGCTTGTTAACTTAGAAGTTTCAAGACCCGAAATCTGTTGATAAAGGAATTGGTTTTCTTTAAATGCATTTTTTTTTTTTTTTTTTATTATTAAAACCCTATTCTATTTAATGCTGTGTACACACATACATAATCGTTGGCTGTTGGGAAATCTAGTGTCGTTTGAGAGGCTTGCATATGCATCAGAAAAGCTGTTTCCTCGACCTTAGTAGAGAAGCCAGTTGCCTCCGTATCAAAACTACGCACTAGCCCATGGCTTTCTTTATTGCTGCCTATAGTGGCAACATTTATTTTGTTGAGTTTACATTGGTGAGGCCACTTGTCACTCACTGTTATTACAAGAGTGTATGTGTTCATGGGGGGGAGGGGGAGTGACGGTGTCTTAATACAGTATCATATTGGGAGTCTTGCATACACTTGTCATTCTTTACTGGCCCCTTAATATTTTACTTGTATCAAACTGCCTCATCTGCCCTAATTATGGCAATGGCTAGTCCGTGCATCTTGGACAGAGGCGCAGGATGAACTTGTGCGCCAAGCGTTTTGAGGCTATATCCAGTATCTGTTCTGTCATTTTTCACATCTGTGCATAGCAGAGATGTTAAACTTAAGCCATAACCGTTCTACATGCTTTCTCTTGGCGATGTAAAATTATTGGAATACTTTGCTGTTAATGTATACTTTGTGTCCTAGTTAGATATATTGCATGGTTTCTTCCGATCTATGGCTTGCCCACCCTAGCTGTATCTTCCCCCTGGAGGAAACTGCGTCTGTTTTTTTCCTTAACCTTTCTTCTACAGAATGCCCCTCCACTAGCGGGAAACCTAATCACGCTGACATTTTACTGCTCAACTTGCAGTATGTGTCTGATGTAGAGGTACTGAATGACCGCACACAGACTCCTCCTCCATTAGCCAGCCTAAACATAAATAAGGTAAGGAAATCGGGTATTTGTTTATACGTATGTATATGTAGATTTCTAGATTAATCTGTGACATCTGAAATAATTGGTAAAGTTTGAGATTCTTGCATTTGTTACTGGTTAATATCGCTTTCCACATCCACATGTACAGGAAGTTAAACAAAATAAACATTGAACGTTCCTGGCATCATAACCACTACAGCGTAACGCTTTAAAACTGTATTATTTGTTACTTGGGGGTGAGCTGGGCGCTGCTGTCAATCTCCAGTACGTCGGTCAGAGAGCTGGAAGCTCCTAAGCTTGAGTTGTCTTTCCTGGGCTAAGCCATGCAGTGCAGCTGATCTCTCTCAGCCAATTCGCTAAGCCCTGCACTGCTGGTCTTAGCTCAGAAATCTACTGGCTCTCTGGCGGCTCTAGTGTACATGGTGAGTGGCGTCATGCCAGACCTCGGTTAAGGCATCAAAAACAATCTTAAAATGGTTTGGCTACTTACAATGTCAGGGGGTGGGTGGGGGTGTCAAAGCCTTACTTGCACCATAACTACTGATATTTGCTGTAGTGGTTATTGTGCTAGGAGTGTTCCCTTAAAGGGTGCGCTACGTACCATAAATTGTACAGTACCTGCGGCTTATTAATGCTATTATAGGGTGGACCGTTTGGATTGATAATGCTGAAATGAATCTTGCAAATTATTAATGGGTCATACTTAGGGTGCGCGACAGATCCCCAGCTTTTGTCAAAGGACTCTAATCAATTTTGAGAAAAGATGTGACTGCACCATAACCACTGCAATGAGCCGTAGTTATGGTAATTAGTGGCAATCAAATCTTGACAGGAGGAGGAAATAAAGCCCTTTTTTCTGTGGGAAAAGTAGTAGTGTTAATTGTATTGTGCACTAGCATGTTGAGACGGCTTATATTCTATGTCTTCCTGGAAATGTTGGGGCAACACCCATTGACAAAAAAAACTCAAATGCCCTCCTGGAGAGTGAAAGAGAAACTCATGGAATTAGTTTTTTTTTTGCCATCAAGCACAATGAACATCTTAACTTCACTTCCTGTATTTTTAAAGAAAGGAAACAATCTGGTTTAATTTCCTTCGCGCACTAAGAGTAGGCTGTAGTTTAGTAAATGTTTCAACTCTGAGTTTTTATTTAATATTCTTTTATAGATCGTGTATTTGAATGACTCATTCAATTTTTTTTTTTTTTAGTTTAATGTATTTTTTATTTTCTTCCCTAAAATTATGATTTTATGGATAAGCACATGCTCAACATTTTCGGCAAGTTCCAATTTATCTCAGACTAATGTAGAATTGCCCTTCACTGCCTCTGAAGATTGTGGATCCAAGGTGGCCATTATATATGCAGTTGTAAGCTACAGTAGTCATTGCTGACTGTCTGGAGTAAAAAGATTGGTAGCTGCCTTGCTTTGCGATTTTAGCATTAAGTTCTGATAACACTACAAAGGGTTACTCCAACCCAAAAAATGTTTGGTTTTATTTATTTAATAAAAATGTTTTATTTAAAGTCGCTTTTTCCTTAACTCTGTTTTAGTGCCCTGGCCTAGTCCTCTTCTTAACCGCATCCTTCTCGGCTGACATCACTCATTGCAGGGAAGGACAGGGGTGTGCTGCCACTGACTGCATGACGCCAGTATGCTTTCCGTGTTGGCGTCAGAATTAAGTTTTGCACAGAATTGACATTATCCAGCCTAGAATTAAAATTTAATTTTATTTATTCCAGGCTGGCTAATGACAGTGCTAGGTGAGTGGTTACACCTCCAGCAGCCAAAATGTCAATTTCTGCAACTGCAGACTCCTGGTGCAACAAGCATTTCAAATCAATGAAGTGGTAATGGTGCTTGGAGTAGCTCTTAAACATTTCATTCATGGGAACACATTCTGGGAAAAGTTAAGAAAGGAAAAGTAGACGCCCAGGGGCACTTAGTAATGACCCAGAGGAGGTACATGGCTAGAGATAAAAAAAAAAACAAAATCCAGTGAATTGAACACAAAATTCTATTGACTTGTGCGTGCTGCCATCTCAAACACTTACAATGTGTTGGGTTATTTAGTAAAGAATGGTACAGATTACTAAAATTGGGTTCTGAGTTTAATCAGTGGAAGCTATAGGTAACCCAAAATAATGCTAGTTCACTTACAAACTTTTTTTTTTTTTTTAGCCAACTTGAGTGCAGTACAAATGGCGACGTGAAGATTAAAGGGGATGTCTAGGTTCCAATATGCATTTATTTATCTTTATTTTGCAAGGAAAATCTGTTCTGCTCCACTTGGCTGAGCACAGTCCTATATCAGGGGACCTAGGTAAATTGTCAAACCATTTTAGAACAGTTTGACCGATTACTCTGCGAAGATGCTAGGGCACACTTTGTACCATAATCACTGCACAGACCTGCAAATCCTATATCTTGAATAGGATTCCCATCAATTATTGGCTGACTTTTTAACATACAGCAAATTGCTGTAAATTCGGTGTACATTTTTTTACTTTAACCACCAGGACCACTTCTGAATCTTTGAAGGGGTCATGGTAAAAGGTCAGGATGTGCATTGAAACTGCTTGAAACACTACACATCCAGGGATATTTTTAATTGTGTGCTGCAGGCGAGTTGAAGCCAAGAGCTCTGTTTCGGGATGACTAATGTCCATTCAGTGCAGACTTTACATCTGGTATCAGTGCATACTGCCAACAGAATTGGTCTCGGCCGATGAGTTTCCAATGGTTCCAATCCAATGGTTTCCTATGGTAGGCTGTTGAATCTATGCATCTCTATGGCGAGCGTTCAGAGGCACAATGCAGAGCGTGGAGCCCCTTAACGTCAGAGCTACACATTGTGCAGTACTGACCCTGGAAGCACCTCTAGTGGCTGTCTGAGTGAATGCCGCTGGAGGTGTCACTAGGCTGTAATGTAACACTGACTGGTAACTGCAGAGTTTACGTGAAAATGCCTGCAGGGACATACTATACTCAACAGAAGAACTATATTAAACTGTAGTTGTTCTGGTGACTATAGCGTTTCTTAAAGGACCACTCTAGTGCCAGGAAAACATACTCGTTTTCCTGGCACTAGAGTGCCCTGAGGATGCCCCCACCCTCAGGGACCCACTCCTGCCGGGCTCTGGGGGGAGGAAGGGGTTAAACTTACCTCTTTCTCCAGCACCGGGCGGGGAGCTTTCCTCCTCCTCTTCTTCCTCGCGACGTCATCGGCTGAATGCGCATGCGCGGCAGGAGCCGCGCTCGCATTCAGCCGGTCGCATAGGAAAGCATTCATAATGCTTTCCTATGGACGCTTGCGTGCTCTCACTGTGATTTTCACAGTGAGAAGCACGCAAGCGCCTCTAGCGGCTGTCAATGAGACAGGCTCTGGAGGCTGGCTTAACCCTCAGTATAAACATAGCAGTTTCTCTGAAACTGCTATGTTTATAAAAAAAAGGGTAAAAGCTAGCTGGACCTGGCACCCAGACTACTTCATTAAGCTGAAGTGGTCTGGGTGCCTAGAGTGGTCCTTTAAGCTTGCTTTTGGGCAGTGGGTATCGTATAGAATGCAAACAGGGTATTATTTGAATACTCATGAAAAAGTGTTGGTAGAACCCTTTAAGGAAACAAGACTTCTATTACTTTGAATTCAAAGTTTTCTTGCGGGGAAAAACAAAATGCTTGTAAATCCACCCCTCCCCCCCCCCCCCCCCCCCAAATATGTTAAGCTACAGCTTCCGTGATGCTTTGTAATTCTAAAAGCATGCAAAGATCCAGTGATCTTTTAGGTACCTTGCAGTTTTCTGTTCGTTAATGGTGGAAGTAATGTGTTTTTTGTTAAACACCACCGGGAAGTTGGTACGCTATACAAATTCCAGCATTTAAAAGTGTCTTTTCGAAAAGAACATCCCACATCTAAATTCTCTGGCTGTGTAACAGTTATGCTTTAAAGGATCATTCCGCACCGTAACCACTACAGTGCTCTGTGTTGGTTATGGTGCCAGAAGTTCCTTGGTGTCCCCAATTCCATGGAAGTAGTTAAACTGCTCTTAGAATGGTTTGACTTTTTACATGGAGTCGGTTGGGCAGTGCCCGATGCCTCCTATCTGGCCGGACGATCTCTCTCAGCTCAGCTTGTTGGTGCATTGCCATGAGCCAGCTTTTGGAAGCTCCCAAGCAAGAGAGTTGGTGGCCAGCAGATCCCTGGTATGTGTTCCTTTTTAAGGACATTTGTGGGTATCTGTGTGGGGTTCAGTAAGGAGACTTTGTATTACACTCTACCTTTTATTATGCCATTTATGAAGACCTGTTCATCTCTCTGGTAAATTTAATGTTGAAGTGGTGGTTGTGAGGTGCCAAATTGTATTCTACAATCCTTCCATACAATGAGTTATACCATCTCATATGGCTCCTAATACAAGCAATCACAGCTAAACGCTGTTACTGATATTGAGCATTTGTATGTGTAAATGTAACATTTATTACCAAACTGTATTCTTTTAACTTGAGCACCACAGACCTTTTTATTGTGGACAAACACTGCAATGTCTGCCAGTAATCTACTGTGGTCTTCTTCTCACCCTCTCGCTCTTTTTTTTTTTTTTTTTTTTTTTTTTAGCTTGCAAGCAGAGCTCGACAGGAGAAGGAGGAGAAGATGAGCCAGGCGTACGCCATCAGTGCTGGAGTGTCCGTGGATGGACAGCAACTATTCCAGACTATACACAAGACGTAAGTCTGGTTAAAGTAACCTGTGGCAGAGGTTAAAGGGACACTCCAGGCACCCAGACCACTTCTGCTCATTGGAGTGGTCTGGGTGCCAACTCCCACTACCCTTAACCCTGCAACTGTAAATATTGCAGTTTTTCATAAACTGCAATATTTACATTGCAGGGTTAACTCCACCTCTAGTTGCTGTCTATTAGACAGCCACTAGAGGGCACTTCCTGGGTTCTAGCACAGGTTTCCTGTGGAGTGGTTTCCTGTGCTAGAGCGTCGCTGGACGTCCTCACGCTGTGTGAGGACCTCCAGCGTCGCTCAAAACCCCATTGGAAAGCATTGAAATTATTTTTCAATGCTTTCCTATGGGGAGACGTAATGCGCATGCGCGGCATTTCCGCGCATGCCCATTAGGTCTCCTCGGCCGGTGAGCGAGATTAGTCTGACGTAATCACTAGGAGGAGCGTCGCGGAGGCGGAGACAGCGGCGAGGGACATCGCTGCTGTCCCAGGTAAGTGACTGAAGGGGTTTTCACCCCTTCAGTAAGCGCGGATTGGTGGGTGGGAGGGAGAGGGACCCTCCAGTGCCAGAAAAACGGATCGTTTTTCTGGCACTGGAGTTTCCCTTTAACATAGTGGGGCTGAATTGCAACATTTAGACAAAAATAACTAAATCTGCAGTGATTCTCCAAAGCTACTATTGTTTCCGCTTGGTTCATTTTGTCTAAAGGTTCACTCTTAACACCTAAACCACCAATCTTAATGTAGTGGTTTTTGGTGCATATATGCTGCTTTTATTATCTGAAAACTGTCAAAATGTTTCTTAGAAATTTCACTGTTTGTTTTCCACAATGCATTTATCAACCAGAAAGCCATTTGGGCCTTTTCCTCATTCATATCGTTTGAAGGTATTCATGTTCAGTGGGGTTATGCTCTGTGACTTTATTTTTATTTATTGTTTTCAATTTGAGTATTCCTTTTAAAGCTTGCAATTTGATCATTAGTGAATAAACCTAATGTTCGTGGTTGTTCAAGTGATGGGTCCTATAAATGGGTCTTGCAGTCGTATCTTGGGGATCCTGTGTAAATCATATGTAGCCCTGTTTCTAGCTCACTAGATGCCCTTTACCATGTTTTAATAACTGTTCTATAATTGTTCTTATTCCAGTAGTCCTTCACTATTAGAAGTGCTCCATTTCTGTATGTAACCTGCAGCTCACAATTGTTAATCTGTCATCATGCTATGGCTCTTGATGTTAAGATTTTAGAAATGCTTAAATCATAGTAGTTTTTCATGGAACACTATGGACACCAATACAACTTAAGTGATAAGTTGTGACTTCATATTCATGCTACATTTATTTTCTTCTCCCAATATAAAATGTTTTTAGTTTTGAAAAAACGGTTCCTACAGCAGAAGCGTTCCCCCTAGCCATGCTTTCTCAATTTTACAAAACTTCCTGACTTGAAAGTATGTAGTGTAGCTCAGCCAATAAGAGTCTGAGATGCTGACCTGTTTCTTGTCAAACAACCAATCCCCGTGCTTTTATTTGACTAGTACTACAAAGCTGTGATCAGAAAAGGAGGCTGACCTCTCATTGGCCGAGTAATATTCAGGGAAAAACTGTGAGGGAGTATGGGTATGCTACAGAAAATGCCCGTGTTTGTGGGAATAGCTTGTTTTTTTATTAAACAGCATTTTCGAGTGTGTAATGAGAGCTTTATGAAACAGAATAAAACTCTGGTCTGTGAGCATTATCTTAGGTTGGGAAGCTGATTTTTGACACACTGGTCACTCATAGGGGATGCCCACACTGATCTCATCCGTTTCCATAAAAAAACATTTAACAACTACCTTGGCAGCAATATGAACTTTTTTTTTTTCTCAAAAGAAACCCCAAAATAAACTTTTTTTTACAATCTTCCTAAGAGTAGGATGATCGTGACTCTTTACGGATTGCTTGTAAGAACGTCTTCTGGCAGTGTGTCATTTGATTCATGAGTACAGTGAATCGTGTTTAAGGGGAAATGCAAAAATGAGATGCTGACACACGGTCTAACCCCACGTTCTAGGTTTAAAATGTATCTACAGCTGAAGATTGAGTGGGAAGTCTTATTTCATTGTAGTCATCCGGACTATTTCTTACTCTGTAAAGGAAATAACCACTCCTGCCTCTGAAAGCCTAGTCTTGCAGCCTTCTTTTGAGACGTCTTCATATTCAAAATCAATTTTGATTCTGAAAATACTTCAATGGGAATAGTACCCAATAGTGTGTATATTTTAATGTCTGTAAACTGTAGGCACTGCTCTTTTCATTCAATATTGCACTCAATAGGAAGTCATGTAATCACTACAACAAGCCCTGAATCTCTCCACTTCTTTAGCTGAGTAAGACGGGGAAGTAAAACCACTACTTTTGGATTCTCAACTTTGACAGCATGTTTTAATTTGTGGGTGTTGCCGAATACCAAATCTCCTTGCATCTTAACCCCTACGTTAATTTAAAAACTATTTTTTTTTTTTTTTAGTTATGGTCTTTTTAACATATCTCTCCTCCATACACTGAGACCTAAAACCTTACGTTATTTGCCCAGGTGTGTGTTTTAGAAATTCATCTTTGTATGAATCCCGTGTAATATACGTTCTCTGCTTGTCTGTGTGGTTTTAAGCCTAGTTCCGTGAAGTGTAGTGCTGATCGTACGTGCAAACAACTGGGTTTTAACATGACTAATTCCTTGGTTTTCCCTCTCTTCTTTCCAGGATAAAGGACTGTAAATGGCAGGAAAAAAATATAGTAGTCATGGAGGAGGTAATTATATCTCCTCCTTACCAAGTGGAGAACTGCAAAGGAAAAGAGGGTAGCGCTCTCGGACATGTCCGCAAAGTAGTAAGTATTGAGGGCTCTGGATATTTTCTACAGATTTGCAGCTGTCTTGTAGTCCGTGCACTGATGGTCTTTCTTATCCATGTGTCTAGATTAGACATGCCTTCTTAAATTTCATAATGCGATCTGGCAATCTACTCTAGAATCTTAGTCAAATGTGTAGCTTGAGCTAAACCTCCTGTAATTGTCCACCCCACATATAATCACTCATGTGATGTAATTATTCTTTTACCTCCTGCTCACCTGTGTGTTCGTTTGTTTTAAGGACAGAGTAACTTGGGACGTCTGCAGCACAGACCCTGATGTGTAGCGAGGAGAGCAGTCTCTTTTTTTTTTTATTGAGCACTCCACTAGCGAATGCTAGTGCATATGATTTCCCAACCTCTAAACACTGGCAGAATATTGAAAATCGTGTGCTAGGCAGCCATAACCCGTCTGGTGTTGGTGCAGTCTGAAACAGACCACGTTACTGTTTCTTTCTGATGATCATGCATATCGGATATTAATGCCTGCTATTATCACTTAAAATGTCATGCCAAGTCTACATGAATATGTGCTGTATATTATCTATTTAAGTAAAAACACTTGTCCAGTCCCTTTGTGGTGTATTACCATTTCAGGACCTTTATACATGTAGTAGATCATAAACTGGAAGAGCTCATGTGGCATTTTATTCCATTGTATAGATGTGTAAAATTGTAACTATTTGTATAGCTACACAGAGCCATGGACAGAATACTTTATTTTATTTTTTAAAGGATTCTCTAAAATGGTAATCTAATTCTTTCTTTAATCTGTGTCTTAAAAACAGGTTGAGAAACATTTTAGAGATGTTGAAAGTCAGAAGGGGGTGCAAAGAAACCCTATCCAGCCTGCACAGAAAGAGACCAGTACGTCCTCCTGAGCCCTCCACCTACGTTGGATTCACCTTCTCCTGAGCTACCTGCTCTTCTCACCACCAGGGTGGGAGCCCTGACGAGAGCCAGAAGGGGTGGATGACACACAGGGGTGTGGTGAACAAGAAGTGGGGTGGGAAAGGGTAGCTTTTATTTCCGGACTAGTTCCTCTCAACCCTTTCCTTGAATGGCCATTATTCTTAATATGGCTTTCATAGGGAAGGGGTTCAGGGGCATACTGAGCTATAGAAGACTCAAAGGGCTCCAGTTTCTTTTTAGCCGGTCCGGCTTGAATTCGGAATTACCCTTCGGCATTGCATTTCTTCCACATCGGATGTTTTTTGTTTTGTTTGTTTTTTTTCTCTCTTCCCTCCCTTTCCTACTTTTTTTTTTTTTTTTTTTTTCTTGTGTTTATTTTTTATCTCTTTTGTGTAAAAGTTATGTTTTCTCCTCTCCTCCGTTGCTGGTGGAAATCTCAACTCTTTCTCTGCCAGAGGGCCCAGGTGAAACGTGGCTTGTCCCCCTCTGACTGTAAAAGAGTTATAAAAATTGCCTTTCAAAAGTATAATGAAGAAGGAAAACAGAAAAAAAAAATAAAAAAAATAAAAACAGAAAACAAAGTAAAAATTGTCTGCAGGTTAATTTTAAAGGGTTGTGTTTGTAAAGAACAAAACTGCAATAGCACTTGTGGACCAGACTGAAATGTCATGGGATTCCTCAACACTGATTTTAAATAAATTATAATAAAAAACAAAACATGGGCAACATATTGACACATTCAAGCTTTCTCAGTAGTCTGAATATGTTCCCATCTTTATAACCACATCAAACGACCTGTTAAACTTTAGACTAAATGCACAATCCGTTCTGATTGGACGCTTTCTTTAACGCTCGGTTGTTCTAAAACATGCTGTAGGTTCATAATCCATAACAAGTTTTTATTGCTTCTTTACCATGTGTGAAACCATGCTTTTTTTTTTTTTTTTTTTTTTAAGGACATCTAGAGTCACTTGTGTGCTAGCCCTACACAAAGACCACCATCTCTAGTCTCCACCAGAGCATGACCTTTAGCATCAGAGTCCTACAGTGCAAAATCCAGGTTACATTCATAATGACTTTGGGATGAGAGCCACACATCCTCTAAACTAGGCATTGGCCAGCTTGTACCCAAGCAATTATAGCCCAAGTACTGTAGGATCATGGGAGTTACATGTAGAGCTCCCAAGTTACTTCTACCTGCTGTAGGATTATATCAATCCTGTTCTTGGTTAGCAGTATTCTTACAGCTTTAGGTGTCTAATCCTATCAAGCAGGGCACACAGACATGTAGATATTACTCGAGATGAGTTTCAATGTTCTAATTATGGTTTTGGTAAAGTTAAACCTATACATCACAACATGACTTTAGTATCTCACATACACTTGTAACCATAGCTTTAAGGGAATTGTCATTTCCCAGCACTTTTAATATATTTACTTCTCCCTAAAGGTAGCAAATCAATACTTGTGATGTATGCGCCAGGAATAAAATTAAATGTAGAAATCCTCACCTCTCTATCCTGCAACTGGGTGCCTCCATCTTAACTCCCTGTCAATCATTATTCTAAGCGCTGTCCTTTTTGTGCTTGACTAGAATATCTCATAAGTTAACACAATGCTTAAAATGCCATATACAGGTAGTATGTTAAAAATGAAACAAACGCTAGTTTGTTTTTTTTACATTCCATAGCGACCAGGATTTAACATAATATAATGTGTCTGCGTATTTGTGTGACCCTAAAAGATCTGCTAATATCGCGTAAAGGGCAATTTGTGTCTGCGTGGAGCCACAGGTGGAGATAATGATTAACTGATTTCCTTTCTGAACCATGTGAACAGTACACGGTGCAAAGCAGTAGTTTTCACATGAAGGTATATATGGTGTTGGAGGCAAAATGGTTGCAGGTCTGGCAACCTTATCTATAGCCTTGAAAAGGACTCTAATGTCATGGAATCCAGAGAACAGGTGGTCCTAGATTTAATGTGAATTTAGGTAATGTCGCCCCCTCAACTGGAAGTCAGTTACATTACCCACCCCCCACATTTCACTTGGCCAGCCATCATAATGCCCAAACACCATCGTCCCTTGTTGCTTTCATACCATCTCCTTACCGTCCAAGACCCAATTATCTTGCTGCATCAACATAATCTCTAGTCCTACCAGTTACAGAAGTCTGTCCCAAATTACAACCTGGTGGTCTAATGGTGACTGCCATTTGCATGCTGTTGTAAATTTTGACTTACCACTCTGTGGGATTACCCCCTGTTTAAATTTTTTCGTAAAACATTGTTTATTCCCTCACTAAGCCCTCTGGCACTCCGCAAGGTAGCAGATGATGCTAATAAATCTGGGGAGAGGGTTTTTTTTTTTTTTTTTAAATCCATGTATGAACAAATACACTGATGGCCCTCTGAGGCTGGTGTTGGGAAAGCTCAACGTGCTGGGCTATGCTTTGACCGTTATAGTAATGCTTCCACAGGTGAGAGGTAATTGGGTAGTCACCTGTCTTTTGGCGTAACGCTTGGGTACCTCTACCAGGGAAATGATGCAATTGCAGGTTGTGACTTTACACAGGGAGTAAACCTGGCAGAGCTTCATGCTTGTAGTTCTACAACACCCTAAGGCTAAAACATATCTCCACCACCAAAAAGCCTGCTCACTTCAGACTGCATGCAATTAAAGTTCAGTACCATTACTTTCTGCTATAACTTACAGCAATGTGGTAATCCCTTGGGACTAGTAGAATGGTTAGGATGTTGACTCATTACATTTTTTTTCCACTGTAGGTTGTAAACTTTTGTATACTTTTTTTTTATTATAAATTCATCTTAAGGTTTTTTTTTAATTTGTTAGAGGGTAAAGAAAAGGAATATACAAACCTAAAAATACGTGTTACATAATATGACATCTGTTCGTCAAGACCTAATCCTTAATAATGGAGTGTTGTTTCTACGATATACTAAATGATGCTCCAGTACAGCCGTATAGAATTTTTACAATAGACTGCTTAAAAAAAACTAAAACCTTTTCTGTATAAATAGGTCTTGGATAACCAAATTCTTATCTTTGTAGGATTTCTTCATATATGGAAAAAAAGACTGAATTCTAATGAGTGCATTAAACTAAACTTATCCCATGATTGTTAATCTTAAAAATATTTATGTACATCTGTGCTTAACAGAAATGTCTCTCTATATCGGCAAAAAACAAGTGCAGGAAATCCCCTCTGCCTATTATCTCTTTTTAACCAATATTGTAACCAAGGGTCCCATATTCTCAAATATTTTATTTTCTTGCCCTGGGTTGACAATGAAGGTCTTCCAGTTCCCTCAAACCTAGACTATCTCCACCCATTGTTTCATTAAAGGGAAACTCCAGTGCCAGGAAAACAATCCGTTTTCCTGGCACTGGAGGGTCCCTCTCCCTCCCACCCCCCAATCCCCAGTTGCTGAAGGGGTGAAAACCCCTTCAGTGGCTTACCAGAGGCAGCGACAGGTCCCACGTCGCTGCTTCCTCCTCCCCCGCCGCTCCTCCTGCTTACGTCGGCCATTTCAATGCTTCCCTATGGGGAATAGAGTGACGCTGGAGGTCCTCACACAGCGTGAGGACGTCCAGCGACGCTCTAGCACAGAAAACCTGTGCTATAGAGCAGGAAGTGTCCTCTAGTGGCTGTCTAATAGACAGCCACTAGGGTAGGACTTAACCCTGCAAGGTAATTATTGCAGTTTATAAAAAAAACTGCAATAATTACACTTGCAGGGTTAAGGGTAGTGGGAGTTGGCACCCAGACCACTCCAATGAGCAGAAGTGGTCTGGGTGCCTGGAGTGTCCCTTTAACCCCTTAAGGACACATGACATGTGTGACATGTCATGATTCCCTTTTATTCCAGAAGTTTGGTCCTTAAGGGGTTAAAGGAATAAGTGCGTTGGCTTTGCTAAGGAGTAGCCCCGATAGTATTTGTTTATCTTTGTGCTGGTATGCATTCGGTCAAGCCAACAGAATCTGGGAAGAAGTGTTGAGGGGCAGTGAAAGAATCTCATTACTTTCATTAAATTTCATTCAATAAGTACAGAAAAGAACATGCGCCTCAGCCCATCATGGTATTTTTTTTGAAGCTCCAAAGGCTCTTTGCTGTGCCCTGAATATCTATGTAGTGCAGAGGTGCAAATATGTTGCCACTGTGTAATAATAATAATTTATACTATTGCAATCTTACAGAAACATTGTCAAGTGCATCACTATGAGAATTTCTTGAAAATTCATCTGCAACAGCGCCATCTTGTGAATATTTTTGATAATGATTACATGGTCTTGTTAATTGGGATTATTTATATGCTTGAAAGCAGAATCAACCCCTAAAGGCCATATTACGTTATTCTATCATTGCTCCTATTTATCATTTGGAAGGTTGGAGGGGAATAAGAAGTTTCTTTCATTCTGAGCTATAAGAAGGACCTGAGTTGTGTAAGGTGCTTCATCTAACGAATTAAATAAGAAAGGTTTGCTATATATTATGACACATCAGAAAGTTATTGCAATCTTTTTTAACCATATATAAAAGAAAGAAACATATGGTAAATTGAATAGACAAAGTTATTTACTAACGTGAGAATTGTAGGGAAACCCTATTATTTAGGTTCCCTCCCAGATACTGAAATCTAGGTTTTTAGGCACTTGTATTTCACTCCCTCTCCTGACCTCACACCTACTGTTGCACAGTTCAATTGAAAGTTTTTCATAGCGAACCCTTTAATTGAATTGTTTAGGTGGCTAAGTGTCTATTCTATTTACCTCATAAACACATTCTGAGCCTGCAAGGGGAGAGTATAGATGCAGTTCTACCAAAGGTAGAAACTTTAGGAGGGAAGAAATGTATAAGTATCGCTTCTTAAAACTCCTAAAATCTACTTTTACTCTGAGGCTCAAGACTACACATCTATAAAGAGCTCAAAAACCATGTTTATTTACAAATTTGGTTAAAAACATGGGCGCCTACCAACTTCACCATCTACATCACAAACAACTTCTGTCATCTTTCCAAATGTATTGCCCCACGTCCCTCAAAATTACTAAAACCACTCCTTCGGCCAAGTGACATTGTCCTCCAACCTACACATGAAACGTGATACAGCTCAATTATCAAGCTCAAATCACATCACATCACAGCTCAAATCACATTACACTGATCATTGACAAAGTTCAATCGGGGTTTTTCATGGACAGAAATCCAGTAGATAATACTCGTAAAATTCTAAACATCATAAACAATGCAGAAAGATCTCCATTAGACGCTGAAAAGGCATTTGATAAGGGGGGATTGGACATTCTTGGATTTAGTTCTTGAGACATTTGGATTCATAGGTAAAATTAAAGATATTCTGTCATATTATACAAACCCAACTGCTAAACCATCAGCCGTTTTAATCAGAAGAAATTAAAAGAGCCAAGGTATGCAAATAGGAAACCGAAAATCCAAACTAACATTATATGCAGATGATGTGTTTCTATCCACGACGGACCCCATAAAATCGATCGATGTTCTTATTACATCAATTATTCTATTCAGTACAGTTTCTAATTCTAAAATTAATATTAAAAAAATCTCAAATTTTAACAAAGTTTATTTCTAATACTGATTTAGAACTGATTAAATCCAAATATCAATTTGACTGGGGAAAAGAAATATAAATTATCTGGGCATAAAGATTAAATTGAACATATCTAGTTTGGTAGGTAAAAAATGAGTGAGAAAAACAGCTTGAGAACTGAGCGGGGACCGACCGAAGGGCAGGCTATTTCAGCTGCTGCCCGTTCTCAGTATTCTCTTGCGACCCATTTTTTACTCTATCTAGTTTGGTAGAGTTTAATTATACAGAGCTACTAGACACTTTGACATCATACCATCGCTCTCGAAAAGGATTGGAGATATCGTGGTTAGGCCGTCTAAATGTAATTAATGCCTATGTACTTCCAAAAATGGTTTATTTATTACGAACTATTCCACTAAGGGTTGACTCTAATCTACTGGGTAAATTTGTCGTACTATTTAAAGATTATATTTGGAGGGGAAAACATCCAAGAATAGCCACTAACATCTAAACTAGAACTAAAAAAGGAGGAGTGGCATTTCCCAATTTATTACGCCTACATGAAGCAGTAATGTTAAGTCACTTCACTTTCCGTTTGAATCTGAAAACAAGAGTCAGATTGGTAAAATTTTAAAAAATAAAAAAGATATGGGTTTACGGGAAATATCCAAGATTTTTTGGGGAAATTTGACAGTAAAAAATAAGCCTATATTAAACCCAATAATAAACGACATGATTATTCGTCTGATTAAATTAAAGAAAAAAACTTTGATTGAAAAATAAAATATCTTAAGAAGCCCCTATGGAAATACTCTCTTATGATATAACTGATTTAAATTTACAAACATGGAAAATTTCAGAGAATCCAAAAAATTTCAGATATCCTACAAGACGGAGAATTCATGTCTTTTGGTTTAGTAAAACAAAGATATTCACTCTCCAATAAAGAGATATTTTCATACTTAAGAATGAAAAACTATTTGTTGCATTAGGAATAGGTTTCCTTTTATTGGTTGACTGACTTGTTTTCCTTCTCTTATCATCAAAATAAAATCCTATCCAAAATATTAACCCTTTAATTAACATCAGGGGAAAAAAAATCAAACCTATACCAATTACTAAATGGGAATCTGTATTACACATGGTTTTTCCCATTGAGGCTTGGTTAAAAGGCTTTTTTCAAGTTTTGCGTACGATCCACTGTATCTCTTTGATAGAACTGCATTAGAAGTTAATATATAGGTGGTATCTTCAATGCCAACACATCTTAATAACATTTCTAGAATTTCTTAAAGGAGCACTATAGTGTCAGGAAAACAAACTCTTTTTCCTGGCACTATAAGGTGATTAGGTCCCCCCCACCCTCAGGGCCCCCTCCCGCTGGGCTGCAGGGGTAAAACTCCTTCAGCCACTTACCTTTCTCCAGCGCCGGGCTCCCTCTGTTCTGGGGAACTCTCCTCCCTCTGCTGACGTCAGATCCGTGCGCATTCAAACAGCCCATATGAAAGCATTACTCAATGCTTTCCTATGTATGTCCAGCGCCTTCTCACTGTGATTTTCACAGTGAAAATTGCGGAAGCGCCTCTAGCGGCTGTCAGTGAGACAGCCACTAAAGGCTGGATTAACCCTCAGTTAACCCCTTAAGGACCAAACTTCTGGAATAAAAGGGAATCATGACATGTCACACATGTCATGTGTCCTTAAGGGGTTAAACAAATCAGTTTCTCTGAAACTGCTATGTTTACAGCTGAGGGTTAAAACTAGATGGACCTGGCACCCAGACCACTTCATTGAGCTGAAGTGGTCTGGGTGCCTATAGTGGTCCTTTAATAACAACAAGTTTACCCCATATATGTTTATATGGAATATAGATCTCCCACAATGTAACAAGGCACAAGAATATTTAGTAACACATATTCTATTTGCAACTAAAATAGTTTTAGCACGCAAATGGAAAACGACAAATTTAAATTGGTCAGAAGTAAGAGATCAAATTTCATACCAATATAAAATGGAACGCAGTTTTTTCATAATAAATGATACAGTGAAAAAATATGAAAAATATTGGGAACCTTGGACAAGTGTTCTGTCAACTTAATTTTAACATTTACAACTTCAGACTACGATCTACCTCTAACTTTCAAATATAAATAACGAATCTCAAATCAATTTTAACCTCCTACCACCCTGGACATTAGAGTATGAATGTATAGTATGAATGTGAACTTGATAGGACAATATGAATTCTTATATTATATTGTTAGCAATGAATTTAACACTATTTCTTATGTGATTTATCACCAAACTGTTAAAATTGGGGGGGGGAAATTAATGAATATAATTATATAAGAAAAAGAAATTTAGTATAATTAGCTTTTTTCCACAAATAAAAACGTATAAATAAAAAAAAGAATAAAAAAAAAGAAAAATGATCCGTCTTAGAAATATCACAAACCTGCGAAGTGTGGACAGGGTCATCCTGATGGGGGACATGATCAGGCCATAATGGCTTAATTCTTGATTCTAGTGAAAGTGTTACTCTCTCTCTCTATTTATGTGGCTGTCCAGAAAGAGACATTTGGCATAATAAAAATGTACACATCATTTTAATATGGTAATTAAAAAAAATCTTACAAAAATGAGTGCATTGCATTCAAATGTGCATAGACCAAGACAAAAGTCCTTGTTTGTTGGTACAGTCTTACCTTTTAAATGTTAAGCCATTCTCGAATGGTTTAAAACTAAAGTTACGTCCCCCCGGAGCCAGTCTCTTCCTCTCCTTGTCTACTTGAGCTAGTCCGCATCAGCACAAACACAGAGGAGGCCGCAGTGATTGGCTGAGAGCATTAACTATATGTACATTTCTAGCCTTTTTTCGTGATGGGCTGTAGGCGATAGGCTGGGACTCGGAGCATCAGTGGACTCTTCCAATCACTAATGCCTCCTCACAGAGCAGAAGAGGAGACCACCAATTATTGTCAAACCATTCATAAACAGTATAAAACTTAAAGTTAAAAGTAGCACTGTGCCAAGCGACTCACTTATGAGGAAGTTGTTCTGTTGCCTTTACTCCCTGAGCATAGACAGATCTATGTTCATTTTTTTAAAAGTGATTTAGAGGTGCATGTCCCACCCTGGCTTATTTTAACACCTCTCAGATGTCAAACCTGTTTTTTACTTCACTCACTTTGAACTGTAGTTCCAAGCAGAAGTGAGTGCTTTCTAGAGTAGCATTGTTGTCGTACTGTGGTGCTGGGTTTCCTGAGAAGCATAAACCGATACTTTCCTATGAGAAGCATCTGACTGAACACAGGTATCCCGATTCTTCCCTATGAGAAGTATCTGACTGAACACAGGTATCCCAATACTACCCTATGACAAGTATCTGATTGAACAAGGGTATCCCAATTCTTCCCTATGAGAAGCATCTGACTGAACACGAGTATCCCAATATTTCTCTATGAGAAGTATCTGACTGAACAACAAGTCATTATTGATGGAGGCAGGTCAGACGTGTAGCGGGGAGACCATCTCTGCACTAGAATAAAGATGAGGTTACTTAACTTTTCACCCTTTCAATACTGCGGGGGCATAATCTAAACATTATCTTACAGTATCTGATTGAACAAGGGTATCCAGATTCTTCCCAATGAGAAGCATCTGATTGAACAAGGGTATCCCAATACTTCCCTATGAGAAGCATCTGTCTTAACATAAGTATCCCGATTCTTCCCTATGAGAAGTATCTGACTGAACACGGGTATCCCACTACTTCCCTATGAGAAGCACCTGACTTAACATAGGTATCCCGATTCTTCCCTATGTGAATCATCTGACTTAACATAGGTATCCCAATTCTTCCCTATGAGAAGTATCTGACTGAACACAGGTATGCCAATACTTCTCTATGAGAAGTATCTAACTGAACACGGGTATCCCAATATTTCCCTATGAGAAGTATCTGACTGAACAACAAGTCATTATTGATGGTGGCAGGTCAGACGTGTAGCGAGGAGACCATCTCTGCACTAGAATAAAGATGAGGTTACTTAACTTTTCACTCTTTCAATACTGCGGGGACATAATCTAAACATATATAGGAACCCTCCCCACTAATAAATATACAGTATATTTCTTTAAGCAGTGTCTTCTTCTAAATGATTTAGCAGTAATCAATTTTTAATAACCCATCTGTACATTCCTTTCATGTCTCCTTTGTTGCATTATATATATATTTTGCCAGTATGAGCCTAACAGCTCCTTCCTGACTGGCTGCATATATAGCTATACTGTCCTGTAACATCTTTGAAGCATACGCCATAACTGGGACAGGAAGCAGGAGGTTCTATAGGCAATAACACACAATGACTATGAGATAATAGTTTTCACAGCTGAATCCTGTTACAACTTCTGAAACTGCTGAACGATAAGACATGAACAACAAGACCTGTACACCTCACTTTAAATGCTTTTTTAAAAAAAAGTTTTTTAAATGCATACAAATTTTTCTCCAGAGGATAGGTTTACGTTTAAAATACCCACCCCAAAAAAGGTGACTTAAGAGAATTGGATATTATTATTATTATTTTATTTTTTCTAATTTCCTTTCTCCATGAATTAGGAATTTGTTTGTTTTTTTTAAAGAGGAAATGCTGGTATTTTCTTTTCTTCTCATCAATAAAGAATTGTGATTTTACTTGCAACTGTAAGTTTTTGCTGTTTTGTTTTTACCACAGAAGAGCCTATCCAAATACCACAGTGAATTTCAAACCTCTAAGCGACTGTCCAACCATTACATACCCCGTCCCCAGGAATTCATGACTGGTCTCTAAAATTCAGGACTCTTCGCAGGAGGCAAGAACGATAAACCTCACACGTGTTTCATTCCTAGGTAGAGGGTTAATCCAACCACCATGACCACCTCTGCTTTTTGAGAAACCCTTTAAAAACATGTTACATATATAAGTCTTTTTGAACTAATACAATGGTAGTGCTTTCAAAAGTTAACTGAACTGTTAACTGTATATTTGCACAGCATATGGAACCTGCATGTTTCACAGACTTATTTGTTAAAGCAGAGCTGTCACTTGTGAGATCTTGTAAGTCAATAGCCAGGCAGACTTGTGACAGCCGGTGCAGGGTGTATAGAGTGACTACCATGGCGATATTGCTTTTTTTTGAGTATTTCAGAACGATAGGAACTTCAGGAAATTGTCAGCTTTGCAGCAAATGCCATTGAAATCTGAATGCAGTGAAAAAGATAACGATGGAGTGGCAATGGCTCGACATACCTGCCAACATTTCTTGCCTACCTTCCTGGGACGGAGATATGCAGGGAAGAGAGCAGTTGTGCATGTGTCCAGCTGGCAAAGTGGGTGTGTTCACCCACCAAAGAGGCCGGTCTGGTCGTCAAAGGTGGACGTGCCCGTCCTTCAAAAGGTACCCGTAACCTCCATAACCTCCAATGTTAGCATCCCGAGGAACAGGACACCAGTGGAAGGTAGTGAAGGCGGTGGACCAGTGGCGCGATCTGCCCAAAGTGGGTGCATTCAACCAGAAAGCGGTGGGTCAACGCAAATTACTGGCAGGTCAGTCTGGTGTGAATCTACATGAGGCCCCCTGCCAATCAAGCAGGCCGACCCACTGAGGGCAGACCGTGTGAGGAGGACTGTGTCAGTGCACTCTGCCGGCTCCTAGAGCCTTGAATATAGTGCGAGTGTGTCTAATGATGCACTTGCACAATGTTTTTTGGGGACAATTCCCTGGTATCCCCAAACACGTGACACCAGGGAACAGAGTCGGTACTGTCCTCCGAAATCGGGAGGGTTGTGAAGCATGGGTACCTTCCAGCGGCACCCTGGGCCATTGTATACTATGTGGAGATGAAGCCGTCAGGTGTCTGCAAAATATGGGAAGTCCCAAAAATGTGGCTGATCTGTTTGAAAAAAATTTACCATTTGGTGCCATGTATGTGGGCAATGCACTATCGCAGTATGCCCAAGCATGCAAGTGCTCGGATGGCCTGATTGTGCATTCAAACAAAGCAGGCATCATGGGGCAGCAAAGGTAAGTGTGTGTGTTTTTTTTAAACTCCCCCCTGTAAGCACTTTAGCAGGATTCACTGGGGCAAAGAAACAAGGAACCAGTAAAGTATTAAACACCAAATTGTCGTGTTTTGAAAAGTGAATCGTAAAACAAACTAAATACCAAAGCTCTAACAAGAATTGAATTGCGGATTTTTTTTCAAACTAGCATTTGGTTTGCCAATATTTAGCAATTCAGATTTTAATTCCATACAATATAGTGGTTTGGTGAATGGACGTCTCAAAGATAGGGCACAATGCTCAAGACTTTTTTTTTTTTAAATTTTGCATTACTTATTTTATTTTAAATGGACATTTTTTTTTATTTTTTAAATACCTTTTTATTAGGAGTGACAGATTTTGTTGAACCTGGTGATAGCTTACAATGAGCATTATTCATCATGAGAGAGTACACATGTTTACTATATTGAAGAAGATGATACTATAATCACACCTCATTTTGATAAACTTAGGAACAGAATAGTAACAAAAAGAATATGAGCTATGAGCTGTAAATGAGCATTGTGCCGTCACCCACCCTGACCAGCCCCCAAACTTCAATCCTCAATCTCTTACTTAAATAAATACTTACCTGTTAAAATGTTCACCTTGGACTTTGGAGTTCCTGTTTGATAGCAGCACTGAGTTCCTGAGTTCCTGAGAAGTGTGATCGCTGGAAATTCCATCTAACATCTCCTTGATGAGATGAAATGCGCTACAAGTTCCGAGTCTACTTTTTTTTTTTTTTTTGTAAATCTCTTTTTTATTGAGGCATAAAAGTTTGAGGGTACAGAAAAGAAGAGTGGAGACAATAAAGTTTCATACATATCGGGGTCATTACAATACCATGTATATCATCTCTAGACATTTGTTAGCCTCATTTTATAATTTTTCCGTTTTTGTGCGCAGGGTTTAAACACATAATATTTGCCATGCCGCAACAGTTACAAACAGTAAAGCGTGAGAATTGTGGCATATGATGGTGCTGCACATTTTTAAGACGATAAGCCAATAAAGAGGGGCCATATTTTGTGTACATTTGTTATGCTAAAGAGGTTAATTCACATGCTAGGCTTGGTTCGTGTGAGTCTCGGCAGCTGGTGGGTCGTCAGTGGTACGATGGGGTTTCAGAAGGGATGCATCCTTGCTGCTAAGTGCGCGAATGCACCATACGCTGGGGTTGTGGTCATGGGACCCATGACTGTAATGGTCAGCTTGTGGACCAATGTCTACGTGTGGTGCGGTTGCATGCTGTATATGTCGTGTTAGCCTAAGAGCTGGGTATCCCATAGGGGGTGAGCTTAGGCCTCATGATCGTGAGGTGTCTAGTCACCCGGTGTATTGGGTTTGGTTTCTCCTTACCTAGGGAGTAGCGAGGGGGGGAGGTGTGTGGAGAGGTTCAGGGTTCCCTCAGTGACTGTGCGTGGCAGTAAATTAACATTCTCTAGTTATGAGGGAATTCGCCACTGCTGAGACCCTAGCCTTGGCTGTGGTGCCTGGGGGTTGTCGTGTCTCCAGATTTATGTGAATGGGGTACAGTAACGCAAAGGTGAGTTTGGGATGGGGGAAGAGAAGGATAATAATATCATAGAATAAGACATCATCGGTTGAGAGCCGTATACAAAGTCCCAATCAGACAGTCCTATAAGTTGAGGACCCGCAGGTCATGCAAGCAGGTCGCCAGTCTGGCAAATAGTCCTTCAGGTCGGGTCGTCACTCGAGCTGATTCCTGGTGCTGCAGCTCCCGCAGCTGTCGATCTCGGAATGAAGGCTGGTGCGTGTATCGGGTCCCAGATGGAAGTGGGGTGGGGTGCTCTTGCTTGTGTGTTTACCGGTGAGTGGTTTAGGCCCAGGGCTGTCAGGAACGGAGTTGCGTCTTCAATCGAGGTGAGCGTATGTGGGCTGCCATTCAGGGTCACTGTCAGGGATCCATTCATGCCCCATCTGTAGGCCATGTTGGCGGAGCGGAGAGTGCTGGTCACTGGCGTGAGCGTTTTACGCCATAAGAGAGTCGCCTTTGTGAGGTCCTGATAAAATGTCAGGGACGCCTCTTCGAAACTCAGAGGTGTTTTCCCCTTAATCGCCGTCATTATCAGGATTTTGTCATGGGCTGTGGCACATCGAAGAATGACATCTCTCGTCACCTGGGTGGAAGCCCCCGCAGGACCCGGTAGGCGGTAAATTCCTGCAATGTTTATTTTTTTGGCAACCGTCTGGGACAGGATGGAAGTCAGCAATCGTCTGACATAGTGGGGCAGTTCGTCTACCGTAACTGTCATTGGGATGCCTCTTACTTTGATGTTGGTACGGCGTTGACGGTCCTCCATGGCCGTGATTTGAGCAGTGATGGCCCTGTGCTGGGACCGGACCTGGTGCACTGTAGTTTGGAGCTCGGTCACCTGTAGTTGGAGATCTGCAATATCTCTCTCCGAGGTCTGTACCCGGTCCGTGATTGCTTTCATGTCCGTTTTTATGGGAGCGAGTATCTTATGAAAGTCCGTTAAGAGGACCTTCAGGTCGTGTCTGGTTGTCGGTGTGCAGTCGGCGGGTTCTGCAGGCGCCATCGGGTGAGTGGCTACCGATCTATCAGCCCCAGTTTGCTCGTCTAAGTGTGTGGAGGTGTTAGGCCGCGGGGTAGTGACAGGCCGCTGAGCCTCTGAAGGAGCGGGTTGGGGTGGCGCTGGCCGCTGAAACATAGTCCCAATATCCCTGTTATCCATCGCCGTGTTCTTCTGTGAGCGGCGGCCCATAGCTGGCATGTGGGCCAGGGTGTCGGGTAAGATGTGAGGGTAGTCGTCGCTCACCTGCCGCGTGAGCAGCGTCTCCAGGCCTGAGAGGGATAACGCGGGGTAGGCCCCAGTTCTCCTCTTCCGTCTTGGCTGGGTCTTTGGTTGTAAAAAGGGCATCTATCGCCTCAGGAGTCGATGCTCGTTGTGGCTGGCTACTTTTGCGGTCAGTATGGGTTCCCACTTTCGGGTTATTTGCGTTTTTGGGTGTTTGCGCTGAGGAGCTCACAAGCATGGCGTCCGTGCAGGATGGTGGTCAAGCTCCGCCCCGAGTCTACTTTTAATTGGCTCTGAAAAGTGTGAGTTTACTGATTACCTTCATAAATTCATACATATTGTATACAGATTACACTATGTGTATTTGCTTTCTATTCATTTGATATAGGAAAAAGAAATTTCAATATACTGGTTACCAAAGAAAATATATGTGTAAGGTAAACCATAGATATTTGCGTGCGCAAATCACCTTGTTTATTTATTTTCTGTGCAATACAGGAACCTAAAATATCTAGGTTTATTTTCAGGAAGTGTTTAGGAAGGCTGTGTTAGTCACATGCAGGGAGGTGTGACTCGGGCTGAATAAACAATGTGATTTATCCATAAATGGCAGATAATTGAGTACTGAGACTGCAGGGGAATGATCTATTCACCAAAACTGCTTAATTAAGTTAAAGTTGTTTTGGTGCCTTTAATGTCCCTTTAAGATAAAAATCTGCAGTTTCTTTAGTAAACAGTAATTGCTTCAGATTATTTCAGCCAATGCTGATCCTTACATTGTTGTGAGGGCACAGTGCATTAATCAGTAGTCCATAGAACAGCAATTATGGACTTACTTTTTTTGGAACCCACGTGACTAACTGAATAGATGATTTAAAGATTTAACGTAAAGCCAAATAAAAAACAGACCTCACACTAGCAAACTAATGCTAATATTTAGTGGGTAACATTCCTTATCATCAATAACCAAAAGGTGATAATCAAGGTAACGATTCTTTCGACAAACCCAAATACATAAATGGAGATTTTTCTGGGATAATTACGCTATAAAACATCATCAACAACAAGTTTAAATCTAATTGAAAAGCCAGACCAGACACTATTTGGAAGTAAAGAATAAAACAAAAAGATACTCATTGTTATTCATAAAACGTACAAATTACACTGTTTACATATTTTCGTCTCAATTTTGTAATTCATATTTTATATTGCTGTAATTCAGAACTTAGTGAATAAACCCCAGAGTATTAAAAATATATTTACCAATCATACAGGTAATATATAGGACAGTGTTCTAAAGTTTAAGCCATGGTATATCAGTGATTTTTGGTGCAAGTTTGGGTCATTCACCCATGTCCAACTTGGGTCGTTTGCCCGTGTACAACTTGGGTAATTTGTCCTTGTCCAACTTGGGTCGTTCGTCCTTGTCCAACTTGTGTCATTCGCCCTTGCCCTCATTTGTCCTGGGTTTCAAATGGACCATCTGGCTCATTCCAGTTTTTTTCCTGACTCTTCTTCCGGTTTCTCTCAGCCATCACAATGGCAGCGATGACAGTGACCAGGACGGTTATGGTGATCACCAGAACTGTGGCTGTCTCAGCTACGCACAGCTGGTTGTCCACAGAAACCAAGGCTGCTCCAGAAAGCTGTGGTGGCCCAGCACAAGTCAGGTTGTCATAGTCATCTATGTGCAGGTGTCTCACACTGGTAATTTTGCCAAACACCCTCTGAAGGTCACAGTCACAAACCCAAGGGTTACCAGATACCTGGATGTGAGTACTGGATGTCTGAAGGTTGAGGAACGTTTTGAACTTAAGGTGACTGAGCTGGTTCCCGGACAGAGCCAAGAGTCTGAGAGAATGCAGAGATGTAAATGATTCCACTGCAATGCTACTGACATTGTTATCGGAAACATCCAGCAACTCTAGGTTTTGCAGCATGAAAAAGTAACCGCCTCTTACTGCATCAAGCAGATTGGACTGCAGATGGAGGTGACGGAGCCTGGAGAGACCACGGAAGGCACCTTGCTCCACAAAGCTCAAGAAGTTTCTGCTAAGATCCAATTTCTCCAAGCTTTCCAAATGGCGGAGGCTCTCATAGGTCAAGACCGACAGGCGGTTGGAAGGAACCCTCAGCTCTCGCAGTGATCCCAAACCTCTTGAGAAATCCAGGGGCAGGTTTGAGATGAGATTATTGGAGAGGTCCAAGCGTTCCAGAAAGCCAAGGGAGCGGAAGGATTTTGGTGACACCACCTCAATCTGATTGTCAGACAGGAGGAGGATACGGAGTGACCACAGGGCCTGGAAAGATGTAGAGTCCAGGTAGGTAAAGTTGTTGTGGCGAAGGTCCAGCATCCATGTGCTGTGGGGGAGTTGGTGGGGTACAGAGAGGAGAGCCTGCCCTCGACACTCTACTAGGTTTGAAGAGTCATAGCAGAAGCAGGAAGCAGGGCAAGTTTGGGACGGGTTGGCATACAAAGATGAAAATAACAACTGGACGGCAAGCAATGGGAACATGACTTAGATATCTTGTACAGTTCTCTACTATCATGATCTTCTCAAAGATAGCAATGGTTTAAGTGGACAACCACAGTCATGTCTTCTGTATCCTCTTCTGCTTCCTTTTGACAACCAAAAACATTGTTAATGTATATTCTGCTTGATAATATAATAATCAGAAGGCTTAACATATACACACACATAAACAATTAAAGGGACACTACAAGCACTATAACCACTACAGAATGCTGTAGTAGTGAAGGTGCCAGGAGTGCTTTGGTGTCACCATTGTAAATAGTTAAAAATTTTAAAACGGTTTGACTTCTTACCCAGGGTAGCCAGCTGCCTCCTCTCACCTCCACTACTTTAGACTGAAAGCCGAAAGCCTGGTGGCACAGGTCTTAGCACAGGAGAGCTAACAGTAGTGATTATGGTACAATATAACAATATTTCTTCTTCAACTTTCTTGGATTTGGTAGCAGTGCATTTTACATTCTAGGAGCATTTACCGAAACATCTCTAATTTATCAAATTAAACAGATTTTGAATGTAGCTCTTAAAGCCCAAATGTTGCATTTTTCAACTCACTACAACTGCATAGTCAAAAAAAATCCTGTTTAAACATTTTCAAGAGTCCATAAAAATGTATATTTTGCCCAACAGCATACTAATGGGGCTGGACAAAGGAAACATCCAGTCTCAAAAAGATGATTTAAACAAAGTTTATTGTTTTTCTCCTCATTTGCATTGCGTGCCATGGCTGTGCCTTGTTGGAACTAGATTATGATGTAATTTGCTAAATCTTTAAACGAACACTCCAAGCACAATAACCAGTACACCGCTCTGTTGTAATTATGGTGCCAGAGGTGCCCCGGCGCTTTTCCAGTGTAATGTGTTAAACTGTTTTACAATGATTTGACAACTTACCTGGGTCTCCCGAACACCTGTACTACAACCGGTCTTCACCGGCTGGTGGTTTTATTGAGCTAAGACAATGAGATTAACCATGCATGGCCCAGCTTAGTTCAGTGGAGCTAACTAGATACACCTACATTCTTTAGACTGCATTCTTTCGCACCTTCAAATCTTAGGTATGTTGAATAAAACAAATGGTAAAAATACTAACAAAATCCGTTTTAGTACTATATTATATAGTAGAATCAGCCTCAGCCCTCTCCTTGTTGCTATATTTATATATATATATATATATACAGGGAGTGCAGAATTATTAGGCAAATGAGTATTTTGACCACATCATCCTCTTTATGCATGTTGTCTTACTCCAAGCTGTATAGGCTCGAAAGCCTACTACCAATTAAGCATATTAGGTGATGTGCATCTCTGTAATGAGAAGGGGTGTGGTCTAATGACATCAACACCCTATATCAGGTGTGCATAATTATTAGGCAACTTCCTTTCCTTTGGCAAAATGGGTCAAAAGAAGGACTTGACAGGCTCAGAAAAGTCAAAAATAGTGAGATATCTTGCAGAGGGATGCAGCACTCTTAAAATTGCAAAGCTTCTGAAGCGTTATCATCGAACAATCAAGCGTTTCATTCAAAATAGTCAACAGGGTCGCAAGAAGCGTGTGGAAAAACCAAGGCGCAAAATAACTGCCCATGAACTGAGAAAAGTCAAGCGTGCAGCTGCCAAGATGCAACTTGCCACCAGTTTGGCCATATTTCAGAGCTGCAACATCACTGGAGTGCACAAAAGCACAAGGTGTGCAATACTCAGAGACATGGCCAAGGTAAGAAAGGCTGAAAGACGACCACCACTGAACAAGACATACAAGCTGAAACGTCAAGACTGGGCCAAGAAATATCTCAAGACTGATTTTTCTAAGGTTTTATGGACTGATGAAATGAGAGTGAGTCTTGATGGGCCAGATGGATGGGCCGGTGGCTGGATTGGTAAAGGGCAGAGAGCTCCAGTCCGACTCAGACGCCAGCAAGGTGGAGGTGGAGTACTGGTTTGGGCTGGTATCATCAAAGATGAGCTTGTGGGGCCTTTTCGGGTTGAGGATGGAGTCAAGCTCAACTCCCAGTCCTACTGTCAGTTTCTGGAAGACACCTTCTTCAAGCAGTGGTACAGGAAGAAGTCTGCATCCTTCAAGAAAAACATGATTTTCATGCAGGACAATGCTCCATCACACGTGTCCAAGTACTCCACAGCGTGGCTGGCAAGAAAGGGTATAAAAGAAGAAAATCTAATGACATGGCCTCCTTGTTCACCTGATCTGAACCCCATTGAGAACCTGTGGTCCATCATCAAATGTGAGATTTACAAGGAGGGAAAACAGTACACCTCTCTGAACAGTGTCTGGGAGGCTGTGGTTGCTGCTGCACGCAATGTTGATGGTGAACAGATCAAAACACTGACAGAATCCATGGATGGCAGGCTTTTGAGTGTCCTTGCAAAGAAAGGTGGCTATATTGGTCACTGATTTGTTTTTGTTTTGTTTTTGAATGTCATAAATGTATATTTGTGAATGTTGAGATGTTATATTGGTTTCACTGGTAAAAATAAATAATTGAAATGGGTATATATTTGTTTTTTGTTAAGTTGCCTAATAATTATGCACAGTAATAGTCACCTGCACACACAGATATCCCCCTAAAATAGCTAAAACTAAAAACTACTTCCAAAAATATTCAGCTTTGATATTAATTAGTTTTTTGAGTTCATTGAGAACATGGTTGTTGTTCAATAATAAAATTAATCCTCAAAAATACAACTTGCCTAATAATTCTGCACTCCCTGTATATATATACACATACCCCCAGCATCTATCTGACACACACTGGGATAAAGGAAGCTACGAATACTCAGAACAACAATGAATGAAGATTTCTAGTATGACTGCAAATATATTAGTGTGTCTTCGCTATATGAATTCTGCCCCCTCTCTGTATTAAATCCAACAGCATCTGCCCCCACTCTGTATCTGCCCCTCTCTGTACCTGCCCCTCTCTGTATTAACCCTTTCTGTATCTGCCCCTTTCCATATTAACCCTATCTGTGTCTGCCCCTCTCTATATTAACCCTCTCTGTATTAACCATCTCTATATTAACCCTCTCTGTATCTTCCCCTCTCCTTATTTACTCTATCTGTATCTGCCCCCTCTCTATATTAACCCTCTCTGTATCTGCCCCCTCTCTATATTAACCCTCTCTGTATCTGCCCCCTCTCTATATTAACCATCTCTATATTAACCCTCTCTGTATCTTCCTCTCTCCTTATTTACTCTATCTGTATCTGCCCCCTCTCTGTATTAACCCTATCTGTATCTGCCCCTTTCCATATTAACCCTCTCTGTATTAACCATCTCTATATTAACCCTATCTGTATTTGCCCTTCAACATATTAACCCTATCTGTATCTGCCCCTCTCTATATTAACCCTATCTTTATCTGCTCTTCTCTATATTAACCCTATTTGTATCTGCCCCTCTCTGTATTAACCCTATATGTATCTGCCCTTCTCTATATTAACCCTATCTGTATCTGCTCCTCTCCGTATTAACCCTATCTGTATCACCCCCTCTCTGTAATAACCCTATCTTTATCTGTCCCTCATTATATTAACTATATCTTTATCTGCCCCTCTCTATATTAACCCTCTCTGTATCTGCCCCTCTCTGTATTAACCCTATCTGTATCTGCCCCCTCTCTATATTAACTCCCTCTGTAATAACCCTGTCTGTATCTGCCCCTCTCTGTATTAACCCTATCTGTATCTGCCCCCTCTCTATATTAACTCCCTCTGTAATAACACTGTCTGTATCTGCCCCTCTCTGTATTAACCCTATTTGTATCTGCCCCCTCTCTATATTAACTCTCTCTGTAAGAACCCTGTCTGTATCTGCCCCTCTCTGTATTAACCCTCTCTATATTAACCCTCTCTGTATCTGCCCCTCTCTGTATTAACCCTATCTGTATCTGCCCCTCTCTATATTAACCCTATCTTTATCTGCTCTTCTCTATATTAACCCTATTTGTATCTGCCCCTCTCTGTATTAACCCTATCTGTATCTGCCCTTCTCTATATTAACCCTATCTGTATCTGCTCCTCTCCGTATTAACCCTATCTGTATCACCCCCTCTCTGTAATAACCCTATCTGTATCTGCCCCCTCTCTATATTAACTCTCTCTGTAAGAACCCTCTCTGTATCTGTCCCTCTCTGTATTAACCCTCTCTATATTAACCCTCTCTGTATCTGCCCCTCTCTGTATTAACCCTATCTGTATCTGCCCCTCTCTATATTAACCCTATCTTTATCTGCTCTTCTCTATATTAACCCTATTTGTATCTGCCCATCTCTGTATTAACCCTATCTGTATCTGCCCTTCTCTATATTAACCCTATCTGTATCTGCTCCTCTCCGTATTAACCCTATCTGTATCACCCCCTCTCTGTATTAACCCTATCTGTATCTGCCCCCTCTCTATATTAACTCTCTCTGTAATAACCCTCTCTGTATCTGCCCCTCTCTGTATTAACCCTATTTGTATCTGCCCCCTCTCTATATTAACTCTCTCTGTAATAACCCTATCTGTATCTGCCCCTCTCTGTATTAACCCTCTCTATATTAACCCTCTCTGTATCTGCCCCTCTCTGTATTAACCCTATTTGTATCTGCCCCCTCTCTATATTAACCCTCTCTGTATCTTCCTCTCTCCTTATTTACTCTATCTGTATCTGCCCCCTCTCTGTATTAACCCTATCTGTATCTGTCCCTTTCCATATTAACCCTCTCTGTATTAACCATCTCTATATTAACCCTATCTGTATTTGCCCTTCAACATATTAACCCTATCTGTATCTGCCCCCTCTCTGAATCTGCCTCTATCTATATTAACCCTATTTGTATCTGCCCCTCTCTGTATTAACCCTATCTGTATCTGCCCCTCTCTATATTAACTCCCTCTGTAATAACCCTGTCTGTATCTGCCCCTCTCTGTATTAACCCTATCTGTATCTGCCCCCTCTCTATATTAACTCCCTCTGTAATAACCCTGTCTGTATCTGCCCCTCTCTGTATTAACCCTATTTGTATCTGCCCCCTCTCTATATTAACTCTCTCTGTAATAACCCTCTATGTATCTGCCCCTCTCTGTATTATCCCTATTTGTATCTGCCCCCTCTCTATATTAACTCTCTCTGTAATAACCCTATCTGTATCTGCCCCTCTCTGTATTAACCCTCTCTATATTAACCCTCTCTGTATCTGCCCCTCTCTGTATTAACCCTATTTGTATCTGCCCCCTCTCTATATTAACCCTCTCTGTATCTTCCTCTCTCCTTATTTACTCTATCGGTATCTGCCCCCTCTCTGTATTAACCCTATCTGTATCTGCCCCTTTCCATATTAACCCTCTCTGTATTAACCATCTCTATATTAACCCTATCTGTATTTGCCCTTCAACATATTAACCCTATCTGTATCTGCCCCCTCTCTGAATCTGCCTCTATCTATATTAACCCTATTTGTATCTGCCCCTCTCTGTATTAACCCTATCTGTATCTGCCCCTCTCTATATTAACCCTATCTTTATCTGCTCTTCTCTATATTAACCCTATTTGTATCTGCCCCTCTCTGTATTAACCCTATCTGTATCTGCCCTTCTCTATATTAACCCTATCTGTATCTGCCCCTCTCTGTATTAACTCTATCTGTATCTGCTCCTCTCCGTATTAACCCTATCTGTATCACCCCCTCTCTGTAATAACCCTATCTTTATCTGTCCCTCATTATATTAACTATATCTTTATCTGCCCCTCTCTATATTAACCCTCTCTGTATCTGCCCCTCTCTGTATTAACCCTATTTGTATCTGCCCCCTCTCTATATTAACTCTCTCTGTAAGAACCCTCTCTGTATCTGCCCCTCTCTGTATTAACCCTCTCTATATTAACCCTCTCTGTATCTGCCCCTCTCTGTATTAACCCTATTTGTATCTGCCCCTCTCTATATTAACTCTCTCTGTAATAACCCTATCTGTATCTGCCCCTCTCTATATTAACTCTCTCTGAATCTGCCCTCTGTGTAATAACCCTATCTGTATCTGCCCCTCTCGTATCTGCCTCTCTCTGTATCTGCCCCTCTCTGTATCTGCCCCTCTCTATATTAACCCTCTCTGTATCTGCCCCTCTCTGTATTAACCCTATTTGTATCTGCCCCTCTCTATATTAACTCTCTCTGTAATAACCCTATCTGTATCCATGGGCGTAGGAACCCAAAAAAATCTGGGGGGGATAGCATTTTTACTCGCCGGGTATATTCTTATTCCGTAAACTAGGAGTTGTTTATCCCATTGTACAGCGCTACGGAATTTGCAGTCGCTATATAAATGATTAAATAATAACATTAAGGGGTCACTACAAGGAAGGGGTTTTACTTACCCGGATACAGCGCCGGGATCCTCCTGATTAGAACCACCCCTACCCTTCCCATGAATATTAGAACCCCACCTACCCCTTCCACGCATATTAACCCCCTACCCCTTCCATGCATATTAGTACCCCCTAACCACTTCCATGCATATTAGTACCCCCTAACCCCTTCCATGCATATTAGAACCCACCCTACCTCTTCCATTCATATTAGTACTCCCCTAACCGCTTCCAATAATTTTTCTACCTCCCCCCTCCTCCCATCCATATTAGTAGCCCCCCTAAACCCTTCCAATTATTTTTCTACCTACCCCTCTCCCCCTATCCTTATTAGTAGCCCCCTAACCCTTTCCAATTATTTTTCTGCCATGTTAACTAACGCCAGTGCTGGAGTGCCGCCGTGTTTACATTAAAAGGCCTGCAGGGACAGGCTATAGACACCAGAACCACTACATTAAGCTGCAGTGCTTCTGGGGACTATAGTGTTTCTTTAATGTGAGGTAAATTAGAGATTAGTGCCATGAATAATATGCTAGATTGCCTACTTACAACCAGATGAGGATGATGATGGGCTCTAGCTGCAGTCTGGCTCCACTGGTCTGGTGTAGAACAGGCTCTCTGGAGGCTGTTTGTAACTGGTCCCAAAAATCAATGTTCTGTGAGAACGGGAAGCAGCTCCATTTTTTGGGGGCCCTTTACACAGCTCAAGGTCTGGGTCCCAGGGTCCGCCTTTCACGTTCCACCAATGAGTTTGTTCACAGGGGGTGGAGTGTGTAGGGGATGTCCTGATATGTGTGTAAGGAATGCATTGTGTGAATCTGTGTTTGTATGTGTAAGGGCTGCAAGGTGTGATTGTACGGGATGCAGTGTGTGCGTCTGTAAGGGGTGCATTGAGTGTGTGTACGGGGTGCATTGAGTGTGTGTAAGGAATGCATTGTGTGTTTCTGTGTGTGTAAGGATTGCATGATTGTGTGTGTGTGTGCACGGGGTGCATTGTGTGTGTAAGGGTGGCATGATTGTGTGAGTGTGTGATGGATGTCAATCTCTCTCCCTCGTCACTCTCTTTCTCCCCCTCCCTCCCTTGTCACTCTTTCTCCCCCCTCCCTGTTTCTTTCTCCCCCCCCTCCCTCCCTGTTTCTTTCTCCCCCCCTCCCTGTTTCTTTCTCCCCCCTCCCTCCCTGTTTCTTTCTCCCCCTCCCTCCCTGTTTCTTTCTCCCCCCCTCCCTGTTTCTTCCCCCCTCCCTGTTTCTTTCTCCCCCCCTCCCTGTTTCTTTCTCCCCCCCTCCCTGTTTCTTTCTCCCCCCTCCCTGTTTCTTTCTCCCCCCCTGATTCTTTCTCTCCCCCCTCCCTCCCTGTTTCTCTCTCTCCCCCCTCCCTCCCTGTTTCTCTCTCTCCCCCCTCCCTCCCTGTTTCTCTCTCTCCCCCCCTCCCTCCCTGTTTCTCTCTCTCCCCCCCTCCCTCCCTGTTTCTCTCTCTCCCCCCCTCCCTCCCTGTTTCTCTCTCTCCCCCCCTCCCTCCCTGTTTCTTTCTCTCCCCCCCTCCCTCCGTTTCTTTCTCTCCCCCCTCCCTCCGTTTCTTTCTCTCCCCCCTCCCTCCGTTTCTTTCTCTCCCCCCCTCCCTCCGTTTCTTTCTCCCCCCCTGTTTCTTTCTCCCTCCGTTTCTTCCCCCTCCCTGTTTCTTTATCCCCCCTCCCTGTTTCTTTATCCCCCCTCCCTCTCTGTTTCTTTATCCCCCCCCTCCCACCCTGTTTCTTTATCCCCCCTCCCTCCCTGTTTCTTTATCCCCCCTCCCTGTTTCTTTATCCCCCTCCCTGTTTCTTTACCCCCTCCTCCCTCCCTGTTTCTTTATCCCCCCTCCCTCCGTTTATTTATCCCCCCTCCCTCCCTGTTTCTTTATCCCCCCTCCCTCCCTGTTTCTTTATCCCCCCTCCCTGTTTCTTTATCCCCCCTCCCTGTTTCTTTATCCCCCCTCCCTCCCTGTTTCTTTATCCCCCCTCCCTCCCTGTTTCTTTATCCCCCCCTCCCTCCCTGTTTCTTTATCCCCCCTCCCTCCCTGTTTCTTTATCCCCCCTCCCTGTTTCTTTATCCCCCCTCCCTCCCTCCCTGTTTCTTTATCCCCCCTCCCTCCCTGTTTCTTTCTTCCCCCCTCCCTCCCTGTTTCTTTATCCCCCATCCCTCCCTGTTTCTTTATCCCCCATCCCTCCCTGTTTCTTTACCCCCCCTGTTTCTTTATCCCCCTCCCCTCCCTGTTTCTTTATCCCCCCTCCCTCCCTGTTTCTTTATCCCCCCCTCCCTCCCTGTTTCTTTATCCCCCCCTCCCTCCCTGTTTCTTTATCCCCCCCCTCCCTCCCTGTTTCTTTATCCCCCCCCTCCCTCCCTGTTTCTTTATCCCCCCCCTCCCTCCCTGTTTCTTTATCCCCCCCCTCCCTCCCTGTTTCTTTCTTCCCCCCTCCCCTCCCTCCCTGTTTCTTTCTTCCCCCCTCCCCTCCCTCCCTGTTTCTTTCTTCCCCCCTCCCCTACCTGCGTTGTAGCGTGGCCGAGCTCTGTACTGTCCGCGGGTACAGGGAGCTTTTGTTTCCTGTACCCGGCGGACTAACAGGAAGTGCACACTCAGTGTTAACTTCCTTTTAGTCCGGCCGGGTACAGGAGACAGATGCTCCCTGTACCGGCGGACTATACAAGGCTCGGCCACGCTACATTGAGGGAGTGACAGGAGGGAGCGCTGAGCGCTGCCCTCCTGTCAGCCCCTCTCCTCTGGCTGCGCCCGGGCGGTGCGCCCTCCTCGACGCACCAGCCTGGGCAAAGCTGCAGCCGCCTGAGGCTCTCTGCAGAGCGCTCGGGCGGCTGCAGCAAAAGGGGGGCCGGCTGAGCTGGGGGGGATTTCCCCATTACCTGTCCCCCCCGCATGATTTGCTGGGGGGGATGCGTCCCCCCCACCCCCCCCCCCCCCGTTCCTACGCCCATGTCTGTATCTGCCCCTCTCTATATTAACTCTCTCTGAATCTGCCCTCTGTGTAATAACCCTCTCTGTATCTGCCCCTCTCTGTATTTTTAATCTGTCTGTATTTGCTCTCTATTTGCTCTCTGTCTATATTATATACCTTCCCCATCCCTTCATTTACCCCTATATAAAGCCCCCACTGCCTTGCCTTTCTGAAATGTAAATGTCTGTCTGACCATCTGTGTCCTTTCCCCACTGTCTCTGCCCCTATTACAGCTATATCTTTTATATATAATAAATGTTCCAATCGCCATTTACCCACTCTCTCTGCCCCTATTACAGCTGTATCTTTTATATCTAATAAATGTTCCAATCGCCATTTACCCACTCTCTCTGCCCCATTACAGCTATATCTTTTCTATATAATAAATGTTCTAATCGCCATTTACCCACTCTCTCTGCCCAGAGATGTATTTACCACAAGGCAAACAAGGCATTTGCCTAGGGTGGCACTTTCAGTGGGGGCGCCAAAATATGCCACCCCGAGCTCCCAGGCAAATGCCTTGTCTGCCTCATGTTCTGGGGCTGTCCACCGTACTGTGAGTGAGTGAGTGTAGCTGTCAGTGTGTGTCTGTGAGTGAGTGAAAGTGTGTGTGTCTTTCAGTGAGAATGGGTGTGCCTGTGAGTGTGTGTCAGTTTGTGTATGTCATTTTATGTGTGTATGAGAGAGTGTGACTGTCAGTGAGTGGGTGTGTCAGTGTGTGTCTGTCAGCGAAAGTGTGTGTTGGTTAAACAGTGTGTGCCAATGACTGAATGTGTATGCCAATGACTGTGTATCTGTCAGTGAATGTGTATCAGTGCATGTATCAATGAGGGCATGTGTCTGTCAGTCAAAAAAGTGGCCTTGACACTAATTGTGGGGAAGCAAATTTAGATTTTGGGGGTGCCCGAATTTAGTAGTGCCTAGGGCAGCACAAATCCAAAATACACCACTGTCTCTGCCCCTATTACAGCTATATCTTTTCTATATAATAAATGTTCCAATCGCCTTTTACCCACTCTCTCTGCCCCTATTACAGCTATATCTTTTATATATAATAAATGTTCCAGTCGCCATTTACCCACTCTCTCGCATGGTCAGTCCGTCTGTCCATGAGATACCGGAGCACCTTGCTGTCTGTCCTGTCCTTTGCCTGGCTGTCCAGCCTTTAGCTGGGTCACACGCCTGCCCTACAAATCAGAAATCAAATCCTTCTGCAGGATTAGTGCAGTCACGGATAATTTCCACTTTATCTCTTTCTGTGCCTTCTGTGGAGCCTGCTGTATCACCAGCACACCAGTCTGTTCAATTAACCCTTAACTGATTGCGTTGTGTCCTTCCCTGGTAATATCTTTATTGTGTCTTTTAATAACTTGTTCAAAAATGCCAATTAATTTCGAAGCATTAAAGCAAAGTGCTATTTTACATAAGCGTTCTAGATGGGGATAGATTTATCAAAGTATTCCGTTCTAAAACGTGATGAACTAAAAGTGATGCTGTCACCATGGAAACAGCGAGGAACCAGCGAGCACATTTAATTGGTAACTCCTTCTTTTTTACATTTTAGCCCCATATTTAAATTAAATCTCCACAAAATTAGACTCAAAAGGTTTAATTGGGAATGAGAGACAAATTATTAGAAATTCAAAGTGAATTTAAAATTAAAAATTAGGAAAATTGAAAGCGTAGCTGCCTTGCAAAATTTTCCCCATGAGCTATAATGACCTGGGGTTGCTGTATCTCTAGTGCAGAGAGAACTTGCTGGCATTTCGGATCTGGACTGACCTTACAGACGGGCTCAGTCTGCTATGCTTCGGAATATGTTCTCTTTGTAATAGCGCAAGTGAGGAAAAATAATTTTGAGACCCGAGCGGGAATTTACCGAAGGGCAAGCTACTGAGTTTCCCCAAGCTTTTGTCCGTTTTAAGAGTTCTCATAAATGTAGAATTTAAAAAAAAAAATGTTTATGTGAATTCCCTTTGAAATCCCAACAATTCTCACTTTTGTAAATAATCCTGTAAGACTGTCCAATTTTCTTGGAAGGAGTTATTCACTAAACCATAACGTGCGAATTGACAATGGAATCGCAAATCTTACACTAAAATAGCCAAGTTCATAGAATTCCAAGTTCATAGAAATCTCACCAAATATGACCTAAAAATTATAATTCTCTTGTCGATTCTCCACATATATTGATACAATGAAAACCCCATACGTGGCTTGTCATTAAGACTTTATTAAGCCTTCATTAAATATTTGGTAGTCCTTTCTTGATCCAAGCAGGATTCAATTTTGCTAGTTTTTAGTTCCGATTTGCTGCGGAACCAGAAATCATTTGAATGGGTTTGGCCTTCTTTTGAACGAGTAACAAAATAACCGAGTTGTGGATAAAGCCGAACTTGATGGACTCGAGTCTTGACATTTTATCAAAGTGTATTCAATTATTTGTGAATGGGAATTAAACATGGAATTTTAGGCCAAGCTAGACGAGTTTAAATGTTTTCCTGCCCAGCTGTTTTTCCAGATTAAAAAAATAAATAAAAATAGAGGAGATTCCTATACATAAATTATATGTAGGAGTCTCCGAAATTGGTTACTTAAAGTAATCTCAATAGGGTATAACCCTAATTTAGACAATAAAGAGAGTTTGACAAAGACCCAACATAGTGGGAATTTCCCAAGAGAATACCATTAATTGAAGTCACTATTTTAAGGTAAAATGCAAACTTTATTAATTATAATAAGACCTATATACTGTAAACAACCCACCAAAAATAGTCTGCTATGCAAACGTGATTGCGTGAAAAAGCTACTGTGGTTAGCAGACTACTCCTATTGAATTATGAGATCTGATTTCGAGAGATATATAGAGTGTAGCTGTGTTATAAATACTAAAAGTATTCCTGTAGTGGAAGTAAACGGAGAACAAAGGAGGAAGAAGACAATATGAATAAATCTCCTTTTAACTAAACTTAAAAAATACAAGGGTCTTTCTCAAACTCTCTTTCGTTATTTTTACAGATCTGTTATATGGGCCTGACATATCCAACATCCAGTTTAATTCCCATCTGTCCCACGTTTAGTGAAAAGCTCAATATTCAGGGATATCAATTTTAATTAGAGGGGTCATAGCTTCTTGATCAAAGGAGATATCTGACTGCCATTCTGAGGTCAAGAATGAATGTTTCCCTAGTTTGTTGCAAAATTGGATGTGCTTTTTGCCTTCTTTTGGATCAACAGCAAAAAACGATCTAAGAAAGGCTGAACTTGATGGACGCAAGTCTCTTTTCAGCTATGTAACTGTTTTATTTTCTAGAATCCGCGGTATAGTTTAATTTCCTATGAACACTCCATCTGTTTGTACATACCTCCAGTGGCAGGGAATGATCCTGGATCCAGCTGAGAGTCTCCCTCGACAGTAAAAAGATGTCTCCCAGGACAGCGCCGATACTTTGTGACATTGAGAAGGGCTCACTGTAACTCATTAGCTTGTCATTCAGCCCCACAACACTGGCTAATGCATGAACTATGCATGATGCTCATTTATTATTAATTACTGTATGACAATGGTCTTTGGTGTCTGTACCGGGGAAGACTGTCGGGTGGGTCTACCACTTTAATTGACCTGTTCATAACCACAGACACCATGTGCTTGGGTTTTTTCTTTTCACTATACCAGGAAACCTAGTAGAGTCAACAAGGGAATTAAAAATATCAGGTTAAAACAGGCAAAATGCAAACACCAGCAACTTTTTTTGGTAGCTCTGCTAATCTAGTCAAAAAAAAAAATCTAATTCCCTTGTCAATTTCGCTACAATTCTCAGTTCAGGGAATTATAATTATTTTATTATTTATATAGCGCCAGCAAGTTCCGTAGCGCTGTACAATGGGAATACACATCTGTTTTTTTTCTTTCTGTGTAATCTAATTGCAGTTGTCTGCCTGCCAGCGTGTGTGTCAGGCTCACAGCGTATACTGTGCCCACTTGCCCAGTGCCACCACTCATATCTGGTGTCACAATAGCTTGCATTTAACAAAAAAAAAAACTTTTTTCACTGTAATATAATAGCAGTCAGTTTCCTTCACACGTGTGCGTTTCAGGGCCTGCCAGGGCACAGTGTCACACCAGTGCAACTCATATCTGGTGTAACAGTAGTGTACATTTAAAAAAAAAAAATTTTTGGACTGTAATTGATTGAATAGCAGTTAGTTGTCTGCCAGCGTGTGTGTCAGGCTCACAGCGTATACTGTGCCCACTTGCCCAGTGCCACCACTCATATCTGGTGTCACAATAGCTTGCATTTAACAAAATAAAATAATTTTTGACTGTAATATAATAGCAGTCAGTTTCCTTCACACGTGTGCGTTTCAGGGCCTGCCAGGGCACAGTGTCACACCAGTGCAACTCATATCTGGTGTAATAGTAAGGAGCTAGTGGCACAGTCAGACAGCATGCATTGGCACCCGGGGTCAGCCAGACAGCACGCCAATCAACGCATGCTGTTGCCACCACCAGAATGCCGTCATTGCAGAGCTCAGCAGTGTGGCATTTTTTTTGTGTGTCTGCCTCTGACAACAGCGATGCCATTTGCAACCTGTGCCAAAAGAAACTGAGTCGCGGGAACTCCAACACCCACCTAGGTACAACTGCTTTGCGAAGGCACATGATCGCACATCACAAACGCCTATGGGATCAACACATGAGTACAAGCAGCACACAAACTCAAAGCCGCCATCCTCCTCCTGGTCCAGCATCTTCAGCCACGTCAACCACTGCTGTCCTCCTTGCCCCCTCTCAACCATCCACCACTCCGTCTCTCACCTTGAGCAGTTCCTGCTCATCTGCCCACAGTCTGGTGTCTGTCAAGGACATGTTTGAGCGTTAGAAGCTAATGTCACAAAGTCACCCCCTTGCCCAGTGTCTGACAGCTGGCTTGTCTGAACTCTTAGCCCGCCAGCTTTTACCATACAAGCTGGTGGAGTCTGAGGCGTTCAAAAAATTTGTAGCTATTGGGACACCGCAGTGGAAGGTACCCGGCTGAAATTTCTTTGCACAAAAGGCAATCCCAACCTGTACTCGATTGTGCAAAAGGAAGTAATTGCATTTGTGGCACACAGTGTTGGGGCAAGAGTCCATCTGACCACTGATACCTGGTCTGCAAAGCATGGTCAGGGCAGGTATATCACCTACACTGCGCATTGGGTAAACCTCCTGACGGCTGCCAAGCATGGAATGCGTGGCTCAGCAGAGGAGTAGGTGACACCGCCACGACTTGCAGGCAGGCCTGCTGCCACCTCCTCTACTCCTCCTACTCCATCCTCTTCCATAACCTCCTCGGCTGAGTCCTCTTCTGCTGCTGTGTCTTGCTCCACATCAACGGCACCCCCCCAGCTCCCCAGGTACTATTCCACATCCCGGATACGGCAGTGTCACGCCGTCTTGGGGTTGACTTGCCTGAAAGCAGAGAGTCACATAGGACCAGCACTCCTGTCCGCCCTGAACGCACAGGTGGAAAAGTTGCTGACTCCGCACCAACTGGAGATCGGCAAAGTGGTTTGTGACAACGGAAGAAATTTGTTGGCGGCATTGAATTTGGGCAAGTTGACACATGTGCCGTGCATGGCACATGTGTGCAATCTGATCGTAGAACGCTTTGTGCTTAAGTACCCAGGCTTACAGGACGTCCTGAAGCAGGCCAGGAAGCGACAGCGACATCATACCATTTGTTTTCTTCCTGGAGTGTGCCCTGCGAAGAGTGCTGGATCAGGCCGTAGATGAGTGTGAAGAGGAAGAGTTGTGGTCACCATCACCACCAGAAACAGCCTTATCAGCATCGCTTGCTGAACCTGCGGCAACGCTGGAAGAGGATTGTGAGGAAGAGGAGTCAGAGGAGGAATGTGGCTTTGAGGAGGAGGAGGAAGACCAACCACAACAGGCATCCCAGGGTGCTTGTTGTCACCTATCTGGTACCCGTGGTGTTGTACGTGGCTGGGGGGAAGAACATACCTTCAGTGAGATCACTGAGGACGAGGAACGGGACATGAGTAGCTCGGCATCCAACCTTGTGCAAATGGGGTCTTTCATGCTGTCGTGCCTGTTGAGGGACCCTCGTATAAAAAAGCTGAAGGAGAACGACCTGTACTGGGTGTCCACGCTACTAGACCCCCGGTATAAGCAGAAAGTGCCTGAAATGTTACCAAATTACCGCAAGTTGGAAAGGATGCAGCATTTGCAAAATAAATTAAAAAGTATGCTTTACACAGCGTATAAGGGTGATGTCACAGCACAATGGGAATCTAACAGGGGAAGAGGTGAAAGTAATCATCCTCCTCCCACGACCACGCCGGCAAGGACAGGACACTTTACAGACGTGTTGTTGATGGAGGACATGCAGAGCTTTTTAAGTCCTACACATCGCCACAGCCCTTCGGGATCAACCCTCAGAGAACGACTCGACCGACAGGTAGCAGACTACCTCGCCTTAACTGCAGATATCGACACTCTGAGGAGCGATGAACCCCTTGACTACTGGGTGTGCAGGCTTGACCTGTGGCCTGAGCTATCCCAATATGCGATAGAACTTCTGGCCTGTCCCGCTTCAAGTGTCCTGTCAGAAAGGACCTTCAGTGCAGCAGGAGGTATTGTCACTGAGAAGATAAGTCGCCTAGGTCAAAAAAGTCTAGATTACATCACCTTTATTAAGATGAATGAGGGATGGATCCCGAAGGGACTGACAGTGGGCAATACATTACAAAAAAGGCCTGATGAGGGGGACTACTTAACACACCACTCCTATCTGGTGGCACATTAGATTACATGCGCAGTGCCCCAAATTTGAAGTAGGAGGACCAACTGATAGGAATAGTACTACTTAATACACCTTATAATAACGCAGAGAGAGGCAACGCAGAGAGAGGAGTCTGAAGAAAAGGAGTCAGAGGAGGAAGGTGGCTTTGAGGAGGTGGAAGACCAAACACAGCAGGCGTCCCAAGGGGCTTGTTGTCACCTTTCGGAGACCCTTGGTGTTGTACGTGGCTGGGTGAAGGAAGAGACCTTCAATGACATCAATGAGGACAAGGAACAGGACATGGCTAGCTTGGTATCCAACCTTGTGCAAATGGGGAGTTTGCGGTTGTGCAAATGGTCTGTTTGCGGTTGTTTGCGGTGCGTTAAATGGGGAGTTTGGTCTGTCACTGTGAGGCGGGCGTAAACCTTACACTACCTGATCAATACAACATCATACCTGATGTTTTAAGGCACGTTATTCCAAACAATTTAGGAATGTTAGGTGATTTATGCTCTTTATGGATTAAAACCAGACTCTGCATCAACTATGTAATTTTCCATGGGAGTTTTGCCATGGATCCCCCTTGAAACAACTTTTCCATCACTATTGTGACCAGAAAGAGTCCCTGTGGGTTTTAAAATTTGCATGCCTATTGAAGTCTATGGCGGTTCGCCCGGTTCGCGAACATTTGCAGAAATTCGCGTTAGCCGTTTGCGAACGGAAAATTTTATGTTCGCGACATCACTACTGGCTATATTAATGTTGGTTTTCGATAATTAATTAATATGCATACCCTGTATCTCTCAACTCATATCACATGTCTAGATAACACACTACCTGAACATTGCCACTTGCGAAACAGACATGTAGGTGTAGTTTCCTTCCTGTCCTTCCTGTCTTACTCCACATATAGAGTGTGCATGTATAGCCTGAATTTATTCCTGATGTTATCTTGTCCTCAAAAAAAAAAAAAAAGTGCCAATGTTTCAGATACATGCCAATGTTTTAATATCTCTATTTTTGAATAGCTTGCAACTACTGTTGTGGTAACGCAAGCTCGTCTGTTATAACGTGCACTACAAAAATAAAGAATGTAAAAAACAAAATAAAAACAAACAAACAAATTAACTCATCCTAAATACCTCCCTCTATAGCTCCTCCTGTTACTCCATATAACCTCTCCCTATAACTCCTCCTATTACTCCATATAACCTCTCCCTATAACTCCTCCTATTACTCCATATAACCTCTCCCTATAACTCCTCCTATTACTCCATTTAACCTCTCCCTATAACTCCTCCTATTACTCTATATAACCTCCCCCATAACCCCTCCTATTACTCCATATAACCTCTCTCTATAACTCCTCCTATTACTCCATATAACCTCTCTCTATAACTCCTCCTATTACTCCATATAACCTCTCCCTATAACTCCTCCTATTACTCCATATAACCTCTCCCTATAACTCCTCCTATTACTCCATATAACCTCTCCCTATAACTCCTCCTATTACTCCATATAACCTCTCCCTATAACTCCTCCTATTACTCCATATAACCTATCCCTATAACTCCTCCTATTACTCCATATAACCTCTCCCCATAACTCCTCCTATTACTCCATATAACCTCTCCCTATAACTCCATATAACCTCTCACTATAACGCCTCCTATTACTACATATAACCTCTCCCTATAACTCCTCCTATTACTCCATTTAACCTCTCCCTATAACTCCTCATATTACTCCATATAACCTCCCCCATAACCCCTCCTATTACTCCATATAACTTCTCTATAACTCCTCCAATTACTCCATATAACCTCTCCCTATAACTCCTCCTATTACTCCATATAACCTCTCTATAACTCCTCCTATTACTCCATATAACCTCTCCCTATAATTCCTCCTATTACTCAATTTAACCTCTCCCTATAACTCCTCCTATTACTCCATATAACCTCTCTATAACTCCTCCTATTACTCCATATAACCTCTCCCTATAATTCCTCCAATTACTCCATATAACCTCACCCTATAACTCCTCCTATTACTCCATATAACCTCTCCCTATAACTCCTCCTATTACTCCATATAACCTCCCCCTATAACTCCTCTTATTACTCCATATAACTTATCTATAACTACTCCAATTACTCCATATAACCTCTCCCTATAACTCCTCCTATTACTCCATATAACCTCTCTATAACTCCTCCAATTACTCCATATAACCTCTCCCTCTAACTCCTTCTATTACTAAATATTACCTCTCTGTATAAACCCTCCTATTACTCCATATAACCTCTCCCTCTAACGCCTCCTATTACTTCATATAACTCTTCCTATTACTCCATATAACCTCTCACTATAACTCCTCCTATTACTCCATATAACCTCTATCTATAACTCCTCCTATTACTCCATATAACCTCTCCGTATAACCCATCCTATTGCTCCATATAACCTCTCTATAACTCCCTATAACTCCTCCTATTACTCCATATAACTCCTCCTATTACTCCATATAACTCTTCCTATTACTCCATATAACCTCTCTCTATAACTCCTCCTATTACTCCATATAACCCCTCCCTATAACTCCTCCTATTACTCCATACAACCTATCTCTATAACTCCTCCTATTACTCCATATAACCTCTCCCTATAACTCCTCCTAGTACTCCATATAACTCTTCCTATTACTCAATATATCCTCTCCGTATAACCCATCCTATTGCTCCATATAACCTCTCCCTATAACTACTCCTATTACTCCATATAACCTCTCTCTATATCTCCTCCTATTACTCCATATAACCTCTCCCTATAACTCCTATGTGTTGGAGCTCCTGTAGGGGGACTGAGGATGGCCTCAGACCCAGGGGGGAGTGTTGGTGATCTGGATACTAGTCCTGCTCTAGTCCCAGGCCTGGAGGTGTTGGAAGGCCAAGAAACCCAAACAAACGAAAGCAGACATTTTAAGGAAAGTTTAATCAGTAAAGCTTTGACGGTTTTGGACAAAAGACTTGGAGATGCTTCTGCTAATTATCAGACTTTATGTGCAATGTATGATGATTTGCACAGGCAGAAGCAAGATTTGGTGAAGAAAGTGGATGAAGTAACCCAGGAATCTGAGAGAAAAGGTTTACTGCAGCAGATTGATCAGATCCAGGAGGAGATCAACTCCCTACAAACGGCAATGGATGTAAAAGAGGAAAGCATTGAAAAACTGAAAAGTGCAATAAAAGGTGAGGAAAGAAAATTTTATAAAATGCAAAAGTTAAACCCATTAAGGATTAAGAAGGTACCAGCACAACCCCTTAAAGACAAGCAAGTAGGGGTAATGATAAAGAAATTAAGTGATAAAATGTGCCCAGTGACTTTACCTGCTCAAACAGGAGAGGCTGCTGCTGAATGTAAACCTGAGAGTTCACCTGGGTGCATTAAACCAGCAGCCCTCAGCATTGCCATACCTGAATGTTCAAATGAAATAACTGTCCATAAGCTGAGATCTAGGAGCATAAAGCGTGTTGTGGAAAAGCTTATTGAGAAAGAAACAGATCAAGAGAAAGAAAGTGATTTGCAAAAACCTCTTGGTGTAAGCATTGCAAGAGATACGATACAAAGCAGGAATTCCACAGCAAAGCTGAATCTGGAGGAATCACCAGATAGTCATCTGCAATCTGGAACTGGCTCTAGCAATGCAGTAGGACTAAAACATGGACCGGATTCAGGTACTAAAATGGGAATAGGAACCAGCATACAAAGCAGCTCCCAGGTAAATGTACAACAACCTGCAGCAAGCGGGAATTTGTTTTCAAATGTAGCAAGATCAAGGGGAGATGTATCTAAGCGGAAGAATGCAGTGCGCCTGTTGTTCACTGGACCAGAACCTGACATTCCAGACAGAATATTCATTGGTCGCAAACTCTTAATGGAATTCATGGGTTTTTCTGCAAGTGAAATATTTGCATTTATTCACTTTCCTGGATCAAGACAATTTGACATTAGTTTTAAACTGATGCAGAACTTGGATATGTTTTGGGAGATTTTCCATAGGACAAAATCAGATGGTATCTGGAAAAACATGAAAGCTATCCCACTCACAAAACAGGCTACAGTGTCCATCAATCTCCAGTTCCAGACAGAAGTAGTGGCTTTAAATGACATAATGTATTGGATAAAGAGACACTGTACAGTTGTGAGTGACCCACAAAAGATTTATGATGAGATTGGGCTATGGAATGGTGGATGGAAACTGCAAGTTAAACTGTGGCAGACAGGGGGCGTTACTCACCATTTACCACACAGTTTTTTTATTGGTGCGGACAGAGGCATCTGCTATTATCCAGGACAGCCTAGAAGCTGTTATAAATGTGGGTCAATAAGGCATTTGGCCTATTGCTGTGATAAAATAAAGTGCTCTCAATGTAACTGTCTGGGCCATATGAGATCAGAATGCAAGCAGGACGTAATATGCAACTTATGTTCTGTACAAGGTCACACCTTTAGAGAGTGCCCAGAAGCACACCATAATAAGATAAATGACTGTGTGCTAGATTTGGAAAGCATACTTACTGAAGCAATGGAAGAGTCCAATACAACCGAGAAACAAGATACAAATGAGCCACAGAAAGATGACATTACTGAGCCAGAAAACATCTTAAGGAAAGACGTAAAGGAAATACAATCTCCATTAAATGTTGAAAAGGGTCCAATACCAGGAAAAAACAATGAAGAATTTCAGTTGGTGCAAGGAAAGCGCAAGAAGAAATTAAAATATCCAGGTTCTTGTGAGTCACAAAAACCTCCTCCGATGCTTTCATCATTTGAAATAACTGCTGGTCGCTATGCTATCCTGGACGAACCTAGTGAAGATGCCATGGAGTTTAAACAGAGTGAAGGATCTCTCTGGAAAAGGCGATCCACAGAGGAATTGCAGTTGATGTGTGAAGAAGAAGCAACTGCCTCTGTTTCAATAAAACGATGGGGATCTCAGGGTGACAATATAGGAGCAGTAAAAAAGAAGCGCTGAGTCTCCTTGGATTTCATGACTTTACATATATGCTCGCTTAATGTTAACAGTTTGAGATTAAAAGAGAGAAGAGACTTACTCTATACTTTTCTGAAAGAACAATCATTTGATGTGTGTTTATTACAGGAGACAAGATTAAGAAATAATAGTCAGGTTTTTTGTGCTAAAAGAGAATGGACAATGGGCCCATCTTATTGGTCATTTGGACTGGAAAGTTATGATGGTGTGGGTATTTTGTTTAAGAACTGTGATTTTAAAATTGATCGGATAGTGGAAATTGTTGCAGGTAGATGCCTTTTGTTAGATTTTACACTTAATGATGTGAGATATCGAATAATTAATATATATGCTCCTCAGATAATAGCAGGCAGGAAGAAAGTGTTTTTAAGTGTAAAACCATATTGTTTCACATCCAAAGTGTTAATTATGGGGGGTGATTTTAACTGTGTGGTAAATAATGAAGATCGAAATAGTAATTATACAAATTTAAAATATGATGAAAATTTTCTAAAAAATCTGATCAGTCAAGCTGGTCTGATTGATACTTTTAAACATAATTATCCTACACAGCGAGGATTTACATATCATAAAGGGAGGTGGGCAAGTCGTATAGATAGACTTTATGTAAAAAATCAAACTTCATCTTTTAGATATAATCTAGTCTTGGTAGAATTTTCAGATCATGATATGATTAGTCTGTCCTTAAAGGTAAAGGAAGGAATAACATATGGGAAAGGTATCTGGAAACTAAACTCAACAATACTTGATAATGAAAATGTAAAGCATGAATTCATTGCTTTTTATGAAGATCGAAAAACCACGCAGTGCTTATACGACACAATGTCGAGTTGGTGGGAACAAATAAAAAAAGATATTAAAAGTTTTTTTAAATCAAAAGCTAGAAAAGAAGGAAATCGGCAATATATGCAATATCTTGCCCTAAGACTTAGACTTAGTAGATTATATTCCTTGGTCAATAATGGTGAGACTGTGAATTCAAATAGCATTGATCAAGTTAAGGATAAAATGAAAAAACTCCAATATGACCGTATGATCTCTCTAAAAGCTGAAAATGAATTTGATAGTTGGGGTTTCACAGCCCCAGATCCTTTTCAAGCATGTAAGGAAAGAGTATGTAAGAAAGCCATGGCAGGACTGGTAGATCAAGATGGTAAAACACAAACAGAAAGTAAGGACATTTTAAATATTGTCACAAAATACTATAAGCAATTGTTTGCAAGACAGCCTATCGCAAATGAAAATATTTTAAAATATTTGCAAGATGTTGATAATCCGGTATTAAATGCAGTGGATGCTGAGATCATGGTTAAACCTATAACAGAGGAAGAAGTTAGAAATAGCATTCAATCCTTAGTTGGGAAGAAAAGTCCAGGATTGGATGGGATAAGTGCAGAGTTTTATAAAGTGTTTTTAGATCTTTTGGTAACGGACCTTGTAGTGCTATATAACGAAGTGCTAACTCTGGGACAGTTGCCATCCTCACAGTATGCCTCAGTCTTGGTACTTTTATCTAAAAGTGGTAATTTAAATGAGCTAAAGAACTGGCGTCCGTTATCATTATTGAATACCGATTACAAAATTCTTGCAAAAGTCATGTTTATAAGGCTTAGTGCGGTGGCTGAAATTTTGGTAAGTCCATGTCAGTCGTGTGCAGTTAAGAATCGTAGCATACAAGATACACTGTTGCTAATAAGAGAGGTGGTAGAATACGCTAAGCAGCAGAGAGAAGGTATTTATTTGGTAGGGCTAGACCAAACCAAAGCATTTGACCGAGTACACCATGAATTTTTATTTGAGACTTTACGGAGATATGGCATTCCTGATACTTTTACTAAATGGTTGAAAATACTCTATAAAGAAGCAATATGTTTCCCTTTAATTAATGGTAGTTTGGGAGACCCTTTTCAGGTTGAGTCTGGAGTTCGTCAGGGTTGTCCCATAAGTCCTTTGCTTTATGTTTTTAGCATTGACCCTCTATTAAGAAAAATAAAAGGAAACCATAATTTTGAAGGTTTGGAAGTGAAAGTAGAAGGTGTTTCCGAGAGGGTCAAAGTTTGTGCTTATGCAGATGATATTTCTGTTTTTTTGAAATCAGAAGTAGATAACCAATTGTTACAAAGAGAACTTAAAAGTTACTCTCAAATTTCAAACTCTATGGTTAATATGGAGAAAAGTGAAGCATTGTGGCTGGGGGATAATGTAGAAGCTTTTCAAATCCCTTTTAAAAGAAAAGATGAAACAATCAAAGTGTTGGGTATTACATTTGGATGTGTAGAAGACATTGCCCAGAGAAACTGGGATGATAAATTAAAAATATTCTCAGATAAAATACACAAATGGAAAAATTGGAAATGGTCTTACCAAAAGAAAATTCAAGCTATCAAACGATTTTTATTTCCCATTTTTATTTATACTAGTTTTGTCTTTCCATTACCTGATAATTTAGTGGTTAAGATAACCGGTTTGTTGTTCCAGCTAATATGGGGAAATCGTTTAAATATTGTTAAACGTAACATTTCATATCTCCATAGGAAAGATGGAGGATTAGGCATGTTGTGTCCTGAACTTTTTTACAATCTCTTGTTTATAACCAAGAATTTAAGTTTTTTTAAATCTGGTAGGACAGATTTATGGGGAGTCTTATATAAAAACCAGATTAATCACTTTGTTAGAGTTTGGACAAGAGGTGTAAAGATCAAAAGATTGTCTGGTAAAGTTAAACATTGCTCTCTATATGCTCAGCAATGTATGAAGTTGTTGCTGAGATGGCAAATTTCATATGAAGATATTACTGGTCTAGATAGAAAACAATTATATCATGTTCTGTTAAATAAGTACTATAGTGCCCAGCTAGTTTTAAAAGACTGCCCTAATACCTTAATGAAAAAAGCCATTCAGAATGTTACTAGCACGAGAATACCAGTTAAATTGAGAGATGTTACTTGGCTTAGTTTTCAAGGAAAATTATACGTTCGATCTAATTTGAAATTTAAAAAACTAGAGGAACGAAATTGTCCGAGAGAAGAATGTTCAGGGATATTAGAAACAATGTCTCATTTTCTGTGTGACTGTCCCTTCAGTTTAGCAATATGGACCGAAATGTCTATACTTCTTAAATTATCCCATTTTAAAGGACAGTCATATGCTGAATTAGTATATGGATCCTTCAAATGGGCAGATAAGATTAACAAATGCACTTTATATGTAATTAATTGTATTGTAATATATCACTTATGGCAAGCGAGGTGTCTAAAATCATCCAAACAAATAATTGTAACAACAGATTCTGTGATTAATCGGATAATCAAAGACATAAAAGATGTATATGTAAAAGAACAAACTACAGATTATTGGAAAAATATAGATATGACATTCTGTTTTTAATTGTATTTTTGTATATGTTTTTGATACACTGAACATTGTTTTGTAATTTGTTGTTAGAAAATTTAATAAAAAAATTTCCTCCTATTACTCCATATAACCTCTCTCTATAACTCCATATACCCTCTCCTTATAACTCCTCCTATTACTTCATATAACCTCTCCATATACCTCCTCCTATTACTCTATATAACCTCTCTCTATAACACCTCCTATTACTCCATATAACCTCTCCCTATAACTCCTCCTATTACTCCATATACCCTCTCCCTATAACTCCTCCTATTACACCATATAACCTCTCCCTATAACTCCTCCTATGACTCCATATAACCTCTCTCTATAACTCCTCCTATTACTCCATATAACCTCTCCCTATAACTCCTCCTATTACTCCATTTAACCTCTCCCTATAACTCCTCCTATTACTCCATATAACCTCTCTCTATAACTCCTCCTATTACTCCATATAACCTCTCTCTTTAACTCCTCCTATTACTCCATATAACCTCTCCCTATAACTCCTCCTATTACTCCATATAACCTCTCCCTATAACTCCTCCCATTACTCCATATATCCTGTCAATGGGCAGGTGTTGTTGAGTGGGGCTGCTAATGCCTTTCCCCCCATCCCGTAATTTAAAGGGACGCTAAAGTCACCAGAACGACTACAACTTATTGTATTTGTTCTGGTGAGTCTCCCTGCAGGCTTTTTTGCAGTAAACACTGTATTTTCAGAGAAAATGCTATGTTTACATTACAGCTTAGAGATACCTCCACTGGCCACTCCTCATGTGACTACTAGAAGTGCTTCCTGGGGCTGTGCTGCACAGTGTGACTGACAGTCAGTGTCTCCACCCTCTGCCTGGAGACACTAAACTTTCCTTATAGAGGTTCATTGATTGAATGCATCTCTATGAGGAGATAATGATTGGCCAGGGCAGCGTTGTACTTGTGCTGGCTTTGCCCCTGATCTGCCTCCTTGACAGTCTCAGCCAAACCAATGCTTTCCTATGGTGGTTTTAACACTATAGGATCAGGAATACTGTTGTGCACCTTACCTGATAGGGTTCCTTTAATATTTTCTCTCAAACTCAATCTTCTCTGGGTGAGGTCTCTTACACCGGCTCACCAGTATTTTGGTTGCGGAACATCACAACTGACTTTCTATTTTCGCTACATTTAAAGTCAATAACTTCAACCTTTGTCCTAACTAACTAACTATATATATATATGTGTAGAATATTACATCATTGTAAAGATACCTCCCGTTGAGAAAAGCTTTGTGCCAAAATGTTGGGGATTTTCTTGCTGTTGACCTTTTTTATCTCCTAAGTCACATTTCCTCTTCCTTTTTTTTTTGTAGCTGGTTTGTTTAATTTTTCATAAAACAGTGAAACATTTCTACCGATGATTTAACCACGAGAATTTAGCAGGATACTGAATGTGGGTTTCTGTTATAGCATTGAGATATTGTGCACACAGTCTTTACGTTAAACAATTTAAGTGATTTTGTTTGCTGTTTTGCTGCATTACACTCACTTTATTTGTTATATGTGTTAACATTTTGTCCGTATTCTCTTAGGTGTACATACAGCCTCTACATCACTGCGTACTGATCTAAACTCCTTTACATCACACACATTAGAAACGAGACACACGGTGACAATCATTTTAATGATTAGCGTTGGTTTAATGCAAATGTCACTTTCATTCGTTGTGATCCATAATCCCCAAAATGTTTGATTCCCTCCCCCAACTGATTTACTTTAAAATGTAATCTTTATACATATGTCCCTCTGTATTTTCAGCAAGAGACCAATAAATAGACAGAGTCAGATACTAATTTTGGCACAGTATCATTACGCCCCCTTTCTAATTACCATTCACACTGCTAATGGCAGGCCTCCTCACCCCATGATTTCCTACTCCAAAATATACAAATAAAACCCCTTTATCAAAGAAGGTGTCAAGATTGGAGCTGCACTCACATGGTGTCCTCTCACTCTCTCCATCTCCCCCATCTCTCATTCTGTGAGTCTGTGAAGAGGAAGGTTTTTACAGCTGTAACTGGCTTTAGTCTTCCAGTCCAAGAACAGCATTGGTCTTTTATACCCCACCACCCTCTTAGTGTGCCCAGACAGTGATATCATTAGCAGTGACCTCTCAGTTTGCCCCGAGAGTGACATCACTAGCAGTGACCTCTCAGTGTGCCCTGAGGTGACATCACTAGCAGTGACCTCTCAGTGTGCTCCGAGAGTTACATCACTAGCAGTGGCCTCTCAGTGTGCCCTTAGAGTGACATCACTAGCAGTGACCTCTCAGTGTGCCCCAAGAGTGACATCACTAGCAGTGACCTCTCAGTGTGCCCTGAGAGTGACATCACTAGCAGTGACCTGTCAGTGTGCCCTGAGCATGACATCACTAGCAGTGACCTCTCAGTGTGCCCTAAGAGAGACATCACTAGCAGTGACCTCTCAGTGTGCCCTAAGAGAGACATCACTAGCAATGACCTCTCAGCGTGCCCCGAGTGTGACATCACTAGCAGTGACCTCTCAGTGTGCCCTAAGAGAGACATCACTAGTAGTGACCTCTCAGTTTGTCCCGAGAGTGAAAATACTTGCAGTGACCTCTCAGTTTGCACCGAGAGTGACATCACTAGCAGTGACCTCTCAGTGTGCCCCGAGAGTGACATCACTAGCAGTGACCTCTCAGTGTGCCCCAAGAGTGACATCACTAGCAGTGACCTCTCAGTGTGCCCCGAGAGTGACATCACTAGCAGTGACCTCTCAGTGTGCCCCGAGAGTGACATCACTAGCAGTGACCTCTCAGTGTGCCCCGAGAGAGAAACCACTAGTAGTGACCTGTCATCATGCCCCGAGAGTGACATCACTAGCAGTGACCTCCCAGTGTGCCCCGAGAATGATATCACTAGCAGTGACCTCTCAGTGTGCCCCGAGAGAGAAACCACTAGTAGTGACCTGTCATCGTGCCCCAAGAGTGACATCATTAGCAGTGACCTCTCAGTGTGCCCCGAGAGAGACATCACTAGCAGTGACCTCTCAGTGTGCCCTGAGAGTGACATCACTAGCAGTGACTGCTCAGTGTGCCCCGAGAGTGACATCACTAGCAGTGACTGCTCAGTGTGCCCCGAGAGTGACATCACTAGCAGTGACTGCTCAGTGTGCCCTGAGAGTGACATCACTAGCAGTGACCTCTCAGTGTGCCCCGAGAGTGACATCACTAGCAGTGACCTCTCAGTGTACCCCGAGAGTGACATCACTAGCAGTGACCTCTCAGTGTGCCCCGAGAGTGACATCACTAGCAGTGACCTCTGAGTGTGCCCCGAGAGAGAAACCACTAGCAGTGACCTGTCAGCATGCCCCGAGAGTGACATCACTAGCAGTGACCTCTCAGTGTGCCCCGAGAGTGACATCACTAGCAGTGACCTCTGAGTGTGCCCCGAGAGAGAAACCACTAGCAGTGACCTGTCAGCATGCCCCGAGAGTGACATCACTAGCAGTGACCTCTCAGTGTTCCCCCGAGAGTGACATCACTAGCAGTGACCTCTCAGTGTTCCCCCGAGAGTGACATCACTAGCAGTGACCTCTCAGTGTGCCCTGAGAGTGACATCACTAGCAGTGACCTCTCAGTGTGCCCTGAGAGTGACATCACTAGCAGTGACCTGCAATGCCTGTGGGTTAGGCTAATTCTTTTACAGTGAAGGTTTAACAACTATGTACAAAACTGATAGGTGTATGTGTGTAACTACATATGGAGAGTACTCCTTATTGAAATAGTTTTGGGGTTCCTGTGGCACACTTTTTTTTTGTTCTCATGCCTTTACAGAACATGCCTTTTTGTTCCTGGGGAGAGGTGGAGATACGGATCCAGGACAAGGGAATTAAATACAGTTTCTCCACTTCCCATGTAATGTTCTACAAAACAGTATATGTTGGCTCAGAAAATTATGTTATACATCACTTGAAATTGCATCAACTGTCACCCCTCATCCTTGACCCACAGGAACAGACTTGGAGAGGTGCAAAGCCAACAGGACAGCCTAATCTCTCAGTTGTTAAAGCCACTGCTATAAATATATATATAAATACACACATACACATACATAGGTGGTATACATACTTACCAGTAGTAAAGAGTATATATATTTGAAATGCTCACATGTATAATTATGTTACCTGCAATCATTACAATGTGTCAGAGTAAAATTGCGAAGTGACCGGGAATTGAGTTTTTTCCCATATTTTCTTATTTTGGGCTGAAATTGATTAAATTCTCCACCGTTACTGGTTTAAAGAATGATGTGAGTGTATATTGGTCCCATAAATGACATTCTGGGTTTTGATATACTACATTGGAATGGTAGGCACAAGCCATTGGAGACGATTTTCACATATGTGATTGGCTGGGCGTGTGTACATTTTCTTGTTGATTTGTATGTATGTATGTATATAGAAGATGTGTATACACACAGCATTTACAGTACATACATACACTGCAAATCACGAATTGTATACACCTTAATGCACACGCATAACATACTTATCTGAATGTATGCACGTACGCTAAAGATGCACATTTTACACACACCATTAATACTGTGCACAGACACACACCTCACAGTTACTCAGCTTACACACATCCCTTTTACACACACTCACTATGCGCCCCAGAAGGGATATGGTTTTTCCTTTTTTTTTTGGAGGGAAGAACGATGAGTGGGGCACCTTCCTGGGAGGTCATGGGCAATAAACAAACACAGACCACCAGCACATACACAGCACAGAGACACGCAAAGTCCAGAGCACAGGGCCACCATTACTGTTCAGGCCTCAACAGGGCCAAAGGCTAGGGCCCCAGAGTCACTGCAAAGTCCTCATATGATACAGTCCACAAGGTCATCAGTCAAAATACACAGGAAGGATCCATGTGACAGGCTCCACACAGCCGGCCAAAGTCCCATTTCATTCCAGAAGTTCTGTTCATTGAGAACCATATTCATAATACAGGGTCCCATTTGAAAGTATACTTGCCCTTCCCCATGTTAGGAGTATTTTATAAGCCACAGAAAGGGGCAAGTACCTGCAGAACTGTCACTGGGTAAAAGAGATCCTGCAGGCATAGACAAGCAACTTCCAACACTTGCCCGAAAGTACCCATTTCTTATAACATAATATCTAAGGGGACACTGGACATTGAAGGGTGAGGAGTTTCTTCTCTAACTCCGATACCTACAAAGAGGAAAGTATGATAATAAAAAATAAGTAAGACAATCTAGAGAAAGGCTACTACAATGCTCTACATATTGTGAGACAAGAGAAACTTTCCAGTCTACTCAATGCTTTACCAATGATGCACGTGAAGACTGCACCATGTGAAATTTCCTTATTCAATGTTTTTTATCCCTACAATTTTCATTCATCTAGTTTTTCAATTAATACCAACTTTATAGAATAAACAAAGCAATATCTAACTGCCTTTATGGCTAAACAGTGGAATCAAAGTAATTTATAAATCATTCATGTATATTTTTTTGTTTCCATTAGAAACATGGATGATGATGGCAGTGTAAAGTCTCTCGACCCACATTATCTGTTCTTACGCAAGCAAATATTACAGGGTATAAGAACAATGAGAAAATTAACAGATTTTTTTTTGGTAACAAAAGCACCTTTTCCTGTAGCCTGAGGATCTCGCCAGCACGAGCTTTCTCCAGCTCTTCCAACTCCTTCTTCTGTGTTTCCTCTTTATTTGTGAAGTCCAGCTCTCTGTAGAGGAAGCGATTGTGAGATTTAATGAACGATGTCACTGGTATTTGGCTGGATGTCTAAGACTGAGAAATTGGTTGTCTAGCAAAGCGACCATTTACCAATGGTGCTCTATAAAGAGCAATACGAAATATCAACCACATAACCCACACCACTGTTTAGAAATTCAATGCAATAAACATGAATAAGATCATAGAGAGTAAACGTCCCAGTATTCAACAATACAGCCCAAACATTTATTATGCCTGGCCATATTGTTTCATTGAATCAAGTCTTACATTGTGGAGAGAATGACCTAAAGTAGGGAGTCCCTGTCAATAGCCTTACATTCTCTTACAGGAGATCAGAGGAGTCGAATGGGCCGAATGGTTCTTATCTGCCGTCACATTCAATGTTTCTATGTCTATTGCCTCGTTTCCATGAAGCGGTATGGTTCAGGTCGGTACAGTTCGGAAGGGTTAGAATGGTTCAGCCTATTCAGGTGAGCATTTCTACTGCAAGTCGGACCACCAGGGAGCATGCGGGGTTTAGACCAAATGCCTAGTGTGCCATTTGTCATGAGCATTGACGTTTTCCTGTCCGCCAATCAATGGATTGTATTGTGTGAAGCCAGTAAACGTACCATACCATTTCCTATGTACCTACATCTAAAGAAGGCCCAGGAATTGTGCGATTTGGTTCGGCTGTATGGGCCACTTTCAGAATGGAAACAATCAAAATAGTGTACCAGACCGTACCGACCCGAACCGTATCAGTGGAAACGGGGCATTAGTTTCTATGAGTCCCACACAAATGGAGATGGTCAAAATTGGGCACTGCTAAAACAAAATCTGCATATGGAGGACTTTAGACACATCAGGATTCCGCATTAAGGATGTATACAAATGTTTAAACAGCAACTGGATGAATATTTGGGGGAAAAAAACCCACAATATTCAGGGATATTATTTTTAATTTGTAGAGTAACCACATTTGATCCAAGGAAAGATCTGACTGCCATTCTGGGTTCAAGAAGGATTTTTTTTCCCCTAGTTTTTTGCAAAAATTGAAGCACTTCAAACTGTTTGTTATTTTATTTACCTTTGTTTGGATCAACTGCAAAAACAGATGTTAGAAAGGCTGAACTTGATGGACGCATATCTATTTTCAGCTATGTAACTATAACTCACGCTAGCCACAGACAATTGTGACGTCTGATAAATGCTGTGTTAATGTGTACAGGATTGATCCAATCCAATGTGCGAGCAGTTGGTAGCGATATAGGATGGGGGAATAATTATAAAAAATGGGAGAAAGGTGATGGACCAATACAAAGATTAATTATGAGATACGGTTATAGAATGAGTCAAAAAGACGAGGCATTAAAACTGAGCAGAGAAGAGAAAAGGTCAATAAATGAGGGAGATAGTGTTGAACAGGAGAAAGTGTTTAAAGGGATGTAGGGAGGTGGGCAACGAGAGAGAGGTTGTGATATCACTATGCCTATTAATTTATCTGATCTAGAACTCTGTGTTATATTGTGGAAACTGTGCTGTGATTTCTGATGGTGATTTTAGAGGAGAATAAATGGGAAACGATAAAGTATTTATTAGTAATGATAAAATGTTTTCAATTAGTAATATTAATATAATGTGAGTGATGGGAATGAATGTGATGAGGTCAGAGAATGAATGTCACAAGCACAAGGTTGGATAAGAAAAGAAAATAGCTAAAGAGATGACAAACTGCTTGATGACTAATAGCAGTGAGTGGGTGTGCGTGAGAAGAAAGATGCTAATTAATTAAAGAGGAGGTGAGGACGGAGGGGATGCCAGCGGATGCAAGAGATGATAAAGCCGAGGTAAATCAATGAGGAGGAGGTGGTTAAATAAAGGGAGGATTTGAAAAATATGAGATTAGGAGCATCAATGAAAATTGAAATGTAAAATATGGATAAAGTCGAGAAATGTCAAGGATCGGGCAAGAACGGCTTAGAATGGGTGAAGTGGAGATTGTTAAAATTAACGAGTGAACCGTATTAGTGTATTAGTGAAACATTTGTGCATCAGAAGATCAATAACATCCCTGTTTTCTTTCTGAAGGTTGTCCTAGTCCAAATGCAAGTGGGTAACTAGCTGGCAAAAAAGGATAGATTTTGGTTCCTAATATCACATATATGTGTCACAGTCTATGAGTGGTATCGAGAAACATGTCTAAAGTGGAAGGTAGAAAGGAAGTGGATGAGTGAAGATCAGGAAGTGGACTATCGTTGGTGGAATCTACTTACTTCTGCTGATACTCCTTGATGAGCCTCTTGGCCTTGCTGTACTTCCGTTCAAGTCCTTGATGCTGTGCTTGGGTCTCCTTCAAGTGCTCATCCACTGCCTGGCACAGGTTCTGAGCCTCCATCCAGTATCCCTGCAGCTTCTCCACACGGTCCCGGTTCTCCTGGACACTCTGCTGTAACTGGACCTTCTCTACCCGCCAGCGAGAACGTTCTTGTTCTAGGCCAGCCAGCTGCACAGAGTGGGTGTGTAGAATGATTAAATATTGTTCAGGGATCCCTCTCATCCTCTGAAGGGTGTTTAAGACTTGGTAGAAAGTAATGGATGATGGGTACATTGAGAAATTGTTATGGAATGAACTTGCAAGATCTACCTGTCCTCAAAATGAAACTTTACACAATAGTTCTAGCGTAACTAAGTGATAACACGGAGGCATTACAGATAACCTGTCTGAAAATAAATCTATGATTCTTTATTTTTTGTGTGTAAATATGTGATAATTAGGATTTCTTGTATAGTTTACCACATAATTGCCCTGATTGTTATTTTTAGGAGCACATTGGCTTACTTACTCATAGTACCTTACTTTTTCCAAACTCCAATTTTTTATTTTTTTATTTCTTGTATGCGTTTATGCATGCTCTGTCTACAAAACTATTGTTAAATTTTCTTTTCTTTAAAGGATCACTATAGGGTCAGGAACACAAACATGTATTTTTTACCCTATAGTGTTAACACCACCATCTAGCCCCCGTGGGCCCATCATGTCTCCATAAATATAGCAAAATCTTACTGTATTCAAGCCTGAAGCTGTAACTCTGCATGCTGTTAGACTCAGGAAAAACAAGCAATCTGCTGACATCATCAGAAGTGGTAGCCTGATCCAATCACAATGCTTCCCCATAGGATTGGCTGAGACTGACAAAGAGGCAGATCAGGAGCAGAGCCAGCATGATTCAAACACAGCCCTGGCCAATCCGCATCTCCTCATAGAGATAAATTGAATCAAAGAATCTCTATGAGGACAGTTCAGTGTCTGCATGCAGAGGGAGGAGACACTGAATGTTTGGATGCATTTTAGGCAGCCATGACCCAGGAAGGATCTCTAACAGCCATCTGAGGAGTGGCCAGTGAAGTTATCATTAGACTGTAATGTAAACACTGCATTTTCTCTGAAAAGACAGTGTTTACAGCAAAAAGCCTGACGGTAATGATTCTACTCACCAGAACAAATTCAAAAAGCTGTAGTTGCTCTTGTGACTATAGTGTCCATTTAAGTTCATGCTTGAGGCACTTGTAGTCTTTCTTCCCGGAAAAGACACATGTCTTTTGCATGAATGCCTTTTGTGTTGAGCCAAAACAAGAGTTATCCAACCATAGGCTTCTCACTATGGACTATATTTCCTATAATTCTCTGTCAACCAAAGACTAATGTACATTATGTAGTTAAGTTATAGGCGGATACTGGGTGAATGTAACTCAGATATTACAAAAAGAGAGAAACAGTGGGACAATCACAAAGACACTGGATGCTGTGTTTGGTAGGATAGGATGAGATGTGAAGACCACATACTGATTTGCATTAGGTAACATAATTGCACAGTCTATATCTCACCTTTCTTTTTAGCTGCTGAATCTCAGCTTCGGTCACTGCATGTTTGATCTGAAGCTGTAAGAGGTAAACATATTGAAAATAATTTAAAATAGAGGAGTTGTTTTAAAATTGTAAGCCCAGGACAAAAAAAAGAATTTCGATATTGAGTCACCTCTTTAAACTTGTGAACCAGCTTCTCTGGGTCCATCTCTACGGGTGACAAGGCATCCTCTCCTTCAGGCAACTCAAACACTTCAATGGCTAATTCTCCTCCTGGAAACATCGGGCTCATCTCCTCATCCTCCTCATCAGTTGCATACTCCCCTGTCTGAAACCCAAACAAAAGACAGTTTGGTACAATATGTAGATGCCATACTGGATGCCATAATTCCATGGATTTTAGGGATACTTTTAGGGTCTTTGTAAATTGTATGTTTTTTTGTACCTGGAGATAATTGAGTTTGTACAGTTCCTGACTCAATTATCTCTCAGGCACAGGGGAGGAGTTTGTGACTTGTATAAATTCTGTAACTGTGCCTGCATTAAACAGATGACTTTCCAGCATTAAGCCTCGGCTGATGTGTGGGGGTAAAGGCGATACGGGCGATATTTACTGCTATACCTCTGATACTCTCTGGAGGAGAGGTCTACCCACTGGGAGCTGGGTAGACTTGGGTCCAGGGTGAGCAGAGAAGGCAAGACCCTATCCAAGCTGTGACGGCTAAGGGGCTACAGTGCTTATGGTGTCCGGTGGAGAGCTTATAGTATCTCAGGGATAACTAGGAAGCGTGATTGGCGGAGGTACCCAGTCAGGGTACCAGGCGGTCCGCCACACACACAACAAGCAAATTAACCTGCAATTAATCGCTGATGTAAAAAAAAAAATGAAGCACATCATTCAGTTTCATTCCATAACAATAGTAAGTTAAGGTTTAAAACACGTTTTTTTGTAAAAAAAAAAATTATGTAAATAAATACTTTTTTTTAATAGCAGCTGTATCCCTCCACCAACTTCATATTAGTTAAACTAACATGAAGTTGTGACGTGTTTCGTAAACGTTTTAATTGACATTAAATATGGAAAATGTATAGAATTTATGAATGGGCAACATTCATTGTCTACCTGCAAAGTTCTACATATGAAATAACTGTCATGATAACCATCAGAATGTTCTTGCTTACTTCTCCACTTTTAGAAAACTTCCCCAGAATTACTTTTCAAATAATCACTAATGTTTCCCTTGTTATAGCATTATAGTCAATCTGGCTGTGCTTATAGTTCCCATACAGCACGAGAGGAATTGAGGAAACAAAAATGGTGTCTTTATAGGTCGGTAAAATTCTATAAAAATAAACCAGGGACGAACGATCCTCATAACATTGAACTACATAATGCAGTGTTATCATGAAGAAGAAAGGACACAAAAGCTGCCCTTTCATGATAATTTCCCTTGAAATTTTCGTCTAATCTCTGGCCCCTTTCCAGATTAAAAAGCCCTCAGTTTTGAAATTCTTGGTTCGATGTGTCCTTGAAGATTGAATACAGTTTTGGACAGCTACTTGTAGCAATACAATTATATTAATGTACTTTAGTATTCCCTTTTGTGATTGGTAATATATCTTAGGGGTTTTGGTTTGCAAGAAGCGATCTGACTCTCCTTCAAGGACTACCTTGCGTAGTTTAATTTTGGAAATGACTAAGAGATAATGATTTTCAAACCAAATGCGTAACCTTACATAGATTTTAATTTAATCTTCTTGTCTCTTGAAGTTAGCAACACTTTATTTTGAGCCTTATAAAAGTGGTTACATTCCTTATACCATTTAATATGATCAAACTGAGAAACATTAGCCATCTGAAAGCACATAATAATATTTTCTACCAACTCACCTCTTCGTCATCCTCATTACACTGACTATATCGCTGTTCCATACTCTCTCTTTGCCATCTCTCCTGCTCCAAGGTTTGCTGAATGAGCTGTGCTACCTCACTTTGTTCACCAGGCTTCTCTCGACCAATCAGGAATCTGCCACAGAAAGTTCAGTAATTAACATCATACAGTCCATGAGTAGTCTTATATCCCTTCCTCTTACCCACTGCAGGCATTATTCAGGTATACTTATTATTATTATTAATAATATTATTATTATTTTCAGGCCTGAAACACCTCTTTACTCTTTGAGTTTTTCTTTTGCAATTATTCAGGTATACCCCATTTTAACTCGTTAAACAAAGCAATCTACGAGACAGCGGTCCCCTTTATAGATTAGGTATTATATTGTCTTGCTAATGCTGCAAATTGTCTTGTTGTCTTCTTCTAATAGAAGATATCTTACCTCACGCGACCCTTAGTATTCCTCAAGACAGATGCCGCAAAGGATTGGGTGACTCCAACTAAACTGGTCCCATCCACTTCCACCAGAAGGTCATTGACTTGGATCCTACAGAAAGATTTACGATTTATATTCAGCTTAATAGAGACAGTCTAAGGAGTTATAGAGAGAGGTAATACAGAGCAATAGGAGGAGTTATAGAGAGAGGTTATATGGAGTAATAGGAGGAGTTATAGAGAGAGGTTATATGGAGTAATAGGAGGAATTATAGAGAGAGGTTATATGGAGTAATAGGAGGAGTTACAGGGAGAGGTTATATGGAGTAATAGGAGGAGTTATAGAGAGAGGTTATATGGAGTAATAGGAGGAGTTACAGGGAGAGGTTATATGGAGTAATAGGAGGAGTTACAGGGAGAGGTTATATGGAGTAATAGGAGGAGTTATAGGGAGAGGTTATATGGAGTAATAGGAGGAGTTATAGAGAGAAGTTATATGGAGTAATAGGTGTAGTTATAGGGAGAGGTTATATGTAGTAATAGGAGTACTTATACAGAGAGGTTGTATGGAGTTATAGGAGGAGTTATAGAGAGAGGTTATATGGAGTAATAGGGGGAGTTATAGGGAGTGGTTATATGGAGTAATAGGGGGAGTTATAGGGAGTGGTTATATGGAGTAATAGGAGGGGTTATAGGGAGTGGTTATATGGAGTAATAGGAGGAGATATAGAGAGAGGTTATATGGAGTAATAGGAGGAGTTATAGGGAGAGGTTATATGGAGTAATAGAAGGAGTTATAGAGAGAGGTTATATGGAGTAATAGGAGGAGTTATAGAGAGAGGTTATATGGAGTAATAGGAGGAGTTATAGGGAGAGGTTATATGGAGTAATAGGAGGAGTTATAGAGAGAGGTTATATGGAGTAATAGGAGGAGTTATAGAGAGAGGTTATATGGAGTAATAGGAGGAGTTATAGAGAGAGGTTATATGGAGTAATAGGGGGAGTTATAGAGAGAGGTTATATGGAGTAATAGGAGGAGTTATAGGGAGAGGTTATATGGAGTAATAGGAGGAGTTATAGAGAGAGGTTATACGGAGTAATAGGAGGAGTTATAGAGAGAGGTTATATGGAGTAATAGGGGGAGTTATAGAGAGAGGTTATATGGAGTAATAGGAGGAGTTATAGGGAGAGGTTACATGGAGTAATAGGAGGAGTTATAGAGAGAGGTTATATGGAGTAATAGGAGGAGTTATAGGGAGAGGTTATATGAGTAATAGGAGGAGTTATAGGGAGAGGTTATATGGAGTAATAGGAGGAGTTATAGAGTGAGGTTATATGGAGTAATAGGGGGAGTTATAGAGAGAGGTTATATGGAGTAATAGGGGGAGTTATAGAGTGAGGTTATATGGAGTAATAGGAGGAGTTATAGAGTGAGGTTATATGGAGTAATAGGAGGAGTTATAGAGAGAGGTTATATGGAGTAATAGGAGGAGTTATAGAGAGAGGTTATATGGAGTAATAGGAGGAGTTATAGGGAGAGGTTATATGGAGTAATAGGAGGAGTTATAGAGTGAGGTTATATGGAGTAATAGGGGGAGTTATAGAGTGAGGTTATATGGAGTAATAGGAGGAGTTATAGAGTGAGGTTATATGGAGTAATAGGAGGAGTTATAGAGAGAGGTTATATGGAGTAATAGGGGGAGTTATAGAGTGAGGTTATATGGAGTAATAGGAGGAGTTATAGAGAGAGGTTCTATGGAGTAATAGGAGGAGTTATAGGGAGAGGTTATATGGAGTAATAGGAGGAGTTATAGGGAGAGGTTATATGGAGTAATAGGAGGAGTTATAGGGAGAGGTTATATGGAGTAATAGGGGGAGTTATAGAGTGAGGTTATATGGAGTAATAGGAGGAGTTATAGAGAGAGGTTATATGGAGTAATAGGAGGAGTTATAGAGAGAGGTTATATGGAGTAATAGGGGGAGTTATAGAGTGAGGTTATATGGAGTAATAGGAGGAGTTATAGAGAGAGGTTCTATGGAGTAATAGGAGGAGTTATAGGGAGAGGTTATATGGAGTAATAGGAGGAGTTATAGGGAGAGGTTATATGGAGTAATAGGAGGAGTTATAGAGAGAGGTTATATGGAGTAATAGGAGGAGTTATAGAGAGAGGTTATATGGAGTAATAGGAGGAGTTATAGGGAGAGGTTATATGGAGTAATAGGAGGAGTTATAGAGTGAGGTTATATGGAGTAATAGGGGGAGTTATAGAGTGAGGTTATATGGAGTAATAGGAGGAGTTATAGAGTGAGGTTATATGGAGTAATAGGAGGAGTTATAGAGAGAGGTTATATGGAGTAATAGGGGGAGTTATAGAGTGAGGTTATATGGAGTAATAGGAGGAGTTATAGAGTGAGGTTATATGGCGTAATAGGAGGAGTTATAGAGAGAGGTTATATGGAGTAATAGGAGGAGTTATAGAGAGAGGTTATATGGAGTAATAGGAGGAGTTATAGGGAGAGGTTATATGGAGTAATAGGAGGAGTTATAGAGAGAGGTTATATGGAGTAATAGGGGGAGTTATAGAGTGAGGTTATATGGAGTAATAGGAGGAGTTATAGAGTGAGGTTATATGGAGTAATAGGAGGAGTTATAGAGAGAGGTTATATGGAGTAATAGGGGGAGTTATAGAGTGAGGTTATATGGAGTAATAGGAGGAGTTATAGAGAGAGGTTCTATGGAGTAATAGGAGGAGTTATAGGGAGAGGTTATATGGAGTAATAGGAGGAGTTATAGGGAGAGGTTATATGGAGTAATAGGAGGAGTTATAGGGAGAGGTTATATGGAGTAATAGGAGGAGTTATAGGGAGAGGTTATATGGAGTAATAGGAGGAGTTATAGAGAGAGGTTATATGGAGTAATAGGAGGAGTTATAGAGAGAGGTTATATGGAGTAATAGGGGGAGTTATAGAGTGAGGTTATATGGAGTAATAGGAGGAGTTATAGGGAGAGGTTATATGGAGTAATAGGAGGAGTTATAGGGAGAGGTTATATGAAGTAATAGGAGGAGTTATAGGGAGAGGTTATATGGAGTAATAGGAGGAGATATAGCGAGAGGTTATATGAAGTAATAGGAGGAGTTATAGGGAGAGGTTCTATGGAGTAATAGGAGGAGTTATAGGGAGAGGTTATATGGAGTAATAGGATGAGTTATAGGGAGAGGTTATATGGAGTAATAGGAGGAGTTATAGGGAGAGGTTATATGAAGTAATAGGAGGAGTTATAGGGAGAGGTTATATGGAGTAATAGGAGGAGTTATAGGGAGAGGTTATATGGAGTAATAGGATGAGTTATAGGGAGAGGTTATATGGAGTAATAGGAGGAGTTATAGGGAGAGGTTATATGAAGTAATAGGAGGAGTTATAGGGAGAGGTTATATGGAGTAATAGGAGGAGTTATAGAGAGAGGTTCTATGGAGTAATAGGATGAGTTATAGGGAGAGGTTATATGGAGTAATAGGAGGAGTTATAGGGAGAGGTTATATGAAGTAATAGGAGGAGTTATAGGGAGAGGTTATATGGAGTAATAGGAGGAGTTATAGAGAGAGGTTATATGAAGTAATAGGAGGAGTTATAGGGAGAGGTTATATGGAGTAATTGGAGGAGATATAGAGAAAGGTTATATGGAGTAATAGGAGGAGTTATAGAGAGAGGTTATATGGAGTAATAGGAGGAGTTATAGGGAGAGGTTATATGGAGTAATAGGAGGAGTTATAGGGAGAGGTTATATGGAGTAATAGGAGGAGTTATAGAGAGAGGTTATATGGAGTAATAGGAGGAGATATAGAGAGAGGTTATATGGAGTAACAGGAGGAGTTATAGGGAGAGGTTATATGGAGTAATGGGAGGAGTTACAGGGAGAGGTTATATGGAGTAATAGGAGGAGTTATAGGGAGAGGTTATATGGAGTAATAGGAGGAGTTATAGAGAGAGGTTATATGGAGTAATAGGAGGAGTTATAGAGAGAGGTTATATGGAGTAACAGGAGGAGTTATAGGGAGAGGTTATATGGAGTAATGGGAGGAGTTATAGGGAGAGGTTATATGGAGTAATGGGAGGAGTTATAGGGAGAGGTTATATGGAGTAATAGGAGGAGTTATAGGGAGAGGTTATATGGAGTAATAGGAGGAGATATAGAGAGAGGTTATATGGAGTAATAGGAGGAGTTATAGAGAGAGGTTATATGGAGTAACAGGAGGAGTTATAGGGAGAGGTTATATGGAGTAATGGGAGGAGTTATAGAGAGAGGTTATATGGAGTAACAGGAGGAGTTATAGGGAGAGGTTATATGGAGTAATGGGAGGAGTTACAGGGAGAGGTTATATGGAGTAATAGGGGGAGTTATAGGGAGAGGTTATATGGAGTAATAGGAGGAGTTATAGAGAGAGGTTATATGGAGTAACAGGAGGAGTTATAGGGAGAGGTTATATGGAGTAATGGGAGGAGTTATAGGGAGAGGTTATATGGAGTAATGGGAGGAGTTATAGGGAGAGGTTATATGGAGTGATAGGGGGAGTTATAGAGAGAGGTTATATGAAGTAATAGGAGGAGTTATAGGGAAAGGTTATATGGAGTAATAGGAGGAGATATAGAGAGAGGTTATATGGAGTAATAGGAGGAGTTATAGAGAGAGGTTATATGGAGTAACAGGAGGAGTTATAGGGAGAGGTTATATGGAGTAATGGGAGGAGTTATAGGGAGAGGTTATATGGAGTAATAGGGGGAGTTATAGGGAGAGGTTATATGGAGTAATAGGAGGAGTTATAGAGAGAGGTTATATGGAGTAATAGGAGGAGTTATAGAGAGAGGTTATATGGAGTAATAGGAGGCGTTATAGGGAGAGGTTATATGGAGTAATAGGAGGAGTTATAGAGAGAGGTTATATGGAGTAATAGGAGGCGTTATAGGGAGAGGTTATATGGAGTAATAGGAGGAGTTATAGAGAGAGGTTATATGGAGTAATAGGAGGAGTTATAGAGAGAGGTTATATGAAGTAATAGGAGGAGTTATAGGGAGAGGTTATATGGAGTAATAGGAGGAGTTATAGAGAGAGGTTATATGGAGTAATAGGAGGAGTTATAGAGAGAGGTTATATGGAGTAATAGGAGGAGTTATAGGGAGAGGTTATATGGAGTAATAGGAGGAGTTATAGGGAGAGGTTATATGGAGTAATAGGAGGAGTTATAGAGAGAGGTTATATGGAGTAATAGGAGGAGTTATAGAGAGAGGTTATATGGAGTAATAGGAGGAGTTATAGAGAGAGGTTATATGGAGTAATAGGAGGAGCTATAGAGAGAGGTTATTTGGAGTAATAGGAGGAGTTATAGGTAGAGGTTATATGGAGTAATAGGAGGAGTTATAGGGAGAGGTTATATGGAGTAATAGAAGGAGTTATAGGGAGAGGTTGTATGAAGTAATAGGAGGAGTTATAGGGAGTGGTTATATGGAGTAATAGGAGGAGTTATAGAGAGAGGTTATATGGAGTAATAGGAGGAGTTATAGGGATAGGTTATATAGAGTAATAGGAGGAGTTATATAGAGGTTATATGGAGTAATAGGAGGAGTTATAGGGAGAGGTTATATGGAGTAATAGGAGGAGTTATAGAGAGAGGTTATATGGAGTAATAGGAGGAGTTATAGAGAGAGGTTCTATGGAGTAATAGGAGGAGTTATAGAGAGAGGTTATATGGAGTAATAGGAGGAGTTATAGAGAGAGGTTATATGGAGTAATAGGAGGAGTTATAGGGAGAGGTTATATGGAGTTATAGGAGGAGTAATAGGGAGAGGTTATATGGAGTAATAGGAGGAGTTATAGGGAGAGGTTATATGGAGTAATAGGAGGAGTTATAGGGAGAGGTTATATGGAGTAATAGGAGGGGCTATGGGGAATGGTTATACGAAGACATCTTGATAGTTGCATGGAATCATTATAACAATTCTATCTGTAGTTGGGATCTGTAGTTACTACAATACCAGTAACTCCCAGCCAACATGGGAATGGGAAATGTTTTACAAGTACTCTTGGGAAGCCAGATCAATCCATATCTGGGGTAGAAGATGTAGACAGTAGTTGCACAGTGGTTATAGTTTACACTCAGTTACCTGCCATCTCGATGAGCTGCTCCACCTTCTGTCACAGTTTTTACAAATATTCCAAGCTTTTCCAGTCCCATGTCAGCCCCGGCTCCCATTCCAATAATACTGATCCCGAGGCCTTCAGAGTCTGCATGAAGCATATGTTGAACATTAACAGAAATGAATGTGTTATGGCCAATACAATGCATATAGTATGTATCTGGAGTGGTTTATCATTGAAATATACTGTATGTGGATACTGGGTAGTGGGATATTTGTGGTATAGTTCACTATATCACTTTCTGGTGACATTTATGTTAACAATAGAGAACTGGAAGTAGAATTACCATTTTGTGGCTATATGTATCAGATAGATGTATAAAGAGATGCATTACTTGTATGCCTGAGCCATCGGGTGTGTAAGACTTGTATGTGGAAGTGTCAAAACAAAAGAATGAAAGATGGATGCGACGGAGCATGCTCCGATCACATTAACAACTGTTGCAGCTTTATCACCCCTAAAAAGAGCTTTATCACACGCCTGCCCCAATTTTTCTGTAGTTCTACCCTCTGTGCAGCAGACCACTCTATTTGCAACCTCTGTCTCAGCTGTCATAGCCATAACTACGCGTAGCGACTGCCTGGAACTTCCACCGAGCTGGTGATTGGGCAGCTACCCAATACAGTTTCCATCCTACACCACTCCTACCCACGGCATCCAGGAGATCATTAATGTAAAACATTGAAAACATTAATACTTAGGGGGAGCCCCCTTCTACGGAGCCAGCGAGATTTATTTCTTGTTAAAGTCCCCCCTACCTGACTACAGTCTGGAACTCTGCATCGGATAGAAAGATAGCCGCATCCTGCGAAAATTTTACTCGAAGATTACTCGGGCTGGATACCTCCGATCCGAGTGCTTTTTGGACATTATACTCATGGAACTAGCCCTGTCCTGGGATGTATAATTTTTTATATGCGCATGCGGGGAGACATATGTTTTAGGGATTACTGCTGTTCTGCGCCCTGTTATATGAGAGTTAATAAAATCATCTCCTAGCTAATTGAGTTGTCCCCCAGACACAAAGTCACCAGGGTGGGGACCGATTGTTCATTGTGAAGACCCCCTGTGGGGAATGTCCCTATGTATATGCAACTGTAGTCACAAAAAAGCGTTGTTCTTTTACCTCTTCACCAAGTCTCATCTGGTGTTTGGGGAAAGTATATAAACACTTTGGTGATTCTTTCCCAGTGATAGCGAACTTTGGTGGAGGTATTCAGTCGGGGGGACAGGGTCTCCGTCACAATGGATTTCAGCTGAAGATGCCTCAATCCACTTAAAGGAACACTATAGGGTCAGGAACACAAACATGTATTCCTGCCCTGATAGTGCTAAAACCACCATCTAGCCCCCTTGGCCCCACCTTGCCTCCCTAAATATAGTAAAATCTTGCTTGTATTCAAGACTGCAGCTGCTGCCTCTGCCCCTGATCTGCCTGCTTACAGCTTACATCATCAGAAGTGATTATGTGAGCCAATCACAATGCTTTCCCATAGGATTGGCTGAGACTGTCAAGGAGGCAGATCAGGGTCAGAGCCAGCACAAGTCAAACACAGCTCTGGCCAATCAGCATCTCCTTATAGAGATGCATTGAATCAATTGCTCTCTATGAAGAAAGTTCAGTGTCTGCATGCAAAGGGTGGATACACTAAATGGCAGTACTGCACAGTGTGCAGCACTGCCCCAGGAAGCATCTCTAGTAACCATCTGAGTAGTGGCTAGTGGAGTTATCTCTAGGCTGTAATGTAAACACTGCATTCTCTCTAAAAATACATTATTTACTGCAAAAAGCCCGAAGGGAATGATCCTACTCACCAGAACAAATACAATAAGCTGTAGTTGTTCTGCTGACTATAGTGTCCCTTTAAAATAAAATGCCTTTATTCATTTACAGGGCACGACTGAAACAACATAGAGGAGGACTGGATGTCCTCCAATGCGTTTCATGCCTTAACGGCACTTCATCAGAGTGGTTTAGTGCATTAAAGTGGATTACAATGATGTGTGGAATGTTTAAGTTGTGCATAGCAGAGTAAATTGATTTGTAGGATGAGTAAGGTGTGTATGAAAGTAAATGTATGTGTCCAATGTGTTAGGTATGTATAGTGGAGTAAAATAACATGTGAGATGTGTAAAGTGTGTGTAACAACATAGCACCAATATGTCTATCAGGCTGTCTAGTGTATGAATAAATGGAAAAAAGTATCTGTGTACAAGAGTTGTATTGTACTGTATGTGTCAAGAGATGTAGCGTCAATTTACTCTGTAACACTCTGCCACAATGATGTGGCCAGTAAAAAACATTTACAGTAAATGTGTATAAAAAGAATAAAAATGTATTAATGTTGAAAGTCCAATATTTCGTGTACAATAAGCAATGGATTCTTGGCAGAGATGTCAGACACATGTAAGTACAAAGAGCACTTAAAAATACTTAAAGGAGTCCCCCAACTGCACTAATTGTGTACATGTGCAGCCCAAGATCTCATGGCTTTTAAAATAATAAAGCACATCTGCTTAATGCCAATTTGGCGGCACTCTGCCAGTAGGCATTAACTCTGTAAATATTAAAAATCCTGTGCTGTCAATTGCTGTTATAATCTCCTTACGTACTTCTGGTCCAACGCCTTCTATGTCTGAATGTCATCTATATCAGGTTGTTTTTTTTTTTTAGCCATCCCGTAATTCTTGATATATAATACAGAAGGAAAAATCATTTATTTATCACATTTATTTATTTGCCTCTACATTGTTTATCTTATCCATTTGGTATCCATAGCTTTAATGATAATTCTTCATTTACATATTTTTAATTGATTGATTTTTTGGTGTTATTTCATTTTATTACAAATCAATTTTTGGTGTTATTAGTTTATTTTTATACTAATATTTTTGTGTTATTATGTTATTTTTAGATTATTTTTTTTGGTGTTATTTATTAAACATTAACATTTTCTATCTTTTTTTTTTTTGTAATATGAGCTGATTGTTATACTTTTTGTTTCATTCTTTGTAATTTGTAATTAAAAGGCGCTTTCAACTCTTTCACCTAAAATACAAATTGATTGTATAATTATAATTTAGCTTTTTACTTTCTCCTCTTTTTATTTAAAAATATCGAGTTCCACAGAACTATTTTGGAATCGTTCAGATTTGTAAGACAAGACCATTTGTACTGCAAAAAAGAGATCAGCTGGTAACACTTTTGTTTCCCAATATGTCCGTGCTGACGTAAGATGTGTAGGCAGTGCAAGGATTGTGGACTGGTGTAAATATATATGTGTGAATTACACATATCATGTTGAATGGTTTCTGGATACTATATATGGAGGATGTGATGTGTGGACTGTTGGGCTAGTATGTGTGTGTGAGTGATATGGGGATGAGAATGGTTATGAGGTATCTCTCTATAATGTAGAGTGTAATGGAGTGAATAGGAGATAAATATATTTGGAGGTATCTGGCTTTAGAAGATAATTACCAGGAATCTACCTATACCAAAATAACATTATATCATCCTCTTTCAAAGTACAATTGTCTCTTCCTTGTGGCTTGGGGCCATCTCAATTTACCAAGGATTGCCCCTATCCTTTTCCCAGAGAAGGATGAACAAGCAGGTCGTGAAGAAAAGGGTAAAACATGAAGGAAACATTAAAATAACTTCTGTGAAGTCATATCGTAATTTTTCAGACAGATGGGTAGCCTATACAGTAAAATATGTAAATAATTTGGTAAACCCTCCTCATCATACCTTAAATAACTGCACTTGCCCAACATCAGTTCTTATAAGGTCTCCCTAATTTCTTTGTTCGACCTGCTACTCAAGACTCTTTCTCATATTTTAACAAGACAATTCCTTCTGACCTTGCTTTACAGAATGTGAACACATGCATCCAATATCAAATATTCCAGATGGGGACGATCTTATCAGTTACCCACATGTTACTCAGAGGGGACTACATGTCCATCTTAGATTTCAAGGCCACCTATATTCACATCCCTATGGCAGTAAGCTCAAGGAAATACCTGAGATTTGCTATTAAATCAGGAAGAAGGGTTTTACACTCCCAATTCAAATCACTTCCATTCGCTTGTCCACATCTCTGAGGATCTTTCCCAAAAGTCTACTTCCTCTAGCAGCCGATCTTTCGAGAAAAGGGTATTTCAGTTGTCCCTTATCTAGATGATTGGTTTCTAAAAGCCAAAAATCACATGTTGTTTCCTCAACAAGAATTCTGTTTCTAGGCTCCATGTCTCATTCCCTCAAGCTCCCTTGTCAAAAGATAAAAAAAGATCAGACAAGAGGTTTCCTCTTTGCGAAGAAGTTCATCTTGCTCAATCATGTAGGCAATGAGCACACTGGAAATTCTCATGTCATGTATTCAGCAGTGAAGTGGATAAGGGCAGGAATTAGACCTCTTCAATGGGAGATACCTCAAGCTTGGACATGGTTGCAAGAAGATTTAGATCCATTTCCATAATGATTCAAAACGATTCAAAATTGTGGATTAATTTAGATTTCCTGTATCTAGGACTAGCCTATCCACCAAAAAGATGTATTGTCTCACAATCATCACAGATTCCTCAAAAACTGGTTGAGATGCCCAACTAAATACTTTATTTTATCAAGACTTTGGATGAAGCAAAGCATTCCTCCAATTTCAAGGAAATGAAAGAGGCTTTACTTTCTTTCGAGCTCTCGATTGTAGGAAAACCTGTAAGGATTCACTCAGGCAATGTCGCAGTAGTCACTTACCTGAACAAACATGGAGGAACAAAAGTAACATCCCTGTTCTACCTATGTTGTGGTCAATAAGAATACTGGAAGGCATTTTAGAGACTTACATCAAAGGTATCGACTTCGTGACTAGGCTAGACATCTTCCTCCTCAAAAACTGCTTTTGCGCGTAATGTGCTTTCTTCTGCTGTCTGACCTACCAATATTTTGGGATATTGTTATATCCCTCCTGTACTCCCGCTACATGCGAGGTAAAACAGAAATTTTACTTCAGTAAAAAATTTTTTTCCTTAGTATATATCGATAGTACAGTATTTTTATATTCTTGCAATACTTGGTCTCCTATTTCTTCTTTCTTGCTATTACTGAACTAGCTGTTGGGCTAGTGCCATTATCGAAGGTGTGATAGGGACGGTTTTACCAAATAATTTACATATTTTATTATAGCGGTTACTCTTACACCTGAAAGTAGAACATTCCTCCTGGACTGTTGCTGTAAGGAAAAACGAATTTATGCTAAATTTCCGTTACAATGCCTGTCTTTTTACACAATAGAGACAATTTCTATAAGTTACATTCAATCCATCCTATAAGTAAAATATGAACGAGCAACAGTTAGTGGTTTGTCTGACTATGTCCACTTAGGAACATCTCCAATGAGCCATTACTGCAAAAAGACATTTCTAATGATACATCTGACTGATGGAACTCATGACAGCTGCTACCTCCCGACAAAACATCTGTCAACCCTAATAGTTGATTTTGGAAATTCATTAGCCTTGTAAAAAGTGGTGGTCTTTCAAAGCTCGGTGAGAAATGAGTTTACATATGGTTTTCAATTCACGATTATGTAGGCAACCTAACAAGATGGAAAGATAAACCAGTGTATGGCCAATAGCAAAAATCACTCAACGATTGGCTTCTATGAAAGCCAAAAAGAGGCTTAACAGAATCCATCATGCATTTTGGTTCTAGGTTTATGCATTGCTATCATTAACATTAACATTGGTCAGAGAAAATGTTTTCCCCATCAAAGCATTAAGGACCTTAAAAATGTATACGATGTTTCTAAGAAGTCAGCATCTCAGACAATGACAACCTACGAAGCAGTTTTGTCCTCACTTGCGGAACTTATACTTTTTTTTACTTGTATAAATGGTTTGTGCTTGTTGTTTGCATTGACAAATATATGATATATTATCCCTTCTTTATGTAGGCTCCATAGCAGACCTCCCCAGTTTTTGTTAGACAATATATTGTTAACTTGTAGTCCCGCAAAAGTTGGAGAGGTAAGATTGGTCTTCCATGTTTCATACCTTTCTCCAGCTCCACGGGGAACAGGTCCAGCCTCTCCACCCGTTTTTCCAATTCATATTCTGCAGAGGCAGCCATGGGGTCCACATCGTCATTGCGCCGGTCATAGTCCTCATTAGAGTATGTAGTAAATACCTAAAGAGAAAATTATTATTATTTTTTTTTTTTTACCAGGGTTAAAGAAGAAGAGGAGATCACTTTTTTAATGTTGACCTTTCCAAAAGATAATTTTGTAAAATGTAATTTAACAAACTGCCTGCCATTTTAAACATATATATGTTGAGCCTCTAGAGAGGCTTTTTACGCAGATTACGGTAACCTACTGCCTTTCAACTGCAATGCTTATAGACAGGGCAGATGGATGGCAAAAACATAATCTGACTTTCTAACGCATCAAGGATAGCTAACCTTTGAGGATAAGTAGGTTAAAAACAGTAAATGTGCCATTTTTTTATCTCAACGTAGTATATATGCAGTTTTTTTATTATCTATATGATGATGTTAAACTGGGACCCTGACAGGTCTGCTCCAAGTGTGAAAACACACCAAATTAAAACATTGCAGACAAGCCATAAGGAACGGTGACAAATAAACCTTTAGAGGGGAAGAAGGGATTTACAAAAACAGACTCAGCTAGGTACCCATTGATTTTAATGTAGCTCTGCATAACTGTTCTCCAGCCATTCCCTTTAAAAAAAAGACGTCTTATTGTCTTACCCATGTTCCAAATTCGGAATGCGTAGTATATTTTAGGTATGGCATTCTTTGTACCTAATGGCACACAGCTGTGTACGGAAACATTCTAAAAGAGTGAGCCACATGTCATTCTATTAACCAGGCTGGTGGACAGAGAGAGGTGCGGGGGCTTTTGAGCAATACAAAAACAAGGGCCACTTCCAATATATTCAAATAGCATTGCACTGGCTGCTTGCAAGAACAACTAAGCTGCTTCTATAATTCATACGTTTCCTGATATGAATAGAGACATAGTTCCCAACAGTCCCGGGTTCAGCAAGGGAGTCCTGAGTTCAGGGTCCAGTTTCTCCACCCCACGTAAATAGATACTGTTATATATATATATATATATAATTCCTCTACGGCCCTGAGTCATGTTTAATGCTGGGTATGAGAGGCAGATGCCCAAGGTATGTCAGGGCCCATAGTGACTGTTCTATTTGCCCTTACCCACCCTTTGTTTGCCATTTTTGTTATGCATGTTGCCAAAAGGGAACCACAGTAGCCATCCCTTGAGTCCATCCACTGTTTTTATTATTAATTCAGAACTGGCGTGCCATAAGCTTATCTGCTGAGCACAGCAACCAGGCGCGTTTTAGACTTCTCCTTGTCCCAGCATGATATCTCCTGTGCATTGAAATATCAGCTTCAAATGCATCAGGAAGAAGAGGGATTAAGGACAGCACAAGAATGCATCGTAATGTAAGTAAAAAGTGTTTCTCGCCCTTAATCTCTCCTTTCTCTTGGTAAGTAGGACGATGACATAGTGCGAAAGATAGTCAGGATAAGTGAAGCACAATACTTACCTGGAAGCTGTGCAGGTTAACTAGGGGTGTACTTGTATATCACTAACACATTAAATAATAACTACAGCAGTATACGGGAGCCAGAAGAAAATTTAAAAAAAAAGTAAAAACTAGAATTAATGAGGCATTATAGAAAACTCCGAATATTTCAAATGGACAAAAAGGGACACTCAAATTTAAGGGGTGTATGTGGATGTGTGGCCAGAGAATGGGTTGTTCTGAGAAACCCCCGGGCTATACCTAAACTCACAACCCTAAAATTAAAGTGTCCCCCTTTGTACATTAGAAATGTTGAGAAGTATAGGTGATAATAAACTCATACATAAGCAGGACCAAAAGGTCTATTATACGGTACCTTCTATTAGAACCTTCTGAATGCTGTCTATTTTAGAGCCAGGAGACACAAATAAGTGAAATACTGTAATTTAAAATTGAAACAAAGAATTTGATAGATTTGTTAAATCCAGATTCTCCTTGGTCAGATTCATGCACCCAGACGACATCAACGTAACAGCTTCTGCTAAACCCTAGGTGTCTTGATCTGCTTAGACCTTGGTGATGACCAGTGCTGGTAATGAGTATGGAATGGTCAGGCTGGAGTTGACAAATAATTCAGTAGATTGAGATGGAGGTCATGTTTGTATTAGTACAGAAATTTGGAAATAAGCTAAACAGCAATGACATAAAACTGGACTGGATACTGGGATGGCAGATCGAACGAACATCTTCATGTCAATATGCAACAACTACACTACTTGACGTGAACTTAAATGGACTGGACAGGCCAGGGCTGACTGTGGAAACAATTGGGACATACATCACTGCAAAGAGTAATTAGTCTAGACATAAAACCAGTTATAAAGAAACCGTACTAGCATCTTTTATTAAAAGAGGGCAACTTTAGACACCGTTCATGATTTACCTCCTTAGTCGAAAAATATGTATCTTGCAAGAGCAAATCTCCCTCCTTGTTCCTGGCCTACGAAACTGAAAACTGTAACATGAGAACTTCAAAATAATGATATATAACAGTAATAATTTAAAGTGGCACTGTGTTACACAGGGGAGTTATGGTGTGTAAGTAATCAAAATGCAACTAACTATTAGACTTGTACATTAAAGGGTCTATTGGCACTCGGACCACTTCATCTCATTGAAGTGGTCTGGGTGCAATGCCCCTGTCTGTTTAACCCTGTAATGTAAAACCATGCAACTTCTGAGAGACTGCAATGTTTACATTGTAGGGTTAACCCCACCACTTGTGACACTTCCTGGAACGTAACAAAGTCTTACTCTGCAAAGTGCTAACCAGGCTTTGCATGACGACATCTTATGTCTTCAAAACCCTTACAGGAAAGCATTGATTAATAATACTTTTAATTTGGTTGCAATTAATCAAATCCCTTTTAATCTACACACAAATAAATGAACCCATCCTAGGTTTACCTGTGGTGTCGTATTTATTGAAAAAAAACTCTACAGGTAAATCCCGGACAGATCGATTCATTAGGACGTAGGTCGAAAAGAATTCTAGTCTACTAACAGTGGCCTTGATTTGTTTGAATCAGCATCAAAAGATATTCTAATCTGTTCGAAAAAAAATATTTAAAATAATATAACACAAATTCCCTTTGACTTAAATACTTCCGTAGACACATTTTTTTCCCCAACAATTTTAATGATTTCCGATTCTAAATAATTTAATCAAGGCCAATACAGACAACGTTATGAATGTGCTGTTTTCTACAGTAAATGCTTGTAATTTTACACACACACAAAAAATATATATATATATATTTTATTTGCAAAGTGTATGTTCTCTGATTACCCAGAAGTCATATAGGACATTGCATCTGATGATTTAGTGTCATCTCCAGTTCCTTAAATGGTGTATCCCCTCTCATGCATTACTGCACAAGGAATAAGGCTATTTTGAGATGTCATTTATTTCACAATAGATTTCCCTGTAACAATGGGGACTTCCTTTACAGCATAGTTCATTCATCCATTGTAATTCCATCTATGCTGTCAGTGGAAGTTAAAATGTCCTTTCTTACAGCAGTTAAGGAATATGTACCATCCATTTTCCACGCAATTAGTCATTAGAAGTAACAGTGTAACCTTTTACCATCTGACAATTATTAGTCTTTTTACAGACTCTCTCTCAAGTGTTTTTCAAATTCTATTAAATTATTAAATAGCGGATTTTGTTCTAGGGTATTCTATACTCAAATCTGCGTTTGAACTCACAGCATTTGGATTTTTACGCGTAGACATCAACCCCCACAATTTGTTTTGCCGTTAAAGGGACACTCTAAATAAGCTATGGCAACAGGATAATTTCCACTGCAATGATGTGTTTCAAGCACGCTAAATTTAGCAGAATCCATTTTATCTATATTTGAACATGCTTAGGTATGTAGGGAAGGATAATTTGTACCATATATAAATAGTTGGCTTGACAAGGTTTTTTTTTAACTCACAAGATGCTAAAATATTTCTGTTGCCCTTGGAACAATACATTTTCTGCATAATTAACAAAAATCAGATTTCTTAATTCTCTGTCTAGATATACATTTCTTAAAGGGAATCTCTAAGCACCAAAACCATTACATTGTATTATAGTGGTTTTGGTGTACGGTTGTAATTTTTGGAAAATTGACAGCCACTAGATGTTCTGATTTTAAAAAGAATTCACACTTGGCAACGGCATTGTCATGCACTCCCCGATGACTAATAACATAGCAAATGCTTCTCACAAGAGCATGACTGGTTTCAATACTTCACTATGAAAAGCATTGGCTTGGTGGATCAAATTTATTGAATCGATGAGATTGATGTGACGGAGCCATTTGTCAATTATAATAATAATTATGTACAAGGAGACAGAGATAAAAGCATTTTTTTTACTCTTTTGGGGGAATATATATATATGTATTTATACTTTTTTTTTTAAATTTATATATATTTTTTTAAACGTTCTTTTACGGAACGGAAGTGTTGAAACTCCAAAGCTGATATTATCCAAAGCTTCATTTTCTAGCTTCTAAGTAGTAGTATAAAAGGTACTCCCCAATTGCTTGATAGAGCTGTCTCTTATTTGTACACCCCATTATCATCATTAGGGGTTCACTCACTAACGAGGGGCTGTTTTGAATAGACACTTTAGGCTGAGCTTGATTTATTGGGACACTTCTCAAGTCAGCTATTTTTCGATTTGGTCTATTTTTCATTTGGTCTTACAACCTTGACTAAATCTGCCGTGTCTAAATCTGATGGTCTTGCTCGCCCCATTGGCATAATTTCTGTAGTCTGATCTCTCATTAGTTAAATATTGTTACTGCACCTTAATGTCCTCACAAATGATGCTAAAAACTATGAATTTCCATGAGACTGTACAAATGTAACCAAGTTAGATGATTAAAATCAGTGGAAGGGTGACCATTAGTGTTGCAGGTGCACAGTGGCCAAATGTCCATTATTCTAAGGTGAGAATCCTAATTTTGACCCCCCATTTTGACAATATTGACTGTTCAGCTGTATAAGACTAAAATAAACAATTAAAGGGTTACTCCACGTACCATGACCACTTTACTGATTTGAAGTGGTCATGGTACCTGAAGCTTGTTTGTGCAGCTTTCAATATGAAATGCTGCACACACAGAGTTTTACCCCTTTGTTGCCGGAGATAAAACTCCACCTTCGGCAGCATCATTGCCTGTCATTAGCCAGCTCAGAACAAGAGTACCAGGCTGGCTAATGTCAATTTTGTGCACATTTGGCCTCTGACATCATCTGGAACAGCATGCTGACAACAACAGGTGTCATATAGCGGCACAGGCCCCTCCCTCCTGTGTCATTGAGTGGAGGCATAGCCCCCCATGACCTCCCTCAGCCCACCGTCCCTGATATTTCTCACTGTCCCTCCTCCGTTAGATGCTCACCCAGTCTCCACTCCTTCAAAAAATCATTAAAAACCCACTTCTTCATAAAAGCGTATCAATTAAACTGTTAATAGCTCCCGGCTGATTCCTCTCTTGCAACTGTCACTAGTCTAATACTATCCTTACCTTTTGTGTCACTTCACCTCACTCCCTCTAGCATGTAAGGGCGCCTTAGGGCGCACCGGCCCTGGGGGCGCAAAATCAGGGTGACCGGAAGGAGGGAAGCGCACTGCGCTCCCCTCCAACCGACGACCTATTGTAGCGTGGCCGAGCGCCCGGTTCTGCGGGCGCGCGAGGGAGCACTCTCCCATGTGTGCTTCCTCTTCAGCTCCCTCGCGCGCCGCATACTGATACCGGAGCCGGAAGATGACGTCATCTTCCGGCTCCAGCATCCCTACGCGGTGCGTGAGGGAGCTGAAGAGGAAGCACACATGGGAGAGTGCTCCCTCACGCCCGCCCGCCAGCCAGCCAGCCTGCTTACCCGCCCGCCAGCCAGCCTGCCTACCCGCCCGCCAGCCAGCCTGCCTACCCGCCCAGGAGCCCAGCAGCACCACTGGACCCCAGGGAATCCCTTCAGCACTCCAAAAAGGTAAGGAGGCTGGGGGATTAAATTAAAAAAAAAAAACATGTGTTAGTGTGAGTGTTAGTGTGTGTGTGTGTTTGTCTGCTAGTGAGTGTCAGTGTGTGTGTCTGCTAGTGAGTGTCAGTGAGTGTGTCTGCTAGTGAGCGTCAGTGTGTGTGTCTGCTAGTGAGCATCATTGTGTGTGTCTGCTAGTGAGCGTCATTGTGTGTGTCTGCTAGTGAGCGTCAGTGAGTGTGTCTGCTAGTGAGCATCAGTGAGTGTGTCTGCTAGTGAGTGTCAGTGAGTGTGTCTGCTAGTGAGCGTCAGTGAGTGTGTCTGCTAGTGAGTGTCAGTGTGTGTGTCTGCTAGTGAGTGTCAGTGTGTGTGTCTGCTAGTGAGTGTCAGTGAGTGTGTCTGCTAGTGAGCGTCAGTGAGTGTGTCTGCTAGTGAGCGTCAGTGAGTGTGTCTGCTAGTGAGCGTCAGTGTGTGTGTCTGCTAGTGAGTGTCAGTGTGTGTGTCTGCTAGTGAGTGTCAGTGAGTGTGTCTGCTAGTGAGTGTCAGTGAGTGTGTCTGCTAGTGAGTGTCAGTGAGTGTGTCTGCTAGTGAGTGTCATTGTGTGTGTCTGCTAGTGAGTGTCAGTGAGTGTGTCTGCTAGTGAGTGTCAGCGTGTGTGTCTGCTAGTGAGTGTCAGTGTGTGTGTCTGCTAGTGAGTGTCAGTGAGTGTGTCTGCTAGTGTCAGTGTGTGTGTCTGCTAGTGAGTGTCAGTGTGTGTCTGCTAGTGAGTGTCAGTGTGTGTCTGCTAGTGTGTCAGTGAGTGTGTCTGCTAGTGAGTCTCTTACTGAGTGTGTTTGTGTGTGTATTAGTGAGTCTGTTTGATGTCTGTTAGTGAGTGTGTGTTTGTCAGTGAGACTGTATGTTTTGTAAGTGAGTGTGTATGTATGTCTGTCGCTGAGTGTGTCTGTCAGTAAATGTGTGTCCGTTAGCTGGTGTGTATGCATCTGTTCGTGAGAGTGTGTGTGTGTCTTCAGCACTTACCTTTCTCCCTTGGCGCTGGGGATTCCTCCGCCTCTCAGCTCCGAATGCTCTTGCCGCGCACGCATTCAAACCGCCCATAGGAAAGCATTACTCAATGCTTTCCTATGGACGTTCAGTGTTTTAGAATAGCGGAAGCTCCTCTAGTGGCTGTCAGTGAGACATCCACTAGAGGCTGAATTAACCCTCGGTGAAACATAGCAGTTTCTCTGAAACTGCTATGTTTTCAGCTGCAGGGTTGAAACTAGAGGGACCTGACACCCAGACCACTTCATTGAGCTGATGTGATCTGGGTGTCTGTAGTGGTCCTTTAAGTGTGTGGGGGGGCACGGGGGGGGGGCACGGATCAATTTGCGCACTGGGGCCCCATGGGTCATGTGTACGCCACTGCACCTACCCTGGTGTCTGCCGCAGGCTGTGTGGAGGGGGCGAGGATATGAATGACATCATATCCCTGCTCCCTGTGTACCACACAGCGTGGCTGGCGCCCTGTGATGGGGCTGGGCTGCAGGACAGGACTCCAAGGAGCCAGACAGCATGCATCCAGGGGACAAGATTGAACTGATGTAAGTATGTAATTGTGTATGTCTCTGTATGTATGTATGTATGTATGTATGTCTCTGTATGTATGTATGTATGTAGGTCTCTGTATGCCTGTATGTCTTTGTATGTATGTTTCTGTATGCCTGTATGTCTCTGTATGCCTGTATGTCTCTGTATGCCTGTATGTCTGTACAAAATGTATGTTTCTGTATGCCTGTATGTCTCTGTATGTACAAATGTATGTGTCCGTATGCCTGTATGTCTCTGTATGCACAAATGTATGTGTCTGTATGCCTGTATGTCTTTGTACGTATGTGTCTGTATGCCTGTATGTCTCTGTATACCTGTATATATGTATGTGTCTGTATGACGGTATGTCTCTGTATGCGTGTATGTCTTTGTATGCCTGTATGTATGTGTCTGTATGCCTGGATGTCTCTGTATGTATGTTTCTGTATGTCTATGTATGTATGTATGTGTCTGTATGACGGTATGCCTCTGTATGTATGTCTTTATATGCCTGCATGTCTTTGTATGCATGTATGTCTCTGTCTGTGTCTGTATGTCTCTGTATGATTATTTCTGTGTTTGTATGAACCTTATTTTAAACGAGGGTGGGGGGCACCAAAATGCATCTTCGCCTGTGTAACTAAAAATCCTAGCACCGGTCCTGTGTAAGCTCATTGAGCAGGGCCCTCAACCCCTCTGATCCTGTGTGGTGGTTACAACTACATGTTTGTTCATCCACCCATTGTACAGCGCTATGGAATTTATTGTCGCTATATAAATAATAACATAATAATAATAATAATAACATAATAATAAGTGAGGGGGAGGGACATTAGCAGAGGAGGATAGGGCTGTAGGAAGTGCTGCAACCGATGTCAATTTGACCTATTTTCTTTTTTTGGGGGGTGGAGGGGATGAGGAAAAATATAGGAAGGGTTAGTCTGATAAAAGCTAGTGTTTCTGAAAAGTTCAGTGTTCAGTGAAAACGGAAAACACTTTTTTTAGGTTGGAATAACCCATTAAGTAAATATCTTCAAATTGATTTTAACGAAGAGGCGTAACAGTGATGCGAATGTGCAAATTATACTGACTTATGATTCATGCACATTATACTGGCAGCAGGCTGGAAGTCTTTGCAAATGTGAAAGACATTTCAATGTGACTTATTGTGAATGCGTGAAGAATTCTTACATAACATCTATACACGACGCATGCGCAATCTCTCTTATGAAGGCTAATGTGTCTGCTCTAAGTTCTATCGAATATGCTGAATAATTGATGGCATAATTGGTTACGAAACAAAACTTTTGATTCTAAAGCGTGGAGAGCATAAGCACATAGGCAAAGCATTACATACACGCTGCCATATGTTACGCATGCACACAGAATGTGATATTACACACACTGTTCTGCTATACAGGCCGCCAGCAGGGCATTGAATCCCATTGTCTGTTAAGGGGCTGGGTGAGTGCTGGGGCCCACATGGAGCTGTTTAACTCTATGTGGTCACATCGGACAGATAGAGATATCTACCCAAACTGGAACACATTTAATAGTTACACCTGGGCCCCTCAACAGAACAATATATTTGGCATTGTGTGTGTAGTATGTGACATGTCTCTCTGTGTGTGGTGTAGCAGTATGTATTTGCATAATGTTACACATAAATTATACTGAATGTTACACATTATTATTTTATTATTTATATAGCGCCAGCAAATTCCGAAGCGCTGTGCACATGAATTATGCCCCCACGTTACACATACATTCTACTCCATGTTACACATATACTATGCTCTATGTTACACATACACTATACTCCGTGTTATACACTATACACTATGCTCCATGTTACACGTACACCGCGCTCCATGTTACAAAGACACTATGCTCCATGTTAAACATACATCATGCTCCGTGTTACACAAACACTGTTCTCCATGTTACAAAGACACTATGCTCCATTCCACACAGACACTATGCTCCATCTTACACAGGCACTATACTTCATGCCACACATAAACTCTGCTCCGTGTTACACATACACTATTCTCCATGTTACACAGACACTATGCTCCATGTTACACATACACTGTGCTCCTTGTTACACAGACACTATGCTCCATGTTACACATACACCGCGCTCCATGTTACACACACATTACGCTCCATGCTACACATACACTATTCTCCATGTTACACATACATTATGCTTCATGTTACACATACACTATGCTCCGTGTTACACATACACTATGCTCCATGTTACACACACAATATCCTCCGTGTTACACAGACACCACGCTCCGTTTTACATGTACACCACGCTCCATGTTACACAGACACTGTTCTCCATGTTACACAGACACTATAGTCCATATTACATAGACACTATGCTCCATGTTACACTTACACTATTCTCCATGTTACACATACACCATGCTCTGTGTTACACAGACACTATGCTCCATGTTACACATACACTATGCTCCATTTTACACAAGCACTATGCTCCATGTTACACATACATTATGCTCCGTGTTACACATACACTATGCTCCATGTTACACACAAAATATCCTCCGTGTTACACAGACACCACGCTCCGTGTTACATGTACACCACGCTCCATGTTACACAGACACTGTTCTCCATGTTACACAAGACACTATGGTCCATATTACACAGACACTATGCTCCATGTTACACTTACACTATTCTCCATGTTACACTTACACTATTCTCCATGTTACACATACACTATGCTCCATGTTACACAAACACTATGCTCCATGTTACACAGACACTGTGCTCCATGTTACAGACACTATGCTCCATATTACAGACACTATGCTCCAGATTACTCATACACTATTATCCATGTTACACAGAAACTATGCTCCATATTACTCATACACTATTATCCGTGTTACACAGACACCCTGCTCCATCTTACACATACACTATGCTCTGTTACACATACTTGCTATCCAAACTGCCGAAGTTCCCATACACCAGGGGTAGGCAACCTTCGGCTCTACAGATGTTTTGGACTACATCTCCCATAATGCTTTTACAGCCATATTGCTGGCAAAGCATCAAGGGAGATGTAGTCCACAACATCTGTAGAGCCGAAGGTTGCCTACCCCTGCCATACACCATGCTATATACACTTTGCTCTTTGATACAAATGTATCTTCCTTGATGTTACATACACATACACCCTGCTCCATGTTCCATATACACCCTACTGCATGGAATGTATCCTCCATCATGTTACAGTTGTTCCATGTTTTACATACAGCCTGCTCCATATTATTTACACATCCTGATTCATGTTATGTGTACAGACAACCCCTTCATGTTGCACATTAACTCTGTTCCATTTTGCACGTGACAGCAAAACATGAATCTCAAAAGCAGCAGTGACTGAAATGTCTGTCAGCTGCATGGGGCCACGTGCATTGTGTGTAGGCGGCTGGGCCTCTAATAAACCACACATTCCCATACACACGTCAATACTACACAGAGAGTCATCAAAATGAAGCCCATGGAATAAGCAAAGCTAGGTGGAATGGGCCTTGACAGAGCTAGGAGGCAGGCCTATGGAGGAGTGTTACTTGATTGGTCAATTGAAATAATGGGAGTGGCTTAGTCATATAAATATTCGCCATTTTAAAATTGGGTTCCATTTTAATTCGAAATCTTTACCTGTTGTTAGCTGTCCCGCCCACCCTCCCTAACTTAGTGGGTTAATGGTTAAGATTTATGACTCTCCCGTTTTGTCACGGCGGCGGGGGATGGTTTAGTTTAATTGGGGGTAGGTCGGTTTTTGGTAAGTGGGATAGGTCAAGAGGAATACTTACCTTTAGATTTGGTGGTAGGTTCGAGCTCGGCGGTAGCTACGAACCTGGGGGTGTAGGGGTGTCTCGGTATGCCCCTACACTGGAAATGGATGCCCTTGGTGGCTGGGTCAATGGTGTAGGGGTGTCTTGGTATGCCCCTACAGTGGAAAGGGATGCCCTTGGTGGCTATGTGATGGTGTAGGGGTGTCTTGGTATGCCCCTACTGTGAAATGTGAAATGGGATGCCCTTGGTGGCTATGATAATAGTGTAGGGGTGTCTCGGTATGCCCCTACAATTGGAAATGGTTGCCCTGGGTGGCTGTGTTAATTGTTTATGTTATTTATGTTACATTGTTATATGGTATTATGTAAATATGTTTGAGGTCATTGTCTGGGGATTTAGTTATGTTATTTGGGGGAATGGCTGTTCAAATGTTGGTGACAATGACCTCTTAAATTTTATATTTTAATTTATATATTTATGTAATTAATAAAGCCGTGGAATATTTTGCCAAACAATCCTTGTGTCTGTGTTTATTGGAGGTATTGGTTATAACTGGAATAGGCCAAAGAGACGACAATGCGCATGTCATGGCCCTCCCTACACAAACCCAAATTAAATTATTCTCCCTATTCTAAATACTAAAGAAAACAAAGATAAAGTACATTATTTTCTTTTATTTTTTTTTTAATTCTTTATTTTTGTAGTGCGAAAATGACAACAAGCTCACAATGCCACGATAGCTAATGTAAGCTTTCCGGATCAGACAATGATAAAGCATTTGATACAGCTGCACATTTTTACAATATAATAAACATGCTAAGTCTACATATGAAGATATATGATGTTAGTAAAACATGTTGCTTTTTGTCGCTTCTCTGAATGTTAGAGTAAGTAAAGTAAACATTAGTTGAAATCTACGCTTATTCAAGAATAGGCTATACATATCATGGACGTTGCGTTGCAGTGTCCTGCGACAAACACCAAGAGGTGAAGTAATAAAAAAAGCATTAAAGAAAAATAGAAAAAAATTAAGGAAAACATAGGTAACATTGACATGGCGCCGATCAATGGCAAGTAGTGGAGTGTTAGGCTAAACAGTATACATCAGCGCTGAGCGTATAATTAATTATAAAGTGCGAGTGATATCAAAACATGCTCGATATGCCCCGGTAGCTACTCCCCGCATAGTAAAAACCATCATGAAGGGTGGTTGGCCTGGCATGCAAACACCCTGCACATTTTAACCTTTTATACAACCCCAGTTAGGTGAAATGTTGCAGTGCATCTAACTATGTGAGGTGGTGTGCATATCTCTGTGTACACGTCTAGTTCCTCTCATGTGTTGAGGCCTGGGCCTCTTATATCATGTTTGGATTGTTTGTCTTGCTATAGAGCTATTGGTATTGGGGAACAGTTGTACCCTTTTCTGGGCTATTTGGGCTTTGTATAAGAATAAATACCAAGCTCTTGTGGTCGCCTGAGGGCGTGGGGGGTGGGGGGGGTACCGTCGACTCGGTCTGTCGGTCGATTTGAGAGTGGGCTATTTATGTGGGTACTCCCGTTTGTGTTGCGCTGAATATTTAAAGGAAAAGTTGAAGGGTAAGAAAAAACAAAATTAGCTAAACTCTTTATAAATTCAAAACTTTTGAGTTAGCCCTGCAGTTTTGCAGAGCACTATAAGGCTTCTTTGTGTGATAGTCGTTAGTCCCAATGGGGACTAATGGCAGATCATATCAAAAGCGGTTGAAAAAATATTACTAATAGAAAAATAAATTAGGCTGTGGTGGTACCAGGCTGGTATTGTTAGGGGACAACAGTGTCTCTCTGCCTGCAGTCCGAGGCGCTTCAGGTGGTGGCTGCTGCATGGGTTTCTTTCCTTGGGCCCTGTGGGACAAATGGAGGTGCAGTTGCTGGATTCCAGATGTGGGTGGTGGTTATTAACGACCCGCAGTTAGCCATGGAGTCCCCTGGGAGCCCCAATGTAGGCAACAGTCCCTTTGCTCCCTGTAGATTGTGAACTGGGTGACTGGTGTCTCCATGTTGTACCTGCAGGGTGCGGGGTGATCTTCATCGATATTGTATGTTGTTCGCTCGTAGGAGGGACGTGAAAGGTTACATGCTCCTCCATTGCTCCATCTGAGAAATCCTCAGAGATATCAGAGGCATAGTGTGTTCCCCGATAGTGTGTTCCCCGATAGATCTTGGTAGAAGGAGAGTGCCATGCTCTCGACAGAGTATGGGGAATGATTGCGTACCGCGTTGAGGACCGCCATTTTGTCCTTACTCCTCTGGACTGGATGATCAGGTCTCGTGGTGCCTCGGATGGGGCCTTGACCGGTTTAGGTAAGTGGAACATCTCCTCTATCTCCACCGTTTTCGCATGCTTGGGCGGTAGAAGCGCTTGGGCGGTAGAAGCGCTTGGAGAAGTCTGCGTACCAGGTGGTTGCTTCAGGGATCCCCCTGACCTTGAGGTTTAGACTCCTCCTTTAGTCCTCCGCCGCCGTAAGCCGCAGGTCTGTTTTTGCTTGTTGCTGTTTCAGCTCTAATACTGTTTGCTGCAGAAGCAATATTTGCTGAGCATTTTGGCTGGTTTCCCTTTCCAGTGTACGGCCTGTCAGGCCTCTCAGGTCTTGACGGATTTGGGCCACGTCGGCCTGTAGTGTGTGTTGAAGGCCCGCTAGCAATTCTTTTAGGACTGCTGTTGTGACTGGAGCCGAGTCTGGTGGTAAGGGTGGCGGCTTGGGGGCCGGTAGTGTAGGTACATGCTCCTCCATTGCTCCGTCTGAGAAATCCTCAGAGATATCAGAGGCATAGTCCGCAAAGGCGGCCATCTTGGGTTCCCCAGCTCTTTGGGCCTGTCGCCAGAGTTCCCCTATGTTCTTACTTATGCTTGGCTTGTCCGGCTTAGCTTTCATGCTCTTACGACCCATGGTGCCTTCGCCTTCCCGGTGCTCCGTTTTGGGGTTATGTGAGTTTATAGCCTTGTATTCTGTGTTAATGTGGCTTGTTGGTGCTGAGCAGTTCCAACGTGCGGCCATTCAGTTCAGCAGCTTGGCTCCGCCCCCCCCCAGTACATTATTTTTTAACGTGGGCATTTTAAGCATCAAAATCATTTTATCTTAATAAAGTGGTTTTGGGGCCTAGATACTGCCCCTGCTTTGTCACCGCTAAGAAATGGTACTGTTTACATTTTGCAATGTCTAGTGCTTGTCATTCAAACAGTCACTAGCTTCATAATAAAAAAGGTTTAATAACTGAATCTATCTGACGCCTGGTGTGTCAGCATGTAAAGTGTGCTGACGTGGACCCTGGATTTGCATTCAGTGAAACACTGTATCAGTGGATTGTGGCAATAGGCACACATGAGCCAAATGTAAAGATTCTCTCTGAGCCATCAAGTTCGATGAATTCACAGGTATTATAGGTTAGTTATATCCATTTAAAAGCTTCTTCTTTTTTTTAAAGGGAGACCCTACATTTACATGTTTTAAAGAACACACGTAACTAAAACCGCAATATTTTATTTTCCATTAGACTGTGCCTTTAAGATCTCTCGTGCTAGAGGAAGTTTTCTAACACAAAGAGATCATTTACTACTCTCCTATTGGATGATCTCTGGAACAAATCTTGACATAAACCGCTTTCTTCTTTCTCAAAACAGATACATTGATAAGAATCTCAAACTTACACAGAGCATCTCTTTTTTTTCCGCTTCAAACTTTTTGATAAAGAAATTTGAAATTAAATTAAAAAAAGATATGTTCTCGGAGTAGACTTTTCATTTGATAGCTTTATCATTTTTATTACCCAAGGGTTCTCAAAATGGCATCCTGGGAGCTCTGGGCTTAAGCCCCTGTAGTAAAGTGCAATCAGCAGACGCGTTTCAGCATTGTAACCTTTTTCCAGTACTCCGAAATGCGTCTGCTGATTGTACATTACTACAGGCACTTTATATCTATCTTATCTGGGTAAGTAGGTAGTGAGTGATACCCATTGTGGACTTTAACTTTGAACTCCCACTACCACTTTACCTTAGTACCCATGTTTTAGTATACTGTTGCTTGTTTTAATGTTTATTCTGTTCAATAAATTGATTTTTAAATACTGAAGATCCATCATACAGTTGTTGGGAACCTTGGGGCTATTGGATCGGTTAGCCATCTGTGGCACCTTAGAGCCTATAATACAGAGCCTGGGACGGATCTGGGCCATGTGAGTGAAACTCCAACTCCATTCCTTTATATATATATATATATATATATATATATATATATATATATATATATATATATATATATATGTTTTTTACGGTTCACACTATGTTGCTTTGTATTTTCTGTTTTTAGGTATCCTTTGGAACCCATTATTAAGTATATACATTGGTATTTATATTAACAACCATCTTATCCTTTGTGTCACAGGGTTTATTTCCTTGCTTGTATGTATGTTTTATCTATTTTGACGTTTTTTTCTGAATGTTTGGGGAAAGAACGTAATATACTAGTTTGACACACTTTATCGTTTTTTTTGTAAAGTAATCAATAGTGCTTTGAGACAGTCTCTCCCTGCAGTCACACATTGCAATGCATTCTAATTTATGCACCCATCCTGCTCTTCTGTATCCCGGAGGGTGAGGAACTGAAAAATTTGGTTTCCATCACTGAGACCACCTACCATGGTGGTGGTACCGGTAAGCTTTCCAATGTCAGTCACCTATAGTTTTATACAATGCATGAAATGTATCCATGGGGATCACTGCTGGACACCCTTGTCAACCACTTTTTGGAGATGATGTATCTCATACATGCATTGGAGGTGCTTTGCATGTATGTTTGCGTGCCATTGTACATATCACATAGTAAAATTAACATTAGCATGTCCTTCCATTAACCCTGATTGTAGGATGGTGGCCTCGGTTGTATGTGAGACAGGAAACAAAATAAGATATTTCATTCTCCTTGGCTCTCAAATTATCGCCTTGTCAAAGGAAGGATTTGGAAAAAGACTTTAAATCCGGACAGAAGGACATGTTGATAAAGGAGTAAAAAAGGGAACCATCGATTTATATCCTCGTGACATATCTTGATTAAGAGAAGATAAAATCCTACTTAAGAGGAACAGTCTAAGCACAATAACTACTACAGTCTGCTGTGTTGGTATGTTGGTTGTGGTGGTTATGGTGACGGCATGCTCCTGGCACTATCTCCTGGTTCTGTGTCAAACAGTTTTCAAGGTTCCCTAATGCCTATGGCCCAGCCCCTTGCTCGGCATATTGTTATCATACCACATTAGCCATGTCGGTTTTGTTTAGATTTGGATGGTATTCCTGGCCACCTAAATCCAATGAAAACTATCCAGTAATGGAAAGAATTGATATTGATCATTCCACATGAGGAATATGTAGAGCAAGCAAGGTGGCCATGTGTTGGTACTAAACCCCTACAATCGTCTGTAGCGGCTATGGTTTATAGAGTGTCCCAATAAATGATAAATAAAAAGCAAGTAAGCATAGAATCATGACATGCATACTTATTAAAATGTGCCATTACGTATTCTATAAATGACTCCATGTTCTAGAAACTACGGTATGCACACTACCTTGTGTTCTAGAGGTGGCACCATACCCTCTACTTCACGTTCTAGATTCTGCTCCATATTATGTGTTCTGGAACAGGCCTGCTGAATTGCTGCCTCCACCCCCAGATGTTGATTGATTACAATTTCCATAATCATCTGTCAATCGTAAGCTTCCAGAGCATGATGGAAGTGGAAGTGTGAAAACAACTAGAAACCTTCACACTCCTATCTCAGAAACTGATGCGTAAACACCATGTTCTGGAACTTGCTATATTAACATGACTCAGTGTTCTCGAAACAGCTATACACATATATGACCATGTTCTATAGCCCTCTCCACACAAAATTATTCCGTGTTCTATTGCCCACACTGCAAGTCTTAGAACATGATCTACACACACACACACCACTCCATGTTCTTGAAACTATCTATCTATCTATCTATCTATCTTCTGTGTCTATATATCTCTATCTGTCTACCTATACAAACTACTAAATTTCTTTAGAAGCCGTTGCATATCCACCATTTCTAGAACATACACCATACACACTATTCCATCTTTAAGAATCTGTTCCATTCACTCCTCTCCATGTTCTAGAGCGGGGGGAGGGAACCATGTTTTGGAGTGCCAAAGGTTGCCTACTTCTGTTCTAGAAAATACTCAGTATTCTATACACGTATGTTATATGTTCTAGAATATGTATTAAAAACCTGTTATGAGAACGACCAGATTGGTCTATGTTATACAGTGTTGTTTGCAGTGCTCTTCTGTTCTTATAAAACGTATACTCCAGGTACGCACTCTACATTTTATATACCTACGCTGCTCTGCATTCTAGTTTTTGTGTGTGTCTGTGTGTTTGGCAAAGTGCATCTGAGTGTGTGTCAGTGTGCATTTGTGTATGTGTATCTGTGTGTGGCTGAGAGTGTGTCAGTTTGTGCTTGTGTTTGTGGATGTGAGTTTATTTCTCTGTGCGTGTCTGGGAGTTTGTCAGTTTCTGCTGTCTGTTACTTTCTTTGTTTTGTTACTGTTTTTAGATGCACACTCATTTGTGCTAGCTATAAACCAGCTGTTGTACAGGGGTGTAGGCAACCTGTTGTACTCCATCTGCCGTGGCCAGCGTCTCCCGTGATACGAGGCTGGGAGCAGTCACAGCAGCAGACTGACAATGCATGTTTTTCTATAGCACTTAGGTCCATGTCAGACACAATGATGTGGCCAGCAGCACTGCACTACCCTTTGTGTTTCAGACACTTCTCTGCACAGACACATGTTGCCAGCCACCATGTTGCAAAACACAGTGCTCAATACATGCAAATGAATCTTCATGTCAGACCCACATTTCTTATATGAGAGAGAGCAACAGGATGTGTGGACATGTTAATCTGCATACACCAGCAACTTATTCAAACACCGCGCATTGCTTTGCAGAGCAGGGACAGTGCAGCTGCCATACTGTACAATATCCCCCATAACAGGAAGTGGGGGTACTCCCTTCCCCCAAACACCCTGCCAAGCTGCCACCCTCCCCACTGCAGGAAGTGTCACACACACACAGACACTTCCTTTATTCAAACATCTGACAGTGTATAGTGTAACAAAATAGGGGCCAATGACTCAACTCTGTTACTAGAATCATTATATGGATACACAACAGAAACAATACCATTAAATAGAATGTGTGCCTGTATGGAAAAGACAAGCACAATGTATTTTTAACAAGACATTAATATGCCATCTATCTATCTATCTACCTATCTATATACCTATCTCCCTCTCTCTATCTCTCTCTCTTTATTTGTCTGTCTGTCTATTTATCATGTCTGTCTATCTATCTATCTATCTATCTATCTATCTATCTATCTATCTATCTATCTATCTATCTATCTATCTATCTATCTATCTCTCTCTCTATTTGTCTGTCTGTCTATTTATCATGTCTATCTATCTAACTATCTCCTCTCTCTATCTTTCTAATACTGCCTGCCTGTCTGTCATTTACAGAAAATATATTTTAAAGTGAAAATATACAGAGGTGACACAGTGAGACATGTTGTTTGTATAGGGAATCGTTCACATGCCATTAGACCGGCTGTATCAATCCTATTGTATCTGAAGCTACTCGTACTGGATTGATAGGATTGTATATCTTGTTATAAATGATAATTGGTGAAGGCTATCGCAATGGTTTCATTTAATCAGACTGTGTGACCTATGATTGGCATTGGGAGAAGTATTTTTTATTTAATAAGCAGCAGTTGTGGGGTACACATTTAATTTTTGCACCCCATATTTAATGCCATAATAATGTATGCTGTAATAAGGGCCATGCTTCACACTACCTAGAAATGGAAAGCTAGAAGCCTATCAATGTAATACCAGGTGTCTTACCTTGATTGGAGCTGTGCTGAAACGTATTTTTCTGCTTGGAGCCGGCTCCTCCTCTTCAGAAAGACCCTCAATCTCTAGGCAACTGTTCACTGCTTCATAAAAGCCATCCTCATCTTCTTCCAAACCACTGCCCCCTGAATCCTCCCCAAGTCCACTGCAGGCACTGAGTTCTAGCACTTCAACCTCAGACCAGTCTTCCCTCTTATAATCCTCCTCAGCCACCTCTCCTTCTCCTTCTTCTGCCAAATCGGCCTCCCGCGCCGTCACCCCCTTTACTTCCAAGCCACCATTTTCAGTTCCAGTGTTGACAGTCTCTTCTGTTTTTGGGGCGTCCGTTTCCTTCGGTGCATCGGTTTCAGACTCGCCACTCTCTTCGACCTCCACCGGTTTGATTTTACGGATCTCTGGGACTGTTGCTGGCCTGTTTCGCCCATCTCCCACCTTTTCTAAAGTCTTTTTCTCCTCGCCTACCTTGGGAGTATCTGGTTGAAAAAGTCTTGTACGCCGCCCCGTTGGACCTTTAACTGGAATTTTATGTAGGTTGTTGCGCAAATCTGCGTTTTCAAAGACTGCGCTCAGCTGGCTCACAGTAGGGGAGACCGCCTCTGTGTCTAGCTTGTCAAGTGACTCTGTGCTACCTCCAAACCGTACAACAACGTCCAATTTTCTGTCTTGAAAACCTCCCCTCTCCTTGCGCAGGAAAATTCTATTTGTGGTCTCCTTTTCTTGCAGGTTTCTCTCAAAAACCCGACGCGCTTCTTGCAACTTGGAAGGCGGCCTGTCTGCCGGGGGGTCAAAATGACTTACCCTCTCTGACACGCTGGTTCCTAGCTTCAGTAGTGCACTGTGGTTGACATTCTCATTCAAGCTGCCGGCCCGCGGCAATGTCAGTCGTGACGGTTTCTCCTTTGCCCGCCCAGGTTCTGGCTCAGTACCTGGTGGGCCCGTTCCCATTTGCAGGAACATATTTTTTATGCGGTGAACATTGGAACCATATTTGCAGCGCGATTTGCGCATTTCTTCAGATTCTGGCTCTGGCATGCCATCTTTGCCGGTGCGGAGCGTTTGTACCCCGACTTCATATGCATTCCTATGTGGGGATGAACTCCTGGGCCCCCCACCTGTGGTCTTACCCTCTGTCTTCATCATTTTGGAAATATAGGACGTGGGTACCCAGATCTCATATTCCTCTACTCTCCTCCACCACCTCCTCCTGTTTTCTCTCTGATTCTCACATCAAGTCGCTTTCTCTGAATTAAGCATCCCTTCCTTCTCTGCAACGGAGCAGCAGAACAATGTAACACAGCTATGTAGCAGAGTCACCCACCATGTCACAGTAGCTGATGCATCCTGGCCTAAGCTAGCATCACGAAAAGCAACATCCTCCTTCCTCCTTTCTCTCTGTGACCCCCCTCCCTCCTCTCTCTATCACTCCCCCTCTCTTGCTCTCTCCTTTTTTTTCCTGCCTTCTGCAATCATGAGGGGTTCCTGCAGGGTCCTACAGAGAGAAGGTTCTGTGAGCTTAACAAAAACACAGGGAGGGAGGGAGGATTAAAAAAAAAGATGAATCCATCTGTCGAAATATATTAATGGACTGACTCAGGATACAATATATGTGTATGTGTGTTTATTTTTATAGAATATATAAAGCGTAAAGATAGATGTGTGTGTGTGTGTACGTGTATATTTATACATATAAAATAATAATGAAAAAAAAATATATATCTTTATTTCCTACTTTTTTTGTACTGCTGCTAATACATATATGTTTTAGACTTGAGAAAGCTTGCAATTCCAAAATTCTGTTAGTCCAATAAAAGAGGTGTTAAAGATACTAACTTCATCTGTTATTTTCAAATATATAATTATAATGTTATTATTATTTCCATATTCCCTGTTACACAATTCTCTATATCAGGGGCAGGCAACCTTTGGCACTCCAGATGTTGTGGACTACATTTCCCATAAGGCTCTTAGCCAGCCAAAAAAGCTGGCAAAGCATCATGGGAGATGTAGTTCCAGTATGTGGAGTCCGAAAGATTGCCTACCCCTGATCTAGAAAGTAGTTAACTGAGATTTATAGACTTGTTGTTTTTGAATTAAATATCAGGCTAATGTATTAAATCTAGCACAGGCACGTTATCATTGTCAATAATCTATGCATTTGGTGTGGTTGTAGTATTTTTTTTTTTAACTTCATATAAGTTCATTTGTCATATTTCTGAGAATTAACATCATTGGCCATTCTTTAGTAATGATCTTCCATTAATGGAAACGAGATGGTGGATATATTAGAATAAACCAGACTGTGACTATTGGTCTGTAAAGGAATACATTAAGCACAATACCCACTTCAGCACACTGTAGTGGTTATGGTGCCAGGAGTGCATTAGTGCTTTCCTATTGTAAGTAGTCAAATCATTTTAGAACGTCCTAGCCTCTTATCTGGGGTCCACCAGGCACCACTCCTCGCTTCCACTACTTCCTACAGAGAGTCTGAAGCTCTGTCTGAATGGATAAGCTCATTGGGTGAGAGTCATCAGCTCAGGGCCAATCTGGGGCAGCTACACAGAGTGCACGCACCTAGGTACCAGAAGGTGGGGGCGCTGAGAGGAGCGGGACAATGGCCTGTCACAGGGGGGCCAGGAGGTGGCTGGCTGGTCACCTTAGGGCTCCCCCGAAGTGGGTGCTTACTCGCTAAAGCACAGAGTAGGCACCTGCTTACCTGGATGGCAGATACCTACTCTGCCTAAATATTCCAGGAGGGGAGGAAGCAGGCAGGTGGCGACGGAGTGCTGATGCTCTTCCATTTCCTCTCAGGGAGCAGCAAGTAACTGAAAGAATTCAGGAGCCAATGGAACCCGGGGATAAAATGTCCACTGGGTCCCAGGGAGAAGAACCACATTAGCAATACCATAGGTAGGGAGGCTGAATGTGAAAAAAAAAAAAAAAAACACAAGAAATACAATTAATCTGTGAGTGTGTGTGCAAGAATTTGTAAATATGTGAGTGTCTGTTAGTGAGTGTGTCTGTCTGTCAGTGAGTGTGTCTGTCTGTCAGTGAGTGTGTTTTAAATCAGTGAGATTGTGTGTCAGTCATTGAGAGTGTGTGTCAGTGTGTCTGTCTGTCAGTGAGTGTGTTTCAAATCTGTGAGAATGTTTGTCTGTCATTTAGAGTGTGTGTCAGTGTATCTGGCAGTGTGTGTCTGTCAGTGACACACACAAACTGAGATTGTGTCTGTAATTGAGAGTGTGTGTCAGTGTGTCAGTCAGTGAGTGAGTCTGTCTGTCAGTGAGTGTGTTTCAAGTTAGTAAGATAGTGTGTCTGTCATTGAGAGTGTGTCAGTGTGTCTGTCAGTGTGTGTGTGTCTGTTGGTGAGAATGTGTTACTGTCAGTGAGTGTTTTAAATCAGTGAGAGTCTCTGTCTGTCATTAAGAGTGTGTGTCAGTGTATATGTCTTTGAGTGTGTGTCTGCCTGTGTTTGTGAAATCAGTGAGTGTGTGTCTGTCGGTGAGAGAGTGTGACTGTCAGCGAGTGTGTCTGATTACAATAAGGGGTGGGGTTTATTGATAGAGAGGTGGAGTCTTGCCATTGAAACATGCATGTCAGGATTGGACATTTTCAAGAGGGTTAGAAAGATGACCACAACCACCTGGGGGCACCCAAAAAATAATTCTGCACCCAGGAGTCGGTGCCAACAGGACAGACTCTGTATCAGCTGATATTCTAGAACAATGAGCTAGCTGTGCACTATGGGGCTTGGCTCTAAGAAGAAGCTGCTGGCTCTCTGTAGGAAGTAGTGGATGCTGGGAGTGACACCTGGAAAACCGCAGCTAAAAAGCTAAACTGTTGACTACTTACAATGGGGAGGGTGTCAGGGCACTCCTGGCACCATAACTACTGCAGAATGTTTGCCATTTTCTTCTAATCTATCTCTCTGTGAAGCTCCTTTCTTGACATATTGCTATTGAAAAAAATGCACTTCCACAATCACAATGTCAATTACATTCACGTTCAGCCAAAGGCAGACAAAATTGAAAACAGTCAAGTTACTGAAGTCAAGAGCAGCTTGATGTCACATACATATTGTCTATTCAGTTACTAGAGAGAATTGTGGCTGTAGTTCAGTCTGGGTTCCAGGCACCAGTAAGGTTCTCTAGAATTCTCTAAGAAAGTGATCTATATTCACAAATTAATTGAATCAGTTCTATAAAATAATTGCCAGGTGAGATGATGTCAGACAGGATTCCCAATGATTTAAACAGCTTTTCAAATGAAAGCAGCAATAAAGAACTAGTAAGTTGAATATTTGCAAGTTCTAATGAGGTGGACCATGCAGCTCTCTTGTGAATAAGTGATAACACCAAACTTAGCTCTCCATCCGTCTAACGTAGAATGGAAGGGAGTTCCACAGAAAAGGTGCAGCCATGGAGAGGTCTTAGAAACATAGAAACATAGAATGTGACGGCAGATAAGAACCATTAGGCCCATCTAGTCTGCCCAGTTTTCTAAATACTTTCATTAGTCCCTGGCCTTATCTTATAGTTAGGATAGCCTTATGCCTATCCCATGCATGCTTAAACTCCTTTACCGTGTTAACCTCTACCACTTCAGCTGGAAGGCTATTCCATGCATCCACTACCCTCTCAGTAAAGTAATACTTCCTGATATTATTTTTAAACCTTTGTCCCTCTAATTTAAGACTATGTCCTCTTGTTGTGGTAGTTTTTCTTCTTTTAAATATAGTCTCCTCCTTTACTGTGTTGATTCCCTTTATGTATTTAAATGTTTCTATCATATCCCCCCTGTCTCGTCTTTCCTCCAAGCTATACATGTTAAGATCCTTTAACCTTTCCTGGTAAGTTTTATCCTGCAATCCATGAACCAGTTTAGTAGCCCTTCTTTGAACTCTCTCTAAGGTATCAATATCCTTCAGAAGATATGGTCTCCAGTACTGTGTACAGTACTCCAAGTGAGGTCTCACCAGTGTTCTGTACAATGGCATGAGCACTTCCCTCTTTCTACTGCTAATACCTCTCCCTATACAACCAAGCATTCTGCTAGCATTTCCTGCTGCTCTGTTACATTGTCTGCCTACCTTTAAGTCATCAGAAATAATCACCCCTAAATCCCTTTCCTCAGATGTTGAGGTTAGGACTCTATCAAATATTCTGTACTCTGTCCTTGGGTTTTTACGTCCAAGATGCATTATCTTGCACTTATCCACATTAAATGTCAGTTGCCACAACTCTGACCATTTTTCTAGTTTACCTAAATCATTTGCCATTTGGCTTATCCCTCCTGGAACATCAACCCTGTTACATATCTTAGTATCATCCGCAAGAAGACACACCTTACCATCAAGACCTTCTGCAATATGACTAATAAAAATATTAAAGAGAATGGGTCCAAGTACAGATCCCTGAGGTACCCCACTGGTGACAAGCCCAAGCTTCGAATATACTCCATCGACTACAACCCTCTGTTGCCTGTCACTCAGCCACTGCCTTACCCATTCAACTATATTGGAATCCAAACTCAAAGATTGCAGTTTATTGATAAGCCTTCTATGTGCAACAGTGTCAAAAGCCTTACTGAAATCTAGGTAAGCAATGTCTACTGCACCACCCTGATCTATAATTTTAGTTACCCAATCAAAAAAATCAATAAGATTAGTTTGGCATGATCTCCCTGAAGTAAACCCATGTTGTCTCTGATCTTGAAATCCATATGTTTTTAGATGTTCAACAATCCTATCCTTTAACATGGTTTCCATCACTTTCCCCACTACTGAAGTAAGGCTTACTGGCCTATAGTTGCCTGACTTGGAGACGAGCATCAGATGTGGGAGTATGGACAGAGTATGGACAGAGGATAGACATAGGTCTTCGGCAGAGCGCAGGGGCCTCGACGGGACATATTTGTGTATTAGGGAGGATAGGTAGCTTGGAGCAGCATTATGTAGGGACTTGTAAGCAAGCACCAGAATCTTAAACTGAGCCCTATATCTAACTGGAAGCCAATGTAGGGACTGACAGAGGGGAGAGGCGTGGGAGGTGCGGGCGGACAGGAAAATGAGCCTTACCGCTGCGTTCATAATAGATTGCAGCGGTGCAATCTAGGAACACGTAAGAACACTGAGAAGGGGATTGCAGTAGTCAAGACGATAAAGAACAACGGCATGGACCAGCACCTTAGCAGCGTCTGGTGTTAAATAGGGGCGGATGCAAGCTATGTTTTTGAGATGAAAGCGGCAGGATTTGGCGATCGACTGGACATAAGGGGTGAAGGAGAGGTCTGAGTCAAAGACAACACCTAGGCAGTGAACCTGCGAGGTAGAGGTGATGGCGCCGCCGTTGACTTGGAAGGACATTTGAGGGAGGAAAGACCTGTTTTGAACAGGTTGAGTTCAAGGAAGTGAGCAGCCATCCAATTGGAAATCGCGGAGAGGCAGTCAGAGACACAAGTCAAGATTGGCGGAGAGAGATGAGGAGAGGACAGATAGATTTGCGTGTCATCTGCATATAAATGATAATGGAAGCCAGAGGAGCTGATGAGTTTACCAAGGGAGGCAGTATAGATGGAGAACAGTAGGGGACCAAGGACTGAAACTTGGGGGACACAAACAGAGAGGGGTTGGGGAGAAGAGGTAGACCCAGAGAAAGAAACACTGAAAAAGCGCTGGGAGAGGTAGGAGGAGCACCAGGAGAGAGCAGTATCTTGTAGACTGAGATTATGGAGAATGAGAAGAAGCTGTTGATGATCTACATTGTTAAAGGCAGCAGAAAGATCAAAGAGAATTTGGATAGAGTAATGGCCGTGAGATTTAGCAGTGATTAAATCGTTGGATACGTTGGTCACAGCTGTTTCAACAGAGTGATGAGCGCGGAATCCAGACTGAAGCGGGTCAAGCAGAGAGTTGAATTCGAGGAAGTCTGTCAATACACAACTCTCTCAAGGATCTTGGAGGCAAACGGCAGTAGCGATATAGAGCGGTAGTTGGATGGGGAGTTGGGGTCGAGGTTGGTTTTTTTCAGCATTGACATTATAGTTGCATGCTTGAAGGAAGGATGAAGGAAATGTGCCGGAGGAAAGGGAGAGATTGAAAAGTTTAGTGAGAGGAAGAGAAAGAGAGGAAGACAGAGTGCAGATGAGATATAAGGGAATAGGATCGAGGGAACAAGTGGTGGGGCGGGAGGATCGGAGCAGAGCGGAAACCTCTTCTGTTGTAGTAGGTGCGAATGAGCATAGAACAGTGGAGTGAGTGGGGTTGGGTGATGTATTGGAAGATTTATTGGAAGGGGAAGGAGAAAGATTCGAGATCTCTTCCCTGATTGTAGAAATCTTCTCAGTGAAGTGAGTTGCAAAGTTTGAGGCAGACAGGGTGGTAAGAGGAAGGAGAGCAACAGGGCGAAAGAGAGTATTAAAAGTGTGAAATAGGCATTTGGGTTGGCGGGATACTGTGCTTATGAGGGTGTTGAAGTAATTTACTTTTGCAGAGGAAAGAGCCGGAGCGTAGGAGCGCAGCATTAAGTCAGGTGCAGAGTTAGACTTTCTCCAACAGCATTCAGCAGTTCTAGAACATTTTTGGAGATATCAGATCAGCTTGGTGAGCCAGGATTGTAATTGGGAATGCTTGATGCATTTAAATGTAGGAGGTGCCATGATGTCTAGTTGAGAGGAGAGAGTAGAGTTGTATAGTGAGGTTGCAGAGTTAGGGCAAGTAAAATTTGAGATGGGTAAAAGGACAGTTTGGAGTTTGGTGGAGAAATGCTGGAGATCAAGGCAGTGGAAGATTTCTGCGAGATTGGAGAGTTGAGGGTGGTGAGATTTGGGTATGGGATATGCCGATGTCAAAGTTCAGCAGATGGTGGTCAGATAAAGGAAATGGAACAATGGATAGATTAGAGGTGGTACAGAGATTGGTGAAGATGAGGTCAAGAGTGTTTCCTGCTGTATGAGTTTCTGAAGTAGACCACTATGTGAGGCCGAAGGAGGAGGTTACAGAGAGCAGACGGGAGGCATCAGGGCAGTTGAGGTTGTTGATTGGGATGTTAAAGTCTCCAAGTATGAGGTAAGGAGTGCTGGAGGAGAGAAAGTGGGGTAGACAGGAAGAAAAGTGTTCAATGAATAGCCTAAGATGACCGGGGGGTGGGGGGGGTAGATGATGGCAATTCTTAAAGGAGTGGGCTTAAATATGTGGACAGTGTGAACTTCAAAGGAAGTAAAGGATAGGGCAGGGGCAGGGAGGATAGGTTGAAAAGTACATTGAGGGGAGAGAAGGATGCCTACACCGCCGCCTTTACAGTTGAGTCTGGGAGTGTGGGAGAATTGTAGTCCACCGAAACATAAAGAAGCTGGTGTAGCGGTATCAGAGAGGGAAAGCCAGGTCTCAGTGAGTGCTAGTAGTGTGAGGGAATTAGAGATGAAGAGGTCATATATGGCTGTTGATTTAATATTGCTACAGATGGAACAAACTACCATAGGTTCTGACTACAATGGATCTCAGAGCTTTCCTGACTCGCTGAAGGTTTCTTGCTTTCCTGGCTTACTGAAGGTTCTGAGCTTTCTTGATTTGCTGAAGGTTTAAAAAATTGACCACATCAGTGATTTGAAGTGGTAATGGTTCATGGAGTCTGTATGTGCAGCATTTTTTGTATGAAAATACACATACAGAGATTAACTCCTTAACTACCAAAGGTGTAACTCCACCCCTGCCAGCATCATAGGGGTGTCATCAGCAAGTTCGGAACTAGAGTTTCAGGCTGGCTAATGTCAATTTTGTGCAACGAAATGTCAGTCGTTGGCTAAAAGTGGTCAGCTAATGTTCTCAGGCAATGAAGGTTGACAACTGCTGCTTCCTCAGCTCTGCAGAATCTTGAATTGCATCAGTGGACCACCAAGGAGCATCAGAACCTGGCAAGGACACAAGAAAGGGGGAAAACTGTTTATAAATGGTTTGCCCCATAACTGGGTAACTGGTTCCGGGATCTCCTGGCATTATAACCACTACAACAGATGAATACCTCATGATACACATTCACCCTTGCCTGTAAGACCCCAGAGAACCTTAGCCCAGTGACTGGTTATTCTGCAGACCTGTTGACAGAAGCCCATCATTTAGTTCATGATTCACCTATATCCCTGCTCCATATTCCAGCTTTTGTGCCCTACCTTCTACCTTCTGATAAGTTTGACTCAAGGATTTCTGACCTTCTGCTTTTTCATTGAACCTACAAACCTTGACTGCCTGTCCTGACTCCTGGACTTGGACTTGGACATCACTCCTTCCTTCAATTGCTAACAAAACAGATTTAATTATGTGATTTAATGCAGCCTCCATGCCACTTCAACCTTCATTGGAGTCTGTTTCCACCATTAGGTCTCCCCTGATAGTGGTAAATTGCAAGGATGTGCTACCTGCCAGCAATCTGATTTCAGCACTGCAACTTAATGGTCCAGCCCAAACAATATATATGCTGGGCTGTTGTTGTATTATCGTGTGTGTTTCAGGTCTCTTGTTGTATCAGTGTGTGTTTGGAAGCTGGTGGTGTTTGACAGCTGTTGTTGCATAAGTGCATGTTTGGGGATTGTTAATGAATCAATGGGTGTGTAAGAATGTTGTTGCATTAGTATGTATTAGGGGTTGTTGATGTAAGTATCATTGTGTGTTTGGGGGCTCTTGGTGTATCACTGTGCCTGGGGGCTGTTGGTATATAAGTTCAAGTTTGGGGTTGTTGTTGATATCAGTGTCTGTTGTGGCTGCTGGCAAATCTGTGTACAATTTGGAGCAGTTGGTGGCTGAAAGTGTGTTTGATGTTTGTTGGCGCATCAGTGTTTTGTAGTCTGTTGGTTAATCAGTGTGTGTTTGGGAGACGGTAAGTCACTGTGTGTTTGAAGCTATTTTGTGTCACTGTGTGCTTGGGGCTATTCATGGATAACTGTGTATCTGAGACTGTTGGTGGTTCACCTTGTTTGCATTGAGCTATTGGTGGGTTCACAGTTTGTATGATGTTGTTGGTGAATGACTACGTGTTTGGAGTCTGTTGGTGAATCATTGTTTGTTTGGAGCTGTTGGTGGATCACTGTATGTGTTTGAGGTTATTGGTGGAACACTATTTATTTAAGGCCTGTTGGCACATCACTGTGTGCATGCAGCAATGGTTCAGTTACTGTGTGTTTGATAGATACTATTGATATGCTATTACTGGTAGATGTTTGAGGGCAGCAAGTGTATTGGTCTTAGGATTCCCAGACCCACCATGTTTCGTTGGATGCAATATTTTTTCAGTATAATGGGTAAAACAAGAATAATGAACCTCTGTAGTATGTAGCATTCATATGTTCATTTGTTGTTGGAAGGAATTGTTTCTTCCATGGAAGTTCCTCATTCCCTCACCCCAACAAATACTATTGAAGTGCTTCCTGTTCTAAGGAGATCGAAGGAGGTAAGCATGCATATACTTTCACAACAAAGCACTAACTTCAGGGTCTCTGTTTGGAGTGGTGGAAGCAGGCAGTGGTGCCAGGCAAACCCCAGGTAGGAATTCATACCGCTCCAAAATGAAATGTAGTAGTGGAAGTAGTGGAAGCAAGGAGTGGTGCCAAGTAAATCCCAGGAAGGAAATCAAACCGCTCCAAAATGAAGTGTAGGAGTGGAAGTAGTGGAAGCAAGAAGTGATGCCAAGCAAACCCCAGGTAGAAAAAACAAACCGCTCTAAAATGAAGTTTAGTAGTGGAAGTAGTGGAAGCAGGCAGTGGTGCCAGGCAAACCCCAGGTAGGAAATCAAACCGCTCCAAAATGAAGTCTAGTAGTGAAAGCAGTGGAAGCAGGCAGTGGTGCCAGGCAAACCCCAGGTAAGAAATCAAACCGCTCCAAAATGAATTGTAGTAGTGGAAGTAGTGGAAGCAAGAAGTGGTGCCAAGCAAGCCCCAGGTAGGAAATCAAACTGCTCCAAAATCAATTGTAGTAGTGGAAGTAGTGGAAGCAAGGAGTGGTGCCAAGCAAAGCCCAGGTAGGAAATCAAACCGCTCCAAAATGAAGTGTAGGAGTGGAAGTAGTGGAAGCAAGAAGTGATGCCAAGCAAACCCCAGGTAGAAAAAACAAACCACTCTAAAATGAAGTTTAGTAGTGGAAGTAGTGGAAGCAGGCAGTGGTGCCAGGCAAACCCCAGGTAGGAAATCAAACCGCTCCAAAATGAAGTCTAGTAGTGAAAGCAGTGGAAGCAGGCAGTGGTGCCAGGCAAACCCCAGGTAAGAAATCAAACCGCTCCAAAATGAATTGTAGTAGTGGAAGTAGTGGAAGCAAGAAGTGGTGCCAAGCAAACCCCAGGTAGGAAATCAAACTGCTCCAAAATCAATTGTAGTAGTGGAAGTAGTGGAAGCAAGGAGTGGTGCCAAGCAAAGCCCAGGTAGGAAATCAAACCGCTCCAAATTGAAGTGCAGTAGTGGAAGTAGTGGAAGCAAGGAGTGGTGCCAATCAAACCGCTCCAAAATGAAGTGTAGTAGTGGAAGCAAGAAGTGGTGCCAAGCAAACCCCAGGTAGGAAATCAAACCGCTCCAAAATGTAGTGTAGTAGTGGAAGTAGTGGAAGCAAGGAGTGGTGCCAAGCAAACCCCAGGTAGGAAATCAAACCTCTCCAAAATGTAGTGTAGTAGTGAAAGTAGTGGAACCAAGGAGTGGTGCCAGGCAAACCCGGGGTAAGAAATCAAACCGCTCCAAAATGTATTGTAGTAGTGGAAGTAGTGGAAGCAAGGAGTGGTGCCAGGCAAACCCAAGGTAGGAAATTAAACCGCTCCAAAATGTAGTGTAGTAGTGAAAGTAGTGGAAATAGGGAGTGGTGCCAGGCACATCCTAGGTAGGAAATCAAACTGTTTCAAAACGGTTTTACAATGGGAGGGCACCTGGTCATTCCTGGCATCATACAGTTCTCTGTTGTGGTTCTGATGCTTGGAATGGTCCTTTAAAATAGTGCAGTTGCTTTGGAATATCTGTTGACACAGAACTACAGGAGTCAGGGAGCAGGCACGAATTGTGCTGACCCTATCCCAGCATTTTATAGGTTTGTGCAATGACTGGTGGTCTGTTGTTCGCAATCCTTGCCAGGACTGGACTGGGTCACTGGGATATTTTCCAGTGGGCTGCAGAATCTGGAGTTGACTATGTATGATATCCCTGGAGTTGTAAGTTACTGTAAGTGACTGTCTTACACAGTTAGACAAGCATGTATCTTGTACAGAGGTTGCAAGGATGTATGATGATGTCACAACTAGCAACTCTTGCATTCTCCATCTGTCAAACCCATACACAACAGATTTGTGAGAAAATAAAATGCCATTCCTTTGTACTTGCCCACGTGCCAAATTGTGCCAGCCCTTCCATGGTGTTGGCATATTTCTGTGATTTTTGTTGTGTTTGGAGTATTTATTGTTGTCTACAGGAGTGTTTTTACTGTTGTGTTTGGGGTGTTTTGGAGGTGTGTATTTATCTTTGTGTTGAGGAGTGTTGGTGTACACTTATTGCTGCATTTGAGGAGTGTTTGTATGTATTGTTCTGTTTGGTGAGTGTTTAGTGTATTGGTGTGTGTTTACTGTTTTGTTTGGGGAGTGTTGTTATGTGTCTACTGCAGAGTTTTTAGAGTGTTGGTGTATTGCTATTTGTTCAGTGCTGAATGTGGGAAGAGTATTGGTGAGTGTTTATTGTTTTTATTTGGGAGTGTTGGTGTATTCGCGTGCATTATTGTGTTTGGAGCGTGTTGGTGTATTTATTGTTGGTTTTGGAGAATGCTGGTGTATGTGTTTATTGTTGTATTGAGAAGTGTTGATGTATTAGTATATTTACTGCTGCATTTTAAAACTGTTGGTGTATTGGTGTGTGTTTATTGTTTTCTTTGGGGAGTATAGTATGTGTTTACTGTTGTGTTTGAAGAGTGTTGATGTATTGGTGTGTTTTTATTGCTGCATTTGAGGAATGTTTGAGTTTCGGTTTGTATTTATTGCTCTGTTTGGTGAGTGTTGAGTGTATTGGTGTGTGTTTACTGTAGAGTTTTCAGAGTGTTGGTGTATTGGTATTTGTTATTTGCAGAATTTGGGGGAAGTTGGCGTATTGATGTGTGTTTACTGTTGTGTTTGGAGAAAATTGGTGCACTAGTATGCGTTTATTGTTGTGTTGTTTGTTTTAGGAGTTTATAGCTATGCTTGTTGATTTATGTTTATTGTTGTGTTGGAGTGTGCTTATTGTTTGCTTTGTATGTGTTTATGGTTATGGTTGTGATTTTTATTATTGTTGTGTTTTGGCATTGACGTGTGTTAATCTTTGTGTTGGTTTTTCTGTGTTTATGGTTATGCTTTTTTATTGTTGCATTGTGGTATTGACGTATTAATTGTTGTGTTGTTTTTTTGGTATTATTTTTATTTATTGTGTGTGTTAAATGCCATGCAGTTTATTGTGTGTGATTATTGTTGTGATATTTACTGTGTACATTTAATGCCATGCAGTTTATTGTGTGTGATTATTGTTGTGATATTTATTGTGTGTGTTTAATGCCATGCAGTTTATTGTGTGTGTTTATTGTTGCGTTCCTTATTGTTTATTATAATGCCATGCAGTTTATTGTTGTGATGTCTATTGTGTGTGTTTATTGTTGTGATATTTATTGTGTGTGTTTATTGTTGTGAGGTCTATTGTGTGTGTTTATTGTTGTGATATTTATTTGTGTGTTTATTGTTGTGATGTCTATTGTGTGTGTTTATTGTTGTGATATTTATTGTGTGTGTTTTATTGTTGTGATATTTATTGTGTGTGTTTAATGCCATGCAGTTTATTGTTGTGATGTCTATTGTGTGTGTTTATTGTTGTGATATTGTGTGTGTTTATTGTTGTGATATTTATTGTGTGTGTTTATTGTTGTGATATTATGTGTGTTTATTTTTGTGATATTTATTGTTGTGATATGTATTGTGTGTGTTTATTGTTGTGATATGTAGTGTGTGTGTTTATTGTTGTGATATGTATTGTGTGTGTGTTTATTGTTGTGATGTTTAATGCCATGCAGTTTATTGTTGTGATATTTATTGTGTGTTTAATGTCATGCAGTGTATTGTTGTGATGTTTATTGTGTTTGTGTAATGCCATGCAGTTTATTGTTGTGATATGTATTGTGTTTAATGTCATGGGATGTTTATTATGTTTAATGCCATGCAGTTTATTGTTGTGATATTTATTGTGTGTTTAATGTCATGCAGTGTATTGTTGTGATGTTTATTGTTGTGATATTTATTGTGTTTGTGTAATGCCATGCAGTTTATTGTTGTAATATTTATTGTGTGTGTTTATTGTTGTGATATTAATTGTGTTTATTGTTGTGAGGTCTATTATGTTTAATGCCATGCAGTTTATTGTTGTGAGGTCTATTATGTTTAATATCATGCAGTTTATTGTTGTGAGGTCTATTATGTTTAATATCATGCAGTTTATTGTTGTGAGGTCTATTATGTTTAATATCATGCAGTTTATTGTTGTGAGGTCTATTATGTTTAATATCATGCAGTTTATTGTTGATATTTATTGTGTGTGTTTATTGTTGTGATATTTATTGTGTTTGTTTAATATCATGCAGTTTATTGTTGTGATATTTATTGTGTGTGTTTATTGTCAGGGCCGCCATCAGGGGGTGACAACCGTGACGGTTGTCACGGGCCCGGCGGTCCTGGGGGGCCCGGACTGCTTTGGCAGTCCAGGGCCCCACAATTACACTCTGCACATATATATAGCGATCATCGCTATATATATGTGCACCCGCGGGCCCCCCGGCTCCCTGTATTTGCAGAGGGGGCCCAGCGGACTGCAGGAGCACTTTCCAGCATTTGCCTGTCTCTAACTCCCGCGAGATGTGCGGTCGGTAGAGCGTTGCCATGGGTTACCATGGCAACGCTCCGCGCAACGCGCAAACCACGTCTCGCGGGAGTTAGAGACAGGCAAATGCTGGAAAGTGCTCCTGCAGTCCGCTGGGCCCCCTCTGCAAATACAGGGAGCCCCAGAATGCCATCGGACCACCAGGGATCAAAGGATCTTCCCCCCTCCCTGAACCAGGTAAGAAACAGGGAGGGGGGAATAACTTTCATTACATTCATACATGCACTACTAAACACACTAACACACACTGCATCCACTACACTAACACACACACACACACTGCATCCACTGCACTAACACACACACTGCATCCACTGCACTAACACACACACTGCATCCACTACACTAACACACACACTGCATCCACTGCACTAACACACACACTGCATCCACTGCACTAACACACACAGCATCCGCTGCACTAACACACACTGCATCCACTACACTAACACACACACTGCATCCACTACACTAACACACACACTGCATCCACTGCACTAACACACACACTGCATCCACTGCACTAACACACACACTGCACCCACTGCACTAACACACACACTGCATCCACTGCACTAACACACACTGCATCCACTACACTAACACACACTCTGCATTCATTACACTAACACACACTCTGCATTCATTACACTAACACACACACTGCATCCACTGCACTAACACACACACTGCATCCACTACACTAACACACACACTGCATCCACTACACTAACACACACACTGTATCCACTGCACTAACACACACACTGCATCCACTGCACTAACACACACACTGCATCCACTGCACTAACACACACTGCATCCACTACACTAACACACACTCTGCATTCATTACACTAACACACACACTGCATCCACTGCACTAACACACACTCTGCATCCACTACACTTACACACACACTGCATTCACTACACTAACACACACACTGCATCTACTAAACACACTGTATTCACTACACTAACACACTGTATTCACTACACTGACACACACACTGTATTCACTACACTAACACACACGCTGTATTCACTACACTGACACACACGCTTTATTCACTACACTGACACACGCTTTATTCACTACACTAACACACATGCTTTATTCACTACACTAACACACACACTGCATCCACTACACTAACACACACATACTGTATTCATTACACTGACACACACATACTGTATTCACTACACTGACACACTCTGCATTCACTACACTGACACACACTCTGCATCCACTACACTAACACACACACTGCATCCACTACACTAACACACACACTCTGCATTCACTACACTGACACACACACTCTGCATTCACTACACTGACACACACACTGAATTTATTACACTAACACACACTCTGCATTCACTACACTGACACACACTCTGCATTCACTACACTGACACACACTCTGCATTCACTACACTGACACACACTCTGCATTAACTATACACACAGCATCCACTACACAAACATCCTGTATTCACAGTACACGCACTACATCCACCACACATTTAAACATTAAACCACATTCTGCATTCACTATACAGAGACACTGCGTCTAAAACACACACTACATCCACTAAACACATTGCATCTAGTACACACAAAAACTACATCCACTACACAAACACACTACATCCACTACACACACTGCATCCGCTACACAAACACACACTTTGCATTCACTGCACAAACAGTATCTAATACACACAAACACTACATCCATTACACACATTCTAATTCACTTCCACTATACACACCACATTCAGTCCTGCATCATTGTCTGCGGACTAGGTAAGAGTCCTGTGGGCGGACTCGTGGGCGGGCCTGGGGGGATGGGGCGGGGGGGCCCAGACCTTGTGCTTTGTCAGGGGCCCCAAAATGTCTGGTGGCGGCCCTGTTTATTGTTGTGATATTTATTGTGTTTAATATCATGCCGTGTATTGTTGTGATATTTATTGTGTGTGTTTATTGTTGTGATATTTATTGTGTTTGTTTAATATCATGCAGTGTATTGTTGTGATATTTATTGTGTGTTTATTGTTGTGATATTTATTGTGTTTGTTTAATATCATGCAGTGTATTGTTGTGATATTTATTGTGTGTGTTTATTGTTGTGATATTTATTGTGTTTGTTTAATATCATGCAGTGTATTGTTGTGATATTTATTGTGTGTTTAATGTCATGCAGTGTATTGTTGTGATGTTTATTGTTGTGATATTTATTGTGTTTGTTTAATATCATGCAGTGTATTGTTGTGATATTTATTGTTGTGATATTTATTGTGTGTGTTTATTGTTGTGATATTTATTGTGTTTATTGTTGAGAGGTCTATTATGTTTAATATCATGCAGTTTATTGTGTGATATGTATTGTGTTTATTGTTGTGATATTTATTGTGTTTGTTTAATATCATGCAGTGTATTGTTGTGATATTTATTGTGTTTGTTTAATATCATGCAGTGTATTGTTGTGATATTTATTGTTTGTTTAATATCATACAGTGTATTGTTGTGATATTTATTGTGTTTGTTTAATATCATGCAGTGTATTGTTGTGATATTTATTGTGTTTGTTTAATATCATACAGTGTATTGTTGTGATATTTATTGTGTTTGTTTAATATCATGCAGTGTATTGTTGTGATATTTATTGTGTGTTTAATGTCATGCAGTGTATTGTTGTGATGTTTATTGTTGTGATATTTATTGTGTTTGTTTAATATCATGCAGTGTATTGTTGTGATATTTATTGTTGTGATATTTATTGTGTGTGTTTATTGTTGTGATATTTATTGTGTTTATTGTTGTGAGGTCTATTATGTTTAATATCATGCAGTTTATTGTGTGATATGTATTGTGTTTATTGTTGTGATATTTATTGTGTTTGTTTAATATCATGCAGTGTATTGTTGTGATATTTATTGTGTTTGTTTAATATCATGCAGTGTATTGTTGTGATATTTATTGTGTTTGTTTAATATCATGCAATGTATTGTTGTGATATTTATTGTTTGTTTAATATCATACAGTGTATTGTTGTGATATTTATTGTGTTTGTTTAATATCATGCAGTGTATTGTTGTGATATTTATTGTTTGTTTAATATCATACAGTGTATTGTTGTGATATTTATTGTGTTTGTTTAATATCATGCAGTGTATTGTTGTGATATTTATTGTGTTTGTTTAATATCATGCAGTTTATTGTTGTGATATTTATTGTGTGTGTTTATTGTTGTGATATTTATTGTGTTTGTTTAATATCATGCAGTGTATTGTTGTGATATGTATTGTGTTTAATGTCATGGGATGTTTATTATGATGCCATGCAGATGTTACTGCTCTCCCTGGCCATGGTTAGTGTATAGCTATACATATGGTGTGACTATGGCTGTGTCAGTTCATTATTTTGTATAATGTGATCAGTCAGGCGCGTTTTTTACTCTTTTGTGTGTTAAACGGTCACCCAGGCATCACAGGAAACCAGGAACTACATCACCCAGAACTCTGTGCGAGCAGAGACCAGCCGGAGGGGGCGGGGCCAGAGTGGGTGAGCGGGAGGACAGGTGGGCGTGGTTGTAAGAGGGCAGGGAATGAAGGCGGAGTTGAATTGAGCATGTGTGGAGAGAGGAGGGCGGGGCTGCGTGGGCGTGTGGGAGAAGATGAGGGCGTGAATAGTGCGGGTGTTGGAGGGGCGCTAAGTGAATGGGAGGAGGGGCAGAGAGGCGGAGAGCTGTTGCCTGGTAACAGCACCAAGGGTGATTCTGAGAGTAGATCATTAAAGCCAGTGCTGTGCGTGTGTGGGTGTGTGTTTCAGTGCTGTGTCTGTCAATTATGTCTGTGTGTGTCAGTACTGTGTGTTTGTCAGTGCTGTGTGTGTTCTTTTCAGAGCTGTGTGTGTGTTTCTCAGTGCTGTCTGTTTGTGTCAGTACGGTGTGTGTGTCAGATCTGTGTGTTCTTGTCTTGCTGTGTGTGTTTCAGTGCTGTGTGTGTGTTTGTCAGTGATTTGTTTTTGTGTCAGTACTGTGTGTGTGTCAGTGCTGTGTGTTTGTGTCAGTACTGTGTGTGTTCTTGCCAGTCCTGTGTGTGTTTGTCAGTGCTGTGTGTTTGTGTCAGTACTGTGTGTGTTCTTGTCAGTCCTGTGTGTGTCAGAGCTGTGTGTGTTTGTCAGTGCTGTGTGTTTGTGTCAGTACTGTGTGTGTTCTTGTCAGTCCTGTGTGTGTCAGAGCTGTGTGTGTTTGTCAGTGCTGTGTGTTTGTGTCAGTACTGTGTGTGTGTGTTAGAGCTGTGTGTGTTCCAGTGTTGTGTGTGTCAGAGCTGTGTCTGTCAGTTCTGTGTGTGTCAGTTCTATGTGTGTGTGTCAGTACTATGTGTGTGTCAGTGCTGTGTGTGATTCAGTGCTGTGTATGTATCAGGGCTGTGTGTGTTGTTTCTGTGTTTTTGCAGAATTTGGCCATGTGTCTCTTTGTATGGCTGTGTGTTTGTATTTCACTAGGAGATGGAATCCTGCAAATCTATATTTGAGGAAAATTCCCTGTACATAGATTAGTGAACTAGGAACTACTAGGACTTATTTTGGGGGGATGTCTTATTTATTTTTTGGGGGGAAACGGTTCATATGACTCTGCATCGGACTTTGTCCACTATAAATTTATGCTGCGCTCCTACAGCATGGCTCTTTCCTCTGCAAAAGTAAACTACTTCAAAACCCTCATAAGCACACTGTCCCATTAACCCAAACACCTGTTTCACACTTTTGATGCTCTTCTTCGCCCTGTGACTACCCCTCCTTCCACCACCTTGTCCGCCACACACTTTGCATCTCATTTCACTGAGAAGATCTCTACAATCAGGAAAGAGATCTCTAATCTCTCTCCTTCCCCTATCATTATATCACCCAACCCCACTCCCCCTGCCATCCTATGCACATTTGCACCTGCTACAGCACAAGAGGTTTCTGCACTGCTCCTGTCCTCCCGCCCCACCACCTGCTCTCTCGATCCTATTCCCTCGCATCTCATCCGCACTTTGTCTCCCTCTCTTGCTCTTCCTCTCACTAGCATTTTCAATCTCTCCCTTTCCTCTGGCACATTTCCCTCACCCTTCAAACATGCAACCGTAACCCGGATTCTGAAAAAGCCCAACCTTGATCCCAACTCCCCATCCAACTACCGCCCTATCTCGCTACTCCCATTTGCCTCCAAGATCCTCGAGAGAGTTGTGTACGCCAGATTGACAGACTTTCTCGAATCCAACTCTCTGCTTGACCCCCTTCAGTCTGGATTCCGCGCTGGTCACTCTGTCGAAACTGCTGTGACCAAAGTATCCAACGACTTAATTGCTGCTAAATCTCACGGCCAATACTCTATCCTAATCATCCTTGATCTTTCTGCCGCATTTGACACTGTTGATCATCAACAGCTTCTTCACATTCTTCGTAACTTTGGTCTACGGGATACTGCTCTCTCCTGGTGCTCATCCTACCTCTCCCAGCGCTCTTTCAGTGTTTCTTTCTCTGGTTCTGCCTCTTCTCACCAACCCCTCTCTGTCGGCGTCCCCCAAGGATCTGTCCTCGGCCCCCTATTGTTCTCTATCTATACTGCCTCCCTTGGTAAAATCATCAGCTCCGTTGGCTTCCAATATCATTTATATGCAGATGACACACAAATCTACCTGTCCTCCCCTGATCTCTCTCCGCCCACCTTGACTCGTGTTTCTGACTGCCTCTCTGCTATTTCCAACTGGATGGCTGCTCACTTCCTTAAACTCAACCTGTCCAAAACAGAACTTCTAGTTTTTCCTCCCTCAAGTGCTGCTACTCCTGTTGTCTCCATCCAAGTCAACGGCGCTACTATCACCTCTACCTCGCAGGCTCGCTGCCTAGGGGTTCTTTTCGATTCTGACCTCTCTTTTACTCCCCATGTCCAATCGATAGTCAAATCCTGTCGCTTCCAACTCAAGAACATAGCGCGCATCCGCCAATATCTAACGCCGGACGCGGCTAAGATATTGGTTCATGCTGTTGTTCTCTCTCGCCTCGACTACTGCAATCCCCTTCTGACCGGTCTTACATGTTCCCAGCTTGCACCGCTGCAATCTTTAATGAACGCGGCTGCGAGGCTTATTTTCCTGTCCGGTTGCACCTCCCACGCCTCCACGCTCTGTCAGTCCCTGCATTGGCTTCCAGTTAGATATAGGGCCCAATTCAAAATTCTGGCACTTGCTTACAAATCCCTACATAATGCTGCTCCAACATACCTATCCTCCCTCATACACAAGTATGTCCCGTCGAGACCCCTGCGCTCATCCCAAGACCTACGCCTATCCTCTGCCCGGATCCCCACCTCTGACGCTCGCCTTCAAGACTTCTCTAGGGCTGCACCTATTCTGTGGAACTCCCTTCCCTCCTCAATCAGACTTTCACCCAGCCTCCACTCCTTCAAAAAATCTTTGAAAACTCACTTCTTTGTTAAAGCGTATCAATTAAACTGTCAGCAGGCTTCTCATCCCCCACCCCATGACTCCTTTCCTGCAACTGTCAAAAATGACCTACCAAGCACTCAATAAACCCTTCTCTAACAAACTATTTAATTCCCCTACTTTAACCCGTTTGTGTCACTATACCCCACTCCCTCTAGCATGTAAGCTCATTGAGCAGGGCCCTCAACCCCCTCTATCCTGTACGTCCAGTGGTCTGATCTCAATTATGTGTCTGTTAGTCCACCCATTGTACAGCGCTACGGAATTTGTTGGCGCTATATAAATAATAAAATAATAATAATAATAATAATAATATGTATGTGTGTGACCATGCATGTTTTTTGTACCTGTTTTGCTGGATTGGTATAGATGTGTGTATGTTGTTTGTCTGTATCAATGTGTGTTTGTGTACTGTAGACATATGTATATATGTATGTTTGTGTACATGTATGTGCAAATATGTGCATGTATGTTTATCAACATGTATGTATAAATGCATGTTCCCCCAATCGTGTCTATAGATGTTTGTATGCATTCATAGATGTGCTTATAATACATGTGCTTGTGTATACGTGACATTTGACATTTGGTGGTGTGCATTGATCTCAGACACTTCCTGGTCTCTTCAAACTTTGAGAATTTGCAGCAAGTAATGGTCATTCAGAGCTGAATATCACTTTGTTCAATTTTTATTTTTTATTTCTTACATTAACATCAAAATTCATTCCAAAATGGTGTTGACCTTATCATGGAGTGCATTTAATAACTGATGTTATTACAGATCAGGATTTCCATTGGGTTCAATTTCATATGACGATTGGTCCATAATCCTAGAAAGTGTGTCAAACATCAGTAGCACTTATTCAAAATGACACTTCCTGCCACATTGTGTTGCATCACTAACCAAATTCCTGTGCATGCCCTCTAGAAACAGCTCTCTCTGCACATTTGGAAGAGGCAACCAGAGAGAATCACTGGCTGAGGGACAGCATTTAATTAAGCAGATTTCCCCTCATCCTTTCATATAAATCCTGGAGTTGACATTATAGTTGCTTGACCTACCAAACTGACCTAGAAGAAGGACCCAAGGCTAGAAAGGACCCTACATTTCTGTTGCCTAAAAGAGAGATGTCCTCATCTGAATTCAGTGTTGGCTGATAATATAAATTGTATATGGTAATAGGAATAAGCTGCTGTGCTGAGTGGCCATAGCATACCTCCAAAGTGTCCCTATTTAGGAGGTACAGTACCTACTTTGGGCCCAAATGTCCCTCTTTTCTAGGAGCTCGATATTGTTGGTGTGTCTGAGTGTATAACAGAGCTCCACAGCAATAATACTCCCAGTAATGTGTCTGAGTGTATAACAGAGCTCCACAGCAATAATACTCCCAGTAATGTGTCTGAGTGTATAACAGAGCTCCACAGCAATAATACTCCCAGTAATGTGTCTGAGCGTATAACAGAGCCCCACAGCAATAATACTCCCAGTAATGTGTCTGAGTGTATAACAGAGCCCCACAGCAATAATACTCCCAGTAATGTGTCTGAGTGTATAACAGAGCTCCACAGCAATAATACTCCCAGTAATGTGTTTGAGTGTATAACAGAGCTCCACAGCAATAATCCCAGTAATGTGTCTGAGTGTATAACAGAGCTCCACAGCAATAATACTCCCAGTAATGTGTCTGAGTGTATAACAGAGCTCCACAGCAATAATACTCCCAGCAATGTGTCTTTAAACTACAATAAATGTGTTTAGAAATCAGTCTTTTTAAATAAGATACATTGTTCGTGTTCTAAATTACATTTTAGTTACATGAATTATTAGGAAACAAAAAACTCAAATTTCTCAGCACAGCACAAAAAAGTAGCATTTGGCGAGATAGCAGTATAAGTGATGTATCACAAATTTTCCAGGGATGCTAATCTGTATCCAAGGTCAGTGGGAGATCGCATAATCGCAATTCAATTGGTTCTCTAAATAAACATTTGTCGGAATGAGTGGATTACTTTTTGTAGCCTTTAGATACAGTACTTATTATTATAATTATTATTATTATTATTATTATTATTATTATTATTATGTTATTATTTATATAGCGCCATCAAATTCCACAGCGCTTTACAATGGGTGGACGAACGGACATGTAGTTGTAACCAGACAAGTTGGACACACAGGAACAGAGGGGTTGAGGGCCCTGCTCAATGAGCTTTAGACATGTGCACCAATGAAATTTTCGTTTTCTACGAAAGATTTCTTTTAAATAAAAATGTAATTAGTCAATCCTGAATTTCGTCTTCAAACCATTCGTTTTCTGACAAAAATCGTCTGCCCAGTCACTGGTGCAATAAATGGGGGGGAGGGGGGGGTAGGGGGGCGCTGGCACAGGTACCCCCCCTACCTGTGCCAGCCCCCACCCCCCTCCCTGCAGTAGGGGCATGTCACCTTGACAGCGAGCAGCCAGCCTTGACTGCTCGCTGTCATTTAAATCAGTATTTTACATAGAAGTGAGGGTGAGCTATGGTGAGAGAGAGTACATGTAACAAAATGTTATAGTAAAACTATAACAATGTTGCAATAGGAAAAAGTAGCTATTTAGATCTAAATAGCTACTTTTCCCACTGTACTCTTACAAGCTCTCTCAATTCTATGTAAGTTTAAATGACAGCGAGCAGCCAGTGTCTGCTCGCTGTCATAAAACTAAATATAAATCAATATGGGGGTCAATAGGACCCCCATATTGATAAAAAGGAGGTTAAACCCTCCCCAATGTCCCTACTCGCGGTATGCCCACGGGGTGGGGACCCTAACATAATTGTGGGGGGGACCTAATGCTCCCCCGGTCCCCACCCATTGCCCGCTGGTGGGGACCTTAAAATAATAATGAGGGGGGGACCTAATGCTGGCGGGTGGGGACCCTAATATAATAATAGTGGGGGGGACCTAATGTCCCCCCCGTCACCACCAATGAGCGGCGGGTGGGGACCCTAATTTAATAATGATTGGGGGGACCTAATGTTCCCCCCGGTCCCCACCCATGAGCGGCGGGTGGGGACCCTAATTTAATAATGATGGGGGGACCTAATGTCCCCTCCGGTCCCCACCCATTGCCGGCGGGTGGGGACCCTAATATAATAATTGTGGGGGGGACCTAATGTCCCCCTGTCCCCACCCATGAGCGGCGGGTGGGGACCCTAATTTAATAATGATGGGGGGGACCTAATGTCCCCCCCCCCCGGTCCTCACACATGAGCGGCGGGTGGGGACCACAAATAAAGTGACTAGGGGTGCCCAGCCCCTAGTCACCCCACCCCCCACCCCCAATAAAAAAAATCCTACCCACCCCCCTCACCCTAATAATAGTGAGGAGGTGGGCAAAAAACTAACATGTAAAAAAAAAATATTTCATACCATTTGATGGCTTCTTTTTTCTTTTTCCTATTGCAAAATTGTTATAGTTTTACTATAACATTTTGTTACATGTACTCTCTTTTACCATAGCTCTCACTCACTTCTATGTAAAATACTGATTTAGGTGACATGCCCCTACTGCAGGGGGGTGGGGGGGGGGCTGGCACAGGTAGGGGCAGCAGGATTTTACCTGTGCCAGCCCCCAGCCCCCCCATTTATTGCACTAGTGACTAGGGGCATTCAGGAGGATTTAACCTCTCATTTATTAATATGGGGGTCATAGTGACCCCAATGGATTTTAATGCAGGGGGTGGGGGTGGGGGGATAGTAATAATTGTTTTACACGGAGGGAGCTGGTAGAGTTGCCGGCTCCCTCTTTGCTTTTTTTTTTGCGCATGCCAGTGCTGTTTTCGTCCTAATGGAAACAAAAATGGAAACGAAAAGGTAATCATTCGGCATTTCCGAATACGAAAACCACAGGAATTTCAGCCGAAAACGCTTTCGTTCGAAAACGAATGCACATGTCTAATGAGCTTACATGATAGAGGGAGTGGGGTAAAGTGGCACAAAAAGGTAAGGCTAGTATTACACAGTTGCAAGAGAGGAATCAGTCAGGGGCTATTAACAGTTTAATTGATACGCTACTTGTCTTTTCAGTTATCTCAGAGACATCAAACATATCTTTGAGGAATTTAATATCAGTATTACTCTGATTTTGTGATATTAGATGTAACAGCGTTATATTCGGTGACAGCTCATCGATTTGAAGGACAAACTTCGGAATATCATTTAGATTGCTACGGTACTTACACCATTAGCTTAATCCGGTTCATTCTAGTGGAAGTCCGGTATCTATTGGAACATAACTTCTTATGTTTGCTATCTCCAGAGGCATGAGACTTAAATGGGGGCCAAATTTGCCCGCTTTATGAAACAGAACAAAGGTTTTATAGATTGTAAAACCGTTTTTTAAGGTTTTTTATTTTATGGATAGATTTTTCCTTTCTTTAGCTATTTGGAAACCGGCATTATGTTGGGTAATTATTGGTTTGAGTGCATATGTTAATATTGCTGTAGTAGCTAAAGTCATTTAGCCCCCTCTTCCCCCCCCCCCCCCCCCACAGGCACTGGACACTCAGCAGAACAGTCACTGTTGTCACCCAGGCAGACAGCGACAAAGCTGAATTAACGGGTAACTCTTGTAACACTTGTTTTGGTTAGAGTAACCCTTGCTGTGCTGGTCTGATCCAAATAGTAAAAAAAAAAAAGCTAAAAATCACCAGTGCAAGGACCAGTTCTCCCTGCAGCCTGAGCCTCCCTGGTTGACATAACTTCCCCTCGCTGGATGGGGAGGATAAGAGCGACACGGAGGGCACTGTGTGTGCTGGCTTATGTAAAATCTGTACAGGATTCACATTAGCCACCCAGAACTCTTGTGATATTGTGGCTAGAGGTGGGGTCACACATCCGTCAGCAGAGGGGCTAATCTCTGTACCTTCAGCACTTCATAGCGAAACACTACACATACAGACTCCAGGTACCATGAACACTTCATATAAACAAAGTGGTCATTGTGCACGGAGTAATCCTTTAATCCATATGAATAAGTTTAACACAATAGTTATTTAAAAAAAATTAAAAAAAATTAAAGTACCATAACCACTACAGCTCCTTCTTCAGGATGTGATGCTAGTAAGTTACTGGTGCCGTTTCCTCATTCTGTGTCAAATCATTTTTGAGGGGTGTAACTGAAAACCAGAATCCCGCTGGTATCTGTGACCGGGCCTTGTGCTTGTTGAATTGCTAATGCAGAAGTTACATCAATTTTGCCCAAATTTAGACAGCGCTGATTGGCTGAGAGTGTCAGATGACCTGCTTATCCAATCAATGCCATCAGAAACTGGATGCAGTTTTTCCCAAATCAAATTTTTTCTCCATACAATTCACTATAATTCTGTGCTTAGTGAAGAAACCCCTCTGTTTTATTTTTATTCTGTGAGTTTTATTTTTATTCTGTGATCTGTGTAGTGGTTTGGGGAAATATTACCCATTAAAAGAGATACAGCTTTCACAAATGGACCAATCCAGAATGCCCTTGTTTCCAATCACAAAATCTATATTTCCATTCCCTCCTGCGTATAACCTCCCCCCCATTCCCTGCTCCAGTCCATGCTGTCCATGCTGTGTGTTCTGTCTTTGTTTATGACTGTCTCAGGTCACATGCCGGCTAATGTCACATTGCCTGGGGACATTGTCACTGTAAAGAGATTTTATGTACAGTGCACACCAGGGGGTGATGCTAATCACTGTGTGTAGTGGGGAGGGGGAGATTGAGGGTAGTTGTGTCTTGTAAGTCAGACAGTAGCAAGCTTGAGGGTGCAGGTACTCTGAGATGGAGGTAGATAGGTGTTCAAAAAATATCCACACACAATGAACTTGGTGATGATGTGGGTTTGAGCATGTAGTTTGCCGTGTCGGTGTGTCCCAGTGGTTCTATATATTTGTTGTCCTTTACGTCACTGATACTCAGTTTGTGTTTACATTTGTTCGTGTCTATGGAGGCATATTGGGATATAGAATATGATACCTTCTTCTACGTATCTACTGTGAGAAAGTAAACTGAAATTGAGGTTAAAAAAAGCAAATTGAGATTGCTACAAATCCTCGGCAGCTCTCTGATAGGCAGGGCTTGCAAGAAGGACTGCAGCAGGTGGACTCTGGAGTCTCCTGGGCTGCCTCTTCACTATAGAAACAAACAGTGGCCCATGGGCCGTGGGTGCATAAATTTATATATTGATTTTCGCTATGGATATGCACTTTGAGAGTATAGGTCCCAGACCCCCTAGTTAGCTTGGGCCCTGTACAGTTATATAGGCAGCCCTGTGTGTAAGGGATGCAGTCTGTGTTTGTATAGAGGATGCAGTCTGTGTATGTGTATGGGATGCAGTCTGTGTATGTGTATGGGATGCAGTCTGTGTTTGTATAGAGGATACAGTGTGTGTGTATGTGTAAGGGATGAGGTCTGTGTTTATATAGAGGATACAGTGCGTGTGTGTATGTGTAAGGGATGCGGTCTGTGTTTGTATATAAAGGATGCAGTGTGTGTGTATGTGTAAGGGATGAGGTCTGTGTTTGTATAGAGGATACAGTGTGTGTGTATGTTTAAGAGATGAGGTCTGTGTTTGTATATAAAGGATGCAGTGTGTGTGTATGTGTAAGGGATGTAGTGTGTGTTTGTATAGAGGATGCCATATGTGTTTGTATAGAGGATACAGTGTGTATGTATGTGTAAGGGATGCAGTCTGTGTTTGTATAGAGGATACAGTGTGAGTATATGTGTAAGGGATGAGGTCTGTGTTTGTATATAAAGGATAGTGTGTGTGTATGTGTAAGGGATGTAGTGTGTGTTTGTATAGAGGATGCCATTTGTGTTTGTATAGAGGATGCAATGTGTGTGTATGTGTAAGGGATGCAGTCTGTGTTTGTATAGAGGATGCAGTGTGTGTATGTGTATGGGATGCAGTCTGTGTTTGTATAGAGGATACAGTGTGAGTGTATGTGTAAGGGATGAGGTCTGTGTTTGTATATAAAGGATAGTGTGTGTGTATGTGTAAGGGATGTAGTGTGTGTTTGTATAGAGGATGCCATTTGTGTTTGTATAGAGGATGCAATGTGTGTGTATGTGTAAGGGATGCAGTCTGTGTTTGTATAGAGGATGCAGTGTGTGTATGTGTATGGGATGCAGTCTGTGTTTGTATAGAGGATGTAGTGTGTGTGTGTGTAAGGGATGCAGTCTGAGTTTGTATAGAGGATGCAGTGTGTGTGTATGTGTAAGGGATGCAGCCTGTGTTTGTATAGAGGATGCAGTGTGTGTATGTGTATGGGATGCAGTCTGTGTTTGTATAGAGGATGTAGTGTGTGTGTGTGTGTGTAAGGGATGCAGTCTGAGTTTGTATAGAGGATGCAGTGTGTGTATGTGTATGGAATGCAGTCTGTGTTTCTATAGAGGATGCAGTGTGTGTGTGTGTATGTGTAAGGGATGCAGTCTGTGTTTGTATAGAGGATGCAGTGTGTGTATGTGTATGGGATGCAGTCTGTGTTTGTATAGTTGATGTAGTGTGTGTGTGTGTATGTAAGGGATGTAGTCTGTGTTTGTATAGAGGATGCAGTGTGTGTGTATGTGTAAGGGATGCAGTCTGAGTTTGCATAGAGGATGCAGTGTGTGTATGTGTATGGGATGCAGTCTGTGTTTGTATAGAGGATGTAGTGTGTGCGTGCGTGTGTGTGTAAGGGATGCAGTCTGTGTTTGTATAGAGGATGCAGTGTGTGTGTGTATGTGTAAGGGATGATGTCTGAGTTTGTATAGAGGATGCAGTGTGTGTATGTGTATGGGATGCAGTCTGTGTATGTGTATGGGATGCAGTCTGTGTATGTTTATGGGATGCAGTCTGTGTTTGTATAGAGGATGCAATGTGTGTGTATGTGTAAGGGATGCAGTCTGTGTTTGTATAGAGGACGCAGTGTGTGTATGTGTATGGGATGCAGTCTGTGTTTGTATAGAGGTTGTAGTGTGTGTGTGTGTGTAAGGGATGCAGTCTGAGTTTGTATAGAGGATGCAGTGTGTGTATGTGTATCGGATGCAGTCTGTGTTTGTATAGAGGATGCAGTGTGTGTGTGTGTATGTGTAAGGGATGCAGTTTGTGTTTGTATAAAGGATGTAGTGTGTGTATGTGTATGGGATGCAGTCTGTGTTTGTATAGAGGATGAATTGTGTGTGTGTGTGTGTGTGTATGTAAGGGATGTAGTCTGTGTTTGTATAGAGGATGCAGTGTGTGTATGTGTATGGGATGCAGTCTGTGTTTGTATAGAGGTTGTAGTGTGTGTGTGTGTAAGGGATGCAGTCTGAGTTTGTATAGAGGATGCAGTGTGTGTATGTGTATCGGATGCAGTCTGTGTTTGTATAGAGGATGCAGTGTGTGTGTATGTGTAAGGGATGCAGTCTGAGTTTGCATAGAGGATGCAGTGTGTGTATGTGTATGGGATGCAGTCTGTGTTTGTATAGAGGATGTAGAGTAGAGTGTTTGTATAGAGGATGCAGTGTGTGTGTGTATGTGTAAGGGATGCTGTCTGAGTTTGTATAGAGGATGCAGTGTGTGTATGTGTATGGGATGCAGTCTGTGTATGTGTATGGGATGCAGTCTGTGTTTGTATAGAGGATGCAGTGTGTGTGTGTGTGTATGTGTACAGGATGCAGTCTGTGTTTGTATAGAGGATGCAGTTTGTGTATGTGTAAGGGATGCAGTCTGTGTTTGTATAGAGGATGCAGTGTGTGTGTGTGTGTGTGTGTATGTGTAAGGGATGCAGTCTGTGTTTGTATAGAGGATGCAGTGTGTGCGTGTGTGTGTGTAAGGGATGCAGTCTGTGTTTGTATAGAGGATACAGTGTGTGTGTGTGTGTATGTGTAAGGGAAACGGTCTGTGTTTGTATATAAAGGATGCAGTGTGTGTGTATGTGTAAGGGATGAGGTCTGTGTTTGTATAGAGGATACAGTGTGTGTGTATGTGTAAGGGATGAGGTCTGTGTTTGTATATAAAGGATGCAGTGTGTGTGTATGTGTAAGGGATGTAGTGTGTGTTTGTATAGAGGATGTCATGTGTTTGTATAGAGGATACAGTGTGTATGTATGTATAAGGGATGCAGTCTGTGTTTGTATAGAGGATACAGTGTGAGTGTATGTGTAAGGGATGAGGTCTGTGTTTGTATATAAAGGATGCAGTGTGTGTGTATGTGTAAGGGATGTAGTGTGTGTTTGTATAGAGGATGCCATTTGTGTTTGTATAGAGGATGCAATGTGTGTGTATGTGTAAGGGATGCAGTCTGTGTTTGTATAGAGGATGTAGTGTGTGTGTGTGTGTGTAAGGGATGCAGTCTGAGTTTGTATAGAGGATGCAGTGTGTGTGCATGTGTAAGGGATGCAGCCTGTGTTTGTATAGAGGATGTAGTGTGTGTGTGTGTAAGGGATGCAGTCTGAGTTTGTATAGAGGATGCAGTGTGTGTATGTGTATTGGATGCAGTCTGTGTTTCTATAGAGGATGCAGTGTGTGTGTGTGTGTATGTGTAAGGGATGCAGTCTGTGTTTGTATAGAGGATGCAGTGCGTGTATGGGTATGGGATGCAGTCTGTGTTTGTATAGAGGATGTAGTGTGTGTGTGTGTATGTAAGGGATGTAGTCTGTGTTTGTATAGAGGATGCAGTGTGTGTGTATGTGTAAGGGATGCAGTCTGAGTTTGCATAGAGGATGCAGTGTGTGTATGTGTATGGGATGCAGTCTGTGTTTGTATAGAGGATGTAGTGTGTGCGTGTGTGTTTGTGTAAGGGATGCAGTCTGTGTTTGTATAGAGGATGCAGTGTGTGTGTGTGTATGTGTAAGGGATGATGTCTGAGTTTGTATAGAGGATGCAGTGTGTGTATGTGTATGGGATGCAGTCTGAGTTTGTATAGAGGATGCAGTGTGTGTGTATGTGTAAGGGATGCAGTCTGAGTTTGTATAGAGGATGCAGTGTGTGTATGTGTATGGGATGCAGTCTGTGTTTGTATAGAGGATGCAGTGTGTGTGTGTGTATGTGTATGGGATGAAGTCTGTGTATGTTTATGGGATGCAGTCTGTGTTTGTATAGAGGATGCAATGTGTGTGTATGTGTAAGGGATGCAGTCTGAGTTTGTATAGAGGATGCAGTGTGTGTATGTGTATGGGATGCAGTCTGTGTTTGTATAGAGGATGCAGTGTGTGTGTGTGTATGTGTAAGGGATGCAGTCTGTGTTTGTATAAAGGATGTAGTGTGTGTATGTGTATGGGATGCAGTCTGTGTTTGTATAGAGGATGAATTGTGTGTTTGTGTGTGTGTATGTAAGGGATGTAGTCTGTGTTTGTATAGAGGATGCAGTGTGTGTGTATGTGTAAGGGATGCAGTCTGAGTTTGCATAGAGGATGCAGTGTGTGTATGTGTATGGGATGCAGTCTGTGTTTGTATAGAGGATGTAGTGTGTGCGTGTGTGTGTGTGTGTGTGTGTGTGTGTAAGGGATGCAGTCTGTGTTTGTATAGAGGATGCAGTGTGTGTGTGTATGTGTAAGGGATGCTGTCTGAGTTTGTATAGAGGATGCAGTGTGTGTATGTGTATGGGATGCAGTCTGTGTATGTGTATGGGATGCAGTCTGTGTATGTGTATGGGATGCAGTCTGTGTTTGTATAGAGGATGCAGTGTGTGTGTGTGTGTATGTGTACAGGATGCAGTCTGTGTTTGTATAGAGGATGCAGTTTGTGTGTGTATGTGTAAGAAATGCAGTCTGTGTTTGTATAGATGATGCAGTGTGTGTATGTGTAAGGGATGCAGTCTGTGTTTGTATAGAGGATGCAGTGTGTGTGTGTGTGTGTGTGTATGTGTAAGGGATGCAGTCTGAGTTTGTATAGAGGATGCAGTGTGTGTGTGTGTATGTGTAAGGGATGTAGTGTGTAAGTGTAAGGGTTGCAGTCTGTGTTTGTATAGAGGATGCAGTGTGTGCGTGTGTGTGTGTAAGGGATGCAGTCTGTGTTTGTATAGAGGATGCAGTGTGTTTGTGTATGTGTAAGGGATGCTGTCTGAGTTTGTATAGAGGATGCAGTGTGTGTATGTGTATGGGATGCAGTCTGTGTATGTGCATGGGATGCAGTCTGTGTATGTGTATGGGATGCAGTCTGTGTTTGTATAGAGGATGCAGTGTGTGTGTGTGTATGTGTACAGGATGCAGTCTGTGTTTGTATAGAGGATGCAGTTTGTGTGTGTATGTGTAAGAAATGCAGTCTGTGTTTGTATAGATGATGCAGTGTGTGTATGTGTAAGGGATGCAGTCTGTGTTTGTATAGAGGATGCAGTGTGTGTGTGTGTGTGTGTGTGTATGTGTAAGGGATGCAGTCTGAGTTTGTATAGAGGATGCAGTGTGTGTGTATGTGTAAGGGATGTAGTGTGTAAGTGTAAGGGATGCAGAGTGTGTGCGTTGATTTGTGGGGTATGATAGGGGCACGGGGGGATTGAGAGTGGAGCAGTTTGATATATTGTGTTTTTATACCCCACCTCCTCTAGACTGTAAGCTCGTTTGAGCAGGGTCCTCAACTACCTATTGTTCCTGTTAAATTTTGTTGTTCTCTCATTTGGTAAATTCCCCCACCCATTCTTACCTTACTTTGGCTAAGACACTACATTCCCTGGTTGTCCGGTGGTACTCTTGAGGGTCCAGCTTGCACCTCCACCTGGGGCCAACTCTTCTCACGATCCCCATAATTGTGCAGCATTGGAGCGTTGCCATGGTAACCTGTGGCAACACTCTTAAAGGCGTACAGAGATCTCTGTCACCGTCTCAGATCGCGGCTGAATATAGATATAGCGGTACTCGAATGTAGGATGCATTTGACATAAAGGATGCAGGCAGTATTTTTTTACCCCAGATGTTGGGGTAAAAGACTGTATCCTGTATTCCAAAAAATCCAGTAGTTTCTCAAAGCAATAATGTGACAATGGTTGAGTTTGATACATTTTTTAAATAAGCTGCTTTGGCCTAAATCTTGTAATTCTGTTTTCAATTCTGTACAGTTTACTTTTTATTGAATAAACCCCCTGTCTTTTTGTCCTCGCAGTCTTACGATATGTCTTTTTGCCACAACTGTTTTTTTCAAACAGACGAAGGGCTGTGCTTGGTGTTGTGGCCAGTGGCGGGGCTGTCCTGAGTAATTTGAGGTGATTTACTAATAATTTGTGAAACTAAAATGTAATTTAGAACAGGAACCATGTATCTTATTGACACAGACTGATTGCTAAACACATTTATTGCTGCGGAGCTCTGTTATACACTCAGACACATTACTGGGAGTATTATTGCTGTGGAGCTCTGTTATACACTCAGACACATTACTGGGAGTATTATTGCTGTGGAGCTCTGTTATACACTCAGACACATTACTGGGAGTATTATTACTGTGGAGCCCTGTTATACACTCAGACACATTACTGGGAGTATTATTGCTGTGGAGCTCTGTTATACACTCAGACACATTACTGGGAGTATTATTGCTGTGGAGCTCTGTTATACACTCAGACACATTGCTGGGAGTATTATTGCTGTGGAGCTCTGTTATACACTCAGACACATTACTGGGAGTATTATTGCTGTGGAGCTCTGTTATACACTCAGACACATTACTGGGAGTATTATTGCTGTGGAGCTCTGTTATACACTCAGACACATTACTGGGAGTATTATTGCTGTGGAGCTCTGTTATACACTCAGACACATTACTGGGAGTATTATTGCTGTGGAGCTCTGTTATACACTCAGACACATTACTGGGAGTATTACTACTGTGGAGCTCTGTTATGCACTCAGACACATTACTGGGAGTATTATTGCTGTCGAGCTCTGTTATACACTCAGACACATTACTGGGAGTATTATTGCTGTGGAGCTCTGTTATACACTCAGACACATTGTTAGGAGTATTATTGCTGTGGAGCTCTGTTATACACTCAGACACATTACTGGGAGTATTATTGCCGTGGAGCTCTGTTATACACTCAGACACATTACTGGGAGTATTATTGCTGTGGAGCTCTGTTATACACTCAGACACATTACTGGGAGTATTATTGCTGTGGAGCTCTGTTATACACTCAGACACATTACTGGGAGTATTATTGCTGTGGAGCTCTGTTATGCACTCAGACACATTACTGGGAGTATTTTTGCTGTGGCGCTCTATTATACACTCAGACACATTACTGGGAATATTATTGCTGTGGAGCTCTGTTATACACTCAGACACATTACTGGGAGTATTATTGCTGTGGAGCTCTGTTATACACATTACTGGGAGTATTATTGCTGTGGAGCTCTGTTATGCACTCAGACACATTACTGGGAGTATTATTACTGTGGAGCCCTGTTATACATTCAGACACATTACTGGGAGTATTATTGCTGTGGAGCTCTGTTATACACTCAGACACATTACTGGGAGTATTACTGCTGTGGAGCTCTGTTATACACATTACTGGGAGTATTATTGCTGTGGAGCTCTGTTATACACTCAGACACATTACTGGGGGTATTATTGCTGTGGAGCTCTGTTATACACTCAGACACATTACTGGGAGTATTATTGCTGTGGAGCTCTGTTATACACTCAGACACATTACTGGGAGTATTATTACTGTGGAGCCCTGTTATACATTCAGACACATTACTGGGAGTATTATTGCTGTGGAGCTCTGTTATACACATTACTGGGAGTATTATTGCTGTGGAGCTCTGTTATGCACTCAGACACATTACTGGGAGTATTATTACTGTGGAGCCCTGTTATACATTCAGACACATTACTGGGAGTATTTTTGCTGTGGCGCTCTATTATACACTCAGACACATTACTGGGAATATTATTGCTGTGGAGCTCTGTTATACACTCAGACACATTACTGGGAGTATTATTGCTGTGGAGCTCTGTTATACACATTACTGGGAGTATTATTGCTGTGGAGCTCTGTTATGCACTCAGACACAGTACTGGGAGTATTATTACTGTGGAGCCCTGTTATACATTCAGACACATTACTGGGAGTATTATTGCTGTGGAGCTCTGTTATACACTCAGACACATTACTGGGAGTATTACTGCTGTGGAGCTCTGTTATACACATTACTGGGAGTATTATTGCTGTGGAGCTCTGTTATACACTCAGACACATTACTGGGGGTATTATTGCTGTGGAGCTCTGTTATACACTCAGACACATTACTGGGAGTATTATTGCTGTGGAGCTCTGTTATACACTCAGACACATTACTGGGAGTATTATTACTGTGGAGCCCTGTTATACATTCAGACACATTACTGGGAGTATTATTGCTGTGGAGCTCTGTTATACACTCAGACACATTACTGGGAGTATTATTGCTGTGGAGCTCTGTTATACACTCAGACACATTACTGGGAGTATTATTGCTGTGGAGCGCTGTTATACACGCAGACACATTACTGGGAGTATTATTACTGTGGAGCTCTGTTATGCACATTACTGGGAGTATTATTGCTGTGGAGCTCTGTTATGCACTCAGACACATTACTGGGAGTATTATTACTGTGGAGCCCTGTTATACATTCAGACACATTACTGGGAGTATTATTGCTGTGGAGCTCTGTTATACACTCAGACACATTACTGGGAGTATTATTGCTGTGGAGCTCTGTTATACACTCAGACACATTACTGGGAGTATTATTGCTGTGGAGCTCTGTTACACACTCAGACACATTACTGGGAGTATTATTACTGTGCAGTTCTGTTATACACTCAGACACATTACTGGGAGTATTATTACTATGAAGCTCTGTTATACACTCAGACACATTACTGGGAGTATTATTGCCGTGGAGCTCTGTTACACACGCAAACACATTACTGGGAGTATTATTGCTGTGGAGCTCTGTTACACACTCAGACACATTACTGGGAGTATTATTGCTGCAGAGCTCTGTGATACACTCAGACACATTACTGGAAGTATTATTGCTGTGGAGCTCTGTTATACACTCAGACACATTACTTGGAGTATTATTGCTGTGGAGCTCTGTTATACACTCAGACCCATTACTGGGAGTATTATTGCTGCAGAGCTCTGTTATACACTCAGACACACCAACAATATGGAGCTCCTAGAAATTAGTATAGAAAAGAGAGACAAATGGATTTGGGCACAAAATAGGGACTGTATCTCCTATATAGGGACACTTGGAGGTATGATTTCTCATTGTCCTCTGTCTCACTCAGTATCTCTCTTTTGTATGTCGTATCACTCCTACTGTCTAACTTGGTATCTGTTTCAATACTCTCACTGTCTCACGGTGCACCCATCGCATCATTCCACTGTGTTACTTGGTATCTCTTTCCTTGCTCTCAATGCCTCACTCTGTATCTGTCTCATTGCTCCCATTGTCGCACTTTATATGTGTCATTGCTCCCACTGTCACACTCTGTATCTGTCTCAGTGCTCCCACTGTCTGACTTGGTACCTGTCTCTTTGCTCCGACTGCTTTGCCCTGTGCCTGTCTCATGTCTCACCCTGTCTCACTCTGTATTTGTGTTTTGTACCTAATGCTTCATTTTGTATCAGTCTCATCACTCCCTCTGTCTCACTTTGTATCTATTTAAGTATCCCTGTGGTCTGACTAAGAGTTTGTCGCACCGTCCTCACTGAGTCACTTGGTATCTATGTGATTATCCGCACTCTCACACTTGCTATCTTTCTCTCTGGTGGCCCCCTGGACATTCTTTCAATAAAGCGTCTTTTCCTTTCATTAAACCTCTTCTGCACTTACAGGGTGCACTTGACAAAAAGTTGTCACCGCCTGACTCTTACCTGTCTCAAACTTTGTCTATCTGTCCACCTCTTGTCTATCTTTTTCCCCTCTCTGGGCTGTCTGGCTGTGGGTTCTCCAATTAACAGAAGGCCCTGGGCAAATGCCAACCCTGGATTAAGTGGCCCTTGCCCGTTGTGTATCCTTCTAATTGTCCCTTACTGTCCCACGCCGTGTACGCCTCTCCTCCTCCCCTCGCAGCTGTTCTTGTCACTCTGTCCCCGTCCAGCCCTTCTAAGAGACACAGCAGCTATGGCATCCCCGACAGTGGCTCGTCTTGCAGGCAGGTCCCAGCTAGACTCAGTGTGTGAATGCATGTCTTGTTTGTAGTTTTACCACTGCTGCTGTGTGCATTTCATTTAAAATGTCTGCTCATTCCTGACCCCTTCCTAACGTTTTAAACTTAAATTATTTTTTTTTATCCCACCCAGTCTGGTCATCAACCCCCGATCAGTCTAACATAAGTCCTATTACTATTGCCCTTTCTATTTCTGTCTTACTTTCTTGTTTTTTTCCTGCTCTTAGTCTTTCCTCCCCTCTCTTTCTCTTTCTCTCTCCTCTTTATTTATAGTATCTGCTTTTTATCTCGCTGATTTTTTCTGTCCCACTTTGACAGCTCAGCTCTATATATAACTCAAAGACATAAATACTTGCACGCTTGGTGTGTGAGCACGTGGAATATTTATAATTGTATGTGGGTTTTTTTTGCGCCTGTGTATATTTTTTATAACGTCACGAGCTGAGCCCCCAAGTTACTGCGTTTTTTGTAGGGTATTGGTAGCCAGATCTGATATGGATGTAGAAAAAAACATTAGATAGGAAAGCTATGTATTGGATCCTCATCCCGTCGTCCCTAATCAACAAACTGTTGAATTGGGGACCGGGGCATAGGGTCAGGGCGGTGGTACCAGTTCCACCTAAAGTGTGGGCTTGAACCCTTATAATTACGTAAGATTTGCAGAGAGATATGTAGATTGGATAGTTCCCCTTTAAACAAGGATAAGGGGAAACTCCCAATCAACCTGGTGTTTAGAAAAGAACACTAGTTGTACAAATATATACCTTTAGGTATGTCCAAAAAGAAGTAAAGAAAGGTATTTATAGGGAAAGCATAGAGACACTAGATAAGTATGTATCCTGGCATAGACAGTGATACACTGTAACTTTATTGAACAAACTGTAGATAGGATACAATATAACCATGTCCAAGAGATGCTTAGAGCCCTTAAAAAACGTCCCCCTTTGGAGTGGATAAATCTCAGTATCCGAATGACAATAAAGGCATATTAATGCTAAGATATAGAGATGTATTACTATTGAGTAATCCACAGAGAAGAGAGGAAGACAACCTAATACCTTAAATACATATAGAAGTTAGATAGATGGGGTAGTGGGGACAGTATAGCATAGTCTAAAAAAAGGGGACCCAAACTGTCCGTGAGTAGAGAGTTTGGGGTTGCTTGTGGCGGAACTGAGGGATGGTAGGATAGAATATATACAGTGGTATCCACAGTTAGATAAAGGACAAAATCCCTAATAATCGCCACTGTTCTAAACTCCTGTCAACTCCCCCCAACACCTTCATGGGTGTTCTATTCTTAATAGATAGTTAGGGTTGCCCGGCAAAGCTGAGGATTGGTAGGATAGGGTAAAAGCAGTGGTATAAAAAGTTAGATAAGGGATGAAATTCCTAATAATCACCACTATGCTGAACTCCTATCAACTCCCCCCAACACCTTCATTGGTGTTCTATCCTTGATAAATCGCTATGCTCTGTCCCCTTAAACTGCCATTATTCAACTAGTCCAGTTTCTATAGAAAAACCATCAATCATTTAAATTAACGAAAAAAATAATAAGTGAATAAGTGTCAAAAAAAGGATTCCCTCGTGCATCTTAATGTGCTCAGTGAATGAGGGGAATAGAAAAAAAAAAACCCGACGTGCGTTTCGGAGTACTGGACTCCTTCGTCAGGGGACTCCTTCGCCAACCCCTGACGAAGGAGTCCAGTACTCTGAAACGCGCGTCGGGTTTTTTTTTTTCTATTCCCCTCATTCACTGAGCACATTAAGATGCACGAGGGAATCCTTTTTTTGACACTTATTCACTTATTATTTTTTTCGTTAATTTAAATGATTGCTGGTTTTTCTATAGAAACTGGACTAGTTGAATAATGGCAGTTTAAGGGGACAGAGCATAGCGATTTATCAAGGATAGAACACCAATGAAGGTGTTGGGGGGAGTTGATAGGAGTTCAGCATAGTGGTGATTATTAGGAATTTCATCCCTTATCTAACTGTTTATACCACTGCTTTTACCCTATCCTACCAATCCTCAGCTTTGCCGGGCAACCCTAACTATCTATTAAGAATAGAACACCCATGAAGGTGTTGGGGGGAGTTGATAGGAGTTCAGCATAGTGGTGATTATTAGGAATTTCATCCCTTATCTAACTGTTTATACCACTGCTTTTACCCTATCCTACCAATCCTCAGCTTTGCCGGGCAACCCTAACTATCTATTAAGAATAGAACACCCATGAAGGTGTTGGGGGGAGTTGACAGGAGTTTAGAACAGTGGCGATTATTAGGGATTTTGTCCTTTATCTAACTGTGGATACCACTGTATATATTCTATCCTACCATCCCTCAGTTCCGCCACAAGCAACCCCAAACTCTCTACTCACGGACAGTTTGGGTCCCCTTTTTTTAGACTATGCTATACTGTCCCCACTACCCCATCTATCTAACTTCTATATGTATTTAAGGTATTAGGTTGTCTTCCTCTCTTCTCTGTGGATTACTCAATAGTAATACATCTCTATATCTTAGCATTAATATGCCTTTATTGTCATTCGGATACTGAGATTTATCCACTCCAAAGGGGGACGTTTTTTAAGGGCTCTAAGCATCTCTTGGACATGGTTATATTGTATCCTCTCTACAGTTTGTTCAATAAAGTTACAGTGTATCACTGTCTATGCCAGGATACATACTTATCTAGTGTCTCTATGCTTTCCCTATAAATACCTTTCTTTACTTCTTTTTGGACATACCTAAAGGTATATATTTGTACAACTAGTGTTCTTTTCTAAACACCAGAAAAAAACATTTACTTATATATCCAAATATCATCTTTACTACAAGGTGGAATTCTGCAAACTAATCTCCCAAATATCAATTATCCCAGGCTATAATTGGCCTTTGATGCTAAGCAGACTTTTTTTGTTTGTGCCAACAACCACCTCAAGGTAATGGGATTTATAAGACAGCATCCTTCTATATAGTCATTGTCATAAGAAAAGTTATAAGTCGAGCTATATGTAAATAGATGACAATAATAATATTAATCCGTTGGTGAATATAGTTCTAAAATATTTTACACAAAGACATTTTAAAGGCATGAAACCAATAAAATTTTATTCTGCTATTTACTAAGTCAGGGATGTAAGTGGTCACTAACAGTAAAATAGCTTCTGTGATGACTTTCTGGGGTAACCCATATCACCCCATGTTGATATTTATAGATCCTGTTTCAAATTTCCCTTATTCGATAGAATGTTTGATAAAACACTAACGATAACATGATTCTAGTCTAGACACGAGCAATAGTTGACTGACCATCAGAACAAATTTGCAAAGAAAGGAAGGCTCACCTGTACCTAGAAATAGGACAATCTGTTCACTTTCAATGCATCTCGAATTCTTTCCTCATTTTATCTCTTAAATCCCATATACTCTTCCTATACTTCCCAACAATTTCAGGTCAGATGGGACAGTTCTGATTTGGAACTCTTGATCTTCCTGTGCTCTTCTGATGATGTCCCATCTGAGGACACCTTGAAAAAGTTCCAATAAATGTTCCTATATCACTTCCTGTCCCGATTTCCTACTTCCTGTCCTTATTCCAACCTTCCTAATTTTTGATAGGAAGGTTTTCAATTCAATAGCCTCTTCTTTGATCTGTTTAGTTAAATCTTGTAGTCTGAGAGGTTCCCACTAACTAGATTATCATGCGTTGAGCTGTAATTACAGTTGCGATGGCCATCCCACTAGTGTGTCATGTTTTTCACATTCCGAGACCTTTACGTATGGTTAAGACACTATTGGGAGCATGTGATACTAGCAGCCAATCAGCAACTAGATGTGTTAAAGGGACATTGTAGGTACCCAGACCACTTCGACTAACTGTGCATCTAGTGCTGCAATGTTAAAGGGACACTATAGTCACCTGAACAACTTTAGCTTAATGAAGCAGTTTTGGTGTATAGAACATGCCCCTGCAGCCTCACCGCTCAATCCTCTGCCATTTAGGAGTTAAATCCCTTTGTTTATGAACCCTAGTCACACCTCCCTGCATGTGACTTGCACAGCCTTCCATAAACACTTACTGTAAAGAGAGCCCTATTTATTGCAAGTTCTGTTTAATTAAGATTTTCTTATCCCCTGCTATGTTAATAGCTTGCTAGACCCTGCAAGAGCCTCCTGAATGTGATTAAAGTTCAATTTAGAGATTGAGATACAATTATTTAAGGTAAATTACATCTGTTTGAAAGTGAAAACAGTTTTTTTTTCATGCAGGCTCTGTCAATCATAGCCAGGGGAGGTGTGGCTAGGGCTGCATAAACAGAAACAAAGTGATTTAACTCCTAAATGACAGTGAATTGAGCAGTGAAATTGCAGGGGAATTATCTATACACTAAAACTGCTTTATTTAGCTAAAGTAATTTAGATGACTATAGTGTTCCTTTAAACCCTTAAGGACCAAACTTCTGGAATAAAAGGGAATCATGACATGTCACAAATGTCATGTGTCCTTAAGGGGTTAAACATTGTTCTACCAGGCCCAGAGGCTGTTCTACCAGGCAGCCACTGGGGGCGCTTCTGGAATCGTAATGGACTTTTGGTCCGTTATCTGATGATGGATGTCCTCATGCAGAGCAGCGTTAGATTTTTCCCGTTTGCCACGCATGCGCACTAGACCTCGCTCGTTGATGGATGGAGGAGGGGGTGGTAGTTTTTAATCCTTTATTTACCAGATAGGAGGGGGCGCGAGGGAGGGGGAGGCAGAGGGATCGCTAGTGCCAGGAACACAGCTTTGTGTTCCTGGTGCTACAATATCCCTTTAAGTTTAACTGATTAAGTACAGCATTGTATCTGACAATAATAAAATGCAGTATCTGATCTGGGATGATTCAGAATGGCCAGTCTTCCAAGAAAATCCCCAGTTTAGCTAGAACCTGTTTTTAAAATGTCATTGTGCTATTAAGTGGTACATAGAATAAGTTATGAAAATAATTTACAATCTGTCAGTTTTCTGTAAGTTGTTTTTTTTGGCATAAAACCATTATAGTATACTTGAAGCAGGGTTCAAAACTTCCACTAACTACTAGCCATTGGCTAGTGAAAATGTAGCTGTGGAGAGTAGAAATACACTACTGTGGCTTGCAGTGGCAAGTAAATTTTAAGGCCCGGCTGGTAGCATAGAAATAATATTATTTTACGCGTAGAAGAATCATTAAACATGTGCCCTCACTAGCTATGAAGTCGTCCTTATGCAGAATTATTAAAAGAAAACTTATTTATTTATATAATAAATCAATCTATCAGTCTAATACACAAACTCTCTTTCCCTTCTTTCTTTTAAGTCATACTTTGTCTGTCTCTCTCAAGTGGTCTCTGTGACCAAATTATCTACCCTTTCGTCGGAACACTCTTTGTTCACGAGTTGGACACCGAATATTTCCAGCACCAATTTCCGTCCATTAAGAATAATTATGGTGAGTCAAGTGCAGGTGCTGTCAAAATATATGTAAAAGGAACACGTAAGAAACTCATTACTGACCGAGAATGTAATGGGGTCCAACTCTGTTTCTTGTGGACCACACATGATTTTCAGTAATGTTTGTTTATTTTGAGTGGGTTGAGAGGAGGATATCCTTGGCTCAAACTGAGATTGTTCTCATATATAGTAGTCAGATGGTTGGAAGATCAGCAGATGTTGGTATTTATTAATAAGATGACTGTTAATTGAACCTTATATTACTCCAAGCATAATTCTGACTGCTGGGAATACTGAACTTGATGGTTGCACGTTGAGGTCTGCTGGACAATGGTTAAATCAGCTTAATGAATGACCAGCCATTTCTGATATTTCCAAGTTTGTTTAACACAAATTATGGTCAACAATATCAAAACCCATGGTCAATATTCCATACATTAGCTCCAGTAGGTCACATAGCTATGCTGATGGAACAAAACAAACTTAGACTGATCCATGCTCAAAAGGTTGGGCAGTTGATAGTGCTGGCACAATTTTGTGTGGACACATTTTGTTTTAGTGATTTTGTCAGTTCCTATATGTTCATAAATTAGGCTTCTCACAGGGCCATCTATTTTTTATAATGTCTTTTCCATTCATTATCTCATTTTCTAGATGTGGATCAGATTGATTCTATGACTTTTCGTGCTAACTTGGAAGGATTCCCAGATCTGCCTCGATGGTTGCGTTACACCCAGCGATCCCCTACTCACAAAGCTTATCTTTATGGCTCCCCAACTGAGACAGGGAAACAAGTAATAGAGGTATGTAGGTTGAGAAATACTTTCACATCATGAGGTCTGCTACAAGAGGTCACAAGGTCTATATCGTTCCACACTGTATGCCAATGATGCTCCATCTGTCTCTCTGTTTCCCAGGTGACAGCCTATAATCGCCAGACATTCGAGACTGTAAAACAAAGGTTTATTTTTAACATTCTTCCTTCACCTGGTGAGTACCAAACTCCAGATTTCATATAATTCCCATCCCCCCCCCATCTCCCTTACCTTTTTCAGAATAATACATTTACTATCAGATAGTCTCCAGCCTTTGTACTCTGCAAATCAAACCAACTAATTATATTTCTTTTTACAATATAGTTTTCTTTATTCACCAACCAGCCATTCTTTCATCTTTAATTTATCTGTTGCCTCCAATCCCATTACTTCATCATACATATTTTCATAAAATGTTAACTTTACACTTTCTCACTCCACTAGCCTTTTATGCCTGTTGTCCTCTGGTGGTGGTTAGCGATGAGTATATCCATTGTTGAAAAGGTATTGTTATAAGATGTGTCAACTGGCAATTTTATACACTACTATCCTGTGACAGACCACCTGGTCACCTAGGACGTGTACATGGTTCCCAACCACCACCTTCCCCTAAAAAGACAATATTCATCCACATTTACACCTCCAGCCCATGCCTCCCAGCCCAGCAACCTATCCAGCATGCCAGGAGACATTATAGCCCTGACCGGGAGCAACCTACAAACTCTCTGGAACTCTGATTGTTTTGCGGAATTGCTGCGATCTGGTAAAACGTAATTGAGGGAGTTCTCTGTCCCAGGACAACCAAACACGGCACTATTTTGAGGGGTAATAGGGGAGGTGGTGAGGTGTCAAACGATACCAAGGACTTGCGGAGCTCAACTTGCAAATGGAAATGCCATTGTTAAAAGTGACCTGGATTTCCCACCCTGCGCTGTGCCAGAACAGAGGATGTTTGCAGCCTGGTTAAAAACTGTACACCCATACTATTTCGGCTAGGCATCCAAGTGCTTTTTACACAGAATGGGCCCTCCAGCGTGAGCTATCCGGGGTGACTCTATTTTGGGGATGCGGGCTTATGTTTTTGGGTGAAATTGTTATATGGTGCCGAAGTGTCTAGCCGTTAACAACGTTAATTCACCAGGTGCCAGATATTGCAAAATACCATTGTTCCCCTGAGTACACCGTGTTGGGGACCCAGGTATATATGTGTGACAATCACAACAGTGAAGCTGTCTTTTGTTAACCCTTACATTAAACCTCGGCTAATGTTTACGGAATACGCTATAATCACTCCTGAGCTATCCACTAAAAGGGGGGGATAGAGAGTCCTTGGCAGCGACAACCAGAGTACCTGCGGTTAGGCCGCCACATATCCCTAGTCTGCATTGTATTTTTTCAAAATGGCTTTCAGTTTCCTTAATGAATGTAGAAATTTATATCCTTTTTTTTTAATTAAAGCATGGATAAAGAAATTAAGCCATTTTGGTGTCTGGATATTGTGCAACGACCTATCAGCTATTGCCATATATTTTAATCAGTTAAACATATCTATTTCTCCTCTTCCAGCATTGCAGACTCCATACCAGGCGGAATTTTTGATTGCCAACTTGGACGTGGAAGAGATGCTACCTCCAGAAGCTCAGCTTGATTTCCAGGCTCCACTGCAGGCCGTGTGGGGTGCCCAACGAACGACCATCCTTAACATAACGTCTGCACTAGACAAAGGTGGGCGAGTACCACTACCACTGCCAGGATATAAAGAGGGGTATGTACCAAGAGCGTTTTTCTAATATCTATAATATTTTATTGACAACATGTTGAAATTTCCTATATCATAACCAGGATAGATGCAAACTATGGCGAACCTAGCCAGTAATTGTTACATTAACACTGCTATAGCATTCACACACATCCTCTAACACTATTCACCTCAAACTGTGGTGGTCTAACACTGCTCTTCTTAACTTCTGGTGGTCTAGGACTGGTCACATCATTATCCAAATGCTCCAACACTGCTCCACCAAACATGAGAGGCCCTAACACTGCACCCAGTGGTGGACTAGGGTCTTGGAGCTGAAAAGTGGGGACCTAATTATGAAACCTAAATTTGTGATTCCGTAGTCTGAGTCTGTAATTACAGTTTGGAACCATATGTAAAACCATCCCGGCATACATACATAAACTAGAAATTTCAAAGCAGACTGAGGGACAGAGAAATTTGCTGGGAGAGCAATGGGTGCAATAGGTCTCTGTCTGTGGGTCTCATGGGACACATCCTATCAGTTATGGAACACAGAGGGACTCTTTGCAATGGGCATGGAGCAGAGATTGGCCATGCGCAAGGTGCAGATTTGTATAGACAGTGCTAAAACTACCTTTGGCCACTTATTTGTTATGAGTGGTGTTTCCAGTGTTGCTCACTCCCACCAACATCTAGTATTCTGTCGGACATAGTGACCATTTTAAGCAAGAACTAGGAATCCCACCAAAATTTGATGCTCTAACACTACTTCCCTCAACATCTGGTTGTCTAACACAACTCCCCTCAATGTCTGGTGATATAACACTACTCTCCTCAACATCTGGTGGTCTAACACTGCACCCCAGCATCTGGTGCTTTAACACTGCTCACCTGAACATCTGGTGATCTAACACTGCTCCTCTAACATCTGTTGCTGAACCTCTGCTTCCTCAACATCTGATGCTCTAATACTGCTCCCTTGACATCTGGTGCTCTAACACTGTACCCTCAACATATGGTGCTCTAACACTGCTCCTCCAACATCTGGTGGTCTAACACTACACCCTCAACATATGGTGCTCTAACACTGCTCCCCCAACATCTGGTGGTCTAACACTGCTCTGCTAAACATTCTGTGCTCTAAAACGGCTTTCATCTGGTGCTCAACCACTGCTCCCCCAGCATCTGGTGGCCAAACCCTGCTCCCTCAACATCTGGTGGTCTAACACTGCTCCCCTCAACATCCTGTGCTCTAACACTGCTCCCTCAACATCTGATGCTCTAACACTGCTCCCCCCAACATCTGGTGCTCTAACACTGCTCCCTCAACATCTGGTGGTCTAACACTGCTCCCCCAACATCTGGTGCTCTAACACTGCTCCCCCCAACATCCTGTACTCTAACACTGCTGCCCCAACATCCTGTGCTCTAACACTGCTCCCCCCAACATCTGGTGATCTAACACTGCTCCTCCAACATCTGGTGATCTAACACTGCTCCCTCAACATCTGGTGGTCTAACACTGCTCCCCCCACCATCTGGTGGTCTAACACTGCTCCCTCAACATATGGGGGTCTAACACTGCTCCCCCAACATCTGGTGGTCTAACACTGCTCCCCCAAAATCTGGTGCTCTAACACTGCTCGCTCAACACCTGGTGCTCTAACACTGCTCCCCCCAACATCTGGTGCTCTAACACTGCTAGCTCAACATCTGGTGGTCTAACACTGCTCCACCAACATCTGGTGGTCTAACACTGCTCCCCCAACATCTAGTGCTCTAACACTGCTCGCTCAACATCTAGTGCTCTAACACTGCTCCCCCCAACATCTGGTGGTCTAACACTGCTCCCCCCAACATCTGGTGGTCTAATACTGCTCCCTTAACATCTGGTGGTCTAACACTGCTCCCTCAACATCTGGTGGTCTAACACTGCTCCCTTAACATCTGGTGGTCTAACACTGCTCCCGCAAAATCTGGTGGTCTAACACTGCTTGCTCAACATCTGGTGCTCTAACACTGCTCCCCCAACATCTGGTGGTCTAACACTGCTCCCCCAACATCTGATGCGCTAACGCTGCTCCCCCAACATCTGGTGGTCTAACACCGCTCCAATTTCATTGAACAATTTTCCTTTCTCCCACACTAGGGTTTTTATTAAGTTGGGCTCTGATGTACCCTTCTCAGATTGCCTCCTGGAGTCCCTGGCAATTGAAGCTCGACAGTTGTGTCAGAAGAGGGGCCAGCCAATTCTGTCATGTAATGACCAGTTTGCAAATCGATTCCAAATAGACTGGTGCAATACCAGTCTGGTGAGTATTTCTGCAAGCAGTACTGTATACAACCACTAGATGTCAGCAGAATATGACAAACAATTAAAAGTATCAATTGCAAGTATTAATTAAAAAAAAAAAATCTGACAAAGATAAATGGATTATTGGACGTGTTTGTGAAGCAATAACATCTTGCATATTTAGATTATTCAAATACTATTAATTATTCGTGTTTGGATCTGCAATATTGTTTTTAATATCCCCCCCAAAAATAAAAATAAATAATGACTAGCATTGATTGGGTTCGTATAATAAGTGCTTAATAATTAAAAACAAAACAGGAACAAGAATGAAAAAAATAAATAAATATATAAATAATAATTAATAACTTAAGAGATATCCTCCTTCTAATATGACCGATCTGCCTTGAAGTTAGCAATATTGTAGGTATTTAATTAAAAATACCATTGCTGTGGTCTTGATTCTTGCCATTTGCAATCGTTTTTAGCACCTATGTTTTTCTGACTGCTCTATCTCATTCGGGGTTAGCTTAAATTATTTAACAATATGGCTCCGTGCATGCACAAATAATCTTCTAATGCTATTTTAAAAACACAGATATCATATTTAAAGATGAATATGAACTAATGGCCCGGCAATGCATCATGGGTAATGTAGTTTATTATTGTTTACAGTTAGATGTCACTAGTTAGCCATGCTGTTACTGCACTAATCATGCATATCATTTATACTAATTAAGGGGCAACATACGGAAAGTGCTGCCCTGCAGTATGTAGAAGTCAAATGCTGCAGTGAGTAAATCAGATGATAAATAGAAACATAGAATGTGACGGCAGATAAGAGCCATTCGGCCCATCTAGTCTGCCCAATTTTCTAAATACTTTCATTAGTCCCTGGCCTTATCTTATAGTTAGGATAGCCTTATGCCTATCCCACGCATGCTTAAACTCCTTTACTGTGTTAACCTCTACCACTTCAGCTGGAAGGCTATTTCATGCATCCACTGCCCTCTCTGTAAAGTAATACTTCCTGATATTATTTTTAAACCTTTGTCCCTCTAATTTAAGACTATGTCCTCTTGTTGTGGTAGTTTTTCTTCTTTTAAATGTTTCTACCATATCCCCCCTGTCTCGTCTTTCCTCCAAGCTATACATGTTAAGATCCTTTAACCTTTCCTGGTGAGTTTTATCCTGCAATCCATGAACCAGTTTAGTAGCCCTTCTCTGAACTCTCTCTAAGGTATCAATATCCTGGTATCAATCAGAAATCCTGCATCATATATTTTACCCATAATACAGGGCAGTATATTCAGGTACTGCCAATCAACATGATGAAATTATCTGTGTCATCACGTTATTCAGCATCTGGTTATTGGTTGGACTATTTCAGAGCAAAACTGGCATTTCTTCTTTAGAATTGAAATATTTGCCAACCAAATTTTATCAGCCAAAATAGTAATAGCCACGCGTAACTGCAAGTACAAAATATTACCGTACTAAACTATAGGTAAAGATGGTAGAATTTTTCTAGTATATTAATACCGTAGTAACAAAGATAAAATAAATCAGGTATCAAAATTTCAGTCCATACTTGGAAGTTGAAGGGAGAGGTAGAAATGGTATCCGTGAAGATAAAAAAATTAAATACCAACCAGGGTAGAAAAATATAAAAGAATATGTTAAGAAATACAAATATCTGGAATACACAACACAATAGTTCAAGAGATGCTGTAATTGTGCGGGTTCCCCTAAAAAATAGGAAGGGTGACAAACTGAAAGAATCAGGAAAATATCCGGAACTAGATAAGGGGGTGGGGACACACACAAAATACTATGTGGAATATTACTATAGTAGAAGATTAATTAATTATATAAAAAGATACATTGACGGTAGCAAATAAATAAACACAAAATTATTAAGTATAAGTAACAAACGTGTATCCGGTGCATGAATACATAAATGCTTGATAAACTACTCATGCAAAAAACATTAGATACAAAAAAAAAAACCAATGTGCACAATATAAACATAAATCAGAATTGATAGAATATTCTTAAATGGTTCAGACACAATAAAAGGAATATAATTTCAGGGCATCGCTATTTCATGTGCCCATGCGGTCCATGTGTGGATTATTTTTCACCCACTGTTATATTTTCTTGTTTTGTTTTGTTTTGTACGTGAATAGTGTTGCCCTGAATGTATATTCATTTGATTGTGTGTGAACCCTTTAATTCTGATGTATTTTTTTCACTGTGCATTGTTTTTTTTTTTTTTAATCTAACATTTATTGCATCGGTGGTTTATAAAGTATTTATGTATTCATACACTTTGTACACATTTGTTACTTATATCGGATACTTGTGTGTTTATTTATTTGCTACTGTCTATGTTTTTTTTTTTATATACAATTAATGTATCTTCTACTATAGTAATATTTCACATAGTATTTTGTGCTGCCCCCCCCCCCCTTTTATGTGGTTCTGTATTATTAAAGGTAAAAATTAAATGGCTTTGTTGAATTGTGTCTAAAAGTTGATCCATAAAGTTTACTGAAAATGTGTAGATCACACCACATTTATATTTAATAATCCCAGTTTCCATTTTATTGTGGGAAAACGGTGTGTCATTTCTGATTCTATAGATTTGTAGAAGTGTCATCATGTGGGGTGGGGGGGGGGGGGGGGGTTTAAACCAGACTCCATTGCTATAAATGAACATATGATTATTTCAGGGAGCTCACTACCCATTCCTGACTTTCACAGTGTGTGGTTTTAAGCAGTATGGTCTTGGTGGCCAACAAAGTCCTGCAGAAAAAGACTGGAGACCTTTCTGTTGCGTCTTTATTTGAATAAGGGGTCTCCTCATCTGATCACCTACCAATTCTTACAATTCTAAGTACAATATTTCACGTAAACATTGAGTGCTTCCCTACAAACCCTTACTGATGTCACAAGTAAGACACATGTCAGATTCAGTATATGATGGGTGCCAATCTGTAGGGTAAACTATTGCGATATTACATATTATTATTATATATTATTCGCAGGCTCGAATCCCGGCAGGGTTGACTCAGCCCTTCATCCTTCCGAGGTAGATAAATTAAATTGGGTAATAGTAACAACCCCTGGATGTTGGGCTAAGGTAACATCCCCAGTACGTACTTGAAAACCAGAGTAATCTGAATGTACCTTTCCTGGTTAAATACTTTGTTATTATTATTATATTACATTTTATAGTACACGGGAAAAGATAATATTTCTGTATAATGTTGTAATGTAATCACACAACTCTAGGGTTCGAGGTGCATATTCCTTGCTACCTTGGGATCTATGGCCTGTACTAAATTAATTGAAATAAAATGGTTGGCTTTTTCCCCTTTGTTCTTTGACTTCCTATCATTGTATAGGACTGTAAATAGCACACAGGGTTTCACTTTCTTTAGGACATGGTTAGTTGCAGTGTGGGGACACCTAGTGGCAGAAGTTATGTTTACCACTGATTTTCAGGATTTAATTTATATTTTGCTTAGTAGATATTAAATAGACACCTTTCTTTATTACATAGGGGTTTGTTTTGCAGCTCTGTGCTTTATTACCTGATTTATGTCTTCTACAGATATACTATTCAGCACCTCCCCCTACACAGCCTCCTCAGCTGTATTCCGGGATCATGGATGACGAAAGCGAGTTTAATCCTCCCTCAGAGACCCTGGAGGAAACCTATTACCTGACCGATTACCTGCTTACCCTGCTGCTTCCTACCCTTATTGCTCTGCTCCTCTGTGCATTACTTAGCTACATCATGTGCTGCCGCAGGGAGGGGATGTAAGTATCACTAGGTGGCGCTACAACATATATAAACAGTTTAACCCCTTAAGGACCAAACTTCTGGAATAAAAGGGAATCATGACATGTCACACACGTCATGTGTCCTTAAGGGGTTAAAGATACACTATAGAGACCAAAACAACTTTAGGTTAATGAAGCCGTTTTGGTGTATAGATCATGCCCCTGCAGTCTCACTGCTCAATTCTCTGGCATTTAGGAGTTAAATCACTTTGTTTATTCAGCCCTAGTCACACCTCCCTGCATGTGACTTACACAGCCTTCCTAAACACTTCCTGTAAGGAGTCATCTAATGTTTAAACTTTATTGCACAGTCTATTTCATTTAGAATTTCTTATTTCCTGCTCCGTTAATAGCCTCCTAGATGCCGTAGAAGCCTCATGTATATGATCCAAGCTCAATTTACAGGGCAGGAGATAAAAACTTCTAAAGAAAGTTAAAATCTTATTGAAAATGAAACCATTTATTTTCATGCATATTGTTTTGGTGCCTGTCGTATCCCTTTAGGACCACTGGTACCAGGCGACTTCATTAAGATAAAGTGTTCTGGGTGCCTAAAGTGTTCCTTTAATGATGTGTCAGCTTCAGCTCTTGAGATCAGGGAAAAGGCATGGGGCCGATCCCCAGAGTCAATAATCTAAGACATAGACCACAAAATACAGCGGGATTATGGAAAGAGAGCAATTCTGGGGCAAAGTCACTGTAAGCATTCCATTGGTTTCCATGGTAACTGCAATACTTGTTGACCTTTTATTTTGAATTGCTCTCCCTGTATGCCGGCCCCTTTTTTATTTTATTGTAAAATGCTCTATTTGGCCTGTAAAACAATATATACCTTACCTGCATGGCCAGATTTACCGTTTCTGCTGCCCTTCTTCTGGTATGTGATTGGAAGGATGAATGTGACTAGTTTGGGGTATGTGATTGGAAGGATGAATGTGACTAGTTTGGGGTATGTGATTGGAAGGATCAATGTGACTAGTTTGGGGTATGTGATTGGAAGGATCAATGTGACTAGTTTGGGGTATGTGATTGGAAGGATCAATGTGACTAGTTTGGGGTATGTCTGTATGGTAATTATGACTAAGTAGGTGGCTGGATGGAAATAAGTGCAAGGTGGGTGGTGTCGATAGGGGAATATGATTATTTCAGTGTATGTGGCTAGTTGGGTGGCTGATTGGCAATGTGTACGTAGTAGGATATATGTGTGTGGAGTGTTAGTGAGTGTATGTGAATGACACGTGTGTTTATGTAGAGTGCCACTTTGTGAATTTAGTGGTATGGTTTTAAAGAGTGCCAGTGTGTGCATGCAGCATGCATGAGCTTTTTTGTGTGTGAAGTTGTAGTGTGCATGTGTGGGTATTTAGTGTGTATGTATATGTCTGTTAGTGCACTTTTTTTCCAATTCTCATCTGCATCTTTTTGTCCCCTTCTTATTTTTTCCCTTCTTTTACATGTCCTCCTCTTCTTTCTTTCAATCCCACACTTCTTCTCCTCCCCTCACGTGGTCTCCTTTTTTTCATCCCTTAAAATACCTGTTACGTTCTTCTGTCCCCATGTTTACACAATTCTTCATCACTTTTCTCCTCCACAGACAGCCGGAAATACAGTAGGTCACGCTGTGTTATGACGCTGATGTCATTTCCACGTGTTGTACAGCAGTTCCTTTGGCTGCCTGAGGGGAGAGAGAACCTGCCGCCGTGAGAGCTGGGCAAGAAGGATAAAGAACCTTTCTCCTTCTAATCCGAGCACTCTTGCTGCACCGCCAACATTACAGGGTCCAGCAGTGCCACCCTACTCCCCCTTGGTGGCCTTATGGGAAGTCCGGCCCTGCGTGCCTGGAATCTAGCGCCGGTTGAGGTTCTTCCACTCCTCATCCAACATCACTCCTGCCCTCTCCCTGGTTCAATCTCATAAAGAAGCATTTTATTGGACTGTTTTCACTGGCTCAGAGGGCATGCGTCTGCTCCAAGCCGAGGGGGAGTTGGGGGTGAACAAGACAGGGAGGGTATTTTCACCATAAATATATAGCTCTCAATGTAGGGAGGTAGGCAGAGAGAACTAGGAGGGAGGAAAGGGAGATATAAGCTTTCTGTAGTCATTGTGCAGAGAGCTGACAACAGACATGTGTTTTGCACAGATTTAACATTAGTCTAGGACAATAACAATTAACATTATTGCAACTAGCCCCTGGCACAAAACTCAAATATCTAGGAGCGCAGTTTGCTACTAGTGAGAGAGGCGGCCAGCGAGAGAGCAAAGGGAGGTACGTCACCCTGGAGTGCGACCAGTGGTAGCTAAAGATGAGCAAAGCCAAGTCTAAAGACTGCGGGCAGAGTGAAATACGCTTTCATTTCCAGCAACCAATACTGAGAAAGAAAGCAGGAATAATGCCAAAGCAAGGAAAGCCACTGGGCAGGGACAATAGCCAGGACAGAGGCAGGTCCAATGGGTCATTTACTACAGGGAAAGGTGTTTGGGATCAATTCAGTGAAGGAGTAGGAATGCGATATGGGCCGTGTACTGTCCACATACTGTGCAGCAAGTGACTGCGTTCTTCATATAATATACGGTAAATGCTAATTCCTGTTTTTTTTTCTTCTTGTAGAGAGAAAAGAGATGGCGAAACGTCTGCGTAAGTTCTGAGCTATGGAAATTGCACATGTTGACATATAGCATTGCGTATAATGTTAGTGTGTCCATTCGTAGAGTGCTTAGCATGCAACCCTGTGTTGATTTCCATCTAGTGTGCTTTTGGAAAAGTCACTGCCCCGTCCCCTCCATATCATCAGTTGGGAAACTGGCCATGCAGAGTAGGACTGTCTAACTGACCACACCACCCCAAGGGGACTTTTTATTTTAACAATACCAGCTTAATGCCTTGCTGCTGCTTGCATTACATGTTGGACATGTAGGACAGAGGAGGACTTTAGAACGTTCTGTTACTGACATTGCGTTCAACCAGAAAGAAACGCCAATAAGGTAAAGTAACTTCTACATTTATTCAACATTTGCCTTGAAATGGGAAAGTAACCAGACAGACTATAGATAAAAGTTCCAAATTATTTTTATTACGCAATAAACAAAGTATGACAGAGCCACCTTTAAGAAACATTCCACAGATGACCTGGAGCTTAAGTTCAAGCTCTCTAATATTGTCCCTGTTTGTGTCCTCCTTCTAACTTACTAATGTATTTATTATGCTTGTACCCAGGATTACATTTTTCTAAAATATCCATGTCACTTATTATATACCTTGCATGTTACCAACCTGTTTACTTATATTATTAAGTTATGGATATAACTTTTTGTTTTATATACTGTTTTGTATTCCCTTTGTCACTTTGTATAATATTGTGTTGCCTTGAGTACTACATTAAATATATGGTCTGTCTGATATTGTGAAGGTCATGCCTGTATGTGTGTATGTTATTCAGAGATCTTCAAATCCCCAAAAACCATAGATTCGAGAATTGTGTCTCTTTAGAAATATTGAGATAGGATATACCTTATTATATCCTGACTCCTGCCAAACTATCGCCCCTGACCTGTGTTCATAAAATGCTAAAGGGCAGGTTATCTCTGTCACCAACTTCTCTCTTTGCATTCCGAGCAATATATTGACTAAGAGTGATTGTAGGATGAGATATGTACTCAGGAGTACCAGTGGGCTTGAAGAACATGGAGGCTCCTCTGCCAAAAACAGCTACTCTCCTCGGGCAGAAAAGAAGGCAAAAAGTAGGGTTGCTGTGAATGTCACCGATGGGCAAATATAAAAAGGGAACACCCTAAACACCATAACCACTGCAGTATCTAGGAGCAGGCATTCTCTCATACCATGTGGAACAGATGTTTGTGGAATTTCATTGTGTGACATGGTCTAGGTGGATCTTTCATGAAAACTATTTTGTATTTTTACTCATGGCTGTGAGTGCAAAGGTAATGGGGTTCCTAGAACCTTAATCAGAAGTTAAAGACCCAAAGATGGTGGTGTGTGGATATACACATTCCTCCTCACCTTGTGGACACCACCATGGCAGCATATATGTCGCACAAGGTCTTTGAAAATAAAATAATGACTATATCTCCCCCCCCACCACAAGTTACCGTATTGCTATCTTAGTTACAGAATCTTTTTTTTTTTAAACAATTTTTCATTTGCAATAAAATTGTATTTTTATAAACTAACCTCCAGACTGTGAAAAGGTTGTTCTGTTTCATTTTTCTCTCCATTTCTCCTTCATAATCTTAATAAATACAGATAGGGTTGTATTGTTTGTATAATGCGTCACTCAGTGTGTGTTTCGATCCTTTTCGTTAACCTTGGGAAACACTCCTGCATTTTTGTTATTGTTTCTGCTGCCCATCCTTTGTCAAAATCTGAAAATACTGTTCATATATTTGGGTGAAATATTATCTTTCATTCTTTTAGTATTCAACTAGTTCACCAGCAGTCCATCTTTTCCAACACGGAGGAGCTACGACACATGGCAGGAAACCGGGATGTCCCGCGTCCTCTCTCCACTCTTCCCATGTTCAATGTCCGAACAGGAGAAAGAGCATCTCCCCGTCAACTGCATGACGATAGCGCACGTGTACCTCTTATCTTGTCACAACATTAAATGTCCCTTACTTTCCACATTCCTGTGGGATTGGGACAATAAGGTATTTACTGTGTTGACTACCAGGCTTTAGGATGTTCTTCATGTATGTTACATAACTAAATTTGTTTAGGTGCACCAAAGCAATGGAGCATTGACATGTCATGTTTTTTTTTTTACTGCTATTGTCAACACGTTATTGGGAAAATGTACATGTCTATGGGGACTGTTTGGAAATGGCTGAATTGGCCCAAGAGCGATAGAGAGATTAGTACAACCCAGTAATTGTGGGTTTTCACTAGATTTTACTAGGGCATTGTCTGGCTGAAATAAACAGCTTAGCTCAACAGTGTCCCTTGGCACACAAAAGTCCACCCATTCTCATAGAAAGTGCATTGTAAGATTCAGCTAGTAGATATACCTAAAGCATTTCTCAGAAATATATATTGCTAAAAGGAAAGGGAGGAGGTGATGAACATGGAACGCATGTATGATGGATGAAATAATGTCATGGGGGAGTAAGAAAGATGCTGACTGGGGAAGAACGAGGGGAGTTAGGCATTGATTGGGAAGAGGTAAGCCCTTAGGATAATGTTAAAGAAAAAAGATAGCAAGCTGATTGCAAATGGCTGATTTGATGGCATTTAAAGGGTACCTGTCATGGTACTCCTTACTTTATCTATACATTGTGCTGGTGAATTCACTAGTCACGGGATAGATTTTAAAAGAAAAACAGCTTTGAAAATCATGCCTCCCCCCCCCACCCGTTAGTCATAGACTCTTGCCTGCAGACTGTTCTCTTGCTTGGTGGGCTGTGCCTGGCTTAGGGAAGATTTCCAATGTTTTCCAAAGAAGGGCAATGCCAGAGAGGAGGTTGACCCGGACAATCAAGACGCATAAAAGGTGGGTTAGAAAGCATTTCTTTGGACACGAGACAGGACAATCAAGATAATTGGTCAAACTAAAAAAATGATGTCACATTCACTTTTAAAATGGTTTTGAAGAATAAAGGCATTTTTGCTGAGGTGACAGCACTATATTGAAGGGCAGGGGATGGGTTGCATTCGAGGGAATGAGAAATAAAGGTTATCATAATTAGATCATTCCAGAGGACAAATTAGCTAGTTTTCTGTAGTCTGTGTGTTTTATTCTATCGGCGTTCTCCTGCCGGCTTCTAATGAATGTTTTGTATCATTCCCTACTTCCTCTCATTTGTATTTCACATTTATTCTGTGTATTATTCTGGGTATTATTCCCTGCTTCCTTCCATATGCATTATTCTGCTTATAGTCCCGTTTCCTTCTGTTCTATGTATCATTCTGTGTATTATCCTGTTTTCTTTCATTATATGTATCATTATGTTATTATACTTTGCTTCTTTTTGCTCTATGTATCATTCTGTGTATTATCTCCTGCTTCCCTTTAGTTATATCTATCATTCTGTGTATAATTCTGTTTCTTTCCATTCTATGTATTATTCTGCATGTTATCCCCAACTTCCTTCCATTCTATGTATCATTCTGCATGTTATCCCCAACTTCCTTCCATTCTATGTATTATTCCACATGTTATCCCCTACTTCCTTCCATTCCATGTATCATTCCGCATGTTATCCTCTACTTCCTTCTATTCTATGTATCATTCCGCATGTTATCCGCTACTTCCTTCCATTCTATGTATCATTTCTCTTTATCCCCTACTTCCTTCCATTCTATGTATCATTACACGTTATCTCCTACTTCCTTCCATTCTATGTATCATTGCACGTTATCTCCTACTTCCTTACATTCTATGTATCATTTCTCTTTATCCCCTACTTCCTTCCATTCTATGTATCGTTGCACATTATCCCCTACTTCCTGCCATTCTATGTATCATTACACATTATCTCCTACTTCCATCCATTCTATGTATAATTACACGTTATCTCCGACTTCCTTCCATTATATGTATCATTACACGTTATCTCCTACTTCCTTCCATTCTATGTATCATTACACGTTATCTCCTACTTCCTTCCATTCTATGTATCATTGCACGTTATCTCCTACTTCCTTCCATTCTATGTATCATTACACGTTATCTCCTACTTCCTTCCATTCTATGTATCATTGCACGTTATCTCCTACTTCCTTCCATTCTATGTATCATTCCACATGTTATCCCCTACTTCCTTACATTCTATGTATCATTGCATGTTATCCCCTACTTCCTTCCATTCTATGTATCATTGCACGTTATCCCCTACTTCCTTCCATTCTATGTATCATTCCGCATGTTATCCCCTACTTCCTTCCATTCTATGTATCATTCCGCATGTTATACCCTACTTCCTTCCATTCTATGTATCATTCCGCCTGTTATCCCCTACTTCCTTCCATTCTATGTATCATTCCGCATGTTATCCCCTACTTCCTTACATTCTATGTATCATTGCACGTTATCCCCTACTTCCTTCCATTCTATGTATCATTGCACGTTATCTCCGACTTCCTTCCATTCTATGTATCATTCCGCATGTTATCCCCTACTTCCTTCCATTCTATGTATCATTGCACGTTATCCCCTACTTCCTTACATTCTATGTATCATTGCACGTTATCCCCTACTTCCTTACATTCTATGTATCATTGCACGTTATACCCTACTTCCTTCCATTCTATGTATCATTCCGCCTGTTATCCCCTACTTCCTTCCATTTAATGTATCATTCCGCATGTTATCCCCTACTTCCTTACATTCTATGTATCATTGCACGTTATCCCCTACTTCCTTCCATTCTATGTATCATTGCACGTTATCTCCGACTTCCTTCCATTCTATGTATCATTCCGCATGTTATCCCCTACTTCCTTCCATTCTATGTATCATTGCACGTTATCCCCCACTTCCTTACATTCTATGTATCATTGCACGTTATCCCCTACTTCCTTACATTCTATGTATCATTCTGCATGTTATCCTCTACTTCCTTCTATTCTATGTATCATTGCACGTTATCCCCTACTTCCTTACATTCTATGTATCATTGCACGTTATCCCCTACTTCCTTCCATTCTATGTATCATTGCACGTTATCCCCTACTTCCTTCCATTCTATGTATCATTGCACGTTATCCCCTACTTCCTTACATTCTATGTATCATTGCATGTTATCCCCTACTTCCTTCCATTCTATGTATCATTGCACGTTATCCCCTACTTCCTTCCATTCTATGTATCATTGCACGTTATCCCCTACTTCCTTCCATTCTATGTATCATTGCACGTTATCCCCTACTTCCTTCCATTCTATGTATCATTCCGCATGTTATCCCCTACTTCCTTCCATTCTATGTATCATTGCACGTTATCCCCTACTTCCTTACATTCTATGTATCATTCCGCATGTTATCCCCTACTTCCTTACATTCTATGTATCACAGTGTGCATTATCTCGCTTCCTTCCGCTCTATGTATCATTCTGTGTATTATCCTGTTTCTTTCTGTTCTGTGTATATTGCTGTGTATTATCCCCTTCTCCCTCACATCTAATTGAGCCATCTCAAGACTCTTTCGTGTGTCCCTTCTAGGCAATGATATATGTTCCCAATGCTAAGGGCTGGCAAGATGCTCAGTATGGCAATGGCTCTAAATCCCAAGGACTGAAGGAGAGAATTACTTTATTACACTGTTTGAATCTTATATTACTAATAAAAAGTTATTGAATCAACGGAACAGTGTCAGGATTCGAACTATACCTTTTTTTTTTCATCACGCACAGCATATAACGCCCATGAGAAACACAACTTCCATCTTCCTCTATTACAGTCCCCCTCTGTATTGTCTCTGTATGACCGTGTCTCTCATATTATAGTTCTATTCACTAAACATTGAGTTGTGATGTGTTAACAGATGACATTTAATGGTTAATGGGCCAAAAACCTAAGTTGAAGTACATCTCCAACACTGACGATTTTGTTTATCTCAACTTGTCTCTTTAGGTCCAATTGTTTTTAAGTCATTTGTAAACTCACAAGAAAAAAAATCCCCAAATTCTCCCTGCATTCCTATGTGTGTGTGTGTTTTCAATTCACACGGTCAGTCTCCACATACAAGTTACAATATACAAAAAAAGAGAGCGCTAGTACTAAATTGGTAACTGTCTAACGTAATAACCAATGAATAATATCGTAAAAATATACAAAAATAATATAATGACAATATCTTAAGTAGATAAGCTGCTAAAACAAAAGAAAATCCCAATTTCTATTTAAAAATACATATGTGAATTTCAGCGCTTAATAGATAATCCCCGTATTCATAATAAGGGTCTAAAAATAAGAAACAATAAAAAAACATAATAAAAAACAGTAAACCATATATGGAACAAAATATAAAGACACAAGAAAAAATAATAAAATCCAAAAATAATCGTCCAGAGTCAATTGTGGAAAGATACCACTATAGAGAATCCAAAGTACACTAAATTGGAGTGTGAGTCCTGCACAAAAAAATCCAAAGGGGTACTACAAATGTGGCAATTGCCACATATGCAAATTAAGCACTACAGGAAAAAACTGTACCACCTTCCAGTCCTCAATAACTAAACAAACATTCCAGATCAAGGACTGTATCACATGTAACACAAAACAAGTCATATATAAGTTGGAGTGCCCGTGTGGCCTCCAATATGTAGGTCAAACCAAAAGAACACTTAAAACCAGGCTCAGGGAACATGTATACAATATAAAAAGAGGATTCGAAACGCATACACTCTCAAATCACTTTAATATACACCACAACCGCGATCCCACACTCCTGTCATATTGTGGTATTGAAAAGATAGAAGTACCATGGAGGGGAGGAGAACTAAGCAAAATTTTGACATATCGAGAAATGTTCTGGATCTACAATCTGAAAACCCTTGTCCCCTCGGGCCTGAATGCAGAACTAGAACTAGTGAATATACTATAGTGATCTATCCGTGGGCTTCACTTTCTTATCACACACTTTTTTCTAATTACACATAGTTTTACAATTTATTCTGGTTATAAAAGGGTTAGCAGACATACCCCTTTCACCGTTGGGATTATTAACTATATAATCTATTTGGGTTAGGTGTAAAATATGGCCCAATAGATGTTACGATTTATACAACATCTGACACTGCTATGTCTAAAATATAGTGTCTTAGGTCCCAGTTCTGACACAGGACAAGACATTTTATATTTTCGATAAGATATCTTATATTGTTGGTGCGACCTGGGCACAACATTTAACAGTCACCCCTTAAGAGTATAGACAAATTGTTGTCCTTTAAGTAAGGGAAAAGAAGGGGGATTTCTGGTTAATCTATACTTGCATCTCTATTAATAAGATAACCTCTGAAATAAGACTGGCTCATTTTGATATTTTTTATATACAAATTTATTGTTTTATTTAATATAGTAGAGAAATGTGTATCTAAATATGTAGCAACTATATAGAAAATCCACTAAGATGTTGCAACATTAGAGAAAGATACTCAGATGTAGCATTTATTGTTACTATTATGTATTTTAGATCTTATATGTTAAGATGCATGGACATCACAACTTTAATTATTTTTACAATTATTTGTACATTATATAAGCTTTTTTTATGCCACTGCCTTTTAAACTGAATTGAATTGTTGATATGTATGGTGGTTGAAAATGTTTTATCCGTTTGAAGTCATAGAAAGGTCTATACCTTTAAGAACTTAAATGATTTTTGCCCGGCAAAGTATTTAACTGCCAAGCCAGGCATGAGACACCTATCTTGAGAAAGCCCTCGGAGAAAGGGCGAAACGCGTTGATCAGGTGTCCACCGAGATCTTGTCTGCAGCACGTCCTGCTTTACCGGCTTCCAACTAAAGCCGCATTTGCCGCAAGTTCGTTTTTCCCTGCCAGTATCACAGACAGCTTTCCCGAGTGCACCGGGCAGCTCTTGTCTTCTTGGAGGAATTGCAGCTTCATCTAAACGCACAAACGACTGGGCATGGAAGTGTTCTGCTTTATGAGGAGTATCTCTTTTTTATTCGTGTAAGAGTATTTATGTAGGGGGGGATTTTTATATCTGGAATACATTTTTGTTACGGATTTACACTATATACCGTTTCTGTTTCCCTATTATCCAAGGTATTCTCGTATATAATTGGACCCCTACCTTCCATTACACATTTGAATTTTTTTGTGCAGGACTCACACTCCAATTTAGTGTACTTTGGATTCTTTATAGTGGTATCTTTCCACAATTGACTCTGGACGATTATTTTTGGATTTTATTATTTTTTCTTGTGTCTTTATATTTTGTTCCATATATGGTTTACTGTTTTTTATTATGTTTTTTTATTGTTTCTTATTTTTAGACCCTTATTATGAATAAGGGGATTATCTATTAAGCGCTGAAATTCACATATGTATCTCCACATACAAGTGTTCACATTTTAAGTCGAAATAGACAAACTGGAAAAAATATAATCTAAAATATAAAAAATATAAGTCTGCTACGATTTCATTTTGGCAATTTGATCCTAAAAATTTGAAATTTACTTTAAAAATCACATTAAATTCACTGTGATTTTCCAATAATTTACAAATTGATAAAGTTTGTTACATTATGTGTATCTGTAAAATAGCGTTATGTACTCGTTCTAATTGCTCAAGCATTCTCGCTTTGCTTCCTTCTCTCAAATGTTCTATATCTCTCTCTTTTTTTTTTTTTCAAACCATCTGTTTTCCAAACATTTCCACCCCTTGTTTTGCTGTTTACATAAGAGCCCACTCTCTCTCTAACACACACAATAGATACTTTATTCAGTGGATAACAAAACCTCATATTTTACCAGTTTTATTTCACAATTCAACACGTGCAAGATCTTAAAGCATTCAATATCAATAAATTCATATTAAGATTTCCACACTGAATGCTCCCCACAGACCAGCGAACGCTGGCCTTATTTATGAGTCACATGTACCATTACCATACAATTTAAAGGTGCACTCTAAGTACCATAACCACTACAGATCAGTAGTGGTGGTCATGCGTCAAAGAGCCTGTAGTTACTTTCCTCATTTTTGGTCAAGCCATTCATGAGAGATTGACTGGGTTGGCTCAATTCCTATCACTGACGCCCAGGGTGGACCAAAATTATAATAATAATGCAGAGTGTAAATTCTGCATTACCAATGTGCAAGATGGCAAGGAAACTGTTTGGATTGTGCTCGTATGCTCTTGGCAGCATGTCCTCATGAGTGACGACTGACTCGCGGTGGTTATGGTGCTTAGAGTGTGCATCTTTAAAGGGAAAGTGTGACTTCCCTGAAATTTACATTATTGAATAAAACATTGAAAACCACCTGCTATAAATCACCAGTGTTGTAAAAGCTGGTCCTTGATTTAATAATTTTGGAATAAGCTTTTTAAATGATATTATATTTCCCTCTCTGCATCGCCGGGTGCATTAGTTTGGAAGACCCTGACACTCAGATCGGGACACCGGGCGCTGCTGAATGCATGAGAACGTTGTGCTGGTTCGTATCAGAGCATGGGGCTGGTGGGGCGATCACCTTTGGTTGACTGGACTCATTTTTCCCATTGGCTATGGCTTGCCCCTTCGCAGGCACCGGCTGAGTAAGCCGCAGACCCTTTATGCAGCAATGCTTATTATATTTGATTTTTTTCTTTGTCAATTCCTTTAGTTCTGAAGGCCTATTATTTTACCAATATGATCATGTAGTATACCTGCTGTAGTGCACTCTTACTATTCGGTGGTTATTCTCTATTGAAATTATTGCGATCCAGCTCCCGGTAATTACTTTACATAAAGGGACACTATAGTCACAAAAACAGCTTTAGCTCATTAATATTTAGGAGTTAAATAACTTTGTTTCTGTTTATGCAGCCCTAGCCACGCCTTCCCTGACTGTGACTGACACAGCCTGCATGAAAAAAAATGGTTTAATTTTCAATCAGCTGTAACTTACTTTAAACATTTTAATCTTCTGCTCTGTAAATTTAACTTAATCACACACAGGAGGCTACTGCAGGGTCTAGCAAGCTATTAACAGAGAAGGAGATGAGAAATTCTAAATTAGACAGAATTTGCAATAAAGTAACTCTTTACAGGAAGTGTTTATGGAGGCTGTGTCAAGTCACATGCAGGGAGGTGTGCATAGGGCTGAGTAAGTGATTTAACTCCTAAATGACAGAGAATCAAACAGTGAGACTACAGTGGCATGAGCTATACACCACAACTGCTTCATGAAGCTAAAGTTTTCTGGTGACTATAGTGTCCCTTTTATTTTGCCTATGGTGTATTGAGCTGAAACCTGCACTTGCCTAGCACCTTAGCATATATATCTCTACTCCCTCTCATAATGCAAGTTGTTAATAGCATTTATGGTTCGTTTTCACTTTTGAGTTACCTTACTTGACAGTTTACATAATACAAGTGAGGCATTATTCATCTGTGTCAGTGGCTGATCCAGGGGGGGGCAACGTGGCAATCATATTCCGGCTACGGCATCACTGCGGTGCGCGCGAGGGAGCTGAACAGGAGGATTAGTGCTCCCTCGCTGCCTGCCCAGAAAGTGCAGCTGCTGCCAGCCTGGGGGGCCCTGAGGTGGCCACCCGGCCAGCTCCTGGGCCCATAGGACAAGAGACTGACAAGGCATTTGCCAGGGTGATTGTGTGGCAGCATTTTTTTGCTGCCCCCCAGAAAGTGCCACTCAAGGCAAATGCCTTGTTTGCCTCGCGGTAAACACATCCCTTACTTTATCCCTCACACACATATTGCACCCCTCACACACACTGTATCCCTCACACACACATTGCACCCCTCACACACGCTGTATCCCTCACACACACTGTATCTCTCACACACACATTACACCCCTCACACACACACTGCACCCCTCACACACACACTGCACCCCTCACACACACTGCACCCCTCACACACACTGTATCCCTCACACACACATTGCACCCCTCACACACACTGTATCCCTCACACACACTGTAACTCTCACACGCACTGTAACTCTCGCACACACTGTATCTCTCGCACACACTGTATCTCTCGCACACACTGTATCTCTCGCACACACATTGCACCCCTCACACACACACTGCACCCCTCACACACACACTGCACCCCTCACACACACTGCACCCCTCACACACACTGTATCCCTCACACACACATTGCACCCCTCACACACACTGTATCCCTCACACACACTGTAACTCTCACACACACTGTAACTCTCGCACACACTGTAACTCTCGCACACACTGTATCTCTCGCACACACTGTATCTCTCGCACACACATTGCACCCCTCACACACACACTGTATCCCTCACACACACATTGCACCCCTCACACAAACTGTATCCCTCACACTCACTGTATCTCTCACACACACATTGCACCCCTCACACACTGCACCACTCACACACAGAAACACACACACACACACACAGACACTACTGCCCCTATCCCGACAGACTCCAGGTAAGTTGTCAAACTGTTCTAAAATGGTTTGACTACTTATTCTGGGAGGGCACCACAGCACTCCATGCACCATAACAACTACACAGAGCTTTAAATAATCTACCAGAGCCCTCCCAAGATTAGGTTCTGGATCCGCCACTGATCTATGCTAAAATAAAATAAAAACCTTCTTATTCGAATGTATTTTCCTTTATGCCTCAATACAAATTAAATCACATAAATAAATAAATATCCAGTTCCAAACATGTCATACCCTGATTAGTTGTACCATTTTCCGTACAAATAATCTGTATTAGTATGGTGGATGAAACAACAAAATTATTTATATTTTCATTACATCATAGAAACATTGAAACGTGACTGGAAGGCTGAACTTGATGGACACAAGTCTCTTTTCAGCTAATGTAACTACGTGACGGCAGATAAGAACCATTCGACCCATATAGTCTGCTAGTCTGCTAAATACTTTCATTAGTCCCTGGCCTTATCTTATAGTTAGGATAGCCAGGGCCGTCTTTAAGGAGGGGCAAACGGGGCAGCTGCCCTGGGCCCAGTTACTCATGGGGGGCCCAAAGCAGCTGCCCCGTGGGCCCCGCTGCCTGCAATAAAATTTGTTGTTTTTTTAAATATATCCCTACCTAATGGGCCCGCGGTGCTAGTATTGCGGCTGCACCGGGGCCCGCACACTAAGGGGGCCCACCGGGTGGCCCATACCCTTAGGGCCACCCAGTGAGCATGTTCCAGCAGGGGTCCGGTTGGCGCTGTGGCCCTTTAACAGCGCGACCGGGCCCTTGCTTAACGGCTGCATGGGAGGAAGTGACGTCCGCAAATCACTTCCTCCCACCTCACAGACATCGGGCCGCGTAGGAGGCTGCTGAGCCAGCATCCAGTGAGGAGGAGGAGCAGACCCCCAACTCCCAACTACCCCAGCCAGCACACTGGACCCCAGGGAAGGAAGCCTCTTTCAAAGGTAGGAAACTGAAGATTGTCTGTCTGTGTGTGTCTGTGTGTCAGTATGTCTGTGTGTGTGTGTGTGTGTCAGTTTGTCTGTGTGTGTGTGTCAGTATGTATGTCTGTGTGTGTCAGTATGTCTGTCTGTGTGTGTCAGTATGTCTGTCTGTGTATCAGTATTTATGTGTGTCTTTCAGTATGTCTGTCTGTGTGTCAGTATGTATGTATGTGTGTGTGTCAGTATGTATGTCTGTGTGTCAGTATGTCTGTGTGTGTTGAATGCAACACCGCTACCCCACACTGCCACTGTCACAACTCACCGCCACTGTCACCCCACAATGTCACTGTCACCCCACACCGCCACTGTCACCCCACACTGCCACAGTTTCACATAAAGTAAAATATAAGGGGAGTTGGAGGCTTTCCATGTTAATGCATTCTTTGCTGTGTTATAAATGGTTTGTTTTTCTGACAATCAGATGAGAAACACGGAATTACCAAGCCAGGAAACGGGGTAAACTGAGAATAAATTGCAAAGTTTAGGCTGAAATACCCAGACCGCGTAAAAATTCTATATCTCAGTTACATAATTGAGTGTGTCAGTATGTATGTCTTTGTGTGTGTCAGTATGTATGTGTGTGTGTCAGTATGTATGTATGTCTGTGTGTGTGTCAGTATGTATGTGTCAGTCAGTATATGTCTGTGTGTGTGTCAGTATGTATGTGAGTGTGTCAGTATGTATGTGTCAGTCAGTATATGTCTGTGTGTCAGTTTGTATGTCTCTGTGTGTGTCAGTATGTATGTCTGTGTGTATGTCAGAATGTCTGTGTGTGTCAGTTTGTGTGTCTGTATGTATGTCGGTGTGCCAGTCAGTATGTCTGTGTATGTGTCAGTATGTATGTCTGTCACAGTGTCAGTATGTCTGTCACAGTGTCAGTATGTCTGTCACAGTGTCAGTATGTCTGTCACAGTGTCTGTGTGTGTGTGTGGCAGTGTGTATCTGTATGTTGTCAGTATGTATGTATCTGTGTGTGTGCCAGTGTGTATACCTGTGCATGTATCTGTATGTAGCCAATGTGTGTATCTGCAGGTGTGTCAGTGTTTGTATCTGCATTTGTCATGTTATGTATCTGTGTGTCTGTATGTTGTCATTGTGTGTGTCTGTGTATCTGTATGTTGTCAGTGTATCTGCGTATGTGTCAGTGTGTGCATCTGTGTGCATGTGTGCCAGGTTGTGTGTCTGTATGTGTGTGTGTCAGTGTGTGTAAATGTGTCTGTATAGCTGCATCTGTATGATTGCGTATATCTGTGTATCTGCAAGTGTTTCTGTGTGTGTATGTGTATCACAGTGTGTGTGTGTGTTTGTGACAGTGCATGTGTATTTGTGCATACATCTCCGCATTCAACACTACACGCAAATACACACCTGCATTCAAATTTCAACACTACATATAAACACACCTCTTTTTTTAAACAACAAAATTATATATAAACACACCAGTGTATTCATAAACCAACACTACACATAAATGCATACTTGCATTTAAATGCCATCTCCACATACAAACACACCCCTACATTCACACAAACATACTCCATACAAAAACATGCTTACACTCAAACACACAAATACTGCTCAGTGCTAAATACAACCCTGCATGCATGGGAAAATGGTAGCGCCCCAGCTGTCAAAGCATTGTTGGAGTTGCATGACAGATGGGGATCTACCTTTTGCCCCCTCTTACCCAAAATAATTCATGCACCAGAGCCCTCTCTACTTTACGTCCGCCTCTGCGTTGGGGTGGGGGGCATGATTGCATGCCAGGGAGGGGACGACAGGGTTCAGGGGGCCCAAGCAAATGTTTGCCCAGGGTCCAATCCATATTAAAGACGGCCCTGAGGATAGCCTTATGCCTATCCCACGCATGCTTAAACTCCCTCACTGTGTTAACCTCTGCCACTTCAGCTGGTTAACCTCTACCTACTTCATGTATTTAGTATTGGTCTTGTTGTCATATATTAAATCACTCCATCCGCTATCACTTTCATTTCACTTTAATAATAGTTTTAGGACCCATTCAAACACGCCATAATTCCACATTTTCTATGTTATCTTCTAATTTGCAGGATTTTACTTTTATGAAAGCCTCAATGTTTAAAATTGAAGATTACTATTGACGCTGATCTCCATGGCAACATATTTTCCCTTCTGTGCAATAGGTCTACTTAGCATTTTTTGTGCTTCCCTCATTCGCAAAAGCAAAAAAACATGAATAAAGCTGCTACCTAAACTGACATTGCTTGGGGCGGGAATTTATGGAAAAAACTCAGTTCTCCATTTGAGGATAGTGGGAGCACCAGGATTGGGTGGAACCTTTCAGCCACTTCCTAATAAAGGGAGAGCTCACTGTATAAACCGCAAGTTTTGAAAACAAACACGAAGTGCAACGATAAGTATATATTTTTTTTTTTCAAAATATATATTTTCATATAATTATCTTTACAATATGTAATAAATGGGGGACAACAGCCTGGTGTGTCCCTTTCAGTAATTTTTTAAAAATATATCTATAAATTCAGGAAGTATAAAGATTGTGACATATTAATAATAACAGTCAGCTTGTACACAGTGTATAGTAGCAATTTAATCCTTTTACATACCTTTCTTTATTCTCGTTTGAGAAATGCAGTATACATTGAGTATGCCTCCCCGGGAATTCTTGGGGGCTATCCAATTTCATTTTTGCTCCTGACTGCAGTCTGAACACCAGGAATGATTTACAGGACTCAGTATAAATATCCCAAACTCCAATTTATTGTAAAAATAAAATATATAAAATGCAGCTGTGCTACATGTTTCATCCAATGGTTGGACTTCCTCAGGGACCAAAAGTGCAATTAAAAACATCAACAATTCCTAATAGGAGAAAGCAGCATATCTGCCCCCTTCCTAAGTCCATGTTTATGTAGGGCTAGTCGTAGGTGGACTAACAGACATGTAATTGCAACAAGTCGAGTTGGACGCACAGGAACCGAAGGTGTTGAGGGCCCCTGCTCGAACGAGCTTACATTCTACGGGATACACCACTCTCTGCACAAACACACTGACGCCGACAATACAGACTGACAAGACAATTCTATACACACGAACACACTGATAACAGCAGTCCTGCACATACATTATTGATAAGATTGCAATGGAAACACTTACTCTCTAACACAAAGGCACACACAGCTATATAGAGTCAAACGGCTTATTCGCTAAACACATTTGCAGTGAAATGCAAACTTAGGCCAAAATAGCTGATTTGGACAAAACCTTCAACTTACCTACAGGCATTGCGAAGGTAGAGAGAATATGCACACACCTACATACAGTCATAACAATTTGGTTTCCAAGTCAGAGTTTAATGAATAAACCCTTATGTATGATTCTACACACACACACACACACAAACACGCATGAAAATACAGTTCTTCATGCATATTGCATATGCTTTGATGCATTTTTTGCACACAAATGTACTCTGATGGATACAGTTCTAATAACACATATTTCAGTGTAGACAAATAATACAGTTACATGTGGTCACTTACAGAAACACTGATACACTGGTGAACATATACAAGCAGTCATAAAGACAGAATATTAGACATCCACAAACAATGAGACACTCAGGAATATTGATACAAATAATCCTGCACATACACATTGACACAAAACAAGACAATACTCACAGACACTCAGTGGCAGAAAATATACACATTCACACATTGATACATTTTAAAGAATGTCAGTGGTCCACACAGAAAGCTGTGTACAAACAATCACCGACCAGATCCATACAGAAACAAACACACACAATCCTGCACTGAAACCCGATCCTTACAAAAACAATTCCACATAAACACAAACACACAGACTCCCTTGGGGACCATTCTGCACACACAAATCCACTGATAATTGTATAAACAATTCTGCAAACTCAAATACACTAATATATATATATATATATATATATATATATATATATATATATATATATATATATATAACAAACAAGATCGTTCTACACACGCAGATACACTAATATATATATATATATATATATATATATATATATATATATATAAAATACACATAGAAGAGATAATTCTGCACAAGCAGATACACTACTACATTGATACAAATACAATGATACTTATATAGAAAATCACACACACACACACACACTGATAGATATACAATTTTAAAAACTGACACACATATAGACTTATTTATACACTTCCTAAGCTTAATATGCATATTGCACACACTCATTTACATGCCATATACAGCCTATTTTCCATTTGTAGTACACAAAGAAAAAACTGTACGTGCATAAACACACATGTTCATGCAATTTTGCATGTACATCTATACACTTTTTGACACACACAGGCGTATAATGAATTAAATGCAAAGTTCTGCTCACAGATACAAGTATACACATAATTACACACATATCCGCAAACACACTAACACAAATACAGAGAATACACAATGGCACATACAGACAGTTCTACAGATCCAATGGTTCACATGTATAGATAGACAGCTAGCTCTACACATCATTGCATTGATACACATATACACCATTTCTGCAAACACAGACACACTCTTACATATCATGTGGACAGTTTTGCACACACAGTGATATACATATAGGCAAACACAATGAGATATGCTTGTACTATACATACAGTATGCATAAATACACTCTATATATACAACTATATATATATATATATATATATATATACACACACACACACAACATGTTGCACACACATATGTCACACATATAAGAATTCTATAAAAATTCTACAAATATATAGAGTAACAATTCTACACACAGGATTTTTTCACCAAACACAACATTTTAGTTGACTGTAAATCGAATTGCAAACTTTTTGATAAAAAACGTATTGATTTAAAAATATTCTACAACCACCTATAGTCGCAGCTCATCTATTTTAACATTTATATTTTTTCCATTTTTCACTACGAAACTATTTTACGTCAGTAAAGAGTGATCGTGGTGAACTGCAAACCAAATTACAAAACTCAGACAAAAACAGAATAGCTGTGACTGTGGTTGAGTTGGGGAATTCTAAAATGTAACTACTTCAAGCTTTTCATTCCAATGCTTTGTTTAGTGGATAAACCCTATATATACTACAAACACTAACATTGACACTACAACGATACTTACCTTTAATTAACCAAATGTAAAATGCTCTGACGTTTGAGGGGGGACTTTGCAAAAAAACAAATATTTTGTGCCCCTGCCATTTTCTTTTTATATAAATATATTCTGTCACATTGCCAGACTATAAACAGCATTCACAGACTATGACGCATGTTAACAAATTTATACGCTCTGAAGATATACAAACACAGAAAGTAACAATACTCTTCTACTGAAACACTAAATTTTATATGTAAAAAGTGCCCAGCCAGCCAAAAATGGGGGAGATATACAGGGGCAGTGGGACCAAGACTGCTAAAACAGAAGGGGGTGCCAAAGATTTTCCTATGCCCCTATCCTAAACTCACCATAAGCTTAAATATATCTTTATTTTGTTTATTCTGTTCCTTGAAAAGAGTAAGAGGGTTATTAAAGTGAGAATTTAAAGTGAATTTCAAATTAAGGCAAAAATAGCCGAACGGGAAAAAAAAAATCTAATTCAGCTGTACTTCCAATTCAACTACTACTTTGGCCTGAAATATGAAATTCACTTTGAATTCTCGCTATAGCGAATAACCCAGTTAGAAGTTTGGATCAACAGAAATGGTGGTAAAATGTACATCAGAAAAGATTTAAATGATGCAAAGGGGCCGGCATCTACTCTGGAGGAAAATAATCTGCTCGTTGTTTACATAATTCCTTATGATACAAAAAAAAATATTGGACTACAAATCTCATAAGGCTCAGCCAGGCGAAAAAAGTGCATCGAGGTACTTAGACAGCTACATTCTGGCTACAAAAAGAGATGTAGGAAAATAAAATTAAAATTCCAAACAAAATGCTAAATAATCTGATCAACACCCCAAAGTAACTTACCTCAAAATTAAACCAATTTTTTTTTGCTGTGGAGGGTAGGTACTGCAATAATTTGTATATCCGTGCATGCAGAAAGCCCTATGAAGGATAAATGAGGATGCAGCCATAATTTGGCACTGCAAAGCATTGTGGGAAGATGGATAAAAAGGCCTCAGAAGGAGGCACTGACAACCAGAGACAGGGGCGTGTTTAATTAAATCACAAAATGATCAATCCAAATGAAAAGATCACTGCTACTGGGGGTTGCCAGCTACGCAGACTAAACATAAACTCAATATTCAAAATAAAGCATCATTTAAAAAAAATAAAAAAAAAATAAAAGTTCACCAAAATGTATATAGAAGACTCCAGCATGTGGGATCCACAGGACAGGATGGTGATATAAGTCCTGCCAACTGTTAATATGTGGCAACTGTTAATATGTTGGTATTTCAAATGTGCATGTATTTGCACTAGGTCTGGTAGGAAACTCCAAATAATACGATCTGAGGCAAATCCTTTGTCACCGTCTTTTTCCATCCAATAGCACTGTGTAACTTTCTACATCCACTCCATCCTGTGGACCCTAAAGCAACCTTTCTCCATCTAAATGTTCTGTGGGTATTTTCATCGATCCAATGGGCCCTCTTGGTACCATTTGACATTCAAATGGTCCTGTGGGTACCTTTCTCCAACCAATGGACCCTGTAGGTACCATTCAACATTCAAATGGTCCTGTGGGTACCTTTCTCCATCCAAAGGGCCCTTTGGGTACCATCCTCCATCCAATGGACTCTGTAGGTACCTTTTGACATTCAAATGGTCCTGTGGGTACCTTTCTCCATCCAATGGACCCTGTTGGTACCATTTGACATTCAAATGGTCCTGTGGGTACCTTTCTCCATCCAATGGACCCTGTAGGTGCCATTGAACATTCAAATGGCCTTGTAGGTACCCTTTTCCATCAAATGGGCCCTGTGGGTACCTTGCTGTAGCCAATGGGCCTTTCTCGATCTAGTGGACCATTTGGGTATATTTCTCCATCCAACTGGACCTGGCCCTTTCTCAATCCATTTGTGAAGAACAAACTTTATCCACTCCATTCAGTGTAGTCTTAACTCTATATACTGGGCTTCTATTTCGATCTACTAGGCCCTGTGTCAGTCATTTTCCATATTGTAGGCACTGATACCTTTCTCAATGCATTTTTTTTTTCATAGAGTTCCTTTCTTCTGTGTGATACCTCTCATGATGAGGTGATTGGCTTCCTTTCTCCTGTAGTAACTTGGGTAACTTTTCTCCATCATGTGGACTTTTCGTGTGACTTTTATTTCATAGGTGAACTAGTTTCATGAAATCCATGATCCCTGTGTGTTTTGGAACTGGGTTCATCTATGCAATATGTAGGTCCTGCTGGTGCATCTTTCCATCCAATAGGCCTTGTGGGATCTCTTCTCCATTTGTTAGGTCCCTTTCATTCTCCACCACCACAACCTATCTCCACGTGATGTATTATGTTCTATAGGTGCCATGTTCAGGTTGCCTTTTACAGATTCCTTCTCCCAATGCGTCCTTCGATTATGTGCATGGTTTTCTCGTAGCAGTGGCTCTCGCTCTGTACAGAGTGTGTATTTTCGCTGGCTCCCTTGCTGGCACTGGCTTTTCTCAGATGTTCACAATCTAAGTCTATTTCACCTTCTGATGTCGTCAAAAGGGGAGGAGGGACAAGCACAATGCTCCCTTTATACCATGTGCTATGTACCAAAGAAAAACACACAGAGAGGAAGGGGGAGGGAGACACAAGAATGAGGGAATGTGTGTGTGAGGGAGAGAAATGTATGCTATATATGTATACCTAGATATATTTAAACAGATTACAATGTCGAACTGTGTAGATATCACAGAGATATCTATATCTATCTATCTATCTATCTATCGATCTATCTATCCATCTAATCAATCAACTTTTTTGTTTACATAGTAGCTGAAACTCTCTTTGTTGTATTTAAACAATCAGTCCCTTGTAACCCTTCTATGAAATAAAATAATTTTAATCTGAAGATCATGATTTTAGCGAAAGCTGTTATCAGAATAATGTAGTCACATTGTGTACAATGTTTCAATATGGGTGTGAATGCGAGATGGACTTTGTTGGGGTACAAATGAAGCAGAGCAATACAAATACCCCAGAGTTTGAGCAGAGTTAGACTGAGACCGGAAATATAGTGGTCAAAGGAATGTACCCCTAGCATGGGTCAAACTATAAAAAATATGGACTTGAGGTGGAAGTGTCATGTCTTTTGTTATACCTTTAAACCTGCCACCTCTTTCGTATTTATAGAATTGTACATTCTCATAAAATAATCATATGAGAGTGTACCCCCAATTTAAAATAAGTACATATGTGGTTATTAAAACGTATTAAAAATGCAAAAATATAAACAAAAAGTGCCAAAGTACTATAAAAGTTAATGAAAGATTAAGTAATATTACTTTTCAGTTTGTCACCTGTGGCTTAAGAGACAAGATTATAGTCACATTCTGCCCATGTACCAGTCTTTTTAAATATTAATTTACCATAGGTTTACCAAATTATGTTTACCTCCATTTTTTTTTCAACTTGAGCTTTGTAGTAATTATTATATACCATATAAGTAATTAAATTACATGTTAGGTTCCCAGACATTTTACTGTTACATGTTTAATAAAAGGGATTTTTAAGGCAAAGACAACTTTATCTCCTATTTTTATGAGACTCAGGGCAGGACAAACCCAGTCCACAAATACCACCGCAAAGCCATGTTTTATTGATAATGTATCTATATAAAAGAAGCCGAGCGAGGAACCTATGTCGTATTAGAAGTATTTATAAAATATGGTTGGTCAGTGTGCCTCAACCAGTAGTGATTACCGGTCATTAGTTAAGGACTTCCTGTGTCGGGTGCATGGTTTTGAGACTAAAGTCAGGATAACGTCGGGTAGAGAAGGACCACTGATCACACTGACTGTTTTGGACCATATCACATGCTTTATTTCAGCAATCAAAATAATTAAAACATCTCAAATTATTATACAATAAAAAAAAAAAAATCAGGTACAGATCCTTGGTTTCAGTTCAAACCCCATGGCATCGCTGTCTAGTTTTGAGTTGAACAAAAGAAGTAGAACAGAAATAGGAGAAGGAATGAGACAAGAGAAAGGGCAGTGGAAGGTAAGGACAAGATGAGAAGAAGAGGAAAAAGCACAACGAGAAGATGGAAAGACTACCAATATAGACAGGTCCTTATCAGCCTGTGTTCACGGGAAAGAGGACTAGGGAAAGTGAATGGAAATAGCACCAATAATTCCTCAAGCCTATGGAATACTGGGATACATTGATTAAGGAATCCCTTGTAATGATTATTTTAGCACCAATGTCTGTAGCATTTGTAAGGAAGATAATGTGATGAAGCAGTGAGACTTTAGCACCAATGAATGGGGAAAGACAGTGAGGTAGTCTCAGGAAAAAAAAATATTAATTCTCTACACTGCACCACTGGAATACTGAGCCCCTCCTCACTCTTTGACACTGGAAGAACATTCAAATCAAATACTTGGATGTCTTCCAGTATGGAAAAGATGAAGAAAAGTATGAAAGAAAAACGTCAAGAATGGTTAAGGAGGACATGTAAGGAGACATTCACACCCAGAGGACAAACTCAGCCCTATCATAATTCCAAAACACTCTCCACACACCTTCAATTTTATTTTTTTCATATTTATTTTTTTGCCACCTGAACAAACAAAAAACAAAAAATGTTTTTAAAAAAGTTGCATTACATGAAATGATTTAATTTACTCCTCTTCTACACAGGGACCGTTGGGATCGTCGATCCTGCTTTCTTATCTAATCCAGGAACAGTCATTATTTAAGGACATTCCCATTCTTTTTTTGGTCAAAGGGGGCATCTTCATCAAGGTCGTAGGAAGGCCAATTCATGTATGCAGGGGGCACAGTTGATTGAGGAGTTGAAAAATTCCCTCCCGTGAACACAAGCACACACATACAGGCATGGTCTGTCCTTTGAGAGATGTTCTTCAAAGCATGACTTTAGGTTTGCTTTTTCGTGTAATGCTTACGGAAACAAGAAAAGTTTTAGAGATGAGAGGAACAACAATTTCAAGTCCGCATGAGATATTCTCCTGTCCTGGTATTTTTGTTTTGTTTTTACACAAAGCAGACTGGTCCGATGTCAATTCCGAATTCCTGGTCTGCGGCTCCAATATCCATGGGTGCCACGTCCGTGATTGGCAGGCGTGATGTCTTTGTTGTCTTGTATTCAATGACAGTTTTGCCCCATTCTCCTGTGTGTTGCTGTTGAAGAAATATACATCATTAGTACCAGGTTTTGGTCTGTCTGCTATCCCCCAATAAATTATAAAATAATCAGCTCAGCCCATCTTTATGTAAAAAGAAATCTATTGTCTTTTCCAGACTAAAAGTCACAGTGCCATTACACCCCTCTTTCCATATGATACAGTTTCCCAAAACTTTATTCTCTAATAAGGACACTATATCTTGGATAGGTTTACCTGTCTAGCTGGATAACTTAGATAGAAGACCCAAACCAAGAACTACATACCGTGCAGCCATCCTCCATGACAGTGTATGTGAAGCGGCTGTTGCCCTCAGGTCTGAGCTCAATATCGTTGGAGCCTTGCAGGAGCATGGCCTTCTTCAGGTTTCCATTTGCTGCATCCATGTAAGCAACACTGTTCTTGCAGTGGTAGGTGATGTTCTGAGAGGCTTCAGTGGCCATGAGGCGGAGGAAGGTGAGTTGGATGTTAACATCAGCTGGGTCAGATCCCTCACTACCATATTCGAACTGAGGAAACGAAAGGCAAAATGTTACAAATTTTACACGTCACCAACTCATGTCACATATGGAACCATCTTATTGTAAGTGGTGATGATCAAATGAGATTTCCGATTTTTTTAGCAGCAAACCTGCTAATATCCTTACCTGGAATCCATCGCTCATTGTCTCGCCAAACCAGACATGCTTCTTCTCGCGTGGGTTCTTGCTTGTGTACCAGTTCTTCTGAGGAATGCTGCTCTGTGTTGGGTAGACACAGGTCTCGCCAGTTTCCAAGTTACAATAGACCTTGATAGCATCAAGAGTGCAGCCCTGGTTGGGGTCAATCCAGTATTCACCTAAGAAATAAGAGTGTATGCTGTCAATGGAAGGGAATGCAATACAGTAAATAGTAGAATAAGCTAGATAGGAGACTGGAAATAGGGAAATTATCTATAACCACTGGAGTCAATAAATGAGATTTGGTGAATTCCAATCTTACCGCTCTTCCAGTCAGAGTGGCACATCTTCAGGTCACGGCAGGTACGGGCTGGGTTCTTTCTGGTACCCTCGGGGCTGCGGATGTTCTCAATCTGCTTGCTCAGGCTCTTGAGGGTGGTGTCAACTTCCAGATCGCGGTCACGCATTACATTGGCATCATCAGCACGGTAGTAGCGGCCATCACCAGATTTCTCCTGAGGAGGCTGGGGCATGAAGCTGAAGTCAAATCCACCACTTGGGGGGCCAGGAGGACCTGGTGGGCCGGGAGGTCCAGGGGGACCCTAAAATGTATGAATGATGGTGGTCAGATAAGCATTGGACATAAACATGGAAGACAAATTTCTGATAGGAAGAGACTACCAAAGATTCCACAGATTTACTATTAACCAATTTCTGAAACCATTGAGAATCACCAATACTAACTAGCGGAATATAGGAAAGAAATCAAGAGAAAATATGTCTCAAGAGTGATCAAAATTAATAGGCAACAATAAACAATAATACTTGGGTTGACAGAATAATTAAATGAACAAGTGGAAATACTTACAGCGGGACCAACATCACCATTGCGACCACGTGGACCAGGGGGACCAATAGGACCAGGCAGACCGTTGGAACCATCTTTGCCAGCATTACCAGAAGATCCAGGGGGTCCCTATAAAGGGCAAATAACATGAGTTTTTAACAGTGGCAGAAGTGTGGCAGTAAGAGTTTAACTCAAAGAGTTTGACTCACTTGATTTGTACAATTCTGTTTTCAATAATCAGTCAATTTGTGACACACGATAATACTTACTCTTGGACCAGCAGGGCCAGATGCACCAGATGGACCTTGCTCACCAGGGGAGCCCTAGAATAAACAATATGTATTGTTATTTTCAAGTAGAAAATTAGGAAATAAGAAGTAAAAGTGAAAATGGGTCTTCATGTGTTCCATGGTGAAACTCATGAAGTTGAGGGCAGAAGAGGCAATAAAATTGTATAAATATGAAAAGAATAAAGCCTTAAATATAGGGAGTGGAAAAATGGCAACAAAAACACAGAAAGAGCATTAAAATGACAAGTTGAGGGGGGCTAGAAAACACAACTGAAAACATTAAGGATAAAAGAACAATTATTTTGTATGATACTCACAGGGGAGCCAGGTGGTCCGGGAAGACCATTGAAACCTCTGTGTCCCTTCATGCCTCTTTCTCCTTGTTCTCCAGCCTCACCTTTGTCACCACGTGCGCCTTGAGGTCCCTTTTAGAAAAGAATGGTTGGTTTAGATAAGGAGATTGAACCAACATTTTATATTCATAAAGGGCAAAAGTGGTACTTACAGCAGGTCCACGAACACCAGCAGGGCCAGCGGGGCCGGCAGGACCAGCGGGACCCTATAAGATAAAAAGAAAAAATACAGGTCATCATCAAAATGTATCATCACATGGATAAACCTATAGCTAAATCTGCACTGTGATAGATAATGTTTTTTTCAATCAGAAAAGGAAAGCACACCACTAATCTTCCTAGTACCTCTTTACTAAGCAGTAAATATCTATGTGCACGGTGTGAATTCTTAATTCTCTCTTACAGTGAAAGTCCTACATGTTCCTTCTGTTTTCACCCAGTAGTAGAAGGTGATGGATGAAATGTAACAATAATATTAGCGGGCAACTTATACACCTGCAAGGCTTGGTATTATTAACAAAAGGATTTAGCTGTAATTTACAAATTATGTATAAGGTTATATTTTGAATCGAAGTTTCCTATCTAACAAATAAAAGTGATTGCTTTTGTGGATTATTTTAAAATGCAGCTACAAGAGGTCACCGGTTAGAGACAATTTATCAAACTAATTTAAGTTAACCACTGGCAATTCACATCTCCCCTATGAGGACCTCAAATAATTTCTTGAAACCAAGATTCTACAATGCCCTAATAATTAATATGATGCCCATAATTAAGAATTTCAGAGACATAAAAACTGGTAAACTTACAGTCTCACCACGATCTCCACTCTTTCCAGCAGGACCAGATGGGCCAGGAGCACCAGGGGCACCAGGAGCACCAGGAGGACCAGCAGGTCCACTCTCACCACGATCACCCTATCAGACAGAATTTAATTATAAGTATGGTGACATACATGGTTTACAAGATGGATACATGTTCACAATAGGTAAGTTAGTAGATCATAATGGTGACACAAACCTTGGGTCCAGCAGAGCCATCACGACCAGGAGCACCTTCAGAGCCAGGGGAACCCTGAATGCAGAAGAAGAGGCAATCTTAGATATATTGCATTTACTGTCTTGAGAGTATGAAGGAATTAAAACACTTTTCATGTGGATACCGAGCTCCATACAATACAATGTTTATTGTGGACATTCTTGGGCTTTAATCATATGGGATCAACATTTTGTTGTTTATCTTATCACTATAAAATGTGTCCATGTTTCTGTGAAATTAATTGTTCATAACTTCACATTGTATTTATTAAAATAATCGTTGATGCTTCCACCATCTTTTTTCACGTGACACTTTTTAATGTCCTCAACACATTGAGCCATATTTTTTTATTCTACTGGTAATTCTAGGATCACTCACCTCACGACCAGCTTCACCAGGAGGTCCAGCTAAACCTGGAGGACCAGATGGGCCAGGGGGACCGCGTTCACCACTTGGGCCACCGGGACCTTGTTTGCCGGGTTCACCCTAAAATGATGGAAGGTTGAAAACAGAGTCAGCAAAATTACAGAACAAAAGAACTGTGTAGTGTATTATCTCTCAGCAACCATCATCTATAAAAATCACTAGTGCAAGAGAAATGACTGCCCTCTGAATAGCAAAACTGAATTACTAGTTAATAAAGATTATGTAGGAACACCTAGGAAAATTATACTATTTTACTCTTTCAGGGACCTATTGTGTATTTAATTTCCTGCTGTACAAGGGCTTAAATTTGTTCAATTCCTAAAAGGCCACTCGAGGCAAAGTGAAACTTTTACCTTTTTTTTCTACTTCCATTCTCATGTTTAATGGAGTACAAGAAATTGTTTAATCCCTTATGTCCTCTCTTTAATTGTACCATTCTATTTGCTAAACTGGCATCACTTCAAGTGGTATAAGTTAAGCACCCATTTTAAGGTTCTACTTACAGAAGGTCCAGGAAGACCGGGGTATCCTCTTTCTCCTCTTTGTCCAGGAAGACCAACTGTACCACGGGTTCCAGCAATACCTTGAGGTCCAGGAGTACCAGGGGCACCCTGCAGCAGGTAAGAAAGACAGCCAGGGTTATAAACATAATAATGCATTCACTTTTAGTTATATGTGGTCTTTATAGTTTAATTCTATGTTGAACACCACCTTTGGAGGTATAACATGTTCACTGGTGGCTGCAAGAGATTTATCAATATGTAATTTACAGTGATTATAGGTAACAAATAAAGGGTGATATTTTTGGATGTAAATAAATAAGTGGGAACTAGTCTTTGGGTTCTAGGTGCATCTGTTGGGGGTACTTACAGATGGACCATCGCTACCAGGGGATCCTTTCTCGCCAGGAGGTCCAGGTGGGCCAGCAGCTCCGGGTTCACCAGGGCGTCCAGCAGGGCCAGTCTCACCACGTGGTCCTTTTTGTCCTTCCTTTCCAGATGGTCCAGGTGGTCCAGGGGGTCCAGCATTGCCCTAATGTGTAAGAATGGATTTAGTATGAAGCAAGTCATGGATAGGCACGCACCAAGAATTTATAAGCCATGTGGTTGTTAACAGGGCTGCCATGAAGTAATTTTACTAAACCAAGTAGTGTGGAAGCTAGAGCTTCAAAATCAATAACTTTAGCACAACACTTTCACAAAGAGATATATTTGCAAAGTTAATCAAGAGGTACTTACAGATGGGCCAGGGGGTCCAACTCTTCCTGCAGCTCCGGGGAAGCCAGTAGCACCCTGAAAAAAAGAGAGGCACAGGTCAGAACAATTGTATTCAATAAAGTAGACCATTTATGAATAAGCTACTACTTAATAGGCAAGTGCACCTCCCAGTCTATAAATGTGAAATAACTAATGATTCTGCTATCTCTCAGATAAAAGTCCACTCACCCACCGTAGTTGTAGGCTGACATAAAGGACTGCATCCTGTTTGCAGTAATTATTAATTATATAATAGCAAGTGCAATGATGACAGTTACTATATTTCAGAATAAGATTATTGTGGCCAGTTATAGAACTCTAAGGCGCTATAGTCTATACAAAGCAATAGCTGGGGAGGAAGGGGTGGTATTGATTGGAGAGGTATTACAAACCAGAGAGGTTTGTAATAATACAGTGGGAACGGAGAGTATGAATGAGTATATGTAGTACATTCTGTGTATATAGGTATTCTTATGTATGAAACATTCTGTGATGTTCTAACATACTGTGTGTCCCCTGCGCAGTTCCCATGCTCCTAAATACTCCTACAAGAGTTGCACTGACAATCTCTATCATGGCAATTTTGGATATTATGAGTGAGTTTGACTCTTCAGGTTTATACTTACAGGGGGACCAGCGGGACCACGAGCACCTTTGGGTCCAGGAGCGCCAAGAGCACCCTAAAAAGAGAAAGTGAGAACATTAGCCCAATTTTCATATACGTTGAAAAATTAATAAGGAGAACCAGTTGGTATAATACTCACAGCAGGGCCAGGGGCACCAGTGGGACCAGATGGACCTTGGGGACCAGCATCACCTTTAGGACCAGCATCTCCTTGTTCTCCCTTAGCTCCAGGTTGACCATCAGCACCCTGTATGGATAGAACATGGAAGTTAGGCACAAGCAAGCAATATGTGGCTGAGACAAATACACAAGAGCAATTTAATCATCCTATTATAGTGCATGTCAATGATTAGCAAGGCCTAAAGTGTGTTCTTCAAGTCCAATTAATTGTCCTTGTATACTTATAACTTGATACAGATATCTTTATATTTATAATTTGAATATTCCATGTCTGAACACATACTGTATAACTAACAGCAGCATCAGGTTTTGCAATCCCATTACATTTTCAGGATAAGAAGAAGCAAGTTGTAGCAGAAGGTCATTAAGGAAAATGTACATAACGTTTTAACTGAACTTTATACATGTAGGCCGGTGTGGGAAATACGACCTAAGTTGCTTAATGTGGTGTGAAGAGATCATAATTAAGTATACTTACAGGAGGACCAGCAAATCCAGCAGGGCCAGGTGGACCAGGCTCACCACGCTCACCCTATGAGAGATAAAGAGGAGAAATGTTTGTTGTGATCCAGCTTCAGATAGGCCGAGACAATAGCTCTGATTGAATTCACATAAGATACTTACGGGAGCACCACGGGCACCAGTGGGACCAGCAGGACCAGCAGGGCCAGCTTCACCCTGTAAGGAAAGGATATAATGTAAGTAATTTAAAAAAATGTGATCTTCTTGAAGTCTTGATAGTGGTCTTGATATAAGGCCTTATTAGTGTCTCGATATTTTAAAATTTGGATCTACTGAGAACTTAATTCTAAGAAATATTTTTTAAAGTTTTTAGAGCAAATACATATTTTATAATTATTTTGTTAGCTCCTCTAACATATAGAGCTATTAAAGCTGTACCTTAACACAAACAGGCATGCCTGTCACAGGTCAACAAAACCTACCTTGTCACCAGGAGCACCAGATGGACCAGGTGGACCAATGGGACCAGTTAAACCTCTAACACCATCTTTACCAGGGGCACCATCGCTACCTTTAGGTCCTTGGTCACCCTAATTCAAAGGAGAATGAGAATTGTGAGTTAAAAGTTCTGCAAAAAGGGTTTGTTTTCAACAGCAACTAAGAGGAAGAATCCACAGAACCCAACACAAAGGAGGAAGTGGAAGTAATTCCTGAAAAGTGAACCTCGAAAGGAAGGAAGATACATGTGGAAGATATAAAAATTCATGTAGTGAGTAAGAATTTTAATAAAGATGTATCCCCTTGAAATAAGAACTGGTACTCACTCTATCACCCTTAGCACCAGGGAGACCACCTGCACCACGTTCACCGGGCATTCCTTGAAGGCCGGGAGGTCCTTGGCCACCAGGGGCACCTGGAGCACCAGCTTCACCCTATTGTTGAAGAAGTGTAGATTATTTAAGGAGGAGAGAAACACAGTTATGTATCATACTATAGTAGTTCCTGGGTATCATGGCATATCAGAGACACCATAAGATTTAATTGGAGTAGGCCAAAGGGCCATACATAATTTCTGCACACTTCAATATAAGCCGATTGAGCCATAAATAATATTATATCAATTTAAAAGTAGGCCATACACATTAGATATTTTCTATAATTCTCAAGAGAGTACAGTAGAAGTATGCATAATTCCCACAAATTCAAGAGTAGGCCACAGAGCCTTAAATAATTTCTGTAATCTTTAAGAACCGGTAAAAATAGAGCAGACATAGTTTCTGTAAATTTTAATAATAGGACATAAGTTAAAGCACTGTATATAATTTGTGTATATTTCAAGTACAGGCCATACAGCCATATATAATTTCTATAACTACTCAGAGTCATCATTCCAATGGATCTTTATGTTACATTACCCACTATGAGGGTTCATGAATCCCTCATGATATATTTTAGATGACATAAAACCTATAAACATAAAACCCAAATACTTTCACTCTCCATTTGCCCTCCTGTGAAAATATCTACGGGAACAGGTGTACTCACCTTAGCACCATCGTTACCAGGAGCACCATTAGAACCACGAGCACCCTGTGGACCGGGAGGACCTTGGGCACCACGCTCGCCAGGGAAACCTCTTTCACCCTATATAGAAGGTGTGAATAAAATACAATGGGTCAGGTACAAGTTAGCAAGCAGAGCAATATGATATCTTGGGTAAACCAATGCCATAATAAGGTCAACTTATTTGTAATGTATAATTACTTGGTAGTGTAACTAAGTATAGATCAAGTGCAGTATATATATTTATATTAAGTTTTTTGTAGTAAGAGAATATGGTACTTACTCTTGAACCAGATGGGCCAGGGGGACCGACATCTCCAGGAGCACCCTATGAAGAGATAGATAAATTTCAGTATCATTACAGACCAGAGTAAACAGTCCTTACATCTCAGTCAATGACATGGGACTGGCACCAACATGCCTATTTAAATGAATGTTTAATATAAGTGAGTTGGGTATGGCTGGCCTGTTATATGAGCAGACATTTCAATTACTCTAAAATGCAACTTCATATACATAACCACCACCCTTCATTGCTAAATCCTCAAACTCCTTTTCATTTGCCCCAGTGAATTGTTGTAATGCATACGATCATAAACAGGACTTTATCTAGGCCTGATTCTTCATATAAGTATGTTCCAGGAGCAGACTGTTAGCTCACTCTAAGTTCTCTGAATTCCTACTATATCAATATGTAATAATTTGCTTTGTAACATATTGTTATTTACCCTGCAATTAAATGGTACAGTGCTATGGAATATATTGGCTATAATTAATGGATAATAATTACCCTACACTGCTATTGATTTTGCTCACCTGTTCACCGGGCTTGCCACTCTCACCAGCGGGACCTGGGGGTCCAGGAAGTCCCTATAAGAGAAAAGACAATGCTGTAGACTTTGTGGAAAAAGTATCAAGAGTGGTTAAGTGTTGCTTGAGCCATGATAACCCATCATTGGGCATTTACTTACTTGGAATCCAGGGGGACCACCAGCACCTTGTTCACCTCTCTCACCAGCGGGGCCCTGTAGAACAGCAATGGGAAGAGTTCATGATAACTGACAAGCAATTAAATATGAATGACAATCAACATCAAAGGCGATAGTAGTCAATACTTACAGAGGGGCCAGGGGGACCTTGAGCACCAGCTTCACCATCTTTGCCAGGGGCACCCTAATTAAGGACAAGAGAACATTGTTATCAGTGTTAATTAAACTCAAGGAGCAACTTTGTATATAATAAAGTGTGATGAAAATAAGCTGCCACTTTACTATACTAGTTATATTTTAAACTGCCATCGAATGAACACAGATATATTAGCCCTCTAAAGATAGCTAACATATTCAAATTGTGGGAAGGCGTCTGATGAAGGCGTCTTTCTTATCATCAAATGTTGAAATAATAAGATTATTCAATGGTTTTTAATGAGCGAGCATGACTTCCAAATCATTGAAGTTGCTGCTAATCAAGATTCAATGTAAGTCACTGTAGTGAAATATCAAGTAGTAAGTGATAATGTCTCAAGAGCGCCATCGAACGGCTGATAAGAGAAAAAGCATCACAATAAAGGGGGTTGATTTCTGAGCAATGTACTTTTTACACTTGACCTTTCAGCTAATAGATACATAATACCACATACATATAATTTGCTAATTGATATTTTGTTGTTGTTTTATTTAACCATAACTATACAATATCAAACAGCTATCCCATCAGAAAACACGTTAACCTTCCAAATAACTTTCCAATTTCAATCATTCATGAATATTCTTTCTTCCCTAACTCATATTTGTAAACAAACATTAGATTAGACACCTTAAACTAGGCCCAGAATCTATAGCTTACTCTCCAGCCTCCTTTTCCTAAATCAGGGTTCTAGACTGCAACCAGGCCCGAAGCCTTATTTTCTGACCCATTTTAAGGACAATTATCAAGATACTCACATTAGCGCCAGGGGGACCAGCAACTCCTCTCTCGCCAGGCTTACCAGGTTCACCCTGTGAAAGAGATAAAGAAAGGCTTCAGCAACTGCAATTAGGTAAACAAAATGGCTGCCACATTGATTTGTTATGCACATAATAATGTCTTCCCATGACTAAACTCACAGAAAGAGATTATGTTGTGTCACCAGCTTACAAAGAATAGCATTGTGTAAAATATATACTTACAGCAGCTCCCTTAGGGCCAGGGAATCCCATTACACCAGATTGGCCTCTAGCACCAGGTGGGCCAGGGGGTCCAGGACGTCCATCTTGACCAGGGGGACCCTGAGTTAGAAAAATTCCAAGAATTAGAAAACTGAAATGAGCCACATGGAGGCTAAAGAAGCCAAAGGAAATCAACTTACAGCAGGGCCAGTCTTGCCATCAGGACCAGGGCTACCAGGGCTACCAGTCAGACCCTGGAAGGTAAAAGAAGAGAAGATGAGAAAAGTCAAACTTTGTTGGTTATTACATACATTATATTTAATGTAGACTATATATTGAATTATATATGCTGTAACAACATCAACACAACCAGACTGCAACCTTTACATTTTTTTTCTATATCATAGGCTAAGTGAATTTGGTGGATTAGAGCATGTAGAAATACTACCACCACCAATACATCTTTCTATAGACTTCTCATCAGATATTGGTGTGGTTTTACTAAGATATTTTTTATTAGTGTTGTACACCATAGAATGGATAATCTCAACATGACTACATAGTAGTTGATTGAAAGCAATCTTCAGTTATTTTTCTTTTTTTTATATACCCTGCTTCCATGACCGAAATATATTTTATATTAAGCCATATTTATTTTAAAATATCGGGGAGCTTCCTTACTTTAGCACCGGGAAGTCCAGGTTCGCCAGGGCGGCCAGATTCACCAGCAGATCCTTTGGGACCAGCAGGGCCAACGGGACCACGCTCACCAGGGGGACCCTGGGTCAAAGAGAGAAGGAGAATTGTTTGAAATATTAAGACATTAAGAGCAAAAATGAATTGTTATGAGAGCCAGTCCACATCCCTAGAACATTGTCCAAAAATGCCATGTCGACAATTAGTGATATTAGCCATCCTAATTGAGCTTGTGTGACAAATTGCAGGTGTATCACACAGCACTACATGACAAAGGGTAGCATAACACACAACCCTTTGTCACTGACATGTGGCATCAGATACAATGTCACCAGTGAATGTGATGAAATGACCGTCCATGGTTTAATATTTATTGTTAAAATTGTCACCAAATTCTCACCTTGGGTCCAGAAGCACCATCAGATCCAGGAAAACCACGGCTTCCAGGAGCACCCTATTGAGGTAGATGAGAGGAGATATGGTTATCAAAAGTTAAGCTGTAGATAGATACGTAGCAGGTGTTGTGTGATGATTGTGGAAATACACATGGGCTTTAAATTAATTGTGATACTCTTTTTAAAAAAAAAATACTGCAATTAGGGAGCTTTGTTATACACATAACCAATAAAATGGAGCATTGGGACTATTTATCTGATATAATTATCCTCCCCTAAAACTGAAACAAGTCAAAGAGGAGTTTGTTTAGGGTTGCATTTTTTTGGTATCTGCTGTCCCATAGCAGATATATATTTGCTCATCTAACTGTTTTGTAGGATGCAGTGGGTTCAGGACAGAATGAAATTTTTAGAGGATTAAACTGTTTTGGTTATGAGAAGATGTTTATCTGCTTTTGCAAATCCGTGTGATAGGTTACTACTTGAGGCTAAGTATTTACAAATTAATTAGACACAAAGCTCAGAGATAGAGATGAACTAGGTTCTAGATATTGGGTTGTACATGTCTAGAGGTCCAATACCTATTACCTATGCTGACTATAATTTACCTTTCTGCTTGTGACTGACTATTTGGATTACTTGTAAAAGCTTCGATTGGCATTAGAGTTGATTTTTTTTTGTTTACTTACACGTTCACCAGCAGGGCCAGGAGGACCACCAGGTCCAGGTTCACCACGGGATCCTCTCTTTCCTTCCTCACCAGAGGGGCCTGGGGGTCCTTGAACGCCAGCTGGGCCCTAATGATAGAAAAGATGTCATGAAATGAGGCTTGCTCATTATTAGTCCAGGGGTAAATTAAGCTTAAGCTTGTACCTAGATGGCTACTTACAGGTTCTCCCTTAGCACCGGGCTCTCCTTTGTTTCCTTGAGCACCGGGTTCACCCTAGGAAGAGATAAAATACATCAATTAGGTGAATCATTATCTCCTGAATATTCCTTATAATGGACAACCTTTAGGCTAGATGGTGTTGGTTTAAGGACATGGGGCTCGTCAAGTAAGAAGGGCCTTAATTACATTGGTACTTTTTTTTTTTTTAAATCTTTTGCTTAAATAGCCACAGAATGCATCTTGGATCGAAGAAACAGTTGCCATTTTTTTTTCTCAACAAGAAACAATACTAGTGTTTTTATAAAACACTTTGAAGTAACCACAGGCATTCTATCTGCTGAAGGTGATACTTACATTGTTACCCTTAGGTCCAGGGGCACCTCCAGGGCCTTGAGGTCCAGGAGCACCACGGGCACCAGGGAAGCCAGGGGCACCAGCAATACCAGGAGCACCCTATATGAGGAAATAAAAAGGCATCAGTTAGACAAAGAGATACAGCTATTGTGAAAAGAAGAAAGTTGGAAAGAGAAAATAATGTTCTGGGTAAGAAGTTATAAAGAAGTGGGACAGCTAATCGGAGAAAACAAATGAAGCAGTGACTTTGTAAGGAGACAAAAAGAGAAATTTCAAAATTTGGGGAACAGAATCCAAATATGTAGCTACTTACATTGGGGCCCTTAGCACCAGGTTGACCATCAGTACCAGGGTTTCCCTGTAATATAGAAAAGAGGACAATAGTTAGTACACTTCTCTTTTCAGCAAAGATGAAAACTTGGGTGGCAAGAAGAGAATGCTTGGGCCACTTACAGAAGCACCAGCAGGGCCAGCTTGACCAGGAGAACCGGGTTCACCACGAGCACCTTGGGGTCCATCAGCACCACGGGATCCTTGGGGACCAGCATCACCCTGAGAAAGAAGAAATGGTGTGAGGTGAAGTCCATGTATAATATGATCTAATGTTTGAGAGATTTATAAAGTAAAAACATTTCATCTATGATAGAAAAGTGGAGACTATATTCCTGTGCTTAAGCATGCTTCATCATGAAGAAAAGCTACCACAGCAGGCTAGAGTTGTTCTGTTACCTACTAGAAAGACTGTCCTTTAATTAAACACACTGTATGATGGTAGATAGAGTACAAATTGTCAAGACTTTTTCACAATTTTTATATTCTCAATCTTGGGAAAGAAGCAAATGAGTCATTGTGTCTCACTCTCCATTTTTTTTGACCCTGCATGTAGAGTTCTGAGCTTAGAATTCCAATTCTTACCTTGGGGCCAACACCGCCGGGGAATCCAGGTGGTCCACTTGGGCCAGTAGGACCCTATAGAAGGGGAGAGAATGAAACAGAAAGGACTATATAAATGTCTGTATCAGGTACCATTTAAAAAAAAAATATTATTATGTAACTGCGCAATAAGTGGACTCCATTAGTTTTGAGCTTGAGTAAATAATAATGATCGGCTCAAGTGTCTGACTTATGAAGACCACTTTAAAGCTCCTTAGATATGGAGGATACTTACAGGGGGACCAGCAGCACCAGAAGCACCATCGTTACCACGAGCACCCTACAGGAGAGAAGGGGAAAAGATTCCCAATCAGTATTCCAATATATTTGGTGACATTTACTTTGGAAATATGCCCCCAGAACCTATGCAGCATTGGGAGTAGAATCAGAAATATACTTACAGCTGGGCCAGAGGGTCCGGGACGACCTCTCTCACCAGGAAGACCACGTGGACCCTAAGAATGTAAAAATGGTGTAAACATTTAAAATCTTTCAAAATGTTGCATAGCAAAAGTAAGACATCAAGGCCACACATACTCTTTATTTCTTAGAACTTAAATATATATTACATGATGACTTTCCATCAGCTAGGAAGTTTAAATGTACCACTACTACCTTCAGCATAAAGTACTAATTTGTTATATATAACAAAGTGTTTCTAAATTTTAGTGAATAAATAATTAGTACTATGTCCAACCATTGTCTTATCCTTGTGCATGCTCTTAAATCATTCTGCAATAAGTGTCTTTTTTAAGTGACCAGTGCTTACGTTAATAAATATATATTTAAGTCTATTTTCTTAATCCTGATAACTTATTCCTATCAATAGTTTTATACTGGCCAAAATCGACTTGTTGGATTAGGCCGCAGTATACATACAAACATATTTATGTACAATATTAACTTATCTATATTGTGTATCATTCCTACACTTTTGCTCTATAGTTGTCACCATTCTTAATACAGGCTGCTAGCTATCTTATCAAGGCCTCTGTGACTGGTGGATCCAATATTAACTACAATTATATCACTTACCACTTGTCCAGGAGCGCCATTCTCACCAGCACTACCAGGCTCGCCCTATAAGAAAAGATAATTTAAAAAGGTCATCAATAAACCAAGGATATAGGTTTGTGTACCATGCTTTTGTTTTCTATGCAGAATACCTACCTTGGGGCCAGCTGGTCCAGTATCACCCTTAGCTCCATCAAGACCGTTGAAACCCTGGATGCAAAGAAAAGAAAAGTTGGATAGAATTGTGATGAATTGTTACTAGATTCATATTTTTTTTGTGACGGGTAGGGTATATTGTTGGGTCTAAGACTCACTCTGTGTCCTTTCATGCCTGGAAGACCAGCAGTTCCTGGAAGACCACGGGCACCCTGTAAATTAGATGTTGGAGTGAAAAGAATGCATATAACAACATAATTTATAAATTAAAATTGCTTGGAAATCTATATACATGACATTGACCAAATTGACCCATAAATGTCCTAGTTGGACAATAGATCCTAACTGCCTATGATTGTTTTCTTTACTTCAAGTGTACTTAAAGTATTCAAAATACTTTTACCTTAAGCCCCACCACCCCAAATTGCTCTGCTCTTGCTTAGTTTGTAACATTATTTCCCAACCATACAGGATACACCAAAGAGAGGTCAGCACCTCAACTTTTATCATAATACCTTTAGGTTTCAGAAGAACTATCTTACCTGAGGTCCTGGGGCTCCACGTTCACCGGGGCGGCCTTGTTTGCCAGCCTCACCCTTTGGAAAAGAGAAAATAGAAGCCATACATTATTATAGTTTGCAGGAGTACAGTAATAGATCATCCCCTTGTCTTTTGGTAAAGTGTATCTAAACTAATTCCCCTTTACAGTTGAGTGGTAGCATCATGCTTTTGGAGTTAATGGGGCTCAATTAATGGTTTGAGCATTAGAATGAAGGTTAGATGCATAGGTAAATAAATTGATGGTTGTTGTCAGATTGTGGGGGCAAAATCAGCTCTACTTGAAGCATTGGAGATTCTGACAAGTGACTAGTTTTGAAATTGACTTTCCTTCTTAATTGATTTTTATAATGATCTATTTAATGAGTTGGAATGTATTTTGCCAGCTACTTACATCATCACCATTCTTTCCAGGAGGTCCTGGTGGGCCACGGGGTCCCATAGCACCCTAAAACGCAAGAAGATGCAGATAGCAATTAGTAAAACTGTGTATGAGATGTCATCCTAAAGAAAATACAATATGCAACTAACTAACTAATTACACAATGTGAAAATTAGCAATATACTCTAATGAGATATGCCATCCCATGCTAGCTATCTAACATTGTGCTGATTAATAAATATAAAGGCAATTAAAGCCCTTGAAAAGCCTAAAATCTTTCTGGGATTGCTACAGTTAATTCAGAACTGAGCATCTGTGTTCCATTATACTGTAACTCAACTTCAGTCATCATCAAATGTATCACACTCAGGGATAGAAAGAATGAAATATCTTCAGCATCGACAAGGTCCTCATAGTCCATATGGAAAAAAAACATTTATTATATTATTGAATATTGAAATGGCCAATTTGGTGACTTCTTGGACTCTTTCAGAGGATTGGCGCTTAGTAATTTTGTTGTCGTTGATAATACATTAGAAGTAGATATTAAATGTTGGTTGTTGCAATATGACTCCTACTAAGAGGATGATGTAAGTTTAGGACCAACAAAAGGAAGGTGGAGAGCAACTTATTGGTCTGAACTAGGCCTTCAGTTTGACCAGGATATTAGGAATTTTACTCAACAGTTACTTATGCCATAGGCTGGCAAATGATGAAATACGGATATATGCCATCTTGTGGTACTTACAGCAGCACCAGGTTCACCGGGTTCGCCAGGGGGGCCTTGGAAGCCTTGGGGTCCCTGAGAAAGTAAAGTAAATAGTTAGTCACTAACCAGTCTGTATGCCATTTCCAAGTGTAGGGTAGACTAAAACCAGCAAAATGTTATTTCAAGATATAAGATGAAGGTACTTACAGGAGATCCAGCTGGGCCAGGGGGACCACGGGGACCCATTGGACCCTAAAAAAAGAGTGAATACAAAATGAATGTGATTGGCAATGAAGAGACCCTTTACCTGCAGTGTAATATAAATCAGTAAATCCACCTAACACTGGTGGAACTCAAAAATCATTGTTGTTTTGGTATGTTATGTTTGACTAGTCCCTGAGTCAGAGAACTTAACATTGTTCCTTTGATTTTAAAAACTGCCAGTTTCTGAATGGATCCTGAAGTTGTCCATGAGAAGGCTACTCATGGATAACACAAAGTGAAAGCCCAAAGTGAGAGTTAGATAGTTTATGTGATATTATATTTTTTGTCAACATATTTTCTTTATTGTGTATAGAACCAACCTTAATATATCTTAACGGCTTACAAAACGCATCCCCCAATAACCAAAACAAATATCCAACACAAGCAACTTACCATTGGGCCGGGCATGGAGATGCCAGCAGATTTCTCATCATAACCGTAAGACATTTGAGAAGCAAAGTTCTGGAGAGGAAAAAAAATATGTCAGTCAGTTTAAGGGTCTAGTTGTGCAGGTCTAGAACCAGTAAAGTATCATCATATGTCCAGGTTCCAGGGGGCACTTACTCCGCCAAGGCCAGGTGGACCAGGTGGACCAGGGGGCCCAGGTACGCCAGGTTGTCCGGGAATGCCATCTCTGCCAGGTGGGCCGGGAAGACCCTGAGAAGAACACATGATCACATTGTAATTTACATATAGTAAAGCAGATGGGTTATATCACTGTATCTTAAACTGTGTACTTTACTTTGCAGCCCTGAACTGACACATTTATTACAAGTTGTTAACCCATATATGTTAGGAAGATCACAAATTAAATTATAATGAAATCATATTTTGCAGCTCACTTAATCCTTTTCAGGGAGCGGATTAAATGCACAGAAGATTAATATATATTTAAAAAAAACTAAATACTCTTGCTCTATAGGAGTAGGCTACCTTTGGCATTTATAATGTTGTGGACTAGATCTCCACTGATAATTTGCCAGCATTATGGATTTAAGAGCATTATGTAGTTCACAACATCTGAAATGCTGGAAGTTGCCTACTCCTGCTCTAAGGTATGTACTTTTAATCTATATGTAGCCCCCCGCTTCCTTTAAGTGTTTATTGTACAGGTGAACTATCTGGTCACCAACTATAGCTAGGTTATAGGTGTAAAGAAAAAAAATTAAACTTACTCTATCGCCTTTAGGGCCTTCGCTCTTTGGACCCTGGGAACAGGTAAAGACAAGAGATTAGCACACAGAAGCACTTTCATTTGGTGGCATATTTAGACTGATATATTGTGGTTTTAGTTTTTTGTTTTTTTTTAAACTTCAACTCACCTCTGCTTTAAGACGAAAATCTGAGTATTGGGGTTGACCGGCTGAATAAGAAAATATTTGAATGTTACATGGATGTATACATCTTAACAGATAGTTATATGACAGCACTTAAATGAATATACACATATCACCGAAAGGTTAAAATATAATGCTTTTTTTTACAAGAGAAATACACACACACAAAAAATGATCCTTTTGGGAATTGTTCAACTGGTGTGTGAAATTCGACAATTAATATTGCATGTGCTGCTGCTCAGGCCAAAGACCACTCATTATCAACAATTTTACCTTCAGGGCATGTAGGGCAGCATTCTCCAAATGGAATTTCAGCGTTGGGACAATCTACGTCTTCACAGATCACCTCGTCGCAGAGGATGTTTCCATTGTCACAGACGCAAATCTGGCAGGGATCGGGTTTCCATACATCTCTGTCGTTGTACTGTTGGCTGTTCTGGATGCACTGGGAAGAATAAGCTGGTGGGAGGAAAAAAAGAGAAAAAGACAAACAGGATTATAATATGTCGAAAAGCTGAATGGAACAGGGAGCAAGGCATAAACTCAAGACACCTATGTTTTGTAAATATGGTAAAACAGCTATTAAATCCGAGCCTAATCACTCGACATCACTAAACATCATAAAATTCTTCATAACCAGTCTTATTTCAATAATACGCATTACAACAAAATATGAAGAATGCTAAATAAATTCCAAATAATTTTAACTTCTGTATCAGTTTTTAGGATTCTATTTTCTGAAAGTGGAAATCTTTTTTTTTTCCAAACCAGTTTATTGGAGTACGTCACATAACAAAAGGGTTAAGATGCTGCCGAAAAAACATCTCCTACCCCAGCTGTATCTTTGTTTTTTTTGTAATATATTATTTTAACATCTGGTGTAAAAGAAAAAAAAAAATCATCTGGTTCTCATCAGCCAGGAACACTGACAAGGGGAGAAGCTGCCAAAAGCACGGGGGCGGGAGGAGGGAAAAAAAAGAGCTAAATGTTTTGGAAGTCTCCAAGTTTTTCCAGGCTACAGTCTATTCCAAGCCCATGTTCATCTTAAGTTGCGGCTTTTGAGAGGGACAAAAGGGGGGAGCATATGCAGTTTTTTTTGGACAGGGGCAAGAAAGAAGGAGGAGTATAAATTTGAGAAGGCAGAAAAAATAGTGGGAGTATCCATTGGAAGTGTGAGCCCCTGGAGGAGGAGGGGCTGCAGGATGCCACAGTTGTTGGGATACAGGATGAAACATGTTCAGGTACCAGTGGAATGTGAAAAAAAAAAAAGATAGAATGTGTTTGAAAGCAAGATATATGACACAGAAGCATTGAGTCTCACAAGCCACGGAAATTAGCCTGAAGGAAGAAAAAAACGAAGGCACTTAAAATAAATCCTTACTAGCACATTTAAAGCCAAGACTTGTAGGTGCTGAAAGTTAACTCTTTAAGTGCAAGTCAGGTGAGCATCTCTAACTTTTGAATTGGTGAGTTAGTGGTGGGTTTAGTTGACAAGAAAGCAAAAAATAAATAAATTCAAAAAAATATTGAAAATTACAGCATGTGAAAGATGTCATTTTAAAATCCCCTGCAGGTGTTATGTCAATGTTTGCAAACATAATTAGGGGAAACAATAAGTGTTAATTGCCACACCCCATATACTTGGCTGCCATACCTGCTTTTACCACTAGATGGCTTTGCTACATAATTGGAAAGTTGAAAAATAACAATTGGGGGGAGAAAAAGCTAAAATAGATGAAAATTGCTTTTCATCTTTTATATATCTGCTTTAATTGAGAATACGAACAAAAGAAATCATTTTCCTTAATTTAGAATTTCTTAAGGATAAACTACAATTGCTTTTGTTAATGCTGCTGCAGTTTTTTTGACCGCCACAAGGTGGCAGTAGAGCGAACTGTTCTGGACCACTATGTAAAGTGAGCATCTTCAAGCTGCAGTTCTAAATGTCTAGACATTTTTTTTTCATTTTGGAATCTCTTGAAAACTTCTGCTATGAATCACTCCTTAGCATTTTTTTATTATCCAGACCCCCACTTGATGACTTTAGCAGAGTGTAATGAAACCCACATGCCTGTGTGTATTCCTTAACCCTTCTCAACTTTTAGTTTCTCAATGCAACCATGAGATAATTTGTTTTCACGAAAAACAACCCATATTAAATCATACAGGAAAGGGGGAGATTAAAACAATTCCCACCCACTTTTTTTCCACGCTCTTCCTAACTCCCAACTCGCTCGTAACATCTGTAAAAGCCTCAAGGACTACATTTTGCAGACTTAACCCCATTTCTTCCATAAAACGCATGCATTTATTATCTGCAACATGCAATCTCTGGGTGTCATACAAACAAAGCACTATAGAACATTACATTAACAAAAGCATAAAACAAAATTCACGATGCACAGAAAAGGATAAAATAACTTTTCCAAGTATATGTACCACAACAAAACAATTGCATTGTTACTTTGTTAAGTACATATAGCATACTAGAAGAATTAAAACTCAAAATGCATTACTTGGCCAATTCTACATCTATTGTCTATTACAATAGATGAGAAGGTGCATTTGTTTTTTTGCAAATTAAGTGTCTGGCCAATTTTTACTTAGCCCAAGTTACTATAGCAGGGCTTTAAAAAAAGTACAATCTATTCAAGAATACTTTAAGAACACAATGGATCTATCTGACACCAAGGTTAACTGCGAACAATGAATTGGTGTTACCAATGGAAGTCTACGTACCATCATCATCTTCTCCTTGACATCTTGTTACTAGGATTGTTGCTGCTATAACGAGCAGTATCCGTGAATCCACAAAGCTGAACATGTCTAAATATCAGACATGTAGACTCTCTGTGGCCCTGTCTAATTCGTTCTTAGGTCCTAGTCATACAGGGGTAGATTTAGTGGTTTAGTTCCAGTGCAGACCCCAGCAGAAACTTCCTACTGTATCCCAGCAAGTTGGGTTCCCTTTTTATATCCATCCACAACTCCAGAGAGGTGGGGTCCTTTCTCTAGTTCACAAAAAAAAAAAAGTTGGAACAACACTGGTCCAGCCCTTTCTCCAATACCAGAACCCATGCAAAGGCTGACACACATGCAAAAAAAAAAAAATACTTTTAACAAAGCCAGCCCCTCCCTCTGTAGAAATGAACTGTGCTTTCCGATCATTGCAAGCAGCTTGAGACCAAAGGCATTCTTCACTGACTTAAAACACTCTTAAGTATAAGACAATGGGATACATTTTTTCGCAAAATGTAATAATATTATTTTTTTTGTATAGTAAACGGAAAGTCAAATTTGCCATATTCCAAAAAATAAATAAAAATAAAATGTTGGCTTTATAGTAATTAGATAAAACGATTGTTATATTAAATCTATTATTTTTTTTATTTTTGGTATATTGCTTATTGGGTTATTTGGATAACCATTCAAATAATTATTAGTGTTTTAGTTTTTTTCGTAAATGAACAAGTTCACAATGCTTTTAATAATAATAATAGTAAACAACATAAAATCAAGCATAACAAAAGAAATTTGTTAGATATTAAATTGTCTTTCATTAAATGATATTTAATTGTAAATGTTTTTTTAATATTTATGCCACACACACACATATATATATATTTATTAAAAAGTATTAAAACTATATCACGATAATACCTTTGATTCCACTTGTATAATGAATTGAGTTAAATAACTGGAGACATTTTTAAATTATTTAAAATATAATGTAAGTGCAAATACATTTATTGAATAATATATATACATATATATATATATATATATATATATATATATAAAATATATATATATATATATATATATATATATATATATATATATATATATGAAAATATAGACGAAAACTGTACTTAAATGTATAATGTTTTCAGCCAACATTCTTTTTTTTTTTTTTCTGAAATGTCTTTATGGCAAAAATCCACATTTGTTCCTGTTTAAGAAAGCCACGTTGGAAGAACGGCTGTGATATATGTAATATGTCATTTAATTTCTACAGGCAGCAATTATAGCTCAGCCATATGTGTTTAGCAGACAAGGAAGAATATACAGGTTGGTCAATGAGCCATCTTTAAATCATTACAATAATATAGAATTAAGATAGATTTTTGTTGCGTTTGTTATTTTTGTAAGTACACTATAGTCTTAAGTTTAAATGTTTGCAAAAGTCTTTTTATTTTGAGAAGATCTGGATTAGTCAGACATAGTGGTACTGGGAGTTTGTGGTTTATGAATGAAAAACATAAAATGTATTTTTGAATATGTTTCTGCAAATTATTTAAGTAGAATTAAGTTTGGCATAACGTAAGTGTTCTGAATATGACCTTAAAAATGAATCTTACATATCGAGAAATGTTTACGGGCAAATACTTAATACAAAGAACGCGACAGGTTAGTGTCCCCACATACCGTATAACCATGTGACTGCGCTTTGAAAATATATTCAATTCAAATATTAGTGATAAACATGTGGAAAATAAAGTGTGATGTCACGTGTTATGGAATAAAACCTGTGCATCAGTTACGGAATCGAACGCTGAATTAATGGGTCAAATGTCAAAGTCCTTTGGGTTATTATGTCCAGACAGTGTACACAAAGGCCCGTATCCCAAAGTGAGATCATTAATGATCACCGTTAAAGAGAGCCAAGGAAAATAACTTACATTTCAAACTAAGATTTGCATTTAAAGAAAGCTAAGCACCAGAACTGTCTTGATGTGGTTATGGTGCAAGAAGATTCACTGTCTCTTCACCTCTGATTTAATATACTTGTCAAGCACTTCTACCCGTGGAGAGGTGTAATAGACTGTGAGAACTGGGAACGACTTATCCTGGTGTTCACAGCCTCTCATTGCTGTCCAAGGCTGGACATCTTTGGTCAGATAATGTGGAAGTGAAAATTAGATTTTATCTCAGCAGCAGGTGAGGGACTGGATTTGGGGTATCTGGGTGAGTCCCTTTTTGTCACACCACATAATCGTTTGACGGAGCACGATGAAATGCCAACCACAGACGTCTTTCAGCACTACAATTACATTAAGCTGAAGTGGGTATGGTGCTTAGAGCCTTCCTTTAAGATTAACATTTGGAGAGCCTGTGTTGCGTCACGTCCATGGCATAATAACTCTTAATTCCTCCAGATTGCCCAGAAGTAAAGCTTATTACCTAAGTTGGGAATTGCCTGGGATAGACAGGGGAAATTTAGGTTTTAGGCAAAAACGGCAAAGATAAAAAAAATGAGTTCAGCAAGATTTTTCTCAACTTCCAATTTTTGGTCTAGAATTTGGCATACTCTTATTAATTCCCGACAATCCGAGTTTATCGAGCAAACCTGAAATCGTCTCTTTCTTGTGAGCTCTGTATTTTTTTTTAAAAAGCGACTCTTTTGAACTACGGTAAAATCCATTGGAAGGAACCAGAAGGATTGATAAGTGCCTGTAGGTCCAACGGGAAAATGAATGATTTTGAAATGTTCTCGAATGAACTCTTAACATTGGTGAATCTCTTTTCTAGCGCAAGCAAGATTAGAATCATCCATTGGATGACAATTTTGCACATGCACACTGTAATTAGGGAAATGTTTGCGGTGTGAATGAAATTTGATCAGAAGAGCTTGCAATTTATGGTTGTCTAGTGATATTTGCAATGGAATGATATAGAGAGCGATATATGGATGGACAGACTGGATGAAAGTGGACGGATGGACAAATGGATGAAATATAAACATGTCAACAGGATCCTCGCCACCTTCTGTCCCTGTACGACCAACCTGACTTGTTGCAACTAGATAGACAGACAGATAGATAGGTATATAGATAGACAAATAGATAGATAGATAGACAGACAGACAGACAGATAGATAGATAAATAGTTAGATAGACAGACAGACAGACAGACAGATAGATAGATAGATAGATAGATGATAAATAGTTAGATAGATAGACAGACAGACAGACAGATAGATAGATAGATAGATAGACAGACAGACAGATATATAGACAGAAAGACAGATAGATAGAAAGAGAGAGAGAGAGATAGAAAGACAGACAGATAGATAGATAGATAGATAGACAGACAGATAGATAGATAGATAGATAGATAGACAGACAGACAGACAGATAGATAGATAGACAGACAGACAGATAGATAGATAGATAAATAGTTAGATAGATAGACAGACAGACAGACAGATAGATAGATAGATAGATAGATAGATAGATGATAAATAGTTAGATAGATAGATAGACAGACAGACAGACAGACAGATAGATAGATAGATAGATAGACAGACAGATATATAGACAGAAAGACAGATAGATAGAAAGAGAGAGAGAGAGATAGAAAGACAGACAGATAGATAGATAGATAGATAGATAGACAGACAGATAGATAGATAGATAGATAGATAGATATACAAATTGACAGAGTGGCAGAAAGACATACATACAGAAAGACAAATTGATAAGGCTGGATAGAGAGATAGATAGTCAGACCCAGAGACGGACACATAGGTAAACCCTAAACCCTTAGTCATTATTTAGGTAGATGATGGAGAGCCAGATTTAGTTCTCCCCTCTGTGTGACACGTTGTATTTGGGGGGATGGTGATGGTTGCATTGACTATTGTGTGATCATATAAATTGTAATTAGAACCACAGCACATCCCAGAAAGCATATCCAGATATAGCTGAGTTCACATATCCATGCAGACACGTTGCATGATCATTTCTCCGTCCCTCCCTGAGATTTTTTTTTCATGGTTGGAACCTGTTCAGAGCCGAGATGTGTCTTTAATTTTTGAAGCATGACAGAAAAGAAAAGAATGCAATTTTTTTTTCTATATGTAGAAGCAGAAAACAGACGTTGCCACCTCACCACTTCTAACAGCCTGCCTGGAAAGGGGCTGGATAACTGTACAATCAATTCCTCATTCCTGCTGTCTATCTAATAACCCATTCTCCAAGTAGCTGTGTTTGCACCTACATATGCTTTTGTATTTTTCACTGAGTTAAAGTACAGATTGCTAGTGTGTGTCGTGTTTCTGTTAATGGTTGTGTTTCTGGTTCTATATGTCAGTGCGACTGTGTGTCATGTGCCTATGTTTTACTGTGTCTGTGTATGCTTCTATTACAGTCAATGTATGTGTCTCTAATACAGTGTATCTGTATCTGGTACAGTGTGTCTGTATGTGTCTCTGTTACAGTGTATCTGTATCTGTTACAGTGTGTCTGTATGTGACTCTGTTATAGTGTATCTGTATATGTTACAGTGTATCTGTATATGTTACAGTGTGTCTGTGTATCTGTATCTGGTACAGTGTGTCTGTATGTGTCTCTGTTATAGTGTATCTGTATATGTTACAGTGTGTTTGTATCTGTATCTGTTACAGTGTGTCAGTATGTGTTTCTGTTACAGTGTATCTGTATATGTTACAGTGTATCTGTATTTGTTTCTGTTACAGTGTATCTGTATCTGTAACAGCAAATCTGTATCTGGTACATGGTATCTGTATCTGTCTCTGTTACAGCAAATCTGTATCTGTTACAGTGTATCTGCATCTGTCTCTGTTACAGTGAATCTGTATCTGTTACAGTGTATCTGTATACGTCTCTGTTACAGTGAATCTGTATCTGTTACAGTGTATCTGTATATGTCTCTGTTACAGTGAATCTGTATCTGTTACAGTGTATCTGTATCTGTCTCTGTTACAGTGAATCTGTATCTGTTACAGTGTATCTGTATCTGTCTCTGTTACAGTGAATCTGTATCTGTTACAGTGTATCTGTATACGTCTCTGTTACAGTGTATCTATATGTTTCTCTAACATTGTGTGTCTGTATCTGTTACAGTGTGTCTGTATGTGTCTAGATTCCAGTGTGACTCCAGTGTGTCTTCATCTGACTCTGTTGCACTGTATCTGAATATGTCTCTGCTACAGTGCATCTGTGTCACCATGTATGTATCTATATATGTCTGAGTTACAATGTGTGTAAATATGTCTGTACTATATTGTGTCTGTATGTATCTGTGTCTGTAGGTGGAATGGGAGTGGAACATCTTCCTAAGCATTAGGTTAGCTTGGGATGGACATTGGGGACCCCCAGTTTTGGTCAAACTGAAAAATGGTTTGATCCAAATAAGGGGACAACATCAACTAATTGTATTAAAATCACTTCTACTGCATGCAGTAGTTATGGTGCCTATACTGCCTTTTTAATTTAGGGGCTGGAGAATTAAGATGCAATGTGAGGAGAAACTATTACCTTGCAGAGAGGATAATAATGAATTGGAGCAGCCTTCAGCCGATGTAGTAAAGGGTAGAATGAATTAAAGGGACCATGTAGGCACTGTAACTGCTTCATCTAGTTGAAGTGGTTATAGTGTTTGTCGTCCCCTGGCACTGTCCTTCCATTCAGAAGTTAATACATTTTTAATGTTTTAATGCTTAACAAGAGTCCTCAGCAATGGATGGCTTTGTTTGGCTCAGAGTGTCAACGGACCACTTTTATCCTATCGCAGCGCCCATTGGTGGGATGAAATGGTATGACTAGAAGGAAGTGCGTAATATCTGCCTCCAGTGGGGGCCAGGCTGTGAGTGCCAGGGACCGTTATTTAGTGTTAAACTGCTCAAAAATGGTTTAACCCCTTAAGGACAGATGACTGATATATTCCGTCATGATTCCCTTTTATTCCAGAAGTTGTGTCCTTAACCCCTTAAGGACACATGACATGTGTGACACGTCATGATTCCCTTTTATTCCTGAAGTTTGGTCCTTAAGGGGTTAAGGGGTTAACAATGAATGGAAGGACAGCAACAGAGGACTCCATGCATTATAACCAATGCAATCAGATTAACCCCTTAAGGACACATGACATATGTGACATGTCATGATTCCCTTTTATTCCAGAAGCTTGGTCCTTAAGGGGTTAAAAGAATAGAGTGCTTTAGTGTCTATTTAAAGGGACACTATAAACACCATGATCACTACAGTTGATTGAAGTGGTTGTGGTGCTTAGTTTCTTTGCATGCCGTCCCCCTATTTATTTCATACTACTTTTAGGTCCCTATCAATAATTGTTTTAAGCTCCGCCCTTCGCACCTGCAGTCAGTATAGAGGAAAGGCTGCCAAGTTGGTGGGCTGCCAGACTGGACACAGGAATTTGACTTTGTGTGTCTTTTTTGTATTCAGAGAAAAAAAAAAAAAAAAGGAAACAGATCCGAGTTAAAGCAGATTATGATTTTATAACATGTTTCTCGGTTTTTCAAGAAAGTTTTTAAGGAATTCAGAAAAAAAGTCTTGAGTGGAACACATTTCAAATTTAAGCTTTCTTTTAGAATTTGTTGACAGAGCGCCAGAGGGGACACGATATGCTCTGCATTCTTCCGACACACAGAGGGTTTCCATACACCTTTAATCATCGCAGTAATAAGGAGTCCTTTTCATTGCTCCCCTCCAATGCTGAAAAGTCCGGTTTTGGAAGTGGACAATATCAATGTTCCACACGATTAAACATAGTAAAGTGTTAAATTGCAACAGACATTAGCTAGAATAGCTTGTTTAAAGAAATCGCCATTATTTAAACATTTAACACATTATAGGTTTCTTCATGTCTTGCTCCATTAAATGCATAAGGAATAGATCTAAACGACCCTGCAATTATGTCATTGGAGAGAAAGAAGGAGAGAGCGGAAGAGAGAGAGGGGGGGGGATAAACAGAGGGGGTAAAAGAGAGGGAGAGAGAGAGAGAGAGAGAGAGAGAGAAAAAGAGATAGGGAGAGGTACAAAGACAAAAGCTGGAATTCACATCACTAAGGAATCCTCCTTAAGGCAAGTTTAACCCATGAATGTCTTGCTTCTATCTTCAGCGTTGCACAACCATGTGGACAAATTATTAAGCTGGATTTTTACTGGTGCCTCGGGCTGTGTTTACAGACTCCCACCTGCTGTAAAAGACTTAAATCAGGTTCTCAAGTCTTCACTCCTTCGTTACCATTATTATATCCCTGCGCAACTCCTCCCTCCAAACCAGCATATTTCCTAAAATTATTACTGTAAACAAACATATTTATTTATATTGTCTACTTTTAATCTGTAAAACCTTCCCACATAACTTTTTATAACCTCGTCTCTTATAAATCCTGTTCAATAATATAGTCTTTACCTATAAATCCTCCTATTACTCCATATAACTCCTCCTATTACTCCATATAACTCCTCCTATTACTCCATATAACCTCTCTCTATAACTCCTCCTATTACTCCATATAACCTCTTCCTATTACTCCTCCTATTACTCCATATAACCTCTCCCTATAACTCATCCTATTAGTCCATATAACCTCTCTATAACTCTTCCTATTACTCCATATAACCTCTCTCTATAACTCCTATTACTTCATATAACCTCTCCCTATAACTCCTCCTATTACTCCATATAACCTCTCTCTATATCTCCTCCTGTTACTCCATATAACCTCTCCCTATAACTCCTCCTAGTACTCCATATAAGCTCTCTCTATAACTCCTCCTATTACTTCATATAACCTCTCCCTATAATTCCTCCTATTATGCCATATAACCTCTTCCTATAACTCTTCCTATTACTCCATATAACCTCTCCCTATTACTCCTCCTATCATTCCATATAACCTCTCTCTATAACTCCTCCTATTACTCCATATAACCTCTCCCTATAACTCCTCCTATTACTCCATATAACCTCTCCCTATAACTCCTCCCATTACTCCTTATAACCTCTCTCTATAACTCCTCCTATTACTCCATATAAACTCTCTCTATAACTCCTCCTATTACTCCATATAACCTCTCCCTATAACTCCTCCTATTACTCCATATAACCTCTCTCTATAGCTCCTCCTATTACTCATATAACCTCTCTCTATAACTCCTCTTATTACTCCATATAACCTATCTATATAACTCCTCCTATTACTCCATATAACCTCTCACTATAACTCCTCCTATTACTCCATATAACCACTCTCTATAACTCCTTCTATTACTCCATATAACCTCTCTCTATAACTCCTCCTATTACTCCATATAACCTCTCTCTATAACTCCTCATATTACTCCATATAACCTCTCTCTATATCTCCTCCTATTACTCCATATAACCTCTCTCTATATAACTCCTCCTATTACTCCATATAACCTCTCTCTATAACTCCTCATATTACTCCATATAACCTCTCTCTATATCTCCTCCTATTACTCCATATAACCTCTCTCTATAACTCCTCCTATTACTCCATATAACCTCTCCCTATAACTCCATATAACCTCTCTATAACTCCTCCTATTACTCCATATAACCTCTCCCTATTACTCCATATAACCTCTCCCTATAACTCCTCCTATTACTCCATATAACCTCTCTCTATAACTCCTCCTATTACTCCATATAACCTCTCTCTATAACTCCTCCTAATACTCCATATAACCTCTCTCTATAACTCCTCCTTTTACTCCATATAACCTCTCTCTATAACTCCTCTTATTACTCCATGTAACCTCTCCATATAACTCCTCTTATTACTCCATATATATCCATGTCAGGGATTTCTTGAAGGCCTATGTAAGATTTGTGGTGGTGTGGTGGTATGTTTAAGGTAGACGTGATATCTTTAGTAATTGAACGTGAGATCGTTACGGGTATAAAAAGTAAGTTTCACGGAAAAGTTTGGTTTTCGGAAACATTTACAACTGTTTAAAGTAGAGGCGAGTCTGACAGAGTGAGGTAAATATTTCCAGGGTATGACCAGAGCAAGGTTAGAGCTATAGGAATACAGTGTCATGAGTTGAGGGATACGTAGAATGACGAGTGAGATAAGTGAATCTAGTAGAGGTGTTCATTATATAACGGAAGGTCGATCTCTTAGGGTTGAGTTGCACTAATACAGGCAGACATAACAAGTGAGTGGACTGGCATTTTAGTTGATTTAGGAATTAGATATGGACAGATCCTGGAGATGTACTTTTAAGGAAAACAAATGACTAGATATGGAGAGTTTAACGAATGACTAGATATGGAGAGTTTAACGAATGACTAGATATGGAGAGTTTAAGCCCAAGCAATAACATAGGTCACAAATGCATCTCATTGTAGAGCGCTACGGAATTTGTGGGCGCTTTATAAATAATAATAATAATACTATAGTTAGTCTCGCTCCATTAGAATGTTGGCACATTCCAGTAGAAAGTTGCATATCCGAAAATGGTTTAGTAGACTTCTGGCTTAATAGTGCTTAGAGGTTATCAGCAGCACCTCTACAAGAAGAATTTCGATGGTTTGGATTATTGATTAGGATTCTATGGGTTTTTTAGATTGGCCATGTGAGTGTGACCTGTTTGAAGACACATGTGAGTTTAATGCTTTTCAATGTAACTCCATTAGTCAAACTGTTGTTCGTTATCCTGTTATTGCTGTTCTCTTTCACTATGTCTGTGGGTGTGCGTATACGTATTTTTTTTTATTTTTTTTACTTTATTCCATTTTTGATATACTATCTGCATGAACAGACTTATTCTCTCTGTCTGTCTTTGGATGATGTCTCACAGTGATGTCACCCATTTTGATTGCAGCTGTTCTGACAAAACAAATGGAATTTACAAAGAGGTATTATAAAAAAGGGACACTCCACTGCCCAAATGCAAAATAAATAAAAATCACTGTTTAGTATTTATACCCCAAATGAAAACTTGCATGCATTTAATTATGCATTTTTTCATTGGCAGTAAATATAAAAACAGTTTGCAAAACCTGCAGTTCTCCTGTCTGCTGCCTCTGCAAGCCCTCCCCTTCTAACCCGCCTAGACTTTTTGTGGCTGTCCAATCACAGACTGCCAATGCTGCTCAGAAAGAAGTCTTTGTACGACAGGTGCTCTGAGTAATTACTGCCTCTTAAGTTTAGCTCCACTGCGTTAACCAAACCAGGAAGTAAAATGAATGTCTTCTTGAAGGTAAAGAGGGAGTTACCAGGTTATTTTATAAAAGTGTAAATTTTTATTGAGATCTGCACTGTTTGCAAAATAAATAAAAAGGACACACTCTTCACACATAAAGCCGTCCACTTCCAAGAGTGGTCATGGAGGATGGAATAAGCCTTTAACGCTTGCTTTACGTTACAAAATGAAACATCAGAGCTCCAAGCTAAACCTCGGTGTCTGCTCCCACAATCTACATAGTATTTTGTAGGTTAAACTTCAAGTCTACATTGTAGCAACCAGAGAGGGAGGTAGCAAATTAAACACACTGTGCACAATAGGGATTCTTTGCAGGCTGCAATAACAGCATGCAAGGCCCTATGTCATACGAATGATTGGCACAACTCTACACAGCTAACAGTTCGCAAGCATCATCTCTACATACAGTTATTATGTTTCTAGTTTGGTAGCAAGAGATGCCATGGATTCCTTGTAGATATTAATTATTAGGGTATTTTACCTTTGTATTGCTCTATTTCTCTCACACTCTCTGTATGTGACAAAAATGTGTTTTGACTGCTGTGTAAATATTTCAAACCCAATTTGAAATATTGCTAGACAAGGTATAAAAGACTCCAAAAACATTTAGGTCTCAATTTAATAAGCTTTCATAATTATTTATATATAGAAGACACTTCTAAAGTCTATGGGTATTATTCTAGCACTATTGAATCATTTGGAAAGCTTATATACAGTATCTCACACAAGTGAGTACACTCCTCACATTTTTGTAAATATTTTATTATATCTTTTCATGTGACAACACTGAAGAAATGACACTCTGCTACAATGTAAAGTAGTAAGTGTACAGCCTGTATAACAGTGTAAATATACTGTCCCCTTAAAATATCTCAACACACAGCCATTAATGTCCAAACCGTTGGCAACAAAAGTGAGTACTGCCTCGTGACACTTCTAGTGGCTGTCACTCAGATGGCCACTAGAGGTGCTGCCTGGGTCAGTGCTGCACAGTGTGAAGCACCTATATTTAGCGTCTCCACGCATGCTGACTGTGAATTCTTCCCTTAGAGTTGCATTTATTTAATGCATCTTTATGAGGGGATGCTGATTGGCACAATCGACATTTTGCCATGCATGCATCATTTCCTCCCAATCACTGCATTGGCTTAGAGCATGCCAAAAAGCCAATGTGTATTACATTTAATGAAGCTTAATAAAATGACATTTAAAAAAAATGGTATAGATTGATTTTTCTGAAAACGTTTCTTGTATTATCTAGCTGAGCAGCCATGTTGGGTCACATTCTACTGTTATCTGACCAGCTGCTGCTCAAACTAACTTGCCGACTGCTGCCATTGCTCTGGGTGAAATTGCAGTAGCAGGCATGTTAGGTTGAGCAGCAGATGGTCAGATAACAGCAGATTCTGGTCTAATATGGTTGCTCAGCCAGATAGTAAAAAAGTCAAATTTTCTCAAAAAATCAATATACACCATTTGAAAAATATCATTAAGTTTCCTAAAAATGAAGTAAACGTTTTAAAAAAAGAGACGTGAAAATTTGATTGGCCTTTAAAGGGACACTGTAGGCACCAGAACAACTACAGCTTAATGTACTAGTTATGGTGTCTATAGTCAGTCCCTGCAGACTTTTCAATAAAACACTGACAAAAGGCAGTGCTTACATTGTCCCCTAGTTACACCTCCAGTCGCTATCACTTTGACAGCCTCTACAGGTGCTTACTGGGTCAGTGCTGCACACTCAGTGTCTCCACCCTCTGCATTGAGATGCTGAACATTTTTATAACACTATAGGGTCAGGAATACACGTTTGTGTTCCTGACACCCTAGGATTTTCTTTTAGGCATAAAAAAATAAGATCCTTCTAGAAAGAGGGAGAGGACAAAGGCGACCACATCTGAAAGACAGACAGCTCTGCACAAAAAGTCTATTGGGCTACTATACAATGTAGGTGTGTTTAAAACAATTGGTAATAATCTCAAGATATTATGTAAAGTGTCATTAATTCAAATGGTATAAACAAATATTTTTAAGAACTAAAGTTTATAATTATCCTACTTTCCAACAGATCTGTCTTTTCACGGCTTATTTACAGTTCTTGGCTTCGGCCTAAAAAAAAGCCCATTCCAGGCTATTTGTTGACATAATGTCTCTAGAATGTGTTTATTTAGATAATGAATTTTTCATCAAAGTGCTTGGGTGAGTGGCTATTTCCACTGTATGTGGAAGTGTGTATCTAGGCCTTTATCAACTGATCTCTTGAAAGAAATATCTAGACATCCAGTTAACCCCTTAAGGACCAAACGTCTGGAATAAAAGGGAATCATGACATGTCACACATGTCATGTGTCCTTAAGGGTTAAAGGGACTTTCTGGGCACCAATACAACTTTAATGCATTTGATAGATTTTAGCCTCATTAATGTGCTGTTTTTTTTTTGCATGCTCAAATCTTTATAGTTTTTGCACAAATTTCTTTAAATAATCTCAGAATTTTGCAGCTTAGGCCTGCCTCCTTAGCCACGCCCCCTCATGCTACAAATACTTCCTTGTAAATGATATCTACACAGCTCAGCCACTATTGAGTATTGAGACAGTATTGAGTGAGAAGCTTTTAATTTAAAACCTGGCTGCAGACGGTCAAAACAACTGCAGACAGGTAGTGATGTACTTATTATATATAGATATGGGTGTTCTCTCCTCCTAATGCAGGTTGTTTTGCAGTTCAGATCACTCAGTACTGTCAGTGGCTGAGCTGTGTACATACATTTGATAAGGAAGTATTTTTCTGGCGTGAGGGGGTGTGGCTAAAGAGGCTGGCTCATGGTGCTACATTCTTCAAAACATTTATTTATTTTAAGCAAAAACTATAAAGATTTGAGCATGCAAAAAATACAGCATATTAACGATGCCAAAACCTATCAAATGCATTCAAGTGGTATTGGTGCCTCTGAGTGTCTAAATAGTTAAGGTGACTAATGATCACATAATGCTTTTATGATATCGGTAGGCATGATAGGTATTATAGTTTCTTTGGAAAGCAGAAGATAAAATATAAAAAATTACCTACAACTTGTGTTAACCATTTTTAAAAAAAATTTTTTTAGCTTGTAATGTGAGTGTTTACTAAATTGTCAGGAGTTCAGAGGGATTCTCACAGTTAAGGCCTAAGTAGCCAAACTGGAAGCATAGCTGACTTGGAGCATTTTTACATTTGGGCTACTTTGACTTTTAATTGACGTTCACTATAACATCCCTACAAATCTGGCTTTAGTAAATAAAACTGTTAGCAATTGATAGAGCACAGGGCAAGCAGGCCATAGCCAGGTGACACTTTGCATTAAAGGATAGAACAACAGAACCATTTTTTCTGTGTCTCCTTCACATTCTCTGCTGTCTGAGTTAAAAGTAGATGTGTGGATTTTTATATTCAATTTCATTTTTCAGACTTCACAAACACATATTTGTTGTCGATACGGATATGCTTGTATAACATGAGAAGTCCTCGGATGTATTGGTTCCCCTTTAAATCTATAATCTTTGCTGGATATAACCCAATTTTCCAATGCAGTCTGAAAATTGAACATCAACACTTAAAATAAAATCCCTTGGAATGTTCACCGTTTGCTGTTTCATATCTATAAATTCTGCAAGAACAGGAAAGCAAAAAGTTACAATTCACCACCAATTCTGCTCATGACTGCTGAGCCATCAAACATTTAACCACCGTTGCCCCCCAATAATACACCGGACACCTTCTTAGTGAATAAGGGCAACAGTCACAGCTTTATTAAATATTAACCTTTAACATGATCCAATAACCCTGTCAGCTGTTGAGCAAATGTCCAATAGACAGTTCTCCAACCTTTTTTCCCAAGAGCCTAAACAGCCGGCACTTGCCATCAGCTATTGTGCAGGCTGTCATCTCCCCAAAGCGACTCTTCGTCTTATCCTTTTTCCCTCTGCGCTGTCCAGATTACCGCCACTGTGATGTCCCTCTAGTGTGCCCTATGCTGCGCCGGCATCTTATCCCCTCGCCGACAGCGCAGCCTCCATGCCTGACTGGTGTCCCACATAGAATATGTCCTATCGGTGAAAGGTTAACCCCATCCCTTCGCATGACATTAGAGTTGTCCCCTTCCAATTCAAAGTGGCGAACTACTAATCCACCCACGCGGCAAATTAATTTTGAAACCGTCATGTTGACTTTCCTCCTACAACGTTCCCAACCCTTCCCATTCGAACCCGCCCACCACACTGGGTGAGGAATGATTTCTGACCAATCTAGAGTCAATTCCTTAAATAGGGTGAAGCGACGCATCATATCCTGTTTCATATCATGGATGAGATTGACCGACCTCCGTCGGCCGATATTATTCCAGCCCTCATGCAATACTAGCATGATCGGCCCTGAAACGCAGCGACTCAATTGCACACATTCCGAATAAATCTGATCCCAGCTTAACCCCCTTAATCCCCTCCAACGTATCCGAACAAACTTATAGGGAAAACCCAAGTTATGACCATACACTCTGTCCTCCGCACGCCTGGCTGCCCAGTACACATATGAATGTCCCAACCTCTACACGAAGCACGGCCCTTACCTGGAAAGAAACAACAGGTACGGGCACATCCTTACCACGCTCACTGGCGTCCTCCGACCAAGGAACATTGTCTCTGGCCGGACGCTGGCCCTGCTTACCTTTTCTGAAGCATCGCAATGCTGGGTGTGCTCATCCACAATGAGAGCACTCGTGCCTAAACCTGCAAACGCCGTACCACTTGCAGTGGCTTTCATTAAAGAGTCAGCAAACTCCCTTGCATTGTCCTGCCGATGCACCGGGCTTTGCGCCGGCCCCACCACAAATTCACCCCTCAGGAATTTTTCCCTGGCCTCCAGGGGAAGATGCATCCCCAACAGTGACAGCTCGCAGCACAGCAGGGGGGGAACGTCCTGTCCTTTGCACACCCACACTACTAAGGACAGTAACCTGGGCCATAGGAGGGAACCCTGGCTGAGCAACACCCCCTGGTAGCCTGTCCAACACCCCCTGGTAGCCTGTCAAAGAAACCATGTGCCCCTGCCCTTGTATAAAACTATCCCCCTGTAGCTAATGCGCTCCTTGCCCCTTGAATGCACACGCTGGCGCAATACTCACTGTTAGAAGTCCCAGGCACCACCACTGGAACTGCAGCCATCTTCTCCTCCGATCCAGACTGGACACTGTAATCTTCTGATGGAGAGTCATGGGACCCGCGGCTGCCAGCCCAGTCGGGTCGCTGTCTGTTCTTGCTGCTCCTTCCATCTTGTTTCGGGCCGTTGCGCCAAAGCCTGGGACTGGCACGTTCCCTGTACGCGCCTTGCGTTCTGACGTCCACTTCCGGTGTACGAACGCCACGCGTGTGATGTTGTTACTTCTCGTCCCGCCGGGAAAAAGCGTGTGCTATCTTCCGGCGAGCCCTCCGCCATTACCTTGACCACTATCTTGGGTCTCACCCGAGCCACCTCGTCCGGACCGTCTCCTGCACCCCACAGCCACTGCCGGCGATGCTTCAGCCCCATATCCGCTGCTGGTGATCCCCTGGCTCCGCTGCCGCCTCTATTCACCGTGCCTTACCAGAGTGGAGGATAAGCGCGACAGAGGCCTGGACTGCCTGCCCCTCCGCCTGCCCGGAACCACAATGCCACCTGCCATAGCTCCCACTGCCGTCCTCGAAGTCGTCTCCACTCCAGACACCAGAGCCTCCAGCGCCCCAGGCCCATGGGATGCCTGTTAGGCCTGCAGTAGCCTAACCAAGTCGGTGTCCGAGACACAGGGTAAGGTAGACATCTTGTAAGAGGTGTCACAAGGGGTCCAGGAAGGCCTTTCTTAGTGTTAGAATGTCTTTTTTATTTTCTGCATTCCAAGGAGAGTCGACAGGCTACAGAAAAGTCAGTCTGCTCCTGTTCCCTGCCTCTGCTAACTGGTAAGTCTTCTCCCCTAGCATCTTTCAAAAAACATCCATTTTGCAACATTGGTATCCATTTTAAACCAGCCCACTAGGCATGGGCAGCAGTCATGCTCCCCCTTCCCCAGTTGTCCAGGGGGAAACTTTCCTTTTTTATGACAGATTAATGATTTACAAATCGTACAAATTGCTTCCTAGCAGGGGTTTATGGCATATGTGGTTCAGCAGTCTTAAGTAGGTTACTTCATGAAAAGTCATCAATGGAACGTAAAGAAAATACCTAACAGAGGGACATCTATTAGCTTACAGGATAGTGCTCTTCATGCCGACAAATTTAAAATACGAAAAGTGAGTTTATGATAGCCGTATTTGTTATAGTTAAAGGTTAATTATATGATAGAAAATGTATATGGTTGAAGGACTAAAAAAATGCATTTATATTTTCTTTGTAAATCCCTTTAAATCTCATAAAAACTAAAGTTAATTTAAACAATATTTTTCCTCCTTCATTGTTCCCAGCATAACCCCCTTATCATCTGGTAGTCTAATGCTTCTTAAACTGAAGCATTGAGAATGAATTATGCATATACATCAATCATCACAGATGATTAGGCAGTCATACTGAAATAACACAAGTCCAGGGACAGTAACTAAATTCCGCTAAAGGGACGCTAGAAGAACTATAGAGCATGCTGCAGTGGTTATGGTGCCAGGCTAAGTGATCAAGCTGATTTGAAATGTTTTGACAACTTAACAGGGTCTGCTGGTACCGGTTACCTCCTCAACAGATTAAGAGCCAATTGGGCCTGGTTCTGACAATTATGATGGGCCTAATTATAGAATCTTATCGAAAGAAAACACAAAAACAGTTATACCTCCCAAGAGTCATGTATCTGGTAGAGGTGGTGCTGGAGGGAAACTCACTGGATATAGGTATAATAAAACACATACCCTATGCTAATCTCTTAAGCTTAACTAATTTCATTGTCTGCTAGTCCACATACGTTTTGTTCCCTCCTACGTTTGCTTACTTAAGCAAGAGCATATAAAAAGTAATAAAAAAGCCCAATTAATGGGCCTATTCCATAGGCATGGGCCTGGAGCTGCAGCTCCATCAGCCCCTATGTTAATCTGGCCCTGCTACTCAATGAGATCTAGAAGCTTTCTGCTTTGAGCTAGTCTGGCAGTTTGGGTCTTAATACATTGTCTGAGAGAGCTCAGCTGGCTCTCTCAGCCAATCTGTAGGCCATGCACGGCAGGACTTTGGTCAGGGCAGCTAACAGAAGCTCCGCCCCGAAGCTTTCGGCTCTTCTGAGTGTTGTGACTGGAGAAACCTTTGACTTTTTACCATGGTAGAGCTCTGGGATACTCCTAGCACACTGTAGTGATTATGGTGTTTGGACTGTTCTTTAACCCCTTAAGGACCAAACTTCTGGAATAAAAGGGAATCATGACATGTCACACACGTCATGTGTCCTTAAGGGGTTAAACCTGATGTGGCCATGATCCTTTACCTTTTATGTACCTGCCTCACTTTCCATTTGCCCATAGACATTTTACTCCAAAGACACATACCCTATCGTACGTTACTTATGGATTGCAGCCTGAAGTCTCTGCTATATCTAAATGATGTCTAAGATTTGACTCTCCAGTTGTTGTGGACTAACTTTCCCATAATGCTTTCCAAGCCCAGTCCCTAGTCAACAACAGCTGGGGGTCTGTATGATTGATGATATTACTGCCTCATGGCGGTTTGTGCATTCTCCTGTCAAGTTGTGCAATTTGAGTGACACACAGTGATTCCATTGCATCATTTAAAACTCAAAAACAATTAAAAAAAAAAGCATTGCCATAACTCTTTAACCCCTTAAGGACCAAGCTTCTGGAATAAAAGGGAATCATGACGTGTCACACACGTCATGTGTCCTTAAGGGGTTAAACAAAACAGTGATTTATTACACATTTAATCTTTGCCGTGTCAACAAGTGATGCAAATTTACCGAAGGCCAATATTTAATTTCGCACATAAATTTTCATTAAAACTTTCTTTTTATTACATTAATTTCTGTGTCAAATTCAACCAATTGTTTTGTAGAATAAGAACTTGGTGCAAAGCTGCAATCTTCACTCATTTATATCTTACACTTTCTCCAGAAGTAATATTAATGTTATGATTATATTTGTTTGTGAAGGATTTAATTACTGCCTAATGAGCTGACCTCTACATTCTATGATATTGGCATTCTACAGAGCCATGGTGGTGGGGATTCCATTTTCCAGCATACTTGGCCATGAAGTCTTTGAGATGCATCATTAGGCGTGCTTGTCTGGACAAGACCTTCTCAATTTAGGAAACTTGAAACATATAACCACAGTATAATATATTTTTTTCACAAAGAACCAAACATTCCACTGATCACTGCAGTGGTCAAACAAGAAATACAGGTAACTGGTGAGAAAGATTTAGACATCCAGAGAAAAGTTGATGGGGGAGCAGTTCAACAGAGATTATAGTCTAAAGCAGGGGTGTCCAAACCTTTTTCAAAGAGGCCCAGATTTGATCCTAAACGATGCTCGGGGATTCACTGGGGGCCACAACAGGTAGATTAACCAAACTACCTGTGGGGCCGTATTAAACCAAAACGCAGGCTACAATTGGCCCGCGGGCCGGACTTTGGACATGACTGGTCTAAAGAAAGCACAAGTAAAGTTACATGGAAGGCAAAATTGAAATAAGTCGAGGTGACCCAGTAAGGCCAGTTGACACATTGTGACCACTATTCCATGCAAAGCAAGTGAATGGTTTTATGCTGCACTACAGTGACCTCTGCCCTTTGGGTTCACCAATTTAAATCTGCAACACATTATAGCTCTAGGCTATAAATGCACATTTAAGGCTATGCTCCAGCATCCACACTTGGTTGGCAAAGGTTCTCTTCAGAGAAGTCTGATCGATAAGCATTTGCCAACTTGCAGAAGTTTCTACTCTTCTCTTGCCTTCTTATTTTCTATCTTTATTAGATCTTTCCTGCTGCTGTTTTTAGATCTTTATAACATGTTTCTGTTTTTCTGTATTTATGCATTGTTTCTCAGAAATGTTATCCTTTTTAATTTATTTTATCTTTTCTCAAAAGATACCCAAACTGTAGTTCCCACTCACTTGACTCACAGCCAACTAGAAGGTCTACAAAGTCTTGCACTTTACATGGACTTCAGGGACTTCGAATTGTCTTTTTCAACCCAGACCCTGCATCTACATTTCCCACTACAGTCTACATCAGGGTTGTCAAGATGTTGTTGAAATACAACTCCCACCCATAGTTCTTAAGCCCATCTTCTACATTCTTACAGTTTGAAGGACTGATGTCCTTCAATATCTAGGGGACTGGAATTTGCCAAGTCTGGTCTATACGATAAATCCAAGTCAGCTGCTCAGTCCATATAGCTCTATTTCTAGCTAGTGACATTTATTGGCAGACATATAGGTGGCTACTAGAATAAAAACTATGGGCCCATTGAAACGATCTATTTTAAAAATCTTAGAATTATTTTACGTATGTGTTCTTCAGAACCACCTTGTATAAATTCAGGGCATTTCTTGAATTCCTTAACTTTAGCAGGCTTTTCCACGTTCTCTGTAAATAAGCATCACGGTTTTGTATGTAGTATGTAGTTTGTCGTTCAGTTTTTCCTGCTGGTCTTTTCTTGGTACTCATTCCCCGCACACATCATAAAAGCTCAATTTCTATCCTCTGTCTGAAGCCACAACGTGACCACACCTCTGCTATTCTGAGCTAAGTAGGCCAGCAATATATTTAATGTCTGTAACCAGCACTCATTATAGGGTCCTTTTTCAAGAAAACAGCTATTAACCTCCCAACCCCTTCTATTATATTTAAAAGAACACATAGTTTCTATCCTCTTTTCTCTTCCTAAATATTAAATGCCGTGGGATTGGATTCTGTGATTAGAGATATGATTTTCGAGCCATAGAAAAACTATTTCCCAAAGGATTCTAATGAGAACATTGCTAAATTATTCCAGAGACTATCTTATCTCAAGCAATCAAGTCCAAATCTAAGAACTGTACCTCTCCTATTGCTATTAATACACAGATTTTGTGGCATGTATAGGATGTATATAATATCGGGTGACTATTAGCTAGCCTCCTCCTAATACACAGATATCAGGTAACAATCATCTAGGTTCTTCGTAGTACACAGACATCAGATGGCGTACCATTTGCCCTCTTCTAATATACATATATTGAGCCACAGATCTCTCACCACCATCTGAGAACAAATACAATGAGTATCTTAGCTAAGTCAAGCCCACTGGTGAAACCTAAATTTATTAGAGGACATATATTTTAATTTGAAGCAAATGGATGATTTGTTTCCTCATATTTAAAGGAGCACTGTAGTGCCAAGGAAACAAACTCGTTTCCCTGGCACTATAGGGTCATTAGGTCCCCCCCCCCACCCTCAGGGCCACTCTCCCACTAGGCTGAGTGGGTTAAAACTCCTTCAGCCACTTACCTGTCTCCAGCACTGGGCTCCCTCTGTGCTGGGGAACCCTCCACTCCCTGCCGATGTCAGATCCGAATGCGCATGCACGGCAAGAGCCGCGTGCGCATTTAAACAGCCCATATGAATTTAAAATGCTTTCCTATGGATGTCAAGCGCCTTCTCACTGTGATTTTCACAGTGAGAGTCGCGGAAGCGCCTCTAGCTGCTGTCAGTGAGACAGTCACTAAAGGTTGGATTAACCCTCAGTGAAGCATTGCTATATTTTCAGCTGCAGGGTTAAAACTAGAGGGACCTGGCACCCAGATCACTTCATTGAGCTGAAGTGGTCTGGGTGCCTAGAATGGTCCTTTACGAAAACTACGTATTCCTGAGTCAAAAATGCCACAATAAACACTCATATTAAGAATTACAAAAAATCTCTTAGGGATTTTAAGGGGAAGTTTGTTTTCACCCATTTCCCATTTAAAGGGCCCAATTTGTAATTTTTTCTTTAGAACAATGGTAAAACAGGCCTTAATGGTGAATAATGGAACAACCATTCTCCTAACAGGTCCTCTAAGCACAATAACCATTACAACTCATTGTAGTAACTTTAGGGGTTTAAGCGGAAGCTGTACGTCATTTTATTTGTCTGTTTTGGAGATGGGCTGACGCACCCCCAGAATTCTCCCCCTGTCCTTAACATCCAAGATGGACAGAATTGCACTTGGTCATTAGAAAATTTTAATTTCTGCATTATCGGTGCATTTGGAGAGAGACTGTGGAGTGGCTCATTTTTTTTGCAAACTTCTCTAAAACAGTGTGACAAGAAAATGTAGGATGGCTCCCACAGACATATTTCACCATAATCACTAGAATGAACTGTTATGTTGCGTATATTGCTCCGTGAACTTTGACACCCTCCCCCATCTTTTGACACAGTTCTGGTAAAGGTGGGATATGATTTTATTAATGCCATTTTGGAAGCCTTCACATTTGGGACTCTTGGCTCCTTACTGTGCCCCACCTCCTATGCATAGGGAGTTTTTTGTTTTGAAATAAGGTTTGAGAAACATGACAAAGAGTTCAAGGTGTTCCCTTCACCTCCAAATTCTCCAAATCTCAATCTGTTTGAGCATCTATGGGATGTGCTGGAACAACATACCGATCCATGGAGGCCCCACCGCGCAACTTGCAGGACTCAAAGGATCTGCTGCTAATGTCTTGGTGCCAGATACCACAAGACATGTTCAGAGGTCAAGGGAAATCCATGCCCCAATGCACCAGACCTGTTTTGGCAGCACGAGGGGGCCCTACACAATACTAGGCAGGTGGTTTTAATGTTGTAGCTGATCAGTCTATAACCACAGGTTTACAAAACATATACATTTTAGTTAAAGCAGCTCTGTCACCAAATTATTCTCCATCCCCCAGTCTATACTCTCCCTCTATCCCACCTCCATGCCCTCCTCCAACATTTAGTGACTTTGGGACCCATGCTACTTACCTTTTTTTCACTTTTGCCATCCTGCTGGTTCTTCTTTCACAGTGCTGCCATCTTAGCGTTTCCAAGATGGTGGCTGCCAGAAATGACTGCGTCCGCTCTTCCTAGTTATTATTATTATTATTATGATGATATTTATAGAGCGCCGTCAAATTCCGCAGCGCTTTACAATGGGTGGACGAACATACATGTAGTTGTAACCAGACAAGTTGGACACACAGGAACAGAGGGGTTGAGGGCCCTGCTCAATGAGCTTGCATGCTAGAGGGAGTGGGTTAAAATTACACAAAAAGGTAAGGATAGTATTAGACTAGTGGCAGTTGCAGAAGAGGAATCAGTTGGGAGCTATTAAGAGTTTAATTGATATGCTTTTATGAAGAAGTGGGTTTTTAACGATTTTTTGAAGGAGTGGAGACTGGGTGAGCATCTAACGGAGGAGGGAAGTGAGTTCCACAGGAACGGTGCAGCCCTCGAGAAATCTTGAAGGCAAGCATCAGAGGTGGGAGTACGGACAGAAGATAGACGTAAGTCTTCAGCAGATCGTAAGGGCCTAGACGGGACATACTTGTGTATAAGGGAGGATAGATAGGTGGGAGCAGCATTATGTAGAGATTTGAAAGCATGAAAGTTATGCGCATGAATCAATGGCGTGATGCCATTTATTATTGGTCATCAGGAGGGTAGTAAGCTCATGATGACCAATAATAAAGTTGACAAAAGACGTGGAGCCTAACTAAAACTCCATCCTTTGTCAACTTGCAACTTGCATAAAGGAAAAAAATATAAATATTTTTTTTTTTTTTTAAACATGGCTGTCCAGGAGGTATACTTCAACATGTCCGGTGAGATAGCTCAGTAGCCTAATGCATCATCGGTAGAATCTGTTCAACCTTTGGAGTTCACAGGCAGACTTGACAAAGTAAAAATATAAACTTGGTTTTGTTTTTTCACCTAAATATTGTTTTTTGTTACTTTGGAATTTTTAAAAAAATTTTTCCACTGCTCCACTCCTATTTATATTTTTTACTTCTGATTCTACATTGTGTGTTGGGGTACAACACCAGAGTGTGTCAGCAGCATATAAAAGTCCACAAATATAATTCATGCCAACTCTAATTATGAAGTATTTAGAATTTCAGTATTATACAATTTTTTGAGCGCTCCAAAAATCAACATTTTCAGACTTGCCTAAGCCCTTCATCCTTCTGAGGTAAAAAAAAAATGAGTACCATTAAATTGGGCAAAAGCAACATCCCGTAGCACGTAATTGTAAACCAGAGCAATGTGAATGTACCGTTCCTGGTTAATTACTTTGTTATTATCATTAGGTTGGGGAAAAAAAAAATTACATGGAAAAAAGTGTCTTTAAGAGCCACTTTAATAGGTACCGAGGTATCTACAAATAAGGATGCACATTCACCCCCCTGTTTCCTGCATTTTTTGTTATAATTTCTTTGTTCAGGGTGATTGGGAATGTGTAACAGAATTCTGTCATGGACTGGCAAACATTTTAATTCATATAAAGTGTATGTTAGAGATGTACAAGTGGGTCGATGGATAAAAGGTGGTGGAGTTATACGGTAAATTTGGAGTAAGGTTGTATAACATGCAAACTGAAGAAAATTTAGGGCTGACGTCTTGCATACCTTGTTGAAAGCAGTAACGGGGAGGAAGAGGTGTGCAAAAAAAATGAAGATGCTGCAGAAGAGGTGGAGGAGATATGATATAGACCAAAAAACAACGTCATGGAGATAAGATTAAAAAACAATTCTCAACAGCATCAGTCTACGCCAACGTTTGACAACATTTTTAATAAAATATTATAACTCAAATAATATTATAGTAGCTTAAATAAAATCCCAAATATTCATAGTCAACATTTTGTTCTCCCACATTCCAATCCATCGTTACTCCTACATTTTGAGTAATTCTTGTCTCATCCACAGAAGGAAGATTCCTTAGTGGTCTATTTACGATGAACTGAAGCTCCCAACATGCTTAGCCAACCTTTGACTCAGAATGTTAGGGTAATAACGAGATTTCCACTTCCACGTCTTCCCAACAGGGCAAGTTTCCAATTAAGAGAAATTACATATGATTCTGAGAATGGAACTGATACGCTCTGCTACCCCTGTGGTTTTGGCATACATTAGGGAAACCACAAGCGAGCAAGAGAAACACTTTAAAGAAAAACAAGCTGAAAGTTTAATAGTGCTCTGTACATTTAGTAGGATGCCGGAGCAGTGTGGAGATGCAAAGGGTTCAGAACAATTTATGCTTGCTAAAGGCCTCAGTTATATCTCAGCATATAAAACAATCTTATTTTTCATCTGCACCTTGTTAGACATCAGTGGCTGAACTACATGTCCCATAAACCTGTGCTGGATATGGGTTTAACACAGGAAAAAAAAAAAAAAACAGACCAAAATGAAAGACTTCTGATTGGATGAGCCTCTTCCTGGTCTGGGAGGAGTCTGCCTACTCGTTTTGCTCACATTGCATTAGCAGAATCAGAGGGAAGATAAATTTATTGCCCCACCCCAAAAAAATAATAATAATAATGCGTTTTCAATATAAGGCATTAAAAAGGGACTCACCCTAGAGTCTTCCTCTAAATGCACAGTGAACACTTTTGAACAAAAATTTTTTTTTTTAATGAATTCCATGTATAAATATTTTTACTACTGCACTTTCATCTAAATGTATCTGTCCGACTTCGATCAAGTGGATAAGTGACTTCAGATCAGAATCCAAATAGATTGTGTAAGCAGCCTTCAAAGGCATACTATGCAAGATTATCCATTGGTTGTGAAATAATTGTCTGGAGGGCTCTAATGTTTTAACAAGCTAACAACATGCTGTTATAAATCCCATCTCTCAATAGTCTAACTGGTGGAGAATCGCTAGTGGTTTTTAAACCGACGACAAGTTTGAGAATCCATATTTTAATTCCTATGTATGATCTGACCGAAGGATAGCATAGTAACATTCACTGTGCAAAAGCAATGGAAATTAGACAAATGTATTTGTTACGTTTCACTGTTGTGCCAAGAAAAATAGACTTAGGACAGAATGTGTGTCAGAATAGCATTTAGATGGCTCCCCATCCTGCCTGAGAATTACTTAGAATAACATCTTGTATCACATGCTAATTTGATAAGGAAGGGGCAGTACTCAATATGAAAAACTGTTAACGTTTACAAGACACATTGTAGAAAAAAAATGGACAATTGTGTCGTAAGCCTCCCTTGAGTTGCCACATCACCAAACGCGAACAGAAGATTCCTCGTTGATCAGCAACAGCAAACAAAATTGCAATAAGCATTGTAATAGTAGTATAACAGCGATACTGATAACAATACGATACGGAGCCAACCCTGGTGCCAGGAGGAGGGGTTTGGTATCCCCTTATTTGCCACCGCGCGCTGTGTATGAACAATAGCTCCAGCTCCAGCTTTTCAAACGTGGCTGTGACCACTGCACTTCAGCACCTTCATCATCATTTTGCACTTTGAACTTGCACTCTGCCCAGGCGGGGAAGACCGCGGACACCACTGTTTATATTTATTTTTTAAAATCACCTATTTTTTTTTTTTCCATTTTGGTGGCCATCTTGATTGACAGCACCACTGTGGGCGGAGCCAACCCTGTTACCAGGAGGAGGGGTTTGGTATCCCCTTATTTGCCACCGCGCGCTGTGTATGAACAATAGCTCCAGCTCCAGCTTTTCAAACGTGGCTGTGACCACTGCACTTCAGCACCTTCATCATCATTTTGCACTTTGAACTTGCACTCTGCCCAGGCGGGGAAGACCGCGGACACCACTGTTTATATTTATTTTTTAAAACCACCTATTTTTTTTTTTCCATTTTGGTGGCCATCTTGATTGACAGCACCACTGTGGGCGGAGCCAACCCTGTTACCAGGAGGAGGGGTTTGGTATCCCCTTATTTGCCACCGCGCGCTGTGTATGAACAATAGCTCCAGCTCCAGCTTTTCAAACGTGGCTGTGACCACTGCACTTCAGCACCTTCATCATCATTTTGCACTTTGAACTTGCACTCTGCCCAGGCGGGGAAGACCGCGGACACCACTGTTTATATTTATTTTTTAAAACCACCTATTTTTTTTTTTTCCATTTTGGTGGCCATCTTGATTGACAGCACCACTGTGGGCGGAGCCAACCCTGTTACCAGGAGGAGGGGTTTGGTATCCCCTTATTTGCCACCGCGCGCTGTGTATGAACAATAGCTCCAGCTCCAGCTTTTCAAACGTGGCTGTGACCACTGCACTTCAGCACCTTCATCATCATTTTGCACTTTGAACTTGCACTCTGCCCAGGCGGGGAAGACCGCGGACACCACTGTTTATATTTATTTTTTAAAACCACCTATTTTTTTTTTTTCCATTTTGGTGGCCATCTTGATTGACAGCACCACTGTGGGCGGAGCCAACCCTGTTACCAGGAGGAGGGGTTTGGTATCCCCTTATTTGCCACCGCGCGCTGTGTATGAACAATAGCTCTAGCTCCAGCTTTTCAAACGTGGCTGTGACCACTGCACTTCAGCACCTTCATCATCATTTTGCACTTTGAACTTGCACTCTGCCCAGGCGGGGAAGACCGCGGACACCACTGTTTATATTTATTTTTTAAAACCACCTATTTTTTTTTTTCCATTTTGGTGGCCATCTTGATTGACAGCACCACTGTGGGCGGAGCCAACCCTGTTACCAGGAGGAGGGGTTTGGTATCCCCTTATTTGCCACTGCGCGCTGCGCGGAGCGCAGCGGGCGCAGGCGGCGCGCCAGAGGCGCGCCAGAGGGAAGCCCGTCTGTGCCCGTCCGTGCCCCGGACGGGCGGGACGGGCGGACCAACGACAATTTATTTACTTCTTACTGGTTTTTATTAATTTTCCCCCCCTATTTTTATTTTCTTATTGTTTACCTATTTATTTTGTTGCTATTTTTATTTTTATTTTGGTAATTTTAACTTTAGCCTGTCTTCAACTGTAAGTGTTACTCTTCGCATTTTTTTTTGCTATTGATCATTTTTGCTAAAAGTTAAGATCGCATATTTTTGACAATTGGTAAACCTGGTCGTTATCTGTTATTGTTATATATAATCTGCAGATTGTGCCTCAGTTGTTGAAACCTTGTAGCAACATGAGTAACTTGAATTACTCTGCCTCTGATTTGAAGGCTTTAAATACTAATGGCCCAATAGATATTCGTACTGCCCTCAAATTAAAGAAAAATAAAATATTATCTCGCTATGGAAGCTCCCAGATTAAAACTATTCTTAATTTGGCTAGCAACCTTAGCAAGACTAATAATACTCTAAAGAGTAATCATGGCCCGTCTTTTAAGGGTGCTCTATTGAATGCCCGCTCAGCAATTAAGAACGCTGAGGCCATCAATATTGTAATTAAGGATAATAACCTTGATTTTTTGTTTTTAACAGAAACATGGTTTTCCCCCTCAACCCCACCTCGTCTTGATGAATTGGCCCCCCCTGGATATCACATACTTATGTGTAATCGAGCCACAAGAAGAGGCGGGGGGATTGCGATTATTTTTAAAGAACACCTTAAAATCAGTGAAATTGAGATGGAGGTGACATCCTTTACCACATTTGAATATCTCTCTCTCCTATGGCAGCGCACTGAGAGGGAAACGGCAGGTCTAGCTCTTATTTATCATCCGCCCAATACTAGTACCCCCGTCTTTATGGAGGAGATATCTGAACTGCTAACTATTATAAGTCTCAAGTTTACCTCCTCCATCATTTTGGGAGACTTTAACTTATGGGCTGATTCTCCTACGGACTCTCATGCCCAGAGTTTAATACTCTACGCTAAAACCATAGGGTATAATCAAGCAGTATCCGGCCCTACACATAGAACCGGACATACACTAGATTGGATTTTTCACAATGGGTTGATTTCCTCGACTGCTACTCCTCAACCCACGGCCTGGAGTGATCATAATTTGATCAAGTTTGAGGCAGTAGGTGTTGAAATGAAGAAAATCCCCCACATCCCAAAAAGAAATAATATCTGCACATGGTCTCGAGATATTTCCAAAGTCACCGGACCTCTTCTTAGCACAACTTTTTCCAGCAAAATGGACCCCATTAAATTTCATGATTCCCATACAGTAGAAGAGAAAATCTTACTGTTTAATTCAGTGATTGAAGAATCAATAGAGCTTCTAGCCCCTATGAAAAAAACTTGTCTAGTAAGACAAGTAGATAAAAACCCTCCCTGGTTTAATCAGGTGACCAGAGAGATGAAATGGCGATGTCGAGCAGCTGAAAAACGGTGGAGAAAAGATTACAATGCCGACCTTAAACTGGAATATCTAAAATCTTTAAAATTATATAAATCTAGTATTAAAAATACGAAAAAACAATATTTCACAGATAAGATTACAAAAGCGAAAAACTCAGCGGCAGAGCTTTTTCGCACAACAAACCTCCTAGCAAATCCTAACTGTTCGCTTCCCCAAGAAGAAACATCTCAAAAGTTTTGCGAATCCCTTTCTCACTTTTTTAAACAAAAAATAGATCTAATTAGGAGCAACATAGTGGTGGAACCTGATGCAGAAACTTTTACACCCTATGATGGTTCGATGTTCTCGAATTTTAAACCCGTTAGTACACCCGAGATTTTGATCATCCTCAAGTCTCTCAGGGCAGCGTCCTCATCGCTGGATCCCTGCACTGCTCAGCTGGTGAAGGATGCCGCTGATGTTCTGGCCCCTTATATTGCAGACATTGTTAGTATGTCATTTGCCACCGGAGTTGTGCCTGGCATTCTGAAGCAGGCTGTGGTTATCCCTCTGCTGAAGACACCAACTGGGCCACGCTCCGAGTTGAGCAACAATCGACCTATTTCCACCTTGCCTTTTTTGGCCAAGATCATCGAGAGAGCGGCGGTATGGCAAATTCAGCCTCACCTGGAGTCTAATCACATTCTGGATGACTTCCAATCGGGATTTCGACCTGGCAGAGGGACAGAAACTGCCCTGGTTAAAGTCCACGACGATCTCCTGTGGGCCTTGGACAGAGGGGAGGAAATTGCCCTGGTACTCCTGGATTTATCGGCGGCCTTCGATACTATCGATCATGATAGATTGACAGAGAGGCTATTTACTGTGGCTGGTGTGGATGACAGGGCGTTGGCTTGGGTGACCTCGTTTCTCCACGACAGGGTTCAAAGGGTAAAATTGGGGACATTTTACTCCTCTAACATCTCCCTGACATGTGGAGTCCCCCAGGGTTCGGCCTTATCTCCAATCCTGTTTAACATCTATATGAGGCCACTGACCCATATCATCCGCCGCCACACGCTTCCCTATCATATCTATGCCGACGATACCCAGTTGTATTTTCGCCTGGCCAAGAAAAAGGAGGATCAAATCAATCTTTCTTCCTGCCTACAGGATATCCAGTCGTGGATGGGAGCCAATTATCTAAAACTTAATGGCTCCAAAACTGAATGCATCATCTTCAGTAACCAGGAGGTGAATAGTATCTTTCCCTCATGGCTGGACTCGTTTTCTCCACCTCCGAGTCCTGCCACCAAGGTCAGAGATCTGGGAGTCATTTTCGACTCCAGGTTGACAATGAAGCCCCAGATTAATCAGGTGGTAAGCTCTTGCCACTACCACCTGAGGCTTCTGAGGTCTATTTTTAGATTCATTGCCTCCTCTGATCAAATCTCGGTGGTCAACGCCATCATCGGTAGCCGATTGGACTACTGCAATGCTCTGTACCTTGGACTGCCTCAGAACATCATACACAAGCTACAGTTGATACAGAACGCAGCTGCAAGGCTACTTACGGGTGTGGCCCGCAATGACCATATCACTCCATCATTAAGAGCCTTGCATTGGCTGCCCGTTCGTGAACGGGTTCTGTTTAAAAATGGTTGTTTGGTATTTAAGGCAGTCCATGGTATGGGACCAGACTATCTGAAGGATAAATTCACACGCTATGCTCCCAGTCGATCCTTGAGATCGGCTGATTTAGCCTTATTGAAGATTCCAAATTTTAAAAAGAAAAAGTGCGGAGGGAGAACGAGTGAAGTTCAGGGAGCGCAATTTTGGAACTCCCTGCCTCTGACATTAAGACTTGAGAATGATCTACTGAAGTTCCGCCAGAGCTTAAAAACAGCTTTATTTGCTCAGGCGTATGGGATGACATGAAAATTTTTAACCTGGTCCAAATGCATGTGATTATAATGCTGTTGTTTGCTGGATATGGTTTTATCTGTTTTTTATTGCTGGTATGCGCATCGAGACCCTATGGGTAATAAGACTGCGTTTCTTAAGAATTTTTAATAAATAAATAATAAATAAATAATAAATAATAAATTTTAATAATAACAATGAACATGTTCGATATGCCCCAAATGTCCATTTTGAACATCCTTAAAATAAACGCATACAGATTATCAATGTCGATTTGGAACACAAAAGATGTTCCGCAGTGTTAAAAAAATTATTAAAAGGCGATATGAAGAAGAGTCTGCTCAAATCAGTCAACCATCTGTGAAGATTTGAGGTAGACATATAATTATATATGAGGACACTTACTGGTGACGTTACCACTGTTTTAATATGTGACATTATCATAACAACCTTGATGTAAAAGCAAACCTTATAATATCACCTTATTTGTTGTTATTTTTGTGATCAATCGCCAGATAATATAGGTAATGACAACCACAAGAGGTCAACCCAGTTTTAAAATCGATAAGGTTTTCTAACTACGGAGGAATTACTGTCAGGAAACAGATCTGTCATTTTTAGATTGTGAATATCTTAAAACCACACATTACTGGCCGAATTTCAGAAAATGTTATCGATTGAATACTGACCCTGGACTGTAATAGGAGCTTTGCTGCTCCATCCTCTGAATATAATCTCATCCCTACATTTGCAAGCAATTTGACTCCAACAATGCAAAGATAAATTCCCTACATGAAAGCTAAAGGGGGTGGGGGGCTCTTGCCATGTATTTAGTTATGTGTCAAGTACTGTTTCTTAGAAAGTTCCAATTATTTAAAAAAAAACAAAAAACTGGCCACCATACGGAGAACAGCCCAGCTTTCTATATTCTTCACGTACAGGGATGGTGTGGCCGAGAAATGCTATGCTCAGTTTCATCTAGGCCAGATTGTCTTTGATCATTTACCCCATGCAATGAGACACGCTGGAAACTAACAGATCTGCAGGTGTAGGCCACATGATCAACAGTCTAGAGAGCCTGAGAATGTTCACTGTTACATCCTCGACTTTGGAGAACAAGCAGGAGTCGTGAGGCTTGAATAAAGATCTGGAATACATCAGATTCACCAATGAGCAGATTGAGCCTTGGGCTCCAAAGGAGGAATACATCTACACAGAAGCTGTAGTGGAGATCAGGCGTTGCGGTGCAGTAGGTCGGAGATCTGAGAGACAGCCTTTCAGATTGGCAAAATAGAGAGAAAGGAACTCTGCTGTTCCTTATCCTCGAGACTTTACTTCTGGATTTCTCAGTGTTCTAAAATCAAACCATTTTCTTTTAGGTATAGCTTGTTATCATCTTCTAAGGAAGATCTGGAAGTGCATTCTGTCTTAACTAACAGATACAATACAGTTCACAGATATTCTCCTTAGAAATAGATTTGTCTAAAAAAAGTAAGCTAAACAAGGATGTTGAAAGTACAGTATATTTAGATCACTGGGGTTCTCTCACTGGAATTACCGTATTTATTCGAGTATAACGCGCACACGTGTATAACGCGCACCCCTAATTTTCGATTAAAAATCGGTATAAAATGTTGTACCGATTTTTCATCCAAATCTAGGGTTGCTCGTTATACTCGAATAAATATTAGCCCAGCAGAAGAGGGAGGGGGTGCTCCGATAATACTTACCAGGACCGCCGGGCAGCAAGCGTTTACTCACCTCCCTGCAGCTCCTCCAGCTCCCCAGTGTAAATCTCGCGAGACCCGCGGCCGTCAGAGCTGGCCGCGGGTCTCGCGAGATTTACACTGGGGAGCTGGAGGAGCTGCAGGGAGGTGAGTAAACGCTTGCTGCCCGCCACCCCAGGACCGCCGGGCTTGTAATGAGCCCAGCGGTCCTGGGAGGTATTATCGAAGCACCCACTCCCTCCCTCTTCTGCTGGGTAAATTATACTCGAATATTTATTCGAGTATAACGCGCACCCCTAATTTTAGATTAAAAATCGGTACAAAATTTTGCGCGTTATACTCGAATAAATACGGTACCTCCCCATCTCCCACTTGATGGGATATGGAGGGCATCAGGCCCATGGGGCCTTACTGGGGGAAGGGGGTACTCCTCACCTCTCTTCTCCCTCTTAGCATGTCCCGCTACCACTGCAGCAGGCGCTGGGGTATGATGTCATATGCATCCTATAGACTGTAAGCTCCTTTGAGCAGGGTCCTCTTCAACCTATCGTTCCTGTAAGTTTTCTTGTAATTGTCCTATTTATAGTTACATCCCCCCTCTAATAATATTGTAAAGCGCTACGGAATCTGTTGGCACTATAAAAATGGCAATAATAATAATAAGCTGACGACAGCTTGCTATATGTAAAAAAATGCATGCTGGGTAAGCAGATGGTAGTGGACTTTTCGGTCCTAAGCTTAGCTATTTTTCTCCTGCTAGACTACCAATGAAAGGAATGGCTGCTGGAGCAGAAGACTAAGGAGCCTTGTGTTTAGAGATTTTTAGAAAATGTAAAACGTGAACATGAATTACTTACGGCCAAAGTGAATTTTACATATAAGGCCAGAGTAGCCAAACTGAAAGCATAGCTGACTTAGAGAATGTATCCAGTTTGGCTATTTTGAACTTAAAGGACCACTATAGGCACCCAGACCACTTCAGCTCAATGAAGTGGTCTGGGTGCCAGGTCCCTCTAGTTTTAACCCTGCATCTGAAAATATAGCAGTTTCAGAGAAACTGCTATGTTTCACTGAGGGTTAATTCAGCCTCTAGTGGCTGTCTCCCTGACAACCGCTAGAGTCGCTTCCGCAATCCTCAATGGGAAAATCGCATTGAGGACACGCTGGATGTCCATAGGAAAGCATTGAGTAATGCTTTCCTATGGGCGGTTTGAATGTGCAAGCGGCTCTTGCCGTGCATGCGCATTCGGAGCTGATGTCGGCAGGGGGAGGAGAGGTCACCAATGCCGAGGGAACACAGCGCTGGATTAAGGTAAATGGCTGAAGGGGTTTTAGCCCCTTCAGCCCAGTGGGAGGGGGACCATGAGTGCCAGGAAAACGAGTTTGTTTTCCTGGCACTATAGTGCTCCTTTAAAGGGTTTCTTCAATCACCATGACCACTTCAGCAAGTAGCACCCCAGCACATGTGACATTGGCAGTCCAAAACTCCTGGCTGCTTAATGTCAATTCTGTGCATATTTAACTTGTGTTGTCAGCACGCACTGCACACTGACATTAGACGTTGAAATCTTCCCCTTATTGTCAGAGCGCCTACAAGGGGAAGCTTGAACTCCCTTCTCTCCGTTGCACTCAAAAAACATCCCTCTCTCTTCCCCACTCCCTCCTTCCTCCTGTGATTGGACAGTGCGTGACTCCAGTGACATCAGGAGGTGGTGCTTAAAAGCATTTCAGGTAAGGAATACCTTTTATTTTCATGTTTTAAAGGAAATTGAGTGAGGGGAACCTTCTTGTCAATGCCTAATATAGTGCACATTAAAAACCTCTCAAAACGGTTTAGTAAAAAGGGCAATTTAAAATAACATTTGTATTATAAACTCAATCTATGGTAAGCCAATCAACAAACTATAAAGGTAGAAAAGTATATTATTTATAAATTAAACATACTGGGGATCATCAAATCTATGAATAATGTATATTTAACCCCTTAAGGACCAAACTTCTGGAATAAAAGGGAATCATGACATGTCACACATGTCATGTGTCCTTAAGGGGTTAAAAGCATCACCTCTTGCATGACGTAAGTCAGATGGAACACTATATGTAAAAGTAGATACAGCTCTTTCTAGATACATATCTCAACAAGATTAGTAGCCATTATCGTCTAAAGTGGATACTTTTTAATCAGTGGTTAATCTTAATAGACAGGGACCCAATTTACACGAATGGCATTAGATTTGCATAGGCTGCAGAATTTAAAAATTAGCCCAGTCACCCATTCTTTAACTGTAATAAAAAATAAAAAAAATGAATCCTGCAAAGCACAGTCTTCACCGAGACACAGAGGCCCAGTTGAAGGTTTCGAAATTAGGCTTAAATGATGATCTGCACTTTGATGATAAGTATTTGTTTAAGAAATGAAGATTTGAGCTTTTGTGTGTTTGTTTGTACAGTTGTTTGTGTGGATATTAAAGCACAAGTCTTGATAGCATATTTAACATGCTCATTATTCATCGTCTGTGCATTTGGGTCAACCTTAAACTGACCCCGTTCACAAGAAAACAACTGAATGAAAAATATATATTTGTGCTAATTTTTAGGCAGAATATTCCATTTTAATTATTTAGTAGAAGTAGTTTTTACCTGTATGAGTAGTATCCCTGCCTGTGTGAAAATGCCACACCTGGGGACTGCCTTATGTGGACTCCACTGAATATATTATCTGACTGGTGAGAATCGATAGAATAGGACATGTTTGACCGTACAGTGATACTGCTAAGTCAGATGGCACTAGTTGAATCTGTATGTGCTGATGAGATGGCAGTTCAAGCCACATGGACTGTTCCAAAAATAAAAACATATAATTTTATGTAGTTTGGCACCGAAGGGGAACGCGTTACACTACATAATGCTGTGCTTGACTATCATTATGATGATATAAAATTTCTGGTACTAACTTCCCTCTAATGTATATGATTAACGTACTCTTGGCAGGGAATTCAATTTTTTTCTTTGTAGTTTTTAATTATTAAAAGTCAGAGTCAGATTGCGATGGTATTCGAATGGGCTATCACTATTGGATGATCTTTTTAGGAAGTTTAGAAATCTGAAGGGCAGAGGCAGGGATGAGAGGATGATGTGGAGAAGAGACGTGGAGGATTGGGATAGAGATAGGACAGTTTGATCCATCCACGAGGAGCTGGTAGCACTGGCTGAAGCTAAATATATGATCCCAATTCCACAGCCACATTTTACGCAACTCTTTCCCATGGGAACCACACTATGCTGATGCCCAGCGGAAAATACTGTTGTTTTGGTTGACCAGGACTTTCTAATCAGCATCATGGAACTCTGCGCCAGATTGGAGAATGGCCGCCGCCCAGTCAAAGTGCCTTTTGGACAGAGTGGGCGCTCAGAAGAGAGCTTTCTGGGGACACCATTTGTTTAGGGCTGTGGGCACAGGAAACCCATGTGTATTGAATGAATGTTAACTGGTGCAGAAGTGTACACCTAGGTGAATGTTACAATCCCTATTGTTCTCCTGGGGACCTACAGTTGAGGACCCAGATTTAAAAGTGTGTTGTTTTTCCCAATAAAACCAGTTCTACTTCACCCTACACTCTGCAAGTCTCTGCTAGTGCTTGGGTGAATCTGCTGCACTGCTATAAACACTGAAAATACTCTGTAGGCTATAACTACTGAGGGACCATTTGCAAGTAGGCCACCACATAACGCACTGTAGTTTAAGTGTGTGTACATGCAAAGTTATACATCTATACCGCTTACCAAGAAAAGAATAAATCCTCGTCACGTGTGGTCGGTCCGTTTGAAAAATTGCCCTGCTTGGCATTCCCCAACAAAGAATAAGTGACCTGGTGACTTTGACATTTATATATTTTCAGTAATTCCAACTAAACCATATTCCTAAGTCGGTCGTCACTTTGAAGGTAACTTTTCCACTTTTTCCTAACATCTGGATAGCAAGTTACTTTTTAAATCCACCTCCCATCCAGACAGGCTTTGCAGGCCATGTATGAAGGCTGGGTGACATAGATGGGCATTGGAACTCTTTGTCAACTGGATAGCAGACAAAGGAGTCAGCATAAGCAAGTGCAAGAAGACGTGTGACAGGTGTGCTCAGCCATGCCCTAATGAAGGGACAAATTGAAGAAGGGAATGGTCTCCCCGTACCTTGTCTAGGTCTCTATGGACACTTCGGAATGCATCTGGGCAAGCTTGGGTTACCTCTTTATATACGTCTTTTGTTCATCATTCTTTAAATATATTTTAGTATTTTTTTCAGTAACGTTTAAATGGTATTTTTCTCCAGGTATACATCCAAAAGAAACGTGCAGAGTACAGCCTGGGCTTTCAGACAGTCTCCACTTACCAAGACCAATGATGGCCAGTCCTTGGAATCACAGATTTTGGTGTCCTCCATCATGCCCAGCGAGGTTATGAACAGCATACAATGTGAAATATTTGGTGTTTAAAGAATATGATTCATGGTTTGCACATATTTACTATTTTTCTGTCTCTATCACTCTAACACAGACACGTCCTCAATGGGTAATTGTCCTGGATACTTGTCACTTAGAAGTTATATGATTATGCCACAAACTTCATAGGGGTAATGATGGAGATATACAGATAGCTACATGTGGATTTGAGTAAGCCACATATGTCTTCCATGACATTCCTTATCCTAGATTGTATAAGATGGCATTATTGTAGAACCATAGACACATAGAAACATAGAATGTGACGGCAGATAAGAACCATTCAGCCCATCTAGTCTGCCCAGTTTTCTAAATACTTTCATTAGTCCCTGGCATTATCTTATAGTTAGGATAGCCTTATGCCTATCCCACGCATGCTTAAACTCCCTCACTGTGTTAACCTCTACCACTTCAGCTGGAAGGCTATTCCATGCATCCACTACCCTCTCAGTAAAGTAATACTTCCTGATATTATTTTTAAACCTTTGTCCTTCTAATTTTAGACTATGTCCTCTTGTTGTGGTAGTTTTTCTTCTTTTAAATATAGTCTCCTCCTTTACTGTGTTGATTCCCTTTATGTATTTAAATGTTTCTATCATATCCCCCCTGTCTCGTCTTTCCTCCAAGCTATACATGTTAAGATCCTTTAACCTTTCCTGGTAAGTTTTATCCTGCAATCCATGAACCAGTTTAGTAGCCCTTCTTTGAACTCTCTCTAAGGTATCAATATCCTTCTGAAGATATGGTCTCCAGTACTGTGTACAGTACTCCAAGTGAGGTCTCACCAGTGTTCTGTACAATGGCATGAGCACTTCCCTCTTTCTACTTCTAATACCTCTCCCTATACAACCAAGCATTCTGCTAGCATTTCCTGCTGCTCTATTACATTGTCTGCCTACCTTTAAGTCCTCAGAAATAATCACCCCTAAATCCCTTTCCTCAGATGTTGAGGTTAGGACTCTATCACATATTCTGTACTCTGCCCTTGGGTTTTTACGTCCAAGATGCATTATCTTGCACTTATCCACATTAAATGTCAGTTGCCACAACTCTGACCATTTTTCTAGTTTACCTAAATCATTTGCCATTTGGCTTATCCCTCCTGGAACATCAACCCTGTTACATATCTTAGTATCATCCGCAAAAAGACACACCTTACCATCAAGACCTTCTGCAATATCACTAATAAAAATATTAAAGAGAATGGGTCCAAGTACAGATCCCTGAGGTACCCCACTGGTGACAAGCCCAAGCTTCGAATATACTCCATTGACTACAACCCTCTGTTGCCTGTCACTCAGTCACTGCCTTACCCATTCAACAATATTGGAATCCAAACTCAAAGATTGCAGTTTATTGATAAGCCTTCTATGTGCAACAGTGTCAAAAGCCTTACTGAAATCTAGGTAAGCAATGTCTACTGCACCACCCTGATCTATAATTTTAGTTACCCAATCAAAAAAATCAATAAGATTAGTTTGGCATGATCTCTATGAAGTAAACCCATGTTGTCTCTGATCTTGAAATCCATGTGTTTTTAGATGTTCAACAATCCTATCCTTTAACATGGTTTCCATCACTTTCCCCACTACTGAAGTAAGGCTTACTGGCCTATAGTTGCCCGACTCCTCCCTATTACCTTTCTTGTGAATGGGCACAACATTCGCTAACTTCCAATCTTCTGGGACTACTCCTGTTAACAATGATTGGTTAAATAAATCTGTTAATGGTTTTGCTAGTACACCACTAAGCTCTTTTAATAGCTTCGGGTGTATTCCATCAGGTCCCATTGACTTATTTGTCTTTACTTTTGACAGTTGAAATAGAACCTCTTCCTCTGTTAACTCACGTGTAATAAATAAATAAACAGATAAAATAGAAAGGTGAACAGCGCTAAAGATCAGAAATTGTACATACGTTTAGTAGAAATACTGGCCAGCGGAGTAACTTAAAAAAAAAGGAGAAACAAAGATACAAATAATGGTACAGTATGTATGAACGATATAATTCCACAAGAACAAATGGGTTATATTCACACTCACACTTTGAGGAGCTATATCAGCTCGGTGTTAAGAGCTTGGACGGAATAATCCCCGTCTATGGATTTCTTGAGGTTCCAGATCGTTGGTAAGTTTATAGGTGTAAGTATTCGTTATATGAAAAACAAGAGTAAAATACGCCACATGGTCTAGTACGTAAATATAAAATATTGTAGTAAGAGTAGATGATCCTACTTACATATACTAGAGCAACGACCTGCTCTAGTTTGGAGAATTTCAGGTGGAATAATCCCCACCTCGGGATATAGTGGACCCAGGTATAGCAGCAAAGCAGTATTAAATAGGAAGGAGGACAAAAAAAATGACTGGATAGTTTAAAAATTATATATACTTTAATACAATAAGTAAAAAGTGAATAATACACTATAAAACCAGTCCTGTATAAAAGTCCAAAATTCTTCCTCACTTGACGCGTTTCGCCGAAGCTTTCTCAAAAGTGAGCTTCGGCGAAACGCGTCAAGTGAGGAAGAATTTTGGACTTTTATACAGGACTGGTTTTATAGTGTATTATTCACTTTTTACTTATTGTATTAAAGTATATATAATTTTTAAACTATCCAGTCATTTTTTTTGCCCTCCTTCCTATTTAATACTGCTTTGCTGCTATACCTGGGTCCACTATATCCCGAGGTGGGGATTATTCCACCTGAAATTCTCCAAACTAGAGCAGGTCGTTGCTCTAGTATATGTAAGTAGGATCATCTACTCTTACTACAATATTTTATATTTACGTACTAGACCATGTGGCGTATTTTACTCTTGTTTTTCATATAACGAATACTTACACCTATAAACTTACCAACGATCTGGAACCTCAAGAAATCCATAGACGGGGATTATTCCGTCCAAGCTCTTAACACCGAGCTGATATAGCTCCTCAAAGTGTGAGTGTGAATATAACCCATTTGTTCTTGTGGAATTATATCGTTCATACATACTGTACCATTATTTGTATCTTTGTTTCTCCTTTTTTTTAAAGTTACTCCGCTGGCCAGTATTTCTACTAAACGTATGTACAATTTCTGATCTTTAGCGCTGTTCACCTTTCTATTTTATCTGTCCATTTATCACAAGGTAGAGGGAACACCTTGTTGGTGAACTGCTGCTCACCCTTGAGAAGAGAGCGCTTATTACCCTTTTGCACGTGTAATAAATGACTCATTTATCCTTTTTTTTTTAACAGAGGTCCCTTTCCTTCATTTTCAGCTGTAAATACTGAACAATAATAGTCATTGAGGCAGTCAGCTAGACCTTTATCCTCATCTACATACCTTCCTTCTTTTGTTTTTAATCTAACTAATCCTTGTTTTACTTTTCTTTTCTCATTTATGTATCTAAAAAAAGTTTTGTCCCCCTTTTTTACTGACTGTGCTATTTTCTCTTCTGTGTGTGATTTGGAAGCTCTTATAACTTGCTTAGCCTCTTTCTGCCTAATCTTATAGGTCATTCTGTCTTCCTCACTCTGTTTTTTTTTATAATTACTAAATGCGAACTTTTAGTTTTTTACTATTTTGGCCACATCTGTGGAGTACCACAGTGGTTTCTTGAATTTTTTGCTTTTACTGACAAGCCTAATGCAATTTTCTGTTGCCTTCAGTAGTGCAGCTTTTAAATAATCCAATTTCTTTTGGACTCCATTTAAGTTGCTCCAGTCTGATAATGACTCCCTCACGTGTAATAAATGAAAAAATTTTGTGATTCTCAATTTTTCTCAGTTCCGTTGACTAATGAATATGTATCTTGGCATTTGAACTTGCGACCCATGGGTTGAACAGACTTTACTGATGATGAATTAACACACTGAGCTATCTCACTGCGCTATGTAATCATGCCCAACACCACACTTTGAGTGTTACCCTCTAAGCCAGGGGTAGGCAACCTTGGGCACTTCAGATGTTTTGGACTACATCTACCTTTATCCTTTGCCAGCATTATGGCTTTAAAAGCGTTATGGAGAATTAGTCCAAAACATCTGGAATGCTGAGAGTTGCCTACCCCTGCTCCGACTGATGAAGTCAAAGCTCTCCCTCTGGATGTATGTATTGTGTGTTCTGTCACAGAACATGACAGTGAATGGCACAATCCTGATGTGGGTATCAAAGATGATTTGTGTGTTAATAGATGGTAGTCTAGACAGTTTGCAACATTCCATATATTTGTAGTCAGTAGAACCCACGACCTTAGGTAAGCCAGCTAATTTATAGAATTAACTTTACAATCATGTTGTTTGTTTGTTTGATGTTTGGAGGAATTGTATGTACTTTTGTATCCCGCCTATGAATGCTGCCAGCGCCTCAGGATGAAGTTGGACTCTGACATCCACGACACGTTGCCCTCAGACTGCAATGTGAGCTAATGTAAGTGTTTTATATTGTATCCATATGTCTTTATATGTATCCACTGTGATGTGTCTGTATGAGTTGTCCTGGGAGTTTTTGGATATGTATTTTGTGTTATAGTTTTCTTACAGCATCTGAAAGGGTTAGTTTGTGTTTGTTGAGCCTCTTTGTGGTTATCGCATTCATACAGCATATCCCCCAATAGCCCTGGAATTGGCACCATGGAAATATCCAGAGAAAGTTCAGTGTCATTAGACAAAATCATGCTCTACACTCTCAGGGCATTGGTAGAGAGCTTCACGAGCAATCTGCATCTGGTCTGCCTTGTTTGGAGAAGGGCCCAAACCCCTTGTCAGCCAGTCGGGCATGCACACAAGCCAGGCTGGCTCACTCCTTTTGCAGGCAGACTTCTTACTTTCCCTGGTAGGCTTAACAGTTGTCATTGACATTTGTGTCTGGTCCACTGCCGGTCCTAAATCCATACCTACTCAATGACAGGTGGTGTGCACATGGGGCTAATTTGTGTGTTTTAATGGAAGTGAAAAGTGTAGGGCCATATAAGTTTCCCTGAGGTGAAGCTGAAAGTTTTGGTGATATTTTAGTCTTGTCTAATGGGGTAGGACTAGCAGGAGACATAGAATACATTTTGATGTTTTCTCTCCCACAGGATTCCGTCAGAGGAAAGCCAAATGTCCGTTGACCGTTTTTTTGTTTTGTTTTGTTTGTTGTAAATAATTTTTATTGAGATAGTAGCATAGTACGCACAGACAAAATTTACAAGCGCATGACAGCATAAAAGTAAAAATGATGTGCTTTACACAACACAAATGCATCTGGTAGATAAATACATCAAATTTTTCTGAAATAATACAAGGGTAGTCGATTAAGGAAGTACATAGCAAGCGTTAGATTTAATTAAACGATGAACGTAGAGTTTAGATAAGGTACATCTCGAAGAAAAATTACAACATTAAAGTAACCAGACAGAAACATACATACTGAAAGCAAATACAAGCTTCAGTATATAAAAATACATATCCTAGTAGTTAGATAAGTGAGCCCTGAAGGTCTTAGGCTTGGCAATATGCATGCAGATAATATAGTGTAATGACATGACTTAGAAAAATCAACTGCTTAAGGAATATTAATCAAATATGAAATTACTGAAACACAGCTCTACTTCCCGATTAAGGGGTGCCTCAGCAAGCTTGCCGACTCGCCATATTTAGTTGAAGTAGAGAGCAGTATAGTCCCAAACCCCGCTCGGCTGTTAGACCCAGAACCAAGGAGACCTGGCAACAGTCGTCAACCAGCCTCCAGAATTTAGGGAGGACTACAGTTCGCTTCCCAGGTGAGATGCTTCAGGCATCCAACTCTGTCGGAGCCGAGAGGTTGGCGAAAATAATGTCATGGATTGGATTTAAACTTCCTTGCCTGTAGCATACGTCTGCCTCCTCGGCTCCTCCTGGATTGGTGTAAGGGCACTAAGCAACCAGGCGCCCGCCGCCTGCAAAAAGTCGAAAAGGTAAATGATACTGCACTCACCAGGCTTTCAAGGTGCTCAGGACCTGAGGACAGCCAAGTCTCACTTACAGATATAGAAAATAAATATTGATCCAGGCACTCAAGGATAAAAGTCAAAATAGAAACTTTATTTAGACCCAGAAGGGTCTTTGTCAAGCTAAAGTCGCCAAAAGTGGGCAGATCCTGCTCAGATCCTCCCCGCAAAGGGAGGGGCTGTAGGTGTCATCCTACTCTGCAAAATGCCTCCAAAAGGATCAAAGGATCATAAAGAGTACTCCAAGGGCCTCCCAAGATGTACCGCCATTAACTGTGCTGCAAAAATGGAGTCAGCAGCCATCTTGAAGCAGTAAAGCATTTTCTCCAGGGTCAGAAAATCTCAGGTAAGTGTAAAGCATAGATCATCACCCGGCTGCTTGGGAAGTGTTTGTGGACCGGGATAGCCCTTGTTGGTCCGGGAACGGGGTAAAAGGGCTCTGTGAATCTGAATTTCAATCCTGAAGCCGAAAACTCTCCGCGTTCCCCACTCAGGACAAGCAAGTGGACCGTAATTGTGCAAACCTAGGGAGGTCTCTGAAGACTCTGAAAAAGTATCAGGGTGTTTCTTAGTAGGTAAAAGTACATTCAGTACTGTAAAAAACAGCACAAATTCTGTGCCCAATTTAAAAGATTAGCTGTGGAGCTCCTCTGACATACGACCTGTTCAGTCAACGGTCGAGCCGTGACCCCCCATTGACCGTTTTTACCATTGCGATTACAAGCTTTTTCAGCCCATAAATGGAGTTAAATGGGCACTTACCTCTCACCTCATCCTAATACCCAGACATCAGGACAAATACCTCTCTCCTTCACTTAATACCCTGGCATCAAAATTTATACTTATCTCCATTTAAACACACAGATATCAGAATTCATACCTGTCTCCTCCTCCTAATACACAGACATCAAGACAAATATATTTAACCTTCTCATAATACACAGATTACAGGACACATTCGTATCACCTTCTCCTAATACTGAGACATCGGATTAAGCGCAGTCTCCTAATACAGAGATCCCATAGCCACGTACCTTTCACGCACTAACACATAGAGATAACAGGATATGCACACAGTCACCTCATCCCTGTTGCTGGCACACGGCACCTGCGCCGTAGCCTGCCAGATGTTGTATTAACAAGGCCCAGCTGTGCTGGGAGGTGTTTATTTACACAGAGGAGTGAATGAAAGTGAAAGACTTACTTTGCTGACTCTAGGGACACGGGGAATTAAATTTTAAAACAACTATTTCCACACTCACTTACGCTCCATACACAGCTCTGTGACAATGTGCTCTGTGTGACTGTGTGACTGCGTTACAGTAGTACGAAAGCCTGCACGTGTTAATCAGTAAACCTGTACATACACATTCCAAAATGAGGCCTACATGTGTTTACATCCAACTTTGCATATGCCACGAACAACAATATGCATTTGTTTTTTGCCTTGCAGCAACCACCTAGATAGCCATCTTTTTTCTACATACCGAGCAACCTTCTACCACTCACCTACCTGCAAGCTGCCAACAACACTAAACGTGTCCTTTTGCTAACATTACCCAGCATTCCCAACGTTACAGATGCTCTTAGCGCACCTCATATCTTCCTCTGTTACTTAACCCAACCTAGTTTGTGATCACTTTGACTGCTCACTTACCTCATTATTTATACAATCCCTTGAGCAAGATCCTCCATACGTACATCCTCTAAAAATACCAACAAACTAGACTGTATCTCTAGTAGAAATAGTGCCTATTCTTAAAGAAGCACTCCAAAACCATAACCACTGCAGAAAGATGTACGTTAACTTGCTATGTGTGTCCTGGCGTACCCCTCAGTGTGAGTAGTCAAACAGTTTGCTAATGCCTTGACTTCACAAGGTGCCGGGCCCTTGCTTTTCCTCTTCCTGTATGGAGAGTCGAAAACATTTTAGCTAAGCCCTGCAGCGCAGAGAAGGTATGGCTGTCAAGGAGGCAGGGACCGGCATGCGTCAGACTTTAAGTTAGAAGTAAAACTGTTAGAAAACATGACTGCTGACCCATACCAGTCCCTAAGAAACCGTTGCCCCCCCCCACCCCCAATAACACACATGACACATTATTCTGATGGATAAGGGCAACGGCCACAGCTTTACTTAACATAGCCAGTTTTAAACTCTGTCCAACTCTGTTAGCTGTTGGGTGGTTGCCCAACAGACAGTTCTCTCGAATTGTGTACCATGAGTCTCAACAGCCGGCTACTCGCCATCAGCTTCGTGCAGGGTGTCATCTCCCCAAAGTTCCTTTTCCATCTGCACTGTCCAGGGAAAACCGGCCAAGCTGTGACAACACAAAAACAAAACAAGACACAAGCCACAACACCAGAAACAGGTTGGGAGGGTGGGAAAAACAGTCAGGAGCTCTCAACTGATCCTGCCGACAGGTAAGTCCCCTCCCTCTCCCTTTCTTTAAGAACCCCAACTTTGCTACAATTGTATCCTTCTTGACCCAGTCCCCAATCTTGGGCAGCAGTCATGCTCCCCCTTCCTTAGTGTTCCAGGGGGAAACTGTTTGACTATATAAACTGGGGTTGTGCCAAGGCACTCGTGGCTCAATAACCACTACAGTATGTTGTAGTGGTTATGGTACTTTTAGTGTTCTTCTTAAAGTGATGCTCTGCGCACCACTATTTAAAAAAAAAAAAACAACAACACACACTATAGCAAAAAAACAACAACAACAAAAAACAACCTCTCTCTCAATCAGAGTCAGAAAACAAGCGTAATGAGGAACCCATATCAATTGTAAATATGTAAACTTTATTGAAATGATTGGGGAAAAAAATTTCAGATAAAGACTAGGGTAATCCAGGAGACAGGTAAATCCCGGATGGATTTATTCATTTGGGCTTAGACCATATAGAATATGATTTGCTTGAATCCGCTGTAATATGTTCAATGTCTAGTAGCTACAAATGCATATACATAATATATGGCATAATATACATATTAAAATGTATGCCAAAACTAAACTCGAGGTGAGGGAGGCTTACTCGGTCAAGCATAAGGCGGTTTCACTAATTTATATTACCTTGGTAACCTTGGGAATGGATGCGCCAATGGCCTACATTAACCATCTATCTCACCCGCAGTGGTTACAAATAATTTATCTCTATATCATATACAGACAGGTTATGCAAGCAATTTAGTAATTCAGTTTAATTACAGTAATTGCAAACAATGAGGGTAAGATTGGCAGTATATGTAGGGCATTGGCAAGTCCGCTCCCAACGTTACTTCAGATAACTTACACCTAAAGTTAAATGCGTCCGAATTAAATCCTACATGAGAATGCGCTAATGTAGAGGTTAGTTCTCAGGTTCTGTGATGTAAGCAGTGGGATAGTTCGAGTTTCTCAAACCACTCGCAACCGTAGGAACAGCATGCACTGACCCTTTGCACCATAATCACTTCAATGAACAGTAGTAGTTATGGTGCTTATTGTGTCTGTTTAATGTTTTGTAGTGCACCTTGTAATAGAAAACTGGAGGAATTAATCAAGGCAAAGTGCTTAATAAGGAACAATCACCATAGAAACCAAGGGAATGTGTCTCAACATTTAGTACTGTGCACCCACTATAGCGCCTGTTTAGCCTTCATAAATCACACCCAGTATGTGTTATGTCGGGCCAAAAAACACTGGTCTTATCGACCAGTAAAATGGTCACAGCGCACCTCAGGCCTAACCTTGTTTAGAATCGCCACTGATGTAAGTTGTGCCCCTCGTATGTTTTAGGGTCCACCCACCTCGTCCACAGTGCATACCGCCCAAAGTTGGGAAATATGAAAATGAAACCTGATGCACAGCGGGAATTTCATTGCGGCCCTTTTCTTTTCACGTAAACATGCCGTTGAAAATGTGAGATATGTAGAGGTCTATAGAACACTATTTTTATGACATCAAAGCTATTTTTTCTTCAACTGAGAGAAACTGCCATTGGCATTCTGACAACCTACAGCGATAAACTCAACGCAAACCCAGTAAGATTTCTGACCCCTTTTTAGAAGGAGAGTTTGATGCCGTATAGAAAAAGGGAACCATCACAATAAAGAGACAGAGGCAACAACACAGACACACAAAGCTGGACATTGATACATAGAAACACATATGGTATGAAGAATACAATACATTGCAGCTTTATTGGTATGACTATTAAATACATAAGTATTGCCAAAACCAGTTTATACACTCTCTCCTTCCCTCCTCCCATTTAGATATCACTTGAGACACACTTTATGTAAAGTATTTCCTGTTGTCTCACATTTCACCCAGCAGAGCTTGCATTTCTCACAAAGAGAATGGCTAGTACATTTTAAGGGACACTCCTGACCCCTAAAGCACTTTAACTTGCTGAAAATTTAACAAAAAGTGCAGATTTCAATAGAAAGTGGCATTTTATAAATTAACCTGGTTACACCCACCCGGCTGTCAATCAGACAATCGGTCCTGTTACTTCCTGATTGGACAGCCACAGAAAGTCTGGGCGGAGTTAGAAGGGGAGGGCTTGCAAAGGCAGCAGACGAGAGATCTGCGGCTTTTGCAAACAGTTTTTAGATGTACCCCCAATGAAAAAAAATACATAATTAAATGCAGGTATGTATTCATTTGGGGTATATTTCCTTAACAGAAATGTGAAAAATAATTTTATTTTTATTTGGGCATTGGAGTGCCCCTGCAAGTATCAGACTTCAGGATGTCAGTGGAAGGTTTCCTCCCTTTTTTATTTTAGGTTCCACAATTTTGCCATTTTGTATTACCCCGTAAGGGGAAAAGACTAATTTCACATACCCTTTTTTTCACATTGATGCAGCTTATCTTCATATTGGATAGTACAGAGAAAGATTATTTATTTTGGGACAGTCACAACGATGTGCATGTTGTAAGGACTTTCCAAACTAATTTTAGTCTTTTGGCAAATATGCAAAGGGCAAGCATGCCATATTCAGTCTGGTTTCCTGGGCAAATATCACTTATAGTAACTAATGGACAATATGGGAGAACTCCTGCCCTGTTGTATGTAGAAGTCAAATGCTGCCTGCAGGTAGTCAAACAGGTGATAAATCAAGAATTGTACAGCATTTACATAGGACAGGGAAGGTTCTTCATGTGCTGCCAATCAAAGTGACAAAATGATGTGTCTACGAATACATGTGGATATGGAAAAGCTTACTAGGGATTTGATTGGTTTTTTTTTTTTTTAAACTGTAATTTTAAGTGCATATTTTGCAATAATATTCATTCTGATGAAGTTGTTATGGTGCCCGGAGTGTTCCTTTAAGCTGCCAGTGAATGTTACAAGTGGTTATTGTCTATACTATGGCGTTTATACAAAAGACTGGGGGATATGAACGATTAACAATGGAAATGCAAATTATAGGCCAAACCTGCTAATTTAAAAAAAAAAATCCCAAACCCAGCTATGGCTTGGCTGTTTTGGAGTTACATTTGCAATTCTATGCCATTTCCGTTTTAGTGAATACATGCTAGATCAGACAGGGTTTCTTCATTAAGCACTGTATTGTATTGCATTCAAAAAAGGCAAAATATAGGATAAATTCAGGGAAAACGCCTCCTGCTCCACAATACTCACAGAGTGGCTATTTTAGTCAAAATGTTGCCATTTTCAGTTAACTAAAGACTGATATAAAGAGGCTCTGTCACTATAAAGACGTTAGCCGAAAGATCTGTTACTGAAGCCCCTGGATCCCCCCCCCCCACTCCCTCCCCCAGTCCTTTTGGGCCTATTTTCTTGGTGCCGCCATTTTAGAGATTCTAAGATGGAAGCACCCAGAAATCAGATCTTCTGTCCTTTCTTAGGCGTGTGCGTGAAGTCACATACCCAGGGGATCCAGCGGCTTCCACTGACCTCAGCATTGACCTTCTCAATCGTGTGAGAGTCAACTGTGAGGGCCAGTGACACGCTGCTTCAGGATGTGGTGTGTTGCGAGAGGACGGTGATTATAGACGAAGACGGCCAATGACAAATTTGACGAAGGCCATTGAGTTTGACTAAAGCTCCACCAGTTGTAAACTTTTATCAACCTTTAGGTTATACATAAGAAAATAGTAGTCCCTACATCTTTATATTTTAATTTTGGAAATAAATACAGAATTTTAAAAACGGCCAAGCAAGGGGGGGGGGGGGAATTTAGGACATGGTTATGATAACAAAAGTGACAGATCTGCTTTAATGAGTAAACCGCTAAATGTCAAATTGTTGTGAACTAGCAAATTGCAACTTTTACATTTTATTTTTTGTCAAAATAACCGTACACGAACAATTTGACGTGTCTAGCTCAGCTATTTTGAGTTTGCAATTTCCTGGTTAATTCCCAGCAACTTACTGTTTAGTGAATAACCCTGAAAAGCGTCTTTTTTGAGAGAATTCGCCAGGATCGAGCAGGAGTTTATAGGCTAAAATGAGCATTTCTACGCTGCAGGGAGTAGCTGTGAGGTATAGGAAAATGTTAGGTGCTAAGGCAATTTGCTTGAGGGGAATGTTGGTGGAGAAACTAACGATGTGGAAGTATTTTAACTCTAAGATTCTGGCATCATATTTTCCACTGTGTCTGCGTTCCCAGATCCTCCAGGAACAGAGAGGAGAGAAGGAGGGGGGGTGAGACATAAAAAAAAGAAAAATGACTTATAGTCAAGAGAAGGGGGTAGGGAAAAGGAGAGATCAATATAGAAGTACAGGAAAATAGCAGACGAAAACAGAAAAATAAGAAAAATAGAGGGATAAAAGAAGACGAATAAAGAAGAAATGGAGACGTGGTGAAAGATAAAAGAAGAATGAAGATGGGTAAAGGGGCAGGAGGGGGACAGGGTAACCAAGGAGGAGACAGGATGATTGGGTTCCTAATTTTAGTTATAGATGTAATTATAAAAAGTGCCTTTTGGTTGTCGTAAAACCCTGGAATGTGTATTTTATTATAGAACTCCCTATTTCAACTGCTGATCTGGCATCCCTAAAGGGGGGAGAGGGGGTAACGTGGGGTAGTTTGTTTTGGACAGTGAGGGAGGGGTGTAAAAGAGAGAATGGAATTATGGAAGGGAGGCTCAAGCGATGTGTCATTGAGCCCCTACTACCTTTGTATTAACCCTTACGCTCCCATGTCCCAAACACAAGAATTTCTTTTATACATTAACGCCAAATCTGCATCTCTCCAGCTGATTTTGGATCACAACTCTCAACACCTTTAGGTAAAAAGAAGCAGGAAAAGCTGCACTTTATTAGCCCCAGCTTAGGTTTTGGATGGCTGAGGGTGATGAGAGAACAATGGGCCTCTGGATGAGGTGTACAGGATTTGTACTTTTAAAAAAAACTGGATAGCTGGAGTCAATTATCAATGTCATAGGAGAGAGAATAAGCCACAGCGATTAGGTCATTTTTAGCTACATCTGGCGGACTCATTAACCCTTTACCTATGCCATTAGCCCCGCAATGAAGCCTCCACTCACGTCAGGTCACAACCGATCCATTAACACTTTAGGTTTGCCAGTTTGCTCGCAACAGAAGCTTTGACCCTTTAAACAAATGTTGGGTTTTGATTAAACCGTGTGCCTTTTTCTTTTTATGCATATGGAGAGGTAATAATTTCCATATCACTGCACCAGCCGCCAGCAGTGGGATTTCGGTGGGGGCAGTACGTAGATCCCACATCCCAGGAATTTTGGCTGTAAAGTCCTGTTTTATAGATTACAGCTGGGATAGAATATGTGTGTGTGCGAGAGAGAGAGGGGAGAGGGGGGTTTGAGGGATCAGGAGAAGAAAGGGAGGCCCAGCTTTGATTATAGACAGAGAGAACAGCTATATAACAAAAACTCAATAAGTGTCAAATCCAGAACTAAAACTTAGCAAAGATTTCAAACGGATAAAATTAAATCTCATAACATCCCAAATAAATATGGTAAAGGTGCGTGATTCTAAAGTGATTCTAAACACTCCGGCACTCGGACCACAGATACAGAACATCTGGCACTGCAATTGCTACAAACTACAACTCCTGCAACACCACTCCATTCCAATAGCACATTGCTCATCTGCCAGCTGCCCACTTTGTGAATGTGGACACAGTTTTTAATATATCACTGTGTTGCCATCTACCAGCTGACTGGAGGTTGGCGATGTATAAGAATAATATTTGTTTATGCTGGCTATTCCCGCTGCAAACTGTTTCCTCGCAAAGCTGGATTGACCATCAGGCAACAGTCGGCAGACACCTAGGGCCCAGGGGCTAGACAGGGGCACCAGAATCATGAATTTGCTTTGCCCCATTACCATCCCTATGAAAAGAATGGAGGGAGGAGGGAATGGTAGTCTCCTTAGGGCCCCATGTGATCCAAATCCTTCTCTGTTGCCTTGTTTACACAATTAGTATGGGGTAGATATGTTAGATTTATGGAACTGCCTTCCAACAGAGGTGGGAGGGGAGATAATATAACCAAACTTTAAAAAAACACACAGCCACATAAGTAGGATATGTGAGGCTCAATCCTGAATTTTAAGAAAAGGTCAAGGGTTAAATGAGGGTTGAGGTTTTAGAGCAGGGAGTTCAATGGCAGTCTACGTTTTAAATAAATGCAAAGAATTCGGTTTCTGCTTCATCGAAAAAGACTGTACCGCCATCAGTCACACAGCACAATATTAATTAACATTGCAAGTGCCACACGAGTCACCAACTCTGCTCATGGCACTCACGTGTCTTAGGTCTGGATGTGGCTATGGGTCTGGAAAATATGTTTAACATTTTGTAATATTTAGCATGCCTTCTATACAGTGCCTTGCAAAAGTATTCACCCCCCTTGGCATTTTCCGTGTCTTATTGCCTCACAACCTGGAATTAACATGGATTGTTTGAGGATTTGCATCATTTAATTTACAGAACATGCCCACAACTTTGAAGATGTTTTTTGTTTTTTTTTAATTGTGAAGCAAACAACAAATAGGACAAAATAACAGAAAAGGTAAATGTGCATAACTATTCACCCCCCCCCCCCCCCCCCTAAAGTCAATACTTTGTAGAGCCACCTTTTACGGCAACTACAGCTCAAAGTCGCTTTGGATAAGTTTCTATGAGCTTGCCACATCTTACCATTGGGACTTTTGCCCATTCCTCCTTGCAAAACTGCTCCAGCTCCTTCAAGTTGGATGGTTTGCGCTTGTGAACAGCAATCTTTAAGTCTGACCACAGATTTTCTATTGGATTGAGGTCTGGGCTTTGACTAGGCCAGAGGTAGGCAACCTTCGGCTCTCCAGATGTTGTGGACTACATCTCCCTTGATGCTTTGCCAGCAATATGGCTGTAAAAGCATTCTGGGAGATGTAGTCCGAAACATCTGGAGAGCCGAAGGTTGCCTACCCCTGGACTAGGCCATTCCAGCACATTTTCATGTTTCCCCTTAAACCACTCAAGTGTTGCCTTAGAAGTGTGTTTGGGGTCATTGTCCTACTGGAAGGTGAACCTCCGTCCTAGCCTCAAATCACGCACAGAGTGGTATTATTATTATTATTGCCATTTATATAGCGCCAACAGATTCCGTAGCGCTTTACAATATTATGAGATGGGGGATTTAACTATAAATAGGACAATTACAAAAATCTTACAGGAACGATAGGTTGAAGAGGACCCTGCTCAAACAAGCTTACATTCTATAGGAGGTGGGGTGTAAAACACAATGGTGCAGGTTTTGCTCAAGAATATCCCTGTATTTAGCACCGTCCTTATTTTCCCTCAACTCTGACCAGTTTCCCAGTCCTGGCTGCTGAAAAACATCCCCACAGCATGATGCTGCCATAAATGTTTCATGGTGCTCTTTGGGTGATGTGATGTGTTGGGTTTGCTCCAGACAATTTTAGTCTCATCAGACCAGAGCACCTTCCTCCATACATTTTGGGAGTCTCCCACATGCCTTTTTCGCAAACTCAAAACGTGCCATTTTGTTTTTTTGCTGAAAGTAATGGCTTTCTTCTGGCCACTCTGCCATAAAGCCTAACTCTATGGAGCGTACGGCTTATTGTCGTCCTATGTACACATACTCCAGTCTCTGCTGTGGAACTCTGCAGCTCCTCCAGGGTTACCTTAGGCCTCTATGCTGCCTCTCTGATTAATGCCCTCCTTGCCCGGTCCGTGAGTTTTGGTGGGCGGCCGTCTCTTGGCAGGTTTGCTGTTGTGCCATGTTCTTTCCATTTGGTTATGATAGATTTGGTGGTGCTCCTGGGGATCATCAAAGATTTGGATATTTTTTTATAACCTAACCCCGACTTGTACGTCTCAACAACATTGTCCCTTACTTGTTTGGAGAGTTCCTTGGTCTTCATGGCAGTGTTTGGTTAGTGGTGCCTCTTGCTTAGGTGTTGGGGCCTTTCAAAAAAAGTGTGTAAATATAATGACAGATCATGTGACACTTAGATTGCACACAGGTGGACATCATTTCACTAATTATGTGACTTCTGAAGGTAATTGGTTGCACCAGAGCTTTTTATGGGCCTCATAACAAAGGGGGTGAATACATACGTACATGATAATTTTCTATTTTCTATTTCTAAAGAATAGTTTTATGTATATTTTTCTCATTTCACTTCACCAACTTAGACTATTGTGTTCTGATCCATCACATAAAATTCAGATTAATAAAACATTGAACTTAAGGCTGTAATGTAACAAAATAGGTAAAAAGTCAAGGGGGGTGAATACTTTTGCAAGGCACTGTATGTAACGACAAAGGCTGACATTTGGCTTTTATGCCGTTGTACAGCGCTACGGAATTTGCTGGCGCTATATAAATAATAAAATAATAATTCCTTATCTTCATTATGGAGAGAGATTAGGTTACACTGTAATTATACCCGAAGAATTGGAATAATTATACATAATATATCTATATATGATAACATAATTAGTACAAATGAAGTCCTTTATATATGTATTTAAATTCTAAAGGCTAAAACATAGGGTGCTAATTAGTTTATTAATGGAATGGTGATTTGCATTAATTTCACAATATGTGTTCCAAGAAATAACTTAGTTTGTAATTTATTATTTTTTTCAATCAAGTTATTTTTTTTATTTATATTTTCCAATTTGCCACAACTCAATGTGATTGATTATACTAACAGGATTATTTACGAAACTGAAAATTCAACATGAATTCAAAGGGGATTTCAAATTTAAAGGAATACTATAATGTAAGGAGTACCAAGCTGTCTAACACTATAGTGTCCTTCCACATCCGCTTCCCCCCTGCTGGCAACTAAAGTGTTACTTTTTTTCACTTGCCTGATTCCAGCGCTTTATTAACTTTATTAATCAGTTGGGTGTATAGTCTCACTGCTCAATTATCTGCAATTTAGTAGTAAAATCACTTTGTTTATGTAGCACTGGTTACACCTCCCTACATGTGACTTGCACAGCCTTCCTAAACACTTCCTGTAAAGAGTTATCTAATATTTACACTTCCTTTATTGAACATTCTCTTCAATTTAGAATTTCTTATCTCCTGCTCTGTTATTAGCCTTCAAGACTCTGCAGGAGCCTTCTGTGTGTGATTAAAGTTCAAATTACAGAGCAGGAGATAAAATATTATAAAGCAAGTTAACATCTGATTGAAAATGAAACAGTATTTTTTATGTTGGCTGTGTCAGTCACAGTCAGGGGATGTGTCTAGGGTTTCATAAACAGAAACAAATGTGATTTAACACCTAAATGGCAGTAAATTGAGCAGTGAGATTGCAGGGCATGATCTATACACCAAAACTGCTTCATTCAGATAAAGTTGTTTTGGTGCCTATAGTATCCTTTTTAAATGATAAACAGACTTACAGGGTTATTTACTAAAGTGAGAATTGCTGCGAATACTAACATGGCCAATTATGAAGGTGAATTCAAAGTGGATTTTTACAACTTTGCCATTTTTATTCCAAATTAGCTGCACTGGAAGCAGAGCTGACTTGGCGAGTTTTTCAAGTTCAACTATATTTGCTTTAAATGTGAAATTTCCTTTTGATTTACTTTGAATCCCCAGCAATTCTTACTTTACGGTCAAAATACCGAACTGGGGAAAAAACGTCTAAGCGAGCTAGGCTTTCAATTTGGCTACTCTCGACCTTCAATTTGAAATTCACTTTGAATTCTCACTTAAGTAAACAATGCTGTTAGTTTTAGTGTTACTTTTTGTTAAAATGCACTGGAAATTGATGCAACTTGACACTACCCCAAGCTGTGAGCATTTGGAGAACACGTTATCTACATGTAATGGAAGTCAGCCTTGCCATTCATTGACATGTGACTCCCAAGGTGAGGACAACTCTCGATCTTATATATGTTGACCAGCTGACCTCCAGCTTGTTTGCCTACTTTGTCCCGTGAAAGTCACATGGCTCTGCATCACTCTATAGCTTCTTGGACAACACTGCCATACGGACCAAGTGTTGCCCATTTGGACAAAATTTCCAATGGGATAAGTGTATTCAAATTTAAAACCGATGTCTTTCCAAAGGGACACAGATCAAGATTGCATATCATTTAAAGCTTGCATAACCCAGGAAACTGGTCTCCTGCTCATACTCGCACAAACTCATACTAAAGCGCCTGTGGAGAACTAAACAGTTAAGACAACAGGGACAGTTACGGGGTGCCTGTGTGCACCTGGCACACACCTTGGATATGTAATCATTAAAAAAGAAACACTCAAAATAACAAAACCACTACAGCCCACTGTACTTGTTATGGAGCCAGTAGTGTCTTGATGTCCTCCCAGTTCATGTAGTCAAACTATTTAGAGGAACAGTATAGAGTTAGGAATACAAACCTAATGTGCATGCGCAGCAAGCCTTCCCCATACGAAAGCTAACCCGGCAATGCAGCGATGCAGGAAGGCTATCATTGGCAGACAATGTTTATCTTAGCAAGTGAGTCAGCCCTGGGGAACTGGCATAACTCAGTGGAGCTAAAGGAAGCTACTTGAAGAAGAAGGTGACCAGTGTGCGGCCAAACCCAGGTAAGCTGTAAAACGTACTTAAAATGGTTTTGACCACTTACACTGGGAGGGTGTCACGTCCTGATCTGTTCTGTGGAGATGTCTGGCCTTGGCTTCTGATATCCAGTACTCTTTTTGCTATTCTTGCTTGGTTTTCTAGTCTATGTCTGGTTTTCTTTATGCTGGGATTTCTGGGTTCATTCCTATAGTTCGTCCCTGGATTTCCCAGTCTCCAGGGTTCCTTTAAATGTTTGTTTTATGTTGCCACACCCGTTTGTTTTCCATCTTTCACTCTGTTTCAGTGTTCCTGCAGGCAGCTCCTCAAGGCTTCTGCCCTTTCTTGCAGGTAAGTGCTATATATGTCTTTTGGTTGTTTTAGCATACATTAGGCAGTGTAGGACCTGCCAGATATGGGGTACATTGGCATTGTTGGCAGGCTTATGCAATGTATGATCATATAGTGTGACTAAATCCCCATGATTTCCATATGTAGTACTTAGTTATTTCTCCTCTTGTTTTGCCTACGTTATCTTGTCTTGTTTTAGTTTGTATACCCAGTCCATGTACAGTCCTGTCCAGTCATGCCCATGTTATGTTCATGTTTTCCTCATGTCTTGTGTATATGTTCTGGGTTTAGCTTACTATCCTTCTCTGGTTCTGGGTTCTATTAGTTCTGTCTTGTTTTCATGTTTGGTGCCTATCTCTAGTCTTGCCTTGTATCTAGTACTGGATACAATCTTGCTGCAGAGCCTCCCTATTCAGCTCCTGGGAGGTCTGCTTAATTTCCAAGCTCCTAGTTCCTGTATCTGCTTAAGCTGATTCAGGGTCTTGGTATGTGGCTGCACAAATGCTGGTGCTCAACACCAGGGGGCGTGCAGTTACCCTGCACCAGACCCTGCTAATCCACCTCCACACAGTGACTCCTACTCTGAACATCAGGCATACTGGGTCCCGGTCCTGCTCCGCCGCCTGGACACTGTGTCTGGGTTCCGGACATCGGACCGCCACCCTGACAGAGGGTGCCAGAGCTCTCCAGACACATACCCTTTAGCTGTAGTGGTTATGGTCCATGGAGTGTTCCTTTAATGGCCTCAACATTCCATTAGAATGCTGTTGTTCACTTCTTTTTTTTTTTTGCAAGAGTGTATGTAACCTAATATAGCCTTAAGTATAATAGGGAGAAATTTCTTTAAACAGATAGCAATCAAAGAATCCAGGAGCTAACCAATAAATAAGTAATTGTGGACAAAAACTTCTAATATAGCACAATAGTGTTAAATCTGGAGAAGGAATGTAATAAAAATGAATGAAATGTGTAGACCTCCGATCACTAAATTGCAAAAGATGTCTGTATGGTATGTATACCCTTCACCTGAAAAACAGAGATGTCCCAGGGCAGGGGTAACTTAATACCAAATAATATACTTCCATACAATTAATAGAATGAAAGATAAAAATACTGATTGCTGGTGCAAATCAAATAAATTATATAGTAAGGGAAAAGCCAGTTTTAGGAACTGGTTGCCATAAGCAATATAAGAAATATCGCCAAAAACAACTGGGAATAAGAGATTAAGATTTATTGCATATAAAAATAATTAAATATAAAAATAATTGTAAAAATCAGTCCACTGTCACAGCATCAGATCTATAGAGGTAAAAATTGCACAGAAACCTTATTCACAGGTACAGATGGATGCGGATGTTCTTCACACTCCAAAGTCTCAATTCCAATCGCCGGTGAGGGCGGCTTGCGTGCCACAGTGCGTTCCACCTCAGCCTCACTTGGGGGGGAACTGTACTGCTCGTCGGATGATGATCGTGAGATGCCTGGAATCCGGGATGCTGGCTGTCCAGGCATCTCACAATGATGATCGTGCACAGCCAGCATCCCGGATTCCAGGCATCTCACGATCATCATCCGACGAGCAGTGCAGTTCCCCCCCAAGTGAGGCTGAGGTGGAATGCACTGTGGCACGCAAGTCGTCCTCACCGGCGATCGGAATTGAGACTTTGGAGTGTGAAGAACATCCGCATCCATCTGTACCTGTGAATAAGGTTTCTGTGCAATTTTTACCTCTATAGATCTGATGCTGTGACAGTGGACTGATTTTTACAATTATTTTTATATTTAATTATTTTTATATGCAATAAATCTTTTTCTCTTATTCCCAGTTGTTTTTTGGCGATATTTCTTATATTGCTTATGGCAACCAGTTCCTAATACTGGCTTTTGCCTTACTATATCATTTATTTGATTTGCACCAGCAATCAGTATTTTTATCTTTCATTCTATTAATTGTATGGAAGTATATTATTTGGTATTAAGTTACCCCTGCCCTGCCCTGGGACATCTCTGTTTTTCAGGTGAAGGGTATACATACCATACAGACATCTTTTGCAATTTAGTGATCGGAGGTCTACACATTTCATTCATTTTTATTACATTCCTTCTCCAGATTTAACACTATTGTGCTATATTAGAAGTTTTTGCCACAACTACTTATTTATTGGTTAGCTCCTGGATTCTTTGATTGCTATCTGTTTAAAGCAATTTCTCCCTATTATATTGTCTATATAGGTTTTAGTGGATTCCTATTATTTTCCAGTTTTAGGGCTTCCAATGTAAGGTCTTTTTTCCCCTCTTCTTTCTATACTTTTTTAGTATTAGAATTCATCACATAACCTTAAGTATGTATGAAGCCATTTTACTGCAAAACGATTGAAGGTTTCTGCCTGCAAAAGATTACAATCTAAAGGGGATAGTTATTTTAAGTTAGATATTTTCCTCTGGCTCTGGCTGGAAAAATCTAAGTATTTCTCGGGCCACAAAGAGCATTAAAAGAAATCCTACAGTTCTCTTTAGGAAAACATTATATATATTCTTGAAGGAAGCAAGGAAGAAAGCCTTAATTTGAATGGAGATCTTGGCTATAATGCATCCCAAAATAATACGACTGGATAGATGTAGATTTCTTATATATGCCCAGACGTTTTGTGCAATATGTAGGTTTTTAGAAAAATCGTACCGATTTGATATATGAATTGAGAAGGGTTTGCTCTGTTGCTATCTGTGATGCTGATTATCAATAAAAAATTATTTATATCAAGACGCTGAATGTGAATAAAAGTGGTAGATAACCCCTTTCTTGGAAAGGCTGTGTTGTTTATCCAGGGGCCATATGTTTAATATTTGTCCAATGCACTCCCTCCTCTTCTCTCAAAACCGCCTCTTTCACTTTAAGCCACGAGGACTACTTTTTGGAGGCCTCTAGGCTAATACAAGTCCAAGCTTGTCACCTACCTCATTCTTGAGGAGAACTCGGGTCTGTGAACGGCACTTAGTTATACAATATCTGAATTATTCTCCCAAATGGATTGTTTGAAGTGTGTTTGTGTTAAAGGATTCTCCAGGCAACACACAGAAAACATGCATTACTTAACATTATATAAAAATTTACCTGATTTTTTTTGCAGGGAAAATCCTCTATGTTTTTGTTAGCAAAGCACACTAAATCTAAATACATTGCCTGTCCCCACCGCCTGTGTCTCTCTTTGCAGATTTGCATTGTTTCCGTTTTCTGTATATTTATAAAGCCGTGTGTTTAGTTATTACAATAAAGTACAAATTGTGGACTCTTTAGGAGAGGTCTTAAGTCATTAAAAACCATGAATAAGGCTACTTGTCATCCACGTTGCAGCTTTTATTGTTTTGTGTTAATAGTTTTATTAGTGCTTTTAGTGTTTGGTACACAGTACACGCTCTAAAGCTTTCAACAGAAAATAGACAGCAGAATTAGAAATTCGCTAAAACACTTCTGTGCAGGAATTTATGGAAAAAGTGCACTGATCAAGCTTAAAACAACAGGACTAAGATTGGCTGATAGTTTTTAGCCAAATCCTAGTGTGGACGGAACTCATTGGAGAAGCTGCAGATACCTGACTATCAAAGGACCTCCAATGATGAGTTTGTTTTGTATTTTCAATAATTTTTTGCATTGCCCAAATAGAAAGGAAGCTTAGTATATATTTAAAGGGAATGGTCCCTACTCTGGAATTGACATCATCACCTTTAATTTGTGTGTATATATATTTTTTAATGAGTTGCTCAGTTATCTTTATATGAAAAATGTAGAAAATGACATCATAATCCAGTTCAGTCCTGGCACAGCCAGGGCACACAATGCAAATGAGAAGAAGAAACAGAAACATTGCTTTGTTCCTTTTTTTCTCTGTATGCTTTCTCTATGCTGACTGCCAAGTGCAAAGGACAGAGTTTATAACAATGATTGACAGGAGGCTAAGATGGAGGCGCCTTGTTCCAAGATATAGAAGATTTTACATTTAACTTTATTTTATAATTTTAAAATCCTGGGAAGTGACCGTTCCTGTTTAATGTCAGAATCAACCTCTAGAAAAACCATAAGCTAGCTCCCTTACATTTTAGTAGATACCTTACTTACGAGTATAGTATCTTCCAACAGCACCGGATATCTTACTCATATATCATCTAATTCAATACACTCTAACTGACCCTTGTTTTACTCATATATATATATATGTTCAACATCTCTATGAACCCGTCTCTTATTCATATTTAATCTGTTCTAATAAATATCTTTAGATCCCTCATATATCATATGCGCAGTCTGCATTTGTTAATTCGATTTTATTGGGCTGATGTAAAAATATTTATATACGTGGCACTAAAATAAAATATACAACTGCATAGGGATTAAATGTTAAACACAACCTAGAAAAAGGGACTTAAACGTCCAAATGTTGACTGAAATTCAAAGAGAAACAGATTTTAGAGATGAGTAACAAAGAATGAGACGGAATTCTTAGTTACATGTAACAGATTCCTTAATTCCTGGGACTTGTGGAGGAGCTTTTAGGTCAGCTTCCTCCCCACACGACACTCTGGACCTAACCACCACACCGAGAGCCTGACTTGGAGATACCCTGAGCCTCTATGTAGCTGTTGACCAAATTGGAGTTGAGTTGCGATCAAGTGAATGTTTCATCGGGTGTTGCACCAGTCAAAGCGCTCTTCAGGGAGGAGAGGAGGCATCTGAGGATTCCCTGGTGGGGGTGCTATCATCCTGGGGGCTCTTAGAATGCATCTTAATCTGATCAGTACAACAGCAAAACTGTATGGAACTTGTGCTAGCTCGGACCAAGGCCGTGACCTAGTGGAATTTTAAATTGTTGTCTCTTGGGCAGTGGAGTTGAGAGTTTAAGGGGTGATCTACCCAGGAATGTATAGTTAGTGATGGTGCTTTGTTGAGGAAGGGAGTTTTGACACTCAGATCCCATGGCTGTCATTTCTGGAGAGGACACAGTAGGGGGCGGGGGATATCGCTAACTCTGACCTGACCTTTTTAACTCTTCTAGCACAGAGAGTTTGGCTCTAAGAAACTGTATTGTACAGCATGGATCACCCGCTGCCTGTTAAATATGCAATGATTGTATATAAATATGTGTCAGCTGATTGAATAAAGTGTACTCTGTTTAACCCTTAATTAAGTATTAGCTGGTGTTTTAGTGCTATAATCTATCTAAGTATCCTATGGGGAAACGAATGGAGGATAACGGAGATACTCAGGCTGAGTACCCATCTCCGTCATACTACATATTGGCTGGTGCAGGAGGTCTACCATAAAAAACAAGGGTCAGTTCTGATGATTTACAAATACATCGAATAGAAAAAGCAAAGCTGTGTCCAAACAGAACAATATGGAACAAATAGCTGTATTTTACACATTGTGCTCTCCCCCTACACATCTGGAATCCTGTATAATTTGTTCATACGATTATTATTTTTGAATTGTTAACAAATTCCATAGAGCTGTACAATAGGTGGACTAACAAACAAGTAGTTGCAATAAGTTGGACGTAGAGGAACAGAAGGTGCTGAGGACCCTGCACAAACTATCATCAACATAGCCCTCCAACACATAAATGACTTGTTTTCTATTGTAAACCGTACATATATAACCTGCTCCCATTTCTAAAAAGAATTGGCAACGAAGCACGTTGCAGCAAAGGGCGATTTTTCCTAAACCAGGTCTAGTTCCTGCCCTGACTAAACCGTTAACATGTATCCGTGTGATGTTGCATGACGGAAGGATATCTATAAGGAAGTAGATGTCTGATTACAGCAAAACATTTAACATTTCACAGCTCCACTATGCTCTTCAAATCGTGTAATTTTGTCAGCGAGCAAACAAACCCACTCATTCAATCACATTTTCCACCAGAACATGTTACTTGAACCAGATTACTAGAAAGACTTACATTATCAGTACGTTCTAAGGACAGCGGAGATCTTTGCCAAATATCTAATGTTATGAATGGGACCCCCCTCTTGCATTATAAATATAAATATGGCTTCCAGATGTCTCAAACGTATATGCTACTACACTATAGCAGCACACCGCTGTTTACACACAACAAAATTTGTAACAGCTTCCACAACTAAAAAGAGGTTTATATGTACGCAAATCCATTGCTTACCCATTGGCATTCTATTGCGTGCGCTGAGAATAGAAAACAGTATGGGTATCACGGCATAGGGCAAGAGAAGGCAAGTGTTCCACAACCTAGAACTTGCCATTCCTTTGAATAAATGGGACCTAAGAGTCCCTGAGTTTTTTTTGTGGATAGCTCTGCTGCAGATACCTCAAGCTAGTTTTCGTTTGTTTTCTAGGATGACATAGGGGTATAGTCATTTTTACTGACTGTAGATATCTCTGAAGATTTCATAATGTCCCTATGTATTTGTTTTAACCTGTAAAGCTACAGAGAAATTAGACGTAACACTAACCTGAGAAATATGTTGACGTAGGATACGCAATGAACTCGTAAACAAAAGAGGTCATGCAAATGCTCGAGAGAGGTTTCCAGGTAAAGAGAGATGATTTGGGAAACGCCAAAGATCTAACTAATCTATAGCAAGTTTTAGGGCAGAACTGTGTTTCAGAAGAAAAGTTGATTTATTATGGAATGATATGATGGATTAAAATTAATTGGTATAAATACATTATAGTTTCCTACTTGGTGTGTCAAGCTGACCTCAGGTCTGTAGCATGTAAGCTAGAAGGAGGGTGCCCGAAGATTTGGCTAGTGTTTAGAATGGTGGATCCATAGTCTGTTTGCTTTGCAAGAACTCTTGCCGACCTGGAAGTTTGTAAACTTGGTCTGTGAAGTATTTTATTGGGTGAACTCTAACCACAGTTTACCTACTGCTATAAGGGGTATTTACATAACAGACCACTGGCTATTAGCGGACTACAACATCCATAAAACTTTGACATACTGTGCATTGGACTGAACAAATGAGTATGGGTATACACAATACAAGTTCTGTTGGTTTTCAAACTGTTTTCTAAATCTGAGGAGAAACCTATGAACGTGAGGCAAGAGAGGTTAGATTTTTTTTTTTTATATAAAGTTAATCAAAAGACTATGATGACATAGGAATGAATGTAATACGGGAGGTTGAGTTGCCGTTGTGGGTTAACATCTGGTTCATGGACAAATATAGTGGCTTTTCTATGAGTAACAGTGGAAAATTGTGTTGTGAATTTTCTAATCCCCGGCTTTATTAGTAGCCTCTTAGACCTTGAAGTAGCCTCATTTCAATTTACAGAGTAGGAGATAAAAACTTCTAAAGGAAATCAACATCTGATTGAAAATCAAACCACATTTTTTTCTTGCAGGCTGTTCGAATCACAGGTAGGGGAGGTATGGTTTGGGCTGCATGGATAGATACAAAGGTGATTTAACTCCTAAATGGCAGATAATTAAGCAGCGACACTGCAGGAGCATGATCAGTACATGATCTTTGTTTGGATGCCTACAGTATCCCTTTAAATTTCCTTATTGTGAATCTAGCCCTAAATCAGGGGTCCTCAAACTCCGCCCCCCCAGATGTTGCTGAACTACAACTCCCATGATTCTCTGGCTATCTATGTAATTCAAAGAATCATGGGAGTTGTAGTTCGGCAACATCTGGGGGGCCGGAGTTTGAGGACCCCTGCCCTAAATGGACCAACACAATTATGGATGACAGTCTACTTTTTAGTTACTTGCTTTACTTATTCTCTGTACCTCTCCTTTCCTCTTGCATCTGGTACCACTAGTCAATATTGATGTTCTGATCTGGAGCTAGTTTGCTTTCATCTTCAACCTTCTTTGTACTTTTCCACGAACATATGTTACAACTAACAGATCCGGAGAACAGCATAGTTTCCTTATCTACACTCTGCTTTACAGATATTCTGTCTCTTACTGCCGCATTTCTTGCTGTATAATATGCGTCTGCTGAGCATTACTTGATTTCTTTGATTCTTGGATTTAGCACTGATACGCTAAGCACGCCATCTCTCTCTCTTTTTTTCTTTTTACATAAACCTTATGTGACAGAACACAGGGTTCTACACCTGCAGTCCAGGCTTCTATGATCACTTCTCATTTCCCGATATTCTTAAAGTTAGTTGTTTAGCTTAGTCCTCTACTAAGAGTGCCAGAACAGTTGGTTCCTCTCACTGCATGGGTTCTGGTGCTAATTCAGAGAAGAGAGAGGCAGAGTTGTTGTAGCCCACTAACATTACTCATTGGTGGGCGGATGGTTAAGGGGATACTATCGGCACTATTTTTATTAATATTATTGGCATTTATATAGTGCCAACAAATTCCATAGCGCTTTGCAATATTATAGGAGGGTGAGATTTAACAATAAATTAGACAAATATTTAGAGGAACAATAGGTTCAAGAGGACCCTGCTCAAATTAGCTTAGAGTCACTAGAACCACTACAGCTTAATGCAGTGGTAATGGTGTTGCAGGCTTAGCAAAGTAAACATTGCTTTTCCGAGAAAAAAATAATGAAAAACCTTTAAAACCTTTGGGAGCTAAAAACTGGTACAGCGCATCGCTAAATGTAAATAAATATTCCATTGGTTTCCATGGAAATTACTCATTATTTAGAACTTTGCCCCAAACTAGCGCCTGTTTTTGCCTAGACAAAACTCTACTAATAATTCAGAACTATCTTCTTCTGAAATCTTGTGGTGCTTGGTGTTCAATTGCATTTGCTCACTGACGCAAATGAAGCAAAACTTGTTGCAAACCGAAGGCATCAGATTGCAGAGGATATACTCAACTCATTTCCTTATCTTATAGGTTTATGCACCTGCAACAAAATCTTGGAATGTGCGGCTAACCTAAAAATGGGAGACACACATTGACAGTCTCAGACTGGTACATGGCTTCTGGCACTGTCAGTAAAACAATACAGGGGGGCGTGGCTTCGACACCGACTAAGATGGCTGCTTAGAGTCTGAGCTCCGCTACACCTCACCCCTATGAAGCGATCTCCCATACGCAATAGAACACAAATGGGCCGTAGCCGCCGCACAGATAACCCACAGACCCCTAAGAACCCGCACTCAAACCCACAGCAGGGGCCGATGGATGGTTTTCTGCAGCTGCCTCGTGAAACACCCGGTGAGACTGAGAACCCGGGCCCAAGCCCGACCACGCGGTTACCTACCTCGATGGCAAGTGGCGACTCCCCAGCCTTGGACCGGATCAGCACCGAACTGAGGACCATGGCAGCTGCCATGGCTGCCATGGCTACTAAGGCTGATCTCCTCACCCTCACCACCACGATCCAAGACGCCATGAGAGCTGAGATGGCTGGGCTGCGGTCGGAAGTGGGAGAGCAGGCAGGCCGTATACAGGCCTTGGAACACTCTACTGCCTCACAGGCTGCACAGCACGCGGCTACCGACCTTGCTGTCTCCAGACAGGGAGACTTAATCCTCCACATGCGACGGCACTTGGAGGATCTGGATAATAGGGGCCGGAGGCACAATGTCAGGATCCGGGGGACCCCGGAGACTGAAGGGAGGGAGAATCCCCAAGACCTACTCACGGAGCTCTTCACGAGCATACTGGGCGCCGAAGCTCCTCAAACATTTGCTTTTGAACGTGCACATAGAGCACTACGACCACGGGCGGCGGATGATGGCCCAAGAGATATGATCTGTTGCCTCCAATCCTTCCCTGTTAAGGACATGATCATGAAAAAGGCCAGGACACAGCCCACATGGCTCTTCCACGGTACTCCCATATCCCTATATAATGATCTTTCTCCACTCACTCTGGAAGCAAGGAGGGCGCTCCGGCCGGTGACAACAATGCTCCGTGAAAACAACATCACCTACAAGTGGGGATTTCCTTTTGCATTGATGGCACGCCACCACAATACCTGGATATCGGCTAGATGGCCTGAAGACGTTCCACGGTTCCTACAAGAGCTTAATCTACCACCTACTCCGGTCATGAATTGGATCCTAGGCCCTCAAGGGCAGGAACCTAGGCAGAGGGGTGCTCCCCGCAGACGCGGAGGTGGATCTCCAATGGGTCGACCATACCAGCGTCGTCGACAGGGTTCCGGGGACCAAGCTGAGTAAGTACTGTCCTCCCCTACCTGGGTCACCCCTTGCGCCCACCGAGCTGGGTCCGCACCCCCCCCCATGTGACATTGGAGCCTCCTGGGCCAAAGGCATCATCACAGGGCTGATGTGGTTACACTCTATTTGTTTGGGGGGGTGTGGGTACTGGGGGTTCCGGGGCACCGTCCCTATGCAGTAATCTTTATGCCTGTATTGTACCCCTTGCCCCTTGCCAGGACAGTGTCAACGTGGGGGCAATTGGATCCTGGAATCGCAGGACTGCACTTCTGGACGCTGGGGGTTTTGGGAGGGGGTCTTGGGGTGGCATGCATTGGACTATAATTGCAGGCATGGATGGTGTGGGGACTTATGCCTACGATGTGCTTTACTCTGTGATTGGGTCTCACCACTCCCCATATGCTCTTGCTTGCCCCGCCCCCCCCCCACCTCTTTTTCCTTTCCCCCGACTAGACAAAGGTATCAAAAGTCAGGAATAAAACATACAAGCCACATACAATATGTATAAAAATAAATAAATAAAAAGAGGAATAAAGAGAAAAGAAAGAGAAAGGGAAGAAAAATAATAATAAATAAACGACTCCTCTATAAAAATTCACACTGTAAGCAAGACTTAGGATATATTAGTCAGAGCAATAAAGGATACGCCAGAATATGCATGACTCCCCCCCCCCCCTATAAATAAATAAAGCAAACAAAAAAAAAAAAAAAAAACCAAACAAACAAAAAAAAAAAAAAAAAAAAAAAAAAAAAAATAATATGCAAAAAAAAAAAAGTATATTCCCTGTATATTCCCCCCCCCCCCCCAGCTACCGCATTATCAGCTTACTGTCTATTGCGCACTGTACTTTCTATTTTTACATTTTGTAACTAGGGCTGGAGTGCCCCTTACACGGGCTTGCTTGCACGTGGGTCTCACTACTTTCCACCCACCCTTTTATATCGTTATTGTTTCTTATTATGCTCACAGTACCATGTCTCTAGCGGTACTCACAGTGTTGTATATCCAGCGACACTCTGAATACTGTCTCCAATGGTACTCACGGTATTGTATCTCCAATGACACTCACAGTGCTCTGTCTCCAGTAGTGTTCACAATGTTGAGTCTCCAGTAGCATACTCAGTACCGTGTCTCCAGTAATACTCGCAGTACTGTATCTCCAGCAATGCTCACAGTAATATGTCTCCAGTAATGCCCACAGTACTGTGTCTCCAGTAATACTCACGGTAATGTGCCTTCAGTAATACAGCAGTGTATAGCCAGTAATGCTCACGGTATTGTGTCACTGTATTCTCTGTAACGTTCACAGTATTGTGTCTCCAGTAATGCTCACAGTAATGTATCTTCACTAATACTCACAGTATTGAGTCTCCAGTAATGCTCACAGGATTGTATCTCCAATAATGCTCATAGTAATGTGTCTCCAATATTGCTCAAAGCATTGTACCTTATGTAACACTCACAGTATTGTGTCTCCAGTAATGTTCACAGTAATGTGTCTCCGGTAATACTCACAGTATTGTGTCTCCAGTAATGCTCACAGTACTATGTCTCAAGTAACACTCACGGTAATGTATCTTCAGTAACACAGCAGCGTATAGCCAGTAATGCACACGGTACTGTGTCACTGTATTGTCTGTAGCACTCACAGTATTGTGTCTCTAGTAATGCTCACAGTAATGTGTCTCCAGTAATACTCACAGTATTGTGTCTCCTGTAATGCTCACAGTATTATGTCTCCAGTAATGCTCACAGTATTGTGTCTCCAGTAATGCTCACAGTAATGTGTCTCCAGCAATGCTCATAGTATTGTGCCTTCTGTAACACTCACAGTATTGTGTCTCCAGTGATGTTCACAGTAATGTGTCTCCAGTAATAATCACAGTATTGTGCCTCCAGTAATGCACACAGTAATGTGTCTACAGTACTAATCCCAGCATTGTGTCTCCAGTAAAGTTCACAGTACTGTGTCTCTAGTCACACTCACGGTATAGTATCTTCAGTAACACTCATAGTAATGGGGCTCCAGTAATGCTCACGGTATTATGTCACAGTATTGAATCTCCCCCCCTCAGCCCCCCCCCCCCCCCCTTAGACACCAGGTCCCCCGACGACGACTATGCATATGACACGGGGCAGGCTAGACCTCTGTGGCTATTTGGGGCCTTACCTGGTAGGGATGCAGGACAGAAGTTGTGGCGCTTTGTTATTAACACCGCTTAAATTATATAGTTACTGGCTTTTGAATTATTGAATTATTGTATTATTATCATCCATGGGCTACGGTTATGCCCTTATGGCTGTTCTATTATTCACGCATACAAAAATTTTTTACAGATCGCGCTAATTTGTACTTCACGTAACACATTGTCAGGGGTTGAGGTGTGGGGACCCTCCCAATCCCATACATACTCTAACACTCTTGTCTGGTGCCGAACCGCACATCCCAACACGCACTCGTGCTTACCCTACACGGCGGAACCTGGGGCCTCCTGATACCTGGCCTAGCTGCCGGTACGGACTCCCTGTGCCTCCGACCGTAGCACGAGTCACCCCCCATAAGGGGGTGGATCTTCTGGGACGCCTTCTGTCTCAGCTGTAACACCCGTTGCCACGGGCGTTTACTTCTCTTCTCTAATCTTCTCTCCTCGTTCTTGAGTCTCTCCCTCTTCTGACCTACCCCCTCCTGCCCTGCACCCGGGGTGGTCTGTCCCTCTGGGCCTCTCCTTGACCCGCGCTAGGGCGGTTGTGACCCCCCCTGGATTTGCCCACCTAAGGTGACGGGAGGGTATACTTCATTACAATGGATCCCGGAAAGAGGAGTGCGGAGCCTGGTGCTTATCGCCCTGCTCCCTTGTCTGTCCGCACTATTAACTGCAGAGGCCTGAACATACCTGAGCGACGGACCCATCTACTTCGAGAATTAAAAAAGAATCATATCTCGGTGGCGTTGCTACAGGAAACGCACTTCCGAACTGGGGCAGCTCCCAGATTCCATAACAAACATTTCCCGATCAATTATTTCTGCGATCATCCAACATCGCGGAAAGCAGGGGTGGCCATCCTAATAGCAGCGCACCTGGACTTCCAGAAGCTGGACAGTCAGCTTGATTCACAGGGACGCTATCTTTTTCTGAAGGGGACGATCTCGGGCATGATGTACACGTTTGCCACGGCCTACGTACCTAATGCCCGACAAGCTCAGTTCCTCAGAGGAATGCTGAATAAACTAAACAACTTCTCGGAAGGTGCACTCATCCTGGGGGGGGATCTCAACGCATCCCTGGACCCCATCATGGACACCTCCACGGGACATAGCAGTATCTCCCATCTACACTTGCGTTCTATGAAACGGTCGCTGGGAGATATGGGTCTGGTAGACTGCTGGAGGGCCCTTCACCCCATCACCAAAGACTACACCTATTATTCGGCGTTGCATGATCGGTACTCCCGCATCGATTATGTTTTTATTCGCCAACTGGGCCTACAGAGGCTCATCTCCGCTACCATAGATCCAGCCACGTGGTCAGATCACAACGCGGTCACAGTGGACCTTGAATCTCCTCTCTATCGGCCCTCGTCGTGGTCGTGGAGGCTGAATGAAGCCCTTCTACTCGATCCTGGGACACGGACCCAAATTGCCCAAGCTTTAGAACAGTATTTCCGAGAAAACTACGTGCCGGAAACCTCTCCAGTGTCGATTAGGGAGGCACATAAAAGCGTTATTAGAGGCACACTCATCCGAATAGCGTCCCACAAAAAGAAAGCAGCTGCACTCGAAATGGCGGATCTATACAAATCAATATCAGCTCTAGAACAGCAACACAAACACTCTCACCTAATGGAGACATATGGGAAACTCATGCAGGCCAGACGACAACTGAAGGATCTTCTCACAAAACGTTATCTCAATTCCCTACAACGCAATCGGGGGTTCTTCTATACTCATGCCAACAAGGGGGGGAAATACCTAGCTCATCTCCTGAAGGGGAATGCCCCCCGTTCACAGGTTCGCAGCCTACGCCTCTCTTCGGGCACCTCCACGATCTTCCCGGCTGAGATAGCTGAGGAATTTAAGAAATACTATCACTCACTTTACAATATACACGCGACAGACGACGATGTTGCTGCACTTGACGAAGGCATCCTGACGCGGAACTACTTGCGAGAGTCGGTGGAGAGGACGATCGGCCCCGATACAGCAGAGACGCTGGACGGGCTGATCACTGAGGAGGAATTAAAAACGGCCTTGAAATCGACCAAGACGGGCAAGGCACCGGGCCCAGACGGATTTTCCGTGGGGTACTATAAAGCATTCTCGACCATACTGTTACCTTGGTTCACGAAGGCTCTGAATGCGATAGCTACAGGGGAGACCTTCGGAACGGAATCCCAGGCTGCTATTATCACTGTCCTGCCGAAACCGGGAAAAGACCCCACGATATGTAGCAATTATCGCCCAATTTCCCTTCTAAATGTGGATGCTAAGCTATTTACTAAGGCACTTGCAACAAGACTCAGATTTGTTCTACCGGCACTCATACATATGGATCAGACAGGATTCATCCCCGGCCGAGAGGCAAGAGATAGCACCCTGAGGGTATTCGCAATTCAACATAGAGCGCGCACGCAGGGACAACCTCTCCTCCTCCTCTCCACCGACGCTGAGAAGGCGTTTGACAGGGTAAAATGGCCATACATGCTTACCACCCTTGGCGCTATGGGGTTGGGACAGAGGTTCCTCACATGGATACGGGCGCTGTACCACAATCCGCGGGCCGCGGTTAGTGTGAATGGGGCGCTAACGGCGGATTTTGCAATCTCCAACGGCACAAGGCAGGGATGCCCACTGTCGCCCCTGCTCTTTGCCATGTCCTTAGAACCCCTACTTCAAACTATTCGACAACATCCAGACGTTAGGGGATACTCGTGGCGAGGGGTGGAACATAAAGTGGCCGCATATGCGGATGACCTTTTGTTCTTCATTTCCTCACCTCGCGTCACCATGCCCTGCTTGATGGCCGCGCTTGAGCAATTCGGCACAATATCAGGTTTCAAACTTAACCTGTCCAAATGCGAGGTACTTAATATTACCATTCCGGAAGCTGAATATTGGGCTTTGGATACCCTGTTCCCCTTCCGCTGGTGTCCCAGTAAAATGAAATATCTTGGGATATGGCTCACGTCGGACCCGAGCGACCTATACCCTCTAAACTTCCCTCCACTCTTGAAGACGATCCTGGCGGACCTGGAAAGATGGGCATACCCACACGTTTCATGGTTTGGACGAATCGCTGTCCTTAAAATGAATGTTCTACCCAGGCTCCTGTATGCATTTCAAACTCTACCCTGGGCCATTCCTCCACATTTCTTCTCCACACTGAGATCGGCAATTCTCCGCTATGTCTGGAAAGGCGAGAGACCGCGGCTCCGCCACGATCTACTTTGCTTACCACGATGCCGTGGGGGACTGGCATTGCCAGATTTTAAAAAATACCACCAGGCCACGACCCTCCAGCGCATCCTGGAATGGCATGCAACCACGCACCAGAAACAGTGGGTGACACTGACTAAGGATGGGCAGGAGGCACAACTGAAATACGCCATCTGGGCGGGAAGACCTATGGCAGTTGACAAGGGGAACTCGGTAGGCATCATAACACAAACGCTCATCAGCTGGAAACACGTGAGAGAACAACCGCATGTCTCGCCCACACCTAGTCCCTTACTCCCCATCATCCATAACCCGGCGATAGGCGGGGGCATCCCACCAAGCGCATGGCCCTTTGCAGAGAGCCGCACCCATGTTCCCATATCCACAGTCCTGCGTAATGGCGCCCTGAAATCCCTGGATTCCCTACTGGGACAATCGCCACGGACGCCTCTGCTCACACTACGTTATATGCAGGTACAGCACTAGTACAATAATGTACGCAACAAGGAGAAACTACACAGAGACCTCACCTGGTTTGAACGGCACTGCGAAAGGGGCTCATCGCTGGGAAAACCTATATCCACCCTCTACCAACACTTGGTGGTGGGACACTTGACAGAGAATAATGTCTTCCGCAGGCAATGGGAGACTTTGTTAAGTACTGCCTTTACGTCCCAGCAATGGGAAACTGCGCTGCTCTGGCAGCACAAAAGCTCCATCTGCACTCAATACCAGGAAACGAACTATAAACTACTGGCCCTATGGTACCGGACACCCATATTACTCCATAGGATTTTTCCAACGACGCCCCCGACATGCTGGAGGTGTCTTGAGGAAAGGGGCACGATCGTACACATTTGGTGGGACTGTCGCCTTATAGTCCCATTCTGGGACATGGTCAGGGATGCGATCGTCGAAATCTTGGGAGCGACGGCGGAATGGACGGCGGCGCTAGCCCTCCTACATATTTCGACGCTGTCAATTGCTGGATACAAAAAATCGATCCTGCGCCATCTCCTTAATGCGGCCAAAGCATTGATCCCCCTATACTGGAAGAAGACAGAGATTCCCAAGAAGGAAGAATGGATTCGTAGGGTGGAGGAGATTCAGGGAGCGGAAGCTACTCGGGCCTCGTTGCTTGGTAGGGGGGACAGACATGCGGAGCAGTGGCAACCATGGTTTGCATTCATATCTAATGGCCACTGAGAGTTGGAAGAAAGGGCACCTGGCGCGGCGGGGTTTGACCACCCCTCCCCTCCATATCCTCCCTAAACCATCTATAACTGAACTTGGGAGCAACTCTCCTATCCTATTCTACTCTCTCTCTCAATTCCTTTTCTCTCTCCATCTATATATTCTTGATTCTTCTCTAGGATCCTCAACTGTTACAAACACATGACTATAATACACGCTAGATGTGGTGACACATTTCTATTAATGTAGGGGCCGGGCGATTCGGCCAGGTGGACATTGGGTTTGCCTCACACTGCCTCTCACGGAATTGGTTGAGGGTTTAGGGTCTCATACACAATTGACTTGAGTGGGGATGTGGTGTTTGGTAGAATAGCGGCGGTCCGCATGACCGCTAACGCACACACATACTCCTACAAGCGGGTGACGCAGTGCCTCATAGCCACACGAAGACCCATGATATCTAGCTATACCCGACCTGGACTGCACCTCGCTATAGCGACGCTATATCACAATGCCTCACGTACCCCACCACAACTAGTAGGGTACACTTCAGACACGTAGCGCACTACACAAAGGTGACTTCTAGCTGTCCGCTCTGTTATGCGGCGCATTAGGATGGTGTCATTATATGTTGAACGCTGTTTATAACACTACGTCTTCCTTGCCGAATATGTATATGTCATGTATAATTCTGTATGTTAACAGTTCACTTATTTTGTATAATACTTTTTCAGGTTTCGAGCAATTAGGACCTGCGAGTCCTCGCTTACGAATATGTCTGTACACTTGAACCTCTGACCTCGTATCATACTAATAAAACAGATTTATAAAAAAAAAAAAAAAAGTAAAACAATACAGGGGACTTACCTTTTGCTAGACAAAATAGTGCAGTACTATAAGATATTAAGTGACGAAGGACAAACACTGTGCTCTGCTAAGGCCACACTGGGTCCTCCTCGAGTACAACTGTATGAAGTATTCATATAAACAATGCAATAGGCAGGAATTAAGGGCGTAAAAAGAAAGTAAAAACGTAAAAAGTAAAAGTGGAAAACAATCAAAACAAAACATCAAAACAATCATCTGTCCACCCGTATAATATAACTCTACGTGGGACCAAACTACATCAGAAATGATTTTGTCCATATAAAAATAAACTCAGCATTAATCCCTACTGACATTCATAGATACATTTATTTCATCTTATAGAACATAATTAATTACGTTAATTACATAGTAATAGATTCGAGTACATTCAAGAAAATAATTGAACTTCTTCAGTGGAAAAAGTGGCAGCAATTCTTCAGTGAAAAATCCCTATTTTCTATGACGAAATTGTTTGGACTTTCTGGTATCTAGATTGGCATGTAAACATATTTTATTGATACATGGGTACATATAGGTATAGACCTGTAATCTATACAAGGGTCCACTTTGTACATATCGCTATTGTATGTCAATCAATTATCTTAGCAATCAACCTAAAGACTTTTATTGTATATTTGTTACATATACACAGTATTCATAATATACTGGCTAATTCTATAACGTCAAGAGACAGCCCAATTTACTTGTAAGGAGTGGTTTCAGACAGGTTAATTAAAATAATCAAAATCCGTTATGTATGATAGCCATATGCATGATGATAATAACAGTTAGAGTTGCTTCAAATATAAGGGATGTTCACTTGCAGTGTTTTGAGTTGTTGAAGCACATAGTTTTGTAAACAGGATATTTTGTCGTAATGGAAAATGCTTCAAATTTCATCTTCAAATTGCTTCATTTGTAGAAGTTCAAACTGCAGTATTTTTTAAGGCTGCTCTGTCACCCCCCATATAAAAAAATGAGTGTTTCATGAAGTCGGAATCTTTATGAAATAATCAGATTGACGGTCTTTGAATTTCACTGAAATAAAGATATACTGAGACAAAGTAGGGACGTTGTGTCAGTATTTCCCCAACTCTTGACAAGCTTGACAAGAAGCCATCACTAGTGACAGATGTAGGGAAATAAAGCTCTCTCTATGGAGGATCTCCCTGCATTCTCTATAGACCTTAATGCTGTACATGCGCGAGAGTACATCACTGACGTCAGCTCCTGACCGGCTGAAGCACCAAGAGCTGAAAAAGAACGTCAGGAAGTGAATGTTTTCTGCAAGGGACAGGTTCAGGTAAGTAAATCTCACTTTTCCCTGCCTTTCATGGCGACCTGACCCCAGGTCAAGTGATGTCACCATCGGCGGTCTTTGCAAATTAAGTCGCTGATGCTCTCAGCCAATCAGTGACTCACGATTTACAAAACTGCCTTGGAAATAAATGTACCTTTTTCAAGCCAGTTCTGTAAATGGAGAGCCAGTGATTGGCTGAGACCATCAACTAACCATTTTCAGCCAATCAGCGGCACCCCGCGTTTCCTAAAACTGAAATTCCAGAAGCCAGTTGCCCTCTGGGGGTAGCTGAGATCGGAGCTGGGGCAACTTTGGGATTAAACTGTTCTCGAGGGTAAGACTGCGCACCATAACAACCTCATTTAAATGAAGCTGTTATGGTCCCTAAACTGTCCCTTTAACACTTTCATGGCTGGGCTATTAGACAGAGAAGTAGGGGGGGGGGAGGCGTGGAGGCAGAGGAATACAGTTTTGTATTCCTAACACTATAGTGTTCCTTTAAGAGCTTGTAAACTATTTTCTTAAATGATGTTGAAGGAAGGGAGAAGCACAGGATACTATTAAATTACATTGCACTTCACAATCCTTCTTATCTATATACATTGGGATGTAGGATCTACATGCTTCAAGATATCTCGCATGGTTCTTTTATGCAGTCACTATTAGTTTCTCTTCGCTTATTTTGTTTTAATTGCTGTTCTGCTGTCTGTAATTATTAGCTACAGTTCAGCCCTCTCTATTGCTGCACCACTTTACATATGTATACGAGAAACATGCCCAGGCATCAGGAGAGATTACCTAGTCTTGGGCTATGCAAAAAAAACAGATTTCTAGCTGTTGTCAAACTACAAATCACAGGAACCTTTGCCAAAACATGGCAAATGGCTGGTAAATTTACATGCATAGAGGACTGGCATATTTATACCTCCCCCAAGGACTTTTTTCGAACATAATTTGTGTATAACTTTGCTGTATCCAGAATTAGGTTCTCCACATGCAATGTATACATAATATAAATACATAAAGACCTGATTACGCAGATGTACTTAGACATCTGAAACACATTGTATTAAATTTTCTATAATTACATATTTACAGTTCATCATATATACCTTCTGTTATACATTATTTTATTATTAAGTTATTATATTACTTATAACGTTTGCTGTAGTCTGTTCTATAATTTATTGTATTTATAATTTATTCCATTTACATTGTATTATACTTTCTTTATTATACTCTTATACTCAGTGGTGGAAGTAATGTGCTCTGGTGCACATATATTTTTGGGATTCTCCTGTAGAACAGGGGTTGCCAAAAGGTAGATCCTCAATTGCCATAGCTTCCACGATGCTTTGCCAGTTATGGATCTACCATTTGCCCATCCTTGCAAAGTTGTATTTGTGAGCAGTGCCTGTGTGTGAACATATGTGTGCTTTTATATGGAGTATGTGTGTGTGTGAATGTTTATTTGTATACAAACAGAAATGCATTGTTTATTTGTTTGCAAAGAGAAATGCATTTGTTTGTAGTATTGGGGCTTGAATACAGGGGTATGGTTGTGGGTAGTGTTGGTGTTTTAATGCAGAAGTGTGTTTGTAGTGTTAGTGTTTGCATGCAGAGATGTGTTTGTGTACAGTGTTGACGTATGAATGCATTTGTGATTGTGTGTAGTGCTAAAGTTTGAATGCAGTTGTGTGTTCTGGTGTAGTGTCGGCATTTGAAGGCAGTGGTGTTTTTCTGTGTGAATGCAGTGGTGTGTTTGTCTGTAATGTTGAATTTCCTTGCATATTCACATGTAGAAATAGAAACATAGAATGTGACAGCAGATGAGAACCATTCGGCCCATCTAGTTTGCCCAATTTTCAAAATACTGTCATTAGTCCCTGGCCTTATTTTATTTCTTGGATAGCCTTATGCCTATTCCACACATGCTTAAACTCCCTCACTGTGTTAACCTCTGCCACTTCAGCTGGAAGGGAATTCCATGCATCCACTACCCTCTCAGTAAAGTAATACTTCCTGATATTATTTTTAAACATTTGCCCCTCTAATTTAAGACTATGTCCTCTTGTTGTGGTAGTTTCTCTTCTTTTAAATAACATGCATTGTCACACACATATAGATTGCCACATACAGAAGCACACAAACACGGACACACAGAGATGCACACAGACAAATACACATAGATCTTCTCCAAGAGAGACACACACTCATGCACACAAATATTTACACACACATACACACACACACACACACACACACACACACACTGACATTCATGCATAGATCCACACACTGACACACAAGCACAGATACAAACACAGAACCCCAGTATGACCCCATACTGTACAGGGACATTCAAATTGAAAAAGCCGCTATTTAGTAATGCCTGAATTTTGCAATTCAGATGAGCTTAAATTAGGTCTGGATTTCAGCCGGACCAAACGCTGCTAGATAACCGAAATCTGGACCCGAATGGCTCAAATCCAAATTAAAAGAGTCCAATCTATTTGCCTAGCAGCCAGCGGGCGAATTGTTTAAAAACCCTCGGCACAATGATGGTTAACCATGTTGTGGCTTGCCAGCGCTTGCTAACCATCTGTCACATTTGAGTAAAAATAAATAAATAAAACCTATTGGGGCTGAGTATGACCCCCATTATTACTATAAGGGAAGGCACGTGGCTGGTGAAGGCATGTCTACTAACCATTAGCGACCAACTGGGGAGCCATTGATGCCCAGTCAATAGAAAGGACCCGATCCCACAGATCCTATTTTACATAGGGTTCTGATGTGAAAACAATGATTTTAACACTGAATGCATCCGGGCAATTGCTGGAGGTCAGACAGTATTTGGCTTTAGTAAATATGGGAGCTGCCATTACGGGGGAATCTGGACATTTTTGACCATTGTTTAATGAATAACCCTGTTTGTGGCAGCTAGCAATCTGTAGCTATGTGATGTGAGGCAGTCAAGAAAACTGAATTTACATAGCAAGGACATAATTACCAACATGTGCTCAAAGTAATTCTGTTACCTCACATTTTGTTTAAATAAATATTTTTTTTTTAACCTAATGGCTAATACCATCTTCAGCTAACCAAGAACTTAATTCACCAGGTGAATGGTGATACGAGTGATACATTTTGAGTCAATGATTGACTTGTAGAATGTAGTCTAAACAGTTAAAATTTGGAAGAGCTGGAAGTTTTGTGAATGCTATATGGGTGCAGTATGCAGACGGCCATATTGAAACTAAATCACATTTTGTGATTTCTCACAAACCTTTACTAATGATTAACAAATAAAAGGTTATTAGTCCCCTCCCAGGCTTGTACTCGCTTGCAAATGTTAAAGGGTAACTGAAACTTTCACGTATTTTTGATAGGAAGTTTACTTATCTCCAGTGTTTAACAAATATGAATTTGTAAGGTGTGAAAAATAAATTAAATGTAGAAATTCAGACTGCTCTATCCTGCACTTGGGAGCCTCCATCTTGGCTCACTGTCAGTCATTGTTATGAGCTCTGTTATGGGAGTTGCCATGGAGAAGGCATACAGAGAGGGCCAGAAATTATCGAACAATGTTTCTACTTTTCCTCTTAATTTTCAATGCATGGACTGAATTGGATTGCAACACTATACATCTCAAAGAAAATGGAGCCTCTCTTGGGAAAAAAAAAAAAAAAAAAAAAAAAAGGTTAACATTAGATATAAATGGATAATTGTGGATAATCGACCATGGACTTTTACATTTAAGGACAAAATAGGAAAACTGGTACCAAACCTGTAATGTACAATTGCCTCATCAATTGTCCACAATTACTAGTTTAGTGAATAACCCAATTTATCTTAATTCTTCCAAACTCCTTAAACTTGACACATCCTTTGTCAGTGAAGTTTACCCACCCATCACCCTCCTCCAATTTAAACCTCTTTGCATCTCTCTTCCAGCCTCAATTCCTTTTTTTTCCATTAACGACATGGAAGCTTTTGGTGCTGTGGGCTACTGTGCAGGTAATGTCAAAAATCTGTCAATGCTATCCCTACAGGCTGTATCTGCGCCTAGACTTGCACACAACGTAACCCCCACCAGGTGCATACTTCTTTATATTCCTCCTGGCCCATACCTGACCTGTAAGTGCAAGATAATATTACAGCAATGTATGTGTATATTCTAACATTTTAGGGGCTCTTCAAGAGGCAGCAGCTTTTTTAATTTTTTTATATAAAATCCCCTTAGTAATAAGAATTATTAATCCTAGATCTGACAATTAATGATAGCTATTTCTTATTGCTGCTTTTCGCCTCTTGTTTGTATCTGCTAATCTCCTTCACTCCAGTGTGTGTCCTTGTAATCCCCATCTCTGCTTTGAATGTCTCTCCTGTTCACTATTAACCCCCCATGTGTGTCTTTCATTGCCCCCTTACCCTCGTGTGTGTCTCTTATAATCCCCTTAACCCTGGTGTGTCTCTCCTGCCCTCCTTTCCCCCTTGGTAGACGGGTACTCTAAGCAAAATAGCCATTACAATGCGATGCACTTGTGGCTAGTCCATAGGGGCAGATGATGCAAAAAAAAGTTGTGTTGGTCAGTTCGTGGTTCATCCACGTGGCATTTTGGGTTGGACACATTAAGACCATGCGATCATTTTGGGATAAACAATTCAGATGAGCCAAAAGAGTGCAAAAATTGGCCAATGGGTGTACTGCAAAATATATACATAACAGAAGTATTAGGAGTATATTTTGCAATGCACTGATAGGCCCATTTTCTCATCGTTTGGTTCGCAAATCAAGTGAGAAGAACTAACCAATAGAGGGGAAAAAGAGGAGGAGCAGTGAAAAAAATATCTACATTTATATGTTCTATATTTATTAAATATATACTACATAAATATAGAATGTTTTATTTCTTTTTACTGCGCCTCAATTTGCGCTACTGCTCACTTCTCCCTTGATCTGTAAATAAAATTAACATTTAATGACTGTCCCCTAATCATCATTTTTTCCCATTAATTATCTCTTTTTTGGCGCCATGTGTGAAATTCTGAATCATAAAACAAACAAAGCCTGTTTCATTTTTTTCGTGTTTTGTCCATTTAGCGTTTTGGACTTATAGGTCGTGAAAGAACTGCCACTCACCCGAAATTCAGACGAATTGCAATTCACTTGAAAGAGCATGCACACGTTTACTAGATATGCATAGACTTAGAAACTCCCAGATCTACTATACATAGACTAACTGTACATATTCACACACACATGCACACACAGGTACAGATACACACACAGGTGCACACTCTCAGACACACACAAACGCCTGTTTTCCTTTCCCCCTTAAGAGAGGGGCACTGTACTGTACGCAAAATAGTAATTACAATTTGATGCAATGTGGGCTAGTCCATAGAGGCAGATGATGCAAAACAAATAGTGTTGGTCAATTCGGTACGAATTCAGACAAACTGCAATTCACTTGAAAGAGCATGCACAAGTTTACTAGACACACAAAGACTTATAAACTCCCAGATATACTATACATAGATATATACTGTACATTTTCACACACACAGGTACAGATACACACACAGGTTCACACTCTCAGACACACACCAACATATATACTCCTAGACACACTCTAACTTACACACTCCCAAACATAAACACAAATTCATGCACACATACAGTTTCACATTTCTAGGTATTGACAGGATTACATGTCCAGTTGTCCTGCAATTTAAATCTAATAACATATTATAAATGAAATTAGGGTGTATAACATCTCTCAGCACATCTAAGTGCATGAATGTATCAATACAATACTTTCGATTGTAATCTCTTTTGGACAGGGCGCTCTTAACCTAGTGTTTCCGTTTGTAATGCGTGTTTTGTTACAATTAAATGTTTATCTTTTTACCTAATGTACAGCCCTGCAGAATATGTTGGTGATATAAATAACTGTAATTGTAATTGTATGCAATCATTTGTCTCTGTTTGTGAATGTCTAAATGCAATTACGTAACAGTATCTTTAAGTAATTATTTGCATCTCTGTATATATACATACAATTTTTTTTTGTATCGATGTTTGTGCAACCGTGTGTCATGTGCATTTGAGAACGATTACATATCGGAGTATGTGAATACCCATCTTCACTTTTGTGTAAAAGCAGTTATATATAACTTAGTGTACAAACCTGAAATTGTGCAAATGTAATTGTGTTAACGGCAATATGAATATTGGCATAATTATGTAGATAACTGCATATCTGCTAATGAATGTATTTGTATATATATGTAGATGTAATTGTATTTGTATATCTGTGTGTGAACAGACTGGTATTTGTAATAATGTAACTATAACCGTCCATAAACATTTATCTATAATTCTGTTTCATTTTGTGTGTGTGAATTTATGTATCTATATAGATGTGCATTTATCTGCACATTGGTATGTTTTTGTAAGTGTATCTCGGTGTAGGTATATTATTACTATCAATACATGGGTGTACATACATATGGGGGTTAAAGATAATTTTTTTTTAACAAATTAAAACCAGTGCACATCCTCACACAAATGACCAATCTTGAAAATCTACTTGATTTAAATTCACATTATTAAATTAAGCTCGTTCAGGGGTGTGCTTCGTATTTTGTGTATTTCTGTGTCTCCTTTTATGGCAGCCTCCGATGAGTAATGGCAATAGGAATGTTACTGACTTAAAGCCAAGACTGCTACGGAAACTGTGCAAGTGCGTGTACTGGTATCACTGTGTGGGCCTATCTCCTTGTGTGCAATGTATTTAACACGTCTATTCGAATAAAATATGTAAACAGTGTGCATGGAAGTTAATCTACTTTTTCACTGTGTAATATTGCATTTATTATACAGGTGATACTCGAAAAATTAGAATATCGTGCAAAAGTTCATTTATTTCAGTAATGCAATGTAAAAGGGGAAACTAATATATGAGATAGAGGCAATACATGAAAGCAAGATAGTCCAAGTCGTGATTTGTCATAAGTGCGATGATTATGGCTTACAGCTCATGAAAACCCCAAATCCACAATCTCAGTAAATTATCACCTGTATTTCTAGAATAGTCAAAATATAAGCAAGTAAAATGGTGCCTTATTGTAAACGTGTATGGTGTTATTGTGTTTGTTTAAAACTGATGATGTTGTGCCTACTCTACTACTAGTGACGGGGTATGTGGTTAAAGTTACGTATCAAGGCAAGAATTATGAGTTCCTGAAGAATAGTCAGCATGTATATACCAAAATACATATACCAAAGATGATGCTTTGTCAGTGAATAGTGACATTATTGTTCTACGATGCTTTGTCAGTGGATACTGACATTATTTTTCTACAATGCTTTGTCAGTGGATAGTGACATAGCACTGACATTAAAGACTTACATCAGGACACAATAAAACTAAAGCAGAAAAAAGGAAGGATAAAGATAATGAAAATGTAAAATTGTGAGACAATAATCGCAATCAACAGAAACATTTCACCGACACTAGCAGCTTTCACAACAAAAACAATTTTCTAGCAAATTAATTCATAAAATTAAGCCTAGTAAAGGCTATTCACTATTAGATTAGCTATAGTTGCCTTTGGGGAGTATACACAAAGTTTTTATTGTTGTAGTGATTTTAAAGTGCAGCACCCACGTATACTTCAACTTTTGTTGACACAGGTATATTATGAGCGTTTGCTCTCCCCAGAGTGTGGTCGTTTTAAGGCCAAACTGTAAATCACATAATAGCATTTGTGTGGGTGCTGATGTGGCTGCCAATGAGATGTTCTGCTTGCCAGGAGATCTGGTGAAACCCAAAAATGTTTTAATTAAAAGGAAACATCATTGTGTTGGCAGTACATAGCAGTTATGAGATAAAGCATAATTTAAAAGAAGAATTATGTCTTCTGCTTAAAGACACAAGGAGGACTTCTGGCTATCTTTATGCAACCACAAAGCACAAGCACCCCAACGATTAGTGCAACCTACCACTAGATTGTTAGAATCAAGGATCAGGGTGATGATGTGCTGCCCCTTTAACCCTCTAAAGCAAGGACAAGAATATAGACACTTTGTCCACCCCATGGTCACTTTAAACTTTGACTGAACCTCTATTCAAACATACACTCCCAAACAAACAAAGGTGAAACTTCACAAGCATTGACACCGGAGACAGTTACAGAGCACTCACTGAGTGATGACTTTTAAGAGGTAATCAGCTACTGGTGGCATATTTAAAAAAATCTTTTTAGCATCAAATAACAAAATGGCAAGCACACACTGTATCAGGAAATTGTAGTCATACAATTTTATTTTCAAGATCTGCCCTCTCCATGTCTCGCAATCGGAGGTTTGAACAGACCAAAGATGAGGGTCAATGTGAAAGCCACTAAGGGATTTCATCAGAGAGTCCTTGTACAACTTATTTGTTGCTCCTCTGTTGAGGGGACCAGTGGTGAGTTCGCCATACATCACATCATGTAGATGATGATCTTCCATTCTGGAGATAAGCGCTGCCCAGCGCCGCTGAGACTTCAAAAGTATAGCCTCGATGCTGGTTATTTCTGCCTGTACGAGAACTTCCATGTAGCACTGGTGAAAGCGCTTAAGGATTCGTAGGTGGTGCCATTAACACAAGCGGCCACATCCCCTTTCTGAGCAGAACTAGCGATGCAATCGCATCACTGACCTACCCCCTTTACCTCTCTTATGACTTAGTGCAATGTGTGCCTTGGTTGTGCCTGGATTAAACTGGATTGTGATCACCATTTTTAAATCTTTAATATACATTTTAAAAAAGCAGAGCATCAATTGGCAAAAAAGTTGACATGAGTTATAGGTAATTTTCCATGTATTAATCAATGGTGTAATTTGTAATTTTCAGGGAAGTTACCTTTAAACTGTGTAGTGGCATTTGGCAGCTATCCTGTGATGAAACCTATAAAGTACCCGTCAAGAGCCTCTGTTCCTCTTTGCCAGTGTTGAACCACCATGTGCCACATATGCAGCTGCCATTTTATTATGCAGCCCATGAAGAAGCGTAGCTAAGGGGAATGGACCTTGACATTGCTAGGAGACAGGCAAGTAACGTGTGTAATTTTTTGGAAGGGCTAAGAGAAAGTAGGGGAGGGGTTTTGGCTATGGGAGTATATATAGGGTCCATTTTAGATTAGGGGCTATCTTAACTAAGGCCGATGTAGAATCAGCATTCCGGCTCTTATTCCTATTTATTCCTTACTCCTGTCATCATTTGTTGGGTTGGATTTTTGACGGGAAATACTTTGTGGATCTCTGTTTGCCCATGGGATGTTCCATCTCATGTGCTTACTTTGAAAAATGTAGTACTTTTTTTGGAGTGGGTAGTTAAGATTGAGGCGGGCACCAAGTTTGTTGTACATTATTTGGATGACTTATTGTGTGTCGGCCCCGCAGGTTCGGATACCTGTAGGATTGGACTGCGGACGCTGGAATGGGTGGCTCACGGATTCGGGGTACCGTTCTATGTGCCTTAGTTTCTTAGGGTTCGAGATTGATACCGTCGCAGGTGAATACCGGTATCCGCAGGATAAGCTGGACACTCTTTGTGAGACTATTGCGGAAGTACGTGGGTCTAAGAAATTGACTCTGTGAGCTTTGCAGTCCTTAATTGGGCTACTGAATTTTGCTTGTTGGGTGATCACTATGGGTAGGGTGTTCAACTGGGTTTTTGGCCAAGGCCACCTGTGGGGTGAATTTACCTCATCACTTTATCTGGATTTCGGGTCCGATGAAGGAGGACTTGGGCGTTTGGGAGGTGTTCCTTCGAGATTTTAACGGGAAGGTTTTCTTTCAGAAGAAGGCAGTTTCATTGCCGGAGTTAGAATTGTTTACTGACACGCCAGGGAGTGTGTGTTTTGGGGCCTACTTTGCCGGCCAATGGTGTGCATAAAAATGGGCGGCAAACTGGTCCTCAAGCTCACTTATTAAGAATGTAGCCTTTTTAGAGTTGTTACCATTGGTGGTTGCTGTATCCTTATGGGGGCATGTTTTGAAGGACAGGAAGGTAGTTTTCTTTACTGACAGCATGGCAGTCGTGGATGCGGTGAACAACTTATCGGCTTCTTCGGTCCAGTTGTACGACTGCTTTGGCATTTTGTTTTGAGTTGCATGCGATTTAATGTTGTTTTTCGTGCATGTCATGTGCCTAGTTTCCTGAACGTAATTGCTGATTCGCTTTCTCGTTTTCAGTAGGTGAAGTTTCGGGAATAAGCTCCGGGAGCGCAGGTGGAAGGTTTGGCTTGTCTGGATGAAATGTGGCAGCTAGGGACTTCTTACTTGGAGGACGGATCAGGGATTCGTTGGCGCAGGGCACATGGGCTGCCTACATTAAGGTTTGGGATTCATGGGAAGGAACATTGGCGTGTACGGATGGGCATCATTCGAGGGAGGTTCTTTTTTGTTTTCTTTGTCAATTGTTCATTCCTGGGGCTTCTCTGTCAGTAGTCGATCGGAATATGGCTGCATTTGCCTTCCTCTTAACCCCTTAAGGACACATGACATGTGTGACATGTCATGATTCCCTTTTATTCCAGAAGTTTGGTCCTTAAGGGGTTAAATTAAACGGATGGGAGGACCTGACGAAACACTTCCTGGTTCGTCAGGCCCTAAAGGGTTTTCAGAAAGGGAAGAAAGCTCCAGACTCTCTGAGGCCAGTGTCTTTTGCGTTGCTCCACCGGCTGGGGGTAATTGGGGGTATTACCGGATATTTGTATTTCTAGTTAGGAGGTTTTACTGTTTTCGGTTGATTTTGTTTGAGACTGTTTTGAGGAATTTCGAGTCAGTAAACTGGCAAGTAGTATCAAGCTTTGGGGAGGTGGTCTCCAGGCCTTGGAAGTGGAAGTCTGGGGTGATAAGGTATCGATTCACCTTCAACGGTCAAAAAATGATATCGTTGGGAAGGGATGCTTAATTACCTTTATTCCTTAGCAGGGACACTTGCCTATCCGGTGGGCTGTACTTTGGAGTACATATCAGTCCGTTCCAACATTAGGGGATCTTTCTTCCTACATGAGGATGGTTCCTCCTTGTCGAAGTTTCAGTTTTTTTGTGTTTTTCATCTCAGTTTCGGGAAGTTGGGTAGGAATGCGTCGCAGTTTGGTACGCATTCCTTTCGTTTCGGGATGGCGAAGGAGGCAGCCCGGTTGTAGTTTTGCGATGAGTTGGTAAAGAAGATCTGGCAATGGGAATCAGTTAGGTTCCGGTTCTATGTGTGTCCTGATCGTTTGGTGTGATTCATGGGTTATGGAAAGGGGTTTTGTGGAATGTTATGGTGGCGTTGTTTCCTTTCTTTCTACAGGATGGGTCGCCTTCACTGGTGCTATGCTAGGGATCCTACGGTGATTGCTAGGTGTCGCCATATGATCAATCTTTTAATAGCAGTCTATATTAAATGGTTGGGGGTGGTTATTCGGCACCAAGAGTTGGAAACGATGCTTCCAGGTTATTTCCGGTGTGATGGGGTGCATCTCTCAGATGTGGGCATTGATTTCTTGAATCCAGGTTTTCAGCACGGTCTCAGGCAGTCGTTATTCAGGCGGGGTGGGGGCGCTCAGGTGACTTGAGGAGGTCAAGCTCTGTTCTGTGGCAGGGGATGGAGAGAGAAATTGGGGGGTAGGTCCGCTCAACAGGTGGGATATATATATAGTTTAACTTCAGGAGCAATAGGACATTTGGTTTGGTTTTGGTAGGTTTCAGCTCGTCGGTAGCTCGGAACCTGGGTGTGTAGGGGTATCTTGGTATACCCCTACAAGTGGAAATGGATGCCCTTGGTGGCTGTGTTAACTGGTTGTGTTATATTAATGCTATATGTTTATATGGATGTATTGATGTTAACAGAGGCATAACTAGAAGCCATGGGGCCCCGGTGAGAAAATTGGCTTGGGGCCCCCCAGTCCCTCGATTATATTGTATCCTACTATACTGTATTGCACTATTATTGTGTTTTTTTCCGTTATTCTAAGGTCTAAAGTATTACACCATCTGAAGATTTATGTACGTATAATTTGTGGGCGCGTTACTTTTTGTTCATTCACAAGGTTTGGGAATCCTTGCACTGTGTACTGCAGCCCACACCAACAGATCTACTAAGCTATAGTGAGCGCCTATTACCTTTGCTTTTTATTCAGTCCCTCAAAGTGTCTCACCCCCCCAGCCTCTCCATGTGTCTCATTGCCTCCCCCAGCCCCTCCATGTGTCTCATCCCCTACCCCCAGCCCCTCCATGTATATCATGCCCTCCCCCAAGACCCTATATGTGTCTCATTCCCCCCAAGCCCCTTAATGTGTCTCATTCCCCCCCAAGCCCCTTAATGTGTCTCATCCCCCCCCAAAACCCCTGCATGGGTCTCATTCCCCCCAGGCACCACCATGTGTCTTTCTGCCCCTCCACTCTTGCCCTTCCATGTGTCTCTTTCCCACCCCAAGTGTGTCATTTGCTCCCCCCAGACTCTCGCATCACAGCACATCGCTCCATTCCTGCCGGTTAGCCTGCGACCACGGGCCCTGGCCGGTGCTGCTGTGCACCGGCCCTAAAAGTTTGCTGGCGGTCACAGGGGTCGCAGTGGCGGCCGGGCCCCCTGGCCCTGGAGTGACAGGCCCGGTTGCAGCTGCGATCCCTTTGACTGTGGCAGTTACACCACTGGGTGTTAACTATGGTGGGGTCATTGTCTATGTAAAAAGTTATATGTAAAAGTTATAGTGCTGTAATGTCATTAAGTGTTGTTGACAATGACCTTTATTTATTTAATTAAATACAATTTCAAATTAATTTTCATATTAATAATGAAGCTGTGATCATTTTAACCCAGCTTAAAGATGTCTGTGTTTTATGGGTGTATAGGAGTCATATGGGTTACGGTTACCAAGCTGCCGATAAGGCGACTATGCGTATGTCATGCAGGTTATGTGACTGGTGCACCTGCAATTCAGGCACCAGATACTGCCTTGAGTTGCTTTATCAAAGTGCTAATTGTCAGACCTCATATTGTTAATTGGCAATCAATCTAATATTTAAAATAATTACTTTAACTAATTTCTTGTGTGGTGTTTTTCACTATTTTGTCCATTTTTCTATATTTTACACTTTGAAAATAAGTGTATATACGCCTGTCAGTGTGAGAAACCTTGTATTGATTTGTGTTGGAGGAGGAAAAGGGGTTTCTTTGGCAGTGTCTGTGGAAAACATAACGTCTGATCTGGAGAAATAATGAAACAGTCCCAGAGAGAGGGAGAGAGAGAGGGGAGAGCATTGGGGATAAACACAGATGGAGAGGAGGGAAGCGTGAAGTGAGAGGAAAGGAAGAGAAGGTAATTAGTGTAAAAAGTGAGATAAAGTGAGGTGAAGGAGGAACTTTAATAGGATGCTTGCACTTCCATAACTACTTGTATATCTTTCATAGCTTTTTGGTCCCGTCTCCCTTAAAGGGACACTAGAGGCACCCAGACCACTTCCAGAGAAACTGCAATGTTTACACTGCAGCACTAAGTCTGCCTCCAGTGGCTGTCTCCCAGACAGCCACTGGGGGCACTTCCTGGATTAAAACGGACCTTTGATTTGGTATCAGACGACGGACGTCCTCACGTTTTGTTTCAATGCTTTCCTCTAATGCGCACGCGTCATTTGCCGCACATGCGCATTAGCAGCCGCACGACGCGGGATGTCGGAGGAGGAGCCACCACCCAGTGCCAAGGGACATCGGCGTTGGGATCAGGTAAGTAAATAAAGTTGTTTTTTTTACCCTTTATTTAACGCATGGGCTTTGTATTTGCATTCCTGGCACTATAGTATCCCTTCAATTAACTGCAATAATTACCTTTGTGGATAAACTCCAACTCTAGTGGCGGTCTATCAGATAGCCACTAGAGGGACTTCCGGGTCATCATACTTTCCTATGAGGAAATCCTATTTCAGGCGCGAACCCGTGGCAAATTGGCAATGGACTGAGGTAAGTGACAGAAGGGGTTTTTCACTCCTTCTGCACCACGTACAGCGAGCTATAGTGCCAGGAAAACAACTTTGTTTTTCTAGTGATATAGTTTCACTTTAATTATACTCATTAGTGCTGAAGCAATTTGTAAAAAAAAATCGCTGCAGTTATCACTTGTGGCTAGTGAAGGTTAAAGGGATTCTCCAGTGCCAGGAAAACATATTAATTTCCTTGGCACTGCAGGACCCTCTAGTGCCCCTCTACCTCCCACCCCCCATCCCAAGTTAAAACCCCTTCAGTGACCTCGGCGCTGGATGTCCCTCGGCGCTCCACCTACGCTCCTCCCCCGCCAACGTCAGCTGGCAGGGGAGACCTAATGCGTATGCGCGGCTGTCGGCAGGGGAGATCTAATGCGCACGGGGGGCAATGGCCACGTACGCGCATTTGACCTCCCCATAGGAAAGCATTAAACAATGCTTTCGTATGGGGATTTCGGCGATGCTGGAGGTCCTTACATAGAGTGAGGACGTCCAGCATCATTTTAAAACACTTTTCGTGTTTTACCTGCCTCTGCTAACTGGTAAGTCTCCTCCTCTAGCATCTTTCAAAACAACCATCCGTTTTGCAACATTAGTATCCATTTTAAACCAGACCACTAGGAATGGGCAGTAGTCATGCTCCCCCTTCCAAAGTTGTCCAGGGGGAAACTCTCCATTTTTATGATACACATATTTGAGAAACAATAATCACGTTTAAGAGATCTGACGTCACGCCCGGATGCTGCTAACCAATCACAGCCCTGGAAGACAGAACAATACACAGGCATCTGATGGCGCAATGCAAAGTCAAAAGAAACCCAGAAATTTTAGAGCAGACTGAGCAAGTATAAACCCAGAGAAAAATAAGCATTTTGGGGTAGGTTGCCAGACTTACTCAGAAACAGACCGATTGGTGGTCTGGTAGCTGGTTAGTCTTCCCATTATAGGTGCAGGGTGTGTGTAAAATATTTAGTGTTAAATGTTTTGTCTGCTCTCCTGCTGAGGATTGCTACCAACTAGGTGGATTTGGCTATGGAGCCTGTATAGAGCCCTCTGTTGGTAGAAACAGCAATATGCACTACCTGAATAGCAAGGCTTGTTAATTTGCATATTCAGGTAGATTTGCATATTGCTAATTCTGCAGGTAGGAGAGATATTTTGTGTTAAATATTGTCTTTCCCGCCCCTTGATAAATATGTCATCGGGTTATAATAAGTTGCTGTATGTTGTCTAATATGATTTGGTTATTTGTATTTTATTGAAGTTTTCACAGCAATCCAAGTGTAATAAACATATGGGCTAGTCCCGAGTTTTGGATGTGAGTTCCTTTTTGAACGTTGTCCTGTGTAGATTTTTAGGGATCCTAATGACAGAGTCTTCGGACCTGTTGACTGGTTGAATAATCCCTCTAGCCTTGGGATAAATCACGAAAGCTAGGCTGGATACCTGCCTGGAAGAAGGGCTGCAGCAGAATAGGCAGAAGGGACGATGCCTGCCTGAAGGGAGAGCTACGGCCTGTTCGGATAGAAAAGCCTTTGCGACTGGGGTTGAAGCGTTCCAGGCTCCCTCCCCAATGGCTCAGTAAGCACTTCCTGTCAGACAGCGGCCCACTCGGCCAAACTACATACAGTGACTGGCAGGGGGACAGCTGTGCTGTGCTTCTCCTCCTGCCCGTCACACGGCGTCCATGCGCCCCAGGCATTGTGGTCATGCAATGGCCCTGAAGTGACGGTCGGAGGGGTCGCAGCTGTGACTGTGGTAATAACGCCACTGCACCAGGGGACTCCAGACACTATAACTAGTTCAATGAGATGAAGCAGACACATTGCCTTTAACCCCTTAAGGACCAAACTTCTGGAATAAAAGGGAATCATGACATGTCACACATGTCATGTGTCCTTAATGGGTTAAAGATGCCTTTAGGCTAGTAGAGACTCATTCTAATCTACAAAAGATCACCATCCATCTCTTATGCACAAACCCTTGAATAATTTTTAAAACACAGCTTTGTGCAACAGTCAGGGAGGTGTGCAAACACGGGTAATTCCATTCATTAAAAAAAAAAAAAAAAGAACGAAGCTACTCATCATGAATAAAGGTGGCATTAGGCAATAATGTATATTAAAACCTTTTCTAAGAAACGGCAGTGTTTGCATTGCAGAGACTGCAGGGACAGTCTCTTTTTCCCAGAACCACTATATTATGATGAAGTGGTTCTAGCACTTAGAGTGTCCCGGTAAAGGCACAATGTGGATATAGGATATTAATGTAAAAATAGGATGGACATCTCCCCTTGAAATCTATTGGGAATAAACTATACAAAATAACTATGTAATAGAAAAGGTTGGGCAGGGATGTACTATAATAAGTATGGACACACATTCATCCAATCAGGATGCAGTACAAGCCAGACACCTCTCTGTAAAAGTTAGGTTTCCTGGTGCAAGCTTTAAACTATATTCCATAGAGTCATGTAAAATGCTGGTAAAACTGTGAAAGTAATCAACTGTGTAACATGTTCTAAGTGAAATTTATGACCTATAGTGCACATTCCTGCATTAAATTCTTCTCCGTATTTCTATTATCACACATACAACTGCTGTAATTTAACCTCTCACGTGATCTCTGAAACACAATCTATAACTCTTATTCAGGGGTGTACCTAGAGCATTTGGCACCCGAGCAGATCCTGTGTTTGGCACACAACTCCCCCCATCCCAAAAAAACAGACAGTCACGCACAGAGTTACAGGCAGTCACATATACAGTCACACACACACACGGTCACAGGCAGACAGTCACGCACACACACAGTTAAAGTCACACGCACACAGTCACAGACAGACAATCACACACACGGTTACAGGCAACATCACACAGTCACATGCAGACAGTCACACACACAGTCAGTTACAGGCAGTCACACACAGTCGTAGCCAGACAGTCACACACATAGTTACAGGCAGACAGTCACATATACAGACACACACAGGCAGACAGTCACACACACACGGTTACAGGCAGACAGTCAGACACACACAGTTACAGGCAGGTAGACAATCTCACACAGAAATACAGTTACAGACAGACAGTTACACACACACACACACACACACACAGTTACAGGCTCACACACAGTAGACAGTCTAGCACACACATAGCCACAGGCAGTAATACACATACAGACACACACACACACAGTTACAGGCAGGAAGACAGTCTCACACAAACACACAGTTACAGGCAGACAGTCTCTCTCTCTCACACACACACACACACACACACACACACATAGCCACAGGCAGTCATACACACAGTTACAGGCAGGCAGACAGTCACACACACACACACACACTTACTTACAGACAATGTGGGCTGGAGGAGGAGTGGATTCACTGAAGTCCTTCCCTGGAGTCTGTTAGTTGGAGAAGCAGGGATTCCTTCTTGCTTCATCTCCATGTGCAGCAGCGGGTAAGGGCAGTGTTAAGCCCTGCCCCTGCTTGGCTCTGCCAAGAATTTTATTAGCTCCGCCCCACTTTCCTTCTGTGCAGCCAATTCAGCTGGTAATTGCTGTCTCTGCGGCCCCACAACTCACACATCCCCCTCCAGCACCCAGACAAGGTTCATGGAACCCCCCTACTTGGTGGAACCCAGGGCGCCCCCCTCCTCCGTTAGTATGCCACTGCTCCTATTATCCCATATAACCTCTCCCTATAACTCCTCCTATTACTCCATATAACCTCTCTCTATAACTCCTCCTATTACTCCATATAACCTCTCCCTATAACTCCTCCTATTACTCTATATAACCTCTCCCTATAACTCCTCCTATTACTCTATATAACCTCTCTCTATAACTCCTCCTATTACTCCATATAACTTCTCTCTATAACTCCTCCTATTACTCCATATAACCTCTCCCTATAACTCCTCCCATTACTCCATATAACCTTTCTCTATAACTCCTCCTATTACTCCATAGAACCTCTCTCTATAACTCCTCCTATTACTCCATATAACCTGTCTCTATAACTCCTCCTATTACTCCATATAACCTCTCTCTATAACTCCTCCTATTACTCCATATAACCTCTCCCTATAACTCCTCCTATTACTCCATATAACCTCTTCCTATAACTCATCCTATTACTCCATATAACCTCTCCCTATAACTCCTCCTATTACTCCATATAACCTCTCTCTATAACTCCTCCTATTACTCCATATAACCTCTCCCTATAACTCCTCCTATTACTCTATATAACCTCTCTCTATAACTCCTCCTATTACTCCATATAACTTCTCTCTATAACTCCTCCTATTACTCCATATAACCTGTCTCTATAACTCCTCCTATTACTCCATATAACCTCTCTCTATAACTCCTCCTATTACTCCATAGAACCTCTCTCTATAACTCCTCCTATTACTCCATATAACCTGTCTCTATAACTCCTCCTATTACTCCATATAACCTCTCTCTATAACTCCTCCTATTACTCCATATAACCTCTCCCTATAACTCCTCCTATTACTCCATATAACCTCTTCCTATAACTCATCCTATTACTCCATATAACCTCTCCCTATAACTCCTCCTATTACTCTATATAACCTCTCTCTATAACTCCTCCTATTACTCCATATAACTTCTCTCTATAACTCCTCATATTACTCCATATAACCTGTCTCTATAACTCCTCCTATTACTCCATATAACCTCTCTCTATAACTCCTCCTATTACTCCATATAACCTCTCTCTATAACTCCTCCTATTACTCCATATAACCTCTCTCTATAACTCCTCCTATTACTCCATATAACCTCTCCCCATTGCTCCATATAACCTCTCTCTATAACTCCTCCTATTACTCCATATAACCTCTCCCTATAACTCCTCCTATTACTCCATATAACCTCTCGCTATAACTCCTCCTATTACCCCATATAACCTCTCCCTATAACGCCTCCTATTAATCCGTATAACCTCTCCCTATAACTCCTCCTATTACTCCATATAACCTCTCGCTATAACTCCTCCTATTATTCCATATAACCTCTCTCTATAACTCCTCCTATTACCCCATATAACCTCTCCCTATAACGCCTCCTATTAATCCGTATAACCTCTCCCTATAACTCCTCCTATTATTCCATAAAACCTCTCTCTATAACTCCTCCTATTACTCCATATAGCCTCTCTCTATAACTCCTCCTATTACTCCATATAGCCTCTCTCTATAACTCCTCCTATTACTCCATATAACCTCTCCCTATAACTCCTCCTATTACTTCATATAACCTCTCTCTATAACTCCTCCTATTACTCCATATAACCTCTCTCTATAACTCCTCCTATTACTTCATATAACCTCTCCCTATAACTCCTCCTATTACTCCATATAACCTCTCTCTATAACTCCTCCTATTACTCCATATAACCTCTCGCTATAACTCCTCCTATTATTCCACATAACCTCTCTCTATAACTCCTCCTATTACTCCATATAACCTGTCTCTATAACTCCTCCTATTACTCCATATAACCTCTCTCTATAACTCCTCCTATTACTCCATATAACCTCTCCCTATAACTCCTCCTATTACTCCATATAACCTCTCCCTATAACTCCTCCTATTACTCCATATAACCTCTCGCTATAACTCCTCCTATTACTCCATATAGCCTCTCTCTATAACTCCTCCTATTACTCCATATAGCCTCTCTCTATAACTCCTCCTATTACTCCATATAACCTCTCCCTATAACTCCTCCTATTACTCCATATAACCTCTCTCTATAACTCCTCCTATTACTCCATATAACCTCTCCCGATAGCTCTCTATAGTGATGATGGTGCTTGGCGTATATATGTGCAGTATTTGAGTTCTATTCTGGCTAATGTCAATTCTGGGCATATTTGGCATCTATCTTCAGCATATTGACAACATATGACCAATAGAAGCACAGCTATGCTTTCATTCTTTTGTTTGCGGGATGGAGGTATGACCATCATAGCAAGGGTTATTCTAACAAAAATAGTGTTTCATTAAAATCTTGTTGTTTGGTTGGAGTAGCCCTTTAACCCCTTAAGGACCAAACTTCTGGAATAAAAGGGAATCATGACGTGTCAGACATGTCATGTGTCCTTAAGGGGTTAAAGGGGTAGTCTAAGTACCATAACCACTAAGTCTGCTTTGTAGTATACCAACGTGCCTGGACTCTTTATCTGCCATTGCACTCCTTGGAATTTATGTTGTTCCTATGAGACACCATAGAATAATCTTTAATAATTGTTCAGGGCGTGCAGTTCCTTGTTTGTGTTTTACTTTTGCAGTGGTTATGTGTAAGTAGTACAAAACTTTTTTAATAGCATGACACTAACCTGGGTCCTCCAGGCGCTTCCAGCCTAGCCATTACAACATTAGTGACAATGTCTTTCAATGGAATTTAAAGGGACACTGTAAGCACCCAGACCAGCTTTTTAAGTCCCTATTGCACTTAGTGCTGCAATGTAAAACATTGCAGTCCCAAAGAAACTGCAATGTTTACATTGCAGCACTAAGTCTGCCTCCTTTGGCTGTCTCCCAGATAGCCACTGGAGACGCTTTCTGGATCCAAACGGACCTTGAGGACATCCTGCGCCAGATTTTTCCCAATAGGAAAGCATTGATTTAATGCTCGCATGGTGCTCTTTGCGGGTCGGAGGAGGAGGTGAAGCAGCGACCCAGCGCCGAGGGACATCGGCGCTGGAATCAGGTAAGTAAATAAAGGGTTTTTAACCCTTTTATTGACCACTGCAGGGAGTACAGCTTTGTATTCCTGGCAGTTATAGTATCCCTTTAATGGCTTAAAGAATCAGCTGACACTTTCAGCCAATGAATTCTGTCCAAATAGCAATTACATTGATCTATCCAAAACAAAAGGAGAACTTACACTTTATATAAGTAAGAAAAAAGTGGTCCGGAATGGAGGGAGCTGGGAGACCAAAGTAAATGTTGACTACTTACAGTGGGACAGCGCAAGAGGACTATTGCCGCCAAAACCACCATGCGTTGTATAGGTTAAGGTGCTTTGGGTGTCCCTTTAAAATTTTCTTCTGCTTGAGCACCCGATAAAATGCTCCTTTAAATCTAAACCTCAAACTCTGAAAATGACTCTTTCTACATGTGAAAGAGCATGTGGGACTGATTAAAAACATGAGGTTTGGATTGTGCAAACCTATAACCCAGCCACAGCCACATCTACATACACTCCTGAATAGCTACAAGCCTGGTATATGTGATTATTGCATAGAGGTTAGATGATCTAGAATGTCTAAACTGATATTCCATTTTATTTAAATGTGATATGGAAAAATAAGTGGGGGATATTCACTAAACATTGAATTATAGTGAATAGAAAAGTAAAAGAAAAAAACATAACCAAGGGTTAAATTAGTCCAGCTGTGACTATATCTGGCTTTGAGAATAATATTAAATAAAGCTAGCTAGTTTGGCCTACATCTTGCAATGTGATTTAAATTCAAAGCAATTCAGTGTTTAATTAATAAAACATGTCCCTCTTTATCTTGAGTACAACTGTGTTTGTGTATATAATGTGTCTGTCTGTTTGTCTGTAATGAATGAGTGAGTGCGCTGGAACTTGTATGTTGTGTGAACTGGCCCCAGCAGCACCCTTATATTGTATGCATGTTCAGGTGAGTGCAGCCTCTTGGTTTCATATGTAAATATATTTGGGAGTCCAGGCCAACTCCCTCGTTTTGCTGCCCTCCCAGTCATAAGTTCCTTATTCCAGGGCACTATTTAACCTTGCCCTGCAGAGAGTCCCCGGAGGAAGGATTCACAGTTAATTGGTTAATCACATAAGAGCAGGCATTAGGTTGTTACAATAGAACCTGCAAAAGATGGGTACATATGTGTTATGGCCAGGGCCGGCGCGTCCATAAGGCGGCACAGACGACCGCCTTAGCCCGCAAAAATCTAAATCCCTTTTTCAGATAACGGCAGCCTACCTCACTCTCCCTGCAGTGAGCACACAGCATGGCAGGGAAGTCGGAAGGTGTTCTATCAAATTTCCCTACCCTTTAAAATTTCCCTACCCCCGTCATTACCTGTGATGCTATCGCACTGGAAGCAAGTCCGAATCAGCTGTAGGTCGGCTTACCTGTGTGGGGCGCCTGCTCCCCACCATGGTGGGGTATGGTATTCACATGCCGTGGGCGTGTACATATGAAGTAGGAACTGTGCATGCGCAGTATCGGTGTAGGGTTTTCTAACGCTGTGAGTGTGCATGAGTCTAAATCAGCTGCGCAGGATGCATGCGCAGTATAGGGTAGGGTATTCTGATGCTGTTTCTGCGCTGACAGTTTTCCGTAACACATCGCATACTGTGCATGCGCACGGCACCCTGTAAGAATGCCATACCTCAATCCTGATGGGAGCATGCGCCCCACATGGGTAAGCCAACCTACAGCTGATTCGGACTCACTCAAAGTGCGGCAGCATCACAGGAAGTGATGGAGTTAGGGAATTTTTATGGGGTAGGAGAATTAGATAGAATACTGTCCGCTACTCATGATGTCAGCAGGAGGGCGTGGCTTCCAGTGTTTTTTCCCCAGATTGTGTCATTTGCAAACGGGCCCATCATTCCAGGGTGCCCGGCCGCCCTATCAACCCTTACGACCAGGGGCCGGTTTTACTTCAGGGCTGGTGCCTGGACACACTGAGGCTCGCAGTGGCCAACAGGAAAGGGAATGCACAGCACACAGTGCTGTGTCTGCGCACACATCTGTGTATGTGCGTCTGTGTGTCAGGGTGTGTGTTTTTATGTCAGTGTTTGTATCTGTGTTTGTAACAGCAACTGAGGAAGCCCAGGACTTGGGCGAAACGCGTTTTGCAAGTAATTTCTTTTACCCCATAGTGGACTTTTTTACTATAGCACTATTTTAGTGATTTTATCAAGTTTGTTTTGCTTTTGTGTTTATTCCATTGCACTTTGCTGTGCTGTACATCCACTTTTATTTTACCAATAAAAGGACTTAGTCCCCAAGCTCACATTGGCGTGGACATTCCCTTTTTGAAGGATACATAAAAGCACCTGCACTTTGGAAGGGAGTGGGATCCCTTCTAACTATCCCACAGGCGTCAGGATTGAGCCATTTCCGATTGGCTCCCTCCTTGTGAGTACTGAGCTATACACTGTATGTTGAAGTTTTATTTTACAGTACAATATTGCACTAGGTATTTGTACATTCATATCTCCACAGTTACTTCATCGACCTTAACACCATTGTATCTTATCCTGAACCACAACATTCCACCCACTGTATGTATATGATTTGCTGTGACTTTTAGTGTGGATAGAGAGGTTACCACACGGGTGTTTTGAGTGTCGTTGGTACATATTTGGGTAACACGCTGTGACTCTGTACTTTTATTTATATAGTGTTTGTATCTGTGTCATGGTGTGGGCATGTATCAATGTTTGTGTGTGTCAGGGTGCACGTGTGTATATGTTGGTGTGTATCTATGTGTGTGTGTACGTGTCGGTGTATTTATATGCATCTGTGTGTCACTTGGCAGATATGGCGTGGTCGTGGGAGGAGGAGGATGACTTTCACCTCTTCCCCTGTTAGATTCCCATTGTGCTGTGACATCACCCTTATACGCTGTGTAAAGCATACTTTTTAATTTATTTTGCAAATGCTGCATCCTTTCCGACTTGTAATTCGGTAACATTTCCTCCACTGTCTGCTTATACCGGGGGTCTAGTAGCGTGGACACCCAGTACAGGTCGTTCTCCTTCAGCCTTTTTATACGAGGGTCCCTCAAGAGGCACGACAGCATGAAAGACCCCATTTGCACAAGGTTGGATGCCGAGCTACTCATTTCCCGTTCCTCCTCCTCACACAGAGCAGAATAGGGACTGTTCCCCCTACATAGGGTCACTTGGCAGATATGGATTGACACCTGTCCTCAGAGACCATGATACACACTGACACAGAGCAGAATAGAGACTGTTCCTCCTACATAGGGTCACTTGGCAGATATGGATTGACACCTATCCTAAGGATCCCTGATACACACTGACACAGAGCAGAATAGGGACTGTTCACCCTACATAGGGTCACTTGGCAGATATGGATTGACACCTGTCCTCAAAGCCCCTGACACACACTGACACAGAGCAGAATAGAGACTATTACCCCTACATAGGGTCACTTGGTAGATATGGATTGACACCTATCCTAAGAATCCCTGATACACACTGACACAGAGCAGAATAGGGACTGTTCCACCTACATAGGGTCACTTGGCAGATATGGATTGACACCTATCCTAAGGATCCCTGATACACACTGACACAGAGCAGAAAAGAGACTGTTCCCCCTACATAGGGTCACTTGGCAGGTATGGATTGACACCTGTCCTCAGAGACCATGATACACACTGACACAGAGCAGAATAGAGATTGTTCCCCCTACATAGGGTCACTTGGCAGATATAGATTGACACCTATCCTAAGGATCCCTGATACACACTGACACAGAGCAGAATAGAGACTGTTCCCCCTACATAGGGTCACTTGGCAGATATGGATTGACACCTATCCTAATGATCCCTGATACACACTGACACAGAGCAGAATAGGGACTGTTCCCCCTACATAGGGTCACTTGGCAGATATGGATTGACACCTGTACTCAGAGCCCCTGATACACACTGACACAGAGCAGAATAGGGATGTGGAATAGTACCTGGGGAGTTGGGGGGGTGCCGTTGATGTGAAGCAAGACGCAGCAGCAGAAGAGGACTCAGCCGAGGAGGTTATGGAAGAGGATGGAGTAGGAGGAGTAGAGGAGGTGGCAGCAGGCCTGCCTGCAAGTCATGGCGGTGTCACCAACTCCTCTGCAGTGCCACGCATTCCATGCTTGGTAGCCGTCAGCAGGTTTACCCAATGCGCAGTGTAGGTGATATACCTGCCCTGACTATGCTTTGCAGACCAGGTATCAGTGGTCAGATGCCCCAACACCTTGCCCCAACACTGTGTGCCAGAAATGCCATCACTTCCTTTTGCACAATCGAGTACAGGTTAGGGATTGCCTTTTGTGCAAAGAAATTTCGTCCGGGTACCTTCCACTGCGGTGTCCCAATAGCTACACATTTTTTGAACGCCTCAGACCCCACCAGCTTGTATGGTAAATGCTGGTGGGCTACGGGGCGCGTGCCCTAACTACTGAAGCGAGAAGTCACCATGCGTACGCCAGGCATACCGTACGCAACATGCAGGAGGCAGAGGGAATCCTGGGGCAACTGGGTCTCCCCCCGGACTCGCTACTCACATCGAAGCCTCCAACAAACTCCACGCTCCCTCCATATTGGTGCAACGCCGAGGCTCCAACATTTGTCCCTAGAAACCTAGCCGGGACATCATGCGCAACTTGAATGGAAATCGGGACTAACAGGTCAACCCTGCTTACGGAGACTCTCAGGTCATTGATCGTGTCAAGAGGAGGGGAACAACTTCAAAAACAGATTCCTGGCAAATTCTTAAAATAAAACATGCAAACATGAATCCTGAAATTACAGAAAGACAAAACCACAAGAAGAATTTTTTGAAGACGACAAATAGCTGTGTGATATAATGTAGAAACATTTTATTCACCAGATAAAAAGAAAACAACCAACTTAATACAGTTTTTTACAACTTTGCTAGTTTTGCATTTAATATTTTAGCCAGTACTTCCTTTAGATATTGCACTGAATATAGTAAACTCTGTAGTATGTTACTTTTAGTTGCCAGAAAAGCTAAATAATAGTTTTCACATTTGGTAGATAGCTTGTGTGTGCTAATATTCATACTTGCATTTTGAATTTTAAGGCAGTATTTCTGTTTTATAAGCAGTTTTTGATATTTTTGTATCTTTTTAAACATATATTTTCTCAAGCCGCTTTGATAGATTAACATTTCTTTATTTTATTAATCAACGTGCTTAATCGCATTGGTGTACTAACTTCCAGTATATCTAAAAATGTTTTACATATTTTCTGATTTTAATTGCCATGTGTACCTTTCCTATGCCCATGTGAAACGTTTTACCATTTAGGGCCCAGAGTGAGGTCATTTAAACAGATCATACCTCGAGTGCAGAGTGCGTTTAATCCGACTCGTTAATGTTAATTATTCACTAAGCTTAGTGAAAACATAGTTGGCTTAAAGATGTTTTCTATTCAAGTTTATAACGCATTGTGCCGCCAAGGTTTCGTTAGACCTGCTCAGATAAACTAGGACCACATTTTAATTGTATACTCAGTGTAATGTGTAAACGTGGACAATCTCGACATAAATAACTAAAAAATGTGCACGGATTTATGAAAACCCCATTGTTAAAAATGTTGATGATCAGCGTGAGGAATGCTATTGGGGCACCACACGCCTGCTGTTATGATTTTTTGCACTGCAAAAATAAAGAATAAAAAAAAGAAAAAAAAGCTGGCGGGTTAATAGTTCGGACAAGCCAGCTGACATTGGCTTCTTACGCTCAAACATGTCCTGGACAGACACCTGACTGTGGGCAGATGAGCGGGAACTGCTCAAGGCGAGAGACGGAGTGGCGGATGGTTGAGAGGGGGCAAGGAGGACAGCAGTGGTTGACGTGGCTGAAGAGTCTGGACCAGGAGGAGGATGGCGGCTTTGAGTTTGTGTGCTGCTTGTACCCATGTGTTGATCCCATAGGTGTTTGTGATGTGCGATCATGTGCCTACGCAAAGCAGTTGTACCTAGGTGGGTGTTGGACTTCCCACGACTCAGTTTCTTTTGGCACAGGTTGCAAATGGCATCGCTGTTGTCAGAGGCAGACACACAAAAAAAATGCCACACTGCTGAGCTCTGCAATGACGGCATTCTGGTGGTGGACACAGCATGCGTTGATTGGCGTGCTGTCGGGCTGACCCCGGGTGCCGATGCATGCTGTCTGACTGTGCCACTAGCTCCTTGCGACGACCTCCCCCTGCTTCCAACTCGTCTCCTCCTCCTCCTCTCTGTCTCCCCATCTGAACTTTCGTCCTGTTCTTCTTCTTGCCGAGCGGGCACCCACGTGACATCCATGGACGCATCGTCATCATCAACCGCTTCACTTGTATCTGACAACTCAGCAAAGGAAGTAGCAGCGGGTACAACATCATCATCATCACACTGTACGTCCATGTGTGTAATGCTGCCTGCCTGAGACATAGACCAGATATGAGTGGCACTGTGCAGTGGCAGAGGTTGGCAGAGTACATGCTGTAGGCCTGACACACCCGCTTGAAGACAACTAACTGCTATTCAATCTATAACAGTGAAAAAAGTTTTTTGTTTTTAAAGGCACGCTATAGTCACACCAGAAATGAGTGGCAAAGTGCACTTGCAGAGCTTGGCAGAGTACACGCTGAAGGCCTGACACCCGCTTGAAGACAACTAACTGCTATTTAATCTGTAACAGTGAGAAAAGTTTTTTGTTTTTAAATGTCAAGATTAAGCTATTGTGACACCAGATATGAGTGGTGGCACTGGGCAAGTGGGCACAGTATCCACTGTGAGCTTGACACAAAAGCTGGCAGACAACTAACTGCTATTAGCTTACAGTGAAAAACTTAAACGTTTTTTGTTTTTAAGGGCACGCTATAGTGACACCAGATATGAGTAGCAAAGTGCACTTGCTGAGGTTGGCAGAGTACACGCTGAAGGCCTGACACCCAGACGCTTGCAGACAACTAACTGCTATTTGCTTACAGTGAAAAAAGTTTTTTGTTTTTAAAGGCGCGCTATAGTCACACCAGATATGAGTGGTGGCACTGGGCAAGTGGGCACAGTATCCACTGTGAGCCTGACACAGAAGCTGGCAGACAACTAACTGCTATTAGCTTACAGTGAAAAACGTTTTTTGTTTTTAAGGGCACGCTATAGTCACACCAGATATGAGTGGCAAAGTGCACTTGCTGAGGTTGGCAGAGTACACGCTGAAGCCCTGACACCCAGACGCTTGCAGACAACTAACTGCTATTAGCTTACAGTGAATAACCTTTTTTTTTTTTAAAGGCACGCTATAGTCACACCAGATATGAGTGGTGGCACTGGGCAAGTGGGCACAGTATCCACTGTGAGCCTGACACAGAAGCTGGCAGACAACTAACTGCTATTCAATCTATTACAGTGGAAAAACTTTTTTTCTTTTTAAAAGCACGCTATTGTCACACCTGATATGAGTGGCAAAGTGCACTTGCTGAGGTTGGCAGAGTACATGCCGAAGGCCTGACACCCAGACGCTTGCAGACAACTAACTGCTATTAGCTTACAGTGAAAAACTTTTTTTCTTTCTAAAGGCACGCTATAGTCACACCAGATATGAGTGGTGGCACTGGGCAAGTGGGCACAGTATCCACTGTGAGCCTGACACAGAAGCTGGCAGACAACTGACTGCTATTAGCTTACAGTGAAAAACTTTTTTTTGTTTTTAAGAGCACGCTACAGTCACACCAGATATGAGTGGCAAAGTGCACTTGCAGAGGTTGGCAGAGTACACGCTGAAGGTCTGACACCCGCTTTAAGGACACTGACTGCTATTAGCTTACAGTGAAAAAAATATGCAGACAACTAACTGCTATTCAATCTATTACAGTGAAAAACATTTTTTTATTTTTAAATGCAAGCTTAAGCTATTGTGACACCAGATATGAGTGGTGGCACTGGGCAAGTGGGCACAGTATCCACTGTGAGCGTGACACAGAAGCTGGCAGGCAGGCAACTGCCATTATATTACACAGAAAAAAAAAAAGCTAACTGATGTTCTAGCCCTAAAAAGGGCTTTTTGGGGGTGCTGTCCTTACAGCAGAGATCAGATGAGTCCTTCAGGACTGTAGCTATCAATTTCCCTATCAAATGAGCAGCAGCTACACTTTCCCTCCTCTATCTAAGAATGCAGCTTCAGAATGAATCTAAAATGGATGCTGTACAGGAGGTGGGAGGGTCTGGAAGGGAGGGTCTGCTGCTAATTTGCTGGAATGTGTCTGCTGACCGTGAGGCACAGGGTCAAAGTTTACTCAATTATGACGAATAGGGGGCGGATCAAACCGCGCATGTGTTCGCCCGCCGTGGCGAACACGCTATGTTCGCCAGGAACTATTCGCCAGCGAACAGTTCGGTACATCACTATTCAGGTTTGTTTCAATGCTCCACAGAACAGAATACCAAAAGTTCTGTGGCTTATTTATATGATGTTGAGCATATTGGAGCTGACTTTTCTTGTGCTTTTGGGTCAGTAGTGATGGAAATCTTCTGCGTTTAGTATGCACCTCACTGTGCTCACTGAAACCAAGTCTTGCTGCAGGTCTTTTGCAGTCACTCAAGGATTTTTCACAACCTGCCTTCTCATAAATCTGGTTGCAGCCATTGATAGCTTAATATTTCTGCCCCGTCTAGATAGTGCAACCACTGTTCCTTCAACTTTGAACTTGCAAGCTATGCTTCCAATGGTGTCTCTAGGAACATTCAGTGCCTTCACTATATTTTTGAATTCTGTTCCTTGTTTGTGAAGGGCGATAATCTGTTTCTTAACTTTGTGCACCATTGTTTTGCCATATTTCTAACAAGCAGTCAAACGTGACAGTCAACAAACCCCTAGCCGGTTTAAATATTTCAATGTTCCAGCTCAAATAGACCTGGTGCAATTAATGAAGCCCTTGATTAGTTGCACCAGGTGTGCTTGAGACAACACATGTAATGCATGCTGTTTTTGAGGGATTTTATTTAAGGGGTTGAATAATTTTGAAACTGGAGAAGTTATTATAAGTTGCATTTTCAATTGAATTTGGGAAAACCACTTGAAGCATATGTTGTGTTGAATTTTTCATTGCTTTTGTTTGATTTGTTTATTGTAAACAGCTTAAAGTCTGTAAATTTTGACAATAAAACCTGATTTTCAATGGGGGTTGAATAAGTTTGATTACAACAGTATGAATAAAATTTGCTCCCAACTTGCTTGCATCCAGTACAGGAAGGGGGGCAATAATACACACCCTCGGTGGTCAAGGGTGTTATCCGATTGATTCACTTGTGGTCTGGTAGATTTCCTGGTAGTCCATTGGGCTGCTCGTGGAGTCACAGGCTTTCTGGCACGGTGCTCAGTGTGTGAAACTTGGTGCCTGCACTTAGACTTCCTCACAGAATGACGGAACCATGAGGAACCACGGACCACCAGGGAAAGTTTTCAATAGGGCCGTTCAGTGAAATCTCCCTGTCGGCTCGAGGAAGGGGGCCTGATCAGAGGCAGAGCTCATTATCCGATGGCAATGCCCCTCTTCATTTTGCATCTGGGGCACATGCACTCACAACCCCTGTAGTTTTGTCACAGTTTGTATCAAATAGTTTTTGAGTGGTTTGACACAAACTGAGGATCTTCCAGGCATCGAGAGTCGCACCCTCACTCACTGTATTGTTATGTGGATTTTATCCAAATGTAATTTTTATCCAAATTTGGAAAGCTCTGACTGGGGCTCTGTGCGATGTAATGTGTATGCCATGTGTAATGTGCTAATCCTCCTAAAAACGATATCCTCTGCCTGTGCTACAATGCTGGGGGTTAAAAGCTGGAAGGAGGGGTTTCACATTAAAAAAGAATTTGACAACAGATGGCCATTGTACAATGTCAGTACATGTGGATCTTAATAGTGGTATGGATATTGCAAACGTTTGGACTTTTTACATACAAATCTTCTTACAAAATCTCTGATGAAACAAAATGAGTTTTCTTACAGTGGCAAAAAGTGCATATTCTTAGAGATTCATCCACCAGACATTTTGCCTACCTACGTACAAGCTACTGTACTATGAGATCAGGTAATTCTCACCAAGATCCACAAGACAACAGCCACCGAAAGTCACAGGAGTGACGTGTCTCATGCAGGAAAGCAATAAACGCACGGGGAGTATAGCGGAAAGTGTTTAAGATGGGGGGACCACAAAGAGTGATGCTAGGAAGAATGGAGATTATGAATAGAGAGGGCTTCATTTTAGAAGTGAATCAAAGAGTAGGTCCAGTTTCTTGGTTACCAAGTCAACTGCTCCACCTTTAGAACATTGCCCCAGAATTGATGCCCATACATTGCCCCTATCAGCAGATACCATAAAAACGAATACAGCTGCATGGATGAAAGCATGTGGGATTGGGGAAGTTTCATTCTTTGCCTCTGGTGAGCAGATGGTGAGTTTAGAAAACACCTGTAGAAGCACAAAAAAAAAGCCAAACGAAAAAACTCCAATACCATAATATAGTAAAATGATTTGGAATTTGAAAAAAGAAACCTGGAACAAAAAGAGTAGCGAACAGAGTGAGTCATGAAGTAGAGAACGGAGATAGTCATAGAGTAGAGAACAGATTGAAAAAGAGAATTCAGGGAAAGAGACAGCCCGTGTACAGAACACACTGTGAGGGCAATAAACAGAGAGAGAAATAGAGAAAAGAAACAGGAAACAGAGACCAGACTGACAGTACAAAGAATAGACAGGGGAATCGAGAGATGGAGAGACCAAGGAAGAGAGTGTGGGGAACAGAGAACACAGATACAGTGCAGTGAAAAGAGACACACATCAAATAACAGACAGAGAGAACGAGAGAGATGGTGTGCTCGGGGAACAAAGAGAGATGAGATCAAAGTGAGACAATGTTAAGTAAACTGAGTTGGACTGCAAATGATTAGCAAAGACTTTGAGTTCAGGAAACACAGAGATGATACTGTGAGTGAAAGACGCAGAGAGAGACTGCAAGTGTGGGGCACAAGGCACTGAGAGAGACTGCAAATGCAGGACACAGAATGAGACTGCAAGTGCATGGCACATGACACAGGGAAGGACTTGGAGTGCATGGCACCGGAGTGTGTGGCACAAGGCATAGAATGAGTCTGCGAGACAGAGAGAGACTGTAAATACATGGCACAGGGCACAAAATGAGACTGCCGGTACATGGCACAGCGTTAGTCTAACACTGTAATACACAGTACGCTGACTGAAAGTACATACGTACAGAGTAAGTGTGAATTTGTATGGCATGTGGCACAGAATGAGACAGTGCAGGCCTCAGGGCACAGAGTAAGACTGTACATTCATGGCACTGGGTACAATGATAACAGAGAATATGGAACTCTGGGGACAGACAAAAGCTTAGAGAGACTCAGTAGCTTGTCTTTCAGTAAATCCCTGCTCAAGTCTCAACATGTTTTTGCTCACTTGTGCTATTACAAAGGGAATCTATACCATTTGCAAATCAGACTGATCCCACCCATAAGGGCAATCCAGACCCGTAATGCCAGCAAGTTCTTTCTGCACAAGTGATCCCAGACAATCGTTACAGCCTTTCTTTTGGCCTTATCGGTGAGGTGTAGCTGATACCCCTTTAGGCACAGGGAGCACGGGATCCACTGAGAGCCTGAGAGTGAAGGGCACCTGGCACAGAGCAAGACTGCAAGAGTCTGGCACAGAATTCAGAATAAAACTGGGAATGTATAAAGAGAGGGCACAAAGAGAGTGAGTGTGAGTGTAGGACAAATGGCACAGAGTGAGACAGTGAGTGTGTGGCACAGGGCACAGACTCAGACAGTGAGCGTGTGGCACAGGGCACAAAGTGAGACTGAGTATCTGGTACAGGGCACAGAGTGAGACAGTGAGTGTGTGGCACAGGGCACAGACTGAGACAGTAAGCATTTGGCAGAGGGCACAGACTGAGATTTGAAAAAAGAGTGTATAGCACAGGGCACAGACTCAGACAGTGAGCGTTTGGCACAGGCACAGACTGAGACAGTGAGCGTGTGGCAGAGGGCGTAGACTGAGACAGTGAGTGTGTGGCACAGGGCTCAGACTAAGACAGTGAGCGTGTGGCACAGGGCATAGACTAAGACAGTGAGCATGTGGCACAGGGCACAGACTGAGACAGTTAGCGTGTGGTACAGGGCACAGACTCAGACAGTGAGCGTTTGGCACAGTCACAGACTGAGACAGTGAGCGTGTGGCAGAGGGCACAGACTGAGACAGTGAGTGTGTGGCTCAAGGCACAGACTAAGACAGTGAGCGTGTGGCACAGGGCACAGACTAAAACAGTGAGCATGTGGCACAGGGCACAGACTGAGACAGTGAGCGTGTGGCACAGGGCACAGACTCAGACAGTGAGCGTTTGGCACAGGCACAGACTGAGACAGTGAACGTGTGGCAGAGGGCACAGACTAAGACAGTGAGCGTGTGGCACAGGGCACACAGTGAGACTGAGAATCTGGTACAGGGCACAGAGTGAGACAGTGAGTGTGTGGCACAGGGCACAGACTGAGACAGTGAGCGTGTGGCACAGGTTGAAGAGAGGAACTGGGAGTGCAGTGCATGGCACATGACAGGGAGTGCAGAGAAGACCAGGATTGCTGGGGACCATGAAATTCTGGAATTAGTATAGAATATTCGGAGAGACGTTTTCTTCTGTAATGGTTTACACTGGCAGACAGCCAGAGAGGGAAATGTCCTGTGATCAGACCTGCAGGACAGTTAAAAGCTACAGAGAGACATCCCACAGATGGAATAACTAGACTGATGACTTTTTACACTGGGGGACTAAAGGCCACCCTTAACCCTTCCACTGCCAGAACAAAGTAACAAGCTCACTGCCTGACTCCATCTTACTGTGTTTCTTCCTAATTTGAGTTATTTTTACATTTCTTCTCGTCTTCCACTCCCACCCCACATACCTCATACTTCTATCTACTTTCTCCCAACCCCCAAACACCATTCTCACATCTTCCCCATACTCTCTCTCTCCTTGTCTCCCTCTCCCTGTACCCTCTCCCTCCTGTACCCATAAGAGCTCATTGCAAAGTGTGTCTAGGTATTTGGTAACAGCTCCCAGAGCAGAGAGGGAGGGGAGCAGGAGAGTGAGCCAGGAGACAATGCGGAGAGTAGGAGAGGGGGAGGAAAGGGATCTGGAGTGTTTCCTAAACTCATTGTATCTGCCACATCAGCACCGAGTCACTCAGATGGAGAGCAGATGGCAATAAAATCCTTGGAAAAAGTTACAAAGCGGTAGCACTGCAGAGCCAGAGGGGTTAATGGCGCGATGCTCTGCAGATGAAAAAAAAAAAAAAAGAGTTGTTCTGCTGGCGAAAATTGCAGTTTAACAGCAGAAATAGAAAAAAAACATGGCCTGGCGATTGAAATAAAGTTCACACTGACACAGGGATAGTAAGCCTGTGCCATTCTACTTGTTGCGGACTGCATTTCCCATGAGGCTTAGCCAGCCATTTGGGAGCTCCAGTTGTTTTGGACTATTTTACCCATGATGCTTTGTTACATAGTTACATTATTACATAGTTACATAGCTGAAAAGAGACATGCGTCTATCAAGACATGCAGCCAAAAACAGACAAAGTGCCCGAGGTTAGTTAATGCATCACATCCACAAATCGAAACACTTAGGGTGGTTGCAAGGATTCTTGCCGCCCTCGGCGAAAGCACATTTTCCATCCTCCTCACCTCATCGCAAATTTAACTTGGGTGGCAGTTGTTTGCAAGTGGCCCAATGATTATCATCCAAGCCCTACTTCTGTGAGATGTTGTTAATGTAATTCTGTGCTTGCGTGTGGTGTGAATTCAGGTGTATCTATGTGATATGTCTGTGAATGTCAAGTTAAGGTATATCTGAGTGGAGTGTCAATGTATGTACATGGAATGTAGGAGTGTGTTTGTGTGGAGGGTTAGTATAAAAAAACAAAACAAAGAAAAACAAAACGCTAAGCCCTCGGTGAATACTATTCTAGCAACTGACTTTTCTACCCTTTCCTCCTGTGTCACTATACCCCATTCCCTCTAGTATGTGAGCTCATTGAGCAGGGCCATCAATCCCTCTGTTCCTGTGTGTCCAACTCATCTGGTTACAAATATGTGTTTTTTAGTCCACCCATAATAATAATGTCAGTGTGTGAAACCATTGGTGTATTTATTTATTGCATTTTTTTCTTATTGATGTTCCCATTCTTCCCCCGATTGTTGTATCTTCCACTTGTGTTGGTTTCTGCCCCAACTTGAGTCTCACAGACCCTCTATGGCATTACTCGTGCCTCTCTCTCCCTTTTGCCCCACGTGTGTCTCACACACTCCCTGTGCCCCATTTGTGTCAGTTGCCCTTATCCATCTGCCCCATACTTGTGTCCACCTCATTTATCTGCCCAACCTCATATCACCCATTCTGCCCCCTCTCAATTCTCTCTCCCCATTAGCACTCACTTTTCTTTCCCTTACTAAATCTGTCCTCACTTTTGTCTCCCATTTTTACTACTTTGTGTGTCTCTTCCCCATTCCCCCACCTCATGTGGGGGAATGGGGAAGAGATTTGAGTTATGGAGGCTGCTGGGCTTGCAATTGATTGATTTGAGTGATGGAGGCTGCTGGACTTGCAAGTGATGGATTTGAGTGATGGAGGCTGCTGGACTTGCAAGTGATGGATTTGAGTGATGGAGGCTGCTGGACTTGCAAGGTGTGATGTCAACCTCCATGAGTGGTACCTGCACCGCATGAGGGAGCATTAACATGGACTCCTTTTTTTGCTCCCAATGACAAACGACGCATTCTGAATACTGCCTCATTCCACCCTGCAATCACTTGCAAACACCTCGAAGGGCATTATTCACACTCATCACAATCTGGCTGCCTTGTCTCCCCAATATACTGCAGTTTCTTGGGAAATATTCTAATGCTTCAGTCCAGGCCTGGAGACCTTGAATATGTGAAACAGCAGTCCATGCATACAATATGCTGGCATTTCCGTTATGGACTACCCCTAATGGTGGGATCAGCCTGGTGTGCAATTGTTTAGATTCGTCTATAATGAATCTATACAATCTAAAATGTCTTGGTGCCAGATACGAAAGGAAACGTTCAGAGGTCTTGTGGAGACCATGCCTTGACGCATCAGAGCTGTTTTGACAGCACAAGGGGGACATACATGATTTTAAGCAGGTAGTTTTAATGTTGTGTCTGATAAGTGAATGTGTTACAGTGTGTGTGTATGTTTAACAGTGTGTGTACATATGTGTAACAGAGTGTGTGTGTTGACAATTTGGTGAGGGCGGTGGGGCCGTAAGGGCAGTGGTGAAGGACCATTGGGTCACTGTGGGTCTCTGGATAGCTCTTAAATCAGGGGACTTTAATAGCACGCCAAACCAGGCCCCTGTCACAACGTGAGTTCCTACCCCCCACAGCCTGTTGGAAGTGAAGTTCAGGTCACTTACTCCCAGCTTGCGGAGAGCCATGCAGGAGGCAGGAGCAGGCACAAACACACAAACAAAGGGGGGAGGGAAGCTAAAAACTATGGCTAAAACTATGTTAATGTTACTTATATGTGTGTATCTGTGTGTATGTGTACCTGTTTGTCTGTGTATGTCAGTTTGTATGTGTACCTGTGTCTGTATGTAACAGAGCGTGTGCGCATATCTGTGTCAGTGTGTGTATCTGTTTTTGGCAGTGCATACACCCCGGCACTGCCCACAAACACACCCCTGTATTGAAACACCAACACTGCACACAAACACACCCCTGTATTGAAACACCAACACTGCACACAAACACACCCCTGTATTGAAACACCAACACTGCACACAAACACATGCCTGCATCACACATGCAAGCAGTCCTGAATTCAAACGCCATAACTTCAAACACACCTCTGCCTTCAAACGCACAGACGACACACAAACACATTCCTGCAATCAAATGGCAACAGTGCATACTAACACACAACTATATTCAAACACCAACACTACACACAAATTCAGTATTTATACTTCTAAGAAATTAATGCATTACATTTGCGACATTATGTGAAGTTATTCGTTGTGCCTGCTCTTTTTCTTGTTTGCGTGTGTATATCTACATTTTATGCATCTGGCCCTCCATACCTATTTCAGTGGACAGTTTGACCCTCCAGAACAAATGAGCTTAAAACCCTTGTTGCAAGTAATCAAGTCCAACCAATTAGTAACATTGGGTTTAGCGATAATTTTTGGGATGTTTACATGGAAATAATTGGTATCAAAATACTGATTTTCAGATTTACTAATCATTTAACGAATAATGAACCTATAACTAAAATGCCTTCCATTATTAAATAGCAGAATTATATTAATATTTATTTTCCATCCTATGAATGGTATCAATCAACTATTCAATTAAAACAAATTATTCATTGCATCCCCCTTTTAGAAATGTACTTAAAAATCTTCTATGGGTGGTACTAAGTTCCAACTAAAATGCACAAAATGTATAATTCGTATTTACATGTTTGCCGGAGATGCAATGAAGAGGAACAAACCATGTTACATATATGGTGCAATTGTGATATATTAAAATAAATAAAAAAAAAAAAAGATTTTTTTTATATTTATTAAATATTAATTATTAATATTCTATTTCCGGATGTTAAAACTGTTACCTCCCATTCATTGGTATTTGACATATTTTTTCCTATACAAGATAATAAAATCGAAATACTTGATTGTCCCTTTATTTGTTTGCCTTTACGATATCGATAGCTCAGTATTGGAAAAAGACTCAACCACCATCCTGGCAAGAAATAATTAATAATTAATACATAATATTTGTATTATTAGCATACAATGGAAAGTAACTTTATCTCCTATAGGGACCTATGGCTCCCTTGTATAGAATTTATTTTTATTTTTTTACAAAAAAATCCTGAGGCTAAAATAACTAAAAATATCTAATAAATAAAATAAATATAAAAAAATAAAAAAGGAATTATACATTTTATCTATGGCCGGAGTTTCAGACACAGATTTTACCAGCTATGAAATCCTAAAGACTTCTACATCTTCACTATTATAGAACACATTAACTGCAGTTAAAATTAGTAAAATATATGGAGACATTTACACAAAGTATGTACATTAAATACAAACCAGATTTAAATAACAGCTACTCTAGCACACATGTCATGAATTTTATTTTGCATTATAAATTACTTCTCCTGGTTAGCTTTCATTTGTTTATCTTTTCTAATGTGTCTCTTGTTCTAATTCCTGTATAAGTAATATGACTGCTCTATTAGAACTACTTTATTTTTAGAGCATTTTTTTAATTAAAGGTATTATAAGGCACAGGAAGAATGATAAAATTCGGTGATTAAAGGATCGCTATAGGGTCAGGAACACAAACATGTATTCCAGACCATTTAGTTGGCTTGTCCCCCCCCCCCCCCCCCCCCCTTAGCCCCCCTATAAAAGTTTAAAACTCACCTTATTACCAGCGCCATGCGGGTCTGCCGGCGCTGGCCCTGCCCCCTTTGTGACATCATCGAAATGGCTGATTTTTAGCCAATCCAATGCGGGAAGCATTGGATTGGCTAAAAATCAGCCATTTCGATGATAGGGATCATAGGGAAATCATTGGATTAGCTAAAATCGTCAGAGGGCAGGGCCAAATGTCTTTTTGGCCAATCAGGACCTCCTCATAGAAATGCATTGAATCAATGCATCTCTATGAGGAAAATTCAGCGTCTCCATGCAGAGCGTGGGAACGCTGAACAGCAGGGCTTCACTCTAAGGAGTTGCCACTCAGAGGTGTTCCTAGGGGCAATGTAAAGTGTTTACATGAAAATGCCTGAAGGTAATGATTCTACTCACCAGAGCAACTACATTAGGCTGTAGTTGTTCTGGTGACTATAGTGTCCCTTTAAGTCTCTCGTTTTTTTTTTCCTACTTTTTTTGTAAGTGTAACTAAACATAAAAGTATTTTAAATAAAAAAAAACAACACTAAATGAAAACAGAAAAATTCATCTATGATTGAAATGTATAAACTTGTATGGGCACTGTAAGCACCATAACCACTGTAGATTTCTGTAGATAATTATCATGCTAGAATTGTATAGACCAGCGTTTTTTAAATTAACTGTGGCTCTGCCTTGTGCCCATAAGCAAAGCATTTGGCTGTTGCCTTAGGGCATAATCCGAAATGTTGCAGTGCACTTGGATTTATCATTGACTTAGTTGTATGAACGTTTCCTACGTTTGTTAAGATTCTGTCCCACAAACTGTATCACCAGGAGATTAGCCAGGAACTTGTAAGCAACATGAAGATTCCGTTACAACCAATGAAATACCGAATGTCTTCATTCCTTATCACCCACTGGATTGCAACATACCACAGCCATTTTATTGCAATAGATCTTTATGTTGCTTTTAGTTTGGACGGAGGATTACAATAAGAAAAATGTATTTCGAAGTAAGAGTTTTTCTCCCCCCTGCTGGTGGAAGGTGTCATTAATCAACTACTCCTGTAGTATTTTTAATTTTTTCTCCCCTGATTTCCAGCCAGTTTCACATCAAGCTCCAATAATATTAATGTTTCTGCTTTGTAGTGTGGCTATCATTTTAGACTAACCAATTATACGTCTAACATTAACTTATTACAGTAGATATTAACTCTAACAATTAAATGCAAGTAACAACTAACCATTAAATGCACAAAATATCACGTTTTCAATGTTTCGGAAAACATTTGAGTACGGATCGGAAATGTAGGCAGATTGATAAATACTTCATATGCTGCTCACCTTGCTAATCCTAATCATTTTTAATGTTGTAAGCTAAGATACCCAGACTTCCCTCTAATTCAGTGAATATGCGTGCAACTGGGGGGATACTAGTGATGGGCTTCATGTGCCTTATGGATAAATGGCATAGCGCCATGAAACTTAAAGGGACACTATAGTCACCTGAACAACTTTAGCTTAATGAAGCAGTTTTGGTGTATAGAACATGTCCCTGCAGCATCACTGCTCAATCCTCTGCCATTTAGGAGTTAAATCCCTTTGTTTATGAACCCTAGTCACACCTCCCTGCATGTGACTTGCACAGCCTTCCATAAACATTTCCTGTAAAGAGAGCCCTATTTAGGCTTTCTTTATTGTAAGTTCTGTTTAATTAAGATTTTCTTATCCCCTGCTATGTTAATGGCTTGCTAGACCCTGCAAGAGCCTCCTGTATGTGATTAAAGTTCAATTTAGAGATTGAGATACAATTATTTAAGGTAAATTTTCATATGTTTGAAAGTGAAACCAGTTTTTGTTTTTCATGCAGGCTCTGTCAATCATCGCCAGGGGAGGTGTGGCTAGGGCTGCATAAACAGAAACAAAGTGATTTAACTCCTAAATGACAGTGAATTGAGCAGTGAAATTGCAGGGGAATGATCTATACACTAAAACTGCTTTAGTTAGCTAAAGTAATTTAGGTGACTATAGTGTTCCTTTAAGCTCTAGTAAGGCACCTATAGTAGGTTTATGCAGCTGGAGAGCCATCTATAGCTAGGAAGTGGAGTTGTAGTATGCTGGTGCTTAAACAGAAGGCCGTGGCCTGAAGCGGAGAGTGCAGTGGGTAGCACGCTCTATGTGGTGGGGGGGAAGGGAACAGGGATATGCTATCTTAGAGTTTAGTTTTAAGCTTACGGAGCAATAACAACAAAGGTATTAAATACGATCTCAACAAACAGTAAAACACAGAAAAATTGTACACATTTGAGGGACATTATGAGTAAATGAGGGCACAGGTATCTGCAGCCGCAGACATCAGGTTGGCAGTTCGGTTGCCTCGGGTGCCCCCACTCTGGGTACAAATGGGGTGATTCCCGCTACAGTCCAAGCTGGGCAGTCTGGTGGCCTCAACTTCTCTGCCGGCAGGCCGAGGGAGTGCAGGAAGGCTGTTTCTTCATTGAGTTGTGATATTGTTGGTGAGACCCATTTGTAGGGGATTGAATTATCCAGGAGGAGCTGAGTGACCTGCTTGAGAGATCTCCGCCATGTCAAAGTATGCCTAGAAAAGTCTCGGGAAAACGCCAGCTGTGCCCCCTCAAAAGAGATTACTCCGCGGTCAGAGTCCCGCACCAGATTTACCCATTCGCCTATTTTCTCCCCAGAACTGCTAGGGTGATAATAGCTTGCAGTTTGGGTGTTGCTTTGAACGTTTCTCCGGACAAATTACAGCCTCCAAGTATATTCTCCCAGCAAAGTAGACAGATACCCAAACATCAGCCTAAACTAGATAAAGGGTACAACAGGTATGCTTTATTAAGGCTAACCGCCTTGTTTATATGCAGTTACAAATATACAGGGTTTACGTTGACATATTCCATTCCCTACTGGACTTGAGAGGGGACAGTGACAAAATACATTCTGCAGTTACATTGGCTCTCAGGTCCAGGACACTCCTACTGACAATAATATAATTCGCCCCCTGTACTTGGGAGGCAATTGAGTCAAGCAATGTACTAAACTCAATTATCTCCAAACCCAAAAACCACACATTTTCACAAAACCCAGAAACTACCCAAAACTTCCTGGGAGCCCCACGAAATCACCCAGATCAGTTGAGGGGTTCAAGAGTTACATGGAGGTCTTAATTTGACCGATCGCACACGATGCTCCTGCCCAGTAATAGTTCCATGAAATTGGGCTGTGCGGTCGGTCTATTTCAAAAAGTACAAAAAAACAAATAAATCCACGAACGGTTCTCCTGGCTCATAGGTAGCATTTGTTCCCCTAGTTTGTGGGTTCAAATCTACCGAATAGCGCTCTCCTGGCTGGTCTGTGAAAGGAAGCAGGCGTTCGTGCAGTTTGGTCAGCGTTCAGGAAGTCGAGTGTCCGACTTTAGCTCCAGACACTCGATGACCAAGTACCGCTGCCTCCTTTCGTGCGAACAAGATGGCCGCCTTTTTCTCTTGCACATGGCGTTCGGCTATACGAACGGCGGCCACACAGAGAGAGCACTTAATTTGCGGTTTGCTTTGAAGTGAATGAGCCAGGGGATGGTCAGTGTTCGGTAGTTTTATCTACCGAAAAGGGAAAAACAAAAGGAACGAAATAACAGGAGTAGGTTCTTCACACCTGGGTACCTCTTGGGCTGCGTTGGTAGCCTTGTTGAGCCGGAAGCAGGAGTCCACCACGAGGTGCTTGGCCTATTTTGGCATGAGGAGAGTGGTCAAGAGCCTCCGGCAATAGTGAGGGAGTTCTGCTCCTGAAATCGTTTCTGGCACTCCCCGTATCCTCAGGTTGCATGCCCTGGCCTTGTCCTCCATATTGGCTATCTGAGCCTGGTGGTCTGCAGTAGCGGGGTCTGTGTTGGCTCGAGTTTCTGTATAGCCAGGCCAGCTTGCGAAACTGTTGTAGATCGCATCCAGCCCCCGACATTAATTTAACTTAATAACTTCTAGTTCATTATCTCAGCCACTATTATGAATATACATTTCGGTTTGTGACCATTACCTATTATATTATCTTATGTAGATCATAACCATTTCTGTTTATTAATTAACATAATATTTTTCAAAATAAAAAAACATTTGAAAGAAAAAAGAACAAAAAAACTAAGTTGTTGAATAATAAACACACATAAACACACACTTTCTCTCGACTTGTGGGTAAAGTGACTTGTGCTTACGATCACAATTCAATGTTTGCAATCCCAAAATGCGATGTACTAAGCCAATCTCTCGCAAAGGTATACAAAATAAAAAAAGACAATGAATCCATAAATCTGCTAAATGGATAGATATTATTCTTATTATGGTATTTATATAGCGCCATTAAATTCTGCAGCGCTTTACAATGGGTGGACGAACAGACATGTAGTTGTAACCAGACAAGTTGGACACACAGGAACAGAGGGGTTGAGGGCTCTGCTCAATGAGCTTACATGCTAGAGGGAGTGGGGTAAAATGACACATAAAGGTAAGGATAGTATTAGACTAGTGACAGTTGCAGAAGAGGAATCAGTCGGGAGCTATTAACAGTTTAATTGATACGCTTTTATGAAGAAGTGGGTTTTTAACGATTTTTTTTAAGGAGTGGAGACTGGGTGAGCATCTAACGGAGGAGGGAAGCGAGTTCCACAGGAACGGTGCAGCCCTCGAGAAATCTTGAAGGCGAGCATCAGAGGTGGGAGTACGGACAGAAGATAGACATAAGTCGTAAGTCTTCAGCAGATCGACAGCAGAAAGACAGACTGATAAATAAACAGATAGACAGAGAGAGAGAGAGAGAGAGAGAGAGATAATAGCAAATAAAATGTATATTTATATATGTTTAAGGCCAAAGCCTGTATTTGTCCGAGGAGTTTGTCTTATAAAAACCATATCCCCCCTCTTACTTGGGCTATTCCAGTTCAGGTCGTCCCACCCACCTCACCCCTTATTTAATTTATGAATTCTATTCTTCTCCTTGGTGGGTCCTCTTTTATTTACAGGCCTCCCGTACATTGGCTTTGGCACACCACAACCGACTTATCACCTCCACTAATTTATACATACTACTATCATGTTTCCAACCACAAATGTATATATATATATATCAAGACAACTATTCTACTCAAACACATTAGCTCTTTATTGTTTATTTATTTATTTATTTATTATTGCCATTTATATAGCGCCAACAGATTCCGTAGCGCTTTACAATATTATGAGAGGGGGATTTAACTATAAATAGGACAATTACAAATAAACTTACAGGAACAATAGGTTGAAGAGGACCCTGCTCAAACGAGCTTACATTCTATAGTTTCTCTATGATTTGTTTCCTATTGGAACATGAATTTTTTAAACATTTTTCATTTTTCAGAGAAAAGTTCATGCCAGTCAACCAGTTGTGAAAATGCCCTTTTCCTCTTTAACTTGGCCTTATAAAAATAAAATGTCTTAGCAAAAACCATATAAATTTATATTTTGAATTGATCTTAAATGACACCATATTAATGTCACTATTTCCAAATGCTTGAGGGTTTGAGAGAGGGTCAACCTGATTTAGTTATTGCCATGTCCAGAGAAGGGAATTGCAAATTGTGTGCAAAAATACACTAGTTGAAGAAATTTTCCAGTGTGGCTATTGTGACTATAATTTTCAATTTCCATTGTCAATTATTCTTAAGACATCCTGCTCGCTTTGAAAGCCAGGCTGTGTCAATATCTGCTTCATGATGACAAATCAGAATCTCCTAGAATTGAAGTTTGGTACCTATCAGCCTTACAAAAATCTAACAAAATGTTACCTTCAGGGCTAAATAAACGGAAACAGGAGGAATGACAATTAAGAAGACATACACAAAATAAACATAGCAGTCTCACAATGGCCAAAATGCAAAATGGTCTAATAATTCTCTGTTGACCCAACCCAATGATTCTTTGTTCATCCAACCGAATGATTGACCCAATCCAATGAGTCTTTGTTCATTCGACCAACTGATTCTCTGTTGACCCAAGCCAATGATTCTTTGAAAATCCAACCGAATGATTGACCCAATCCAATTAGTATTTGTTCGTCCAACCCATTGATTCTTTATTGACCCAACACAATGATTCTCTACGAATAAATCCTTTCTTTTCCTTTCTTTGACTTTTATATATCGTATTTCCCATACTTGACCTTTGCAATATATATATTATGCATTATTATTATTAAGATATTTTCTTTTGATATATAATTGCAAACATAAGCCAAGATAAACTAAATGGTAATTACTTGCTACCTATACGCTAGAAAAAAAATTGATAAAATGTTTTCAGAGCTTCTACATCAGAGGAGACATTTTTCACTACTGTCGAGTAAGATCACAGAATAATGAAATGCATATGATGCCTGCTCTTTCCCCTCTTGTTGGAGTATGTTTAAGTAATAGGATAGTATCATTCCCCTCCATATGGCTATACGTGTCCTGGAGATTCCTGGTTTTTACTTCCTTGTTCTTGGAACTAAACATAAATGTTGCTATTCTTATACCATGAAATATTATGCAATGCTGTATTTCAACCTGTCTATTAGGACCCCTGCTGAGATCTGTGTAAAGGTATTTCTAGGGATCCTAAAGCAAGCTCAGAGCGTTTTATAAATATATGGAAATCATTATGCTGCGTAATATTAAAAGAGCACTCCAATGGAAGGTTTTTTTTGTTGTTTTTTTTAGCAAATTGGTAGTAATACCCCCAGTGAAAAAATGTATGCATTTCATTACGCATTTTTTCATTGGATTTAGATCTTAAAAACAGCTGGAAAAAGCTGCAGATCACTTGTCTGCAGTCTTTGCAAGCCCTCCCCTTCTAACCCCGCCCAGACTTTCTGTGACTGTCCAATCACAGACTTCCCAATGCAGCTCAATGAGAAGTCTTTGCAAGGCAAGGGCTCTGGACAATTGCTGCCTTTTGAGTTAGTTCCACTAACAACCAGGAAGTAACGGAATCGGTTGTCTGATTGACAGCCACGGGGGTGTAACAAGGTTAATTTATAATTGTTGTGATTTCTATTAAAATCTGCACTTTTTGTAAAATAAAGAAAGATGACACATTCTTCAGACATGAAGCATTTCAGCAAGCTAAAGCGGTTTTAGCTGTGAGGAGTGTCGCACTAAAGGGACACTCTAGCGTGATAAGTAAATAGATTCATTTATAATGCTGGAGTGTTGAATTGTTGCTTTAGTTTTCTGTGCTCCCGTAAAATGGAGATTAGTCACCTCTTGGTGAGAAGCCAACATCAATAAAAGCATGGAATTCTGTTTTGGGCACTCGCTTAAGGAACTAAGGCCTTGATTCAATATTTTGGATACAAAATCATTTAATATTATGAAAAATATTTAAAAAAATGTATATTTAGATTTTTACATACTAATATATTTGTATTTATGATATACGTTTTGATGTTTTAATATGTTTATATCTACAACTTGTATCAGATGTCATTCTTCAGGCCAGACACCTGAGTGCAGAGCACTTTTTGTACAGTGTGGCATCATTTTACTGGGTGGATCAACCATGAATTTATGGATCTTGAATTTTCGTAAATGAAAAATAAAATTTCTTCCCTCTCACGTGCAGCTCCGTTCATAGCTACGGACATGCGCATGCATAATCAGTGGCTCAGGAGATCGCTGCATGCAGCCTGGTTTACAAACCTGTGAACTGGGTTACGTATAAACTGATAGCAGCTGTAATATGGATGTTGTCAGCTGATTAGGTAGATTTGCTTTTTTGACGTTGTCTAGCTTTACCTTCTTTTTGTATATTTCCTAATGTATTTTCTGTATAACACAGAACCATCAAGACCAAAGTGGGATCACAAAAAAGGTCTAATTCTCGAACTGAAAAGTTTACAAGGTGCCAGCTACCTTGTTCATCCCTGCATGGCATCATCATATAGTCCTGGCTACTGGTAAAGGGTGAAACTCTATGGAAACAAAGTCTCTGACTAATTATAAATAGCTCTACAACTCTACAAACAGTATGAAACAATACAATTACAGAGCAACAGTCTGTGACCACAAGCACGGCCATGCAGATGTTTGCGAACTTCATTTCTCACAACGCTTAGCCAGCTATCATTGGAGACTGCTCTTCAAAAACATTTGGAATTCCAAGGATAGGCCTTGGTCTTACCGACAGTGCGTACAATCTGAATTTCGACTCACTAGTAAAAGTCTTATGAAGCAGGGCTGAGTTAAGTTCCAATTAATGTTAATGAAAGCTAAGTTTTTCAGTTTATTCCATTGGGATCACAGAGTTGAACTCAGCAGCTGCAAGGCCATACCACATTCAGGGGAATCCTGTAGCCGGGCTACCTAGGTGGGACACTGATGGCTCTTGGTCTGCTTCCCAGTACTTTGAAGTCCTTTGAAGTTCTGAGAGGGTCAATCTTCTGTATCCCCGTGTCTTCTTCCCAGTACCTTTAAATTTAACTCAACAGTTACTACGGAATTCTACAATTTCATTTTTTGGTACATCAGAAGGTACAAAATATTAATGAACCATTGCTCATTGAAGGAACGCGAAGGGTTAATAAGATTTAATTTCCTATTTATATGATGATTGAGTAGCAAAAAACAGATTTTGGCTTGGACAGTAGAAATCTTTTTTCCACGCTCCTCAACTAGAGGATGATGTCATACCTTGGTGCACCTCTGTCTAATAACGTGAACACGTGAGAGAGATCGAATAAGTGTCTAACTAACACATGCTGCCCCCCCCCCCCATTAGCCGACAAGGGGTCTTGCAACAGGCAAAGGTTGACAATTTTACCGGCTGGAGACTTGTGTGCGTTATATTAGATACAACAAAAAGCAGGGTTTGCTAAAAGGGAAAAAGTTGGAGAGATTTTTTACCAGTAAAAACTTCAATATATTGGTATGAAGACATTTCAAACTGATTATGAGTAGAGTTTCCATACTAGAAGTTTAATCAAGGATGCTTAAAAAAAAGATACAAACTAAGGCCTACTTAATATATTTAAATAAGCATTTCAAAATGTTTTTGAAATGATTTTTAGGTCAATTCCCACAGACTTTTTGAATTGGGACTTCTGCAGAAAAATCACTTGAAGTTTTTTCTGACAGTCTGTGATCATTTGAAAAGCGTATCCAAAATTATTAAATTGAGGCCTAAGTGACTATTATCAGGTAGCATATGGACTGAACAAAGTGCTCAAAGTACAGTTTACCTATCAAAGCCCGTAATTAACGTTTTTTTTTTTTTAAAGTTGTTGATGATTAAACCATCAATGTGGTAAAGTCAGGGCCGGATTAAGAGCACACTGGGCCTGGTGCTGACAATTATGATGGGCCTAATTACGGAATTTTATCAACCAAAAACACAAAATCAGTCATACCTCCCAAGCGTCATGTATCTGATGGAGATGGTGCTGGAGGGAAACTCATAGGATGCAGCTATAAGAAAACACATACTCTATGCTAATCTCTCTCTAATTTATGCTTTCATCTTCCAAGTAAATCCATACCCCCTAACAGCAGTGTCCAGTGAAGCAGGAAGTCAATGGGCGGGGTAAAAGGGTGGGCCACTGGTGCAAATCACGTAACCAGAACTGCCAAAAGGGGAGAACATGCCCAAAAAGGGGGCATGTCTGTCCAAAGAATTTGAAGGACAGCCTGGCATGAATGCATGTCAGGCTGCCCGCCAATGATGCAGGCTGTCCAACTAAGGGCATACTATGCAGACAGCACCCTGAGCTTGGCATAAATGCATCTAATGATGCGCTCGCTCAATGCTTTCTAAGGACTGTCCCCTAGCACTCGCTGGTCCACTTGTCTCCTTACCTTCTTACTAGCAGGCAGAAGTTCCTGGTATATAGTCTGAGACAGAGAAAAGGTGTATGTAGTGAGTGTAGAATAAAGGGTACATGCCACAGTGTTAGAGAGACCAACAGCATTACCTAAACTAATTTTATTGTCAGCCAGTCCACACAGGTTTTGTTCCCATACATCCCTCTTAAGCTTCCAAACTTAAAAGGACACTATAGTCACCAGAACAACTACAGCTTTTTGTATTTGTTCTGGTAAGTAGAATCATTCCATTCAGGCCTTTTGCAATAAACACTGTCTTTCCAGAGAAAATAGCCCCACTGGCCACTCCTTAGATGGCTGCTAGAGGGGCTTCCTGTGGCAGTACTGCCTAGTGTGCAGCCCTGCCATTCAGTGTCTCCACCCTCTGCATGCAGACACTGAACTTTCCTCATAGAGATGCATAGATTCAATTTATCTTTATGAGGAGATGCTGATTGTCCAGGGCTATGTTGAGCTTGTGCTGGCTCTGCCCCTGATCTGCCTAGTTGACAGTATCAGCCAATCCTATGGGGAAGTGTTGTAATTTGCTCAGACCACCACTTCTGATGATGTCAGCAGACAGTTAGTTCAGATGCAGACCCAGCAGCATATTTTACTATACTTCCGGAGCCAAGAATGGGCCAGGGTGGTGGTTTTAACATAATAGGGTCAGTAATACATGATTGTGTTCCTGACCCTATAGTGCTCCTTTAACCCCTTAAGGACCAAACTTCTGGAATAAAAGGGAATCATGACATGTCACACATGTCATGTGTCCTTAAGGGGTTAAGCAAGAGTATGTGAAGAGTAGTTAGGGTTGCCACCTTTCTTGAAACAAAATACCAGCCTTAATCATTTGTATAATCACAAGGAGTGACATCAGAGAAAATTCTGTAAAATCACCAACAAACTACTCACAGTTTGATTCTGCTGTATAGATGGATTGCTCCCAGTGTCTCAGTCTCGCAAGTCACCCAGTGTATCACAGTGTCAGTGTCCCCATGTCACCCAGTCTCCCAGTGTCCCCATGACTCAGTGTGTCCCCATGTCACTAGGATACTGGGGACACAGTGAGACATGGGGACACTGAGAGACGCAGGGACACTGAGAGACATGGGGACACAGAGACCCGGGGACACAGAGACATGGGGACACAGAGACATGGGGACACTGGGAGACATGGGGACACTGGGAGACATGGGGACACTGAGACATTTAGGGAAACTGGGGGTAATGGGGACACTGAGACACTAGGGACACAGACACTGGGAGACATGGGGACACTAAGACACTAGGGACACAGAGACATGGGAACACAGACACTGGGAGACTAGGGGACACTGGGAGACTAGGGGACACTGGCTGGGAGACAGACACTTGGGGATACTGGGAGACATGGGGCAGTATTGGACATATACATGGGGACACTGGGACATATAGGGACACTGGGACACATGGGGACACTAGGCACACAGAGACATGGGGACACCGAGACACTAGCGACACTGGATGGGGGACATGGGGACACTGGGACATATAGGGACACTGGGAGACATGGGGACACTAGGCACACTGAGACACTAAGAACACAGACACTGGGAGACATGGGGAAACTGAAACATTTGGGGACACTAAGACACTAGGGACAGAGACATGGGAACACAGACACTGGGAGACTAGGGGACACTGGGAGACTAGGGGACACTGGCTGGGAGACAGATACTTGGGGACACTGGGAGACATGAGGACAGTTGTGGACATAGACATGGGGACACTGGGACTTATAGGGACACTGGGACACATGGGGACACTAGGCACACTGAGACATGGGGACACCGAGACACTAGCGACACTGGATGGGGGACATGGGGACACTGAGAGAAATGGGGACATAGTGTCTCCCAGTGTCCCCTAGTGTCTCAGTGACCCCATGTTTTCCAGGTCTCCCAGTGTCTGTGTCCCCATGTGTCCTAGTGTCTCAGTGTGTCCTAGTGTCTGTGTCCCCATGTGTCCCCTAGTGTCTGTGTCCCCTAGTGTCTCAGTGTCCCCATATGTCCCCTAGTGTCTCAGTGTCCACATGTGTCCCCTAGTGTCTCAGTGTCCCCATGTGTCCCTGCTGCCTTTCCCCCCATCCCTCACTTACCTGAGCTGTAGAGCTGCTGTCTGGACTCTGTGCTGTGTTGCTGCTCCCCCACGGATCAGTGAGTAGTAGAGAGAGGCAGGGATATGCTGTAATTTCCTATCCCTGCATCTCTCCACACACAGTGACCCCTACTGGCCGGTGCTGGTATTGCAGAGTAATCTCCATTTATTCTGAGAAAAATACCTGCATTTGCTGATATTACTGCAATACTGGCATGGCCAGGCAGCCTCAAATACTGGCTGTGCCAGTAAAATACCAGTCAGGTGGCAAACCTATGAGAAGTGTGTGTAAAAAAAAAACCAAAAAAAAAAAAAAAAAACTTTTTTTTTTTTTTTTTTAAATGGGCCTATTCCATGGGCCTGGGCCTGGAGCTGCAGCTCCATCAGCCCCTATGTTAATCCGGCCCTGGGTAAAGTCTATGAAAAATATCAATAAAACAACTTTTCACTTCAAAAAAATGTATTTGATGCCCAACATCAAACTCTTTGCATTATACCATGATGGTTTGAATGCAGACATGCCAAGTGTAGGGGGTAGTGGGTGACAGTGTGGCCAGTGGCGCAATTTATCAAGGGAAACATCTCTAAATTGGCAGAATGCCTGGCACAAGGGCCAGTTAGGACTGCCTAATGTTGAACGTTGCTGAAGTACCAATGTTTAGGTTTAAATACCCTGAAATTAATAACAAATGAGGAGCAAGTGCAGATAATCACGTGCTCGCTCTAAACTTTCCCCCAGTCCTCCCGATACGAAATAACAGAGGAATGCTAGTGCGACATGAAAGATCTGATGACGAGGACAGATTAATTAACAATTAATTAGTTGACCAATCTCTTAATCATTTTCCTTCCCACTAAGAAAACACATGGTTCATAATCAACAAATATAACATACAAAATATTGATCACTATGCTTAAAACTCATTATTATTAGGTATCTATATGTCACATTAATAATAATTCCTATTAGGTATTATTATTAGAACCCTGTATTCCATAGACGAAACATGACCCTGTAACTAAACTTTATTTTTATGAAGTCTGTGGTTTTCTACAGATGAGTGTGTGCTTCCCTCTAGTGTATGGAGTGGGTATCACAGTGTAAGAGTCAGTGTGTTGTTCTAAAATTATTTACCTACAAAATTTGCAGTTATCACATTGTAGATAATTTATTTCAATCAATCCCAGGGATACACACAAGACAAATACTAGTAGGGCAGGCAGGCTAATGATCTTATGGGAGGACACTGTACTATGGAGTATTGGATTATAAATATAGGATAAATAAGGTAAACAGCAATATGTTACTTTGCAGAATGTCATGTTTTTTAAACTAACATTGCTCTGGGTTATTTATGAAAGGGCCAGAGTAGCCAAACTGAAAGCATAGCTGAGTTAGAGATTTTTCAGTTTGGCTATTTTAACCTTACATTTGAAATTCACCTTGAATTCTCACTTTAGTGAATAGCCCTGGCTATCTTCTTTTACATTAAAAATCACCTAAATAATATTAACAAGGCCCAATCAAAACCTTATTTTTTTTTTATAATTTGTATTAGGTACACTCACCTTTTGACAATATGTGATACACCAATAAGAAACTAAGTACATAGTGGAGGGGAGGGGGGCACTATTCAGGTTCCAAGATTTTTTTGTATCTGTGCCATGGGTAAGCTCCATCACTCGGTAATTTCAGGTGCAATGTGTGTTTAATTCAGCCATCTCAAATGACAGGCAACGTTTAGACACAACGTGTGTCTTTATCAAGCCATTGTGTCGAAACGTTGCCTGTCATTTTGGATGGCTGAATAAAACATACCGGTACATTGCACCTGAAATGGCCAAGTGCTGGGGCTTTCATTCTATGAAGAAAAAACATTGAGAGATGGAAAAAGATCTAAAGGGGAAAATAAAGAGAGGGGTGCAGGAAAACACAGTGGAAGAGACGAGAGTGGGGGGAATTAAATATAAATGGAGGAGAACATCGGAGAAAGGGTGGGGGGATGAGAGTGTACACGAGGGAAAAGAAGATAGAAGTGGGACAATAAACACAGATAGAACATAATAGCGGGAAGAGAGAGAGGGAGAGAAATGGGAGAGAATAAAAGAGAGAGAGAGAGAGAGAGAAAGGAAGAGAATTGGAGCGCAGGGTAGGTATTTACTTTATTTTCATAAAAGGTTTGTGAAATAGACCTTTAGTCCTGTTTAGTACAAATGCATTAAGATAAAAATGAAATATTAATGAATATATATGAGAAAAAAAAAGAAGTCTTACTCTCCCCATCACAAACATTAATATAAAAATATTCAAACAGTAATTAAACAGCTACACATAAAGTAAAGTAAAACTACAATAAAGTAAATATTAAAAACAAAGAACATGGGGACAATGACGAGTAGTACACCCAAATACACATTCCTAAAATAAAGATTAATTTTATTAAAGACACGGAGGCTCATATTATGCATAACTCTTTCTTTATTTCCTCAGCAGCAAAGATAGAGGAATATAAATATTATCGAAATTGAAAGTAAAAAACTGTACAGGCATAACAGGCAGCCAATCACATAATAGAGGAAGTAGCTATATAAGTCCTGTGTCTCCCACAATCCCCCTCTTTCTTTGCTGCTCGACTGTCGTTTAGCGTTGATCACCCCTCTATGGAGATCTCGACCATGGTTCCCTCGCTTGATGGAGTTATCGATAGATTACCCTCGGCTGATACCTGTCTTCCAGGACCTCCTTCTGGATCCGGATGGGAACTCACACGAGCTGGTGTTGCAACACCAGCTACCCCTGATAGCGTGGTTCCTTTCAGGGGACCTTGGACTGTCCCAGACGTTCCGCAGGCAACTCTCCTGCTCCTCGATAACGCCTGGGCCCCAGGCACCCGTACAGCCTATCGAGCTTCATGGAGATCGTGGTCTGGTTGGTGAATGGAACGGGCAGTGGATCCCGTATCTGCCCCTCTGTGTTTGATCCTGGAATTCCTCACGTCCCTGTTTGACTCGGGCAAGGCATACCACACGATCAATCTTTCCTGCTCGGCTATTTCAGCCGGCCACAAGGGTTTGGATGGTTTCCCTGTAGGCAGACATCCTTTTGTATGTCGTCTTCTAAAGGGTATTCGCCTTGCTCTTCCTCCTCGGCCTCGTTTCTCGGCCTTTTGGGATGTCAACGTGATGTTGCAGTTCCTCTCATCATGGTACCCTAACCGAGAACTGACGTTAAAACGATTGTCATCCAAGTTGGTAATGCTACTATGTTTGATCTCTTGCAAGAGGGTCTCTGACGTCAGGGCCCTGGATTGGGACGCCGTTGCATTCACCCCAGAGGGTGTTACTTTTGAATCTTTTAAGTCTCCTCATCGGCCAGTTTTCGACACCCACTCTGGCACGTTGGGTGCGTTGGCTGTTAACCTCTGCGGGTATAGACACCTCTGTATTTACGCCTCATTCTGTGCGAGGCGCAATGGCTTCGAAAGCTTCCTCAGTCGGATGCCGTCTGGAAGATATTATACGAGCGGCAGATTGGTCCCGGGAATCGACCTTCCGAGACTTCTATTTCAGACCTATTGAACACATCGCATCTCGAGTGGTGGCACAGCTTTGAACTTGCATAATATGAGCCTCCGTGTCTTTAATAAAATTCCCAGATTTTACTAGTAACATGACGTAAAGTCATGATTTTATTAAAGACACGGAGGCGAGTATTATTCCCTCCCACCCTCCCGGTGTGGATTTGGGATAAGAGATGCTTCGATACTATTCAGGTATGTTTTCAATCAGGTCTGTATTTCTATCATGTGTTTAGATCATGTATTTGTTTCATGTATTTTATCATGTTTTTGGATGATTTTGGACGCTTTTGCTAATTTCTAATTCTATATATTTTATATTTCAGAATCCAGTGTTATGTGTGGCTCCTCACGGTTATGTTTGGTAAGTCTACAGTTTTGAGTTTGGAAATTACCATATTTTTCTATTTTTTTAGCTTGAAGTTTTCGCATTGTTTCCCGTTTCCTGTTTGGATCTAATGGAGCATCGTTCATCTTACCTGGTCTTCGGTTTCGCAAGAAAGAGGGGGATTGTGGGAGACACAGGACTTATATAGCTACTTCCTCTATTATGTGATTGGCTGCCTGTTATGCCTGTACAGTTTTTTACTTTCAATTTCGATAATATTTATATTCCTCTATCTTTGCTGCTGAGGAAATAAAGAAAGAGTTATGCATAATACTCGCCTCCGTGTCTTTAATAAAATCATGACTTTACGTCATGTTACTAGTAAAATCTGGGAATTTACAGTCGATACCAGCAATCTGTAATAATGCAGTAACAGCAATAACAGAGTAATGGAACAAATATTTGGTACATCGTAATTAAATTACCAATGCCAAACTACAGCCAGGCCTTGGCTAGATTCCACCTGGGGCTCCAGTCCAAAGGAGAACTCGATGACCCTTACCCTAATGCTGCACTCTACCAGCCGTATCCCCACCTTTCTGTGCAAACCTTGACAACCATGCAAGCCAGGATGTCAATGAAAAATAATAGACATAAAAAAAAAAACATGCTGCATTGCCAAATATTCAATACAATCGTATCTAGACACAATACTTAAACAATGCAGGAACAAGCCCTCTGCCCAACACCCCATCTTGACTGTCACCAGGAGGACCATTCCCTTCTCGCTAGTAAGCCTGGAGATGTAGTATGCTTGTAAACCTTTTTCATTTCAGGTGGCTTTTTGAGAATAAGCTTCCTGACGTGGAAAAGAAAACAGCAACATCCTAAAAAAATTAGTACATTGTGGTCTTCATAACTTGTAGAAACCTGGGGCTAAAGAACTCTATATAGTGGACTTTAGCCCTCAAAGTTCCCCTCCATAGTAATGCTTCTGCAGGCAACAACACAATTATGGGGAATGTAGTTTAACTAAAAGTTTTTACCAGGAATGGTCCAAACCTTCTTACTACAGTTACAGGGCCTGTACTACAAGGGTGCCCAAAAGGTAGATCCACAGACGTTTTAAAACTACAGATTCCATGATGCTTTGTAATTTTAAAGGCATACAAAGCATCATGGGAGTTGTAGTTCCACAACATCTGGGGATCTATCTTGTGGGCACCCCTGCTGTAATATATACAGGTATTGCGGAAAATAGCTAGGTTTTAATAGAAGTCTCATATCCATGCATACCTGTAAAATGTATCAATGTGTTGATCAAGAAGCTGTTCCAGACAGTAACCTGCAAAAACACAATGTATAATTACAACTAGCATTAGAAAAAAGGGGTCACTTACTCAAAAGAGTACATGGACAACGCTTCCACCAAAAACCAAATAACTATAAAGGTAATAAGGAAACACAGACTAAACTAAAAATGTTTCAGACTATCCTTGATCAGATGTTTGTTATTGTGTGATCAACGCTAAATTTCAAGGTTTGTATTGCACATTATTATGTACATAATATAAATATTACGTCTATATTTTCCAGTACACTTATAGGCGCATTTTCCCACCATTTGGTTCACAGATCAAATTAGAAGAAGTAACCAATAATGGGAAAAAGTATCTATATTTATTACATTTACAATATATAAATATACAAATGTAGATTTTAATTTTTTACTATTGCTAAATGTTTTCCCTCTATTGAAATATATTGATCTGTGAATAAAATTAATATTTATTGGCTTCACCTAACCACCAATCATCTATTTTTTTGGTGCCGTGGGTAGAATTCGGAATCAGGAATTTAGATTAAACTGTCTGTCCATTATCGGTTGTTTTCGTAATTTGGTCATATCGCATTTTTTCAGGGTTACAGAATCTCGAGGACCAGCCAATCACTCAATGTATGGATGAATTGCAATTCATTCGAAATCAAATGCAAGTTTAATAACTAGGACTTGGAATAACAGAGTATAATACTCCACATGATCAAGTGTGACTCCATCCAATCTCATAACATTCGAGGCTGGAAAAATTCGTACTACAAAATGTTGAAGTGTACTTTCCACGTTGTCAGTGTTGGTGAAGATGAAGTAGGCTATGGGTGGTGGGAAGAGCCCTCTTTCTCTCAAACCACAATAAGAAATCACCCCAAAAATAGGAGACGGTGGCTATAGACTTATATTATCACTACTCTGAGCTGAAGTGGTTATGGTGCCCAGAGTGCTCCTCTAAGAGGAACTGGCTCGATTGTGCTTCAACAAAATATCCTAAACAAACAAAACATACCTCACATGAAAACCATGGTTATATTGTGCTGGGCCCTCCACTAAGTTAAAATACCCAGTAGTTACTAGTTTTACTGTGGGAGAAAAATATGTACTACTAACCATAATCCCCACTGCTTAACCTCCTCTGGCTTCTCAGGACACTTGTTACCTAGTTGTGGAGCGATGGTCCATTTAAAGAGCTAATGTCACTTTTTTTTTATTTATTTTTTTATTTATTGAATCCTTTGTGGTACCGCAATCTATTTTTCCTAAAAAATTTTTTTTCTTATATTCACCTTTTTTTTTTTAAAAATAATTTTTAGCAATGGGCCTAAGGAAGGTTCCATTTCCGTTGCCAAGCCAATTTACCCACAATCCATCTGTCAAGAGTGTTTGCTTAACTTTGTCCTGACTGCCCTCTCCCAAAGGCCTAGTTTAGGCTTTTGTAAACAAATTGTAAACAAATTGGGTAACATGTTGATGAAATGCAAGATTTCTAATGCACGCCCACAAAAGGGCAACAATCTTCAGACAAAAGAGAACAAAATGGCGGCACCGGTCTATCAAGACGTGACACAAGGAAGAAAGCATACTTAATAAAATATATGTATTAGCATACCTCCAAGTGTCCCTATTTAGGAGGCACAGTCCCTATTGTGGATCCCTCTTTTCTGTTCTAATGTCCCTCTTTCCCAGGAGCTCCATATTGTTGGTGTGTCTGAGTGTATAACAGAGCTCCACAGCAATAATACTCCCAATAATGTGTCTGAGTGTATAACAGAGCTCCACAGTAATAATACTCCCAGTAATGTGTCTGAGTGTATAACAGATCCCCACAGCAATAATACTCCCAGTAATGTGTCTGAGTGTATAACAGAGCTCCACAGCAATAATACTCCCAGTAATGTGTCTGAGTGTATAACAGAGCTCCACAGCAATAATACTCCCAGTAATGTGTCTGAGTGTATAACAGAACTGCACAGTAATAATACTCCCAGTAATGTGTCTGAGTGTATAACAGAGCTCCACAGCAATAATACTCCCAGTATTGTGTCTGAGTGTATAACAGAGCTCCACAGCAATAATACTCCCAGTAATGTGTCTGAGTGTATAACAGAGCTCCACAGCAATAATACTCCCAGTAATGTGTCTGAGTGTATAACAGAGCTCCACGGCAATAATACTCCCAGTAATGTGTCTGAGTGTATAACAGAGCTCCACAGCAATAATACTCCCAGTAATGTGTCTGAGTGTATAACAGAGCTCCACAGCAATAATACTCCCAGTAATGTGTCTGAGTGTATAACAGAGCCCCACAGCAATAATACTCCCAGTAATGTGTCTGAGTGTATAACAGAGCCCCACAGCAATAATGCTCCCAGTAATGTGTCTGAGTGTATAACAGAGCTCCACAGCAATAATACTCCCAGTAATGTGTCTGAGTGTATAACAGAGCTTCACAGTAATAATACTCCCAGTAACTACAAAAAATGTGTTTGGAAATCAGTCTGTGTAAATAAGATACATTGGTCTTATTCTAGATACATTTTAGTTGCATAATATGTAAACACTTCAAATTTCTCAGAACAGCCCCGGCCATACTCCAACTCACACCCCTAAAATTAGTGTCTTTGTCCATTTGATATGTTGGGAGGCATGCAGGGCCGGATTAAGAGCACACTGGGCCTGGTGCTGACAATTATGATGGGCCTAATTACGGAATTTTATCAACCAAAAACACAAAATCAGTCATACCTCCCAAGCGTCATGTATCTGATGGAGATGGTGCTGGAGGGAAACTCATAGGATGCAGCTATAAGAAAACACATACTCTATGCTAATCTCTCTCTAATTTATGCTTTCATCTTCCAAGTAAATCCATACCCCCTAACAGCAGTGTCCAGTGAAGCAGGAAGTCAATGGGCGGGGTAAAAGGGTGGGCCACTGGTGCAAATCACGTAACCAGAACTGCCAAAAGGGGAGAACATGCCCAAAAGAATTTGAAGGACAGCCTGGCATGAATGCATGTCAGGCTGCCCGCCAATGATGCAGGCTGTCCAACTAAGGGCATACTATGCAGACAGCACCCTGAGCTTGGCATAAATGCATCTAATGATGCGCTCGCTCAATGCTTTCTAAGGACTGTCCCCTAGCACTCGCTGGTCCACTTGTCTCCTTACCTTCTTACTAGCAGGCAGAAGTTCCTGGTATATAGTCTGAGACAGAGAAAAGGTGTATGTAGTGAGTGTAGAATAAAGGGTACATGCCACAGTGTTAGAGAGACCAACAGCATTACCTAAACTAATTTTATTGTCAGCCAGTCCACACAGGTTTTGTTCCCATACATCCCTCTTAAGCTTCCAAACTTAAAAGGACACTATAGTCACCAGAACAACTACAGCTTTTTGTATTTGTTCTGGTAAGTAGAATCATTCCATTCAGGCCTTTTGCAATAAACACTGTCTTTCCAGAGAAAATAGCCCCACTGGCCACTCCTTAGATGGCTGCTAGAGGGGCTTCCTGTGGCAGTACTGCCTAGTGTGCAGCCCTGCCATTCAGTGTCTCCACCCTCTGCATGCAGACACTGAACTTTCCTCATAGAGATGCATAGATTCAATTTATCTTTATGAGGAGATGCTGATTGTCCAGGGCTATGTTGAGCTTGTGCTGGCTCTGCCCCTGATCTGCCTAGTTGACAGTATCAGCCAATCCTATGGGGAAGTGTTGTAATTTGCTCAGACCACCACTTCTGATGATGTCAGCAGACAGTTAGTTCAGATGCAGACCCAGCAGCATATTTTACTATACTTCCGGAGCCAAGAATGGGCCAGGGTGGTGGTTTTAACATAATAGGGTCAGTAATACATGATTGTGTTCCTGACCCTATAGTGCTCCTTTAACCCCTTAAGGACCAAACTTCTGGAATAAAAGGGAATCATGACATGTCACACATGTCATGTGTCCTTAAGGGGTTAAGCAAGAGTATGTGAAGAGTAGTTAGGGTTGCCACCTTTCTTGAAACAAAATACCAGCCTTAATCATTTGTATAATCACAAGGAGTGACATCAGAGAAAATTCTGTAAAATCACCAACAAACTACTCACAGTTTGATTCTGCTGTATAGATGGATTGCTCCCAGTGTCTCAGTCTCGCAAGTCACCCAGTGTATCACAGTGTCAGTGTCCCCATGTCACCCAGTCTCCCAGTGTCCCCATGACTCAGTGTGTCCCCATGTCACTAGGATACTGGGGACACAGTGAGACATGGGGACACTGAGAGACGCAGGGACACTGAGAGACATGGGGACACAGAGACCCGGGGACACAGAGACATGGGGACACAGAGACATGGGGACACTGGGAGACATGGGGACACTGGGAGACATGGGGACACTGAGACATTTAGGGAAACTGGGGGTAATGGGGACACTGAGACACTAGGGACACAGACACTGGGAGACATGGGGACACTAAGACACTAGGGACACAGAGACATGGGAACACAGACACTGGGAGACTAGGGGACACTGGGAGACTAGGGGACACTGGCTGGGAGACAGACACTTGGGGATACTGGGAGACATGGGGCAGTATTGGACATATACATGGGGACACTGGGACATATAGGGACACTGGGACACATGGGGACACTAGGCACACAGAGACATGGGGACACCGAGACACTAGCGACACTGGATGGGGGACATGGGGACACTGGGACATATAGGGACACTGGGAGACATGGGGACACTAGGCACACTGAGACACTAAGAACACAGACACTGGGAGACATGGGGAAACTGAAACATTTGGGGACACTAAGACACTAGGGACAGAGACATGGGAACACAGACACTGGGAGACTAGGGGACACTGGGAGACTAGGGGACACTGGCTGGGAGACAGATACTTGGGGACACTGGGAGACATGAGGACAGTTGTGGACATAGACATGGGGACACTGGGACTTATAGGGACACTGGGACACATGGGGACACTAGGCACACTGAGACATGGGGACACCGAGACACTAGCGACACTGGATGGGGGACATGGGGACACTGAGAGAAATGGGGACATAGTGTCTCCCAGTGTCCCCTAGTGTCTCAGTGACCCCATGTTTTCCAGGTCTCCCAGTGTCTGTGTCCCCATGTGTCCTAGTGTCTCAGTGTGTCCTAGTGTCTGTGTCCCCATGTGTCCCCTAGTGTCTGTGTCCCCTAGTGTCTCAGTGTCCCCATATGTCCCCTAGTGTCTCAGTGTCCACATGTGTCCCCTAGTGTCTCAGTGTCCCCATGTGTCCCTGCTGCCTTTCCCCCCATCCCTCACTTACCTGAGCTGTAGAGCTGCTGTCTGGACTCTGTGCTGTGTTGCTGCTCCCCCACGGATCAGTGAGTAGTAGAGAGAGGCAGGGATATGCTGTAATTTCCTATCCCTGCATCTCTCCACACACAGTGACCCCTACTGGCCGGTGCTGGTATTGCAGAGTAATCTCCATTTATTCTGAGAAAAATACCTGCATTTGCTGATATTACTGCAATACTGGCATGGCCAGGCAGCCTCAAATACTGGCTGTGCCAGTAAAATACCAGTCAGGTGGCAAACCTATGAGAAGTGTGTGTAAAAAAAAAACCAAAAAAAAAAAAAAAAACTTTTTTTTTTTTTTTTTTAAATGGGCCTATTCCATGGGCCTGGGCCTGGAGCTGCAGCTCCATCAGCCCCTATGTTAATCCGGCCCTGGAGGCATGGGATATGCTGGGAGAAATAAAATCATTAAGATACAAGAATAAGAGAAGATAAACTGAGGGGAATAAAGACAACATGGCTTTAACTTAAAATGTTTTTCACAACTTCTTATCCCAATTCCTTGTGCTTCTATTTGCCCCGATAAACACTATCATAGCATTTACTGGGTGTAATTTGCAGTGGATATCAATAAAAATGTACTGACATCCAGATCACAAACTGGGTATTAACCTTTGTCATTTTGTCTTTTTGCAATGCTTCCCTGCATGTGATTTAGGTTCTAACAGAATTATTTTTTAATTTAGATTTGCATGAAATGCTTGAAAACTCATGGGAAGTTCGGGAATTGCATTGAGTGCTTTCCTGTGTCAGAGGAGCTTGAAGCAAATCTAAACAAGTAAGAAGAAGAAATAAAAAATAAAAAAAAAACACATTGTTAACTATTAGCTTCTAGCTAGCTATCATAATAGGCCCAAGTCATAAGTGACCGTTCTTGTCTAACGTAATTTCATTAACTTTATTTATTTATCAATAACAAATTACGCAGCAAAGTGTAATTTATTGTGTTACAAAAAAGTGCAAAATTGTAGCCAAAATGTGGATCCCCAAAATGTAGATCTCCTATGATAGATGGCCTACACCTCCCATGAGCCTAGCTTTTAACCACTCCTCTAGCGCAATATACAAACTGCAGAAAGAGGTTTGTGAATTTGAGATTTAAATGGAGCTATTGTTACCTTGTTACTATACTTCTTCCTGTCAAAATTAGATTAATGATATAACTACATGTTAAAGAATCCATGTGGATTCTGCAATGCAGTTTATTTCTCCTACACTATAAATGAAACGTCTGCTACACAGACTTTTGTGCATGATGTAACAACAACACGCGTGCAGCGCCCCGACAGCCGCTGTAGGCATTTTCGTAGCATTTCAACATGTGGCAGTTTAAACAGCACAATTTTTTATTTTATTTTTTTAAACATGAAAATAACAGGCTGTGTAACATCAGTAGTTCGTAGTAAACATGCTAGGCTAGACGTGTATATGATCAATTTAATTACGCTTAAGAGTATGAGGAGTTTTATGGCATTGCTTTCCTGAGAGGGGTAAACATTAATACTTCAGCCAAAATCACTACAGCTTAGGGTCTCGCTTGGTTAGTTAACAGGATGAGCATATCAGAGAGTAGCAGTCAGAGGAGTGACAGAGAGGGACAGCATTACATGTGCAGACGTCTTAACACTGGGTGACATTGTGAATCATGTTGCTGCGTAGTTGTGTTGTGCTGATTTAAAAGAGTTAGACACCACTGGCTCTGTATCTATGTAGTATGATAGTGAGTTAGGCAGAGAGCCGGCTAATGTTTAAGACCCAACTAGCCTAAGAAGAAATTTAACATAAAAGCAGGTAAAAAAAAATATATAAAGCTAAGACAGCTGCAGCCTACATGCGTATGTGAAACCCATTCAAGCTGGCCCGTGTGAGTCATATATGGAAGTCCCAGCAGTGGCAACTGTTGTAAGTGGTTAGTCCCATAATGGCGGTACAGCCTTAGGCAGCGGGCTTAAGTTCATCATATTCCCAAGGATGGGAAGTGTGAGTCTTGTGCACTGAGGGCAAAGGTGGCTGTAGCATTCTGATGGCTCTGTTGGGCATCCCTCCAGTCCCAGGCCGGTTGACAGGCCAGCATCTTCGTGCCACGGACTTGGGGGCTCCTGGTGTCCTAGTTCTCCCCTCTAGGGGGTAAGCAGGAGGATTTGGTGGTAGGTGGCCGCTTGTAGCGGGTGATCCTCTGCCTGTGTGGACGGTGCCGTGGGGTTCTGCCCCTGGTGGCCCTCGGCCTAGGTGATCTCTTAATGGGAGGAGGTTTATGTGCTTTGGAGACATGGACGATCAAAGGGGGCCCACTCACCATCCGGCTCTCAACCTCCCGGTCGTCCTCCTAATGTTGGGGCTTTGCTGCTTTTTGGCGTGCCTCCAACTCGGCCCAGAAGCGGGTAAAGATTTCGTCCAGCTTCCTTTGGGTGATCTGTGCCGGGTTTAGAGGCTCCGGCTCGGATTTCTGGGAGTTTTCGTCTTGCAGGGTCGGGCCGCCATCTTGTGTGTTTCCGCTGGGGCAGTAACTCAGCTAGTTAGGGTGATTAAATTAAATTCACTTGGTGCCAGGTACAAGCCAGGGCTGACCGTGATAACCCCCACCTTTCTAGAGGTGGGGGGGAACAGGGCTGTGTTACAAGCTTTGGAGGGCACTAGGTTGCGAAGAGCAAGCGGATCGGCCGCCTCACCCGTCCGGCGATACTGCTAGGCCTCACTCCCGACACCCTCGACGGACGCTCCGTGCACCCGTGGGCGGCAGACCCGGGGCACCCCGGCTGGCTCCTGAGCTAAGTATGTCTAGTTAATATTTTTGCAAACATTTTTGTTCTCACATTTATCTTTTATTGCTGTTGAGCAAGGAGCTGCATATAGAAGTAGATGATCTTATTGAAGTTTAGCTAATAAATGTAATAAGGTAAAAAAAAATGTATCTCAAGGAGGACAGCCATCAGTATTCACTAAGACCATGTGTATGGCAGTGTGTGTCTGTCAACATGCATGTGTGTGGCATTGTGTAACTGTGTGTGCCAGTGTTTGTATGCTTGTGCATTTGCGTGTATGCGTATATGTATCTATCTGTATATGTGTGTGTTAGTATGTACATATGTTTGTGCATGTGTGTATATATGTGGCAGTGTGAGTATGTATCTGTGTGAATGTGTGTATCTGTGTAAGTACTGTATGTATGCGTAGCAGTATGCATGTGTTTGGTAGTGTGTATATGGTTGTGTATTTGTGTGTATATGTAGGTTAGTGTGTATATTTGTGTATCTGTGTATGGCTGTGTGCACCTGTGTATCTGTGCTATACATATGTGTGTATCTGTGTAGGGTTTGTTTGTGTCTGATCATGCGCATTGGGGGACCTGCCAATAGTTTTGCAAGGGGGTCCAAGAGTTCTGGTGGTAATCCTGATCACAAAATAGTAAAAAGAGACTGTTTTCCTATAACTTTATAATATGACCAATCTTGATTATTGAAGTTGCATTAGTCTTTTACAAAATCCAATGCAACAGTGACACCTTGTGTTACTAGAGAGGAAATGCATTAATACGTATTTCAGGGCTCAGTTGTAACCATTCATATAGGTATTATCATAATTTCTTTAGCGCCAACGTAGTGTGTGGTGCTGTACCATGGGGATGTAAAACAGCAAATAACTGACACATTGATGTGGACAGGAAGAAGGGCCCTCACCTGTTCAATGGATATCCCAGTCACATAACCAGGACACTTTAATTTCTCTATATCCCCTCCTATCTATATTCCTGACATTGGCTTTCTTTATTTTCGGTCCTCTTTAGAGGAGAAACATCGCTTCCATACATACATATATCACTGAATTAAATTATAAAAAGTATCTTTAACTTGAGTTATGATTATTTTTCACGTGATGCTTGCTTTTCATTAAAATATATATTACTGATTTAGTAAATTACAGCACAATCCCAGGCACAGCCAGGGCACACAATGCAAATGAGGAGGAGAAATGGAAATGTTTCACGTTCCCTCTTCTCTTAACATTGATTGCCAGATGCAAAGAACAGAGCTTATAGCAAAGATTGACAGGCAGCCGGGTTTGGATGCGCCCAATTGCAGGATAAGGAGGTGTGGATTTCTAAGTTTTTTTCATACCTTAATTTTTTTGTCCATACTTTTTTTTTTTCATACACTAATACAATAATATTAAAATTCATGGGAAGACCAATTCACCTTTAACAATGGCTTCCGTGCTATCTTCTTTTCCAGATATTTCTTTCGTTTTTTTTCTGTTGCTTGTCTGATATTAGATATTTCCATGATATTGACGGTCCCTGATATTAGCTCCCATCCATTCAATCTCTACTCTCTGATATTAGATCCTTTAATAAAGTCTCTCTGCCATTAGAAACGTTCTATCTCCCCTGGTACTTGCTTCTTCCATTTCAGTACCTTCTCACTGATGCTAAGCTTCCATCCATGCTATATGTTGTCCACAACCCTGTATTCCTAAGGCTTTAGTGTCCCTGTTACTAGTTATATACCGTATATACTCGTGTATAAGTCGATCTCATGTATAAGTCGAGTGCAGTTTTGTGACCAACAATTGTGAAATATGCTATGCCTCGTGGATAAGTCGAGGGTAAAACTTGGAAATTCTGTGATTTTTATAATTATTTACACACACGCACACACACACACACACACACACACACAGCATTATATACACACACACACACTCATACAAACAATCTGCATTATACACACACACTCATACAAACAATCTGCATTATACACACACACTCATACAAACAATCTGCATTATACACACACACTCATACAAACACACTCTGCATTATATACGCACACTCATACACACACTCGGCATTATATACGCACACTGTGTGTATATAATGAAGAATGTGTGTGTTTGTGTGAATGCAGAGTGTGTGTGTGTGTATATATAATGCAGATTGTGTGTGTGTTTGTATGAGTGTGTGTGTATATAATGCAGTGTGTGTGTATGAGTGTGTGTATATAATGTAGAGTGTGTGTTTGTATGAATGTGTGTGTAGTATGTGTGAACTGGGTGGGGGAGGGCATTTTTATTATTTTTATTTTTTGTATTTTTTTTTATTTTATTATTAATTTTTTTTAAATTTTAATATATATATTTTTTTATTATTTAATTTGATTTTCGTCCCCCCTCCCTGCTTGTTAGCTGGCCAGGGAGGGGGGCTCTCATTCCCTGGTGGTCCAGTGGATGGGCTGTGTAGGAGGGGGCTGGCAGAGAGCTCTTACTTACCTCTCCTGCAGCTCCTGTCAGCTCCCTTCTCTCACCTCCGGTCCGGTCAGCTCCCCTGTCAGCTCCACTGTAAGTCTCACGGTCTATCGCGGCTCTCGCAAGACTTACAGTGGAGCTGATTGGACCGGAGGTGAGAGAAGGGAGCTGACAGGAGCTGCAGGAAAGGTAAGTAAGAGCTCTCTGCAGCCCCTAACAGGACCGCCGGGCTTGTAATGAGCCCGGCGGTCCTGGTCTGTATTATGGCAATGTAAGTTGCCATAATACAGACATTAACTCGAGTATAAGTCGAGTTGGGGTTTTTCAGCACAAAAAATGACTTATACTCGAGTATATACGGTAGGTACTCCCCGTGTTTGTGATAAAAATTTCCTGACATTAGCTTGTTTCCTGTAAAGATACTCTGCAGAGGGGTATAGTAACTTTGACTTTAAATCTATATATGGATTTAAAGGAACCCTATAGCATTAAGAATACAAACATGTATTCCTAATGCTATAGTTTTAATCTACCTATTGATGTTCCACACCCTCCTCTCCCCCCTCTCACCTGTCATGGTTTGAAAAGTGAGTTTTACTTTTCTTACAGCTGTCCCCACGCCATTGAGATGAAGTGGTCTGGGTGCATTTAGTGGTTCTGTAAATAGTGCATAAACTGAGCACAAAATATGTTTGGCTACCTCCGTTCTATCTATCTCATCTCGACTCCAACCTAGAAGTCTTGCAGCCCCGTGTAAGAGCCCAAGCCAATTAACACTGGTGGCATTTGACTGTGTTCAGTGGAGAATACGGGAAGGTTAACACAAGGGATGTACATTAATCATTCAGGATTAAAAAAGAAAATTCAGCAAGCTGATAAACAAACACCAAGGATTATTCATATTACCAGTTGTCCATCGAACATCCTGGTGAACACAGGGCCGGCGCTAACATTAAGGCGAATAAGGCATTCGCCTAGGGCGCCGGCCTCTGGGGGGCGCCCACCGTGAGGTTTCCTGGTGGGCTGCCTGGGGCTGGTGTGCTGGGCGAACGGCTTCTTAGCCACCCCTCAGCGCAGTCATTCAGCTGCTGGGCTCTCTCTGCAGCCACTTGCCTGCTCGGGAGAGGGGTATGCTGTAACCCCAGCACCCGAGCAGAGCACTCAGCTTCCAGCAGGCAGGGGAAGCCGGGACATGACTTGGTATCCCGGCTGCCCCCTGCCTGTGAACACCGGAAGCACTCTGAGGGGAGCAGGAAGCAGCATGTGCTCACAGTGCACGCTCTCCTGCTCCCCCCACCAGGAACAGCACCAGCTACCTGCGGGATGGACCCCTCTGCTCCATTCACAGCACTTATGAATGGTAGATCTGAAGGTAGGGGGAACTGATTATGTGTATGAGTGTATGATGGTAAATTAGTCTGTGTTTATTGAATTGCTGTGTTTTTGTGTGTAAATAAAGTGTGACTATATGTAAAGTGGTGTGAGTTTGTGCTTGAGTGACAGTGTGTGCGTTAGTGAGAGTGTGTAACTGAAATTGTGTGTGCATGTCAGTGACAGTGTGTGTGTGTGATACTGTGTGTTAGTGACTGTAAATTACATTGTGCATGTCAGTGAGAGTGTGTAAGTGACACTGTGTATGTCAGTGAGTGTGTGTGTGTGTGTCAGGGTACCTGAGGTCTCTACCACTGAGAGAGGTAGAGACTTAGTCGTTTATCCGTCTAGACGAGCCGTTTCCTCCGTTCCTCGCGGTCCATCCAGTCACTTAAACGCTGGCCGCGAGGGATCCACTTCCTTTTCTAACATGACGCTCGGTACGTGACGTCATGACGCCATTCCCGAGTGACCTGTCACTCAATTGTCCGATATCAAATCAGGACTCGTCGGAGGCGTGTTTACTCCCCGGAGTCAGGGTATTTAAGCTTGCTTCTCTCTTCAGCTCATTGCCCTGTCGTGGTTCTAGCTTGTCTAGTCACTCAGTGCTCTTGTATTCTAGTATTCTCTTTGGTTCTGACCCGGCTTGTTGTACTATTCTCCTTATCTCTGTTATCCCTCTGACCCGGCTTGTCTCTCGCTTACCTGTCTTCTCGTTCCCTCGACCTCGGCTTGTCTCTGACCATTCTCTATTATTCTCTGTACGTTAGTCCGGCCATTCTAAGGCCCGGTATACGTACCTTTCTACTGTTTGTACTCTGCGTGTTGGATCCCTGTCCCGATCCTGACATTACGACAGGGCCAATGGATCCTGCAGGTACAAACAGTCAGCTTGGTTCTCCCGACCCCAGGTTTGATGCCATGGAACACAGGATGGATCAGATGGCCCTAGCACTACAGGCGCTATTGTCTCGTGCTAGTAACCCACCAGAGGAGACACGTACTCCTTCGATTTCTCCTGTAAGTTCAGGTCTAGAGGTAGCCACTGTAGGTGCTTCTTCTCGTATTACTCCACCAGTACGTTATGGCGGTTCTCCTGAGAAGTGTCGTGGCTTTTTGAACCAGATCAGCATCCATTTCGAATTACAACCCCGCTCCTATCCTACAGATAGAGCGAAGGTTGGATTTATTGTTACGTTACTCATTGAGAAGGCTCTGAGATGGGCTAATCCTTTATGGGAGAATGATAACCCGTTAGTCTATAATTATAATGCCTTTGTAGCTGCCTTTAAAAGAACTTTTGACCCCCCTGGTAGAAAGGTCAATGCAGCTAGATTACTGTTGCGCCTTAGACAGGAACATCGAACACTTGTGGATTATGCACTAGAGTTCAGGTCCTTGGCGGCAGAAGTTAAGTGGAACGAACAGGCTTATATAGATGTATTTTTGAATGGGTTATCAGATGTAATCCTTGACGAGGTCGCTACTAGAGAGCTCCCTGAGAATTTGGAGGATTTAATTTCTTTTATCTCTCGCATTGATGAACGCTTAAGAGAGAGGCAGAACACTCGAGATAGGACTCATAGACTCTCCTTTAAACTAGCTCCTGCATTTCAAAATTCTGAGATCGAAACCTTACGTTTCCCAGAGCCTATGCAGATAGGTAATACTCACCTCACAGAGGAAGAGAGACAGTACAGGAGAAGGGAGGGTTTATGTATGTACTGTGGAGTCAGAGGTCACTTACGCCTAAATTGTCCCAATCGTTCGGGAAACGCTCGCACCTAAGTTTCTCTAGAGGACAGGCCTTGGGTGTATCTATTTTGTCCTCTGTTCACAATTATAAAGATCACAGGCTTCTGTTACCCGTTTCTTTGACTTGGGAGAAGGGAGTAGTAAAAACCATGGCTTTGATCGATTCTGGAGCTGCTGAGAGCTTTATCGACCAAGTTTTTGTTACCAAGCATGCTATCCCATCCCAGTTAAGGGAGACACCCCTGGCCGTTGAGGCCATAGATGGTAGACCTTTACTTGAGCCTGTTATTTTCCGTGAGACCATACCTGTTAATTTAACTGTTGGTATCTTGCACGAGGAAGACCTATCCCTATTGATTATTTCCTCTCCTTCTATTCCCATAGTCCTGGGGTACTCCTGGTTAAAGAGACATAACCCTATCATTGATTGGGAGTTAGGGGAGATAGTTTCATGGGGTCAGAATTGTCAAGAGAAATGTTTGCGGAGGGTCTCGCCTCTTTGCCTAGCTAACACGTCGGCTAACTCCTCCAATCCTACAGAGACACAAATACCGCCTCAGTACCTGGATCTGAAGGCAGTATTTGATAAAAAGAGAGCCGATACCTTACCTCCACACAGGTCCTTTGATTGCAAGATTAACCTACTCCCTGGTACTATGCCTCCCAGGGGACATGTATACCCGTTATCTACTAAAGAGAATTCAGTTCTAGAGGAGTATATTCACGAGAATTTAGACAAGGGATTCATTAGGAGATCCTCCTCTCCTGCCGGGGCTGGATTTTTTTTTGTTAAAAAGAAGGATGGTACACTTAGACCTTGTATTGATTATCGAGGTTTGAACAAGATAACCATTAGGAATGCTTATCCCATTCCTTTGATTACCGAACTCTTTGATCGTTTAAAGGGTTCTAACATTTTCACCAAGTTAGATCTCAGAGGGGCATATAACTTGGTGAGAGTCCAGCAGGGACACGAGTGGATGACGGCGTTCAATACTCGATATGGTCACTATGAATATACTGTAATGCCTTTTGGGTTATGTAATGCACCGGCTGTATTCCAGGATCTGATAAATGAGGTTCTTAGGGAATTTCAGCATGAGTGTGTTATTGTATACCTGGATGATATACTCATACATTCTAGAGAGATTGAGACTCACCACGAACAAGTCAGAAGGGTTTTGCACAAACTTCTTCAACATGGCCTGTACTGCAAATTGGAGAAATGTAGTTTCGATCAATCCCAAGTAAACTTCCTTGGTTATGTGATCTCTGGGGAAGGATTTAAGATGGACCCGGATAAACTCCAGTCCATTCTAGATTGGCCTTTACCAAAGGGTCTCAAGGCCGTTCAGAGATTTATTGGATTCTCCAATTATTATAGGCGCTTTATTAAGGGATATTCTTCTATTATTGCGCCTATCACCAATATGACCAAACAGGGGGCTGATACTAAGAATTGGTCTACGGAAGCTCTCCTTGCTTTCAAAACTCTCAAAGAGCTCTTTGCTTCCGCTCCAATTTTAGTTCACCCTAATACCACTCTTCCTTTCCTACTTGAGGTAGACGCCTCAGAGACTGGCATAGGTGCTATCCTATCCCAAAGGTTAGGTGTGGATAAACCGTTACATCCATGTGGATTTTTTTCTAAAAAATTATCTGGTGCTGAGAGCAGATATGACATTGGTGACAGAGAACTACTAGCTGTTATCAAGGCTTTAAAAGAATGGAGACATTTATTGGAAGGGACATTACATCCTGTTACTATTTTAACGGACCACAAGAACTTGTCCTATATTGGTGAGGCCAAGCGATTGTCTTCCAGGCAAGCTCGTTGGTCGTTATTCCTCACCCATTTCAATTACGTTCTCACTTATAGGCCTGGTTCGAAGAATTCTAAAGCCGATGCCCTATCTCGCCAATATGAACCTTCTGCTTCATCTGAACCGGTTCTGTCCTCTATTGTACCTAAATGCAATATTATTGCTAACACAAGTCTCAAAATCCATTCTCCGTTGCTTGCCCAGATCATGAAGTCACAACATCTGGCACCTGGACAGACTCCTGAGGGAAGAAACTTTGTTCCTCCTGAACTCCAACTGGAGCTCTTACAGTGTTTCCACGAAAGTAAGGTGGCTGGTCATCCTGGCATTCGCAAGACATATTCCCTGATCTCCAAGGATTTCTGGTGGCCTTCCTTACGAAAGGATATTAAAGAGTTCATCGGAGCTTGTGAGATTTGTACCAAGACTAAACAGCCTCATACTTCGCCATGTGGTCTATTACACCCCTTGGACATTCCAGAGAAACCATGGTCCTGTTTGGCCATGGACTTTATTGTGGATTTACCTGCTTCCAAGAGACAGACTGTTATTCTCACGGTGGTTGATAGATTTACTAAGATGGCTCATTTTGTGCCGTTACCTAAACTCCCGACTTCTCCTGAATTGGCGGAGATTTTCGCGAGAGAGGTTTTTCGCTTACATGGGATACCTTCTGAAATTGTTTCTGATAGAGGTTCTCAATTTGTCTCACGATTCTGGAGATCCTTCTGTTCTCAATTAGGCATCAAATTGAACTTTTCCTCTGCCTATCACCCCCAGTCTAACGGGGCTGCTGAACGTACCAATCAAAAGATTGAACAATATCTGCGCTGCTTTGTTTCCGAACACCAGGACGATTGGGTCGGTTTGATTCCTTGGGCGGAGTTCGCACACAATAATCTCGTTTGTGATTCTACTCGTTCTAGCCCCTTCTTCATGAACTATGGCTTTCATCCTTCCATTTTTCCTTCGGTCTCTTCTTCCCAAGGAGTACCGTCGGTTGATGATCATGTCGCCAATCTGAAGAAGTTGTGGGATCAGACTCGTCAAATTCTCCTGCATAATTCTATGTTGTTCAAAAAACACGCTGATAAGCACAGAAGAGCGGCTCCAGTTTTTGTTCCTGGGGATAGAGTATGGCTGAGTACTAAGAACATTCGTTTAAAAGTTCCCTCTATGAAGTTTGCTCCTCGTTACATAGGTCCTTACAGGGTTCTGACGCATCCCCAACTCCTTTCATGTGTCTTTGCTGAAACCGCTAATTTGCAACAGATTTTCCTCTACGGTTTCCTCACCTCGTTCTGTTCAGGTGGAGGGTCAGGAGGAGTACGAGGTCAACTCCATTATCGATTCCCGAGTCTCCCGGGGGAAGCTACAATATCTAGTCAACTGGAAGGGATATGGTCCTGAGGAGAGGAGTTGGGTACCTCAGGAGGATGTTCATGCCCCTCGCCTCCGCAGGGCGTTTCACTCCCGCTTTCCATCTCGTCCCGGTTCCTTCCGCCCGGTGGGCGTATCTGAGAGGGGGGGTACTGTCAGGGTACCTGAGGTCTCTACCTCTGAGAGAGGTAGAGACTTAGTCGTTTATCCGTCTAGACGAGCCGTTTCCTCCGTTCCTCGCGGTCCATCCAGTCACTTAAACGCTGGCCGCGAGGGATCCACTTCCTTTTCTAACATGACGCTCGGTACGTGACGTCATGACGCCATTCCCGAGTGACCTGTCACTCAATTGTCCGATATCAAATCAGGACTCGTCGGAGGCGTGTTTACTCCCCGGAGTCAGGGTATTTAAGCTTGCTTCTATCTTCAGCTCATTGCCCTGTCGTGGTTCTAGCTTGTCTAGTCACTCAGTGCTCTTGTATTCTAGTATTCTCTTTGGTTCTGACCCGGCTTGTTGTACTATTCTCCTTATCTCTGTTATCCCTCTGACCCGGCTTGTCTCTTGCTTACCTGTCTTCTCGTTCCCTCGACCTCGGCTTGTCTCTGACCATTCTCTATTATTCTCTGTACGTTAGTCCGGCCATTCTAAGGCCCGGTATACGTACCTTTCTACTGTTTGTACTCTGCGTGTTGGATCCCTGTCCCGATCCTGACAGTGTGTCAGTGAAGCTGTGTGTATGTCAGTGATAGTGTGTGAGTGTCACTGTGTGTGTGTTAGTGACATTGTGTATGTCAGTGAATGTGTAACTGACACTATGTCAGTGAGTGTGTGTTAGTGAAAGTGTGTGAGTGACACTGTGTATGTCAGTGTTTGTGTGTTTAACTGGCACTGTATGTCAGTGAGTGTGTAAGCGACACTATGTATGTCAGTGAAAGTGTGTTAGTGAAAATGTGTATGTATGTCAGAGTGTGTGTGACAGTGTGTGTGCTAGTGTGTGACCATGTAATTAGATACTTATATGTTAAATTATATTTAAAATATATGTTAATAGAATTCTATATTAAACCGAAAAAATGTTAGTAGTAACATAAATTAAATCTCAATATTATTACAAATGAAACAGCACCACATGCATTGAAAAAGAGTGTGTGGATATATTTATTAGGCGGTATGTGTCTATTGATCTATGCATTCGGCAGTATGGGTGTATGAATGTATTTATTAGGCGGTGTGTGTGTGTGAGGATTTATGTAATGTGCATATGGTTGATTGTATGTAATAGGCAGTCTGTGTGGATGGATGTATTAGGCAGTGTGTTTATATGTATGCATATACTGGATGAGTGTTTTTACGCAGTGTGTTCATTACAATTCAGAATTTAGTAAATAAACCTGTGAGAGAATGCAGTTGCCTTCATGAGGGGGCGGCAAAATGGATTGCTGCCTAGGGCGTCAAGAATCCTTGCACCGGCCCTGGGTGAACATATATAGAGTCAATGAAACTATTCCTTAAATTGTAGGCTTTCAATACATTGGATTGGTGGGAGATACCTAGAACTCAGTCAGTTCTGCAGACAGATACACTATCCCTCTTAGACATGGGGCACTTCTATTCTCTACTAAATGTTGTATACCAGTGGTTCCCAAACTGTGTGCCTAGGGCGCCGAGACCTGCAGACAGGGGTGCCGCTGGTGCTATGATTGGGGAGGGAGAGGAGGTAGCCGCAGCGTGAGGGGAGAGGAGCATGAAGAGCTTCAGACCCCTCACTCCTACAGCAGCAGGACTCCAAGCCACCCTCCTGGCACATAAGGTAAGCCAACAGGAGGGGGGCTGGAGATATAAAAAAATAAAAAATCACTTGTGTGTGTACGAGTATGAGACAGGGCCAGCTGCGGGCGCTCATATTTCCTGGTGGGCTCCCTCTGTCTTGAACTGCAGCGCTGGGCGAGCGGCTCTAGAGCCTCCCCCCCCCCTCCCCCTCAGCGCTGGGCTGCTTCTCTAGGCGCCGAAGGTGGGGGTGCCAAGAGGAACCCTGTCACAGTATGGCAGAGCAGGCACCTTCTTACCTTGATGATAGGTGTCTGCTCTGCCTTTAAATGCCGGTGACCGAAGGAGAAGGCAGGCGGCGAGGAAGGCTCTTCTTGCAGCTCCTCACTCCTCCCTCGCGCACCCTCTGTGATGCCGGGAGCTGGAGTATGATGTCATTCCGGCCCGGCATACTAAACAGTGGTGGGAGGAGTGAGGAGCTACCCCACACTGGGAAGTGAGTGTTTGAGTGTTTGTCAGTGAGTGAGTCTTTGTCAGTGAGTGTCTGCTTGTGTGTGTCTGTCAGTGAGTGTATGTGTGTCAGTGAGTGAGTGTCTGTGTGTTTACGTCTTTCAGTGAGTGAGTGTGTGTGTGTCTGTAAGTGAGTTAGTGAGTATATGTGTGTATGTCTGTAAGTGTAAGTGTGTGTGTGTGTGTGTCTGTCTGTCAGTAAGTGAATATATGTCTGTCAGTAAGTGTGTGTGTCTGTCTGTCATTGAGTGAATGTATGTCTGTCAGTGAGTGTGTGTGTGTGTATATGTCTGTCAGTAAGTGTGTGTGTGTCTGTCAGTGTGTGTGTCTGTCAGTGAGTGTCTGGGTGAGTGTGTCTGTCAGTGAGTGTGTGTGTGTCTGTCAGTGAGTGTGTGTGTTTTTGTGTGTGTGTCAGTGAGAGAATGTCTGCCAGTGAGTTTCTGTGTGTGTGTGTGTGTGTGTCAGTGAGTGTGTGTGTGTCTGTCAGTGAGTGTGTGTGTATGTCTGTCAGTGATTTCTGTGTGTGTGTGTCTGTCAGTGAGTAGGGCGGCAGAAATCCTTGCACCGGCCCTTGTATGAGTGTTTGTATGTGTGTGAGTATGAGTATGTGTATGAGTGTTTGTATGTGTATGAGTGTATGTATGAGTGTGTGTATGTGCATGAATGTGTGTGTATGTGTATGAGTGTGAGTGTGTGTGTGTGTATGAGTGTATGTGTGTGTGCTTGAGTGTGTATGTGTGTATGTGTAGGAGTATGAGTGTGTATGTGTATGTGTATGAGTATGTGTATGAGTGTGTGTATGTGTGTGTGTGAGTGTTTTAATGTGTACGAGTGTGTGTGTATGTGTATGAGTGTGTGTGTATGTGTATGAGTGTGTGTGCATGAGTGTGTGTGTGAATATGAGTGTATGACTGTTTTATGTATATTAGTATAAGTGTGAGTATGAGTGTGTAGTGATGTCCGAACGGTTCGCTGGCGAATAGTTCCTGGCGAACATAGCGTGTTCGCGTTCGCCACGGCGGGCGAACACATGCGCGGTTCGATCCGCCCCCGATTTGTCATCATTGAGTAAACTTTGACCCTGTGCCTCACGATCAGAAGACACATTCTAACAAATTAGCAGCAGACCCTCCCTTCCAGACCCTCCCACCTTCTGTACAGCATCCATTTTAGATTCATTCTGAAGCTGCATTCTTAGATAGAGGAGGGAAAGTGTAGCTGCTGCTCATTTGATAGGGAAATTGATAGCTAGGCTAGGGTATTCAGTGTCCACTACAGTCCTGAAGGACTCATCTGATCTCTGCTGTAAGGACAGCACCCCAAAAGGCCCTTTTTAGGGCTAGAACATCAGTCTGCTTTTTTTTTTTTTTCTGTGTAATGTAATTGCAGTTGCCTGCCTTCCAGCTTCTGTGTCAGGCTCACAGTGGATACTGTGCCCACTTGCCCAGTGCCACCACTCATATCTGGTGTCACAATAGCTTAAGCTTGTATTTAAAAACAAAAAAATGTTTTCACTGTAATACATTGAATAGCAATTAGTTGTCTGCAAGCGTCTGGGTTTCAGGCCTTCAGCGTGTACTCTGCCAACCTCTGCAAGTGCACTTTGCCACTCATATCTGGTGTCACAATAGCGTGCCTTTAAAAAGAAAAAAAGTTTTTCACTGTAAGCTAATAGCAGTCAGTGTCCTTCAAGCGGGTGTCAGGCCTTCAGCGTGTACTCTGCCAACCTCTGCAAGTGCATATTGCCACTCATATCTGGTGTCACTATAGCGTGCATTTAAAACCAAAAAACTTTTTCCACTGTTATAGATTGAATAGCAGTTAGTTGTCTTCAAGCGGATGTCAGGCCTACAGCGTGTACTCTGCCAACCTCTGCCAGTGCACATTGCTACTCATATCTGGTCTCACAGTAGCTTGCACGCATAGTACCACTAATCCCCCAAAAAATGACAGGCAGAGGCAGGCCACCCCGCAGGGGCCATCGTGGTCGTGGTGCTGTGATACCTTTTTGCCCTAGAATAATGCCCAGTTTTCAGAGGCCACGTACCCTGAACTTGAAAAGTTCTGAGGACATAGTTGACTGGCTAACACAGGACACCCAATCTTCTACAGCTTCCACTCGGAACCTTGACGCACCATCCTCCTCCAGCTTAGCTTCGGGCACCTCTCAAGATACCACTCACCCGCCTGCCACCACCACCAGCACTAGCACCACAGCCGCTTCACTTGGTATGTCAGAGGAGTTATTTACACATCCGTTTGAAGAAATGAGTGATGCGCAACCATTATTGCCAGAGGATGTAGATAACAGGGATATGTCTCAGGCAGGCAGCATTACACACATGGACGTACGGTGTGATGATGATGATGTTGTACCCGCTGCTGCTTCCTTTGCTGAGTTGTCAGATACAAGTGAAGCGGTTGATGATGACGATGCGTCCATGGATGTCACGTGGGTGCCCGCTCGGCAAGAAGAAGAACAGGGCAAAAGTTCAGATGGGGAGACAGAGAGGAGGAGGAGGAGATGAGTTGGAAGCAGGGGGAGGTCGTCGCAAGGAGCTAGTGGCACAGTCAGACAGCATGCATCGGCACCCGGGGTCAGCCCGACAGCACGCCAATCAACGCATGCTGTGTCCACCACCAGAATGCCGTCATTGCAGAGCTGAGCAGTGTGGCATTTTTTTTGTGTGTCTGCCTCTGACAACAGCGATGCCATTTGCAACCTGTGCCAAAAGAAACTGAGTCGTGGGAAGTCCAACACCCACCTAGGTACAACTGCTTTGCGTAGGCACATGATCGCACATCACAAACGCCTATGGGATCAACACATGAGTACAAGCAGCACACAAACTCAAAGCCGCCATCCTCCTCCTGGTCCAGCATCTTCAGCCACGTCAACCACTGCTGTCCTCCTTGCCCCTCTCAACCATCCGCCACTCCGTCTCTCGCCTTGAGCAGTTCCCGCTCATCTGCCCACAGTCAGGTGTCTGTCAAGGACATGTTTGAGCATCAGAAGCCAATGTCAGAAAGTCACCCCCTTGCCCAGTGTCTGACAGCTGGCTTGTCTGAACTATTAGCCCGCCAGCTGGTGGAGTCTGAGGCGTTCAAAAAATTTGTGGCTATTGGGACACTGCAGTGGAAGGTACCCGGACAAAATTTCTTTGCACAAAAGACAATCCCCAACCTGTACTCGATTGTGCAAAAGGAAGTAATGGCATGTCTGGCACACAGTTTTGGGGCAAGGGTCCATCTGACCACTGATACCTGGTCTGCAAAGCATGGTCAGGGCAGGTATATCACCTACACTGCGCATTGGGTAAACCTGCTGACGGCTGCCAAGCATGGAATGCGTGGCTCTGCAGAGGAGTTGGTGGCTTGCAGGCAGTACTGCTGAGTCCTCTTCTGCTGCTGCGTCTTGCTCCACATCAACGGCACCCCCCCAGCTCCCCAGGTACTATTCCACATCCTGGATATGGCAGTGTCACGCCGTCTTGGGTTTGACTTGCTTGAAAGCAGAGAGTCACACCGGACAAGCACTCCTGTCCACCCTGAACGCACAGGTGGAAAAGTGGCTGACTCCGCAGCAACTGGATATTGGCAAAGTGGTTTGTGACAACGGAACAAATTTGTTGGCGGCATTGAAGTTGGGCAAGTTGACACATGTGCCGTGCATGGCACATGTGTGTAGTCTGATCGTACAACGCTTTGTGCATAAGTACACAGGCTTACAGGACGTCCTGAAGCAGGCCAGGAAGGTGTGTGTCCATTTCAGGTGATCCTACACGGCCATGGCGCACTTTGCAGATATCCAGCGGCGAAACAACATGCCAGTGAGGCGCTTGATTTGCGACAGCCCGACACGTTGGAATTCAACACTCCTAATGTTCGACCGCCTGCTCCAACAAGAAAAAGCTGTTAATGAATATTTGTATGACCGGGGTGCTAGGACAGCCTCTGGGGAGCTGGGAATTTTTTTTGCCACGTAACTGGACGCTCATGCGCAATGCCTGTAGGCTCATGCGTCCTTTTGAGGAGGCGACAAACCTAGTCAGTCACACCGAAGGCACCATCAGCGACATCATACCATTTGTTTTCTTCCTGGAGCGTGCCCTGCGAAGAGTGCTGGATCAGGCCATAGATGAGCGTGAAGAGGAAGAGAAAGAGTTGTGGTCAACATCACCACCAGAAACAGCCTTATCAGCATTGCTTGCTGGACCTGCGGTAACGCTGGAAGAGGATTGTGAGGAAGAGGAGTCAGAGGAGGAATGTAGCTTTGAGGAGGAGGAGGAAGACCAACCACAACAGGCATCCCAGGGTGCTCGTTGTCACCTATCTGGTACCCGTGGTGTAAATATATTATTTTTTATTTTTGTTTTATTTCAAGTTTAAAAGAAATATATATAATATAAAAATATTATATTGTTATATATAAATAATGCAATTGACAATATTCAGACATTTCTTATAGTGTAACTTTTTTTTTTAACCAAAACAAAAATAAGTGAGCAAATTGAAAATTTGTTTTTTCCAAAATTAACAGTAGAGATGAGGGAGGGATGGGGGAGGGACGGGGAAGGGAGGGGGAGGGACAAGGAGGGGGAGGGGGAGGGGGGGAAGGGAAGGGGTGGTGTAAACCCCAGTAATAGCAAAGGTACCAACTAAGGAGAAAACTGTTAATTTTACCAAAGAGATTTATGCAATTAAAACACTTTCAAATCAACAAAGGATTTGTACATTTGTTTAAGTTATGAAACCAACTATCTGATCAACAGGACAGATGGAAGTGTATTGGCTCAATATAAAAGTATTTTAAATCACATTTTTAACTATTAGAGGTACTGGCTTGTCGATTGGCAAATTGCAACATTGTAAATGATGAGAATAAATTTCCATTTACATGAATTGTTACATCGCAACCATAAGGAAAAGGAGAGAAACTCCGAATGTGGTAAAACAGACGGATTAATGAACATATCATAATGAAAAATTAGCTTCTTTCAAAACCTACTAAGAATATAGGCAGACGAAAAGTTACTCTGTATACATCGCATTTTCAGTTTCCAGCCGCACCTAAAATTATTTATCAATCTCCGGCCACACCTCAGTCCAATGGCTAGTGTCCAGCCACACCTCGATCTCATGGCAACCATCCAGTAGTATTTAAATCCACTCATCAATTCCCAGCCCCATCTAAAAACAAAGACTTTTGACCAGCTGATCCTAAATCCATTAGCAACAAAACCGGAAGCATGAAGTCCACTCCATCAATGCCCGGACACACCTAAAACAAAAGTCTAATATTCAGCCGCACCTAAATAGAGGTTCCCAACCAAAAAATCCCAAGACCAGAGTCAAGGCTTCTAGAATGGGAATGCAACAGTATTTTTACAGATAGTTTCTAAATTCATAATAAAATCAGTTACTTCCTCCTTTGCGTTTTGCTTTTAGAATCCATAATTGTGTCTCTCATATTAATTAAAAATACTAAAAGGTATTTGGAGCAGATCTACGGAAAAAGCTCAGGTGGACAACTGGTCAAACATCTCAATGTCAACACATTGTTTTCAGCTAATATTATATTAGTTACAAAATTACTTTCTATGAATGAGATATATATATATACACATATATATATAGAGAGAGAGAGTGAAATTGCAACTGTTTCTGGCACTCATCCCAAACAAAGATAATTAAATCAGCAACTACCAGGTGCCTCTCCGTGCAATAATACAAACAGAAAAAATTGAGAGCACTCCATGGATTTTGTAAATCAAAAAAATGTATTAAATCAAACGCATATAAATCAATGTTTCGATCTTGATAAAGACCGCTAGACGGTCGAAACGTTGATTTATATGCGTTTGATTTAATACATTTTTTTGATTTACAAAATCCATGGAGTGCTCTCAATTTTTTCTGTTTATATATATATATATATATATATATATATATATATATTTAGATATATTTAATTAATATAAGGCACAAGAGGGTCCGTAATATAGGACAGTATCCCCTATAGAAAGCAATTGATTCAATTATAGAGATGCCAACAACTGTCTCATAAACATCATAACCCCGCAACTATAGAGTTTGTCCAGGCCAGAACACAGACCAATGTATTTCATCTCACTAAAGCACATACTGAACCTCTGCATACAGCCTGTGTCTCCAAGTTCATACCAGATTTTTCTGCATTCAGTTGGTACTCTAGTACAGAATTCACATTAAACCACACAGGGTCGTAGGCATAGTACAAATTAAAACCGCCTGTTCAGCTGAGGTTAAACAAGACCCGGGCCTGTTTTGTAAAGAGTGCCAGCTACACTTATTTATTTTGCTAGCAAAACAACTATTAGATGTATGGATATAAAACCGTGTTGTTTCCTGTGCTAGCTTGGTGACCTCTTTACAACAAATAAAATATAAACATAGGCAGTAACTTCAAAAGGGTGCACCAGCAACATTCTACTCAAAAATAAGACACATGTCAATACATGTAGTATTCTAGGGCAGGGATAGACAACCTTCGGCACTCCAGATGTTGTGGACTATATCCCCCATAATGCTTTAACACCCGTAATGCTGGCAAAGCATCATGGGAGGTGTAGTCCAAAACATCTGGAGTGCCGACGGTTGCCTATGCCTGTTCTAGGGTATGTGCATCTTCTAACCCAGGGGAGCCCAAAAGGCAGAACCCCAGATGTTGTAGAACTACAACTCCCATGATGCGTTGCATGTTTTTAGAATGCTTTAGAATGGCAAAGCTTTATTGAAGCTGTAGTTTTAAAACTCCTGGGGATCTACCTTTTAGGCATCCCTGTTTTAACCTACATGTTTGATGATTAATTTGCATACCTAATGGAGCCCAACTTGATAATTAGCCACCTTTTCTTGAATAACAACATAGTTTGAATGTACTTTATTTAACATGCAAGCACATGTTTTGTGGAAATGGAACTGAGTTTTAATACGGGGGGCTGTCACAATGTCACCTTTTGATTATTATAGCGGCCATGCTGTGCATGTGAATTTAGCTGTTCCACGCTTGGGGTTCCGCAGTAAGTTCCAGGGTCTGCAGGCTTGGCGGATATATCCTTGTCCTTGAGCAATGTTCTTCAGTCTGCAATAATACAGTTACATGATCTCACCTGGATACCAGCTCAATAGCTCTAGAACAGTATCAGACTGGTGGGGTAGTGATTGCTTCTCATTGCTAGCTGTTAAAATGTCTATGAATGTTATGAATGTGAATGTTGAATGTGAATGTGAATGTGAGATTGAAATTTGCCTGTTAGTGCCTTTCAGGATTTCCATTTACTTTCACTTCCCCGACATCCATTCTGCTAAGTACTAGAAATGGCATATAATATCAACATAGCCTGATTCTGCTATACAGCACTGTAACACTATTACAGAGTGTTATCACAAAATCGGTTGTCCTTATTTTTACATATTCATTTAGTGTTTTGATAATCTGTCATATCTGGGATTTTCAACTGGTTTGATGGGTATTTACCCTTGGATGTGTTTGTGCATGTGTTTTATTAATTTACCTCTTCCTATCACCTGGATGCCAGGAGTGATTTAAGTCCCCTGCATCAATGCCCTGGGGAGATAGCGCAGCTAAGCGGACAAGAGCACATGTATGAGTGTGGGGATAGATGCATGGGATTTGTTGGGAAAGAATGTATAGGTGGGATTATGTTCTGTGTAAGTTAGTGTGGGGGAGGTCTTACCTCAGTGCCACTTGGGATTCGGGGATTCGGTATGTCCTTGCCAATTGAGTTTGAGGGGTTACGTTTAAGTATATGGAATGAGTTGAACAAGTTTTTAAGGTCTCAACCTCCCCTGCTTCAAAGGGTTAACCTTAGGTTACCTGGGGTGTCGTGCCCATCGAGCGCAGATAAGGTCGGCTGATGGCAGGCATTGGAAGGAAATGATTTTTATGCTGAGGGGGGAGGTGAGAGGAAGTCGCACATAGGCGCTTGGTCAGTTTATTGGCAAGGACGGTTGGGTTCACTGTATGACACTATGTGTTAAGTTATATGCATATATATGTTAATTTCTGGTTATTTATGTTTAACGTTTTGGTTACAGAAATGAAGAGAAATTTATTAAATAAATTATGGATGTGTCATACAGTATTTTATCATATGGTATAATAAATGCTGTGGCCTGTTTCATCCATACTACGTTGTCTGTCATTATTTTGGAAGGGGGATGATTTGGGTTGGTTTATGTATCATGCTGCATCGCGATTCCCCACTATGTACATACATGGCTATAATTGCAACACCTGCCATACAGACTGACATTCTGCCTTCAGGGTTTACCTGCTGCTGTGACAAGTCCATGCTACAGGGACAATGACAGGGCTGTTGAAGCTGCCTATACTGAAACTTTAACATCTGAAAAGTTCCACCTCATATAATCTGTTACACCCACCTCCTGTCCACCAGCACTTCTCCTCTGGTATCTGATGATTTGCCACGCTTGGGGACACTTCCCCATGTAGGGCAGACCTCCTCCACGTTACATCACTCCATTCCTATACTCGCTAGCCAGTGCTAGCAGACCCTGCTAGGTAGTTACTATAGCAACCACAGCACAAGGTTCGCTTTCAATTAGGTTTCCATTACAGATACCCATTAAGTCACTCTTAAAGGACCACTATAGGCACCCAGATCACTTTAGCTCAATGAAGCGGTTGTTTGTGCCAGGTCCCTCTAGTTTTAACTCTACACTGAGGGTTAATCCAGCCTCTAGTGGCTGTCTCATTGACAGCCGCTAGAGGCGCTTCCGCGATTCTCACTGTGAAAATCAGAGTGAGAAGACGCTGGACGTCCATAGGAAAACATTGAGTAATGCTTTCTTATGGGCGGTTTGAATGCACACGCGGCTCTTGCCGCGCATTCGGAGCTGACATCGGCAGAGGGAGGAGAGTTCCCCAGCGCCGAGGAAGCAAGGTAAGTGGCTGAAGGGGTTTTAACCCCTTCAACCCAGCGGGAGGGGGGCCCTGAGGCTTTGGGGGACCTAATGACCAGGAGTTTGTTTTCCTGGCACTATAGTGGTCCTTTAACGGTCAGGTGACATGGCTGAATTAGAATGTTGCCTTTTCTTTTAATTTTTTTTTAGCATTTCAAACACACATACACATAGATGCTGACATAGCTTATTCAATTGCATAGTTGCAGTTTATTTCAGTCTGAGGACAAGATGTTGATATAAGCCGGAAATTCAGGGAAAAAAACAAAACATTTAATTAATAAATGGATAATCAAATTTGGCGAGCTCAATGGTCCGATTGCATTTTGCCCTCTTGAAAGTTCAAGCAGGTAATGTTTTTACTGATGACTTATGCACAGTCAACATTTTCAGTTGTTTAACTAAAATGTGATTTTTTTTTTTATAGATTAAGTCTGACTGGCAAAATCAAGGCAAAAATAGCCAAGTTGTGACTATGGCCAGCTATTCTGGTCTGAATTTTCACATATAGAGTTAATTCACGAGTTTAGTGCATAACATAGACTGATTTCATTCACAAAATAGAGATTAACAGTGAATTGAAATGAGAATTACACATTTTAGGCCAAACTCGTCACCATCGAAAAATTCACCAATTCAGCGATTTTCTAGTTTGGCCTACAATTTATAACTCCCTGATAAATTCTCCAAAATTCCTGGTTGACTGATTTACTGACATCACCCGTCTGGTGAAAAAAAAGAAAAAGTATCACACGGGGTAAATATTAACATTTAGAGTTTAACAATTAACATTTGTTAGATTAACAAACTTTTTTTTTTTTTTAAGATAATTAGGAACAGTTAGTTTGATTTAAAAAAGGGGGAGAGAAAATGATAAAAAAAAAAAGCAGACCATTTAAAACAAGACAGAAGAAAAAAGGAGGTCAAAGAATTTACAGGGAGGAAAAGAAGAGGGAGTTAGCCAGCCGATAAAAGCAGACTGGAGAAAAAGGAAAGGTGAAATAGAGAGATGAAGGGTAAGACAGGATGGATTGGAGTGAGGCGTTGACACAGAGAGACTTCAAGGAGTGTGTGAGGGACACTGGGTGGAGACCTGTTAACAGAGGGAGGAGAGAGAGAGACGGAAGTAAAAGAGGTAGAGAGAGTGTGAGAAAGCAAGAAGGAGCAGTCGAAAGTACAGGACAAAGACAAAGAGACAACGCAAAGCAAAGAACAAAAGATAAACAGAAGAGGCAAGAGAAATCGAAAGAGAGAAAACAAAGTTTGGGGAGAACAAAGAAGAGCGAACGAAAAAAGTGGGGAAAGCAAACAGAAGGTGTTATACAGAACAATAGACAGAAGAACGATGATGGTGTATGCTTTTCACAGGACTGTCTACACAAAACTCCTGTCCACTTGTCTTTTACCTTTCTGTACAGCGGTAAGTGACAAGCCTTTTTCCATGGATACAAACACAAAACCGCTCACACATATATTGTGACGCAAGCTCACGCCTGGAGAAAGATATAAAATCATACTGCAAGGGATGACACACGACGGTGGATTTACATACCACCCAAGTGTCCCTATTTAAGAGGAACAATTTATATTTTTGGCTCAAAATCCCCTGTCCCTCTTTTATATCCCTCCCTATTTTTGGCTCAAATCCTTCTGTCCCTCTTTTCTAGGAGCTCCATATTGTTGGTGTGTCTGAGTGTATAACAGAGCTCCACAGCAATAATACTCCCAGTAATGTGTCTGAGTGTATAACAGAGCTACAGAGCAATAATACTCCCAGTAATGTGTCTGAGTGTATAACATAGCCCCACAGCAATAATACTCCCAGTAATGTGTCTGAGTGTATAACAGAGCTCCACAGCAATAATACTCCCAGTAATGTGTCTGAGTGTATAACAGAGCTCCACAGTGATAATACTCCCAGTAATGTGTCTGAGTGTATAACAGAGCTCCACAGCAATAATACTCCCAGTAATGTGTCTGAGTGTATAACAGAGCTCCACAGCAATAATACTCCCAGTAATGTGTCTGAGAGTATAACAGAGCTCCACAGCAATAATACTCCCAGTAATGTGTCTGAGTGTATAACAGAGCTCCACAGCAATAATACTCCCAGTAATGTGTCTGAGTGTATAACAGAGCTCCACAGCAATAATACTCCCAATAATGTGTCTGAGTGTATAACAGAGCACCACAGTAATAATACTCCCAGTAATGTGTCTGAGTGTATAACAGAGCTCCACAGCAATAATACTCCCAGTAATGTGTCTGAGTGTATAACAGAGCCCCACAGCAATAATACTCCCAGTAATGTGTCTGAGTGTATAACAGAGCTCCACAGCAATAATACTCCCAGTAATGTGTCTGAGTGTATAACAGAGCTCCACAGCAATAATACTCCCAATAATGTGTCTGAGTGTATAACAGAGCACCACAGTAATAATACTCCCAGTAATGTGTCTGAGTGTATAACAGATCTCCACAGCAGTAATACTCCCAGTAATGTGTCTGAGTGAATAACAGAGCTCCACAACAATAATACTCCCAGTAATGTGTATAACAGAGCTCCACAGCAATAATACTCCCAGTAATGTGTCTCAGTGTATAACAGAGCTCCACAGCAATAATACTCCCAGTAATGTGTCTGAGTGTATAACAGAGCTCCACAGCAATAATACTCCCAGTAATGTGTCTGAGTGTATAACAAAGCTCCACAGTAATAATACTCCCAGTAATGTGTCTGAGTGTATAACAGAGCTCCACAGCAATAATAGTCCCAGTAATGTGTCTGAGTGTATAACAGAGCACCACAGTAATAATACTCCCAGTAATGTGTCTGAGTGTATAACAGAGCTCCACAGCAATACTACTCCCAGTAATGTGTCTGAGTGTATAACAGAGCTCCACGGCAATAATACTCCCAGTAATGTGTCTGAGTGTATAACAGAGCTCCACAGCAATAATACTCCAAGTAATGTGTCTGAGTGAATAACAGAGCTCCACAACAATAATACTCCCAGTAATGTGTCTGAGTATATAACAGAGCACCACAGTAATAATACTCCCAGTAATGTGTCTGAGTGTATAACAGAGCTCCACAGCAATAATACTCCAAGTAATGTGTCTGAGTGAATAACAGAGCTCCACAACAATAATACTCCCAGTAATGTGTCTGAGTATATAACAGAGCACCACAGTAATAATACTCCCAGTAATGTGTCTGAGTGTATAACAGAGCTCCACAGCAATAATACTCCAAGTAATGTGTCTGAGTGAATAACAGAGCTCCACAACAATAATACTCCCAGTAATGTGTCTGAGTGTATAACAAAGCTCCACAGCAATCATACTCCCAGTAATGTGTATAACAGAGCTCCACAGCAATAATACTCCCAGTAATGTGTCTCAGTGTATAACAGAGCTCCACAGCAATAATACTCCCAGTAATGTGTCTGAGTGTATAACAGAGCTCCACAGCAATAATACTCCCAGTAATGTGTCTGAGTGTATAACAAAGCTCCACAGTAATAATACTCCCAGTGATGTGTCTGAGTGTATAACAGAGCTCCACAGCAATAATACTCCCAGTAATGTGTCTGAGTGTATAACAGAACTCCACAGTAATAATACTCCCAGTAATGTGTCTGAGTGTATAACAGAACTCCACAGTAATAATACTCCCAGTAATGTGTCTCTAAACTCCAATAAATGTGTTTAGAAATCAGTCTGTGTAAATAAACTACATTGTTCCTGTTCTAAATTACACTTTAATTATATAAATTATGTAACTATTTTAGAGGTATACAAAATAAAAAAAACTATTTTCAGTGCCCCCTACAAAACAATTTAAAAACTCTGGATGTAATTTTGAAACTAAGTTTAAAACTCAAGATGTAAATCATTCATAACATATATAAATTGTTACAAAAAAACAAGTCCTGCGCTCACTCCCATCACTCCTGGGCGACAGCAACGACCACAGTACACATCAGCCCCAGTACATACAGTAAAAAAACAAAGAAAAAATTATCTGCGCTCTCTCCTAAATCCCTATGAATATTTAAACAAATGGAGGTCATTTAGTTACTCCAGTGGCCATTGCAGGGAATGCCCACCTGCCAACGTCAAGGCACACCCCCTCAGGTGGGTCCTACCGTGGTCGTTGCTGCCGCCCAGGAGTGATGGGAGTGAGCGCAGGACTTCTCCTTTTGTATTTGTATTTACTTTGTATCACACAGCCTGGTTACAATGCTGCCGCCCATCCCATGTGTTCCCTATTAAGGGTTAATAAGTATATAGGGGGGTATATAAAAAATACCCCTCTTTGTCTCATTAGAGATATCTTTGCCAGAAGCTCAAGGAAGCAAGGTGAATGGTCAGTGTAGGACCCACCTGAGGGGGTCTGCCTTGACGTTGGCAGGCGGGCATTCCCTCCAATGGCCATTGGAGTAACTAAATTACCTCCATTTGTTTAAATATACATAGGGATTTAGGAGAGAGCGCAGGTAACTTTTTCTTTGGTTTTTACTGTATATATAAATTGTTATTAGTAAATCCTCTAAAATTTCTCAGAACAGCCCCCTCCTAGTCACACCTCCGCTCACACCCCTAAAATTAAAGTGTCCCTCTTTGTCTGACATTTGGGGAAGTATGTATTTAGAAATGTGGGGCAAACAGAAAAATGGAGTACAATGTTAAAACGGGATCTATCACCATGGAAACTGACATACTGGTATTGGTGTTTCACAGCGATTGTCCCACTTTGTAAATCTTCAGTGGTTCTTTGTTTAAAACATTATTACAGCATGGTGTTTACTAAACTTTGACTTGTGAAGAGTTGAGAAAAACTCTGAAACTTTAAAAGGATTGGTGACTCTTTTTTTTTTTTTGTACCATGCCTGACAGAAGTGAATGCGTTTATTAGTAAGTTGTCAACTCACTACAACTGTTTAGTGAATAAACCCCTTTTAGTTGTTAATATAATCAGAGTGTGTGTTACATGCCCAAATTTCCTCTTTCCCAGCAACCCCAACTTGTATTCCAAGGGAGAAAGGTGATACAAATTTTGACTTTTCTAATATAGTAGTTCTTAGGTATTTAGTTAGGAGACAATATTGGGTCCCCAACAGTGGAGGCTGGGCCATAGCCCCTATGGCATTGTAAGGACTACTGATAAGTGTGTGTGTGTTAGAAAAAAACCAAACATGATGACTATATCTCTAGTTTCCTTGCTGTCTTTTATTGATGACTGGGGGTGTAGATGATTTTGAACACGGTATTGCATCTCCTGGGTTTAATCAGGAAGAGTCTAACAAGTCGGGGGAGGCCACGCACCACCATCTTTAAACTCTACCATTCACCACTGGTACCTACATGTTGGTTTATGCACATCGCATTCGTCATGGAGGGCACCAGGCAACTGCCTACAATAATACAGTACATAGCGAATATCTGACAGGAAGTGTCTAAGAAAGTTATTTTGCAGAATTAAAGGAACACTGTAGTGTCAAGAATAGAAATGTGTATTCCTGACACTATAGTGTTAAGAAACCATTTTAGGTGGCCGGCCCACCTTATCCTCCTTAAAAAAGGGTGAAAACGTTTTAAATATTACAGCGTTGCACGGGTCTGCCATTGCTGCCTTCGCCCCGCCTCCTTGGCTGAGATCATCAAAATTGATCGGAAAGTGTTGGAAGGCTAATGCATACGTGCGCCAAAATGCATCTCTATAAGGAATCTTTAACGCCTCCATTTAGAGTGTAGAGACAGTGAACGTCAGTGCACATTGTGCAGCACTGACCTAGGAAGCATTTTTAGTGGGCGCCTGAGTGACTGACACTACAGGTGTTCCTCGACAGTAATGTAAACACTGCCTTTTCTCCTAAAAAGCAGTGTTTACAGTGCTCAGCCTGCAGGGACATACTACACACACCAGAAAACTACACTAAGCTGTAAATGTTTTAGTGACTATAGCGTCCCTTTCATTTTATTAAATATTATCTTAGAGTTGAAGAGTGGGCCAGTCAGTTAATTGCACACTTGAAGAATGAGTCCCCTGCGTAATTTTGGACCCAAATTTTTTGTGATAAAAAGTTTTTCAGAACCACTGTTCTAATGCCACAATGAATCTATGAAAATGTCACCTTAATGTCCAATGATGATATACATCTAGATCTTTTTAAATTCTTTAGTAGGGGGCACTAAAAATAGTTTATTTTATTTTGCATACCACTGAAATATGTACAAAGTCTTAAAGTGTCTGAAAGGTGGCTAAATAGTTACGATTTTGTTGAGAATTATATATGTATCTATATCAACAGTATTATTATTATTATTATTATTGCCATTTATATAGCGCCAACAGATTCCGTAGCGCTTTACAATATTTTGAGAGGGGGGGATGTAACAATAAATAAGACAATTACAAGAAAACTTACAGGAATGATAGGTTGAAGAGGACCCTGCTCAAATGAGCTTACAGTCTATAGGAGGTGGGGTATTAGAAACATTAGGATAGGAAATATCAAGTAGGAGTGAAGCAGAGCTGGAGGAGAGAGCAAAGCACTATCCCATAGGAGAGCAAGCGACAGGTATGTAAGGGAGAGATTACTCTGGGAGGCCATACGCTTTCCTGAAGAGATGGGTTTTAAGGCCCTTCTTAAATGATTGAAGACTAGGGGAGAGTCTGATGGCAGTAGGCAAGTTATTCCATAGGAGAGGAGCCGCCCGTGAGAGGTCCTGCAAGCGTGAGTTGGCCGTACGGGTGCGAGCAGCGGTCAGGAGGTGGTCGCGGGCAGAGTGGAGGGTACGAGGAGGGGCATACCTCTGGATCAGTGAAGAGATATAAGAGGGGCTGGAATTGTTCAGTGCTTTAAATGTATGGGTTAGCACTTTGAATTGACTCCTATAGGATACAGGGAGCCAATGTAAGGACTGGCAGAGGGGCGAGGTGTGAGAGGACCGACTGGATAGGAAAATCAGTCTAGCTGCAGCATTCATTACAGACTGTAGCGGGGCAGTACGGCTTTTGGGGAGACCAATCAGGAGAGGGTTACAGTAATCCATGCGGGAAATTACTAGAGCATGGACAAGCTCCTTGGTAGCATCTTGCGTAAGAAAGGGGCGGATGCGGGCTATGTTTTTGAGTTGGAACCTACAGGACTTGGCAACAAACTGGATGTGAGACTCAAAGGTGAGACCAGAGTCAAGTATGACGCCAAGACAGCGCGCTTGTAGGGATGGACTTATGTGGATATCACTGACTTGAAGGGAGAGTGAGAGAGGAGGATCAGTATTAGGAGGAGGAAAGACAAGGAGTTCAGTTTTTGAGAGGTTAAGTTTGAGAAAGCGTGACGACATCCAGTCAGAGATGGAAGAGAGGCAAGCAGTGACACGTTGCAGGACGGCCGGGGAGAGGTCCGGTGAGGAGAGGTATATCTGAGTGTCATCAGCGTACAGGTGGTAGTTGAATCCAAAAGAGGCAATAAGTTTTCCAAGAGAGGCAGTATAAAGAGAAAATAGAAGGGGACCAAGGACAGAGCCTTGGGGAACTCCAACCGAGACAGGGCGAGGGGAGGAGGTATCCTTGGAAAAGGAGACACTAAATGAGCGTTGGGAGAGATAGGAGGAAAACCAAGAGAGGACAGAGTCACAGAGACCGAGTGATTGAAGAGTTTGAAGGAGGAGAGCATGATCAACTGTGTCAAAGGCAGCAGAGAGGTCAAGGAGAATTAATATGGAGTAGTGACCTTTGGATTTAGCGGAGATTAGGTCATTAGTCACTTTGATAAGAGCGGTCTCAGTAGAGTGGAGAGGGCGGAAGCCAGACTGAAGAGGGTCAAGGAGAGAGTTGGAATTAAGGAAGTGAGACACACGGGTAAAGACAAGTCTTTCCAAAAGCTTTGATGAGTAAGGGAGCAGGGATATGGGACGATAGTTAGAGGGGGAGGACGGGTCAAGAGATGGTTTTTTCAGGATAGGTATTACAGTGGCATGTTTAAGGTCAGCAGGAACAGTGCCAGAAGAGAGAGAGCAGTTAAAGATGTGTGTTAGGATAGGCACAAGACAAGGGGAGAGAGATCTGATGAGGTGAGATGGGACAGGATCAAGTGGGCAAGTGGTGGGGCGAGAGGAATGGAGAAGTGCAGCCACCTCTTGTTCAGTAGCTGGGGAGAAAGTCTGAAGGGTAGGGAAAGCATGATTTATGTGTGGTTGAGAAAGAGAAAGGCAAGGAGGGGAGAATTGTTTCCTTAGCTGTTCAATCTTGTCAGTAAAGTAATATGCAAAGCTATCAGCTGTAAGGTTAGTTTGGGGGGTGGCCACAGCAGGGCGGAGAAGGGAATTAAAAGTGTCAAAGAGACGTCTGGGATTGCGGGAGCATGAACTAATGAGAGAGGAAAAGTAGGACTGTTTGGCGAGGGCAAGGGCTGCGCTGTACGAAAGCAACATGAATCTATAATGAAGATAGTCTGCCTGGGTGCGGGACTTCCTCCAGGAGCGTTCAGCACAGCGGGAGCAACTCTGCAGATAGCGTGTTGATTTATTATGCCAAGGTTGGGGTCGTGTTCTCCTCGTGGTGCATGTTTGGAGTGGGGCTGCAGTGTTCAAGGCAGATGTGAGGGTAGTGTTATATGTGGAGATGGCCAGTGAGGGACAGGAGAGGGAAGGGATGGATAACAGTAGGTGATTTACACAAAAGTAAGGTTATCTACTAAATTGGGAATTGTTGAAGAATTTAAATTTCAAATCATAGCACTGGCCCAAATGAGGATTTACTTTTAATTCACTTTGAATTCACTTCACTTCAGATCCCTGACTCTAGTGAATAAACCAGACAGTATGCATTTAATATAAACAAAGAAAATGCTTTGTTCATTTCATTTGTCTCTCTTGACCTTGAGCAATCTATATTCACGCTCACTACTTCAAAAAACGTCATTACACTGTCAGCTGTACACAGCACAGTCCAACTGTTAGTAAAGCAACTGCGATAAAAATGTGGAATGATTGTGTGGATGGTTGATCCCCTATGCTTTAACTGACACATTCAATAAGGAATCATAAAATTACTTTTTGTATTTTATTTTTTTTGTTTGTGTATTTTTAATATAATTTGTGTTTCATATTACACCTAATCTGTCTTATATACTCAATCTGATACTAGCTTATCTTACATGGGTAAGTTAAATCAGTTTTACTTAAATGGTTCTGGACAAATTCATTAACTTTCCCAAAACATGTACTGAAATATAGGTTACTGTACCTTTAATTATTATTTTTTCTTTGTTCTTTTGATACGTTTGACTTACAATATGCCCTTTTCTATACAAAAAAAAAATCCACTTAAGACTGAAGTATGGACTTTTAGCCCTCTTTTAAGTATGGTAAAGTATTACTATATAAAATGCAACACTCTCATATGAAGCACTGTCTCTTTAAGAAACTTGGGAGCCCTTGAAAGGCAGATATTTTATTAGCACCTTTTGGTAGTAATGTGAGTCAACAGACTTCCGTAATTAATGAATCAGCATTACTTGAGTGCTTTTATATTATGTCAGACTTTATTACATTTTGAAGTCTGCTTATGACTAAGGGCACTCTGGGGCGTGAAACGCGTAAGTTGTTTTTTTTGGGGAGCTACATGCTGTCTTTCATCTACGCATGTGATGCTCTATTCTATGGACTTTTATTAGTATAAAAAAAAAAGCAAAGTATATATTTTTTCTTTTTTACACAGGTCTGTTGGTTATTTTAATCGTAGAGTGTTTTTATGGGCACAAAGTATCACAAAAGATCTACTTAGAGATGAACCAAGGTTATTTGACCTCCATGTGGAAGTGTGTGTTAGCAATTGGCAGTGTCATTTTTTTGTTTGTTGGTCAACCCCTCTTTGTGTCTCTCTGCACCCAACTCACCCTCTTGTATCTCCTGGCTTACCTTGTTTATCTGTTTATACCCCCTTCCCCTTTTGTGTCTCTTTCCTCATCACCTTCCACTACCGTTGTGTGGCTTTTTGCTGGGTTGTGGTAGAGGACCCTCATGTCTGTCAAAATGGGAGGTCTGAGCAGAAAGTGGTCAAAGGGGCAAGATTTGACATGTAATCATATGCATTCACCGTCTGCCTACTGCACTCTGATTGCATCTCAATGTGAGACTGGAAAGAGGGACAAGAGGAACACGAGGGAGCTAAATTGTGGTTTTGTTATGGTCAGTGACACCTTGGAGAGGGTTGTACAATGTGTACCTACCTTGTTCCTATTCTCCTTGATAATTCTATACACAGAACAGCAGAATATTTCATGTGCTGCCCAACAGCATGAAAAATGAAAGGTGTGTAAGAACATAAGGTGGATCTGATGTCACATTAACACATTAACATACCCAAAAGTCAGGATATCATATATACATCCTAGCAAATCTACCGCCAATGAGTAAAAGGAATTGAACATCCATATTACACCCTGTTACGATAATACCATGGCAAATTCATTATAATCCATTTAGACTACAGGAGTGAGAGGCATATTTCCTTTCTCATCCCACCCCACACAAGATTATCTGAGATGGATCGCTTACTAGAGCTGTATAAACTCCCTAATGAAAGGCCATGAGAGATCCTGCTGTAGTGGTTATGGCGCCAGGAGTTATGTGGCGCTGTCCTAGTGTAATATGTCAAATCAGTTTAGAATGATTTGCCAACACACCTGGATCCTCCTTCATCTGCACAAGAAGCTGTGTGGCTCTGTTTAGCTCAGCAGAGCTGATAAAGACCTACACTAATTGGCACTCAACGATGAAGACCTACAGTCATTGGCACTCAACAATAAAGTCATTAACTCTCAACTGACACTCTTAGCCATTGAGCGCAGTCCTGCTTGGCGCTGATTAGCTCAGTCGAAATAATGAGATTCTCCTGCAGGAGAATCCTGGAAGCACGGTGTCAACTGTGGATGTCCAGCGTGACCCAGGTAAGTTGTTACACTAAAAATGAGAATGCACTCATAGTAGGGACACCATGAGTGCAACCAACTCAAGCTGTAGCTCTCTCGCGGATCCAATAGTAGAAAGGACTGTAGCTCAAGGAAGATTTATTGAAGAAAAGATATCACACTGACATTCAACGATTGATGTTGTTGCGAGTGTCAGCTACATAAGACACAGGTTTTTCTACTATCGGATCTGCCAGGTAAGTTGTCAAAATGTACTAAAACGGTTTGATGAGTCACAACACCATGGCACTCATGGAACCATAACCACTACAGTGGGCTGTAGTGGTTATAGTACTTGGAGTGCTTGATATGTGGAATGATTCTTTAAGGCTTGATATACCTTTTGCCAGTACCATTTTTGTTTTTTCTTTAGAACCATCTCACTTGCTCACATGGCATATTGTGACATAGTATCACCATAATGGCTTATGAATCGGTTAACACAATGAGCAGTAATTGCAAAGGCTTCCAAGTTTCCATGTGGAATTTTACGTCAATGACAAGGAAGTCAACTTTGTATACTTAGCCGTGCTAGATAATGGGACTTTAGCACACCTATTCATTAAAAACAATGGCACACATACAAAGACTATTCCTTTTGCCACGTATTTGTTCCTGAGCCACTGTAATTGACCTTAATTACCTCTAATTAATCAAGGTGATAATTAAATAGCCAAAGCAAAACGCGCACCGACAATGTTACACACTTCGTGGATAAGTATAAACACCATAAATTATATATTGTACAAGTACAAAACGGATGTAGATATTTAATGGTACGGATGAGTTTGTATCCTATGCCGCCTGACGCATTTAATCCTCTTTAAAAGACCAGCATAGTGACAACTTATTTGAATTAAAGCAGAACTGCCACGTTTGAGGTTTACGCACAAACTGATTGTTAACAAAAAGGTCGCCCAAGGGTTGCGCTTTACGTTAAAAAAAATAATAATAATAAATCTGAGAAGCTAGGCTTTTACAATTTATATTGAATGCTCGACAGTCTTGGCACAGCCAGGGCATAACATGCAAATGAACTTAACCCTCATGCATACAGCACTATTGAAATAATGCCTTTCTTACCCAAATATCTGTGCAACCACAAGCACCAGGAGCATCACAGAGACACCAAAATGTAAAATATTGCAGGGGTGAGTACAGTTTTTCTTTCTATTCCTGCTGTATTACTTACCCCAATAAGTACTTCCGTGGAGCTCAATATTTTCAACCTATGGTACAAGTTGTACCAAATGGTTTCCTAGGAGGCTACGAGAAGTGCACAAGCTAATTTTTGTCAAGTGCTGGTGAGTATTTCCCCAGTTGAGCAATGTCAGGAAATGTCAGTGTATTTCGGGGGCTTTCTCTCAGGAGACATCTCACCAGTCCTCATCATTTGGTACAGGTGAGCTTTTACCTTAGCGGAAAAGGGAACTAAGGGAAGTTCTCAATGCATGTAGCATTGAAAATGCTGAGATTCATCGTTATGAAGAACCTTGGCAACTGTTTTTTATACTAATACCATCTGTGAATATAAACTTACCTTGTTTTATTAATATAAATATTGCCCATTGCAAAGGGAACACAAAGAGGGAGGCCATAGTCTACAAGCAATTTGAAGAAGTTGAAGGAGTCAACTTAAAAACCAAGATGGCGGTTTCAAAATCCCTAACAAACAGAATGTTTGCGCATGTTTTTCAGGGGGAATGCAGATGCATCAAATTATAAGAGACGGGCACGAAACATTTTTAACATTATGGTTGATTTAGTTTTTCTGGGTTTAGTTTTTCTCTCGAAACATAAATTTAAAAGTCTAATTAATTTTGTATGGAGATATTATATGTAAAATACATATGCCTTTACCTGTCCGTGTACACCCACACATTACTTTGGAACACACTATAATTTCTGTCTTACATGGTTACACACAGTTTGTTCATATGTACACATCCAGTATTAACCAGCTGCCGAGCTGACTCTCCAGTTAATATATAATTAATAAGAACAGGTCATGCTGAGCTGACAAATTCCCGGTGAATAATGACTGGAGCAATGCTCTGTGCAGCTGGCAGAAGGGGAAGTGGGGTGACGATCTGCACGGTGATCAGAACAGGGAAGTGGAGCGACACTCTGCAGGGTTGGCACAAGAAGTGTTTGGAAATCAATACTCTGCATGACGGCTAGGAAACGGGTAAAGTTAGCTACGCTGTCAGGACACGGGGCAGGTGGCAATGCTCTGCTTGGAAGGCAAGAGGCTGGGTAGAAGGGCAATGGTCAGAATGACTGGTAAGATTAGTAGAGCAATGATCTGTATGCAGGGTGTGGGAAGATGGCTTTCCATTTGTAGGTCAGTTAATAGAATGATGCTCTGCATTGCATAATACAGTGTATTATATTGTCTCCAACTTCACCTTATCTCTTTCTTTCCATCTGTAGGTATCACGGTGCAGTGTCACAGAGTATGTATTATACACAAACTGCTTCATATAATATTACCTTATATCTCCTCCCATTACTCCATATAACCTCTCTCTATATCTCCACCTATTACTCCATATAACCTCTCCCAATAACTCCTCCTATTATTCCATATAACCTCTCTCTATATCTCCTCCAATTACTCCATATAACCTCTCCCAATAACTCCTCCTATTACTCCATATAACCTCTCCCTATAACTCCTCCTATTACTCCATATAACCTCTCTCTATAACTCCTCCTATTACTCCATATAACCTCTCCCTATAACTCCTCCTATTACTCCATATAACCTCTCTCTATTACTCCTCCTATTACTCCATACAACCTCTCCATATAACTCCTCCTATTACTCCATATAACCTCTCTCTCTATAACTCCTCCTATTACTCCATATAACCTCTCCCTATAACTCCTCCTATTACTCCATATAACCTCTCTCTATAACTCCTCCTATTACTCCATATAACCTCTCCTTATAACTCCTCCTATTACTCCATATAACCTCTCCCTATAACTCCTCCTATTACTCCATATAACCTCTCGCTATAACTCCTCCTATTACTCCATATAACCTCTCTCTATAACTCCTCCTATTACTCTATATAACCTCTCTCTATAACTCCTCCTATTACTCCATATAACCTCTCCCTATAACTCCCCCTATTACTCCATATAACCTCTCCTTATAACTCCTCCTATTACTCCATATAACCTCTCCCTATAACTCCTCCTATTACTCCATATAACCTCTCGCTATAACTCCTCCTATTACTCCATATAACCTCTCTCTATAACTCCTCCTATTACTCCATATAACCTCTCTCTATAACTCCTCCTATTACTCTATATAACCTCTCTCTATAACTCCTCCTATTACTCCATATAACCTCTCCCTATAACTCCCCCTATTACTCCATATAACCTCTCCTTATAACTCCTCCTATTACTCCATATAACCTCTCCCTATAACTCCTCCTATTACTCCATATAACCTCTCGCTATAACTCCTCCTATTACTCCATATAACCTCTCCCTATAACTCCTCCTATTACTCCATATAACCTCTCGCTATAACTCCTCCTATTACTCCATATAACCTCTCTCTATAACTCCTCCTATTACTCCATATACCCCTCTCTCTATAACTCCTCCTATTACTCCATATAACCTCTCCCTATAGCTCCTCCTATTACTCCATATAACCTCTCTCTATAACTCCTCCTATTCCTTCATATAACCTCTCCCTATAACTCCTCCTATTACTCTATATAACCTCTCTCTATAACTCCTCCTATTACTTTATGTCTCATGATGTCCAATATTCTGTATGTTACAGTTGTCTAGATGGCTCTTGCTGTGATTCACAGTCTAAGTTCTACCTGGACTATAGTTGGTATGGGTAAGTATCAGCAACCACTCCCTATTCCAAATTTTTTCTGTCTCCCTAATTCATTCCAATGAAAAGTTGGTAGGGTGCGATGTAACTTTCTGCGTCATTTGCTGGTAGTCAAATGCAGAATCCAGCAATTTGGCAAAAAAAGTGGGTATTCAACTTTTTGACTTTGTCCGTTTTTTGAGGTCCTAAATGGCTAATAGTCTCACAATTTTATCAGCCATATTGGATTGGTCAATAATCCAGTGAAAATGATATTTCACTAGCCATCATTGGCAGTTAAATATTTACAAGAGCTGTATAGATAAGGCAGAATTCCAATATTAACGTTTTTTCAAATCCAGTGGATATTTAGTCATGAGCAGAGATTGAATTGCTTGAGACTGATGTCATCTCGTTTCTCTCGTCATTTAAAGTTGTTTTTTTTCTCAATATATTTTTTAATTTTAAATATCTGCAATTCATTCATACAAATCCAGTGACACTCTTGTTACTTTTTTGTTTTGCTATATTTTTCTGAGAATTTGATGCTATCGCCAGGTTTCAATGAACTATAGTCAATAGTGGGGCTAATTTATTCTTTAACTTTTTTTTTTTTTATTACAACAACTTTTAACATTTTGATGTAGTTACAAAATGGCCACCTACACAGTGAAACACTGACAGATTTTAAAATAGTAATTCTAGCCGAATCTGAAAATGATGTAATCTATCTGCATTACTGTTTTAAGCTGATTTAAGGATAAACATTTCAGGAGACTTTGACACTTTAATCAAGTTGGGATTTTTAGAATTTCAAGGATCACTATAGGGTCAGGAACACAAACATGTATTCCTGACCCTATAGGATTAAAACCACCATCTAGCCACCCTGAGCCCTTCATGCCTCCAAACAAATAGCAAAATCTTACTTTATTCAAGCCTGAACCTGTAACTCTGCATGCTGTTTGCCTCAGAAAAACAAGCTGTCTGCTGACATTATCAGAAGTGGTAGCCTGAGCCAATCAAAATGCTTCCTCATAGCATTGGCTGAGACTGGCAAAGAGGCAGACCAGGGGCAGAGCCAGCACAATTCAAACACAACCCTGGCCAATCAGCATCTTCTCATAGAGATGAATTGAATCAATGAATCTCTATGGGGAAAGTTCAGTGTCTGCATGCAGAGGGAGGAGACACTGAATGTTTGGATGCATTTTAGGCAGCCATGACCCAGGAAGGATCTCTAACAGCCATCTGAGGAGTGGCCAGTGAAGTTATCACTAGGCTGTAATGTAAACACTGCATTTTCTCTGAAAATACAGTGTTTACAGCAAAAAACCCTGAAGCTAATGATTCTACTCACCAGAACAAATTCAAAAAGCTGTAGTTGTTCTGGTGACTATAGTGTCCCTTTAATATTGTTTCAATAATTTCTCTTTTAAATTTCACTGAAGTGTTGGCCATTAATTTGAACTGTATATTTCTTTCAATAAAACGGCAGGGATTATTACTATTTCAGAATCTATTTTTGGAACTGTGTTCGGTAGTTTTATGTAGTTTATAGTTTATGTAATGTGTTCATTATCTGTCTACAGGCCTCTGTTTGTTGGCATGCTGATTGTGTTTTCTGTACTGTGCCTTTGTGGCATCTGTAATAACAGCTGCTGCTCACAGTCTCGCTCAGGACCTCCGTCACCTAGAATGACCCCACTGAGGGACCTGGGACCGCCACCACCATATAGTGAGGTATGTTTCATGTTTTGTACAGATAGAATCACACACTTACCTCATTTACCTTATATACTCATACATGCGCAAGAGTACAAAACTGGTTATCTGCAAGATCTACTACAGATCTCACACTTACTCAAGGTGATGCCATAGTTATATTTTGTGCATTGTGAGAGAAGACACCTTATCCCATCATCCATTGCAAAGTCTAAGCAGGCTGTCTGCCAATCAAGCAGGCTAGCCCATTGATATGTTGAGCATTATTTTAGCATTGCTTGGCAACATTCTTAAATTCAGCGAGACAGTGCTGAGTTTGGCTTTCCTGTCCCACTGGCCCATATAATTTCTCTGGTGTCCCACTCGGTGCTGGAACATGATCTTCTGCCTACATGATTGTTCCACATTCAGAGTGATCATGTCATGGAGGCCAGATGGTATCAGACAGAATTCTTTCACACCTGCAGGACATTTCTGAGCCTGGCGACAATAGCAGTGGCAATCATATGGATGTTACGTGGTTGGCCTTTAGGCTCTTTTAGTCAGTCATGTAAGTTTTTCCAGCGACTAACTCTCTAATGGTTTCAAAACTATTAAAGGTACACGCTAAGCAACTATTTTTAGGAGAAGTAAGTTGTCTCTCTAGAATAAAGTGTGGTTAATGCAGGACTAAGCTCATTGGCTGACACTCTCAACCAATGAGTGCAGCCCTGCATAGCCCTGCTCAGAACTGTAGTGCTAACCTGATTCAACTACAGGGGAAGACTGGAGCAGGGGCTAATTCATCAACATATGCTAAAATGGTTTGACTACTTACTGTGGTGTAATGCCAGGATACTCCTCCCACCATAGCCAGTAGAGCAAGCTGTACTAGCTTGGAGTGTTCCTTTAACAAATTCTATATATCGGTTTTGGTAACAACAGCCCTTGAGAGGTTGCTCTTGGGTGATGGAGTGTAGATGTCCAAGTCGAGGTTACGTACTTACTTTGCTGTCATAGTTTAGGTCTGGAGATTAATGCAGAAGTGTTTCCAAGGATCTCTACTAATTCTCATTCTTCCTTTTGTTAATCAGGTCACAGCCAAACCGTTCCTATACCCGCCCAGTGACGCCAGCCCCCCCTCCTATAGCAGTGTCATACAGACAACAGAATCTTCAGCTGTCTGGGAGGACCAGAGCTAACACGGGACACCGGACTGTGTAGAGGTCTATGATAATTTGCAGCTGCTTCCTGTCCCCATGCAGGAGACATCGCGCGGATTAAGCTGAGAGTTACACTGTGCGCTTGGAGCCCCGTGCAGAAGGCAAATGTGGAGGATCGTAAAAACAGCTGGCGTGGTTATGTGAATCAACTGAAGGAGATCTATGGTGGAAGGAGAGAATGTGTGTGAAGCTACAAGATGTTATGTTATGTTCTATATAGAAATAGGAGTTATTTTAACTGGTTCAACAAAACAAAAGGAGCTGCTATAGGGAGAGGTTATATGGAGTAATAAGAGGAGTTATGGAGAGGGATTATATGGAGTAATAGGAGGAGTTACAGAGAGGGATTATATGGAGTAATAGGAGGAGTTATAGAGAGAGGTTATATGAGTAATAGGAGGAGTTATAGGAGGAGTTATAGGGAGAGGTTATATGGAGTAATAGGAGGAGTTATAGGGAGAGGTTATATGGAGTAAGAGGGGGAGTTATAGAGAGAGGTTATATGGAGTAATAGGAGGAGTTATAAGGAGAGGTTATATGGAGTAATAGGAGAAGTTATAGGAGGAGTTATAGGGAGAGGTTATATGGAGTAATAGGAGGAGTTATAGGGAGAGGTTATATGGAGTAAGAGGGGGAGTTATAGAGAGGTTATATGGTGTAATAGGAGGAGTTATAGAGAGAGGTTATATGGAGTAATAGGAGGAGTTATAGGGAGAGGTTATATGGAGGAATAGGAGTTATAGAGAGAGGTTATATGGAGGAATAGGAGGAGTTATAGTAAGAGGTTATATGGAGTTATAGAGAGAGGTTATATGGAGTAATAGGAGGAGTTATAGAGAGGTTATATGGAGTAATAGGAGGAGTTATAGGCAGAGGTTATACGGAGTAATAGGAGGAGTTATAGGGGGAGGTTATATTGAATAATAGGAGGAGTTATAGGGAGAGGTTATATGGAGTAATAGGAGGAGTTATAGGGAGAGGTTATATGGAGTAATAGGAGGAGTTATAGGGAGAGGTCATATGGAGTAATATGAGGCGTTATGGAGAGGTTATATTGAGTAATAGGAGGAGTTATAGGGAGAGGTTATATGGAGTAATAGGAGGAGTTATAGGGAGAGGATATATGGTGTAATAGAAGGAGTTACAGGGAGAGGTTATATGCAGTAATAGGAGGAGTTATATTGGACAGATGTTGAATTTGCACTGAAATGCACTTTTGCTTTTGACAAGAATGATGTATGTGTGAGAATCAGACATACAGTGACAATTTATAACTTAATTTAATGTCTTTGAAATTTAAATAATGTAAAATGATAATGCGAAGAGTATATATCAGTCAATGTACAGTTGTTTTCAAGTGTATCTTTCCATTACATTTGTACGTAATTGTGTGCAGCCTGTGTACCACCTCATTCTGTGTCCCCATCTCTCTCACACACATTTCTTCTGTCTCATCCGCCTTTTAAGTCTTTTTTTTAGGATCAGTATATCTAGGTACAGGATCCTATTGAGAACAGCACAGGCGCAGATCAGCCCTCCGTGCACTGCCCCTGCCAGCCCACTGCTGAACACGTCCTGTCCTGTAACAGAGATGACAGACACATTTGTTAACAAAGATTTAAACAACAAAGATTTAGAATGAAAATCGAAAATCATAACTATATAAATCTAAACTAGAACTCTTCGAGGCAGTCCAATAAATGCATTAATCTCTATATGTTATGTATAAGCTCACTGATTATACAACTGCTTCGACGGCTCTCTTGCTATGTCACGATCACTGAGTTTTGTCAGACGCTCTCCAGACTCGCCATCTCTCGTGACGTGCAATTCTTGTACTGACTGTCTCTTGGCAAATACAGTTCTCCTGATCCTCTCTCATACAGTCCTGGAATTTTTCCTGTCTAAAAGATGCGTCGTGGAGTTATCTTATTTAATCTGACATTAACCTACGCAATCTCCACTATCACACGAGAACTCTCCTGGCCCGTACTGTCTCTAGTATTTAACATTCTCTTTCGTACGTGCTACATTGTCTTCATTACTGGCGCTGGCAACCACAATGTTCTTACCTGTCAGATACAGTCCTGGCACGGCAGTCTGTGCCCGCATCCTGGTAATAATTTCACACTGGTACCGACTGCAGTTCTGTTCAGCGCCGTACATAGATCCTTCCGGAGCTCGCAAATAATACTCGTTACTCACAGGTGTGGCTGCCTCCATGTAATCCACCTGTTCTCAGTATAAGCAATGATTTCAGGAAAATCAGGAAAGGGCAGCAATGGATAATATGGGCTCCTGACATGTTTGGCAACTACATTTCCCATAATGCACACCTCTCGACATTGGAGGGTTTGATGGCAGGACAGAGGGGACAATATGAATAATTTTCAGCCATCGTTAAAGGAATTCTTTCCCTGTGTTATTTTTTTTTCAGTGAATATTTACGTAATGGCTGTGTGTGTGGTGACAGTGTGTGTGTTGTGGCTGTAATTGTTGTAGCTGCTATGATGTGTGTGTTGTGACTGCGTGTAGCTGGATGTGTGTGATGTATAGGTAAAGGAGAGCAATGGTGTGTGTCTGCGTGTGGGTAACTGTGGGTAAGTGATGTTTGGCTGTGTGTGGGTCCATGAGTGTGCTGTGTGGGTAGCTGTAAGTGATGTATGTGGACGTATGAGTATGCTGTGTGTGAGTAGCTGTGAGTGATGCGTGTTGCTGTATGTGGATAGATCAATGTGATGGGTGTAAGGAGGTGGTGTTTATTCCAGCCTGCCTACTGACTGTATAGGAGTGAGGATCTGACTGTATGTCTATGAATGTGTATACAGGTATATGCTCATGTATAGCTATATGTATCACCTTCTTTTTTTTTAGCAAATGGCACAGCAATGACATTTAGAAGAGGAGGTACCAATATAGCCACACCCACCAGGGTACCAATAATAAAATCTGCAGCCAAATTAATGAACCCTTCAATCACACCCTCAAGGCATGACAAAAATAATTATGTAATTTCTATCCGGGTATGCCCCTTTAAGTGTGTTTGGGGTTGCACACAATCTATAAAAGGTTATGGTAATCAGAGAAAGATTACGATCCCATGGTGCCCTTGGCTAGTTATCAGTTTGGGACCCCCTTTATTCTTCACTTAGGGATGGTTATTGGGTCTAAGCAAAATCATGGTCCTAGTGACCCTGTATAACTCTGGGCCCTATGCAAATGCCAGGTCGGGCTTTTGGTTATTCCACTCTGATGCAATTAATGTGTGCACCTATCACAATAATTTATTGTATCCATATAATCTCTAGCTCTTGTTCGGAAACATGCATGTCTTGTTATGTGTCTGGTACCTTGCCAGCAAGCTGTGGGAATTCTTCTATTGCTCTCGCTAGCATTCTCTCAGCAAGTCTCATTTTTATTGCATCATACTCTTCACCACGATGCCGTGGCGTCTGTCCTCTCCACTGAGAGAACCAATCATAGGGAGCCATGGTCAAAAGAGTCATACAGGATCGACCTGTGGGGAGAGTTCATTGAGATATGGGTTTTTAAGAGGCACAAGTGCTAAATATCTACTCGATAGAATATTTAAGGTTAACTTGCACCAGAAAATTACTTTTACTGTGTCAGTTTTTGCAGAGTATTTAATATTCTCGGAATAACATTTTACTTTCAGGTGGTAACCTATTGTCCAGGTAGCCATCATCTTAAGAGGTGTACTTCAATGCTGAAGGCTATGGCACTCTTGTTTTTTTTATTGTAAATTTTACTTTTTATTATTTTTTTTATCACTCGCTCCATCCTCACCTGGATGTCTTTGGTCATACGTAGGATCCTTGGCAGATGGAAAGGTGATAAACATCAGGGGCAGGTTCTCACTAACTTCTTCACAGTTCATAGACGAGAAAGTCCCCATCCTGCAGGAGAGAAAAAGAGGCACCTGTAAATATGTGATAAGAGTTCCTGTAGTCATGCGCATGGTTTAACCTCTGTGTGGGCAATCATCTAAAAACCTTAAGTGAAAATTTGCTCAATAGGTGAATCCTGACACACTGCGGTTTATTCCCTGAACAGTGAAACGGGGTAAATGCAAAATCAAATTTCAAATTGCAGCCCAATTAACTGATCTGGGTAGTCAACAAAAGAAAAAGACTTGCCTATCGCTTAATCAATGTAAACCGTCTCAGCTCAAGACTGTGTGACTGAGAATCAGACACACTTAGGGGGAGATTTAACAAACTATTCTGAAAAGTGACGGTCTAATTCCATCATCATTTTGATCATTCTAAGACCAATCTAAAAAGAGACAGTTTTCTGAATTACAAATTCCGTCAGTTTTTGCAGAGCTTTCCATTTCTAAGACCACCAAATTTAGAATGGCAGAATAATGAGGAGTGTAATAGACCACTTTTCTGTCAGACCAAGTGGCCAAAAAATTGATAAATTTGTTGCATTGCTGGAAAAATGGTTTATAGCACAAAAATGAAAGTGAGGGACCAAAGGATGAAAAAATAGGATTTAATAGAGTGTGACGAAACCTTTTAGAAAATTAGACGTAAAAGTATTGATTGTACTTTGATAAATCCCCCCCTAATTATCTGAGCTTCTGCCCATTCACCCTAAAAAATTGTCAATTTTCCACGAGATTCTAACAAACCACCCATTCAAATTGGGATTTAAAATTCTGCCCATTCCCCTTAGGAGCAGCTAATTCCTGAAGAAAACCCAATATTATATCTTTTAATCTGTGGCTCTAAACTTCTGCCCATTTACTATGCTTTTTAGAGATTGTGTACCTTCACTCAGAGAATCTTTCAATTCCCTTTGAAAACACCTCCATTCATTAACGGATAAAAAAAAAATAAAAAAAAATTTAACTAAGGGGGAGGTTTATCAGGATAAAATAGTTCTGGGTACAAAGTGATAAATGTTGTAAGTCGCTTGGTTTCCTTGGTGATTTGATGTTCCTTTGCCTCAGGATCGTACCTCTTTTTATTTTCATGATAGTTAACTCCTTGACAGGATATTTCCTTTTGTGAGTACTCAAAGTGAATTAAAAGTGATTTTCAATTTTAAAGCCAGAGTATCCAAAATTAAAGTATAGTTGACTTAGAGAATTTTTCCAATTTGCCCATTTTGACCTTAAATTTGAACATCACTTTGAATGATCACTTTAGTGGTCTAATCCAGAGATTAATATGATATACTAGGCATAGGCAACCTTAGCATCCCAGATGTTTTGAACTACACCTCACATGATGCTTTGCCAGCATTACGGGTGTAAGAGCCTTATGGGGGATGTAGTCCACAACATCTGGAGTGCCGAAGGTTGCCTATCCCTGAGATATACTGATGACACCTGTTGTGAGAAAACAAAGTACGAAATAGTGTAATCTCATACATTGGCTGGTGGGAAACATAATGTAAAATGAATTGACCGAACATTTTTTCCATGTGCTTGAGATGATCTGGTAGAGGTTTGTGAGATGGCCGATTAGGTCTTTGTGTTTGATGGAATGATAATCCTATGAAATCCTTGTGTTATTTCAGTTATGTGAGATAAACTGTGGACTCACAAGCTGTTCAGATCATTATCTTTGTAAATCCAGAGGTTGGTGGACTGTAACCCCAACTGTTCAGTTGACCCTCGAAGTCCAACAAAGACTAAAAAGCACCCCATTCCATACTGCAGGCGGGAGAGAAGAGAGTGGACCTCTATCATGGGAGAGAAATGAGAGAGAAGAGGATCCAGATCATCCAAGTGATGGGATAGAAAAAAGAGAAAACATAGATAAGTTAGCCAAATTGCCAGGTAGAACGATTAAAGACTAAAAACAAAAACCATGATTAGGGTTTTTTCATAGAATACACAGGGTTAACATACACTCTTCAATCTCTGTAATTCAGTCTCAACAATAAGAAGCACATTGTTTTAGAACTAAAGATAAAGGTTATTGGGATTTATTTACTAAATCTGGAATTGTAGAGAATTTTACAAGGGATTTAAAAAAATTACAAGCCAAAATAACTGAACTGGAAGATCAGCTAAAATAGAGAATGTTTGCAATTCCTTTCAATTCAGCACAGATTCCAGTTTACCAAACTGCTTTTTTTTATTATTCTTTAAAGAAAGTACTATATTTTTGTGTGGATTATCATATTACATGTGATATACTCCAAAAAGAGTTCAGCATCAATTAATAATTAATACTATTATTTTATATTACTGTTATCAGGGCTCAAAGGTCCCCATTACTAGAGAGACCTAAAAATGAATTTGACTTCTGCTATTAGCATAATCATGTATGCAAATTCTGTATCTCAAGAAACGCCTCTGTAACCCCATATCCAAAATGGGTATTTTGTAAAGTTGAAATCTTCATAAAAGACTCACATTGACCGTGTTGGAATTTCACAGAAACAGCAACACAGTCAAAAGATATATTAAGACAATGTAGGGGGTACTTATGGAGTCTCAATATTTTCCCTCCGCTTGACAAAGCTTGACAAACGGAGGAGTTACCTTTTGTCAAGTTTGTCATTTCCCCCAGCCGTTACTAGTGAAGAAAAACAAAAAAGCATTTTCTATGGAGGATCCAGCGGTCTTGCTTGATCCTACATGGACCTCAATGCATGTGCGAAAGTAACACATTGACATGAGTGCCTGGTAACTGAAGCCCCAGGAGCTGAAGATGACTGTATAGAAATGGATGGAGGCGCCCGTGAGCTAAAAGTTCAGATATGTAATAAATACCTTCCCTTGCCCTCCTTGGCCTCCAAACCACAGCAGAGAGGTCACTGTCGGGGGTCTTTGCAAATCATACAAAGACCCCAGACGGCGACAGAGACGATTTAATAGTGCATTTGATCATCTGCAATGTAGTATATATCTGTGTATATACAAATAGAAAGTCCTGCAAATAGAGATACCTGCCTAACTACATAAATATGTAACCAAATAAAAACATAACAGTAAAGGGCTACACTAAAAAAAAAATACATGTACAAAAATTATTACTGTATCTTCGGTCTAAACACACATACTGTATGTCACATGCACACACTGGACAGAATTAATATATCCTTCATTCTCTGGAAGCATTGATCATTTGGCATCAATATTATATCTTAGTTTACTAATTCTTGCTAGGTATGTACATTTTAAAATCATTTTTGTACATGAACTTTTTTTAGGATAGTCTCTCCCTCTATTGTCTTTAATTATTTGCTAGGGAAGCAATATGATAAGCCATCACTCTTACTCTACATAGTCTAAAGACCTCTTGAACACAATTCTCGAGCATTGGGTATGAATACTTATGTAATAATTATTCTATTAATGACATCAGGTCAGCCATCATTTAATTAGCCTCTCCCAAACTTATTAAAGGGAGCATGTCATCACATAAACATATTACATTCTTCTAAAAGAGCTTAAAATTCTATCTATACATCGTGTTAATAGTTTTGCTAGCAAATGTATAGATTTGGATTGAGAGAGAGAGAGAGCAAAAGAGACCTCACAAAAAAAGGTCCCTCTGTTCTGCACCCATAGCAACCACAGCACATGTGCTATGGTTGCTATAGTAACTACTTGGCCGGTGCTCCGTTCAGATGCTGGCAAAAAACACATGCTAGAGCATATTTTCTGCATATTTTGAGTAGAAAGTAAAGACTTCCTTCTTTACTGTACTTTGGATGAAAGATAACAAAGGTATTACCGTAGTTGGAAATCTAATTGGATTATCGTATGCGTAATCTAAACAGTGGTAAACCAATTATGGAAACTCATAAATGGTTAGCAAAGGGTAATCCACATGTAGAGCTCAAAGTACATTTGCGAAAAAAGGACAGTGACACTGAATCTGGAGGATAATGAGACCAACATATCTATTCTGGAAAATTACCATATACCCTCATTATTCTACAAAGTATTGCTGATTTACTAATAATTTTAAAACGATCGAGTGTTATTTGCATTAAACAGATTTTAACCAAACCTGTTTTGGAAACTTTTTTAATACAGGATATATAAGTATTAAAAATTGCACTAGTATGCACAAAAAAATAAAAAAAGTAGCAGAACACTATCTTATGTTGATCAAAGGATTATTAGATTAAAAAATTAGTTTTGAGATAACAGTTCCACTTTAAGTATCATATAACCTATTACCAGGTCAAGAAAACGCACTATGGTTCCATAACTTCTCAAATCATTCCTCAATGATTCCTAAACTCTTCAATAACAATGTTAAAAGATATTAATTGACTTTTGGTTTTTGTACCTGGGGATGTTTTGATCTCTGGTGGCAGAAGTCGTTTATAGGTATTGAATATTCCTGCATCTGAAATCACGACTGGGGCATAAATACGCACATCCCCATCAGATCTCTGCACAACCACTCCTTGAGGAGGAGAGAAAAGACAGGTTTAAGGATATTATTTCTGTTAGCAAATATCTACATTCATCTGTTTCTATTAATGTTTCTGTTTATCTGTTATTTTATCACATTTTTTTTTATTTAACTCTGCATTATGTGTCCTTTCTAGCTCACTCCCTGATTACTTCTTTTGCACATTAGAATTTCCTCTGTATTTTCTTTTCTTTGTCCTTAAGGGGTTAACCCCTTGAGGACACAACTTCAGAAATAAAAAGAAATCATGACGGAATATTTCCGTCATGTGTCCTTAAGGGGTAAATAGATGTAACACAACTATACCTTTCTTCTTTTTTCAATTTATCCAAACACCGTCAGATAAAGCTAGGCCTCTACTCACCTGTTGCTCTGCCATTCTCCAACAGGATCCGAGACACCGGGGCCCGAACCAGCACCCGTCCCCCAGATCTCTCAATGACTGGGATCATGTGAAAGGCAATTTCGCTACTACCCCCATGGGGATACCAGGCCCCTCTTTTGTAGTGGTGTATTAGAAGAGAATTGATCATAAAGCTAGAATCACTTGGAGGCACACCTATTATAGAGAGAAGAGTAGGTTTAAGGACGCATACTATTACCAACTTTTTCCTCATTTTACAGGTGTTTTTACTCCTTTTATCCCATTCTTTAATTAGTTCAGTTAACTTTCCACTATAGATCGATCTACCCTCCCATTACGGAATCTTCCTGGTTACTATATCATTTGAATTATTTTCAAGACAAGTCTAACTCGATTATTTTGCTATTTAGTATTATATACAACTTATTATACAATGCTACGTCTTCATTAGGTTGATCCTTCTTCCAACTCTTTGTCTACCTCAGTGTCACCCAACAACCATGCAAGACAAACGTTCTCTTAATATTGTTTAGCTGGTAGTGCTGAATTCTATGCAGTAATTATGAGCCTTACATTTTATACGTGTTTATATATAAACATATATAAGCACACAGTATACATTGACAGCTATCTTAAATGTTTTCTATGCTCACCTAGGCCTCGATTTATTTTGTTTCAAATTAACACAATCTGTTAGTAAAACTTTTCAAGTGATTAAACTACAAAAATTCCCGAAGACTTTAATCTGTAGGTAAATCCTTTGAAATGTTTTTCTAACAGACTGTAATAATTTCCGGTGGTGATTCAAACAAATTAAACCGAGTCCAGATTGTGATCATTTGGAAAGCTGACCCAAGATAATTAAATCAGGGTTCTACTCATAAAACGGACCGCTTCTCCACATATTTCTTTCATATCTCCTGATTGTTAAAAAAGGCAAAAAATAAATAAATGATTTTGCATATTTTGCGACATAATGTTTATTTCTCCACCAACCCTCTCTTTTTTTTTTTTTTTTTACTGTACTTTGGATGGAAGATAACAAGGTATTAGTTGGATAGCTAATTGGATTATCATATGTGTAATCTAAAGAATCGTAAACCAATTATGGAACGTTAATGAATGGTTAGCAAAGGGTAATCCACATGCACAGCTCAAAGTAGAGTAGGGGAAAAAGGACAGTGACACTGAATCTGGAGGATAATGAGAAATAAATTAGAAAAATGTGAAAAAAAAATATAAGGATATTTGATGATCCTGATGAAAGTCCACAAGGGGGACTGAAATGTTGATCTTGTCTCAAACATCTGAATAAAAGTTACGTTTTAAGAAAATCCGTGAGTGCAGCCAACTACTTCAAATATTTGGATACTGGAGCCCTGGTAGTGCACCCGGTCATACAACTTTAAAGCCAGAGTGCAAGGTACAACTATATATTTTTATATATATATATATATATATATCCAAAAATACCTTGCACTGCAGGCTGTAAATTCAATCTATACTCAATGCCGGGTGCCGGATCCAGGTCATCCATATACAAAAGTAGCCCAAGAGATGGTCCGCACTAACGGTCTTCGTATTAAAACTTAACTTTTATTGTTCACTTAAAAGAACAAGTTATGAAGCCTTCAATTATCGATGCTTCAGTCCCATGGGGACTTTCCTCAGGATATATGGTATGTATACTTCCGCACTTAATTTGTATCACCTCGATTTACTAGGCAATGTAAATAGCGGCACCAAAATCTTGTATCTAATTGATAAGTATATATAAAATTACGCTACATAATGTATAACCATAAGATAAATACCACCCAAAAATAGTTCTCATGGTTCTCTTTGTGCAATTTTCCCTCTTTCTGCCATTTTCATAAATTGAATCTGAGGAAACCCTCTGTTCTTCTCTTGGTTTGAGATTCCGTTAATCTTTTATGAAGCATTATCTCACCATAAAACAAATAGCTAAACACCGTCTGCAGGTCTTTGTTGCTGGTCAGGTTGCCCACAATATCCTGGTGGCTGGACTCTGCCATCCTAAATATCGGGGAAATCCAGTGCAGAAGACGTGATCGCAAAAGCAGCAAAGTCAAAGAATAAGGAAGTATCTTTAGGGCGCCTAGCAGTGCAACGTGACGGGCCACCTTCTGTGGGAGCATAGAGAATGAGTCACCCTCGATCCACTTTAAAGTATTTGTTCATTATCATGTCCCCGACAGAACAATTTAAAAATGGGGCTTTTAATTGCTTAGATACAGAGCCTTCTTTTCGACAAACAGCAAAGTATGGCTGGGATTAAATATTTTCTAAAATTTGAGTTTAAAAAAAAAAAAAAAAATTAAATATATATATAAAAAATAATAATAATACAAACAAAATATATATATATATTTAAACAATACATATGTAAAATAAATATCAAATTATTAATATTCAAATTCTTTTGAAATATTGCATAATTTGAAATGTTTATCCAAAAATATTAAAATAAGGCCTAAATATTTTATGTTTATACTTTGAATAAATTAACTTACTGTGGTGGTTAATGTTTTTCGTATTAGCATATGCCATGGTCGAAATATTTTTATATATTTTGGGTATTTTTTTTTCCTTTCCGAAGACATACTCACAATGCTTTTTATCTCCCAGCTGAAATTAGCCATGAAAGTAACCATACCAGAGGTATTCAGTTAATTAATTAAGACATGTATGTTAAATAACCATTACAGTTACAGCTCAATGAAAAATAGTTTAAACAATAGTTTAAAAGGACAAAGAAACTCGGGTGCCTCTGGGTTTGGACCAACTAAAAAGTTTTCTTCTGCATTAGCTGAGCCTCAACAGAAGTGCTATTTAGAATCTAAGAGAGTCCTACATTTTCTTTAAAAATAGAATCCACATATATTTTGCAGAAAATATGTTTGAATACTGAATCAGTTTAATCTGATTCATTTGATACAAGACTATAACTTGCACCATACCTTGCCACCCCAAAACTTTAATCAACTCATTGGTGATAGTGCCACCTTAATGCACCATAGTCCATCTGATGTCTCCTAGCCAATGAATGACTCTCTGTGCATAGAATATGCAGAGAAGTGACATTAGCCAGTCTGGAACTCTTGTTAGACTCTGTAAGTGCAGTGTTTGATAGCGAAATGCTGCACACACAAGCTCCATGGCCCTGTTGGATCATAATTATTTTCTGGTCATGGTGCTTAGAATAACCTTTGAAGGTCAGACTTACAGCATGGTATAGTGCTGGCTTCAGTTCACACATGTGGGAGGATTGATAACACTCAGGGCCGCCATCAGGGGGTGACAGCCATGACGGTTCTCACGGGCCCGGCAGCCCTGGGGGCCCGGACTGCACTGGCAGTCCTGGGCCCCACTTTCTCTCTCTGCACACATAGATAGCGAATATCGCTAACTATGTGTGCAGCCGCGGGCCCCCGGCTCCCTGTTAACGCAGAGGGGGCCCAGCACACAGCTTCTCCTCTTCTCCTCTCTGCTAATAACTTTCGCGAGACCCGGTTGCCATGGCAACGCTCCGCGGTTCTCGCGAGAGTTATTGGAAGAGAGGAGAGAAGAGAAGAAGCTGTGTGCTGCCTGGCCCCCCTCTGCGGTAACAGGGAGCCGGGGGGGGCCCCACCGGACCACCAGACACTGCATACACTGACACAACACACACTCTGCATACACTGACACAACACACACTGCATACACTAACACAACACACACTCTGCATACACCAACACAAAACACACTGCATACACTAACACAACACACACTGCATACACTAACAAAACACACGCTGCATACACTAACACAACACACACTCTGCATACACTGACACAACCCACACTGCATACACTAACACAACACACACTCTGCATACACCAACACAAAACACACTGCATACACTAACACAGCACACACTGCATACACTAACACACACACTGCATACACTAATACAACACACACACTGCATACACTAACACAACACACACTGCATACACTAACACACACACTGCATACACTAACACAACACACACACTGCATACACTAACACAACATACACTAATACACTAATACAATACACACACTGCATTCACTAATAGAACATGCACTCTGCATACACTACACACTAACACACTCACTGCATCTACTATACTGACACACACTCTGCATTCGCTATACATTAACACACTCTGCATTCACTACACTAACACACACTCTTCATCCGCTACACACTAACACACTCTCTGCATTCACTACACATTAACACTCTGCATTAACTACACTAACACACACTCTGCATCCGCAACACACTAACACACTCTCTGCATTCACTACACATTAACACTCTGCATTCACTACACTAACACACACTCTGCATCCGCTACACACTAACACACTCTCTGCATTCACTACACATTAACACACTCTGAATTCACTACACTAACACACTCTCTGCATTCACTACATATTAACACACATTCTGCATTCACTACAAATTTACACACACAATACATTCATTACACTGACACACTCTGCATTCACTACACCCTAACACACACTCTGCAATTATTACACACTAACACACACTCTGCATTCACTAAACTATGCACACACTCTGGATTCACAATACTGACACACACTCTGCATTCACTACACTAACATACACTCTGCATTAACTGTACACACAGCATCCACTACACAAACACTCTGCATTCACTATACACAGACACTGCGTCTAATACACACACTACATCCACTACAGACACTGCATCCACTAAACACATTTCATCTAGTACATACAAACACTACATCCACTACACAAACACACACTACATCACTGTACACACACTACATCCACTACTCAAACACTCTCTGCATTCACTACACATTAATACTCTGCATTCACTACACTAACACACACTCTGCATCCGCTACACACTAACACACCCTCTGCATTCACTACACATTAACAAACTCTGCATTCACTACACTAACACACACACTCTGCATCCGCTACACACTAACACACTCTCTGCATTCACTACACATTAACACACACTCTGCATTCACTACACATTTACACACACTCTGCATTCACTACACATTTACACACACTCTGCATTCACTACACATTTACACACACTCTGCATTCACTACACATTTACACACACTCTGCATTCACTAAACTATGCACACACTCTGGATTCACTATACTGACACACACTCTGCATTAACTGTACACACAGCATCCACTATACAAACATCCTGTATTCACAGTACAAACACTACATCCACCACAAATTGAAACACTCTGCATTCACTATACACAGAAACTGCGTCTAATACACACACTACATCCACTACAGACACTGCATCCACTAAACACATTTCATCTAGTACATACAAACACTACATCCACTACACAAACACACACTACATCACTGTACACACACTACATCCACTACTCAAACACTCTCTGCATTCACTACACATTAATACTCTGCATTCACTACACTAACACACACTCTGCATCCGCTACACACTAACACACCCTCTGCATTCACTACACATTAACACACTCTGCATTCACTACACTAACACACACACTCTGCATCCGCTACACACTAACACACTCTCTGCATTCACTACACATTAACACACACTCTGCATTCACTACACATTTACACACACTCTGCATTCACTACACATTTACACACACTCTGCATTCACTACACATTTACACACACTCTGCATTCACTGCACCAACACACACAGTACATTCATTACACTGACACACTCTGCATTCACTACACACTAACACACACTCTGCATTCACTAAACTATGCACACACTCTGGATTCACTATACTGACACACACTCTGCATTAACTGTACACACAGCATCCACTATACAAACATCCTGTATTCACAGTACAAACACTACATCCACCACAAATTGAAACACTCTGCATTCACTATACACAGAAACTGCGTCTAATACACACACTACATCCACTACAGACACTGCATCCACTAAACACATTTCATCTAGTACATACAAACACTACATCCACTACACAAACACACACTACATCACTGTACACACAATACATCCACTACTTAAACACACTCTGCGTTCACTATTCACACTGCATCCACTACACAAACACACACTCTGCATTCACTGCACAAATGGTATCTAATACACACAAACAATACATCCATTACACACATTCTAATTCACTTCCACTATACACATCACATTCAGTCCTGCATCATTGTCAGCGGACTAGGTAGGGCGTGGGCGGGCCCGGGAGGGAAGGGGGGGGGGGGCAGACCTTGTGCTTTGTCAGGGGACCCAAAATTTCTGATGGCAGCCCTGATAACACCCTTTGACTTAAGCCCCTAGCAACATCCCTGCAGTGCAAAATAGAACTTGTCTTCAACCTCATTCAGAATGCCAGATACCTTCTGGCCCATCATTTTGCCCAACCTTGCCATACAAATGTCCATACCTTCATCATATACATAAATTTATCGATAGCAGCTTCTTCTCCTGGGAACTGTCTTTTCAGGGCATTAGGAAATTCATTTTTGCCTGAGTAAATTCGGTAAACACGGCATCCAAGAATTATGGAGTCATACTGATCGACCAAGCGGTTCCACTGAAGTTGACCTTCTGTCAGCTGGTCCATGATTACTCGCAGCATGCCTCCTTCATGCATTTGCCCCACATAGTGTATACCTGAGAAATTGATTTAGGAAGAATATGCAAATGTAAGAACTGATCTAGTCCCAAATATATTTTCCCCCAATAAATCTGCTTGACTCTGAGTGCCTGAACCATTATTTTCTTTAACCTATTGTATGACTGAGGACTTGCCCACCTCGAGTCTAGCTAGGCACCTAGGTTTGGATGACAGTGTAGGTTTCCTATCCCCATTTCAACCAAATATTTTTGTGACATAACTTTACTTCTGAGCCTGTCCTGATAACCTGCAGTCAGGAGGTTATTGTACATTATATATAGAAACCCAGAGCGGTCGAGCCTGTCTTGGTAATCTGCAGTCAGGAGGTCACTGTACACTATATATAAGTTTCTCCGTTTCTGAGTTTTTGTTTAATACTCAGAATTATCATGCAAAACTCGTATTATCCCATGGGAGGCATATAATCTCTTCGTAAAGGCACAGGGATACATTTATTTGAGGATCCATACCCACATCAAACTCGTATCCATGTTCTTGAAAAGTGTGGCAGCTTCCTCCTGCTTGATCATGCTGTTCTAGAACCAGAACCCTTTTCCCAGCTTTGGCTAACACTGAAGCTACCGACAGACCTCCCACCCCACTGCCAATAACCAAAGCATCCAGGTTAGGAGGAATTTTCTTCTCAGAGAACCCTATGAAGGAATAGAAAATAAATTTACTTAAGAATAGCAATGGATGACAAGGTGAGTAATTGAATGCAGGCATATCACATATATTTAGAGAAACACCTTTTTTGTCTCAGTATAACAACATCAAACTATATATGGCTGAGCATCTAAATCATGGTCATGGATCTACAACTTGTGAGCCTCAGTTAATGGAGAAAAACAGAAGGGACAGATAATATTTTTGTCCAAGGACAGTAGGCCTTCATAAAGGTGGATTTAAAATAAAGTTTACTATTTTTTGTAATGTACTTGAAGTGTTGACCGTTAAAGCTCATCATGTATTTGGTCTCTTTTTATATGAAAATCAGTCAACAGAATAAAGCAGTAAAGGAGACCTAAATATAATCTGCTGGAGAGTGGAGAAAACATGGTGTAAACGAAGGTGACGAATGAACACGAAAATAGAGAAGAAATTGAAATGCATAGTGGATCATGAAGCGGAGATGTAATGATATATACAATTATGGTTTATGCAATAATTTGCTAATTTCTTTGGTAATCAGAGCTACAATGCTGGAAAACTAAATCCAATCAGCCTTCCGTAACCATATTCAAACCCCAGAGGTTTGTCGTAAATTTTTAGTGTTACCACTAGACAAGGCAAAATCAATGAAGTATACAAAAATGGAAAGACAATTTACACTTTAGTGAAAATCCCAGCAATTATACCAATAATGATTAATCTTGCACCACCCCTACCCGTGTTTTTGTAAAAATCCTTTAACGTACGTAAATTTTCCATTTATATGATAAGGCCTTGAAATGAATGAATGAACGAATGCATTAATGATGAAACAGCAATAAAAGTTTTAGACTTATTTCAACATTGGGTACAAAAAAACAAATGGGTGTCTATAGCATAGGTAAATAGGGGTCAAGTGGCTCTCCCCACCCCCTTTAATTTGCCTTGTCTTTTATTTAGTTTGATGGCTTTTCCCCTCATGGAACACTTTCTGCATTTATCCCTGTAAACATGTACACATACCTTGTTTGAGTACTTTGTCTCTGCTCCTCTTATCAGTAACCAGCAGCTTGGGAGGATACACACAGTCCTCTCGAAATGGGCTTCCTCTTCCAGACCATAAGTATAAATACAAATATACCCCCAGGAGAGGCAGAAGAAAGAGTGGCACCAGTGCCCAGGATGCCAAAGGTAGCATTGCAAAACAAAGATTCCCACAAACACAGGGACACAAGGACACTGGACAAACAAACAAAATTCACATCCAACCCTACTTCACATACAACAAATTATAAAAGAGAAAAACAGAAACAGAACAAGCTCTCTTTAAAAAAAAGATCTAAAGCTAACTAAAATGACAGAGCATGCAACAGGCAAGCCGCACACAAACACAGAATCAGATTAATAACAAGCAGGAATGTTTCTGGATTAGAAGGAACAAAGGTCTCTCTGCTTCTAAGCAATCGCAGAGATTTAAAGCTTTCACAATACTCTACCAAACTTCTATTGGTTTATATACTGTGTAACAATGTCACAATGTCACAGAGTATGTATTGTACACAAATATTCATATAACTCCATATAACCTCTCCCTATAACTCCTCCTATTACTCCATATAACCTCTCCCTATAACTCCTCGTATTATTCCATATAACCTCTCTCTATAACTCCTCCTATTACTCCATATAACCTCTCCCTATAACTCCTCCTGTTACTCCATATTACCTCTCCCTATAACTCCTCCTATTACTCCATATAACCTCACTATAACTCCTCCTATTACTCCATATAACCTCTCTCTATAACACCTCCAATTACAGCATATAACCTCTCCCTATAACTACTCCTACTACTCCATATAACCTCTCTCTATAACTCCTCCTATTAATCCATATAACCTCTCTCTATAACTCCTCCTATTACACCATATAACCTCTCCCTATAACTCCTCCTATTACTCCATATAACCTCTCTCTCTAACTCCTCCTATTACACCATATAACCTCTCACTATAACTCCTCCTATTACTCCATATAACCTCTCTCTATAACTCCTCCTATCACTCCATATAACCTCTCCCTATAACTCCTCCTATTACTCCATATAACCTATCTCTATAACTCCTCCTATTAGTCCATGTAACCTCTACCTATAACTCCTCCTATTACTCCATATAACCTCACTCTATAACTCCTCCTATTACTCCATATTACCTCTCACTAAAACTCCTCCTATTAGTACATATAACCTCTCTCTATAACTCCTCCTGTTACTCCATATTACCTCTCCCTATAACTCCTCCTATTACTCCATATAACCTCACTATAACTCCTCCTATTACTCCATATAACCTCTCTCTATAACACCTCCAATTACAGCATATAACCTCTCCCTATAACTACTCCTATTACTCCATATAACCTCTCTCTATAACTCCTCCTATTAATCCATATAACCTCTCTCTATAACTCCTCCTATTACACCATATAACCTCTCCCTATAACTCCTCCTATTACTCCATATAACCTCTCTCTCTAACTCCTCCTATTACACCATATAACCTCTCACTATAACTCCTCCTATTACTCCATATAACCTCTCTCTATAACTCCTCCTATCACTCCATATAACCTCTCCCTATAACTCCTCCTATTACTCCATATAACCTATCTCTATAACTCCTCCTATTAGTCCATGTAACCTCTACCTATAACTCCTCCTATTACTCCATATAACCTCACTCTATAACTCCTCCTATTACTCCATATTACCTCTCACTATAACTCCTCCTATTAGTACATATAACCTCTCTCTATAACTCCTCCTATTACTCCATATAATCTCTCCCTATAACTCCACCTATTACTCCATATAACCTCTCCTTGTAACTCCTCCTATTACTCCATATAACCTCTCCCTATAACTCCTCCTATTACTCCATATAACCTCTCTCTATAACTCCTCCTATTACTTCATATAACATCTCTCTATAACTCCTCCTATTATTCCATATAACCTCTCCCTATAACTCATCCTATTACTCTATATACCTTCTCTCTATAACTCCTCCTATTACTCCATATAACCTCTCTCTATAACTCCTCCTATTACTCCATATAACCTCTCTCTATAACTCCTCCTATTACTCCATATAACCTCTCCCTATAACTCCTCCTATTACTCCATATCCCCTCTCCCTATAATTCCTCCTATTACTCCATATAACCTCTCCTTATAACTCCTCCTACTACTTCATATAACCTCTATAACTCCTCCTATTACTCCATATAACCTCTCTCTATAACTCATCCTATTACTCCATATAACCTCTCTCTATAACTCCTCCTATTATTCCATATAACCGCTCTCTATAACTCCTCCTATTATTCCATATAACCTCTCTCTATAACTCCTCCTATTACTCCATATAACCTCTCCCTATAACTCCTCCTATTACTCCATATAACCTCTCCCTATAACTCCTCCTATTACTCCATATAACCTCTCCCTATAACTCCTCCTATTACTCCATATAACCTCTCCCTATAACTCCTCCTATTACTCCATATAACCTCTCTCTATAACTCATCCTATTACTCCATATAACCTCTTCCTATAACTCCTCCTATTACTCCATATAACCTCTCTCTATAACTCCTCCTATTACTCCATATAACCTCTCTCTCTATAACTCCTCCTATTACTCCATATAACCTCTCCCTATAACTCCTCCTATTACTCCATATATCCTCTCCCTATAACTCCTCCTATTACTCCATATAACCTCTCCCTATAACTCCTCCTATTACTCCATATAACCTCTCCCTATAACTCCTCCTATTACTCCATAAAACCTCTCCCTATAACTCCTCCTATTACTCCATATAACCTCTCTCTATAACTCATCCTATTACTCCATATAACCTCTCTCTATAACTCCTCCTATTACCCCATGTAACCTCTCCCTATAACTCCTCCTATTACTCCATATAACCTCTCCTTATAACTCCTCCTACTACTTCATATAACCTCTCCCTCTAACTCCTCCTATTACTCCATATAACCTCTCCCTATAACTCCTCCTATTACTCCATATAACCTCTCTCTATAACTCCTCCTATTACTCCATATAACCTCTCTCTATAACACCTCCAATTACAGCATATAACCTCTCCCTATAACTACTCCTATTACTCCATATAACCTCTCTCTATAACTCCTCCTATTATTCCATATAACCGCTCTCTATAACTCCTCCTATTACTCCATATAACCTCTCTCTCTAACTCCTCCTATTACACCATATAACCTCTCACTATAACTCCTCCTATTACTCCATATAACCTCTCTCTATAACTCCTCCTATCACTCCATATAACCTCTCCCTATAACTCCTCCTATTACTCCATATAACCTCTCTCTATAACTCATCCTATTACTCCATATAACCTCACTCTATAACTCCTCCTATTACTCCATATTACCTCTCACTATAACTCCTCCTATTAGTACATATAACCTCTCTCTATAACTCCTCCTATTACTCCATATAATCTCTCCCTATAACTCCACCTATTACTCCATATAACCTCTCCTTGTAACTCCTCCTATTACTCCATATAACCTCTCCCTATAACTCCTCCTATTACTCCATATAACCTCTCTCTATAACTCCTCCTATTACTTCATATAACATCTCTCTATAACTCCTCCTATTATTCCTTATAACCTCTCCCTATAACTCATCCTATTACTCTATATACCTTCTCTCTATAACTCCTCCTATTACTCCATATAACCTCTCTCTATAACTCCTCCTATTACTCCATATAACCTCTCCCTATAACTCCTCCTATTACTCCATATCCCCTCTCCCTATAATTCCTCCTATTACTCCATATAACCTCTCCTTATAACTCCTCCTACTACTTCATATAACCTCTCTATAACTCCTCCTATTACTCCATATAACCTCTCCCTATAACTCCTCCTATTACTCCATATAACCTCTCTCTATAACTCATCCTATTACTCCATATAACCTCTCTCTATAACTCCTCCTATTATTCCATATAACCGCTCTCTATAACTCCTCCTATTATTCCATATAACCTCTCTCTATAACTCCTCCTATTACTCCATATAACCTCTCCCTATAACTCCTCCTATTACTCCATATAACCTCTCCCTATAACTCCTCCTATTACTCCATATAACCTCTCCCTATAACTCCTCCTATTACTCCATATAACCTCTCCCTATAACTCATCCTATTACTCCATATAACCTCTCTCTATAACTCCTCCTATTACCCCATGTAACCTCTCCCTATAACTCCTCCTATTACTCCATATAACCTCTCCCTGTAACTCCTCCTATTACTCCATATAACCTCTCCCTATAACTCCTCCTATTACTCCATATAACCTCTTCCTATAACTCCTCCTATTACTCCATATAACCTCTCTCTATAACTCATCCTATTACTCCATATAACCTCTCTCTATAACTCCTCCTATTACCCCATGTAACCTCTCCCTATAACTCCTCCTATTACTCCATATAACCTCTCCTTATAACTCCTCCTACTACTTCATATAACCTCTCCCTCTAACTCCTCCTATTACTCCATATAACTTCTCCCTATAACTCCTCCTATTACTCCATATAACCTCTCTCTATAACTCATCCTATTACTCCATATAACCTCTCCCTATAACTCCTATGTGTTGGAGCTCCTGTAGGGGGACTGAGGATGGCCTCAGACCCAGGGGGGAGTGTTGGTGTTCTGGATACTAGTCCTACTCTAGTCCCAGGCCTGGAGGTGTTGGAAGGCCAAGAAGCCCAAACAAACGAAAGCAGACATTTTAAGGAAAGTTTAATCAGTAAAGCTTTGACGGTTTTGGACAAAAGACTGGGAGATGCTTCTGCTAATTATCAGACTTTATGTGCAATGTATGATGATTTGCACAGGCAGAAGCAAGATTTGGTGAAGAAAGTGGATGAAGTAACCCAGGAATCTGAGAGAAAAGGTTTACTACAGCAGATTGATCAGATCCAGGAGGAGATCAACTCCCTACAAATGGCAATGGATGTAAAAGAGGAAAGCATTGAAAAACTGAAAAGTGCAATAAAAGGTGAGGAAAGAAAATTTTATGAAATGCAAAAGTTAAACCCATTAAGGATTAAGAAGGTACCAGCACAACCCCTTAAAGACAAGCAAGTAGGGGTAATGATAAAGAAATTAAGTGATAAAATGTGCCCAGTGACTTTACCTGCTCAAACAGGAGAGGCTGCTGCTGAATGTAAACCTGAGAGTTCACCTGGGTGCATTAAACCAGCAGCCCTCAGCATTGCCATACCTGAATGTTCAAATGAAATAACTGTCCATAAGCTGAGATCTAGGAGCATAAAGCGTGTTGTGGAAAGGCTTATTGAGAAAGAAACAGATCAAGAGAAAGAAAGTGATTTGCAAAAACCTCTTGGTGTAAGCATTGCAAGAGATACAACACAAAGCAGGAATTCCACAGCAAAGCTGAATCTGGAGGAATCACCAGATAGTCATCTGCAATCTGGAACTGCCTCTAGCAATGCAGTAGGACTAAAACATGGACCGGATTCAGGTACTAAAATGGGAATAGGAACCAGCATACAAAGCAGCTCCCAGGTAAATGTACAGCAACCTGCAGCAAGCGGGAATTTGTTTTCAAATGTAGCAAGATCAAGGGGAGATGTATCTAAGCGGAAGAATGCAGTGCGCCTGTTGTTCACAGGACCAGAATCTGACATTCCAGACAGAATATTCATTGGTCGCAAACTCTTAATGGAATTCATGGGTTTTTCTGCAAGTGAAATATTTGCATTTATTCACTTTCCTGGATCAAGACAATTTGACATTAGTTTTAAACTGATGCAGAACTTGGATATGTTTTGGGAGATTTTCCATAGGACAAAATCAGATGGTATCTGGAAAAACATGAAAGCTATCCCACTCACAAAACAGGCTACAGTGTCCATCAATCTCCAGTTCCAGACAGAAGTAGTGGCTTTAAATGACATAATGTATTGGATAAAGAGACACTGTACAGTTGTGAGTGACCCACAAAAGATTTATGATGAGATTGGGCTATGGAATGGTGGATGGAAACTGCAAGTTAAACTGTGGCAGACAGGGGGCGTTACTCACCATTTACCACACAGTTTTTTTATTGGTGCGGATAGAGGCATCTGCTATTATCCAGGACAGCCTAGAAGCTGTTATAAATGTGGGTCAATAAGGCATTTGGCCTATTGCTGTGATAAAATAAAGTGCTCTCAATGTAACTGTCTGGGCCATATGAGATCAGAATGCAAGCAGGACGTAATATGCAACTTATGTTCTGTACAAGGTCACACCTTTAGAGAGTGCCCAGAAGCACACCATAATAAGATAAACGACTGTTTGCTAGATTTGGAAAGCATACTTACTGAAGCAATGGAAGAGTCCAATACAACCGAGAAACAAGATACAAATGAGTCACAGAAAGATGACATTACTGAGCCAGAAAACATCTTAAGGAAAGACGTAAAGGAAATACAATCTCCATTAAATGTTGAAAAGGGTCCAATACCAGAAAAAAACAATGAAGAATTTCAGTTGGTGCAAGGAAAGCGCAAGAAGAAATTAAAATATCCAGGTTCTTGTGAGTCACAAAAACCTCCTCCGATGCTTTCATCATTTGAAATAACTGCTGGTCGCTATGCTATGCTGGACGAACCTAGTGAAGATGCCATGGAGTTTAAACAGAGTGAAGGATCTCTCTGGAAAAGGCGATCCACAGAGGAATTGCAGTTGATGTGTGAAGAAGAAGCAACTGCCTCTGTTTCAATAAAACGATGGGGATCTCAGGGTGACAATATAGGAGCAGTAAAAAAGAAGCGCTGAGTCTCCTTGGATTTCATGACTTTACATATATGCTCGCTTAATGTTAACAGTTTGAGATTAAAAGAGAGAAGAGACTTACTCTATACTTTTTTGAAAGAACAATCATTTGATGTGTGTTTATTACAGGAGACAAGATTAAGAAATAATAGTCAGGTTTTTTGTGCTAAAAGAGAATGGACAATGGGCCCATCTTATTGGTCATTTGGACTGGAAAGTTATGATGGTGTGGGTATTTTGTTTAAGAATTGTGATTTTAAAATTGATCGGATAGTGGAAATTGTTGCAGGTAGATGCCTTTTGTTAGATTTTACACTTAATGATGTGAGATATCGAATAATTAATATATATGCTCCTCAGATAATAGCAGGTAGGAAGAAAGTGTTTTTAAGTGTAAAACCATATTGTTTCACATCCAAAGTGTTAATTATGGGGGGTGATTTTAACTGTGTGGTAAATAATGAAGATCGAAATAGTAATTATAAAAATTTAAAATATGATGAAAATTTTCTAAAAAATCTGATCAGTCAAGCTGGTCTGATTGATACTTTTAAATACAATTATCCTACACAGCGAGGATTTACATATCATAAAGGGAGGTGGGCAAGTCGTATAGATAGACTTTATGTAAAAAATCAAACTTCATCTTTTAGATATAATCTAGTCTTGGTAGAATTTTCAGATCATGATATGATTAGTCTGTCCTTAAAGGTAAAGGAAGGAATAACATATGGGAAAGGTATCTGGAAACTAAACTCAACAATACTTGATAATGAAAATGTAAAGCATGAATTCATTGCTTTTTATGAAGATCGAAAAACCACGCAGTGCTTATACGACACAATGTCGAGTTGGTGGGAACAAATAAAAAAAGATATTAAAAGTTTTTTTAAATCAAAAGCTAGAAAAGAAGGAAATCGGCAATATATGCAATATCTTGCCCTAAGACTTAGACTTAGTAGATTATATTCCTTGGTCAATAATGGTGAGACTGTGAATTCAAATAGCATTGATCAAGTTAAGGATAAAATGAAAAAACTCCAATATGACCGTATGATCTCTCTAAAAGCTGAAAATGAATTTGATAGTTGGGGTTTCACAGCCCCAGATCCTTTTCAAGCGTGTAAGGAAAGAGTATGTAAGAAAGCCATGGCAGGACTGGTAGATCAAGATGGTGAAACACAAACAGAAAGTAAGGACATTTTAAATATTGTCACAAAATACTATAAGCAATTGTTTGCAAGACAGCCTATCGCAAATGAAAATATTTTAAAATATTTGCAAGATGTTGATAATCCGGTATTAAATGCAGTGGATGCTGAGATCATGGTTAAACCTATAACAGAGGAAGAAGTTAGAAATAGCATTCAATCCTTAGTTGGGAAGAAAAGTCCAGGATTGGATGGGATAACTGCAGAGTTTTATAAAGTGTTTTTAGATCTTTTGGTAACGGACCTTGTAGTGCTATATAACGAAGTGCTAACTCTGGGACAGTTGCCGTCCTCACAGTATGCCTCAGTCTTGGTACTTTTATTTAAAAGTGGTAATTTAAATGAGCTAAAGAACTGGCGTCCGTTATCATTATTGAATACCGATTACAAAATTCTTGCAAAAGTCATGTTTATAAGGCTTAGTGCGGTGGCTGAAATTTTGGTAAGTCCATGTCAGTCGTGTGCAGTTAAGAATCGTAGCATACAAGATACACTGTTGCTAATAAGAGAGGTGGTAGAATACGCTAAGCAGCAGAGAGAAGGTATTTATTTGGTAGGGCTAGACCAAACCAAAGCATTTGACCGAGTACACCATGAATTTTTATTTGAGACTTTACGGAGATATGGCATTCCTGATACTTTTACTAAATGGTTGAAAATACTCTATAAAGAAGCAATATGTTTCCCTTTAATTAATGGTAGTTTGGGAGACCCTTTTCAGGTTGAGTCTGGAGTTCGTCAGGGTTGTCCCATAAGTCCTTTGCTTTATGTTTTTAGCATTGACCCTCTATTAAGAAAAATAAAAGGAAACCATAATTTTGAAGGTTTGGAAGTGAAAGTAGAAGATGTTTCCGAGAGGGTCAAAGTTTGTGCTTATGCAGATGATATTTCTGTTTTTTTGAAATCAGAAGTAGATAACCAATTGTTACAAAGAGAACTTAAAAGTTACTCTCAAATTTCAAACTCTATGGTTAATATGGAGAAAAGTGAAGCATTGTGGCTGGGGGATAATGTAGAAGCTTTTCAAATCCCTTTTAAAAGAAAAGATGAAACAATCAAAGTGTTGGGTATTACATTTGGATGTGTAGAAGACATTGCCCAGAGAAACTGGGATGATAAATTAAAAATATTCTCAGATAAAATACACAAATGGAAAAATTGGAAATGGTCTTACCAAAAGAAAATTCAAGCTATCAAACGATTTTTATTTCCCATTTTTAATTATACTAGTTTTGTCTTTCCATTACCTGATAATTTAGTGGTTAAGATAACCGGTTTGTTGTTCCAGCTAATATGGGGAAATCGTTTAAATATTGTTAAACGTAACATTTCATATCTCCATAGGAAAGATGGAGGATTAGGCATGTTGTGTCCTGAACTTTTTTACAATCTCTTGTTTATAACCAAGAATTTAAGTTTTTTTAAATCTGGTAGGACAGATTTATGGGGAGTCTTGTATAAAAACCAGATTAATCACTTTGTTAGAGTTTGGGCAAGAGGTGTAAAGATCAAAAGATTGTCTGGTAAAGTTAAACATTGCTCTCTATATGCTCAGCAATGTATAAAGTTGTTGCTGAGATGGCAAATTTCATATGAAGATATTACTGGGCTAGATAGAAAACAATTATATCATGTTCTGTTAAATAAGTACTATAGTGCCCAGCTGGTTTTAAAAGACTGCCCTAATACCTTAATGAAAAAAGCCATTCAGAATGTTACTAGCATGAGAATACCAGTTAAATTGAGAGATGTTACTTGGCTTAGTTTTCAAGGAAAATTATACGTTCGATCTAATTTGAAATTTAAAAAACTAGAGGAACGAAATTGTCCGAGAGAAGAATGTTCAGGGATATTAGAAACAATGTCTCATTTTCTGTGTGACTGTCCCTTCAGTTTAGCAATATGGACAGAAATGTCTATACTTCTTAAATTATCCCACTTTAAAGGACAGTCATATGCTGAATTAGTATATGGAGCCTTCAAATGGACAGATAAGATTAACAAATGCACTTTATATGTAATTAATTGTATTGTAATATATCATTTATGGCAAGCGAGGTGTCTAAAATCATCCAAACAAATAATTGTAACAACAGATTCTGTGATTAATCGGATAATCAAAGACATAAAAGATGTATATGTAAAAGAACAAACTACAGATTATTGGAAAAATATAGATATGACATTCTGTTTTTAATTGTATTTTTGTATATGTTTTTGGTACACTGAACATTGTTTTGTAATTTGTTGTTAGAAAATTTAATAAAAAAATTTCCTCCTATTACTCCATATAACCTCTCTCTATAACTCATCCTATTACTCCATATAACCTCTCTCTATAACTCCTCCTATTATTCCATATAACCGCTCTCTATAACTCCTCCTATTATTCCATATAACCTCTCTCTATAACTCCTCCTATTACTCCATATAACCTCTCCCTATAACTCCTCCTATTACTCCATATAACCTCTCCCTATAACTCCTCCTATTACTCCATATAACTCCATATAACCTCTAGAGAGAGAGGTTATATGGAGTAATATAACTCCTCCTATTACTCCATATAACCTCTCCCTATAACTCCTCCTATTACTCCATATAACCTCTCCCTATAACTCCTCCTATTACTCCATATAACCTCTCCCTATAACTCCTCCTATTACTCCATATAACCTCTCTCTATAATTCCTCCTATTACTCCATATAACCTCTCTCTATAACTCCTCCTATTACTCCATATAACCTCTCTCTCTATAACTCCTCCTATTACTCCATATAACCTCTCTCTCTATAACTCCTCCTATTACTCCATATAACCTCTCCCTATAACTCCTCCTATTACTCCATATATCCTCTCCCTATAACTCCTCCTATTACTCCATATAACCTCTCCCTATAACTCCTCCTATTACTCCATATAACCTCTCCCTATAACTCCTATGTGTTGGAGCTCCTGTACGGGGACTGAGGATGGCCTCAGACCCAGGGGGGAGTGTTGGTGTTCTGGATACTAGTCCTACTCTAGTCCCAGGCCTGGAGGTGTTGGAAGGCCAAGAAGCCCAAACAAACGAAAGCAGACATTTTAAGGAAAGTTTAATCAGTAAAGCTTTGACGGTTTTGGACAAAAGACTGGGAGATGCTTCTGCTAATTATCAGACTTTATGTGCAATGTATGATGATTTGCACAGGCAGAAGCAAGATTTGGTGAAGAAAGTGGATGAAGTAACCCAGGAATCTGAGAGAAAAGGTTTACTGCAGCAGATTGATCAGATCCAGGAGGAGATCAACTCCCTACAAACGGCAATGGATGTAAAAGAGGAAAGCATTGAAAAACTGAAAAGTGCAATAAAAGGTGAGGAAAGAAAATTTTATAAAATGCAAAAGTTAAACCCATTAAGGATTAAGAAGGTACCAACACAACCCCTTAAAGACAAGCAAGTAGGGGTAATGATAAAGAAATTAAGTGATAAAATGTGCCCAGTGACTTTACCAGCTCAAACAGGAGAGGCTGCTGCTGAATGTAAACCTGAGAGTTCACCTGGGTGCATTAAACCAGCAGCCCTCAGCATTGCCATACCTGAATGTTCAAATGAAATAACTGTCCATAAGCTGAGATCTAGGAGCATAAAGCGTGTTGTGGAAAAGCTTATTGATAAAGAAACAGATCAAGAGAAAGAAAGTGATTTGCAAAAACCTCTTGGTGTAAGCATTGCAGTAGATACGATACAAAGCAGGAATTCCACAGCAAAGCTGAATCTGGAGGAATCACCAGATGGTCATCTGCAATCTGGAACTGGCTCTAGCAATGCAGTAGGACTAAAACATGGACCGGATTCAGGTACTAAAATGGGAATAGGAACCAGCATACAGAGCAACTCCCAGGTAAATGTACAGCAACCTGCAGCAAGCGGGAATTTGTTTTCAAATGTAGCAAGATCAAGGGGAGATGTATCTAAGCGGAAGAATGCAGTGCGCCTGTTGTTCACTGGACCAGAACCTGACATTCCAGACAGAATATTCATTGGTCGCAAACTCTTAATGGAATTCATGGGTTTTTCTGCAAGTGAAATATTTGCATTTATTCACTTTCCTGGATCAAGACAATTTGACATTAGTTTTAAACTGATGCAGAACTTGGATATGTTTTGGGAGATTTTCCATAGGACAAAATCAGATGGTATCTGGAAAAACATGAAAGCTATCCCACTCACAAAACAGGCTACAGTGTCCATCAATCTCCAGTTCCAGACAGAAGTAGTGGCTTTAAATGACATAATGTATTGGATAAAGAGACACTGTACAGTTGTGAGTGACCCACAAAAGATTTATGATGAGATTGGGCTATGGAATGGTGGATGGAAACTGCAAGTTAAACTGTGGCAGACAGGGGGCGTTACTCACCATTTACCACACAGTTTTTTTATTGGTGCGGACAGAGGCATCTGCTATTATCCAGGACAGCCTAGAAGCTGTTATAAATGTGGGTCAATAAGGCATTTGGCCTATTGCTGTGATAAAATAAAGTGCTCTCAATGTAACTGTCTGGGCCATATGAGATCAGAATGCAAGCAGGACGTAATATGCAACTTATGTTCTGTACAAGGTCACACCTTTAGAGAGTGCCCAGAAGCACACCATAATAAGATAAACGACTGTGTGCTAGATTTGGAAAGCATATTTACTGAAGCAATGGAAGAGTCCAATACAACCGAGAAACAAGATACAAATGAGCCACAGAAAGAGGACATTACTGAACCAGAAAACATCTTAAGGAAAGACGTAAAGGAAATACAATCTCCATTAAATGTTGAAAAGGGTCCAATACCAGAAAAAAACAATGAAGAATTTCAGTTGGTGCAAGGAAAGCGCAAGAAGAAATTAAAATATCCAGGTTCTTGTGAGTCACAAAAACCTCCTCCGATGCTTTCATCATTTGAAATAACTGCTGGTCGCTATGCTATCCTGGACGAATCTAGTGAAGATGCCATGGAGTTTAAACAGAGTGAAGGATCTCTCTGGAAGAGGCGATCCACAGAGGAATTGCAGTTGATGTGTGAAGAAGAAGCAACTGCCTCTGTTTCAATAAAACGATGGGGATCTCAGGGTGACAATATAGGAGCAGTAAAAAAGAAGCGCTGAGTCTCCTTGGATTTCATGACTTTACATATATGCTCGCTTAATGTTAACAGTTTGAGATTAAAAGAGAGAAGAGACTTACTCTATACTTTTCTGAAAGAACAATCATTTGATGTGTGTTTATTACAGGAGACAAGATTAAGAAATAATAGTCAGGTTTTTTGTGCTAAAAGAGAATGGACAATGGGCCCATCTTATTGGTCATTTGGACTGGAAAGTTATGATGGTGTGGGTATTTTGTTTAAGAATTGTGATTTTAAAATTGATCGGATAGTGGAAATTGTTGCAGGTAGATGCCTTTTGTTAGATTTTACACTTAATGATGTGAGATATCGAATAATTAATATATATGCTCCTCAGATAATAGCAGGTAGGAAGAAAGTGTTTTTAAGTGTAAAACCATATTGTTTCACATCCAAAGTGTTAATTATGGGGGGTGATTTTAACTGTGTGGTAAATAATGAAGATCGAAATAGTAATTATAAAAATTTAAAATATGATGAAAATTTTCTAAAAAATCTGATCAGTCAAGCTGGTCTGATTGATACTTTTAAATATAATTATCCTACACAGCGAGGATTTACGTATCATAAAGGGAGGTGGGCAAGTCATATAGATAGACTTTATGTAAAAAATCAAACTTCATCTTTTAGATATAATCTAGTCTTGGTAGAATTTTCAGATCATGATATGATTAGTCTGTCCTTAAAGGTAAAGGAAGGAATAACATATGGGAAAGGTATCTGGAAACTAAACTCAACAATACTTGATAATGAAAATGTAAAGCATGAATTCATTGCTTTTTATGAAGATCGAAAAACCACGCAGTGCTTATACGACACAATGTCGAGTTGGTGGGAACAAATAAAAAAAGATATTAAAAGTTTTTTTAAATCAAAAGCTAGAAAAGAAGGAAATCGGCAATATATGCAATATCTTGCCCTAAGACTTAGACTTAGTAGATTATATTCCTTGGTCAATAATGGTGAGACTGTGAATTCAAATAGCATTGATCAAGTTAAGGATAAAATGAAAAAACTCCAATATGACCGTATGATCTCTCTAAAAGCTGAAAATGAATTTGATAGTTGGGGTTTCACAGCCCCAGATCCTTTTCAAGCGTGTAAGGAAAGAGTATGTAAGAAAGCCATGGCAGGACTGGTAGATCAAGATGGTGAAACACAAACAGAAAGTAAGGACATTTTAAATATTGTCACAAAATACTATAAGCAATTGTTTGCAAGACAGCCTATCGCAAATGAAAATATTTTAAAATATTTGCAAGATGTTGATAATCCGGTATTAAATGCAGTGGATGCTGAGATCATGGTTAAACCTATAACAGAGGAAGAAGTTAGAAATAGCATTCAATCCTTAGTTGGGAAGAAACGTCCAGGATTGGATGGGATAACTGCAGAGTTTTATAAAGTGTTTTTAGATCTTTTGGTAACGGACCTTGTAGTGCTATATAACGAAGTGCTAACTCTGGGACAGTTGCCGTCCTCACAGTATGCCTCAGTCTTGGTACTTTTATCTAAAAGTGGTAATTTAAATTAGCTAAAGAACTGGCGTCCGTTATCATTATTGAATACCGATTACAAAATTCTTGCAAAAGTCATGTTTATAAGGCTTAGTGCGGTGGCTGAAATTTTGGTAAGTCCATGTCAGTCGTGTGCAGTTAAGAATCGTAGCATACAAGATACACTGTTGCTAATAAGAGAGGTGGTAGAATACGCTAAGCAGCAGAGAGAAGGTATTTATTTGGTAGGGCTAGACCAAACCAAAGCATTTGACCGAGTACACCATGAATTTTTATTTGAGACTTTACGGAGATATGGCATTCCTGATACTTTTACTAAATGGTTGAAAATACTCTATAAAGAAGCAATATGTTTCCCTTTAATTAATGGTAGTTTGGGAGACCCTTTTCAGGTTGAGTCTGGAGTTCGTCAGGGTTGTCCTATAAGTCCTTTGCTTTATGTTTTTAGCATTGACCCTCTATTAAGAAAAATAAAAGGAAACCATAATTTTGAAGGTTTGGAAGTGAAAGTAGAAGGTGTTTCCGAGAGGGTCAGAGTTTGTGCTTATGCAGATGATATTTCTGTTTTTTTGAAATCAGAAGTAGATAACCAATTGTTACAAAGAGAACTTAAAAGTTACTCTAAAAAATTTCAAACTCTATGGTTAATATGGAGAAAAGTGAAGCATTGTGGCTGGGGGAGAATGTAGAAGCTTTTCAAATCCCTTTTAAAAGAAAAGATGAAACAATCAAAGTGTTGGGTATTACATTTGGATGTGTAGAAGACATTGCCCAGAGAAACTGGGATGATAAATTAAAAATATTCTCAGATAAGATACACAAATGGAAAAATTGGAAATGGTCTTACCAAAAGAAAATTCAAGCTATCAAACAATTTTTATTTCCCATTTTTATTTATACTAGTTTTGTCTTTCCATTACCTGATAATTTAGTGGTTAAGATAACCGGTTTGTTGTTCCAGCTAATATGGGGAAATCGTTTAAATATTGTTAAACGTAACATTTCATATCTCCATAGGAAAGATGGAGGATTAGGCATGTTGTGTCCTGAAATTTTTTACAATCTCTTGTTTATAACCAAGAATTTAAGTTTTTTTAAATCTGGTAGGACAGATTTATGGGGAGTCTTGTATAAATACCAGATTAATCACTTTGTTAGAGTTTGGGCAAGAGGTGTAAAGATCAAAAGATTGTCTGGTAAGGTTAAACATTGCTCTCTATATGCTCAGCAATGTATAAAGTTGTTGCTGAGATGGCAAATTTCATATGAAGATATTACTGGGCTAGATAAAAAAAAATTATATCATGTTCTGTTAAATAAGTACTATAGTGCCCAGCTGGTTTTAAAAGACTGCCCTAATACCTTAATGAAAAAGGCCATTCAGAATGTTACTAGCACGAGAATACCAGTTAAATTGAGAGATGTTACTTGGCTTAGTTTTCAAGGAAAATTATACGTTCGCTCTAATTTGAAATTTAAAAAACTAGAGGAACGAAATTGTCCGAGAGAAGAATGTTCAGGGATATTAGAAACAATGTCTCATTTTCTGTGTGACTGTCCCTTCAGTTTAGCAATATGGACAGAAATGTCTATACTTCTTAAAATATCCCACTTTAAAGGACAGTCATATGCTGAATTAGTATATGGAGCCTTCAAATGGGCAGATAAGATTAACAAATGCACTTTATATGTAATTAATTGTATTGTAATATATCATTTATGGGAAGCGAGGTGTCTAAAATCATCCAAACAAATAATTGTAACAACAGATTCTGTGATTAATCGGATAATGAAAGACATAAAAGATGTATATGTAAAAGAACAAACTACAGATTATTGGAAAAATATAGATATGACATTCTGTTTTTAATTGTATTTTTGTATATGTTTTTGATACACTGAACATTGTTTTGTAATTTGTTGTTAGAAAATTTAATAAAAAAATTTCCTCCTATTACTCCATATAACCTCTCCCTATAACTCCTCCTATTACTCCATATAACCTCTCTCTATAACTCCTCCTATTACTCCATATAACCTCTCCCTGTAACTCCTCCTATTACTCCATATAACCTCTCTCTATAACTCCTCCTATTACTCCATATAACCTCTCCCTATAACTCCCCCTATTACTCCATATAACCTCTCCCTATAACTCCTCCTATTACTCCATATAACCTCTCCCTATAACTCCTCCTATTACTCCATATAACCTCTCCCTATAACTCCTCCTATTACTCCATATAACCTCTCCCTATAACTCCTCCCATTACTCCATATAACCTCTCCCTATAACTCCTCCTATTACTCCATATAACCTCTCCCTATAACTCCTCCTATTACTCCATATAACCTCTCCCTATAACTCCTCCTATTACTCCATATAACCTCTCTCTATAACTCCTCCCATTACTCCATATAACCTCTCTCTATAACTCCTCCTATTACTCCATATAACCTCTCCCTATATCTCCTCCTATTACTCCATATAACCTCTCTCTATAACTCCTCCCATTACTCCATATAACCTCTCTATAACTCCTCCTATTACTCCATATAACCTCTCCCTATAACTCCTCCTATTACTCCATATAACCTCTCTCTATAACTCCTTCTATTACACCATATAACCTCTCCCTATATCTCCTCCTATTACTCCATATAACCTCTACCTATAACTCCTCCTATTACTCCATATAACCTCTCTCTATAACTCCCCCTATTACTCCATATAACCTCTCCCTATAACTCCTCCTATTACTCCATATAACCTCTCCCTATAACTCCTCCTATTACTCCATATAACCTCTACCTATAACTCCTCCTATTACTCCATATAACCTCTCCTTATAACTCCTCCTATTACTCCATATAACCCCTCTCTATAACTCCTCCTATTACTCCATATAACCTCTCCCTATAACTCCTCCTATTACTCCATATAACCTCTCCCTATAACTCCTCCTATTACTCCATATAACCTCTCCCTATAACTCCTCCTATTACTCCATATAACCTCTCCCTATAATTCCTCCTATTACTCCATATAACCTCTCTCTATAACTCCTCCTATTACTCCATATAACCTCTCTCTATAACTCCTCCTATTACTCCATATAACCTCTCCCTATAACTCCTCCTATTACTCCATATAACCTCTACCTATAACTCCTCCTATTGCTCCATATAACCTCTACCTATAACTCCTCCTATTGCTCCATATAACCTCTCCCTATAACTCCTCCTATTACTCCATATAACCTCTCCCTATAACTCCGCCTATTACTCCATATAACCTCTCCCTATAACTCCACCTATTACTCCATATAGCCTCTCCCTATAACTCTATACAACATCTCTCTATAACTCCTCCTATTACTCCATATAACCTCTCCCTATAACTCCATATAACCTCTCTATATAACTCCTCCTATTACTCCATATAACCTCTCTCTATAACTCCTCTTATTACTCCATATAACCTCTCTCTGTATAACTCCTGCTATTATTCCATATAACCTCTCCCTATAACTCCGCCTATTACTCCATATAACCTCTCCCTATAACTCCTCCTATTACTCCATATAACCTCTCCCTATAACTCCGCCTATTACTCCATATAACCTCTCCCTATAACTCCACCTATTACTCCATATAGCCTCTCCCTATAACTCTATACAACATCTCTCTATAACTCCTCCTATTACTCCATATAACCTCTCCCTATAACTCCATATAACCTCTCTCTATAACTCCTCCTATTACTCCATATAACTGCTCTCTGTATAACTCCTGCTATTATTCCATATAACCTCTCTCTATAACTCCTCCTATTACTCCATATAACCTCTCCCTATAACTCCTCCTATTACTTCATATAACCTATCTCTATAACTCCTCCTATTACTCCATATAACCTCTCTCTATAACTCCTCCTATTACTCCATATAACCTCTACCTATAACTCCTCCTATTACTCCATATAACCTCTCCCTATAACTCCTCCTATTACTCCATATAAATTATACATTTTACATATTCCCGATACCTTGATAAAATTTTTCTCCAAAACACACTTTAATAAAGGTTTTAATTCATTAAAAGTTGAAATGTTATGATGTGAAAACCAAATTTCAAAATGTAGCTGGAATTTAAATTAAAAAAAAGAACTGTTGACGTATAGAAATTTTCCTTTGCAGCTGTTTTTACCTAAAGTTTGGTTTTTCTTAAAGCACAATTAATTATTTAAGGAACAAAGTCTACTTTAATGTGTGAAACTAGTGCATACTCTAAGAATCATGTGAATTGAACATACAGATTTAGAGCTTATACACAAATTCCTGAGTTAATTCCTTCCTGAGAAACTGAAATTTGTATTGTATTCCCAGTACATTCCTTCCTAAGTGAACCATTAACATTTTAGGGGGATAGCGAGATCTTCATCAGACAGATGTTAATGAAACTCTAATTTGAACTGATATCCTAGTGATCCCCTGGCTATCAAGGCAACTCATAACAGAGGAAACAGAAATGAGCCTGTGTATTGCATTGTATGTAAAAGTGTGTGTTGTTGGTTGTGTACAAATGGAAAAATGGAGAGACCACAACAGATTTTTGTTAAATTGACATCTCTACAAACATGGCCGCCCCTCTATTCCATTCCAGTTTCTGTTGAATTCCAATACAGGCATGCCTCATTTAACTTAATGAGGTACTGATTAGGTGATCACCTGGTCCAAATCTTACTTAATGAGGAAAAGTATAAAAACCACTATCCTCTTACAATAAGACCGGCTGGATGGTAATAACGATGCTTGCAGTACCTCAAATGTAATTGGAATAAAAAAACAATACGAGTTGAAAACAAAAAACATTTCTGAGTGAGGAAGAGAAGGTAAAAAAAGGTTCTGGCTTTATTGGCAGAGAGATACAGAGAGCATCAAGTTTCTACCATCCATAAAATTCCAAAGATGGTGGTTCTTAAGATCTATGTCAAGCAGCAGACATTGGGGACAACAAAGCTACAGAAAAACATAGGGGAAAATATTACTCTCCACTGACCGGGATGACCGCAAACTCATTTGAATGGCACTCAACAACCAGAGGATGACATCAAGTAACCTGCAAAAAGAATGGCAAATGTCTGCTATGGTGAAGTACATGGCAATAGCAGTTCAAAAAAGGGTCCTAGGGGCAAGGCTGAAGTCATGCAAAGTAGGAAAAAAAAGACCTTCCCTCAATGAGAAGCAAAAACCAGGCTGAAGTTTGCAAAACGCCATAAGGACTGGATCGTATAGTGGACTGGAGTAAGGTCATCTTCTCTGATGAGTCCAATTTTCAGATTTGCCCAACACATGCTCGTCTAATGGTTAGATGAAGACCTGGAGAAATCCTACAAGCTACTGTGTCTGGCATTTTGGTGCTGGATTGTGGTGATCTGGGAGTGCTTTAGCAAGACTGGAATCAATGTTCCCCAACTCCGAGGACTGCTTTTTCCAGCAAGACAATGCTCCATGCCAGTGGCATAAAGTTATGAATGTGAAAGACTGGTGGAGAGCATACCAAGACACATAAAAGCTGAGATTTAAAATCAGGGTTGTTCCACCAAATATTCATTTCTGAAGTATTGTGTTGTTTAAAAATGATTACGAACTTTTTTTTCCCCCCATGATTCAAGGTCTGAAAACATTGCATCTTTTTTGATATTTTGACCAGTTGTCATTGTCTGCCAATAAATGGTTAAACATTACAACATTTGTATTTGAAATCTGGGAGAAATGTTGTCAGTAGTTTATAGAATAAAACAAAAATGCTCATTTTACTCAAACACATAGCTATTAGTCACAAAAAAAATAGAGAAACAATCTCTTACTTCCCCTTCTCCCCCCTGAGCTGTAGATATATGTTTATGAGTGACTAGGTGTGTGTGCTGTAGCAAAACTATGGGGAAGCTGTAGGAGCATTCAGAGCTGGATTACACGTTAGGTGGCCCCTGTTTAAGACCTGGAGCCCTGCTTGGATCTCCCCTGTCTGAACCCGAGCCTGGAGCCCCCCCATACAAGCCAGCTGACAGATCAAAAGATCTCCTTTCACTGCTCTTCATAAATGCATCCTCACACTGACACACACCCTGTCACACTCACCCACCATACCCTGCCACACTCACCCCTTCACCTTGCCACACTCACCCCTTCACCTTGCCACAGTCACCCCAAGACCACAGGTTTGCAGACAGTTATTAAACAACCTTGAAATTACATAAATTCCTTAGATTTTTATAATTTAAGATACTAGACCTTTAGCTGGTAAAATAATGTATCGTAATATTGTATGCTGCAGGGACACTCCACCCCCCATAAGCACTTTAACTTGCTGAAGTGCGTTATGTGTGAGGAGTGTGTTCTCTCTTTCTCATTTTACAAATAGTGAAGATTTCAATTGAAATTGACACTTTTGTAAATTAAACTTGTTACACCCCCTCTCTGTCACACAGCTACATAAGAAAGCTGCATTGTGAAGTCTTTGATTACTTCCTGGTTGTTTAGCTCAGTGGAATTAAACTCAGATGCAGCCAATTGGACAGTGATTGGACAGCTAAAGAAAGTTTGGGCGGGATTAGTAGGGGAGGGCTTGCCAAGGCTGGAGACAAGCTGTTTTTAGATGTACCCTTAATGAAAAATACATAAACACATGCATATTTTCATTGAGGGTATATCTACTATTTGTTTATGAACTACATATGTTTACTGAAAATTGTAATAATTATGCAATAAGTATATATTTTGTATATATTGTATGTGCCATGAGTACCTGTTTTTTCTTGACATGCTTGAAACTTTTGTGATTTAGATATAGCAGGTTAAAGAATTTTTTTCATACAATGAACAATTTTTATAATATAGATTTCTCTTTATTGAAGTGCAAAATTTACAGCACAATACATTCTACATACACAAGGAGAACACACTAATTACATGGTGAGAATATATGTATATACATTTCTCCTATATATTTGGCAGTGTTATGCTGTGGAATTCCCATGGTTACAGAATTATTTAACACACACATTTAACCTTCAGAATTGGATTCTCTAATAAGATCCCAAAAAAATGTTCTGGAAGACACTATACAGCAAACATTGTGAAGGGACCAAACGGTTTCACTTTACCAAAGCTATTATGGACCCTTTCTTGACTGATGACCAGATTTGCAGAGATGACTGTCATATTGAAAGGAATTTGTTAAACCTTTTGCCATGGATTGATTAATGTAGGTTAAACTGATACATGTCTACCAGCCAGGTCCATCATGTATTTTTGTGGACAAACATCTGATTAAGAGTCTGTCGGAAAAAGCTTTAATCGTGCAAAAGCTATACAAAAGTTGATTGTGCTGTGTTTTAACATGATCAGATCAAACATTTCCTTTGACTAGAGCAGTGGTTCCCAAACCAGTCCTCATGGCCCACCAATAATCCAGGATTTATGTATTTCCCTGCTTTATTCTAATGGAGATACTGTCAACACCTGGATGGCTGATGGGTCTTGATTGAGGACTTGTTTGGGAAACAGTTGTCTGGAAAGCTAGGAGGGGAATGTTTGGGCAAAATGGGGAATGGCATCAAATGAGCTAAATGCCACTTTCTCCACCCAGACGAGCTATGCCTCGGAGATCCAACATTGGTCTCCGTACGGAACCTGGGGGTAAATCTAAGCGGCTCAATTATGCACAACGATACCTCAATTTGAAGAATACAATAATAATAATAAACAGATTTTTAATCAGAAAATGTGCCTTTAACTAATCTTAAATTTTAAAAAAAAAAGTTATACTAATAAAGGTGGCGAGTATAGATATTAGTAAACAATATAGTAAAAACAGATCCTTTGAAAAGTCCAATATTTACTGTTATGCAACACCTTTCAACTTAAGAGTGAAACACATACTGCAGTACAGCCCTGCCTGGATTACCTATCTGGCCATGAAAGGGTCCACAGTCAGCTTTTTCTACAAAGTAACTAGTAAACAGATAGGCCCCTCCCACAGCGCCAAGATAACTGGAGAGACCAATACGTCAAATTAGGGGTAGAGAACACTGCCATTCATAAAAATAGTGAATTATTGAACTTACGTAACATATTAAACATAATAAGTACTTCTGTGTTAATACAAAAGTAAAAACATTAATATAAGCATAGCAATACATTACGATTCCTTTAAATATTATGATGTTTAAAAAATGGCAGCACAAAAAGTTGTCAGGCTGTTATTATAGAGTACAGGAAGAGCCTTATGTTATTGTAGTAGTGATGACATGCTTTGGTCACTATATTAATTACCTATAACATCGACTGAGTCTCTTGAGGAAAGACTAAAATCAAACGTTATACATCAACATCAACATGCTGACAATTTTCATTTGAGACCCAGGCTGGTGAGATAGCTCAGTTGGTCAATGCACTACCTGTAATAACTTATAAAACATCAGATTTGTGGTTGGGTTGGGTTGTTACCTCTTGTATTGCCTTATCTAGACTAAGGACCAATGATTGACCCTCTAACTCCACTGTGAGCAGATGGTGAGTAGCTAAATAGCAGGTAGAGGCATTAACGAGGTTTATGATTGGAAGGTCAAAAAATGAGGGCCTTCTAAAGAAAGGGGTAATAATATGGTACTTTGCCTCCTCATTTCCCATCCCCCTCCATTGTGATTGGCTGACTAATTTTATATTGAAACACTTGGTTGGGGGTAAGAACAGTTGTTCTAAAATTTGATGACCAGAAGTTTTGGAGCCCCCAGCTTCATAGTTACTGGTAAGAGGTAGCTAGGGACCTACGGCAAGTATATTGGAGACTGTGTGTTTCTTTATTACTGGTGCCAGATTGTGCAGTATTGTAGTTAGTGGATTTGAGAACCCCATGGTACTAGTTTCTATAAATGGTGGGGCTTGGAGTGCAGGATCAGTAGAATTGGCAAACCATGATTCATCCTCAATAACGTGTCAGGCTTTATGGTAGTTTTGTGTTCATAGATCTCGTTAATGGACCTGCATGTTAAATAAGTCCTGCACAAATTGACAAAATAAAATCGGTTACCACACATAAACTCGGTCCTTGAGTAAAAACTGCAGTCTGGGATTTAGGCCCAAGGATGATACTGGGGAAGACTTGCAAGACTAGCAAAGGACAATTCCTCCCCGGGACTCAAGAATAGAGAGCTGGTTCTATCTCATTAGGGCAATTTGTTTGTTGTTGCACCACCAGCCAATATCTATCCAGCTTTGATGATACTGACAAAATCTGGATCACGTGACTTGAGAACTACGTTGGGAACCTCTTTTATAGTGGAATAATATGTACACAATATCAGCTATGCCTGCCTTGAGAGCAATTTGGCAATGGATCATGACAACAAAGTGCTTCCATTATTATAGTTATTAACAAGAGGAACACAACCTGAAAACTTCCTGTAAGATGAATGAATTATATATATATTATATATATATTATGGCAGCTTTGGAGCTTTTTAGATTTTTAACAGTCAATAAAATAATTAACAAGGTCCAGTATGCACAAAATAAGAAAAGGATTTTTAGGTTTACCTACTATTAATGTTTTTGTGTGTAGAAGCCAAAATTCAACGTTTAAGTGCTCATTTTATTGTATGTGTGATGGTGTGTTAATGTCGTTAAGTGCTGGGAGTGGGAAGACATTTTAAGAATGACCTCTCCCTGTGTTATGCTATTTTGGTGTTTAAGAGAAACAGAAGGGTAAATTTACGTATTCATAAAACATACGAGGGGAACAAGTGAGACAGATCATAAAACAATCAAAAAATAATAATAATTAAAAAAAAAAAAAACAATCAAAGGATTCAAGAAGGGTGTAATCTGAAAGGTATATAGGGATGAGGATAATCATAAAGGGCATGAAAAGAAATGCAACCATTTAAATGAGCATGACCCAGCTGCTAAATGCAGAGGCCATAATTAATATGCATACTATGGCTCTGGAGAGGTATGAAGGTTGGAATGACTTGGGTACACTAATAGACCCAGCTGACTGGAACCCACTGAGGCTCAGAACGCAGCTTCTCCAAGGCAACCAGAAGGTCTTGGAAACTCTGGTCCAGATCCGAGTTGACCAAACTGAGGTCAAAGTAATGGCCATAAGCCTGATGTAGACGCTCACTCTCCTCGACAATCCTTAGGAGTTCGGAATCCTGTAGGGGTAGAATGAAGAAATGGAATACGGAAAGTGAGATTGGTTAGAGGGAGGGTGGGAATAAGTGGATAATAGTGGAGGAGATAAGAGTATAAAAAAAATAATAGAAAACTTTAAGGATTAAAGACAAATGGTAGAGTTCATGAGAGCTGTCAGAAAAACTATTCATAAAAAAGATAAAGTGGATATGAGTTAAAATGGTGGCGGTGAATGAATAGCTGTTGAACAACAGGCAGAGAGAGAGAGAAAGAGAGAGATTGGAAGGACTCAACAGAACAGAGATGTCAGAGCAGTGGTTCTTAATCTCTGGCAAGTGGCCAAATATGTCTCTCCATGCTGTTTCAGTGGGCTCTTAATGGTCAGAGAAGACACATTAAAAGTATCAGGTTGCTGGCAATGGCCCACAGTGAGTCTTTTTCTTTAGTGACACTGTCTTCCCCAGTGAAACTGAGAACCTACCGATCCTGGGAAGAGTTTAATTAAGGTATTTTGCTAATTCTGTTTAATGACTCGGGTACACTAATAGACCCAGCTGACTGGAACTCACTGAGGCTCAAAACGCAGCTTCTCTAAGGCAACCAGAGGCTCTTGGAATCTCCGATCCAGATCCGAGTTGAAAAAACTGAGGTCAAAGTAATGGCAATAAGCCTGCTGTAGACACTCACTCTCCTTGACAATCCTTAGGAGTTCAGATCACTAGATACAGCTGAAGTGGTAGAGGTTAACACAGTAAAGGAGTTTAAGCATGCGTGGGATAGGCATAAGGCTATCCTAACTATAAGATAAGGCCAGGGACTAATGAAAGTATTTAGAAAACTGGGCAGACTAGATGGGCCGAATGGTTCTTATCTGCCGTCACATTCTATGTTTCTATGTTTCTATGTTTCTATGTTTCTATGTTTCTATCAGCCCGTTAATGGCATGAACATAGTTTGGGTCCCATACAAGGTTAAGAACCAATGAGTTCTAGGTTGGCAAATGAGAAAAAAAAGAGGGGTGTACAGATGAGGGCAATAAAAGAAACAGAATGAAAAGAAACTGATCACACATTTCCATACTCACTGACAGCTGTTTGCTAGTCATACCAGCCTCCACAGCGGACTGATTGTTGGATTTCAGAGTATCAAAGTCAGGGGCTCCGATAAATACAACGTAAGGTACAAACTCTGCTGTCCTCAGGACCTTCACTGCCTGTGGGAAAATAAAAATAAAACATATATGGTGGTTGGAGAGCAAAACAAAAATATAATAAAAATGAAATAAAATCAAAAGTGGACTATAATAACATAGAACTGGAATAGTAAATAATATAAAAAGTCCAAGGTATGGATACCTTGATTTTATTTCATTTTATTATTTTTCTGCATATCTACCCTGGGATTTCTTTCCATTTCCAGCTGGAGTCCTGGTCATCATTTTATTGTGGAGATATGCTGTTTTACTACGGATCTATTGTAAGTGCAATCTGTTTGAATACATTTTGTTATCTTTGCAATCTGCACTATTCTTCTTTTTCTTTCATCTATGAGTCTAAGAAGAAATCATATTATCGTGTATATTCTCCTTTTATACATCTTGTGGGATTACCATCTGTGTCCACTGCTATCCAGTCCCAATCCATACATCTGGTCTCTGGTTTGGACAGTACCCCTGAAAGGGTGACAGGTGTGAACATAACTTCTCTTTTGTAAGTTCTCTACCACGTGCGCTACTTATCCTATTCTCATACTTCACCATATTTTGTATTTTGTCATTTTGTAGATTACACGTTCATTATCAGCCATATCCAGGTTGTATTGTTCTGTACCACCCTCTACTAGTGTATACTACCCTTGGGGTTATATACACGTCTTGTGCACGTATTCTGTATAGTGTGTGTGAGGTACAATTTTTTTTTTGGGGGGGGGGGGGGGGTTTCTAGTGTGCTATATAATAGTAGGCATATTCTTTTGTATCATTCTTACAAATCTGTGTTTACCAGATACACAACTTCATCATTATTTAAGAAGTCTTGTGGACCCTTGGACCACACACATAGCTCAATTCCTTGTCACCACTCCCTCTCATTCCAACCTCATGGACAATCTATACAACCCTGCTGTCACTAATTATTATTAATAAAATATTTTTATCAGGAAGGACATGCTCAGATTTCTCTTGTTTTCAATGAAGTCGTAAAATAACGCATTTTGATATAAATACATTAAAGTATAGTTTATTTTATCAGCATTATACAGTTATGTGCCCATATAAAGAACCCTGACATTTTTTACCTTTCCATTTTAGAATGATTTTACCTTTGTCGTTGATGTGTTTGTGTAATAAAAGGCAGGGGTGTTACTTACCACCTTAAAATCAATAAAACTGTCGGCACAATAGTATTAATTAAATTAACGTAATTTACATGCATACCTGCCGACACGGACATGTGTGAAGCTTAGAAAATATGCTTAGACAGTATGGGGCAGTGCCAGTCATGCTCGTGACTGCAACATTAAGCATCCCAGCAAGCATGCATGCCAAGATGGAAGACAAAACTAAACGGCATCCAACAAGGGTAGCAAATGTGCAGACATCTTTTTAACATTATTTAATAGAGACACATCAAATTTTGTGCACACGTCTCTCAACGATTGCTCGGTGCCGACAAATTTGTTTCTATAAATTAATCAGGCACGCCGGCGCATTTTCATGAATTAAAAGGGCAAAATCATAGGCAAATGAGAATAATTAGCATGAAATGCCATGGATGTGCCATTTTGTGAGGCAGATATTATGAACTTGGCATGAAATTATTTAAATTGAAATATATACGGCATTGAATTGTCGATAAAAAAAAATTACATTAGTAACAGCTACATTCTTGTGATGGATTAAAATATGTTCTTATCTTAAATGTGATACTTCAATGAAGACTTTGTCCCCGGTGAATGCTTTTTACCACCTATGGTATTTTCAGATCTGGACGCCTTCAGAGAACTTTTCAGCTCCATTATACAGAGCATATATACTTTCCTGCTTTGGATCTGTTTAACTCTTATTGGGATTTTTTAATTCCATTTAAAAGGTAAATAAAAAAACAAACTGCAATATTTAGACCAAACTGTTATATGTATATTATATAGTATGTTGTATTTGCATATAACCAAGCTATTTACCCAGATTTGTTTCACTCCATCACAGTATCTGATATTTTATTTACTTCTACCCCTATTTGCCTGTATGGCTTCCCTCTACCTCCAACTACCTACATGCATCCCCCTAGCTCTCTGCGCCTGCACTCCTGCCCTCCTGCCCCTCTGTCTACCTTTATTTATTGTCCTCTCATCCTAACCTATATCTGTCCTTTCTATTTCTGTTTATTTGTTCTTGTCCCCTTCCTCTACCTATATCTATCTTTTAAGATTTAAGAAGCACTTCATATATAGGATCAGCGGAACAAAAATGTCTATTTCATGGTATTTTTGAGTTTTCTCTAACCTGGGGGTTGACATCCAGCACACACATTTTCCCTGAAGCCACCACTTCCTGGATGGAGCTGATCTTAGTACCATACAGGTTGCCCTCGTACTCGCCATGCTCCAAATAGCGGCCAGCCTTGATGTCCTGCTCCATCTCTGCCCGTGACACAAAGGAGTATGACTGTCCATCCCATTCACCTTCCTTCCTTTTCCGAGAGGTATCTGTGAGGAGTTTGAAAGGTAAAAAGAGTCAACAAGAGAACAATTTAACCAAGAGGCTTCTCTTTGTCAAAATGAGAAGATTTAATTTCAGTATCTGTGATGCCCGTCCCATGGTAGTAATAAACTTCTCATACTTACATGTCTAGGTCACCAAACCAAAATGTGTTGGGGAAGAAAGGCCTAGGCCCTAGGAGCACAGTTCAAATATATTTGTGGTTCAATTAAACTCACATGGAGTTGTGGTGCCATATCTAGCTGAATCGTGGGTCAGCAGTTTGTTCTTCAAGCTTCGTCTCCCCACTCCCTGTGCACCAATCAGGATCAGAGTCTTCCTGCGAAAGGGGGGCATTTTTGCGACCTCTTCGTATATCAGAAGCTCATGGCGGTCAAACTCTGTGATATATAAATAACAAGCATGACATGGCCTTGCTTCAGCTAGTTATGGTTAAATATTCTCAGCTGTTTGATTGTAAAAGAAATTGAGCACTACTCATTGGAGCTTGTAAATTGCAGTCAGCAATGTACTACCCTTTAAAACTCCTGACTGCAACTACTCAAAATCTGCATTCTACGAAACTATTAAGAAAACAAATCTTAATTTACACTCAGCGGCCATTTTGCTGGGTACCCCAATTCACTATTGCTACCTCAAATATCTAACTAGCCAATCATGTGGCAGCATCTCACTACATGAAGCATGCAGATATGGTCAAGTAGTCCACTACTTCAAATCAAATATAAAAATGAGAAAGAAATTAGATTTCGGTAACTCTGACTGATTGTACAGACAAATAATAATAATAATCTTAAGCAACTTTGTGATGTTATGTCAGTATGTACCCAGAATCTCTAAAGAATGTTGTTGAATCCCCGCTAGAAGAATTTAGGTTACTCTGGGGGCAAAGACTTGTCCTGCTAAGTATTACATAGTGACAATGTAATATGGATTGAAAACATAGCTCTATCAATTGCAGCCTTTACATATACCGAAATGTCTGTCGATTTAAACATCTCTGTATTTGTTGTATTAGTAAGATGTACCTAATAAAGTGCACACTGAATGTTTAACATCAGTGATGTTCTGTCATTAAAAAGACACTCCACTGCCCAAATCATAAAAAAAAAAACCCAAAAAAAACAATGAAAACATTCAAATATGCATTGTTTTCATTGGGGATATATCTAAAAATATCTTGCAAAAGCTGCATATTATTTGTCTGCAGCCTTTGCAAGCCCTCCCCCTCTAACCAAGGCTAGAGTTTCTGTGACTGTCCAATCACAGGCTTCCCAATGCAGCTCAATGAGAAGTCTTTGCAAGGCAGGTGCTCTTGAGTTTAGAGCCACTGAGCTAAACAAACCAGGAAGTAAAATGAGCGGTTGTCTGATTGACAGCCAGAGGGATGAAAAATGTGAACTTATAAAAGTGCTGATTTCTATTGAAATCTGTGCTTTTGTAAAAAGAAAAAATAGTTCACACAAAGTGCTTTAGAGATCTGGAGTGCACCTTTAAAGGGATACTATAAGTGCCAGGAACTATAGCTCCCTCTGTCTCTCCCCTCACTTGCAGCCATCCCCCAGTTCATGGATAGGGGGTTAAAAACCCTTTATTTACTTACCTGATCCTCGAGCCGATGTCCCTCTGCGCTGGGTCTCGGCTCTGCCTTCTCCAACATCCCACAACGAGCTGGCGCTGGTGCGCATGGTCGGCAAATGCTGCACGCGCTTTTGACCTCCCCATAGGAAAGCAATGAATCAATGCTTTCCTATGGGGACAAATCTGACGCTGGATGTCCTCATGCCGACAGCAACTGGAGGCAGATTTTGTGCTGCAATGCAAACATTGCAGCACTAAGTGCAATAGGGACACTGCACCCAGACCACTTCAATGAGCTGTAGTGGTCTGGGTGCCTGTAATGTCTCTTTAACATAGACTGGATATTATATATGTAAACTTTAATAGAAACTGCTGACACTTAATAAGTGTGACTTCATAGTATCTTCATGGACCAAATAGGAATCAATTTGTGGTCTACGTGTCCACAAAAATAATTATTATATGTAGATGTTTATTGCATAATTGTCTATACCTATTACTGCCCCTTTAATTGTATATATCGATGTTCATATTAATTCATATGTCTTAATTTACCTGCATTTTTAGTGGTGACATACATAATTCTTTTCTTTTTCTTTCCACCAATACTTCCACACAGAGCACCTAAAGAAGTACATTCATTTACATCAATAAGATGTTACACAAAGCACAATTGCAGTTTGGATATATATATAAATATGTCCTCTTTGACAGAGTTCTGTTTTTCTTTCTGTGTAAATGTGTAAACGAGTAGAAAAGAGTTAATTATCATTTTAACCAACCTTTACCAAAATTCCAAACGCTACAACAAAGATGGCAGGACGCAATTGTGCATAAGAAGCACATTAGAATAGAAAAGAGTGACAGAGGGATTTGGGCCCAAATAGGGACTGTCCTCCTAACTTGGGACACTTGGGAGGTATGGGATATAGGTCCTTTGAAGAGACAGGTGATCCTCAGTTAAGGGTATTTTTAAATCCATATGTTTGCTGGTGCATTTGAAAGGATAGTACATAGGTTATTTGTATACATCTTTGTTGAAATGCTATGTGTATTACATGTTCCTATTGGGCTCAGTGCCTCAATGAACTTGGCAGAATTTAGTAGCGTTCACCAAAACAAGTGCCACAGAACTACTTTTGAATAGCGCAGAGCTGTGTCTGTGTGGGCAAATTAAATAAACTAATTCAAATCAGTGCCCAATCTTTTACTTTACACAGAATTTGAATCAGCAAAAGCATTAAAAGTCTTAGTAATATTTTTTTTTTTTATATCCAAATATTTTTGGGGGAGATTTGTCAGTGTGTTTTGTTCTAAAAAGTGCCACAAAAATATAAAAAGGGAGAAATCACCAATGCTCCCTCCTGACGGCCTCCTCCTCCCACGCGGCTTAATTCTATCTGGGAGGAAGTGACTCACGGCAGTCACTTCCTCCCAGCCTGCTTCAGTAAAACAAGGGGGCACGGTCACGCTGTTAAAGGGCCACAGCGCCCGACCGAACCCTCTTAGTGTGTGGGCTCCCGGTGCAGCCGCAGCACCGGCGGGCCCATGGGGCAAATAAAAAAAAATTGGTGTACAGCGGGGCCCACGGGGTAGCTGCTTTGGGCCCCCCAGGAGTAAGTGGGCCCGGGGTAGCTGCCCCATTTGCCCGGCTTTAAAGACGGCCGTGTTTGTACGTTTTTGCCTGTTAAATGCTAAGAAAATAATATTTCCCAGCATGCCTCTGTCAGTGTTGATTAGCTTTTCATTTTCTATCATCGACATGTTGTATTGGAGAATAAAATGGACACAGTTGGTGATTAAGATGCCTACTTTAAAATAATCTTTGTCTCTTAAAGGCCGAGAATTCCCATTAAAACATGGTTTATTCATGTATTTTTTTCCCAGTTGTCAGGTACACTTAAAGTACCGTATTTACTCGGATCTAATGCGCACCTTTTTTGGAAAATAAAGTTTCAAAAAATTGGAATACACATTAGATTAAATTAAAACTGGCAAATTCACACAGGCGAATTCCATTCGGGCGAATTCACACAGGCGAATTAAAACTGGCGAATTTACACAGGCGAATTCCATTCCGGCGAATTCACACAGGCGAATTAAAACTGGCGAATTCACACAGGCGAATTCCATTCCGGCGAATTCACACAGGCGAATTAAAACTGGCGAATTTACACAGGCGAATTCCAGTCCGGCGAATTCACACAGGCGAATTAAAACTGACGAATTCACACAGGCGAATTTTGTTCCTGAAAGAGGGCTTAAGAAAAAATAGGCTTAACATGCAACAATAAAATTGACATACCATCAATGTATGAGGTATGGCAGTAAACATTTTCATTGTAGCACAATGTTGTAAAGTAGTATCTTGTATAAATGCATATTACATTCGCCAGCAAAAACATTTTTCAGCTTCCAGGTTTCAAAAATTGAGGTGCGCATTAGATTAGAGTAAAAAGGTATGTGTCGAAAGAATGTACTTAATTTTGCTCTACAAGTTTTAGCAGGTTTTTAATCAATGCACAGTGTTTGCAGCAAAGGTCAAGGGTTAAATGTTACTGACTGGAGTTTGGGGTTAGTTCTCCGTCCCGTTTTACGAATGCTTTCCTCTTCTCTTCTAGCAACTGGCTAGGTATCAACCCAGCACTGCCACCCTTTACCAGACAGGCCTATGTGGATTAAACAGAAAAACAGGTGACGGAGGGAAGTCCAAGAATGCAAAGAAGAAGAGATAGCAATGTGCGTGGTAGAAGAGCCAAGAAAGTTTGCAAGGGCAGGATATAGAGTGTGAACATGGGGGAAACAGGTTTAAGAGAATGAGGAGAATTAAAAGGAATCAAGACTTAAAGTACAAGATGAAAACAAAGTTGGGAGACTTATCAAAGCAAAAAACGGTGCAACTTTGGGGCAAAGTTCTAAACAGAAGCCAATATAATATCTCAAAGCATTTAAAGCAGCCTTCCCCAAACTCCGGTCCTCCAGTTGTTGCTGAACTACAACTCACATGATTCTCAGCCTATCTATTTCATTCATAGAATCATGGGAGTTGTAGTTCAGAAACATCTGGAGGGCCGTAGTTTGGGGAAGCCTGATTTAAAGAGACACTATAGGCACCCAGACCACTTCAGCTCATGTAAGTGGTCTGGGTGCAGTGTCCCTGTCAGCTTAACCATGCAATTGTAATTATTGCAGTTATTGAGAGACTGCAATAATGACCTTGCAGGGTTAACTCCACCTCTAGTGGCTGACTACCAGACTTTTTGTCTCCTAACTGACTGACAACGTCCGCTAAAACCCCTTAGGAAAGCATTAATAGCATTAATGCCGGCAATGCGCATTAGGTCCCCGATGTCGGGGGAGGAGGAGCAAAGGCAGAGCCCAACCCAGCGCTAAAGGACTTTGGAGCTGGATTTAGGTAAGTGACAAAAGGCGCAAGCAAGGGTGCACTATAGGCTAGGACAGGGATAGGCAACCTTCGGCACCCCAGATGTTGTGGACTACATCCCCCATAATGCTCTTACACCCATAATGCTGGCAAAGCATCATGGGAGGTGCAGTCCAAAACATCTGGAGTGCCGAAGGTTGCCTATGCCTGGGCTAATAATACAATTTTGTATTCCTAGCCTATAGTTTCCCTTTAACACTTTGCACTCAGACGAACACATGCTTTGCCTTGATAAATCTCCCTCAATGAAGGGAACTGAGTGAGCAAGTTAAAAGAGACAAGTCAGATGACTGAGTAAAAATGTCAATTACATTAATAGAACTGTGGGACAAAACACTCACAGTTGTCTAAAATCACAGACGGTGGTGTACAAGGGGAATTTTAATAAATTCATCGCTCATGCCAAAACTGGGAAGAATAACTTAAGAGGACAGGCACCAATACACCATTTATGCATTTTATATCTTTCGGCCTCAATAATTAGTGTATTTTGCATGTCCAACTTTGTATAGATTTTTGCAAAACCAAAAAAATTAAATGCTTTGCAACTTTCCATAGTTTACCCCTTTTTACGCTTTGTCCAACCTCCTCCATTCTAAAATACTTCCTTTGTGCTTGTTACTGTATTCCCTTCCTGTCCCTCCTCCTAACCTGCTCTAATAACATTTGTGTACAGGTCATCAAGAAGCTCAACGTACTGTGCGAGCACGTCTAATAATGCACTTGCACTGTGCTGCATGGTTTTCTGGTGCTTGTTTCCTGGTGTCCCCAGATGTGGGACACCAGGGAGCTAAAGAAGGATGGCAGGACAGGATTCAGAAATCAGGACTGTCCCGTTGAAAGTGAAACTGTTGGGAGGCCTGACAAAAGATCTTGATTGACCAAGCAATTTCTTGCCATAGAAACCATTTGTTGATATGTGGATTAGGAGAAAACAAAAGAAACCTTAGAGTGACTATCCTGTGCACGTATTATTATTTTGGATTGGTTGTTTTTACATATTTTTTTTATACTGTATTATCTATACAGTGCATTAATAAAAATTGTGTTCCAGCCTGGAGTATTTAAAGGAACAAATAGTTAATGAAAGAAGGGAACTGAGTGCACAAGTGAAAATAGTGGTTATGGTGCTTGAAGTGCTCCTTTAAACATGTCATGTCCGTGTCAAGAGAATACTGACCAAATAGATTGGAATAGGATGTTCGCACTAGTCACTCACTTGCCACCAGTTGGGGTCTTCCTGGTTCACAATCTGGAGGAGGTCTCCTGCCCGAAAGGCCAACCCAGCTTCCTTGCAAGGGATTAGGCTGTCTTTTGAAGGGTCGTAGCTAAAGTGACATTTTACAAATACCTGTAGAAGAAGAATTTAATGATGCATTAAAAAATATAATTATATTTCCCCTATGCTTTGACAGGTTTAAGACTCTGATTATCAGGGTTCCCCCTAGAGGATCACCTCCAAAATTGTTCTATAACAACGTTCTAGGGTATTTAATCCTTCTAAACACTGGATATGTTATCTATGGCACTGCTCAAAATGTCCACATGCCCACTAGTCATTGGCAAGTGAAAGTTCAGCCCTGGCTAATAACAATTCACACCAGATGCATGTACCATGGACTCTCCATGCTTGCAGTGGCGAGTAACTTTTAGGCCAGTCTAGTAGCATAAGACTTGAAATTGTAAGTCCTAATCTCTAGTATATGCAAAGTCACCATGGGTAAGGCAAGTGGGGTCATGCCTGAGAAATATGTTAAGATGTCAAAGCTTATTAGCACTTGGGATATCTCAGTTCGATAACTATGTGAAAATAAATGCAGCCTTCTTCCAGAAGCTACCTGCCGCAGAGGGTGCTGCTCCTGGTAGCTGGGAAGTATCTTCAATACCACGCTTCCACTGGCTTCCCGTAGCATATCTTGCAGAGCTTGAGGGTCACTTCCTACTTCCCTGCCATTCACCTCTCGAATCACATCCCCTACATGTAACAGACCTTGCTGGTCTATAACTCCACCATGTAGAATCCGAGCAATCACCAGCTCCCCTCCTTCCACACGGAATGTTACACCCTACAGGAGTGGAAAAGGAAGAGAGTGACAAATGTCAATGAGAACACAATTGTTCTAGTAGGACAAGCGGTACCTGTAGTGATGTTCATCTTACCAGATGTTCCCCAGCACTCTTTCTGACTCCCACCATGCGTACAGCATCTGGTGGGACAGGCTGGTTGCTTAGAGTTGGATCCAAAAGTGGACTGGGTGGTGGGGTCTCGTAGTTTTTAGATGCCACAGAATCATGAGTCTGTAAAAGAGACTGGAGGTAGAAGGATGGGGTAGAGAAAAAGTTAGGGAGACAAAAGTTAAATTTAAGAACACAAATGAAAGAATACAATTTTAATAATTGAACAAATCAGACAAAAAAGGGACAGAATAGAATTGAAAAGAAGATCCCAAGAAAAAAAAATGGCCTTTGGTGAGAAATTAAAGGCAATGCAAATAAAGGTAAGAAAAGTAAAAGTGAAGGAAAAACTTGATGAAAATGACAAAAAAAAAGAAAAAAATATGATTTTGAAAACGAGTGAAGATTAGGTGCATTAAAGGCTGTCTACCGATCTACTACCTGGAAATGGGGTTCCTGCAGGATTCGCTGCAATTCAGCTGCTGCCCCACTTGGATCTCTCATTCCTGACATGTCCTGGAGAATCTCCTGCACCAATTGCAGGTTGTTCTCTCGCACAGCTTCCAGGCGAGTCTCTTCCATTCGCTCATGAGCCTGGACAGAGGGCAACAGATACAGGAGTTATGTCGTTGGGGAGATGGGTTGAAGGTGGAGGATGATGTGTACAAGGGTTTGGCAGGAATACCATAAAATGTTAGAGAGGAGAGGACAAGAAACATATTATGAGTAGAAAAAAAAAGTGTGACCAATGGGGTATAGTGTTTAATAGGTTACAATACATTATGGGAGTAAACAAAACTAAATTACATATAACTACACTCAACATTGCCCAGTTGTACTCTCTAACCTTTCACTAGATGCCTTCACTTTCACTCTACATTCACTTTTCATTCCACATGCACGTTAAATTTCTGTCAATTCCTGTGTTGTTGCTCTTTCCACAGATAGCTCTGCCATGTATTAACATACTATGTGAAAATTCTTGGGATTTTTTATCCTTGCAATTTTTTTTTTAAGCCTGGAACTATTCTTGAGCTACATTGCAATGGCTAGCTGACTTCCTACAACAGTTTGAACTTTAAATACTTACTATGTAATACTTTATAAACTGCTTAAGCCATATTGATAATTTTGAGATCAATTTGGTACTCAGTGTTTTTGTTTTCTAAAGAGTTTACTTAATGAAATGTATCATTCCTGTCATTATCATCCTTTGGACATTTGGGGCTTCTTTGTCCATCTTCTAAAATATTTGACTCTTTATTTCCATGATAACACATAACAGGGGATGAGGATTCAAATTAATATTGCTGCCTAGCTTCCACAACTTCAACAATTGAATCTTGTGAAGAGCAGGTGGGCCATGAGTGGAGGGAAGAGGAAGGAGGGTGTAGAAAACTGTTTGAAAATGTTTCTCAATTCCAAGATGGCTTCATCCATGAATGAAATTGTGCCATCTTCAAAGTCTGCTTAGAGCTGTATATTCATCTTCTATAGATGCTTTCTAACCTACAATGCTCTACATTTTTCTTCCTTTAACTGGCTTTATTTGGGCCAAATTCGACTGTGTCTGTCAAGTACTCACCATTGGACTCTCCATGATGCCTTTAAGAAAGATTAGATCCAAGTCAGAAGAAGGCGGGGTGTCTGCAAGTGTCTGAAAGACCCGCTCCATGGCTTAAGGTTCGAAAGAGAGAGACGAAAAAAGACAGAGAAACACTATTATTATTTTATTATTTATATAGCGCCATCAGATTCCATATCAAAAGCATGCACGGATACTTGGAACTACCTTCATAGCTTGAGGATTGGTTCATTAATGGACATCAACAGAATGATTCACTAATCTCTGAATTTTAAAAATTTAAATTTGAATGGCAAATTTAAAGCTAAAACAGCTGATTTCAAATCTTCAATTTTGCCTTTCTGATTTAATTAGCTAAACTTTGGAATAACACTGCACATATACTTGCAGCACCTGTGAAATTATTGACACAGAATAAGGTCTATGATTGGCCACTAGAAAATATATGAAAGTGTACCAAAAATATAAATGTATCTGGTACGTCTGAGAAAGTTCTTTAGCTTTTCAAAACAGCAATGGCACACACAAGGAGTCTGAAAGCACATGTAAAACCCGCTGAGACTCATCGAGATACTATGACAATAATAAAAACATTAGATGGCTAATTAGCCAAAATCTGTACACTCATCATGTCAGCCAAATGAAGAGCAATGATGCAAACATAAATTGCAGTTGTAATTAAATTGTGCAAGATGTTTTCAGTAAAGTTTGTGTGTTACCACGTAAAGTAGATGTGTGATGTTGTAGGGTAGATAGTTACTGTATGAAGGTTGCTGAGGTTCGATGTTACCATATGGTGTAGATAGCAGACGGATAATGTCCATTATGTGAGACAGAAGCATGTTGAAAATTGCAGAAGCTCAAATTATAATGTAGCTGATTACTGTAGGCTAGGTATACTTTGGCACTCCAGAGTTTGTGGATTACATCTCCGCTGAGGCTTTGCCAGCATTACGGTTGGAAGAGCATTATGAGAGGTGTAGTCCACAACATCTGGAGTGCCGAAGGTTGCCTGCCCCTAGGGTAAGTCAGTATAGTACACAGGCTGTAGCCTTGTGATATATAATTATTATTACTCTATGCTTAGTCACTATATACAGTAGCAGATACAACATGTACAGGGTGGATTTTTCATTAACCATAGGTAGAAGATGCTGGGGACTGTACAGGGTAGATGTTACTTTGGGAAGTAAAGACAGGTGTAGAGACACAAATCATGAAGGTGACCAAGGTGACCTTGGTGGGATTGTGATTATAATTAGGGGGTGCCTGGGATAGATTGTAACTTTGAAGTGTACAAGGACTATAAATAGTCCTTATAAAAATTAACCTGTCTTTTATGGTAGTTATAGCATTTGGCCCTTATGGAAGCACGTATTCGGTGTTGGAGAAGGAGGTAAATAATAAATCCCAAAACATTGAAAAAATGGAGACCCCGTCTAGATAGGGTGGTCTGGCGATGAACAAATAATGCATATAACACAACTGTGTTATTTGAACTCTAAAAGGGGTAAGATATTATGGAAGGATCACAGGTACTTGAGTTGGATAAATGATAAATGCTGGGGTTGTATAAGGGCAGATGGGTGGGACATATAAAATAGAAACTGTACGAGAAAAATGCTTCAATATAGGAGTATGGGGGAGTACGGGTTAGGAATTGCAGTGGTAGGATTGGGGAGGTGGAAAAGGTACCTAGAAGATGCAGGTAGTTTGGTGACTTTATGATTCAGGTGAGGTGGAGAGATGGGGAGGAGGGGAAGGGGGGCTTCTACGAAGTGTTTTGGGGTATATAGGGAAAAATGGGGAGGTTAACATTAAGTTACCTTCTCTGTGTAAGTCAGACTCGTCTGCAGAATCCAGAGACACCCCCTCTAGAGAGACCCCACATACAGGACTGGCCATAACAGGGAGTAGCTTTCTTCCTGTTCCTTAACTCTATTTCCCCCCTTTTTTTTCTCTGTGTCTCTCTGACCCTTGCCCCTCACACCTTATCACTCTAGAGGTTCTCCTTCACCCACTTCCTGAGACTCACTCTGCCTTCTCCCAGTCCTTCTCCCTGCTCTACTCCTACTGTCTGAATCACCCTCCCCCTGTGTCACCACACCAGCCTCCCCAGCCAGAAGCTGTGGCTTCCCAGGCAAGGAGAGAGGAAGTCAGATAATGATACACAGGGATGGGGACAGATATGGTGACAGCTCCCAGCTACTGAGGATGTATAATAGACATTTCGCCCTTTCAGACCATTTTTAGTCTCCGATAAGGGGTTAAATAGCTGTTACCCGTAAAAACGCCAAATAATGAAGAAAAAGGTGAACATTTCAGGAGCTTCTGGTGGGGAGGGGGGAATCAGAATAATTCTTATCTATTTCTCTATGTTGCAGGCACTATTCCACAACCCCCCCACACTTTGTCAGGGCCCCTTTAAGGCTCTGGTGCTTTGAGCATCACTGCTAGTTTCCATGGTAACCCAGGGATTATACAGGATGGGTACCAGCCTGCATGCTAGGAGCTTTAACCCTTGGATTCCCTGAACTTAAACATCCAGATTTGATGAATGTGTACACATTTCTGCTATTGAAGTGAAAGAGCGCAGCTAAACGAATGGATAGAAGGACAGACAGAGAAATATAGGGCGACAGATGCCATTAGTGTTATTAAAATATGATGGCAATCTATATATATATATATATGTGCTAAAAGAGCTATTCTTTTGGAATTGGATGTTGCCTTTTCTGTGCATAATTTACAGGTTAACTGGGGCATGTTTATTAATACATGCCTGGATGGTGAGCCCCCTCCTCAGGCTCACTGGGGTCCTGTCACATAGAAGTCACTGCACATTGTGACAAGAGCACGGAGGGTGCAGACAGAGAGAGCGAGAAGGCATAGGGAAAGGATGACGGGAGGGGGGGGGGGGGAGAATTTACTGGAGAAAAAGAGAGTGTAATGAGAAAGAAGGGGTGAAAGAACTGGTGATAATTAAACTCAAAATAGTGATAAATCTAGTTACTGAACAAGCACAAAGCAGGGGAATAATCAGACGGAGAGAAATAAGAAAAAAATAGAATAAGAGAATAAAGATGGAAGGACTGTGTGGATCATAAAGGAGAGAGGTGGGATTAATTGTATAGAAAATAAGAGGAGTTATAGAGAGAGGTTATATGGAGTAATAGGAGGAGTTATAGGGAGAGGTTATATGGAGTAATAGGAGGAGTTATAGAGAGAGGTTATATGGAGTAATAGGAGGAGTTACAGGGAGAGGTTATATGGAGTAATAGGAGGAGTTATAGAGAGAGGTTATATGGAGTAATAGGAGGGGTTATAGAGAGAGGTTATATGAGTAATAGGAGGAGTTATAGGGAGAGGTTATATGGAGTAATAGGAGGAGTTATAGAGAGAGGTTATATGGAGTAATAGGAGGAGTTATAGAGAGAGGCTATATGGAGTAATAGGAGGAGTTACAGGGAGAGGTTATATGGAGTAATAGGAGGAGTTATAGAGAGAGGTTATATGGAGTAATAGGAGGAGTTATAGGGAGAGGTTATATGGAGTAATAGGAGGAGTTATAGAGAGAGGTTATATGGAGTAATAGGAGGAGTTATAGGGAGAGGTTATATAGAGTAATAGGAGGAGTTATAGAGAGAGGTTATATGGAGTAATAGGAGGAATTATAGAGAGAGGTTATATAGAGTAATAGGATGAGTTATAGGGAGAGGTTATATGGAGTAATAGGAGGAGTTATAGAGAGAGGTTATATGGAGTAATAGGAGGAGTTATAGGGAGAGGTTATATGGAGTAATAGGAGGAGTTATAGAGAGAGGTTATATGGAGTAATAGGAGGAGTTATAGGGAGAGGTTATATAGAGTAATAGGAGGAGTTATAGAGAGAGGTTATATGGAGTAATAGGAGGAATTATAGAGAGAGGTTATATGGAGTAATAGGAGGAGTTATAGAGAGAGGTTATATGGAGTAATAGGAGGAGTGATAGAGAGAGGTTATATGGAATAATAGGAGGAGTTATAGGGAGAGGTTATATGGAGTAATAGGAGGAGTTATAGAGAGAGGTTATATGGAGTAATAGGATAAGTTATAGGGAGAGGTTATATGGAGTAATAGGAGGAGTTATAGAGAGAGGTTATATGGAGTAATAGGAGGAGTTATAGGGAGAGGTTATATAGAGTAATAGGAGGAGTTATAGAGAGAGGTTATATGGAGTAATAGGAGGAATTATAGAGAGAGGTTATATGGAGTAATAGGAGGAGTTATAGAGAGAGGTTATATGGAGTAATAGGAGGAGTGATAGAGAGAGGTTATATGGAATAATAGGAGGAGTTATAGGGAGAGGTTATATGGAGTAATAGGAGGAGTTATAGGGAGAAGTTATATGGAGTAATAGGAGGAGTTATAGAGAGAGGTTATATTGTGTATTAGGAGACGTTATATGGAGAGGTTATATGGAGTAATAGTAGGAGTTATAGGGAGAGGTTATATGGAGTAATAGGAGGAGTTATAGAGAGAGGTTATATGGAGTAATAGGAGGAGTTATAGGGAGAGGTTATATAGAGTAATAGGAGGAGTTATAGAGAGAGGTTATATGGAGTAATAGGAGGAATTATAGAGAGAGGTTATATGGAGTAATAGGAGGAGTTATAGAGAGAGGTTATATGGAGTAATAGGAGGAGTGATAGAGAGAGGTTATATGGAATAATAGGAGGAGTTATAGGGAGAGGTTATATGGAGTAATAGGAGGAGTTATAGGGAGAAGTTATATGGAGTAATAGGAGGAGTTATAGAGAGAGGTTATATTGTGTATTAGGAGACGTTATATGGAGAGGTTATATGGAGTAATAGTAGGAGTTATAGGGAGAGGTTATATGGAGTAATAGGAGGAGTTATAGGGAGAGGTTATATGGAGTAATAGGAGGAGTTATAGAGGGAGGTTATATGGAGTAATAGGAGGAGTTATAGAGAGAGGTTATATGGAGTAATAGGAGGAGTTATAGGGAGAGGTTATATAGAGTAATAGGAGGAGTTATAGAGAGAGGTTATATGGAGTAATAGGAGGAATTATAGAGAGAGGTTATATGGAGTAATAGGAGGAGTTATAGAGAGAGGTTATATGGAGTAATAGGAGGAGTGATAGAGAGAGGTTATATGGAATAATAGGAGGAGTTATAGGGAGAGGTTATATGGAGTAATAGGAGGAGTTATAGGGAGAAGTTATATGGAGTAATAGGAGGAGTTATAGAGAGAGGTTATATTGTGTATTAGGAGACGTTATATGGAGAGGTTATATGGAGTAATAGTAGGAGTTATAGGGAGAGGTTATATGGAGTAATAGGAGGAGTTATAGAGAGAGGTTATATGGAGTAATAGGAGGAGTTATAGGGAGAGGTTATATAGAGTAATAGGAGGAGTTATAGAGAGAGGTTATATGGAGTAATAGGAGGAATTATAGAGAGAGGTTATATGGAGTAATAGGAGGAGTTATAGAGAGAGGTTATATGGAGTAATAGGAGGAGTGATAGAGAGAGGTTATATGGAATAATAGGAGGAGTTATAGGGAGAGGTTATATGGAGTAATAGGAGGAGTTATAGGGAGAAGTTATATGGAGTAATAGGAGGAGTTATAGAGAGAGGTTATATTGTGTATTAGGAGACGTTATATGGAGAGGTTATATGGAGTAATAGTAGGAGTTATAGGGAGAGGTTATATGGAGTAATAGGAGGAGTTATAGAGAGAGGTTATATGGAGTAATAGGAGGAGTTATAGAGAGAGGTTATATGGAGTAATAGGGGGAGTTATAGAGAGGTTATATGGAGTAATAGGGGGAGTTATAAAGAGAGGTTATATGGAGTAATAGGAGGAGTTATAGGGAGAGGTTATATGGAGTAAAAGGAGGAGTTATAGAGAGAGGTTATATGGAGTAATAGGAAGAGTTATAGAGAGGTTATATGGAGTAATAGGGGGAGTTATAGAGAGAGGTTATATGGAGTAATAGGGGGAGTTATAGAGAGGTTATATGGAGTAATAGGGGGAGTTATAGAGAGAGGTTATATGGAGTAATAGGAGGAGTTATACAGAGAGGTTATATGGAGTAATAGGAGGAGTTATAGGGAGAGGTTATATGGAGTAATAGGAGGAGTTATACAGAGAGGTTATATGGAGTAATAGGGGGAGTTATAGAGAGGTTATATGGAGTAATAGGAGGAGTTATAGAGAGAGGTTATATGGAGTAATAGGAGGAGTTATAGGGAGAGGTTATATGGAGTAATAGGAGGAGTTATAGAGAGAGGTTATATAGAGTAATAGGGGGAGTTATAGAGAGGTTATATGGAGTAATAGGGGGAGTTATAGAGAGAGGTTATATGGAGTAATAGGAGGAGTTATACAGAGAGGTTATATGGAGTAATAGGAGGAGTTATAGAGAGGTTATATGGAGTAATAGGAGGAGTGATAGAGAGAGGTTATATGGAATAATAGGAGGAGTTATAGGGAGAGGTTATATGGGGTAATAGGAGTTATAGAGAGAGGTTATATGGAGGAGGAGTTATGGTGAGAGGTTATATGGAGTAAGAGGAGGAGTTATAGGGATAGGTTATGTGGATTAATAGGAGGAGTTATAGGGAGAGGTTATATGGAATAATAGGGGGAGTTATAGAGAAAGGTTATATGGAATAATAGGAGGAGTTACACAGAGAGAGGTTATATGGAGTAGTAGGAGGAGTTATAGAGAGAGGTTATATGGAATAATAGGAGGAGTTATAGGGAAAGGTTATATGGAATAATAGGAGGAGTTATAGGGAGAGGTTATATGGAGTAATAGGAGGAGTTATAGAGAGAGGTTATATGGAGTAATAGGAGGAGTTATAGAGAGGTTATATGGAGTAATAGGAGGAGTTATGGAGAGAGGTTATATGGAGTAATAGGAGGAGTTAGAGAGAGAGGTTATATGGAGTAATAGGAGGAGTTATAGAGAGAGGTTATATGGAGTAATAGGAGGAGTTATAGGGAGGGGTTATATGGAGTAATAGGAGGAGTTATAGGGAGAGGTTATATGGAGTAATAGGAGGAGTTATAGGGAGATGTTATATGGAGTAATAGGAGGAGTTATAGGGAGAGGTTATATGGAATAATAGGAGTTATAGGGAGAGGTTATATGGAGTAATAAGAGGAGTTAAAGAGAGGTTATATGGAGTGACAGGAGGAGTTAAAGAGAGAGGTTATATGGAATGATAGGAGGAGTTATAGAGAGAGGTTATATGGAGTAATAGGAGGAGTTATAAAGAGAGGTTATATGGAGTAATAGGAGGAGGTATTGAGAGAGGTTATATGGAGTAATAGGAGGAGTTATAGAGAGAGGTTATATTGAGTAATAGGAGGAGTTACACAGAGAGAGGTTATATGGAGTAGTAGGAGGAGTTATAGAGAGAGGTTATATGGAATAATAGGAGGAGTTATAGGGAAAGGTTATATGGAATAATAGGAGGAGTTATAGGGAGAGGTTATATGGAGTAATAGGAGGAGTTATAGAGAGAGGTTATATGGAGTAATAGGAGGAGTTATAGAGAGGTTATATGGAGTAATAGGAGGAGTTATGGAGAGAGGTTATATGGAGTAATAGGAGGAGTTAGAGAGAGAGGTTATATGGAGTAATAGGAGGAGTTATAGAGAGAGGTTATATGGAGTAATAGGAGGAGTTATAGGGAGGGGTTATATGGAGTAATAGGAGGAGTTATAGGGAGAGGTTATATGGAGTAATAGGAGGAGTTATAGGGAGATGTTATATGGAGTAATAGGAGGAGTTATAGGGAGAGGTTATATGGAATAATAGGAGTTATAGGGAGAGGTTATATGGAGTAATAAGAGGAGTTAAAGAGAGGTTATATGGAGTGACAGGAGGAGTTAAAGAGAGAGGTTATATGGAATGATAGGAGGAGTTATAGAGAGAGGTTATATGGAGTAATAGGAGGAGTTATAGGAAGAGGTTATATGGAGTAATAGGAGGAGATATAGGGAGAGGTTATATGGAGTAATAGGAGGAGTTAAAGAGAGGTTATATGGAGTAATAGGAAGAGTTATAGAGAGAGGTTATATGGAGTAATAGGGGGAGTTATATTGAGTAATAGAAGAAGTTATAGGGAGAGGTTATATGGAGTAATAGGAGGAGTTATAGAGAGGGGTTATATGGAGTAATAGGAGGAGATATAGGGAGAGGTTATATGGAGTAATAGGAGGAGTTAAAGAGAGGTTATATGGAGTAATAGGAGGAGATATAGGGAGAGGTTATATGGAGTAATAGGAGGAGTTATAGAGAGGGGTTATATGGAGTAATATGAGGAGTTATAGAGAGAGGTTATATGGCGTAATAGGAGGTGTTCTAGAGAGAGGCTATATAAAGTAATAGGAGGAGTTATAGAGAGGTTTTATGGAGTAATAGGAGGAGATATAGGGAGAGGTTATATGGAGTAATAGGAGGAGTTAAAGAGAGGTTATATGGAGTAATAGGAGGAGTTATAGAGAGAGGTTATATGGAGTAATAGGGGGAGTTATAGGGAGAGGTTATATGGAGTAATAGAAGAAGTTATAGGGAGAGGTTATATGGAGTAATAGGAGGAGTTATAGAGAGGGGTTATATGGAGTAATAGGGGGAGTTATAGGGAGAGGTTATGTGGAGTAATATGAAGAGTTATAGGGAGAGGTTATATGGAGTAATAGGAGGAGTTATAGGGAGAGGTTATATGGAGTAATAGGAGGAGTTATAGGGAGAGGTTATGTGGAGTAATATGAAGAGTTATAGGGAGAGGTTATATGGAGTAATAGGAGGAGTTAGAGAAAGAGGTTATATGGAGTAAATGGGGGAAGTTTAGGGAGAGATTATATGCAGTAATAGGAGGAGTTGTAGGGAGAGTTTATAAGGCGTAATAGGAGGAGTTATAGGGAGAGGTTATATGGGGTAATAGGAGTTATAGAGAGAGGTTATATGGAGGAGGAGTTATGGTGAGAGGTTATATGGAGTAAGAGGAGGAGTTATAGGGATAGGTTATGTGGATTAATAGGAGGAGTTATAGGGAGAGGTTATATGGAATAATAGGAGGAGATATAGGGAGAGGTTATGTGGAGTAATAGGAGGAGTTATAGGGAGATGTTATATGGAGTAATAGGAGGAGTTATAGGGAGAGGTAATATGGAGTAATAGGAGGAGTTATAGGGAGAGGTTATATGGAATAATAGGAGGAGATATAGGGAGAGGTTATATGGAGTAATAGGAGGAGTTATAGGGAGAGGTTATATGGAATAATAGGAGGAGTTATAGGGAGAGGTTATATAGAGTAATAGGAGGAGTTATAGGGAGAGGTTATATGGAATAATAGGAGGAGATATAGGGAGAGGTTATATGGAGTAATAGGAGGAGTTATAGGGAGAGGTTACTTCTTTTCTATGAATTCTTCATACTCACCGGCGTCAGAGTTTAAGGATGGCACAGCGACAGGCATTGAGATTAGTCAATATATTCGTACTGCGAATGTAAGATGTGTGGTGGTTGCAGGTTACTAAAAGTAACCTTTTTAGAATGAGTTATGCTGCTTCTGGGTCCTGGAAATAGAACAAAAAATGTAATGTTAATATTGATATGATAGAACATCTTTACTTCTGGTTAATGTAACCTATGTCCTATGAAATATAGAAACAGAATATGACGCAGATAAGAACCATTCGGCCCATCTCGTCTGCCTAAATTTCTAGATACTTTCATTAGTCCGTGGCCTTATCTTATAGTTAGGACAGTCTTATGCCTATCCCACACATGCTTAAACTCCCTCACTGTGTTAACCTCTACCACTTTAGCTGGAAGACTATTCCATGCGTCCACTACCCTCTCAGTAAAGTAATACTTCCTGAAATTTTTTTTAAAACCTTTGCCTCTCTAATTTAATACAATGTCCTCTTGTTGTGTTTTTTTTCTTCTTTTAAATATAGTCTCCTCCTTTACTGTGTTGATTCCCTTCATGTATTTAAATGTTTTTATCATATCCCCCCGTCTCGTCTTTCCTCCAAGCTGTACATGTTAAGTTTCTTCAACCTTTCCTGGTAATTTTTATCCTGCAATCCATGAACAAATATATTCGGGGCCAATACAAACCATTGTGTGGAAATCTATTCACAAACCGGACTTTACATAGGACACGAGGTCATGCCTTTAGACTGGAAGAAAGAAGATTTTTTCTAAGGCAAAGAAAAGTTTTTTTTACTGTAAGAACAATCAGGATGTGGAATTCTCTGCCAGAAGAAGTGGTTTTATCAGAGTCCATACAGATGTTCAAACAGCTACTAGATGCATACTTGCAAAAACAGAATAAACCAAGGATATAATTTTTCAATGTAGGGTAATAGCTTCTTGATCAAAAAGGATTTCTTTTCCTCTCCCTATACAACCAAGCATTCTGCTAGCATTTCCTGCTGCTCTATTACATTGTCTGCCTACCTTTAAGTCCTCAGAAATAATCACCCCTAAATCCCTTTCCTCAGATGTTGAGGTTAGGACTCTATCAAATATTCTGTACTCTGCCCTTGGGTTTTTACGTCCAAGATGCATTATCTTGCACTTATCCACATTAAATGTCAGTTGCCACAACTCTGACCATTTTTCTAGTTTACCTAAATCATTAGCCATTTGGCTTATCCCTCCTGGAACATCAACCCTGTTACATATCTTAGTATCATCCGCAAAAAGACACACCTTACCATCAAGACCTTCTGCAATATCACTAATAAAAATATTAAAGAGAATGGGTCCAAGTACAGATCCCTGAGGTACCCCACTGGTGACAAGCCCAAGCTTCGAATATACTCCATTGACTACAACCCTCTGTTGCCTGTCACTCAGCCACTGCTTTACCCATTCAACAATATTGGAATCCAAACTTAAAGATTGCAGTTTATTGATGAGCTTTCTATGTTCAACAGTGTCAAAAGCCTTCCTGAAATCTAGGTAAGCAATGTCTACTGCACCACCCTATTATTTTAGTTACCCAATTATTATTTTAGTCTCCCTGAAGTAAACCCATGTTGTCTCTGATCTTGAAATCCAAGTGATTTTAGATGTTTAACAATCCTATTCTTTAACATGGTTTCCATTACTTTGCCCACTACTGAATGAGTCCTATGAGTGGGGCCATTAAATTACAGTTCCTTCTACTGAGTAACACAGCCTTACAGACCATATTATCCCAGTTTTGACTAGGCAGTTTCAATTATGCTGTCCCAACTTTGTTCCCGGGTGAGTCTCCTGAGCAGGGATTTAACAAAGGGCAAGCAATTGAATTTATCTAAGCCAGGGTTTTCCAAAGTGTGGGTCACAAAACACTGGTGGGTCGCCGGGTGATTCCCAGTGGGTCGTGCTGACCCACGATTCCAGGGCCCCTGGCAACCTAAGAGACTGTCAATCAGACTGACTAGTCGTGGCCTCGGTCCGTGACTGGGGGGCCGACGCCAGGAAGGGGCCCGGCGGCTTGCCCTGTATGCCGCTGGGCTCCCTCTAATCAGTCTGCCTGGTGGTCCAGTGTCTCACCGGTGGTCTGGTGGGTTAAGGCTCCGGTCTGCAGCTCCACTGGGTGCAGAGCTGCAGACTGTGTGATAGAAGTCTCACAAGCACCCAGAGCGTTACCAAGGCAACACTCTGGGTGCTCGCAAGACTTCTATCACATGGTCTGTAGCTCTGCACCTGGCGGAGCTGCAGACCGGAGCCTTAACCCACCAGACCACCGGTGAGACACTGGACCACCAGGCAATTTAATAAAGGTAGGACACAGACCCCACTTTTTCACCCTGCCCCCACACTGCCCCAGTACGCTGTCATCAGCACACGCACAATCCATCCCACACTGTAACCCCTTCTCTCCCTGCCCCCCCACACTGTAACCCTTCTCTCCCTCCCTCCCCACACTGTAATCCTTCTGCACACAAATGCACACCAGCATTCCAACACCAACATCCACACACATACTCCATACAAAAACATACTTACATTCAAACACACATACATAAGTTGTATGCCTCTAAAACAAATTACTATGATGTGACAAGTTTCTGCCTCTAAAACTGCCATGATATGCCAATTTTATGCATCTAAAACTGATTGCCATGGTATTCCAATCGTATGGATCTAAAGACAATTGCCCTGGTGTTGCAATTGTATGCCTATAAACCTGAGTGCCATCATATGCCAATTGTATGCCTATAAACCTGAGTGCCATCATATGCCAATTGTATGCCTATAAACCTGAGTGCCATCATATGCCAATTGTATGCCTCTAAAGCTGATTGCCATGATGTGCCAAGTGTATGTATCTAAAGCTGACTGCCATGATGTGCCAAGTTTATGTATCTAAAGCTGATTGCCATGATGTGCCAAGCTTATGCATCTAAAAGTGATTGCCATGATGTGCCAAGTGTATGTATCTAAAGCTGACTGCCATGATGTGCCAAGTTTATGCATTTAAAGCTTATTCCCCTGATGTGCCAATTGAATGCATCTAAAGTTGGTTGCCATGGTGTGCCAATTTTTTACACCTAAAATTGCCATGATGTGCCAATTTTATGCCTCTAAAACTGATTGCCATGGTGTGCCAATTGTATGCCTCTAAAGCAGATTGCCATGGTGGTCATTTTTAAAATATGCATTAAAAGCAAGCGGGTCTCGAAAAATTACAGTTTTCAAAAGTGGGTCTCGGCCCATAAAAGTTTGGGAAGCCCTGATCTAAGCTACTGTCCGTTCTCAGAGTTCCCATATTCTCTGTTTTTGATTCAATGCATTGAATTGGGCTCTCCCTAAGTTAAAAAAGGGTTATCCAGACTTAGATCCCGTGCTCTCTGTGCCTAGAGAGGTATCAACTGCACCTCGCTGACAAGGACCAACAAAGGCCGAGACGATCATTTGAGGTAGCTGTATCTGTAATGTAGGGAGAACTTGCCAGCATTACGAATCTGGACTGCCTTTACCGGTGGGATAAGTCTGATATACAAATGGTATAGGCTCACTCTGTAATGGCACAAGTGAGCAAAAGCTACCTTGAGACCTGAGCGGTGAATAAAGAAAGGGCAAGTTATTGAGTTTCTCATTTTCGCTCTTTGTTCCTTGATGTCCTGTTTTGGGGAACATTATGGAACTGACCATTGCAAAAATGCCTCATTAGAAATGCTTGCGTTATGCTGAGGGCACTAGTGGGCCCTCCCTTAGTTGGCTGGCCTGCTTGATTGACAGTCACATACCTCCCAACTTCAGTGTCAAAGGGGGTGGACTCATCCAGAAAGGGGATTGTCAGGTAAGCCTGGCGTGAATGCATACCTGGCTCTCTGTCCATCATCCCATCGCACTGAGGGCAGACCCTGCAGAAAGCGCTGTTTCTGTGCTCTCTGCATAGTCCGTATACCCTAAGCATATTGCAAGCATGTCTGATGATGGCCTCACACTACGCTTGTTGAGCACAGTTCCCAGGGCCGTTGCAAGGATATTTGGCTACGGAGAAGATGCATTTTGCCACTCCTCTCCCCAAATGCTTGTTCACATGGGTGTTGTTTAACCCCCTTTTTGAATTCCTTACACCATTTTGTGGTTCTTATTCCCATTTTTGAATGTCTTACAGCCCCCTTTAGTGTATCTTATTCCCCATGTATCCTCTTTGTGTGTCTCTTACTATCCCCAAGCCTCACTGTGTGTCTCTAACTTCTCCCAGCCCCTTTGTGTGTCTCTTACTTACCACCAGCCATTTTGTGTGTCTCTATTCCCCTTCTCCAGCAGATCTGTGTCTCTCTTTCTCCCTTTCCCAAGCACCTTTTGCGTGTCTCTTTCTTCCCTTCCCCAGCCCCTCTGTTTGTATCTTTCACCCTACTCCCACCTGTGCAATAATCATGCTGTCTAATCAGCATCTTGATATGCCACACCTGTGAGGTGGATGGATTATCTCGGCAAAGGAGAAGTGCTCACTAACACAGATTTAGACAGATTTGTGAACAATATTTGAGAGAAATAGACTTTTGAGTTCAGCTCATGAGAAATGGAGGCAAAAACAAAAGTGTTGGGTTTATAATTTTGTTCAGTGTATATGATAATGGTGGAATAATGGTATATACAATGAATGATCTGACTTATTGAACATTTCTGGGTTCCATCCCATCTTAATAGCACTGTTAAATTGCTAAAGATGGCTTTCCTTGTAACCTTTGGTTTCCAGAGGCCTTGTTTGGCCCTAACATTAGTAGCCTCTGTGTTTAACCAAATCTCTGTTGGGAGATAGAAACATAGAAACATAGAGACATAGAATGTGACGGCAGATAAGAACCATTCGGCCCATCTAGTCTGCCCAGTTTTCTAAATACTTTCATTAGTCTCTGGCCTTATCTTATAGTTCGGATAGCCTTATGCCTATCCCACGCATGCTTAAACTCCTTCACTGTGTTAAGCTCTACCACTTCAGCTTGAAGGCTATTCCATGCATCCACTACCCTCTCAGTAAAGTAATACTTCCTGATATTATTTTTAAACCTTTGCCCCTCTAATTTAAGACTATGTCCTCTTGTTGTGGTAGTTTTTCTTCTTTTACATATAACCAATTCACATCTATCTGTTGTAGTTATGGTTAAAAGAGTTCCCTGGGGCCTGCTGGAATCTGGTCACCTCCTCTATGAGAACCAGAAGCACTATGCATTGAACTAAACATGGCAGTTCAGGGCTTAGCTCATTGGCGGAGAGTTATCTCAGCCAATGAGCTGGCACTGCACTGCAGAACGTAGCTCACTAGAGGGGCTTTCTGCCCTCAACGGAGGAAGTCACCAGTGCCTGGCTAACACAAGGCAAAGTTGTCAAATTGTTAGCAAACAGATTACTGGGGGCTACTTGTGGGCTACCAGGGCGACCTTAGCTGAAGTGGTCCTGGTGCTTGGAGTGTTCCTTCAAGTGTTTAGGGAATAAACTAATTTCTGCGGCAAATTAATTCCTACATTTACTCATATATCTCCCTTCCTCCAACTTCAAGTGATATCCTCTGATTTTAGCTTTCCTCTATGTACTTTAAGTCCCTAGAGAAATTTGGAAGTTTCCATCACGTCACCCATATCCCTTCTCTGCTTTCTACTATATACTGTATATTGAGGGATTTTGAGGCCTCCTTATTTCTTATTTAGACATGTATTTGTGTGGTTTCCTTTCATTGAATGTTCTGTAGCGTATTAATGCTTTTTGGAAGAACAGGTCTCCATGGAATCCATGGTAGTTATCTGTGCAATGAACTCTGGTGCAAAGTTCTAAATCGCAGTTGCCATAGAAACCAACGGAATGTTGATATTTATTGCTCCTATTTTCGAATTTTGACCCAGAGCAACTTTTATATATATCACCATTATTCTAGGAAAGATATTGCAAATGGCAGTAGCTACATTGATATTAAAGGGACACTATAGTCACCTGAACAACTCTAGCTTAATGAAGCAGTTTTGGTGTATAGAACATGCCCCTGCAGCCTCACTGCTCAAGCCTCTGCCATTTAGGAGTTAAATCCCTTTGTTTATGAACCCTAGTCACACCTCCCTGCATGTGACTTGCACAGCCTTCCATAAACACTTCCTGTAAAGAGAGCCCTATTTAGGCTTTCTTTATTGCAAGTTCTGTTTAATTAAGATTTTCTTATCCCCTGCTATGTTAATAGCTTGCTAGACCCTGCAAGAGCCTCCTGTGTGTGATTAAAGTTCAATTTAGAGATCGAGATACAATTATTTAAGGTAAATTACATCTGTTTGAAAGTGAAACCAGTTTTTTTTTTTCATGCAGGCTCTGTCAATCATAGCCAGGGGAGGTGTGGCTAGGGCTGCATAAACAGAAACAAAGTGATTTAACTCCTAAATGACAGTGAATTGAGCAGTGAAATTGCAGGGGAATGATCTATACACTAAAACTGCTTTATTTAGCTAAAGTAATTTAGGTGACTATAGTGCTCCTTTAATTCAGTTTCCTATGCACCATTCACCTGCCTATTAACATTGGCCTTGATTCTGTTTTCAATATTTCTGGATAAGCTTTTCAAATGATCAAAATTTGCAAAACTTTAACGTCTATGGAGAGCATTTCCAAAAATATAAAATTTAGACCACTGTTCGATTACATTATAGTGATCTGATATAGTAATAATGGGAACACATATATTAATAATAAAACTATTTGTAAGTATAATCTTAAAGTGAAACATTCACTACTTGGATTTATTCAACCCCTATATGGTTTGTGCTTTTACTTTATCACAATTCTCAGTAGTTTTTATTTTTCACTTTTTTTTTATTTACCTTAAATGCCATGCCATATAAATTACTTAGCTATAGCTCCCAAAATTTAAAATGGACATAAGAGCAGTGGTGGGGGTGCTCAGGGGCAGGGCTGTTATGAGAAAATTTAGTTGACTTAAAGTAACACTATAGGGTCAGGAACACAAACATGTATTCCTGACCCTATAGGTAAAAACTCGATCTAGCCCCCTGGCTCCCCTTGCCCCCCCTAAATATAAGAAAATCTAACTTGTTTTCAAGTCTGCTGCTACTGACTCTGGCCCTGATCTGCCTGCTTGGCTGACATCATCAGAAGTGGTGATCTGAACCTATCACAATGCTTTAACATAGGAAAGTATTGGATTGGCTGACCGTGTCAAGGAGGCAGATCAGGGGCAGAGCCAGCACAAGTACAACGCTGCCCTGGCCAATCATTATCTCCTCATAGAGATACATTGAATCAATGCATCTCTATGAGGAAATTTCAGTGTCCCCATGCAGAGGGCAGAGACACTGAATGCCAGTCACACGGCGCAGCACTACCACAGAGAGCACCTTTAGTAGTCAAATGAGGAGTGACCTGTGGATGTATACACTCAGACACATTACTGGGAGTATTATTGCTGCGGAGCTCTGTTATACACTCAGACACATTACTGGGAGTATTATTGCTGTGGAGCTCTGTTATACACTCAAACACATTACTGGGAGTATTATTGCTGTGGGGCTCTGTTATACACCCAGACACATTACTGGGAGTATTATTACTGTGGAGCTCTGTTATACACTCAGACACATTACTGGGAGGATTATTGCTGTGGAGCTCTGTTATACACACAGACACATTACTGAGAGTAGTATTGCTGTGGAGCTCTGTTATACACACAGACACATTACTGGGAGTATTATTGCTGTGGGGCTCTGTTATACACCCAGACACATTACTGGGAGTATTATTACTGTGGAGCTCTGTTATACGCTCAGACACATTACTGGGAGTATTATTACTGTGTAGCTCTGTTATACACTCAGACACATTACTGGGAGTATTATTGCTGTGGAGCTCTGTTATACACTCAGACACATTACTGGGAGTATTATTACTGTGTAGCTCAGCTCTGTTATACACTCAGACACATTACTGGGAGTATTATTGCTGTGGAGCTCTGTTATACGCTCAGACACATTACTGGGAGTATTATTACTGTGTAGCTCTGTTATACACTCAGACACATTACTGGGAGTATTATTGCTGTGGAGCTCTGTTATACGCTCAGACACATTACTGGGAGTATTATTACTGTGTAGCTCTGTTATACACTCAGACACATTACTGGGAGTATTATTGCTGTGGAGCTCTGTTATACGCTCAGACACATTACTGGGAGTATTATTGCTGTGGAGCTCTGTTATACACTCAGACACATTACTGGGAGTATTATTACTGTGGAGCTCTGTTATACGCTCAGACACATTACTGGGAGTATTATTGCTGTGGAGCTCTGTTATTCACACAGACACATTACTGGGAGTATTATTGCTGTGGGGCTCTGTTATACACCCAGACACATTACTGGGAGTATTATTACTGTGGAGCTCTGTTATACGCTCAGACACATTACTGGGAGTATTATTACTGTGTAGCTCTGTTATACACTCAGACACATTACTGGGAGTATTATTGCTGTGGAGCTCTGTTATACACTCAGACACATTACTGGGAGTATTATTACTGTGTAGCTCAGCTCTGTTATACACTCAGACACATTACTGGGAGTATTATTGCTGTGGAGCTCTGTTATACGCTCAGACACATTACTGGGAGTATTATTACTGTGTAGCTCTGTTATACACTCAGACACATTACTGGGAGTATTATTGCTGTGGAGCTCTGTTATACGCTCAGACACATTACTGGGAGTATTATTACTGTGTAGCTCTGTTATACACTCAGACACATTACTGGGAGTATTATTGCTGTGGAGCTCTGTTATACGCTCAGACACATTACTGGGAGTATTATTGCTGTGGAGCTCTGTTATACACTCAGACACATTACTGGGAGTATTATTACTGTGGAGCTCTGTTATACGCTCAGACACATTACTGGGAGTATTATTGCTGTGGAGCTCTGTTATTCACTCAGACACATTCCTGGGAGTATTATTGCTGTGGAGCTCTGTTATACACTCAGACACATTACTGGGAGTATTATTGCTGTGGAGCTCTGTTATACACTCAGACACACCAACAATATAGAGCTCCTATAAAAGAGGCACAGAGGGATTTAAGCCAGAAATAGGCACTGTCCCTCCTAAATAGGGACACTTGGAAGGTATAAGAACCACAGTGCTATTCATGGAAGCAGACGAAAGGCTGTCTCTATTGAAGGATTGCCCAAGTGTTTTCATATGACTTTCCCCGAGAGCCCAGGAGCATTCTTTTATTTGACTGCCAATGTCTTGTTACTGCTTTCTGATTATTCAGATTGTAAATTATGTTAATGTAAATTGAAAGACACATTACGCATGGAGTGGGCCAGACTCCATACTTCTTGGAATAGCCCACCAGCATCAATGGATGCCAAACACAGTTAAATACACTGGACACAATTATAAATGCGACACTTTTGTTTTTTCCCTCATTTTTCATGAGCTGAACTCAAAGATCTAAGACTTTTACAAAAATGCCTATTTCTATCAAATATTGTTCACAAATCTGTCTAAATCTGTGTTAGTGAGCACGTCTCCTTTGCTGAGATAATCCATCCACCTCACAGGTGTGGCATATCAAGATGCCGATTAGACAGCATGATTATTGCACAGGTGTGCCTTAGGCTGGCCACAATAAAAGGCCACTCTAAAATGTGCAGTTTTACTGTATTGGATGGGTGCAGGGGGTCCAAAAACCAGTCAGTATCTGGTGTGCCCACAATTTGCCTCACGCAGTGTATCACATCTCCTTCGTATAGAGTTTATCAGATTGTTGATTGTGGCCTGTGGAATGTTGGTCCACTCCTCTTCAATGACTGTGTGAAGTTGCTGAATATTGGAAGGACCTGGAACACGCTGTCGTATAAGCCAATCCAGAACATCCCAAACATGCTCAACGGGTGACATGTCCGGTGAGTATGCTGTCAAAGCAAGAACTGGGATGTTTTCAGCTTCCAGGAATTGTGTGCAGATCCTTGAAACATGGGGCCATGCATTATCATTCTGCAACATGAGGGTATGGTCGTGGATGAATGGCACAACAATGGGCCTCAGGATCTCATCACGGTATCTCTGTGCATTAAAAATGCCATCAATAAAATGCACCTGTGTTCGTTGTCCATAACATATGCCTGCCCATAACCCCACCGCCACCATGGGCCAATCGATCCACAATGTTAACATCAGCAAACTACTCACCCACACAATGCCATACACGCTGTCTGCCATCTTCCCTGTCCAGTGAAAACCGGGATTCATCCGTGAAGAGAACACTTCTCCAAAGTGCCAGACGCCATCGAATGTGTGCATTTGCCCACTCAAGTTGGTTACGATGATGAACTGCAGTCAGGTAGAGACCCCGATGAGGACGATGGGCATGCAGATGAGCTTCCCTAAGATGGTTTCTGACAATTTGTGCAGAACTTCTTTGGTTATGCAAACAGATTGTTGCAGCAGCTGTCCGAGTGGCTGGCCCAGACGATCTTGGAGGTGAAGATGCTGGATGTGGAGGTCCTGGGCTGGTGTGGTTACTCGTGGTCTGCGGTTGTGAGGCCAGTTGGATGTACTGCCAAAGTCTCTGAAACGGCTTTGGAAATGGCTTATGGTAGAGAAATGAACATTCAATTCACGGGCAAATGTTCTGGTGAACATTCCTGCAGTCAGCATGCCAATTGCACACTCCCTCAAGATTTGCGACATCTGTGGCATTGTGTTTTGTAATAAAACTCCATGTTTTAGAGTGGCCTTTTATTGTGGCCAGTCTAAGGCACACCTGTGCAATATTCATGCTGTCTAATCAGCATCCTGATATGCCACACCTTTGAGGTGGATGGATTATCTCAGCAAAGGAGAAGTGCTCACTAACACAGATTTAGACTGATTTGTGAACAATATTTGAGAGAAATAGGCCTTTTGTATACATAGAAAAAGTCTTAGATCTTTGAGTTCAGCTCATGAAAAACGGGGGCAAAAACAAAAGTGTTGCGTTTATAATTTTGTTCAGTGTAATTCAAAAATATTTATGATATGGAAAATAGTGTTCTGAAGAACAATTAGCACTCAGGGTTATTCATTATTCTATGATTTTATAACGCAGGATTGAATGGGACCATTTTCATAAAATGAGTATGGCTGATGTCATGCTGACCTCATCAAAAACACGCAATTACTCCACGTTGCACCATTTTCAGGACATACTTGTGAACACAAAAAAAAAAACCTCACTGGGGTTATTTACTAAAACTGGAATTGTGGGCAACAGATGAGAGAATTATAAATGTTAGGTCAAAAAGAGACCCGTATGGAAACATTTGCCAAGTAGTCTATTTTTCCTGCTTGGCTATGTTTGCCTGAAATTCACAGTTCTCTTGTCAACTCCAATTTAGAATTGGTTTAATGAATAAATCACAATGCATTCTCCCTGTTAAATCACTGTATAAACAAAGATATGAATGCAACATAAATAACAAACACTATACACCAGGGGTGGGGAACCTTTGGCCCTCCAGATGTTTTGGACTACATCTCCCATAATTCTCTTACGGCCATAATGATGGCAAAGCATCAAGGGAGATGTAGTCCAAAACATCTGGAGGGCCGAAGGTTCCCCACCCCTGCTATACACATACAAGAAAATACAATGACATAAAACCCAGTACATACATTGACAAACAGACAGACAGACACAAATGTCACTCGTAGAGATGAAGACACATATGCACAAACCCCCATACAGGGATTACATACATAAACACAAAAATCCCCATATACATATATTACGTATGTAATACTTATATAAACACACAGAGACAGATGTGTGGAAAGAGACAGACAGTCTGTCGAACAGTCACATTTCCATGCACAAATAAACGTCACACATTTGTTATAGATAATAAACAGAAAGACACAGACAGAAACACACAGCTACACACAATGTTTGTGTCTCTGAATAAACATCATACAAATATTCATATACAGTGTATGCACCGGCAGCACAGACACGGTGTATATGTATATTTACACCGCACACACCTACCCCTGGTCTGGATGTCAGGATGTAGAGGTTTTTTTTTTGTTATGTCGTGATATATCTCCTATCAGCCAGCTGGGGATAAGCTACGATGCTGCTGGCTTTTTAAAGGGGCAACATCAGAAATAAGACCTTCCATGATAAAGGGGGGATTTAGGGAGTGCAGTGAGAGACAACATGTTAGACTGAATACAGTGGTCGTTAAACCTCCCAGTTATATACTGCGTGCTGAATTGTAAATTTAAATCCAAATTGCAAAATTCAAGCTAAAATACCCAAGCTGTGACTATAGTATATTTGGAGAAATTTTCCAAATAAGCTATTTTTTTTTACTTAATTTACCCATTTAGAGTTAATGTTTTTTAATATGGAGTTTTAGATTACATTTGGAAAGGCTTCCAGTTGTAAAACTTAATTTTTTTCTGTTTGCTTTAAAAATGTCAATATTGGTTCAGCCATTAACTTTCAAGTTTAAGATACTCTTCATATCAAAGTAATTTGATCGTTTGACTACGAAAGACTCAGCTACTTGTTTGCAAAAACTATTCATTTTTCTAATGCCTTGACGGGACTGGTGGATAATATAATGCCTTGTCCATGTTTTGCCAGTCAGATATATGCTTACTGAGGAAGCATTGTGCCTGTGTGAGTTCTCAAGGAGGGAAGGTTGAGATGTGGTTAGGAAGATAGAGTTTGCTGTTTTTTGGTTAGGGATTTTGGTTTAATATTATGAGGTTGGGATTAGAGACCCCAGAGGTTACCTGTATACACTGATCAGCTACCACAATAAAACCGCTGACAGATGCAGCTGAATAACATTAATTATATCGTTACAATGGCACCTGTCAAGGGGTGGGATATATTAGACAGGACGTGTGGAGTCAAGGCTTTGTGGTCCGATCAAACAGAAGAGCTACTGTAGCTTAAATTGCTGAAAAACGTAATGCTGTCACTGATAAAAAGGTTTCAGAACACACAGTGCATGGTAGTTTGCTGCGTAAGGGACTGGGTAGTTACAGACCAGTCAGAGGGCCCATGATGACTCCTGTCCACCGCTGAAAGCGCCTTCAACAGGGATGTGTGCATCAGAAGTGGACCATGGAGCAATGTTCTGATGTTGGTGCATGTGCGTTTCTTACCTGGGGAAGAGATGGCAGCAGGATGCACTTTGGGACAATGTCAGGCCAGCAGAGGCAGTATTATGCTCTGGGCAATGTTCTGCTGGGAAACCTTAGGTCCTGGCAATTATATGGGTGGTACTTTGACATGTACTAGTATCTACCTAGAGATTGTTACAGACCACGTACACCCCTTCACGGTAATGGTGTTCCCTGAAGGCAGTTGTCTCTTTGTTCAGGAATGGTTTGAGGAACATGACAAAGAGTTCAAGATGTCACCTTGGACTACAAATTAACCAAATCTGATTGAGCATCTGTGGGGTGTGCTGGAACAACAAATCCAATCAATGGAGGCCCAACCTCGCAACTTGCAGGACTTAAAGGATCTGCCGCTAATTTCTTGGTGCCAGATATCACAGGACATGTTCAGAGGTCTTGTGGAGTCCATGCCTCGACACAGCAGAGCTGTATTGTGGCAGGTGGTTTTATTGTTGTCTGATCAGTGTAAATAGAATGCAGTGGTGCGTTACATGGAACTAATGGAGAGAGGACCATGGTGAAAGAAATGTGTTGGGCTCCTGCTAGTATACGGGTGGCCAAATGTTATATCCTGAACTGTCCTGCAACTCCCAAGATGATTTGTCAGCTCGGTATCTGCCCAACTTTGTAAGTTTGTATTTGTGAGCAATTGTTCTGTGTTTGAATGCAAGCATGCTTTTGTATGGAGTATGTTAGGGTGGATGAATGTATTTGTGTGTAATGTTGGTGTTGAAATGTATATGCATGTAGTGTTCTCTGAGTGTGAACTCATTTGCATACTAGTATGTGAACAAAAATATAATAAAATAGAAAATAGAATAAACTATAGAGCATTTAAGAAAACCTTTTAGCATAACCTATTTTTAGTTGGCTATATGATTGTGCTAAAATGGAGGAAGGGACAATTCATCATTAACACGGATAATCAAACAGTGATATAAAATAGTAAAATTTTACTCACACACAGGAGGCTCCTGCAAGGTCTAGCAAGTTATTAACAGAGCAGTGGATAAGAAATTCTAATTTAAATAGAATGTGCAATAAGGGAAGTTTAAACATTAGATCTCACTTTACAGGAAGTGTTTACGGAGACTGTGTAAGTCACATGCAGGGAGGTGTGACTAAGGCTGCATGAACAAAGTAATTTAATCCCCAAATGGCAGATAATTAAGCAGTGAGACTGCATGGGCATTAACTATACACCAAAACTACTTCATTAACCCAAAGTTTTTTTTGTGTGACTATAGTGTCCTGTAAAGTGAATATGCCTATAGATATAAGTTCAAACTGCCTGTTTGACAAAGAGACAGAAACTCTGCAGCAGTAACCCTTGCACTCAGAGTTTATTTCTGTGAAATTGCAAAGATAAATTCTAATGAATGCACACTGCATTGCAAGGCATTGTGAATGGACACTAATCTGCTTACTGGCAGACTAAGAGATTAGCAGGTTTATTTACTAAAGTGAAATTTAAATTTAAAGTTGCAGAACTGAAAGCATAGCTCACCTAGAGAATTATTCATTGGTCATTTTAACCATAAAGGAACAAAGATGTATTCCTAACACTAAAGTGTCCCTTTGCCCACGTGGGCCTCCCCCCTCCCCCCACACCCCTTGGGCTCCTCCATCTATGAAAAGGTTAAAATACCTTTTCTTTAACGTACCTGATTCCGGCACTGATTTCCCTTGGTGTTCGGTACGGTCCTGCTCCGCCATCAGGGGAGGCCTAATGCGCATGAGCAGATTCTGAAAAAAAAAAACAGGGACACTTATTAGCCAATGAGGCGAAGAAGAGTGAGCCGTGATTTGACCGACGCAGGCTTAAAATACGGTGATTAAAAACAAGTTTTTAATGGGGGGCAGGACACCTAAACAGCGTTTTTGCAACTATAGTGCCAGGAATACATATTTGTATAGTGTTCCTTTACGCGAATTAAAGGAACATTCTGGTCACCATAACAACGTAATCTACCTGAAAATGCTATGATGCCAGGAGGCCCCTGGGTGATTCCTTTCAAGAGTTAAAAAGCTCTCAAATGGATTAACCCCAAAGGCTGCCTCCAGCGCCAGATCTCCAGGTCGTCCAGCGGTATTCGGCTTCTGAGTTTTAGGAAGCGCAGATTGCCGCAGGCACTGGTGCCGCTGATTAGCCACAGCTGTTAGCTGATGCTCTAAGCCAATCGCTAGCTCCCCGTTCATAACATTTTTTACTTTTTTGCATCAATGGGGAGATACTAATTGGATACTTAGAATGCCAGCTGACCACTCTAGCCAATCAGCGGCGCCCCTACCCGGCGGCACTTCCTGAAACTCAGTTAATAAACTCAGTTAATAAAACCAGTTAATAAAAGTGAATATTTTTTCTCCCTGGAGAGATGAGAGTCTGTCCTGTCCTGCTCCAACCTTCTTTTCTTCTCCTTCTTCTTACACTGTCTTCTTTACTTCCTGGCTCCTTCTACTCCTTTCTGCTTCTCCATCAGATGTTATGGACTACATCTCCCTTGATGCGTTGTCATGTCAACATTATGGTGGATGTAGTCCACAAAGGTGGCCTACCCTGATTTATGCATTGCTATGCATAGTAAACACCATAAATATTAAACATAGCCATTTGGCAGTCTGGGCAGGGGGCAGTAAACAAATCACTTATTTTATTCAACCTCCCCACCCTCCATACAAGAGGAGGCAAAAGAAACGGTTATTCTATGTGGACCCGAAATCTGTTCATAAAGAAAATCGCATAAAGTCTCCTAAAATGACCCCCACAGTATTTTCTCAACTGGTGGTTTCTTGTTGCATCTTTTAATATCGCTGTTAATTTATGCACACCAATCATTTCATTAATGGTTTTGTGAACACAGCTACAGGCATGAAAGCATTTGAACAAATGCAGTGATTAAAATATATAAATGCAGAATTAATTAAGATTAATTAAAAAAAAAAAAAAACACAGCAGATGTTGTGCATTGCCCCAGACAGGCAGACTGTCAGAATGTAGACTTGCTAAAGGTGAATGTATAATATTACTGCTAAAGTTGGCATTCTGGAACTTCCATTTATTTTAGAATTATTTTTATTCACCTCTCATTGCAGTCTCATTCACCTTTACCTTGGAACACAAAATCCAACATATATAACGGTGTCTATGGCATTTCATTTGCAATTGCAGGTACAAATCATGGCGGCACACCAAACGATCATTGTTGGTGATGCTTTTGTGGCACTTTCTCCAAAATCAGATTCAACTTAAAGGACCACTCTAGGCACCCAGACCACTTCAGCTTAATGAAGTGGTCTGGGTGCCAGGTCCAGCTAGGGTTAACCCATTTTTTTTTTTTATAAACATAGCAGTTTCAGAGAAACTGCTATGTTTATTAATGGGTTAAGCCTTCCCCCAAATCCTCTAGTGGCTGTCTCATTGACAGCCGCTAGAGGCGCTTGCGTGATTCTCACTGTGAAAATAACAGTGAGAGCACGCAAGCGTCCATAGGAAAGCATTGTAAATGCTTTTCTATGAGACCGGCTGAATGCGCGCGCAGCTCTTGCCGCGCGTGCGCATTCAGCCGACGGGGCGGAACGGAGGAGGATCGGAGGCAGAGATCTCCCCGCCCAGCGCTGGAAAAAGGTACGTTTTACCCCTTTTCCCCTTTCCAGAGCCGGGCGGGAGGGGGACCCTGAGGGTGGGGGCACCCTCAGGGCACTATAGTGCCAGGAAAACGAGTATGTTTTCCTGGCACTAGAGTGGTCCTTTAAGCTTTGTAGGATGTAGGTTAGTAAGGGCAACATAGTTAGTAAGGGTAACATAGTTATTTAGGCACAGGAAACGTATTTAGCAATTAAATTAGATTTACTGATCTGCCGATGACAGACATAAACATCCCCACCTTCTGTTCTCCAACAATCAATTATCTTTGCCGTTAATCAAACTAACAGCTGCCTGTCAGTCTTATCCCAGTTAAATAATCCATCACTTCTGATCCAGAATATTTGTTTTTAAATAAATGCAATTACTTCTCTTCTAAACAGAAAGATCCTAAATCCTGAGCGTGCAGATTAAACTCAACAAATAACGATTAAAGTCAAACTTCACTATTAAGCCCCTGATTCCAGAGAACATCTAAAGGGATACTCTAGGCATCAGAGCAAATTTTGCTTAATGAAGTGGTTTTGGTGTAGAGATCATGCCCCAATGCAGTCTGACTGCTCAATTCTCTACTGTCAAGGGGTTACATTACTTTTTTTTCTGTTTATGCAGCCCTATCTGTACCTCCCCTGCTGTGACTGACATAACCAAAATGGAAAAAACAAACATTGCTAAGTTGTTCTTACAGCACAATGTGTTTAATTTAGAGGTTTTTATCTCCTACTCTATTAATTGAACTTTAATCAAACACAGGAGGGCTCTTCAGGCTATAGCAGGCATTTAACAGAAGGAGATAAGAAATTATAAATAAATAAACACACTATGTGAGAAAGGAAGTTTAAAATGTAGACTCTTTTTAATGGAGTGTGTAGGGAGGCTGTGTGAGTAAAATCCAGGTGAAGTGTGACTAGGATTGCATAAAGAAAGTAATTTAACTCCTAACAGAGAATTGAGCAGTGAGACGGAAGGGGCATGATCTATACACCAAAACCACTTCATTAACCTTGTTATTTTGGTGCTTAGAGTTCCTTTAAATCTTTAAGGCTCAACCTTTTCCTCCGTCATTATCATGTTCCATGATATCCAAGTCCCAGTTCTTAAAAAGGGGAGAGTTTAGAATTTGGATCCCTTAACCTTCAAAGGTTCAAGTCTGCTCATTCTGTAAGAGGCTGAATAAATGACTGCGTATTCGATAGGACAACATACATTTGATTTTTTTTTTCACTACCTTTCTCCCATCATTGTAAATTGATGCACATTATTAAGGGATAATGATGCCATCTTGGGGTTCAGATATTCATCAGTTGAGGCTGAGATTTCGATCAGTTCTTAAATATAGGCACTACCCATGTATTTGAGTATTGCTGGTGAAAACATTAAAGTTCTTGACTCCTTGTCTTTCTACTCCCCCCAATTCTATCTCTCAACCACTCTTCCCCATGTTTGTCTTTTATTCCCTACTTCACACGTTTCACTCCCCCATCGCAACCCCTCATGACATTCGGTCACCTCTCCCTTCATTAATGTCTCCCTTATTCTTACCTAAAATGCCTTGGGATGGCTTTAATGTTCACCATGATCATTGTCTATGAACCTGTCCTGCAGTGAGACTTCAGTCTTCATGTGTTTCTGATGTCCTACTTTTGTCAATCATGTAGTTCCTACCTTTTTTTGTTTGTGTATACAGGAGCTTCCATTAGCTCCCCATAGCTAAGACCAGCATTGCAGAACTAGCTCATTGTCTGAGAGCACCAGCTGATCTCTATCAGCCCATCAGCAAAGCCCTACACTAACAAGGGTTTAGCTCAGACAGTTTCCAGTTCTCTATCTGCAGTAATAGAGGCAGAGAGTGGTGGCCAGTGGATCCCAGGTAAGAGTCAAACTGTTGACCTCAGTCAATAGGGAACGGCCAGGTCCGTCCTGACACCATAATCACTATAATGACCTGTTGTGGTCATGGTGCTTGGATTGTTCCTCTTAATTATTTGTTTCTGTCTTTTCCAATTCCTCATCCCTTGTATGACTGTGTGCATGTATCTTGCCTTTACTTTTCTTTGTAATTATAACCAAAAACCTATAATGCCATCTTCCAAATTCTCTCTTTCCTTATTCTCATAATGGAACGTCTTACCTTGGCTCCTATACCTTCTTTATCCACATTTCAGAGATATAATCCTTAATAACTAGTCTTGTGTCCTCCTTCTTCTACATCCTGGGTTAACTGAGTCATAATGGCCTGTATGGATTAATGACTGCCGTGGGACTTAGACTGTTTAGCATTAAGAGTAGGATCTACCTAATCTCTTATTATGTAAATCTGTATGGCGGTGACAATTAAACTACAAAACAAATTCCCTTTCTGTAAAATGTTAAACATTTCTTTTCCTCCTAAATTTGTCTTTCTTTTTGAGAAGACAGAAATTCTCAGAAGATACACATGCTAGTGGGTAGTATCTATCTTGTCCCAGACAGTCACACGAAATAACACATTCAACACATTTTTCTATAATTGTACACGGACCCTCCACCCATTTAACAGACAACATCCAAGGCATGTTGGACTGTAATTGTGTGTGCTTTATTAAACATTTGTTTGGGGTGATCTCGTTAAAACACAAAGAGCTGCAAAATACAAGTTGGCTTTTCCATCACTGGGGTCCAGGGAGAGTTTCGGGTGTCCTTCCACTTTTATTACCACCCGTTGCTTGTCCTAGTGAGAAAAGGAAAGTGTTACATTATAAGTAAACATTTACCTATCCACAAAAAAAAAAAGGGTGGTTTTTTTTGCAAGGCTGGATATCAAACAATATATTGGAGATATGGTTCCTTGGAGACAATGAGTTGGCAACATATTGCTCCCAATTCTTTTGACTAGTTGTATGGTTCTGAATATCACAACCTAAAGTTCTCCATTTGATCCATTCAATACCAAAAACAGTGATTTAAAAAAAAAAAAAAACGTTTATCACAGCTTTTTGGCTTGAGATCTAGGTAACGGACAGTGATCAAGAACTTAGCCATCTCTATATCTTCATCAAGTCTTATGAAGCTCTTACAGAGCATCAAAAACAAGTACAAACTGGAACATTCTCATTGTATTGTCTGTCATGTGCAGCATGCATGATTCAACAACATGCAGAAATATTGTTAAGAAATTTGATGTGTGTAGTGCATGCATGAAATGATTGCTTAGTGGAGACGGCATGGCTAATTACAGAACTGGAAGGTTTAATTTGCTTGTGTTTAGCTAGAAGAATCAGACATCTGTTGGCATAGCTGGAAAATGGTTATATATACGGTCCCTTCCTGCTAAGCTGGCACCCCTTAGTGGCCGTGTTTGCAAATTTCACCCAAAGGTTTAAAAAAAAAAAAAAGATTCTCAGACTTATTGGCTACACACATTTTGGCTGTTTTTTGCTCTGACCTTTTGATATACTAATTGACAATTAGAACTCAGAAAACAGGTTTCTGCTAAGAGTCATAACCAGAAAACATTAATCCAGAGGTAATTCATCTTGCCTCCTCTTATATGTAATTAGAATGAAGAACATATGCCGTACAAACGAGTACTGGCCGTTTGGGGGAACTAGGGACTTCGCTATATTAAGTCACAGACGGGTCGTGTAATATGTCCCTGGAATGGATCAATTGTGACCATTCCACAGATGTAAAAAATATTTCTGTGTCAGACGTGCAGCAAGAGACAAAATATGTTTATAAACTCCTTTAAATTGAACAAAAGGTGAGAGGGGAGGTGAAATCAGCGTCACTTGGGCCGGCTTGGAAATTTGAAATGGGGCAAAATGGGGCATAAAGTCTATGGAATGCAAATGAACAATTAGGAGTCAAATCTAATTTGGATGAGTCGCCAATTTTCCAGACTGGCACTCCAACGGGAAATAAAAAGATACAATTACTACCAGAGTGAGTAACTAGGGTTCTCCTTTTTATTTTGAACTGCGTGTTGGTGTAAATGATTTGTCTACCATCTACCTTTAATGTATTCACTGTGACTATTTTTGTTCTGACCTTCGTCTAATAAAAAATAACGTTACCTAAAGATACCTTCTTGACAGTATTTTTGGATTGAATAAATATTTTTGCTAGCTTGTGTGTGGATTTGTTCTCACCCCAAAATCCGCACACAATTGTTAAGGACACAGTTTCAGAAATAAAAGGGAATCATGACGGTATATTTCCATCATGTGTCCTTAAGGGGTTAATCTTATTTGCTCGGAGGAACCAAAGCACCCCATTTATAAATCGCCTTGGTGGTGACAGGTTTTGATACTAGAGTTAAGTGTGGGCGCTGTTAAAGGGATTTTTCCTCTTTATTCTAGATCAGAGCAGACAAATAGCAATTTCTTACTCTTTCACGTCTAGCACCAAGCTGTGGGCAGGCTTGGAGTAGTGCTTTGAGGCAGGCTTTGACGGAAGAGATCTGAGTTTTAAAACCGGATAAAACACGGGAGTTGGATTGGGATATAGTGCAAGAGGACAAGTGGATAGCGATAATGGCTACAACTTATAGGGATATGATAACAGAGGGTTAGAAGGCCATTAACAGATTTATTACAGATTTCAGGATTATAGAAATACGACAGAGAATAACACAGAGCTCTGGACTGGATTGGAGAGGGATTTATATAGACACAGAGACTAGATACAAGTGTAAGACAATAGATATTTTATAAGAGCCATTGGGATATAAATATCTAGAACAATAGTTGTTGCAGAACGATGAATAGATTGTAGGAAAGAATTGTTAAGGTTGATATGATGGAAGAATATAATAACTGAAATAAAACTAGATGTATATTTATAAGTTATAGGTCTGTTGGATGACTTTAATTGGGGTACATATAATGGTGGAGGTTGGAATGATCAAGATATCTAATTTTACAAAATGTGGTGGTAAGCGATGGTAAATCCATGATGTTAACCATAGGTATGATGTCACAGACATTGGTGATGAACAAATGATGTCAGACAGAAAGGCATTTTTGATTTTACTTACACTCAACTTTCACAAGCTGTGGTTGTTTTCTATCCCAAAATCATCCCATCTTTTTCCAAATCTACAAACAAGCATGCACACACGTGTTAGAAGCGATGGCTTGAAAATATTTCTTTCCACGTTTACCCCAATTTCCAAGCAAGTAATGCTATAATAATTTACATATTGCAGCCTTTGTAAAATAAAACATACCCTGCTTATTAAGTACTTGATTGTTATTAGTATACTTCATTTCTAAAGTACCAACATGTTCTGCAGGGCTGTACATGGCTACAATTGGTAATGATAATTCTTTATTTTTTTATTTATTTTTTATTTTTTTTATTAAATCCCTTAAATATATCAAGAATTCTGACCTTGGACGGGTGACGAAGGTGATATACTGCCACAGATCGGTATAATACTTGTTAAGTTGCTCCTGGGAGGCATTGTCTCCTGGGTGTTGGGGCTCACTTGGGGCTGTTGAACAAGCCCAGCTCAGAGCAAGGAGGATGAAAAGGACAGCGGACAAGTGGCTGAGAATTGAGGTCATCTGCAATGCAAGGAGGACGGGTTAACGATGAACATTTGCCCACTAGGTAGACTTGTGGCTGTTGCCACTTCCTTGCTGTCAGAAATGATCTGCCATGTGCTTGAACCTTGTACAAACGCTTCCCATTCAACTTAACCCTTTACTGCAAAATATACACACAGTCCAGTGAATTATTATTATTATTGTTATTTTTTTTTTTTTGCTAACTCTTTGAGATTAATTCCAATGTGCAGACATAGAGCAGAATATAATTATAAATACACAAGGAGATGTATACATTGATTGACACATTTTTTTTAATAATACCAACACCCCAGGGCATACTTAAAAATCTACTAAAAACGAAATCAATTGTTTTTGTTTTAATACTTTATGATATAGTTTATGATTAACCCCTTAAGGACCGGCCTGTTTTTGCGATGTTGTACGTTAAGGACCAGAGCAGTTTTAACACTTTTGTGGTGTTTGTGTTTAGCTGTAATTTTCCGCTCTCTCATTTACGGTTCCCATACAAGTTATATATTGTTTTCTTCAGGACAAGAAGGGCTTTCTTTACATACCATTAGTTGTATCATGTCATATATTTTATTTAAAAAAAAATAATAAAATATGGTGAAAAATTGAAAAAAAAAAACATGTTTTTGGACTTTTAAATAAAAAATATTTTACTTATCTACAAGCTAGTGAAAAAAACTGCTAAATAGATTCCAAATTTTGTCCCGAGTTTAAAAACACCCAGTGTTTACATGCTTTATTGCTTTTTTTTGCAAGTTATAGGCCTATAAATACAAGTAGGAAATTGCTGTTTCAATATATATATATGTTTTAAATTTATCAATAGTGACATTGTAACACCGTTATCTGTCATAAATCCCCGAATCACACCTCACATGTACATATTTTTTTAAAGTAGACAACCCAGGGTATTCAAAATGGGGTATGTCCAGTCTTTTTTAGTAGCCACCTAGTCACAAACACTGGCCAAAGTTAGCATTTATATTTGTTTGTGTGTTAAAAATGCAAAAAACGCTAACATTGGCCAGTGTTTGTGACTAAGTGGCTACTAAAAAAGGCTGAACATACCCCATTCGTAATAGGGTTGTCTTCTTTTGCAAATGGTATGCCATCATGGGTCTAATTCTAATTCCTTGGCTACCATACGCTCTCAAAGGCAACCTAACCAATCTGACAAATTTCAATAAAAAAAAAAAAGTAAAATCAAGCCTTATATTTGACCCTGTAACTTTCACAAACACTATAAAACCTATACATGTGGGGTACTTTTATGCTCAGGAGACTTCACTGAACACAAATATTAGTGTATCAGAACAGTAAAATGTATCACAGCAATAATATCATCAGTGAAAGTGCTGTTTGTGTGTAAAACATGCAAAAAAACTTCACTTTCACTGACAATATCATTGCTGTGATATGTTTTACTGTTTTGAAACACTAATATTTGTGTTCAGCAAAGTCTCCCAAGTAAAACAGTACCCCCATGTACAGGTTTTAGGGTGTCATAGAAAGTTACAGGGTTAAACACAGTGCTAGCAAATTAAATTCTCTGGACTTTCGGCCTGGGTTGGCAGGCAGGTCCCTCAAATTGCAATCATTAAAATTACTTAATTAGGTAAAAATATTACATAAATACGCACGTAGAATTTTAATATATATACATATTTATATAGACAAATAATGGCTACTATGCAAGATAGTAACCGTTTATCCAGGAGCTTACTTAGTCGTGTGAGTGAAATAAAATAAATACAAAATAAATATAAAATTAGTCAAATTGAACTGAAGAGTGAGAAAAGTATTGTTCTAAAGTGCAGGTTACGTGACTTCCTTTGATATACTTAATATGGATTAACCCTTAATTGTCTGATTTAGTTATATAATTAGACCCAGTTATGTGGGACCCAGATGGGTAGGGAAGGTATACAAAGAAAATAAGATAAAATATGACTTCAATACTTAATTATAGAGAAAAATAAGAATAGGTATCTATTTAGAGGATACAGTAACCAAATGGTTAAAATGTGTCACAAAGTATCCAATATCTTCTATTTAAACAAATGATCTCTTAGAGTGAATAGGCTTAGTATAATAAAACTATTCTGTATTTAGGCAATATAAATATATATCGCTAAAGACAACTGTAGGTATAAAAGTATTATTTATTAAAAATATAAAAAAAAATCCAAATATTCAAAAATAAAGTTAATAGCACATCCACAATCTTAGTGCCAGTCTATTATGGGTAAAAAATGCAAGACCACCTTGTTAAAAAGTATGGATGGATCCAGATGCTGTATGTGATCCTCTTGCCCAGATCCTGGTTGCCGGTGAGGACGGCGTGCGTTCCACAGAGCGTTCCACCTCGAGCCTCACTTCGGGGGAACAGCACTGCTCTCGCGGCGGTGTCAGTAATGCGCCTGGGATCCGGGACAGGTGAGTTATTCTGCAGAAGTACCCTGGCTGGATAGAACTTGTGTGGATGTTCCTTCTTGCTGTTGTGTGGAACATCCACACAAGTTCTATCCAGCCAGGGTACTTCTGCAGAATAACTCACCTGTCCCGGATCCCAGGCGCATTACTGACACCGCCGCGAGAGCAGTGCTGTTCCCCCGAAGTGAGGCTCGAGGTGGAACGCTCTGTGGAACGCACGCCATCCTCACCGGCAACCAGGATCTGGGCAAGAGGATCACATACAGCATCCGGATCCATCCATACTTTTTAACAAGGTGGTCTTGCATTTTTTACCCATAATAGACTGGCACTAAGATTGTGGATGTGCTATTAACTTTATTTTTGAATATTTGGATTTTTTTATATTTTTAATAAATAATACTTTTATACCTACAGTTGTCTTTAGCGATATATATTTATATTGCCTAAATACAGAATAGTTTTATTATACTAAGCCTATTCACTCTAAGAGATCATTTGTTTAAATAGAAGATATTGGATACTTTGTGACACATTTTAACCATTTGGTTACTGTATCCTCTAAATAGATACCTATTCTTATTTTTCTCTATAATTAAGTATTGAAGTCATATTTTATCTTATTTTCTTTGTATACCTTCCCTACCCATCTGGGTCCCACATAACTGGGTCTAATTATATAACTAAATCAGACGATTAAGGGTTGATCCATATTAAGTATATCAAAGGAAGTCACGTAACCTGCACTTTAGAACAATACTTTTCTCACTCTTCAGTTCAATTTTACTAATTTTATATTTATTTTTTATTTATTTTATTTCACTCACACGACTAAGTAAGCTCCTGGATAAACGGTTACTATCTTGCATAGTAGCCATTATTTGTCTATATTCTCTCCTAGGTTTTTTGGTGAATCCCTATACCTTTCCAGTTTCAGAGCTTCTGTCTAACAGGCTGACTCCCTCTTTTCTGTTTTCTATTACAGTTAGCAGTTGTGTTTCCTATACATATTTATATATTTGACGTCTACGTGTATATTTATGAAATTATTTATGTAATTATGTATATGGACATATGTATATTTCTTATTATTTTTATTTATTTATTTTATACATAGATATATATCATTACATTCTAAGTGTATTTTTATAGAAATATATATATATATATTAATATCAAAATACTGTTAGAATAAAATTACATATATATATATATATAATTTTTTTTAATTATTAAAAATTATTTTTACTTTTTGTTATTTATTTTTATTAACATATTATTTATAATTTATAATAATATATATACAATATATATAGTTGTTATATATATTGTATATATACGTGTGTAATTTAAATATAAGTGTATTTTTATATTAATATACATATATATAAATATAAAAATACACTTAGTATGACATTATATATATATATATATATATAGTATGACATTATATATATATAGATATAATACATGTATATATATTATATATGGATCCTGAGGAAGACCCTAAGGGGTCGAAACGTCGATCGGATAATGTAAACCTTGTCTGGAAAATAAAGTACTGATTTATTACTTTTTTATCAAGACCTGTGAGTGCATCTCTTATCTTTTCATATATACTTTTCAATGTGGGATAGCACCTAGGCATTCAAACCATTATATTTGGAAAGGGTGAGTGCCAAGATACAGACTTTTTTCATATATATATATATATAAACATATTATTATTTTTTTACACTGATTGCTTTATTTTGTAACTTTATTTTTTATTTTCCACTTGCTGGGAGATTGCCTGTCAGCACAGACAGTCCCCCTACAGGCAGATACACAGACACCTATTGCGGTCATGTGATCCAGTGATCACGTGGCCGCGGGGTCCTGATCTGCCGAGGGGAGACTGCCCGTCAGACAGGCAGTCCCCCTGGACCGGGCGGAGCGCTAATCGCCGCCAGAGGACCGACGGCGATCAGGTAAGTATCCCCAGACCGTTATGACGGTTCAGGACCGTCAACGGTCCCCAAGGGGATTTTTACGATGATGGTCCTGAACCGTCATCGGTCCTTAAGGGGTTAAAGGAACACACCAGACACATAAAATCCATGAGCTTGCTGAAGTGCTTTATGTGTGAAGAGTGTCTTCTTTTTTCATAATGTTATAAAAGTGCAGATTTCAATAGAAATTTACACTTTTATAAATAAACCTTGTTACACCCCCTCAGCTGTCAATCAGACAACAGGTCATGTTACTTCCTGGTTTGGTTAGCTCAGTGGAACTAAACTCAAGAGGCAGCAACTGTCCGGAGTATCTGCCTTGCAAAAACTTCTCATTGAGCTGCATTGGGAGGTTTGTAAGTGAACAGCCACAGAATGTCTGGGCTAGGGAAGAGACAGAGTTATTCACTCAAGTGAGAAATGTGGAGAATTCAAATTGAATTTCAAATGTTAGGCCAAAGTAACCAGACTGAGAACATATCTAACTTGGAGAATTATTCCAGTTTGGCTACTTTGGCCTTACATTTGAAATTCCAGACAATTCTCAATTTAGTGAAAAAACCCTGTCTAACTTCAATAGGGATAGTATTAACATGCATGGAACTTATAGAGACCTGCTGCTTTTTAAGAAACTCTAAATATAACACACTGTAAATAATATAGGTTTATGGATTATTTTATGTTACATATCAGATTAAAAAAATACAAATTTCTTGAGACACAAACAAAATAAACTAATGAAAAAAACCTACAAGTAGCTAGTGTTCCCTCTGAAGATGTTTTTAACTGTTAACTGTCCTTCCAAAAAGATAATAAAGTATTTTTTTTTATAACTGCACAAAACAAGAGGTATTCAACACAAATGCCTAAATCATATTAATAATAATAATTACTATTTACTATTTTTAATATTAATACAATTATTATTTTTTCATAATTTCTACAAAATATTATTTGTAATATTTTGTCCCACAAGTATCCCCAAATTATAGTTTGTATTATTATGATCATTAATTTTATTATTATTAACATTTATATAGGGTCAATATATTCCTCTGCACTTTACACATTTATAAAGATTGGTTTTTAAATGATTTTAGATTTGCACCTCTCGCGGAAAAAATGCTTTAATCTGCTCTACTGATGAAGATATACAAGTACATTTATAATCGCTCGTCTGCCCATTATATTGCAAGTTTAGATGCTAGAAAAATATTGATTAACTTTGTTGTGTATTTCTGAATGTATCAACCCTCATTTAAGCAGTTAGCACATTCTCTCTTGAAAATATTCAAACTGGTTTTTAACTGCGTTTATATCTGATGGTCAAACTCTCCTGCTTTCAATATTTAATATTTAATGCTTGTCGAAAATCAATGTCTATTTTTCAGTAAAGAGACTTATTTTGTGAAAAGAAAAATAAGCTGAAATATGTCATAGTCTTCTACAAGACAATTTTAAATTTCCCATAGTTTGCTAAATACTATGTACGCAAACAATGCAGCCTTTTCTACAGTCTATCCCTATCAAAAAAGATTTACCTTTGATCTATATTCATCTTGAGGTCTTATGTTTAGCTCATTGTCACAAGGCATGCCATTCATTTCATGCAGTAGAAAATATGGTTAAAGAAACACTGCTAACACCATAACCACTACTGTGCTCTGTAGTTGTTGTGGTGCGAGGAGTTGTCCCCTAGCTCTCTTCAACAAGAAGTTCCAAGCATCACCTAGCTTCTGGATCTCAATACCAGAAGAGAAGAGACAGGGGCCAGTACCTGGCGGACTCCAGATAAAAAAATGTAAACTGTTAGCAAACGTTTCGTTGGAGCGCTCCAGGGTACTCCTGGCACCATAATCACTACAGTGCACTGTAGTGCTTATGGTACTTGGAGTGTTCTATTAAGAAAACATTTACTGTCCTCCCTGTACTTACTGCATATACATCATTTTCCTTAACATTATGTAATTTGATTACATTGTCATGCAGTGTTGTCCCCCGGACCACCTTCAGGCGTCTTTGGGAACTCTGATAGTTCTTGAATCCCAGGTTGAATAGACCTGTCCGCTATATTAACGCTTTATTTTCCCGTCAGCTGAGCTGTGCATTCTACAAGCGTTTATTTTCTAGGGCGAATTTGATTATGGAATATTTCAATTTAAATTCTTCCAAAATCAGGAAACATGGTACATTCGTTAAAAAACAATTCCTGATCTATATTTTTTATTGTCGTACAGTGCCATGAGTTATAATAATCAGATTTCACCATGGCCATCTTCACCTGTTGTATCTGTCAATATTATTTTGTCTGTTAATTACTTTTCTTTAACCGTCCGCACTGTAAAATAGTAAATCTCAACAGATTACGTTGGCGCTATAAAAAGGATTACACTAATGATAATAGTTATTTGTATCAAATGTTATTTTCAGTAGGAAATAGAACAGTAATAATAATAATAATAATAAAAAAAAATTGGGTGAACTGTGTTTATAGTACTAATAATAATATGCTAACATTGAATTAATTTAAACTATTTTCTTAATTGTAAAAAAAACTCGGGTTTTTGTTTCACCGGCCAGTTCGAGGTATTCATTGAAAGGGAAAAAATATATAAATAGAACTAAAAGTGTTGGAAAAAAAAGTTTTCCCGTGTCACAAATTCTTAGTTCTAAGCATCTGTCCTGTCACTTTGGAAGAAAAATGTCACGTTAAATATCCTGGCGTGAGTATTTTCAAGGTCTTACCTACTCGGCTACAGTACCACGAAGCAGGTGGTATCTTTCTATGTGATTAATGAATCCAACACTTACCTTGGCGAGTGCACGTCTGGTGGCGTCTGGTTGACCCTGGAAAAAATACGTAGATTTTATCTTTGTTCTAGACTCCTCCCCGCAGTTTCGGAGCTGCTTAGTCACTTTGTCAAGCCCCCCCCTTTTTTACTCCATGTTAACATGTCACCTTTCCAATACCGCGTTGACATAAACTGGACGTTTACGCATGATGGAGCCATTAAACAAATGGAAATATGGGAACATTTATTTGTTAGAAACAATGTTAAATTGAAAAATAAGTCAAGACTAGACTAGGGAAAACTATATATCTCCAACTATTTGGCCAAATATTCTCCACTTGTAAAGCCTCCTGTTATACTTTATTATTTTTTAAGTATAATATTTATTGAGGTGTGTATAGACAGCAAATGTTGGCATAAAATCCAATGTTTAATTTTCAGAACAATTATGCTAAAGGAGTTGTATAAGGGTGTGTGGCTAATGAATGCCTCAATTGATAAGCTTTCGAAATGATTCAATAATGTTTGTAAACATTCTATAGACCTTAATATTGACTTCTGTATATAATTCATTTAGACACTGTGAATATAGAATCATTTGGACAGCGTATTAAATCGAGGCCTAAGTGTGTGTGTTAGTATGTCTAGATAAATATATTTAAAATCTGTAAGCTGTGTCACATACATGTGGAAAAATATATCAATGTTTTTAACTCTTCCTATTACTCCATATAACCTTTCCCTATAACTCCTCCTATTACTCCATATAACCTAACCCTATAACTCCTCCTATTACTCCATATAACATTTCTCTATAACTCCTCCTAATACTCCATAAAACCTCTCTCTATTACTCCTCCTATTACTCCATATAATATCTCTCTAGAACTCCTCCTATTACTCCATATAACCTCTCTCTATAACTCCCCCTATTACTCCATATAACCTCTCCCTATAACTCCTCCTATTACTCCATATAACCTCTCTCTATAACTCCTCCTATTACTCCATATAACCTCTCTCTATAACTCCTCCTATTACTCCATATAACCTCTCCCTATAACTCCTCCTATTACTCCATATAACCTCTCCCTATAACTCCTCATATTACTCCATATAACCTCTCTCTATAACTCCTCCTATTACTCCATATAACCTCTCCCTATAACTCCTCCTATTACTCATATAACCTCTCTCTTTAACTCCTCCTATTATTCCATATAACCTCTCTCTGTAACTCCTCCTATTACTCCATATAATCTCTCTCTATAACTCATCCTATTACTCCATATAACCTCTCCCTCTAACTCCTCCTATTACTCCATATAACCTCTCCCTATAACTCCTCCTATTACTCCATATAACCTCTCTCTATAACTCCTCCTATTACTCCATATAACCTCTCTCTATAACTCCTCCTATTACTCCATATAACCTCTCCCTATAACTCCTCCTATTATTCCACATAACCTCTCCCTATAACTCCTCCTATTACTCCATATAGCCTCTCTCTATAACTCCTCCTATTACTCCATATAACCTCTCCCTCTATCTCCTCCTATTACTCCATATAACCTCTCTATATAACTCCTCCTGTTACTCCATATAACCTCTCCCTCTATCTCCTCCTATTACTCCATATAACCTCTCTCTATAACTCCTCCTGTTACTCCATATAACCTCTCTATAACTCCTCATATTACTCCATATAACCTCTCCCTATAACTCCTCCTATTACTCCATATAACCTCTCTCTATATCTCCTCCTATTACTCCATATAACCTCTCTCTATAACTCCTCCTATTACTCCATATAACCTCTCCCGATAACTCCTTCTATTACTCCATATAACCTCTCCCTATAACTCCTCCTATTACTCCATATAACCTCTCTCAATACCTCCTCCTATTACTCCATATAACCTCTCTCTATAACTCCTCCTATTACTCCATATAACCTCTCTCTATAACTCCTCCTATTACTCCATATAACCTCTCTCAATACCTCCTCCTATTACTCCATATAACTTCTCTCTATAACTCCTCCTATTACTCCATATAACCTCTCCCTATAACTCCTCCTATTACTCCATATAACCTCTCCCTATAACTCCTCCTATTACTCCATATAACCTCTCTCTATAACTCCTCCTATTACTCCATATAACCTCTCTCTATAACTCCTCCTATTACTGCATATAACCTCTCCCTATAACTCCTCCTATTACTCCATATAACCTCTCCCTATAACTCCTCCTATTACTCCATATAACCTCTCTCTATAACTCCTCCTATTACTCCATATAACCTATCTCTATAACTCCTCCTATTACTCCATATAACCTCTCTCTATAACTCCTCCTATTACTCCATATAACCTCTCTCAATACCTCCTCCTATTACTCCATATAACCTCTCTCTATAACTCCTCCTATTACTCCATATAACCTCTCCCTATAACTCCTCCTATTACTCCATATAACCTCTCCCTATAACTCCTCCTATTACTCCATATAACCTCTCTCTATAACTCCTCCTATTACTCCATATAACCTCTCCCTATAACTCCTCCTATTACTCCATATAACCTCTCCCTATAACTCCTCCTATTACTACATACAACCTCTCTCTATAACTCCTCCTATTACTCCATATAACCTCTCTCTATAACTCCTCCTATTACTCCATATAACCTCTCTCTATAACTCCTCCTATTACTCCATATAACCTCTCCCTATAACTCCTCCTATTACTCCATATAACCTCTCCCTATAACTCCTCCTATTACTACATACAACCTCTCTCTATAACTCCTCCTATTACTCCATATAACCTCTCTCTATAACTCCTCCTATTACTCCATATAACCTCTCTCTATAACTCCTCCTATTACTCCATATAACCTCTCTCAATACCTCCTCCTATTACTCCATATAACCTCTCTCTATAACTCCTCCTATTACTCCATATAACCTCTCTCAATACCTCCTCCTATTACTCCATATAACCTCTCTCTATAACTCCTCCTATTACTCCATATAACCTCTCCCTATAACTCCTCCTATTACTCCATATAACCTCTCCCTATAACTCCTCCTATTACTCCATATAACCTCTCCCTATAACTCCTCCTATTACTCCATATAACCTCTCCCTATAACTCCTCCTATTACTCCATATAACCTCTCTCTATAACTCCTCCTATTACTCCATATAACCTCTCTCTATAACTCCTCCTATTACTGCATATAACCTCTCCCTATAACTCCTCCTATTACTCCATATAACCTCTCCCTATAACTCCTCCTATTACTCCATATAACCTCTCTCTATAACTCCTCCTATTACTCCATATAACCTATCTCTATAACTCCTCCTATTACTCCATATAACCTCTCTCTATAACTCCTCCTATTACTCCATATAACCTCTCTCAATACCTCCTCCTATTACTCCATATAACCTCTCTCTATAACTCCTCCTATTACTCCATATAACCTCTCCCTATAACTCCTCCTATTACTCCATATAACCTCTCCCTATAACTCCTCCTATTACTCCATATAACCTCTCTCTATAACTCCTCCTATTACTCCATATAACCTCTCCCTATAACTCCTCCTATTACTCCATATAACCTCTCCCTATAACTCCTCCTATTACTACATACAACCTCTCTCTATAACTCCTCCTATTACTCCATATAACCTCTCTCTATAACTCCTCCTATTACTCCATATAACCTCTCTCTATAACTCCTCCTATTACTCCATATAACCGCTATCTTTTGATCCACAGAGTCCCCAATTCTTGCTATTACCTTATGTAACCCACATAATATATTTTTACATTCAATTTAGGTTTCTTTTTATGAACATTCTGTATACTGTGAAAAAACAAAAGTTATTTTTGGCCTTACTGCATGTGAGAAATTCCTTTCAACTAATGTCCACAACTTGTTCAAGCCCATTCAAGGGACAGTCCAGTTGAATGATCAGTGAATCCTATATTGCATAATATAGTGTTATATCATAGGTGTGCTAGTGCTGATATGTGACCGATAAAGTTTGTCTACTTTAGAAGTTATCTCCTGCTCTGTTCATTAAACTTTTAGCCTCGTGCAGGCTCTAGGAGGCTATTAACAGAGAAGGATATACAAAATTCTAAATGAAACATACTGTGCAATAAAGGAAGTTTGAACATTAGATCTCTTTTTTTCAGGTTGTTAGGAAGGCGGTGTAAGTCACAGGCAGGGAGGTGTGACTAGGCATGTATGAACAAAGTGAATTAACGCCTAAATGAGACTGCAGCAACATGACCTACACCCCAAAATCACAACATTAAGATAAAGCTACTTTGGTGCTTCAAGTGTCCCTTTAAGTTTGCACATTGATTAAATATGTGGAATTTTCTGATTCATAAATGTGAAAAAATGTGAAAAAAAAAAGAACAGTGGAAAAAATAAAACAGAATAAATATTTAATACCAAATTACAAAGTGCTAACATCTTATCTAGCCCCACTGCCTTGGCATTATAATTTAATTTTTACAATAAATTTCCTTTTAGAACAGATTGGAGACCACAGACCATACTACCCATATGCCTCCCTGCTGTTCATTTTTTCCTGGGGAAATAAACGCTAATCCTTCCATTGGACACTGTGTTACACGCTATTAATCTAAACTCTGAGTGTAGGTTTATATCCACTGTGTATTGGAATAAGACATGTTAAAGTTTGGATTGTGTAAATGTGTATGCACTCAGATTTTAAATGTCCACCAACCATATGCACTACAAATAATCTATAGAGTTAGAATTAACATCTGTATTTTAATTATTAATATTTTTTTAAATATGGATATTAATAATGTTACAGGTAGGCGGTTATTCTCTAATATATAGAGGTGTGTAATATGTTGTGCTATTATTCATTGATAAGTTTAAATATGAACTGTCAAACCCCAAGGCAACTGATATTATGCTTAGTTATGCACCTGTAGTTAAAAAAAATATGTATTTTTGAGGTTTGGAAAATAAAATTAAACTCAAAAATTCACACTATTGTTTTTACCGCTATCCCAGAAGTAAGCACCACTATCTTGGCACCCTGTCAATCATTAGCATAAGCTCTGCCCTTTGCGCCTGTCAGTCAGAGGAGTGGAAAAGGGAAAAGGGAGTGTTTTTGTTCTCCTCATTTGCATTGTGTGCCTTGACTGTGCCTTGACTGAACTTGATTGTGATGTCAAATGCTAAATCTTTATTAAAAAATTATTTTTATTTTTTTAAACATATCACATAAAAAAGATTATTGATAGGTGATTTTCAGTGTTGTACTAAATAGTGTGATTTACAGATCTAGTATAATTTACAGATAAATGTTTATAGTGTCATTTCAAAATACATGCTTAATTTGAATTGACTTCATAGGAATGAATTTAGTTTAATTTCCAGATAAATTACCAGTTTCCCTTTAATTTCCAGCTCTTCTAAGTTTAAGGTATAATATGATACTTGATTTTTTCTTGATTTTTAGTAATTTATACATATTATATATGTGATAAGATCTGAATGACTTTGACAAGTGCCAAATAGCGATGGCTACAAGACTGGGTCCGAGTATCTCCAAACAGGTTAGTTTCTACCAAAAGTGGTGCAAGGCAGGACAAATGGTGAACCAGGTTCAGGGTCCAGTGTAGTGGTGTATTTTGGATCTATGCTGCCCTAAGCATGACGGAACTCGGGCACCCCCTAATTTAAATTTAACCTTCCCCTTGCTGTCAAGACCACACCTCTTCCTGTTATAGGAACTAACACACACTTTGACTGACAGGCACACACGGACACACCCACTCACTAACAGTCACACACTCAAACACACACACTCACTGATTTCACATAATCTGACAGACACACACAATCACTCACTCACAGACACACACACTCACTCGCAGACACACACACACGCACTCACTCACTTACAGACACACACACACACTCACTGACAGATACACTCACTGATATACACACACACACACTCACTGACATACACACATAATCATTTAGACAAACACACTCACCCACAGACACACACCCACATTTACTGACAAACACACACCCACTCACTCACTCAAAGACACACACTGACAGGCATAAACACATTCACTGACAGACACTCACATTCACTCACAGACACACACAATAACTCAGACACACACACATTCACTGACAGACACACATACATTGACACATACATTGACACAAATGGGCAAAATCTATTTTTTTGCCCCCCCACCCGCCCCCTCCTGTTTGCATGCCTTTGATTACATTAGAGAGGAAGCCAGCCCTGGGATCCAGTGTTAAGGGATATTGAGGGTTGTCAGATCTCTACAGAGGATTGGGTGTGAAATAACTTCCTCCCAGAGCTGCGCTACTGCGTAAGTGAGCACCCAGGCTTTTCCGATCTAATCTGTCAATCGAGCTGATATGGCTTCTAGATGTTGTCCAGTTTGGGATTTTAGCTCATAGCATCCAGAACAAGTACAAGTGTCAGCATGGGTAATTGAGGAAATTACAGACACCTGAAGACTGTACCATCTGCCTAAGGAAATAGATCTGATGGTCTGATACTGTTTTACTTAACCTGAACTCGAAATATTGGCAAAGAAATGATCCAGGATGTCACGTCGAACATCAAGGCTAACCATGTCTCCAAATATATAAATACACACCAGTACCTATAAATATTCAAGCACTAAACATAGCGTAATACAGCTTAAAGCTAGAAGTAAAAGGGAAAGGGTAACTATTGCACTCCCAAACGGACAATTGATAGTAGACCTTTAAAAATCATTAGGTGTATTCTCCTCTCTGCTTGGATCTCAATTAATGTCAAATTATATAGAAAGAGAGAAAGAAAATAGACACATAGAGTAGATCTTCCTTTAAAAAATACACTCCATATTTTATTGCACTTACTAGATAAAGAATTGTTTTTCTAGACTGGAATTAATTGAAACTCTGACAGAGGAAGGAAGCCTCTCCATCTTGCAGATGACAGTGAATTCCATATGATTTATTCTCTGTACAGATAATTTAATTATAGTTACATAGACTGAAAAGAGACATGTGTCCATCAAGTTCAGCCTTCCTCACATCTGTTTCTTGCTGTTGATCCAAAAGAAGGCAAAAAAAATAAATAAAATAGTTTGAAACACTTCCAATTTTGCAACAAAGTAGGAAAAAAATCCCTCTTGACCCCAGAAGGGCAGTCAGATCTATTCTTGGATCAAGAATCTATTACCCCACACAATTTAAAAAAGTTATCCTTGAATATTATGTTTTTTTGCAAGTATGTATCCAATTACTGTTTAAACATCTGAGTAAACTCTGATAAAACCACTTCTGCAGGCAGAGAATTCCACATCCTTATTGTTCTTACAGTAAAAAAAAAACTTTCCTTTTCTGTAGACTAAATCTCCTTTCTTTCAGTTCAAACAGATTCAGTTCAAAACCTACCTGCAAATTATAGACCAAAATAGCTAACTTTTTTTACACTTAAATATAGTCACAAATTGGCTATTTAAGCATCAAATATTCAATTCTGGCGACGGAGCTTGCTAGCGGGACGAGATGGACGCCATATCTGTCGGCTCCCGCTGCTATATTAATCTACTGCTAAAAAGCGATAATACTCGGTATCTGTTACTGCCGACTACCATACCATCAAGTTCAGTGTGACTCTCTGCATCGACTGATGCCTTTTCTATACCCTATCGGACAACAAGTGCCGAAATGTTTTAATTTTGGGTTATGTTCACATGTTACTCTTGCTTTTATATGTCACATACTGGTAGGTCCTTTAGGAAAAAGATCACTACCCAATTCTGCAGCGGCACAGTACTCACACCTTTACGGATGTTATAGACAACCTGTACACAGCACACATGAGCACGCTTTTACTCCACCTCTCTCTCCCCCCTGGTATATGCCACTGATATGTTTATTAACCCCCTCCCCCCACCCCCCAAATAAAAATGCATCACATGCCAAGTATCAGTAACCACCTGTATTGAAGCCTTTTGATTATTTCTGCTGTCTTGGCCACACTTACATACTTGTCTTTAAATGCACTGCAAGAATAAAGATTTATTTAAAAAAAGTAAATCTATTATTTTTTTATTTCACTACAATTCACTATAGAGAAGAAACGTGTGCATTTTTGGACAGTCAAATATTTTTCCAACTTGAGTATGTTTGCTGCCATAGCTTAGACATTTTAATTCTTTGGTCTATCCCTGGCAATTTCCCAATTTAGTGGGCAATCCTGTATATTGAGAATAGTTAATGTTCATGCAGAATGAATACTGCGTAATTCCAATGTACAGTTTGCCCACTAGATGGCAGTCTTGTCACTCTAGGCAAGGCATTGCAGACCTCCGTTAACATAAATGTAGAGATTGACAGGACATCCAAATTAGAGACTGCACTAGTGATAATGTATACATCAGAAGAAAACAGACACATGTTCTGATCGTTATATTCACAAATGCCCGACCTTTACATTCAAATTTGGCATCCGATTTCTGCCCAGGTACAAGATACAATATTTAGCAAACCTATAAGTTTTGCAGAAGATCATTTCATGTACATATTGCAAGAAAAAACCTTTAATAAATGTTTTGTCCCATGTTTGGGTACGTCAAGATTCTAAGGATAAATAAGAACCTAATTCCTTTCCTTCTGTGAGCTGCATTACCACATATTAACATTATAGGGGGCACTAAGAAACTTTTCAATGGCACAAGATGCAAAGACAAAGGGGGTTACCCTATGAATTGAAGTCCAAATGGCTAAATGTAGATAAACGTGATTTGGAAAATGATCTAACTCTGCAATGGTCAAAGCTTGGCTATGTTATCCTATATTTTGCAGTGTGATTTTTTTCAGTCTAGGTCAATTCGTTGTTTAGGTAAGTAGCCCCATAAACCATGCAGGTACACTGTAGCCACCATAACTGCGTTATAGCTTCTGCAGTCCACAGTGACAATATATTCTTTATTGGGAAAACGTATTGTCACATCAACGAAATGGATGAATGCTCAGAACTATGTAACACTCTACAAAGTTGGAAATCCAAATGGTTATTTTAGGTAAGTAATACAGCAGCTTTTAAACAATATTATTAACCACACTCGTATTCCTGGAAACTTTACAGATTCCAGAACCTTTGTCCATTTTTAAGGCAACCAAACAACTAACTAGCTCTTTTATTTGGAAGGGGAGAAAGGCCATAGTTGCCCTTAGAACCAGTGCCATCTTAACATCATTATGGGCCCCTGGGAAAAGCAGTGCACAGCAAATCACAGGAATAAAAATGTAAATTATCAATAAAATTAAGCTTATATTTATTGGTACCTTCAACAAATGCAATACATACACACAGACTGCTGGATACAGTCACATACTGCTGAACACACTCACACATTGACTGCTAAATACAAATAAATATGTTGAACTGGCTTGATAAAAATGCTGGAGAGATCTTTGCTTATCCAGAACTCTAATTATTTTGTTCAGTTGTTGGGTTACCTTTGGGAACAAGCATATTGGTGGCACTCTTCTTTTTAAGTGAATCCGTTGTTGCCTCTCCACATCGCTGAGACCACCATCATCCCAGTCCGAGTTACATCTGTTCCTATATTCTCTGGCAAAGCACAAAACTCTTGTAATTTTACATAAAAATGCCAACAAGTACTGCCCATTGCTGTGCGCGTACTGTAGTTGCTGTGAAGGTATGTAGGAGAACCACCTGGAGGAAAGTCCTCTTGCTAAGCACCTGTCAGTCAACATTCTCCATAAATGCTACATGCACTCAGTAGAGATTTTGTGGAAAGAGTATTACAAACTTTCATTTAGATTTTTGTTATGTGAAATCTATACATTTTTCCGCAATTTGAATTTGAGCACAAGACATAGAACTTGAGTTCTTTAAAGTGATCCCAAGTAATCTTAAACAGGAGTAATGCAAACCATATAATACGCTAAATATTACGCTAAATATAGGCTTAAAATCAAGCTAAATATTACAGATCAGTTTATGGACACTTTCAACCAATTATTTTTTTTATTATGTTCCTTATATTATATTCCAATAGTCCCATCTTCTCCAATACAAATGTATCCTCTGCTATTGTTTCAAAATGTCAGTATCTAACAGTTCTAGAACTGGATTTGTTTGAATGGGTATTCAATGCTGCCAATATCACTAGAATGGGTCAGTAAATATTGTCACAGATTTGCAGTATACAATATTACGGAAC